>NC_082661.1:52725000-53975000 GCF_025265405.1 Mesoplodon densirostris | reverse complement strand
TTTTCACCTCTGAATTTTACTTCATCAACAAATTTTCTCTTGCCAAATGCTTCTCTGTGTACTGTCAATAATGTAAGAGCCAAATTGGCAGAGACAGGTTTGTGCCCAAATAACTGAAAGCCCAGAATGGAACCAACTGTCAGGACAGAGAATCCTCAAAACAAGCATAAGAGGTCAATCCTATCATCCTGATTTTAGAGAAGAGTAAACTGAGTCTCAAAGACACTAAATAAGTTGTCACGACTACCCAAAAAATAGAAGATCAGAGCTTCAAATCCACATTATCTAACTCCTTATACCAAGGGTCCCCAAACCCCGGGCCTCGGACCAGTGCCGGTCCTCGGCCTGTTAGGAAGCGGGCCACACAGCAGGAGGTGAGAAGCAAAGCAAGAGCGAAGCTTTATCTGCTGCTCCCCATCGCTCGATTGACCACTTGAACCATCCCCACCCTGCCCCCATCCGTGGAACAACTGCCTTCCACGAAACCGGTCCCTGGTGCCAAAAAGGTTGGGGACCGCTGCCTTATACCACCCTTTGTCTACCACTGCAAGATTCTGCCTTTTACATCCTGTTATTTGGAGAAATTTGGATGTTGCCTACATTTCAGTTTTCAACCAGACATTTAAACTCTGAATATATAGCCTTGGCTAAAATTAATTAAAATAAAATAAAAGAATTATTCAGAGTTCACATAGGCATTGTGATGTGCTGAGCTTGGTATAGTAATTTTTAAAATAATCAATTAGCCTCCAAATCAGACAATAGAGCTGCACATTACCCTTCAAATAAATGTAACATCACACACCCAGAAGCAATCAAGACTGCATACTGAGATACTTAAGTTGCCTGGAATGAGCAGCAATTGTTGTTTTTTTTTTTTTTTTTTGTTATCTCCCAAGCTCCCTTTTTTCTCTTCTAGGTAATAAAACCAGTCTTTCTTGACAGAAATCCATTCTGTTGTTGACCTTAGGCCTTCTCATCTGGCTAATCAAATCACTCCCTTCCTCTAGACACAATGACTGGTTCAGGCATAAACTTTGACTCAAGCAAAGCCAGTCAGAACTGTCTCTGAAATTTGTTATGTGGATATATTTATGGACTATTAGCCAGAAGGATGCAAGCTCCAGCCTTCCAGCAGCCATATTTTCAGAGCACAAATGGCCCATTTAAACAGATTATTATAGATAAGCAGGGCCAAGAGATGGAGAGAAAGAGAGAGCCAATAAATTACCCTCATTAAGTCAAATTTTGGCTACAAGCAATCAAAATGATCCTTCCAGATACAATACCAGATCCAGGATTTTTGTAAGAGCTGGCAAGTGGCTCAACTGTTTCTGACAGGGAAGAGAGTGACAATAAAAATGTGGGTTTTGCAGGTTCATATAGGGTGACGTCTAGAGTAACTTCATTCATTTCATGCAGAGCTTTTAATTTTTTTTGAGAAGGATTTAGTAATCAAATGAGAGAAACATAAGAAGACAGTAAAATATCCTGAGGTAGCCATCATTAACATTTTGGTATACATTTGAATTAATAGGATATAGCAGGGGCCGTCAAGCTTTTGCTGTAAAGGTCCAGACAGCGAATATTTTAAGCTTTGTGAGCCATATGGTCCCTATTGCACCCTGCCTTTGTAGCCATAGACAACACCAAAATGAATGGGGATGGCTTTGCCCCAATAAAACTTTATTTATAAAAACAGGTGATGGGCTGCAAGCCATAGTTTCCTGACCCCTGAGATATAGGATCAGCTGCTCTAGCAAAATTCCAAAATGATAGTAATAAAAATAAACTAGAAATTCATTCTTCTCTCAGGAACAGTTTGGACATAAACAGTTCAGGGGCACAATGGCAACTGCAATGTGTCAGAGACCCAGACTCTTTCTGTCTTGTTGCTCTGCCACCGCTAGGATGTTGCCCTCATATACATTGTCTGAGATGACCTACTATCATGTCCATGATCCAGCCAGTAGGGAAGGGAGAAGGGAAGAAAGGAAAAGGGAAAAGGAAAATCACATTCTTTCCCTTTAAGGGTGCCAGGTGGAAATTGCATATATAACTCCCATCATATCCCATTGGCCAGAACTTAGTCATATGACCACGTCTAACTGCAAAGGAGGCTGGGAAATGTAGGCTATATTCTGGGCTGCATGTAGGTAGCTAAACACTAGGGTTTGTTTGTTTGTTTTTCCTATAGGAAAGAAAGAGAACAGATATTAGGAGAAAAATAGCTGCCTCTGCCACAGTTTTCCTCCTTTCTCTTTAATTCACATATGCATGTTAGGACAGTCTTCTCACCCCCCTGCCCCCATCCCACAGCCTGGGAAGAAACCCAGGAAAAAGGAGTGACTGGAACAGGTGGCTTCATTGTCAAATTAGTAAAATAGGTTTGTGATATAACCCAGAGTCGGAAGGTGGATAAATGTCCTTTAAGGATAGTAAATTAAAGTTATATTACCAGGAGTGACATGACTATCTTGTCTAAACTTGAGAGTTTTCAGCAAGAGACTAGTTTTAGTGGTGAAAGATATATATGTTTTTGATTTTGATGCTTGGAACAAAGTCAAGTGTCCTTAGGATGGGTAACACTCCCAACCTTTCTTCTTGGGACTCTAAGTTCAAGTTTTTCCACCAGCACCAGAAATGATAACCTAGACTATGCCTTTGACTTGCAAGCAAGTTTTAGAAGCTGAACAACTACAAGACACAAAAGAGGATATGGGACTTGGTGAATAATACTTAGAGAAGCACAGAATGTCCCAAAAAATGGGCTTGGGTAAGCAAGCCAGGACTTAGTTTGAGAGGGAAGAGTTAAGTAGAGAGAGAATAAAGAAAGATAGAAAAGGGAGCATTAGGACAAGACAGAGCATCTATAGGGTGACACAATCTGGAGCCCATGTGAGGAATCCTGAGGTCTGGGCAGTCAATGCCCCTCACCCACTTTGGTGGGAAGGGGATGGAGCCAGCCTGGGGGCACAGTGGTTGATTTTTCTACACCCATGGCTCAGGAAAGTTTTAATGTATCCCTGCAATCTCTGAATAAAATGCTATTTAAACTTTCCCTGGAAGACAGGTTTTCATGCGATTGTTTTGAAGAGGGCAGCCAAAGTTGTAACTGGAACAGACAGAAAAATAATCCCTCCTCCTTCGTTACCAGCAAGCACCCTCTTGGTGGATTAAAGGGTGATTGAAGATTCCACCCATGACAGCAACACAACCAGAGGAGCAAAATGACAGAACTCCATGTGCCCTCGCCCACTGCAAGGATAGAGACATACCTGTTTGCTATGGTATGTCTCACACAGTACGTGTGTATATAGATAGACCACTGCCTGTAAGCTCCAATCTCACTTCTAGGTTTTAAAGCCTGTAAAGAATCAGTGTTTTGTGTATCCATCTTTACATTCCCAAACAAGCAAGCACCAGCCTTTCCATATGTGTTGGCTCTTTGAACGAAAGAGATCATCTAATGTGCAATTTCTTAAAAAACGCCTGTTAAACACCTATGGAGAGCCAGTCACTAGACATCTGAGATACAAAGATGGAAATTCAAAGTCCCTGTCATAAACACTTTTAGCCTAGGGAGGAGATGGACGCTGAAATGGACATCTGTTGTTTTTTGGCTTCCAGCCTCCAACCCCAACTTCCTCTTAGCATATCACTCCCTCTTTTGGGAAATCCCTGATACTGTGTGTTTGGGATGGGCCATACTCTCACACCACGGAAGCCAAAGTTGCTAGATGCTCTTTTCCTTCTCACCTTTCCATTCTTGGTGCAGCCATGGGGTGGGCACATGAATTGGCCCAGCCAATCAGATGCTCTCCCAGGACATGGAATCTCGATAGTGTTGTAAGAACCTTGGTTATGGCAGGAGGTCATAGTCAACATGATGTTGGTGGCAGATCTTCTAGTTCTTGCCCATTTTCCAACCCTGGTCTTAGAGTCTTTCTTTGACTTTGAGAACCTCCAGTACCATTCCAGTAAGTTTATTTCTTTCCTTTAAGATTTCCAGAGTTGGTTTCATGGCCAAGAGTCAAACCACTTGCTGATGTAGAAATGTTAATCTTTTGAATACAAAGATGAGAAACCTACCCAAACCATCTCAAAAAAGTGAAGAGTTTATTGTAAGAACACAGTGAGCAATGTGGGAAATGGAGATGCTGAAATGTAAAGCCAGACATCATTACGGGAGAGTCTTCATGAAACCTGAGTTTAAAGGATACTTCTGGGTTTAATCAATCATCAATCACCCTGGTCCAAGCTCTTAAGAAACTTATAGTCCATTGAAAGAAATATATGATAGTAAACTGATAAGCAAAATATTGTAGTTTATGATAAAAATTATGAAAGAATGAAGAAAATGTATTTACTAGACACCCAAGATGATTCTAGGACCCTCGGCCCAAGAGCTGCTATTGACAAGACTACTATCTCCAGTATGTCAGCCTCTTTCAGCTGCACCATCAAGTGAATTCTGGAGTCCCTATAACAACACATCATTTCTCTACCTTATAGCTTCTGTTCCTTCAGAGTTTCTGATGCCTCATAATTTAAGCTTTTACATCATAGCTTCTCCAGTGTCACAGGTTGGGTTCCCTGGAAAGCAGACCCTGAGATGGAGATCAGCAGACCAGAGGTTGATTCAGGAGTGCTACTGGGATGCCCACCTGTGGAAGGGAAAATAAGTGGATGGAACTGGATGGAGAGAGAAGTTGAACTGCAATGCAGTCTTGACTTGTATGACCAACTTGTCCCAGTTTGCCAGGGACTTTCCAAGTTTTAGCCCTGAAAGTTCCATGTCCCTAGAACTCTCTCTGTCCCAGGCGAATTAGCACAGTTGGTCACCCTAGTATTGACGAAGGCCCCAGCCAACTACACAGGTCACTCTGAAGCTGAGATGGTACTTCAAAATTTTCCCCATAGGTTGACCCTCCTTCTGTGTCAACTAGACATTGGATATGGACTTCCCTGGGAAGGATGCAGGACCTTGGGACTCTACAAGAGAGACAATTCCCAAAGAGAGCTGACAACTGAGAGCTGTCTGCTGGCAGCACTCCCAGCAGCAGGAGGAATAAAGCCTTCATTTCCGAATGGGATCTGAGCAGCACGTCACAGCATCCACTCCATGAGGTTCTCTGTATGTCATGACCTTTCAGCTTCAGTTCCTACTGCTCATTGCTGGAATCTCTCCCAATTCAAATCCCTGGCAGAATCTGATCCCACCTGGCCCACATCACAGGTCACTAACCATCTGGAGACTGGCTCCCCTTGTCCACTTCGCTATGATTGGAAGCAGGATCATAAGGTAGAAACATGCCCTTCTAGACTTACCTCTTTGACAAGGTCTGTGGGCAGGGCTGGAGGAAATCTTGTTGGTGGGCATCCCAATGGCATGACCATATACCAGCAGACAATTGTAATGTGCTATAGTGGATGAAGCATGTAAATATATAAGATAAAGTATTTAAGTATCTAGTGGGTGGAAGACATATATAAGTACAGTTCGTGTACTGCCCAAACACCTAGGTCTGCCTAGTGGAGCCCAGAAAGGTTCCCCACAGTTGAATTAGGACCTCAAGGATGAGTTAGGAGCAGGGTTTTGCCCAGCAGGTAGGTAGAGGAAGACATTCCAATCAGAGAGAACCATAGGTACACAGGCACAGAAGTGTGAGAGAAATTTGAGTGGCCCTGAGGGGTTGCCTTTCATCAACCCCTGTACTCACTGCTTTTTAACCAGGTGGCTGGGAGGCATTTTTGGCAGATGCTCCCAGGGAAACATGCCACTCATTGAATCATCTGGGGCACTCCCTGTTCCCACCTTTCGTGAGCTGGTGCCAGTGAGTTCCTAGGCCAAGTCATGCCCCACCCTGATCCTGTTTGACTTGTATGCTCTGCCAGGATCCCCGCAAGGGGTGGCCTGGCCTGGGGCCCCTGCTGCCCTTTAGACAACAGCAGCAACCAGGTCGATGCAAATACTGGTCAACGCAAATCTGCATACCGTGAGGCTCCCACTGATGGCAGCTGGACCTTGGGAAGGGGGCCAACATGTGGGTTTAGTTGCCAGTTTGGCTCTGGAAGGCATCTGCTGCTCTTATTTCAGCACTAAGAATGGAAGGATTCCCAGGAGAGGTGTAAAGGTTCCACCTATGGTTTTCAGAAGCGCTAAGGTTTGCTGATTTCTAAAGCATCACACAAGTACAACAGTGAAGAAAACATTTACAATAATGAAAAAGATATCAACATCAGCAAGTTGGCAGGATAATAATAATAGCTAACATTTATTGAGCACTTAAGTGCCAAACAATAGTTTATAGGAATTAATCCATATAGTCCCCATAAAAACCCTATAAGCTATATGCTACCAATGTCCCTATTTCTCATGAGGAAATAGAGGCACAGAAGGGATTAAGTAGCTCTGCCTGAAATTACCCATCTTGTAAGTGGATTAGAGCCCAAGTACACCCTCCATCTCAATCATACTATTAGCCGGTGTTCGGGTGATTTAACTGGCATCTTATGGAGTGATGTCTGAAAATGCTCTACGATTTATTAACACAAAGTTCTTTCATGTGCATTGTCTCAATTCATCTTCATATTAGTCCAATGAGGGAGTCATCCCATTTTACAGATGAAGAAAGGGAGGCTCAGAGAAAATAAAGTGAATGCAAAACCAATGAGTGGCTGCATTAGTACCTCAGATAAGTGTCTTCCTTCCCAGTTTACCCTGTTGTGAGTCATTTCAAAGGGGCCTAGGAATATTTGTATCCAAATATACATAATGAATGTATGTACCCTAAATGTACTCAGAATAACTACACATTGGTTTTGTGCTTGTATTTTACATAGTGGGCATTTCCTAAAGAATAAGTATTAAGTAACATGGGAGTAAAGATTACGTGCAAAGAGATCTGAGTTGGGGGTCAGAACTCCTGGGTTCTAGTCTGCTCCATCATGAATGCTGGTGACCTCGATTAACTTACCATCTGGGGCCTCATTTTTCTCTTCTGAAAAACCACCAGTTGGGTTTTATGAACTCATGTTTCCTTCCAACTATTTCAGATATGCTGATGGCATTGTAAGACTGGGTTACCTAGAAATACTCAAATCAGCAGAGTCTCAAAATGGAGCTGATGAGGAAACCAACATCTGTGTAGTGGCAACCTACCCATTCACTCCCAGGTGTTCCCTACCTGGCCACAAGATAGTCTAATTGACATGGAGTGTTTCTACTGGGGCATCACATGAAATTTTTTTTTTCTTTAACTGTGGAGGCAGAAGAACTCTTTTAAAAGAATCAAAGCAGGGCTTCCCTGGTGGCGCAGTGGTTGAGAGTCTGCCTGCCAATGCAGGGGACGCAGGTTCGTGCCCCGGTCTGGGAGGATCCCACATGCCGCGGAGCGGCTGGGCCCATGAGCCATGGCCGCTGAGCCTGCACGTCCAGAGCCTGTGCTCCACAGCGGGAGAGGCCACAGCAGTGAGAGGCCTGTGTACACCTCCACCAAAAAAAAAGAATCAAAGCAAATCTACAGGTTTAAAAGAATCAAAGTAAATCTACACTTCCACCATCTTGAACAGGTAAGTTAGCCACACGTATCTCACCTCATTAGATGAAAACAGGCGTTGTGTGCTTGCTGCCTATCCTTCTTCTTAGGGAGTGGTTAAATCTTCTAACTAGGAGTAATTGGAGGCAAAGTCTCCCTGTTGGTCTCTTTTTGTGTCATCCTCCTATTTGGACGACATACTTGTCCACCTAGATTTGTCATCTTCTGTTGGTAGGGTCATCTCTAGATGTTCTAGAAGGGCGTTGGCTGAAGGTGTTCCTCAAGTTTTCCCAGCCTTGATTCAATCCTGATTTTTCAAGCTTAAGGTCCTGCTGCTGTTCCTTTTCTTTTTTTCACCGTTTTTATCTCTGTACTTTCACATTCATGTCTCTCATTACATTTCCTGTAGTAGACTAGTATTTCTTAAATGTGTATGGTGTGCTACTCAATTTATCAGAAGAAAAAAATTCTTGTGGCTTTCCCCACCACCACCACTCTGCTAAAATTGACTTAAATTGTGTTTCTTTTTATATCACCTGGACATGTGCAAATCTCAAATGGGTTTTTAAAAATCCTTAGGTTTACAGCCTTCATATGATATATAAGACCAAAATAACCTTACAAATGAAGTACAAATGACACTACAAAATCTTAACTAACTGTATTAATTTACTGTGGCAGACAATGCTGTTTTAAACTGCTGAAATGAAATGTCTGCACAGGATGTGACTGTGGTATGGGCTGTCACAGTGTGGGCTCTTTAGCGTTTGGCATGCCTGTGCCATTATGGGCCACTCAATCCTGCCATCTTTTTCTGCCATCCAAACTACTGGCAAGTCTTCATTTGTTCAACACACCAACTGGCCTTTGCTTATCATAAATGCATCATTTCCATATTTTTAAATAAAGCTGTATATATTTAAGGTGTACAACATAGTAGTTTGATACACACACAGTGAAATGATTACTAGACAAGCTACTTAACATATCTTCTCACATAGTTACCTTGCTGTGTGTGTGATGAGAGTATCTGAAGTCTACTGTCAGCAAATTTCTGGTATTCAATACAGTATTTTTAGCAACAGTCATCACGCTGTACCTTAGACCTCTAGGCCTATTCATCCTACTTAACTCTAACCTTGTATCTTTAACCGACACGTCCTTATTTCCCACACCTTCCTACCCTTGGTAACCACCATTCTCCTCTCTGCTTCTATACATCCGACTTTTGTAAATTCCACATATAAGTGAGATCATGCCATTTTTTCTTCCTGTGTATGGCCTACTTGGCTTAGCATAATGTCTTCCAGCTTAGCATAATGTTGTTGCAAATGGCAGGATCTCCTTTTTCAAGGCTGAATAATGTTCCATTGTGTATATATACACCATAATTTCTTTATTCATTCATCCATCAATGGATACTTAGGTTGTTTCCATATCTCAGCTCTTGTGAATAATGATGCAATGAGTACAGGAGCACAGACATCTCTTTGAGGAGAACTGATTTTACTTCCTTTCAGTATATACTGAACAGGAACAGGAATTGCTGGATCATATTACAGTTCTATTCTATTTTTTTGAGAATCCTTCATCCTATTTTCCCTAATGGCAATACCAATTTATATTCCTGTTAACAGTGTTCAAGGGCTCCCTTTTCTTCACATCCTCACCAATACTTACCTATTTTTTTTTTAATAATAGCAATCCTAACAGGTGAGGTGATCCCTCATTGTAGTTTTAATTTGCATTTCTCTGATGATTAGTAATATTGAGCATCTTTTCATATAACTGCTGGCCATTTGTATGTCTTCTCTGGAAAAATGTCAAGTCCTTTGCCCATTTCTTTATCACGTTACTTTGTTGTCTTTTGTTTGTTTGTTTGTTTTTGTGTTTGTTCTTGTTTTTGCTATTGAGCTGCATGAATTCCTTATATGTTTTGGATATTAACCCTTTTTCAGATATACAGTGTAAAAATATTTTCTCCCAATCCATAAGTTGCCTATTCATTTTGTTGATTGCTTCCTTTACTGGGCAGAAGCTTCTTAGCTTGATGTAGTCCCACTTATTTATTTTTGCTTTTATTGTCTGAACTTTTGGTGTCATATCCAAAAAATTATTGTGAAGGTCAATGTCAAGGAGATTTTACCCTATGCTTTCTTCTATCAGCTTTACAGCTTCAAGCCTAGTCTTTTTTTTTTAATCTTTTTTTAAATTAATTTATTTTATTTTATTTTACTTTATTTTTGTCTGCATTGGGTCTTTGCTGCTGCACGTGGGCTTTCTCTAGTTGCAGCAAGCGGGGCTACTCTTTGTTGTTGTGCGCGGGCATCTCATTGTGGTGGCTTCTCTTGTTTCGGGGAACAGGGCTCAATAGTTGTGGCTTGCGGGCTCTAGAGCACAGGCTCAGTAGTTGTGGTGCATCGGCTTAGTCGCTCCGTGGCATGTGGGATATTCCTGGACCAGGGATCTAATCTGTGTCCCCTGCATTGGCAGGCGATTCTTAACCACTGCACCACCAGGGAAGTCCCACATCCAGTCTTTAATCCCTTGTGAGTTGAGTTTTTGTGCCTGAAATCAATCATTTGATTTCATTATTTTACATGTGGATATCCAGTTGTCCCCGCACCATTTATTAAATGATACTCTATTCAAGATTATCCTTTCCCTCTTATGTATTCTTGGCACTCTTGTCAAAAATTCTACATCATTTACATATTAAAATTCTCTCTATTCATTTCTCATTAGCCTGCAAAAACTTGGGTTTAGTGCCATTGTCATAAAGACACAATTACAGGCAGTGGAAACCGTGGCACTGCTAGGTTACTAGGTTATAACATGGTTGCTGTGCTTTTTTAACTAAATCACAATCTAATAGTAGGTCGTGAAATCAGTATAGTGGGTGCAACAAGCATTTTTTTAAAAATAATGTAGACAAAACCATAATGAGATATCACCTCACACCTATCAGAATGGCTATTATCAAAAACACAACAAAAAACAAGTGTTGGTGAGGATGTGGAGAAAAGGAAACCCTCGTGCACTGTTGGTGGGAATGTAAATTGGTGCCACCACAGTCTGGAGTTTCCTCATAAAATTAAAAATAGGACTACAATATGATCCAGTAATTCCAATTCTGGGTATTTATCCAAAGAAAATGAAAACTCTAACTCAAAAAGATATTTGCACCCCAATGCTCATTGCAGCATTATTTACAATAGCCAAAATATAGAAGCAACCTAAGTGCCCATCAATAGATTAATGGATAAAGAAGATGTGTTTTATATGAATATTACTCAGCCATAAAAAAGGATGAAATCTTGCCATTTGCATGACAACATGGATGAACCTAAAGGGTATTATGCTAAGTGAAATAAGTCAGACAGATAAAGACAAATACTGTATTATTTCACTGATTTGTAGAATCTAAAAACAAAGCAAATGAACAAACACAACTAGACGCAGAGTCCTAGATACAGAGAACCAACAGCTAGTGGCCACAGGGGAGAGGGGTGCGGGGAAGAGAGAAGTAGGTGAAGGCGATTAAGAGGTACAAACTTTCAGTTACAAAATAAATGAGTCACATGTATGAAATGTACAATGTGGGAAATATAGTGAATAATTACGTAATATCTTGGTATGGTGACATGATGACTAGATTTATCATGGTGATCATTTTGAAACGTATAGAAATATTGAATCACTATGCTGTGTAACATGAACTAACATAGTGTTGTAAGTCAATTATGCTTCAAAAACAAACAAACAGGGCTTCCCTGGTGGCGCAGTGGTTAAGAATCCGCCTGCCAATGCAGGGGACACAGGTTCGAGCCCTGGTCTGGGAAGAGCCCACATGCCGCAGAGCAACTAAGCCTGTGTGCCACAACTATTGAGCCTGCGTGACTAGAGCCCGTGCTCCGCAACAAGAGAAGCCACCGCAATGAGAAGCCCGCGCACCGCAACAGAGTAGCCCCTGCTCACATCAACTAGAGAAAGCCCACGCACAGCTACAAAGACCCAACACAGCCAAAAATAATAAATAAATAAAAATAAAACAAACAAACTCCTAGATAGAGAGATCAGATTTGTGATTACCATAGGCAGGGGGTTCAGGGAGGGTATGAAGGCAGTCAAAAGATACAAACTTCCAGGCAGAAATAAGTAAGTACTAGGAAGATAATGTACAACACGATAAATATAATGAACACCACTGTACGTTATATATGAAAGAGAGTAAATCCTCTCATGGGTGAGCTCTCATCACAAGGAAAACATTTTTTCTGTTTCTCTAATTTTGCATCTATATGAGATTATGGACGTTCACTAAACTTACTGTGGTCATCATTTCATGATGTATGTAAGTCAGACCATCGTGCTGTACAACTTAAACGTACACAGTGTTATATGTCAATTATATATCAATAAAACTGGAAGAAAAGTAAATAAGTAAATAAAATTAGATTGATTAAAAACTGACTTTTTTTTTTTTTGCGGTACGCGGGCCTTTCACTGTTGTGGCCTCTCCCGTTGTGGAGCACAGGTTCCGGACGCGCAGGCTCAGTGGCCATGGCTCACGGGCCTAGCCGCTCCGCGGCACGTGGGATCTTCCCGGACCGGGGCACGAACCTGTGTCCCCTGCATTGACAGACGGACTCTCAACCACTGCGCCACCAGGGAAGCCCTGACTATTTTTTTTAAATGATAGAAAATAAAAAACATGAAAGTGTATCACATGGTGTCAGAATAAGTATTGTGTACAGGAAATTGTTTCAAACACACACACACACAGGGGTGACCAATCCAAAGAGATACTGCATCACCTCTGGAGCAGGGCCCTGCAGGCCCACTGTTGTTGCCTAATCATGGCTCCTGACAATATCAGGTCCTGATCCCTGGAATCCGTAAATGTTACTTTACAAGGAAAAAGGGCTTTTGCAGAAGTGATTAACTTAAGGACCTTGAGATGGATAGATTATCCTGGATTATCTGTGTGGGCCACACTTGCACAATCCTAAGTGTTCTTAAAAAAGAAAGGCAGAGGGAGATTTGACACAGATAGAAGCACAGCCCTGCTAGCACCTTGGTTTTGATCCAGTGAAACTGATTTCAGACTTCTGGCATCAAGAACTGTAGGAGAATACATATCTGCTATTTTAACCCAGTTTGTGGTTATTTGTTACAGCAGTAACAGGAAGCTACTACACTTGCCCTCTCCCCTCACCTCTGCTGGTTCCTGCATCCTGGGGTGGTTCGGGGCGATCCCAGAGGAGGCACCAAGACTATCAGGGAGGTGGGGATGGTGACACTTAGGAGACTCAGAGCTGTTTACCAGTTGGCTTGCAGTATTTTCATATTTTCACAAGTGGTGCAGCTGCCCTGGTCTGGGTGGGCTGCTTGTCAGTCCTACTTATGTGTGTGTGAGTATCAATGTACGGGAAACTGGGTCACCAGTAAAATGGAGTCCTTCTGTGGGTGGATGTCAAAAAAAAAAAGATTGAAGGCCACTAATCCAGATGACCCAGAATATGCTTAGACTGAGTAACTTTTTGTGTGTGTGTGTGCGGTACGCGGGCCTCTCACTGTTGTGGTCTCTCCCGTTGTGGAGCACAGGCTCCAGACGCGCAGGCTCAGCAGCCATGGCTCACGGGGCCCAGCCGCTCCACGGCATGTGGGATCTTGCCAGACCGGGGCACGAACCCACGTCCCCTGCATTGGCAGGCGGGCTCTCAACCACTGTGCCACCAGGGAAGCCCAGACTGAGTAACTTTTTTTTTCAGGTCACCATCAATATGAAAATACAAATTTTATTTATTTATTTATTTATTTATTTATTTAAAATCACTGAGAGTTTTTTAATATTTATTTATTTATTTGGTTGCACTGGGTCTTAGTTGCGGCAGGCGGGCTCCTTACTTACGGCTCACCGGCTCCTGAGCTGAGGCACGTGGGCTCCCTAGTTGCAGCTCACGGGCTCCTTAGTTGTGGCATGCGAACTCTTAGTTGTAGCAGCATGTGGGATCTAGTTCCCTGACCAGGGATCGAACCCAGGGCCCCCGCATTGAGAGCATGGAGTCCTATCCACTGTGCCACCAGGGAAGTCCCCAAAATACAAAATTTAAATATCCTCATAGAGAATCTGTGGACTCCCAAGACTCATCTTCAGGCTCTGAAAGACCCTCAGACCCCAGTTTGAGAAACTCAGTAAAATCAACTTCCCTGTAGCATCAGGCAAGTATTTATCTTTCTACATCTCTTGAACCTTAAGCCTAATTTGTGTGGGCTCATCCACCCACAGGCTGTACCCACCTGCTCTCCCTTCTTAATCTGCTCCTGGCACCTGCACCTCAATGTGGCACTTTTACATGGACCAGCTGCCCACTAGGGCAGGTCTCAGGCCTCAGTGGACCTGCCCTTGGCTGTGTAGGCTGGGAACCACTCTGACCTTCTGACCTCACCTGTCCTCCACCTGGCTCAGCCTCAGGACCACAGAGTCGTTTTGTTCCTGTGAGCCCTGGGCTCTTTGCTGTCTGTAGTCTCAGAGCACTGACTTATCTTAGCCCCATGGTCTTAGAAGCAAAGATTTTGAATAAAATGCTGCTTTAAAAGCAAAACAAAATAAAAACACTACCTCTGAGGTATAACAAACTCCTTTTTCTGGGGCTTATTTTCTGCTTCTCCTTGACTCTCAAACTGCTATCCCTCATGCCTGGCTCTGACACAAGATTGGGGTCCTTACTAATCTTGGTAAGAGGTGGGGTCCTTATCTAACATGCAGAAACTCTGCTTGCACCCCAAACACCCCCCAAACACCCCTATCTCAACTGAAGAGCCTGTTTCTGCACTCCTGAGTCCTGTCTGTCCTGCCCCATCGTAGGGGGGGTTACTATTAGTAATAGCAGTAGTAGTAGTAGTAGTATTGGTAGTTCTGCTTTCCTTTGTAGCAGAAAAGTTTTTTGTTTTGTTTTTTTTTGAAGATGATGGGGGTAGGAGTTTATTAATTGATTTATTTATTTTTGCTGTGTTGGGTCTTCGTTTCTGTGCGAGGGCTTTCTCTAGTTGTGGCAAGCAGGGGCCACTCTTCATCACAGTGTGCGGGCCTCTCACTATCACGGCCTCTCTTGTTGCGGAGCACAGGCTCCAGACGCGCAGGCTCAGTAGTTGTGGCTCACGGGCCTAGTGGCTCCGCGGCATGTGGGATCCTCCCAGACCAGGGCTCGAACCCGTGTCCCCTGCATTAGCAGACAGATTCTCAACCACTGCACCACCAGGGAAGCCCCGCAGAAAAGTTTTGAGCAACCAGTACATGGAGTTCCCTTCCCTGTGGCACCCGACCCTCCCCCTCCCACCTCTTTCCCACCCCAGATCACCTCAGACTCCAGTTCCACCTTAGGGACACCAGAGGTCCTGCCCTGAGGTGAAACCTCCCTCTGCATGACCCAGGTGTCCTTCTCTCTTGCCAAACCATTTCCTTATCCACGCACCAACCAACCCTATGAGTCTTGAATGTTACTAGAGCTTGTATTGACCTTGACATACTATTTTCACGTACATTTGGCCATCTGACCCTCACCACAAACTTGGATATTGGTTGTGTTTGCATCACTTCATTTTACAAATGAAAAAACTGGGACTTCAAGTTCAAGAGACCCATTACTCTATGCTATTCATCTAGTAAGTGGCAGAGCTGTCCCATCTTTTGGCTCTTGCTCCTGTCTACTGCCCACTGCACCTCTTTGCCTTATCCTCTGTGTATAGTAAAGCTAAAAGTAGGGGAAGGGAAGAGAGGAATTCTTCACCCTCTCCCTCCAACAGGGGCTGCCAGCCGGGAATTACACAGAATTTTCCCTACCTTGAAGCTGAGTGAGTTTAAACATTGGTCTTACCCTTATAAGTAGTAGCACAGATGAAAACCTACCTGGTATAGTGTGAGATGCCTGGGGAAGGCCCTCCCCTCACCCTGAAACCTGACAAGGTGGCTGAAATCGGAACTCCACTATTAGAGTCCACTCTTTTTGGGTCTCAAAGTCATGGGGTAGCAGAACTTTGGGGTCAGACACATTAGGATTCCAAACCCATTTCCACTCCTTAGTTGTGTGGCCTTAGGCAAGTCTATCCTTTCCGCAGTTCTCATCTGCATAGTGGACAGGACCCACTACATAATTTGTGAAGCCCAATGCAAATGAAAATTCAGGGCCTCCTCAGATGGCGACAGCAAGAGCATTAAACCAAAGGTGGGGCCCTTCTAAGCACGGGAGTTTCCATCCATGAAGCCAGCCCTGAGAGTGGAGGATTGTTTTTTGGGAAGAGTGTTAGGAGAATTTAGTTCTTAATGAAATGTTGCATTCCTTTCCGATCAGTCTATGGTTGTCCAGTTATGGATGGACCCCATCTGAGGGGCTCTCTGCAAATGCAGGTTCCCAGTGCTTTCCTAGCCTGTTCTGATTCCGGGGTAGGGCCCAGACATGTGTGTTTTAACAAGGATCTCCAGAGATTCTAATGAAAATGTCAACCTCTCTCTGAAGAACTTAGACAGTTAGTGCTTTAACTAGCAGTTAACTCCCTGAAAATGTTGGTTTTATAAACCCCAGTATATAGCTGACCCAGTGGCCCTGGTCCCCTTATGTGTGCCTTGGAGGAAAGAGCCACTAGTCTGTGAACTGAAAGAGCCAGCCACCAGGAGATTTAACATTTGGGATCCCTGGTGTGCTATGGCGTGAAGCATCCTCAGCTGAACAAAACTCCCTGTGAGGAACAGCAACCCAAACAGTGGCTGGCCTTGGGACAGCTTTTGTCTGCTTCATTCCTCGCTGCCTTTCCACCTGAGATCCTCAAGCACTCCTCCTGCTTCTTGAATTCTGCCCCCAGGAGCCAAACAGGTGCTGCAGAAGTACCTGCTCTCCCCTCAGTACCCTCATTGTGCCCCACAGGTAGACCCCAGTTTACATCTAAGCCCCTCTCTATTCCCAAAGGAGACTGGGGCTTCTTCCCTAACATGGGATATGAAAGCACCTTGGAGTTTAGATATCCTGATAGCCTTCTTGAGGTGAGCAATTTGTATCCCTCACCTTTAAGCCTTACCACAACCCTCTGAGGGAGGTCTGTAGCCCCATTTTACAGATGAGGAAGCTGAGGACAATTTGTGGCCTTCCTTCATAGGAAGTAGTGGACACGGGATTTAAACACAACAACCCTGCAAGACAGATAACACATATATTAGCAATTCTTATTTTAGAGCTAAGGAAGCCAAGGCCCAAATAGGTTAGGCAGTTCTCCAAACATAAATGCTATAAGCAGAAGAGCTGAGATTTGAACCCAGATGACCTGACCTCAGGCCCCAGGCTCTTCCCAGCTCACTTTCTCTGTGCTTTTCCAAATTTTCTTCTTTCCATCCTTGTCTTAGCCTGTTTGTTTGGACTGTTAGAATACCATAGACTGGGTGGCTTATAAACAACAGAAAGTTATTTCTCATAGCTCTGGAGTCTGGGAAGTCCAAGATCAAGGTGCCAACAGATATAGTGTCTAGTGAAGGCCTGCTTTCTGGTTCATAGAGCCTTTCCCTGTGTCCTCACATGGCAGAAAGGGCAAGGGCAATCTCTAGGGTCTCTTTTAAAAGGGAACTAATCCCATTTGTGAGGGCTGCACCCTCATGCCTTAGTCACCTCTCAAAGGCCTCACCTCCAAATCATCACATTGGTGATTAGGTTTCGAAGTATGAATTTTGGGAGGGGGACACATTGAGTTTATAGCAGTCCTCTTCGTCAGAAACCTAAGAGGCCCTGCTGCTTACTTAAGAAGGAGGCACTGAATTCAGCTGGAAGGAGGGAGCCTCAGCCTAGTGAGGGTCATGGCATCCTGACCTTGGCAGCCCACACACAAAGGTTGCATCAGCCTCTGTTGGAGAAGCACCTCTGGCAAGAAATGGGACCTAAGGAGGTTGATCCCAGGTGTGGTGGGTGTCTGGCTTCCAGGGCCATACCTGTCAGCTCTATTTAGGGAGCAAGGTCAGATATGGATCCAGCTTCACAATCTAGGAAGCTGAAAGGATCCCTTCTTTCCCAAGATGCCACAACCAGGCCTCCTGCTCCTCTCACCTCTACTCCTGCAGACCAACCACACTCACTGCCACACAGGCTGTCCCACAAGTCCTTCCTTGTTGACTCCCGTACCCCCAGCCTCCACACCTGCTGCCATGGATAGGAAATTGGAGGGCTGTCCCCCTCGAGTGACCCAGAAGCAAAGAGCTGCAGGGGAAGTAATGGACCCAGATGGTGGCAGACATTGCAGGAAAACAGCCTGCTGTTGGAGCCCCAGGGCATGCTTCCACCCTAGACTGCCACTGGCAGGATTCTGTGGTACTCAGGCCTGTCAAAAATTTAAATGACGTAGATGGGAAAAAAAAAATCCATCATAATGGACACTTAGAAACATCATAAACATCGCCCTCATTGTCATTATTGGTAACTTTATTTTTACCACTTTTTTTGTGTGCCAGGCAATTACTCTTTGCATAGTAATCTATTCATTGAGCATTTAGCATGTCGAATTTCTTTACTTGTCTTGTCCCAGTGACCCTAAGGGGCTGGGACTATTATTCACTCATTTTATAGATGAGAAAGTTCAAGCTTGGAAATCTAAAGTCATTTGCTCACGGTCACACAGTAAGTGGTGTACCTCAAACTCAAATCCAAGTACTCCTGGCCCTGAAGCCAGTATTCATGATCTCCGTATTATGTAAATATTTTCCAGAGTCCCTTCTAGAACTAGACAAAACAGATGAAACTTGGCTTAAGCATATTGAAACTCTTAGAAATAGTATAGCTTCCAAAAAAAGGTAGCAGCGATTCAGTATAGGGGTCACCAAAAGAGGGATGCAGAGGTAATAAGGGAAACAACAAGGTGGATGCAACTGCCAAAAGAGTGGCCCTAGATTCAGTAACTTGGCAACTACCCCTTGTACCTCGAAGGCCAAATCCATCCAACTATTCCCTAATCTACACAAAGGTAGAATTAGACAAAACCTGAAAATATGTCTTCAATGGGGATTTGGGAGGCCATGGGTGACTAGTTAATGAACATGGATGACAGTTCCTTCCCCAAACTGTAGCTTGTCAAACCTTCAGGCAGACCCATCAAGGGACTAACTATGGGAGGGAAGCCCTATATAATTGGCTGGTTGAAAACATGGTGACCCTGGGAATGAAAAACCTAAGTGGTTGGGTAGTTGAGACCTGCCCCGTATGCACAACAAATAACCCCAACACCAGACCCCCCAGAGGTCCCCAGATAAGGTCCATTCAGACCAGGGGACATATCCTGGAGAAAATTGGCAGACTAATTTCACCGTCATGCCAAGAGTACCAAGCAATTTTAGGTATCTCTTGGTGCTAGTAGACACATTTTCTGGTCAGATAGAAGCATTCCCCACTAGAACTAGAAGGGCAGCTGAAGTGGTTAAGGTACTACTAAAAGGAATAATCCCCAGGTTTGGGCTCCCAGGATCCTTACAAAATGATAATGGTCCAGCATTTGCATCTCAAGTGACAGAGGGAATAACCAGTGCCCTGGGCATAAAACAGACCTTGCACTCAGCCTGGAGACCCCAAGGGGGGGAAAGTAGAGAGATCCAATCAGACTTTGAAACAGCCTTAGCTAAACTATGTCAGTCAACTCCATTTGCCCTGCTCTGCATGCAGTTAGCCCCAAGGGATAAGTTCAAGTTAAGTGCATTTGAACGCTTGTATAGTAGACCCATTCCCCAAGCCCCAGAGGAGGGACACTTTAACCTCCTTGAAATGGAACAACTCAAGTGTGTCCCCCAGGTAGGAGAAACGATGGAAGCTCTCAGGAAATATGGTAACCACATGCTGCCCCCACCCAGCGACTGGCTCTCCACCCACTGCTGGCCAAGAAACTGGTGCGCCTAAAAACCTGGAGAACCGGCAACTCACAAGATCAGCTCCCTCCTAAGTGGAACACACTCCACCTGGTGATCCTAACCACTCATTCTGCCCTGAAGTTGCAGGGCATCACTCCATGGGCACATCACACTCCAGTGAAAGACCCCCAGCCCAAACTTCTGGAGAGAAAACCTGGGGCAACAGACCCCCCTGACTACTCTTGTGAACCTCTCCCTAGATTACCAGGGAGGGCTCTGTGCTCTGGCCAATACATTGTGTTGTTTTTATGTCATTGCAAGTGGCCCCACTGCAGAAGTGCAGACAGGCTACTGGAAAAAGCAACTTGACTAACAGGTGGCCTTCAGCCTCACTGGGCTGAACAAACGTGGAGCGGGGTTAAACAGGCCTCCCCAGCATCACTTGGTTTCTCCTTTCCTGGGCATTTTCACAACCATTGTTCTCTTGCTGATATGTGGGCCACATATCTTAAATTGTCTGATGTCCTTTGCCTCCAAAAGGTTAGAATCTATAAAACGTCAAATGCTGGTCGCTTAGAGCTACAAACAGTTAGGGCTGAGGCCTGGGGACAGCAAACAGATCTAAAAGCAGCAGTGAAGAAGTTCTGCTACGCTCCCTGGGGTTATGACAGTGATACCCAAACTCAGCAGGCCATCAGCATCCCTCAAAAATGAGAAGCAGGGCTTCCCTGGTGGCGCAGTGGTTGAGAGTCCGCCTGCCGATGCAGGGGACACGGGTTCGTGCCCCAGTCTGGGAGGATCCCACATGCCGCGGAGCGGCTGGGCCCGTGAGCCGTGGCCGCTGGGCCTGCACGTCTGGAGCTTGTGCTCCGCAACGGGAGAGGCCACAACAGTGAGAGGCCCGTGTACCGTAAAAAAAAAAAAAAAAAAGAGAGAAGTAAACACCAATCAGAATGGCCATCATCAAAAAATCTACAAACAATAAATGCTGGAGAGGGTGTGGAGAAAAGGGAGCCCTCTTGCACTGTTGGTGGGAATGTAAATTGATACAGCCACTATGGAGAACAGTATGGAGGTTCCTTACAAAACTAAAAATAGAACTACCATATGACCCAGCAATCCCACTACTGGGCCTATACCCTGAGAAAACCATAATTCAAAAAGAGTCATGTACCACAGTGCTCATTGCAGCACTATTCACAGTAGTCAGGACATGGAAGCAACCTAAGTGTCCATAGACAGATGAATGGATAAAGAAGATGTGGCACACATATACAATGGAATATTACTCAGCCATAAAAAGAAATGAAATTTAGTTATTCATAGTGAGGTGGATGGACCTAGAGTCTGTCATACAGAGTGAAGTAAGTCAGAAAGAGAAAAACAAATACCGTATGCTAATACATATCTATGGAATCTAAGAAAAAAAAAAAAAGGTCATGAAGAACCTGGGGTCAGGACAGGAATAAAGCCGCAGACCTACTAGAGAATGGACTTGAGGACACGGGGAGGGGGAAGGGTAAGCTGGTACAAAGTGAGAGAGTGGCATGGACCTATATACACTACCAAATGTAAAATAGATAGCTAGTGGGAAGCAGCCGCATAGCACAAGGAGCTCAGCTTGGTGCTTTGTGACCACCTAGAGGGGTGGGATAGGGAGGGTGGGAGGGAGAGGCAAGAGGGAGGAGATATGGGGATATATGTATATGTATAGCTGATTCACTTTGTTATACAGCAGCAACTAACACACCATTGTAAAGCAATTATACTCCAATAAAGATGTTAAAAAAAAAATGAGAAGCAAGAAGAAAGACAGAGGAGGGATTTGTCACCAGCAAAAATCCCCTGGGGTCCCCAGGGAAAAATAAGACGGAATCCAGGTGATAAGATAAGGTCTAACCTCTTCCTTTGTGCTTAGTCTAGTTTCGCTTGCCTGTAGGGGGCCGTGTGCAGAGGCGTCCCATTGGGTTAGATTTCTCAGTGCTGAACTGCCGCGATGACACACTGCAGCTCAGCCGGCTGTGTGCAGAAGTGCTGCACATGCACCTCAACCCAAGATCGCAGCAGCAGTAAGCTGCATGCAGAGAGCCTGTGCCCGCACTTAACTCTGGCCCCTCCCCCCCAGCCCAGACCCCTATAAAGCAGCCCCGGCCACCACCTGTCAGGGAAAGTGTGTGCTATAGAGTGTGAGCTCGCACCTTTCCATTCTCTGATCCAAGAATGAAGCTTTCCTTTGCTTCTGAACCAAACTCTGCTTCATTCTATTGGTGCAAGCAACACTGGGCAGGAGGACCCTTATTGGGGCCCAACTCAAAAGGGTCAGTAACAGGAACTAAAGAAGACACGATATCTTCCTTCAGAGAGTGTGAGGTCTGACACTTCATAGCTATTGGCTAGCATGAAGCAAGAGCCTGGAACGGCCAGGGGACCACCAGGTGAAATCTAAGGATAGACTCCATGCTGTGGGATGCAGAAGGAGAGAAATGGAGCCCTGGTGCACTCTGTTGCTGGAGCAAACCTTACCTGATATCATCCCAACCACCAGACTTTTCATTCTTCTAACTAAATGAATGCCTTCCACTATTTAAGCCAGTTGGAGTTGGATTTTCTGTTAATTACAACAGAGTACTCTGCTATATTAGTCCTCTTGCTGTTCTCGTTCCTTGTCCTTTGCTGGAGGCCTCTTTCTCACAGGGGAAAAAAGAGGAGAGAAGAAAAGAAGAAAGGATTTGAAAGCCAAGTCTGGAAATTTGACTTCTTGGTAGCTGCTCTGGAAAGAGGTCCGACAGGGGACACTCAGAGCTGTTGGCCAGAATAAGTTCCAAAATTATTTGGAAATGTCAATGTCCATCCTCTCCCTTCTCCCACAGATAATCAAGAGTTGGCTAAGAGTGATAATCCCCACCAAGTACAGCCAAGGAAATATCACCGCTCTGGAATCCTGAGTCTTTCCAGAGGTACAAACCATCATGTTCAGAGTGAGTTCCAGGGCTGGGGGCAGAGGCCACCTCGTGTTAGTGACCCATCTGAGACACCTCAAGCCATTTCATAGACACTGGGAGGGCTGCCTGTAAGCAGTCCTGCTGGCTCCTCCTCTGCACTTTTTTTTTTTTTTTTGCAGTATGCGGGCCTCTCACTGCTGTGGCCTCTCCCATTGTGGAGCACAGGCTCCGGACGCACAGGCTCAGCGGCCATGGCTCACGGGCCCAGCCGCTCTGCGGCACATGGAATCTTCCCGGACTGGGGCACGAACCCGTGTCCCCTGCATTGGCAGGCGGACTCTCAACCACTGCGCCACCAGGAAAGCCCTCCTCTGCACTTCTATCCTGACCCGGAGGACAAGATGAGATGAGGCCTGAGGGCCAATCTCACGACCAGTGAGTCAGTACAAGAACTCAAGGTCACAACACAGCCCCTCCTGGTAGCAGGATTTGAGACAAGGCACGAGGCTTAGTGGTTCCTTGACGTGCCAGGCAAGAAGCTGGAGACAACTAGGACCACTTGAGATTGCTCTGCACACAAGATGGGGGAGAGAGGTGGGCCTGGGGGACAACAGAGTAACAGTCCACAAGCCAGGACATCCAATGGGCTGGGCCAGCTCAGGGGCAAATCAGGCGACTGCCAGCACCTGAAGTTCCAAGAGAAGGGAACACATCACAGCAGCAGGGTTTTAGGGAGACGGTCCCCACCCAAGGGGTGAGTCCATGAGGGGTAGAGTCCCAACCCCCAGTCTCTAGCTCCAACACATACTAGCTGTGTTCCCTCAAAGAATCTCTTAAGAGGTTCAGGTTCCTCACCTGGAAAACAGGAATAACAATAATTCCTCTCTTATAAGATTGTTGTGATGAATAAGTGCATGTTAAATGCTTAGAACAATGCCTGGCACACAGTTGAACTCAACACAAGGCAGTTCCTTGGCTACTGGGGCGACAGGGAGCTAAGATCCAATGGAGAAGCGGCAGTGAGCAAACCAGAAGCCCAACGCTCACCCGTCTCTAATCGCTCAACACTTTGCATCTACAGTGGGCCAGGCTCCCAGCTGCAGATGCAGAGGCGGACGAGAGCCAGAGCTCACCCTCCAGCTCCGAGAGCCTCAGGGAAGCCGAGTCCCCACAGGGGCTGGACCAAGGCCTTCCCTCCAGCCCTAAGTGAGGCCCCTCTGAAATGGGGATGGGCAGGCCTCACTGGGGAGCGCTCAGTGGGCTGCCTCTGGGGTCTAGGAAGGGCAGAGCCTGGAGAAACAGGCAGGAACAGACAGAGGTAAATGGGGCCTGGAGAGCAGGGGCACTGCACAGAGCTGGCCAAGTGGGTGCCTGTCCATGGCCCCTTGTTTCCTGTTCTCCTTGGTGTCATGGGTCGATCAGCAAGTCCGAGGGAAAACCAAAGGGATGAGAGTCTTTGTCTCTACTTGTGTGGTTCAGAATTTCCTTAACCAATGCCCTTGAATTTTCACCCATGTTTCTGTATTTCATTGTTAAAAGTTAAAGAAAATAATTCTTTTTTAAAATGACTCTATTCCGGGGGCTTCCCTGGTGGCACAGTGGTTGAGAGTCCGCCTGCCGATGCAGGGGACACGGGTTCGTGCCCCGGTCTGGGAAGATCCCACATGCCGCGGAGCGGCTGGGCCCGTGAGCCATGGCTGCTGAGCCTGCACGTCCGGAGCCTGTGCTCCGCAACGGGAGAGGCCACAACAGCGAGAGGCCAGCGTACCGCAAAAAAAAAAAAAAGACTCTATTCCACAAGAATATTCCTGTGTCCCGTGAAGGCACTTGGAGCCTCAGCTCCCTCAATGGAGGTCAGGAGAGGTGGTGGGGCAGAATGCAGAGGGCACGCCCAGAGCAAGGTGGCTGCATCTGGAACCCAGCACCACTACACTCCCAATTTGAGAGCTGTGTGATCTTGGACATGTTCTCTAACCTCTCTGTGCCTTTGGTTTCCACGTTTTTAAAAAATGGTGATAAAGGTAACTTAAATCGGCTAATGTGTATAAAAGCACTCAAAACACTACTTGGTGCTTGGTAAACTATTTGCTAATACTACTCCCGTAGCCCTAATCCATATTTCCCCCAAGTCCTGCAGCTCTCCCCAAGCCTCTGAGCTCCCAGCTGAGACCCAGGAGACTTTTAATTTTTTTGGTAAATATTTTATTTATTTATTTATTTATTTGGTTGGTTGGTTGGTTGGTTGCACTGGGTCTTAGTTGCAGCAGATGGGCTCCTGCGTTGTGGCATGCAAACTCCCAGCTGTGGCATGCATGTGGGGATCTAGTTCCCTGACCAGAGATAGAACCCGGGTCCCCTGCATTGGGAATGTGGAGACTTAACCACTGTGCCACCAGGGAAACCTCCTAGGGCCTTTTTAATTGCCCAGTTACAGCCCAGAGTGTGGCACCAACCACACATTTACAGGTTTAATGTAGCCACTGGGATTCCTTTGGTTACAAATAGCAGTAAACCTGCCCCAAACTCAGATTTGGAGCACCAAATCTCACCAAAAATGAGATTTTACGAGTGCATATAACTAAAGAGTGCATAGCTTGGTTCAGATGCTCAAAGAGTGAGGTCAGGCTCTAGTGTCACTCTGTCAACTTTCTCTGCTTGATGAGTTAACTCCATTCTCAGACTGATCTCTACTCATTCTCACAAAACGGCTGCCAATAGCGGCAGGAGCTGCCTCGTCCCTGGCTCAAAATTAGTGAGAAAAGAATGAAACTACTTCCCTACAGGCTCAAACAAAAGCCCTCAATCCAATCTCCTTGCTATGTAATAGTCACCAGTGTTTGGATTAGCAAGGTCTGGGTCAAGGGCCACCCCCAGAGGCAGAAATAGAGCCACATAGAGAAATGGATGTCCAAACAGAAGTTGTCCACGACTCCTCTCCACAAAAAAAAAAAAAAAAAAAAAAAAAAAAAGTTTGCAATATTTGAGGATGGCAGAAGAGGATGATCCTATAGGAAGGAAAATTTCTGCTTTCTTTTTCCTTAACATCTCTAAGCAGTTCATCGCCTTTTTCCATTCCAAAAATGAGAGTCAGGGCAAGTTGTAGCTTGACAGCGAAGAATCCATGCTTGGGAATACGACTGGAGCAAATTCCAGCTTTGTGGCTGACCGCCTCTGTGACCCAGGACAACTGACTGTTCCGCCTTGGGCCTCAGTCTGCTTGTCTATAAAACAAGAGCAATAATCCTACCTACGTCACAGGGGTGTTGTAAGAATTAAGTAAAATAATAATGCCTGTCTGGCCCACAGTAAATAATGAATTTGTACTTGTAGTTGTTATTAGTGCGTGGGTGTTCCTACCCAACTCTGTTCTGTCTCACTCAGCGCTGGGCTCTGGGCCGACAGCCTTCAGGAGAGAGAAGGGGGCAGGGAGGGCCCTCCTTGAGTGACCGGCTCCCCTCCGAGGGCAACAAGTATAGGACCCAGGAAGGCCAGGCTGGAGCACAGGCCCGAGGGTGGGAACTGGCCAGCACCAAGGAATTCCTAGGAAGTGCTCCCTACCCCTGAGTTCAGAAGAAAAACACAGCATCTCTTTTTGCCTTCCTAGCCCTCTCTGCTGAGGGAAGCAGTGAAAAACTCGATCCAAACAAGACCCAAAGCTATGCCATCATTCGCATACAGAGTGTTTGTATAGATTAGGACCTCTCTGTTGACTCTCAGCTTAAACCTCCCAGGCTTTGTAGTTCAGGAAAGTTTAATGTTCTGTTTCATGAAGTTCCTTGTCATCCTAAGTGGCTCTGTCAGCTCTTAGAAGGGAAACTTCCCCCTTCAGGGTACATTTCCCCTGCCCTGAGCCGGAGAGCCCCGTTGCTAAGGGCATCTGTTCTGTTTGCTTATGAGAAGTACAGATGTGAATAGTCTCCAAGTTGCATCTTTTGTTCTGCTCATCTGGCAGCCGGGGCAGCCGGCTGATGTAACAGCTGCAGAACACTGGGGGTCCCCGAAGGGGGAAAGAGAGAAAAGAAAAAAGGCAAACGTAGCCCAGGAGAATATGCCAGCGCTCAGAGGCTTCCAAGAATTGGTTCTATTCTTAGGAATCTCACTCCACATCACTCCAACATTCATGGAGGCTGATGGGAGGCAATTTAGTTCAACCCATTTCTGTTGAGCCCTCACGGGGCAGCCGTGAGGGGATGATGGTGGCTCAAAAGGATCATGTAGAGGTAGTTTCTGCCCACTGTGGGAGTACACTCCTGGCTGGAGAAGAGCTGGCTTTACTGTGAAAGGGGCTAAATTACAAAGTGTTCATTAGTATCACATCCCTACCAGAGGAGAGAACCAGTGGATTTATGAGCAGGTGCTCAAATATTATCTGAGCTAAGCTAATTGTCAAAACGACAGATACTTCTTGAGTAGCCAGTGGGTTTCCCACACTGTGAAAGCACAAGATGAAGACTAGATGGTTGACAAATATTTGTCTAGTTGATGACTACCTCAAACTTACACCCAAATTAACTTCACATAGCACAGTAATTCCATGAAATAGGTAGGAGAAAGCATAGGTGAATACTAATCCAAATCCAATCACATCTGATCACCTCCCCTTGCTGCCTCATTTGTCCAAGCCACCATGGTCTCTCACCTGGGTTATGGCAATTGCTTCCTAACTGGTCCCCCTTCTTCCACCTTTGCTAGCCCACCCCTTTTTGAGTTTATTCTCAACACAGCAGCCAAGGTAATCCTGTGAACACTAAGTTATATGATGTCGCTCTTGTGCTCAAAAGCCTCCAGTTTTGGACTTCCCTGGTGGCGCAGTGGTTAAGCCGCCTGCCAATGCAGGGGACATGGGTTCGAGCCCTGGCCCAGGAAGATCCCACATGCCACGGAGCAACTAAGCCCGTGTGCCACAACTACTGAAGCCCGTGCACCTAGAGCCCGTGCTCTGCAGCAAGAGAAGCCACCGCAATGAGAAGCCCACGCACCGCAATGAAGAGTAGCCCCTCCTCACCACAACTAGAGAAAGCCCGCGCACAGCAACAAAGACCTAACGCGGCCAAAAATAAATAAATAAAATAAAATAAAATAAAATAATTGGAAACAGGAGGCATGGTTCCCAGAGGTTACCTAGGGGATGGTTTAAAAAAAAAAAAAAGCCTCCAGTTTTTTCCCATCTCACAAAGGGCTAAAGCCAAAGTTCTCCCAATGAATGGCTTTCAGGGCCCTAGGTGGTATGTGCCCCCATGTGAGTGGAGCCACCTTGAAAGTGGCTGCCAGAGCCTCCATATATGACATCACGTGCAGCAGAGATGAGTTTTTCCTTGCAGAGCCTCTAGAATTTACAGAATCGTGAAGGATAAACAATCGTAACTTTTGTGAGCCACTAAGTTTAAAATGCTTTGTTACGCAGCAATAGATAGTCATTAAGATTTCATATTTTTTTAAGTTCGCTGCTAAAAAGATTCAAAAACCACTATTATAGAAAAATATTTAATGAAAAGATAAACGCTTCATTACGCATTAAATTTCAAAAAGTTACAAAATAGTATGTGTAAAACTGAAAAACATTTTTAGTATACAAAGTATCTATAAAGTTCTCACGTAGCTTGAATTTTTAATAAATTCACTTCTATAATCAGTATAAACAACTTGCAAAATGCAACTCAAGATTTTATCAAAACTGCCAGTGATTTGTTTGCTTTAATTTCTTTATAGAGGGAAAGTGAGCAAGAGGGGAAGAAAACAAATTTTCATTTATTTCTAAACCCCTTACTATCTAAACTAGACATTGTCCTCAAAATCCCAGGAAGGGAAAGGCAAAAAGAGATAGAATAAGTTAATTCTTAGGATGAGCTACCAAGAACCCAGTTCCTATTGACTTGGGAAATTTGGACAAGTTTTGGGTGTTTTTATTTTTATTTTATTTATTTATTTACTTATTTTATTTTTGGCTGCATTGGGTCTTCGTTGCAGTGCGCGGGCTTCTCGTTGCAGTGGCTTCTCTTGTTGGGGAGCACGGGCTCTAGGCACACGGGCTTCAGTAGCTGTGGCTCGTGGGCTCTAGAGCGCAGGCTCAGTAGTTGTGGCACACGGGCTTAGTTGCTCCATGGCATGTGGGATCTTCCCAGACCAGGGCTCGAACCTGTGTTCTCTGCATTGGCAGGCAGGTTCTTAACCACTGTGCCACCAGGGAAGCCCTCCCCGGGTGTTTTAAAATATGTTTTGTATCATAGTAGTTGTTGGCGGCAGTGGTAGCGGTGGTGCCTTTGACCCAGCGCCAAGCTAGATGCAGTTCCATCGTACTGCTGGAGAGACTAGCCTGGTTATGGGGCAAGTGAAATTGATTCCCTGTGTTCCTTCCCTGTGATTCCTAGTGTCTCTAGTCCAGTGTGTGTCACTGCTCCTTGCAAATAGAATAAGCCTAAGTCAATACAACTACACTGAGTTTTCAGGCGGCTAAAATTTCATTCTTTTTATGAAGCCTCCGTCACCCTGGCATTGATTTTTTTTTTTTTTGAAACAAAGTGCAGTCGTTTACATTTTTCAGGGTTTTATTTCATCTTCTTGTTTTCAACAGTGCTTCCAGCCTGTCAAGTCCAATTGAACCTTAGTTGGATCAACGCTTATACAAGCTGCTCCTCTCTTGGACTTCCCTGGTGACACAGTGGTTAAGAATCCGCCTGCCGGGCTTCCCTGGTGGCGCAGTGGTTGGGAGTTCGCCTGCCGATGCAGGAGACACGGGTTTGTGCCCCGGTCTGGGGGTGTCCCGCATGCTGCGGAGTGGCTGGGCCCGTGAGCCATGGCCGCTGAGCCTGCGCATCTGGAGCCTGTGCTCCGCAGCGAGAGAGGCCACAGCAGTGAGAGGCCCACCTACTGCAAAAAACAAAAAAGAGTCCACCTGACAATGCAGGGGACACGGGTTCGAGCCCTGGCTCAGGAAGATCCCACATGCCGCAGAGCAACTAAGCCCGTGTGCCACAACTACTGAGCCTGTACTCCAGAGCCCGAGAGCCACAACTACTGAAGCCGTGCGCCTAGAACCCATGCTCCACAAGAGAAGCCACCTCAATGAGAAGCCCGCGCACCACAACGAAGAGTAGTCCCCCCTCGCCGCAACTAGAGGAAGCCCATGCACAGCAACAAAGACCCAACGTTGCCAAAAATAAATAAATAAATTTATAAAACAAAAACAAACAAGCTGCTCTTCTCTGCCTTAGGTCTTTTGGAAATTTTACAAATGTGTCTTGGGTGTCTTCATTGAGAAAAATGAACTTTTAAACTCTGTTGGAGTGGGTGGAGTCTTCCTGCAGAATTTCATAGTCATTTAGTGTTTAAAAATCTCACAAACAACACCAGAAGATTAAAATAGTGTCAGACACCATGTTTATCTCTAAACTGTGTTGTTTTTGAGGTCGTGCTGCTGTGCACAGAAATGTGTCCAGCAAGGTCCTGCATATGATCCAGATAAAAAGCACGGTAGCCTTGCGAATTAACTACTGCTCTGATTTATTGTTTACACAGGAAGTTTTTTCTCCCCATGCGATGTAAGTCAAACTTAGTGTTTGTCACGAATAAATGGTAATACAAAAAAAAAAAAAAAAAAAAAAAAAACTAGTGTCAGACAAAAAGGTGGGAACTATCCGAGCAGGGATTAGATGACTTTAAGATGAAGTGTCCACAGCCCCTCCCAAAGTAAACATGAAACTCCCCTGAGAATCCCTTCATTTTAGTGACTGTTCCACAAATGTACTAACCCTTTTTGAGGTCCAATGCAAATATCTGTTCTGTGTTTATTATTCTAATATGTCAACGTCCTCTTCCTATTTGCCGATGTAAGTTCTTTTGAGGCAGGGACAATTGTTGTTATTTGGTTAAACAGAACACAGGATTAGGGGCTTCTCAAATGCTGGATGGGGAAAAAATGGGGTGAGTCACAGTAACATGCAGGATGTTTCTATAAAAATGCCTTTTAAACATTTAATAAACATAACAAATCAATGGAGAAGGAAAGGATTATTCAATAAACAATGGCAGGATATTCATTAGACATCTTGAAGAGGAGGAAAAACTCTATTTCAGCCTTAAATTCGTGCCCTGAATCAAAATAAATTCTAGAAAGATTAAAGAGACATATGATGCAAAAGCAGATCACTAAACAGACATGTAAGATTGAGGGTACAGAAATAAATTCTTATATTTATTGTTACATTTATGGTCAATTGATTTTCAACAAAGGTACCAACACAATTGACTGGTGAAAGGATAGACTTTGTAACAATTAGGGCTGGGACAACTGGATAATCAGAGGCGAAAAGATCCTTACCGCCATGTTATACACAAACTTTAACTCAAATTGGATAGTAGACTTACATATAAGAGCTAAAACAATAACACATTTAGAAGATAACATAGGAGAAAAATCTTCAAGACCTTGTGTTAGGCAAAGATTTCATCAATATGACACCACAAGTACGACCCATAAAAGAGCAAATTGATAAATTGAACTTCATCAAACTTAACTTTTGTGCTTCACAAGACACCAGTAAGAAAATGAAAAGACAAGCAGCAGTCTGGGAGAAAATCTTTGCAAACAGGACTCCTGCTCTCACAGAGTTTATCTTCTTTAGAGGGAACACAGAAACAAATTAACAAATAACAAAATATCAAATCATGATCAGTGCTCTGCAGAAGACAAAACGCCTGTGATATGTTAGATATGGCCATGTTAGATTGTCTACTTAGGAAATAGTTATCTGCTGGGAAGTCATTTATACTGAGCAATCTGAGCTCTGAGTAACAAGCAAAATGTCAATCATGAGAAGAGCCAAAGGGAGTACCACGAGGCAGAAGCAGCAGCATGTGCAAAGGCCCTACGGTGGATACAAGACTGGCATGTTTGAGTCAGTGATTGATGGTAGGCGAGGCTCTGTCAATGTGGGCAAGGAGGAGAGTGACACCAGATGGGGTGGGAGCCTTAGGAGGATGTCTGGTCCCAGAGGGCTTTGTGAACTAAGGTGAGAAGTGTGTGTGGGGGCGGGGGTCTGTCCTCAAATGTGATTGAATCAGATCAGAGTATGATCTCTACTCAACAGAGAATGGATTCCAAAAGCATGTATCACTCAGAGTTCTTAGTTCCAAATAACAAAGCTGACTCTGGCTGGTTTAGCAAAAAGAAACTTATTTTAATTTTTTTTTTTAAGGATTTTATTTTACAAGAATATTGGGCAACTCATAGATTTTTTTTGGAGGACCTGAAAAACAAGACTCAGGATCGAGCAACCAGGGCCAATTCCTAAAGCCACAAGGGAGGAGTCCCCACCGCTGATGCCCCATTGGTGATACTTCTGTGTGTGGAACTTCACTTTGCCATCCTTGCTGCCCCCAAAGCTGTCGCCTTTGCTGTTTCCAAAAAAACCAAAAAAAAAGTTCTGCACTGACTTTCCTTTTTCAAGCTGCTCACTGCTGAATCAAAGTCTCTTAAGCATGCTGATTGGCAGAGCCTGGTCACCAGGTTACATCCTAGTGGGAAGCTAGGAATTTGAGGTTTCTAGGTTTTAAGTTTCTAGGTTTTAAAACTTGCAAGGTGGGAATTTTCCCAAATATAAGAAGGATGCTTTTAAAATTACTAGGATGGGGCTTCCCTAGTGGCGCAGTGGTTAAGAATCCACCTGCCAATGCAGGGGACACAGGTTCAAACCCTGGCCCAGGAAGATCCCACATGCCGCAGAGCAACTAAGCCCGTGCGCCACAACCACTGAGCCCGTGTGCCACAACTACTGAAGCCCACGCACCTAGAGTCTGTACTCCAAAACAAGAGAAGCCACCTCAATGAGAAGCCCGCGCACTGCAACAAAGAGTAGCTCCCGCTCGCCGCAACTAGAGAAAGCCCACGCGCAGCAGCAAAGACCCAACACAGCCAAAGATATAAAGAAATAAATTTATTTTTAAAAAATTACTAGGAAGTCAGAAAACAATAAAATCCATTAAATAGAACAAGAATAAAAATATGAATCCAAAGAGGGGGCTGGTGCAGTATTTCCAATGAGGGATAATGGGAGACGTGATAGGCTGATACTATATTATAGGACAGTGGTTCTCAAAAGAGGGCCCATGACCTGCCGCATCAGCATCTTCTGAAAACTTTGTTAGAAATGCAAATTTCAGGCCCCACCCCAAACTTACTAAATCCAAAACTCTGAGGGTGAGTGAGGCTCAGCAATTTGGTTTTAACAGACCACCCAGATGATTATGATGCCTGCTAAAGTTTGAGAACCAAATACTCCCATTGCATTAGGGTGAGAGCTTCAATGTATGAATTGGGGAGGGGGACATGATTCAGTCCACAGTAGACATGTAATATTAAGAAGATACTTTTCCTTGCTCATGTGAGTGTAGGGTACGTGAATCTGTGACATTGCTACATTAGTACTTTCAAACCCTTCTCCTCAACTCCCATGCCTTCCACCCCTCCCCTCGTCAGAGTCTCATCAAACAGACAAACAGCATCCTCACCTGTTCCCAGACCTCCGATTTTGCCACCCTGCCTCCAATGCGTTTTCCACACACCAGTCTGATTTCATGAAAAGGCAATTCTCCCCATGCCACTCCTTTGCCCCAAACCCCATAGCTCGGCACTGTTTCCAAAATGTTCCTGGTTCTAAGAATCATCAGGGTGCTTGTTAAATCAAGCCCCTCCTTACAGTTCTGGAGTGGGTCTGGGGCATCCAAAATTGTATCGTGTCAATCAAGTAATGTGTATCACCCAGTTTGAGAAACCCTGCCCCTCATGATAAATTTCAAGATCCTTAGCAAAGCACAAATATGGCTTGGTAAACTGGCCTTGTCTTATCTCTCCAGCTTCCTGCCACTCCTTCTCCCCCTGCGCCCCATTCCGCACTCCCACCCCCAGCACTCCAACTCCAGCTGTGGGGAATTATTTATGGCTCCTGAGTACCCCATTCTCTCTTGTGCCCCCCTGACTTGGCATATGCCTCTCTGTATGGAAGGATGCCCTCTCTTTTCCTGGGCCACCTGACCAACTCTGCATCTTTCACCTCCCAACTCAAACCTCCTTCTTCCATGAAGGCCTCCCGCCTCCTCACCCCTTGTCGACATTCTTTACGCTTCTGCTGCACGCTGTGTGTTTCCACTGCAATAACCATTTCAGTTTTATATTTGCTTATTTGCATGTTCGCCTCCCCACCAGATCCCCTTATTTCTGGCAGTGAGGCTGGAAAATGTGGAGGTTTCTATCTAAGACATGGTTGGGTTTCTGAACATCTTCCCCTGATTGCGATCTTGGGACAAACCATCTTCCAGAAGATGGGATGGAGCCTTAACCCCCGGTCTGCTTCCATAGGGAGGTCGAGGAGGCCTGCTTCCAGAGGCCAGGCTGTGCTGAGGGAGAGTGGTGAGAAGGCCCTTCCCCAATCTCACCAGCCAGAGAAAGTCACTTCTCTTTCTAGGGGGGAGGAAAGAAGAGTGAAGAGAGACAGATGGGCTTCCCCCTCATACTTCTCTCCTGGGAGTGGGGCGAAAGTGGAAGCATGGAGAGTGGGGGACACACTCCCCTCACTGACCCCCATGAGGAAGTGCTTCAAGAAGGGCTGATATTTGTAGAGTCGGGTTTAAGAAGGAAGTGAGAAGCAGTTTTTCCAAAGTCAGAAGGGAAATGGAGAAGTTCATATCGCATGAATCTGTGGAAGGCTGAGAAGGATCCTGTATGAGACTCAGAATCCAAAGTTCAAATACTCCCCAACTTCGGCAAGGTTGTGAGAAGGTGGGGAAGTGTTTAATCTCTCTAGACCCCCCTTCAGCCATCCATCAAACATCTGTCATGACCCTGGTAGGGTGAGAAGATGGCAGAAGGGCTGGGTGGACTCAATATTACCTATTGTCTTGGGTAACAGTAATAACCAGTGTCCCACTCAAGAAATGGGTGATTGGGGAATCCACACCTCTGCCATCTGGTGGCTGGTCCTCCCTCATCGACTCCCTTCCCCACCTTCCTGCCCCGTGTACCCACCTCACCAACTTCCTCCAGCATCAACGCTGCCCCAGGACCCCAAGAGACTGAACTTACGTTTCCTGGCCCCTCAAATGCTATTGCAGTTGACACTTAAGAATTCTCCCACACTAACCGTACACTCTACGCCCTTCAACCATGCTTCTGATGCTATCACCGCCTCTGATTCTGAGGTTCTAGGAATTCGCATGTCTCAGAAACGAGCTCCCCCTTTTTAAAATTTTTATTGGCGTATAGTTGATTTACAGTGTTGCGTTAGTTTCAGGTGTACAGCAGAGTGAATCAGTTATACATATACATAGAGCCACTCTTTTTTAGATTCTTTTCTCATATAGGTCATTACAGAGTATTGAGTACAGTTCCCTATGCTCTACGGTAGGTCCTTATCAGTTATCTATTTTATATATAATAGTGTGTATATGAGCCCCCTTTTTATCAGATGCAGCTCTGAATTCAGCAGAGAAAAATCTCCCACAGCACAAGGAAGCCTGCAACCCCAGAGCTCTTCCTAAAAGTTAAATGTTGATGACAAATTCTCTAGCCATATTTTCTACAGCCGCACTTACTGTCGTGTGTTATGCAACCTGGACAAGGTCTGCCCACTCATCAGATGCATCCTACAGCTGAGGACCACAGGTTCTGGAAGGACTCACATGGCCAAGATCCCACTGCAAGAGAGAGGCTAAGGAGGCAGCGTCCTAGGAAGTTTCTTCCCGCCAGCTGAGACTATGGTAGGGAAAGCATGCCTCTGGCCCCCAGCTGGTGCAAATGTGTCAAGCCTCTTGAAGTCTGGCTCGGTTTCAGACTCTGCATATTTGCTTACAAACACTTGTAGAGCACCTTCTATGTACCAGGTACAGTATGAAACACTTTACAGACATTACCTTATTTACTCTTCATAACAGCCTGACGTGTGCAACCTGAGGGAATCTACTTAACCTCTCTGTGTCTCAATTTCTCCATTTGAAAAGGGGGATTCCAAAAATAGGGTTTGGTGTGACAGCCTTCTGAGTTAACACACTTCAAGCACTTAGAACAGTACCTGGCACAGAGCAAGTGCTACTTGATTAAGTATTTGTGGTGTAAATAATGGGACAAGGAGAGTGATAGATGCAGGAACACGAGGAGGAAGACGGACCCCTACCCCAGTCTTAGCAGGTGAGAGAAAATTTCCCAGGAAGCCACCTACTTGGCAAAGAGCTAAGCCACCTTCATGTTACGGGACTAGAGGGGACATTTGGTCTAGTCCCCTCCAACGGTCAAATATGAAACGCAGCTTCGGATGAGACTAAATACTCCTTCCAAGACATAAAGATGATTTTGCTAGTCCTTATTTAAAGGCCTACTAACATTGGACAACTCATGTTCCATCTGACCAACCCTGAGAACAATGCCAAAGGTTTCCTGTAATGAAAGGGACTAAAAATACTTTTTGATGATGGAGAGAGTGGAAGTTGAGCAACCCCAACTGGGTGAAATACGGAAACGATACCAAATGGCCCAAGCAGCCAAGCAAGCAGCCCACCTGGCCTTTGATCTCTCAGTCTTGCCCCAAGACTTGGTATATCTTGCTTTGTTCCAGGAAGCCATGCTGTGTCACTGTGTTTGCAAGCTCCACCTAATTTTCTAGAGAAAAAGTTAGTCAGCCGGGACAAATGCTGAATTAGAGAGTCAGATGATTGTCAGCAATTGAACACCTAAATAATATAACTTTCTCTTCTTTGCAACCCTTTGAAAGAGCTTTAAGAACTGGGAATTTGTTCGGTGCTTTTGGAACTCAACAACCACCTTCATGTTTATTACCAAATTATTGTTATAATCAGATATATTTCGTACACAGCTGTATTTTTTGTTAAATTTAACTTTTTTATTAAATTTAATGATTTTGTTAAACCATGGTGGAATGGTTTTTATAGTTTGTAAAACTCGTCATATATATTATTTCCTTTTCTTCTCATCCTCTCTCATCTCAGTGAGAGGTAGTCAGTATCCCCACCACAACCACCCCTTTTTACAGATGAAGAAACTGAGGCATAAAGAAGTGAGGAGCTTGTCTGAGATCACACTGCAGGCAGATGACAGCCTTCTGATGGTACACCAGCTCTTCCTTCCACTCCTCCCTGCCGATCCCCTGGAATTCCATTTTACTCTCTGTTTGGGGCGTCTTCATTGTTATAAATCTTCTCTGTTTATTATGGCCGATCTCCAAAACAGGCCTCAGCCCGGCCAAGAGGAACCTTCTCTTTCTCTTTGCAAGTAAATTTTTCCTCTTCTGTCTGGAAAAGGTGGCTCGGCGGCCAATTCAGTGAGCAATTCAGTGATTTAGGAACAAATATGTGGTACAGCTGAGTCTCTCCAGATGTTGAGCTAAATAAGGCACAACTGGACTTTTTGGGTCTGACACCTCTTTAAGCCAAACAGGGGGGAAAGGGAGCCCCAAGTGCACTTGGGAGAGTAGTGATAATATTCTTATTCAAGATTGCTTACTATGTGCAGACACTCTACCGAGAGCTGGGACTCAGGATGACTAGCTGGTAAATTACATGATTATATGATAAACAATTACAATTTTCTTCCTTTCAGTTTCCCCCCTTGCAGGAGGATTTTCCACCCTTGCACTGCTGAACTCAGGAGTGGCTGTATGGCTTGTGCTAGCCAACAAAAAAGTACACAGAGGTGACACACGTCTCCTAACTCGTGTTGGGCTTCTCCCTTCCACGTGCCACATAGACAGGCAATGTTCCAGATAGGGGCTGCCCTGGGTCCTAGAGACGTGTGGAGAAGCCAAGCTTCAGCCCATCCATAACAGCCACGTAGTGTGACCAAGCCCTGTTTCTCTGCTGTGTGGTAAACCACTGATGTTTCCAGATTGTTGTTACAGCAGCAGGATCTAGTCTCTTCCAACTGGTAAATTTGCATGAGATCCCACAGCTAGTACATGATTGAGCTCAAATTGTTCTCCAGCATTGAATGAATGCTTACTAAGTTGGATTAACTAGGCTAAGTGCTTGCCATATATTATCTTAATTAATCCTTGCAATGACCCCATAACCTCTCTATATAGTTCTTATCCAAATATTTCAATCAAGGACATTTTGGCTCACACAGCTTGTAAGGACTATATCTGGGACTTGAACCCAGATTGCTCTGAATTCATGTTCCAGTTTCATAATTACTAATTCATGCTTTATCCTTGTTCACTTCTTCAGGACACAGAGCTTGAGAAATTGAAAAGAGTAGAATGAATGTGCTGACCACCGTCAGACCGTCAGATTGGTACTCGTGCACGTATTAAGTCAAGAGAGTAATGTGAACTGCCCCAACTTATGAACAATTACCGAAGGAACACCTTGTGGGTGAACAAAGGAGGTGGAAGTATTCAGCGCTTCCTCCATTCCTGCTAACTCCTTCCTCATTTCAGAAATCCTGCTCAGCTCCTGACCCAGAGTTCATACCTTCTCTCTTGTCCGTGCACAAAAAATATAAGAGCTACCTTCCACTCTGACAATAGACCAACCGTGCATGGGGAACAGAAACAACAAAGACCTTAGAAGGAAACAGCTCAGAGTTCAAGTTCTGACTTTGCTGCTTACCTGATTTGGGACCTTAGGCAAGTTGTTTGGGTAAGTCTGCACCTGTAAGATGGAATAAATGTGATAGTTATGCCTACTTCACTGGACTATTGGGAGGAGAAAATGGGGTCATTTGACAAATACCTTGTGCGGGACCTGGCATATCACAGGTACATGATGGATGTTAGTTCCCTCAGGAATTTACCCAAAAAGCATTGTGTGGACCCTCTGTTTTCCTGTCTGCCCTTTGCCCTTTGCCCCTAACCACACCCACAACACACCCTTTCCAGCTGAAGCCAAAGGAGCTTCTGGTTCCCAGATGGGTATGTTTCCTGATTTGATTTGGACCTGAACACACGTCTTTGCCCTGAGAATGTGGTTTGGAAATGGAGCCTGGATGTCTTGAAAAGCGGGCTGAGCTTAAAGAATATTGAGTTAAACCACAGACAGGTTTGGAAACTAATTATTTTGTGGAATATCATTTACAGGGGAAAATGCAAACCATGTTCCAAATACCTCCCAGCAAACATATGGATCATAATCCATTGGAAATGAGAGATAAATACATATGCGTGTATGTATTTGTACCAATCATTTCCTCAAATGTATTTATTCCAATCATTAAACAAAAATTATACATTTTGACCATTTTCAACTAACTCCTACAGTTACCAAACAGTGACCAATAAAATACCATTTCAATTTTTTCCTCAGCCCTTCAGCCCTCAAGGTGAGGTGCGGAGCAGGGGACCCAAAAGTCAACCTGAGGCCCATATGCCCTCTGAGTCATTGAGCTCCTCACCGTTTTTTAAAGAGGGTCAGAGTAAGGAACACTTTTTAAGAATATAACTCCTTCCATAGTGAAGGTTGAAGGTCAGGGCTGGAAAGCCCAGAGGTTTCGTCAATGAAGGTGCGGAGGAAAGAAGTTCCATTTGACCTTTGGCACACTGACATTTTCTCTCCATTCACAAAATTGACCAAATTGAAAAGACAGCAGTTCCTCAGCCATAAAATGGGAATAAGAATTCCGACTTCATAGAGCATTGCGAGACTTAAAGATACTGTACAAAAGCATCTGTGCACAATAAGTATTCAAGGAATGACTACTGTCATCTTTAATAGAATCTAAGGTCAAGTTGGCAATCTGGTGTTAGGAATATCAGGTGAAAAAGAATTGCTTTTCAAAAACACATGAGAATGAATTGCAAACATCAGACTAAGGATTTATCCAGTCTCTTTTACTATTCTCACATTTCAGATTTACTCAGAAAATTATGGAGTTGGGATTTCTGATCAAAACTAAATCTTCCTATAGATTAAATTTATTACTTTAAGAAGCCTATTTTACTTTTTTTTTTTTTTTTTTTGCGGTACGCAGGCCTCACTGTTGTGGCCTCTCCCGTTGCGGAGCACAGGCTCCGGACGCGCAGGCTCAGCGGCCATGGCTCACGGGCCCAGCCGCTCCGCGGCATGTGGGATCCTCCCGGACCGGGGCACGAACCCGTATCCCCTGCATCGGCAGGCGGACTCTCAACCACTGTGCCACCAGGGAAGCCCCTATTTTACTTTTTAAGTAGAAAAAAATGAAAAGATTTTTTAAATTAATTATGCTGCTTTAGGGTATATGTAGAGGTCAGTATAAAGTGGAGTGGAGTGGAAAAAGTGGCCATACATGTCTGTAATCCCTGTATGCATTCTTCATTGTAATACGATTTTGCTCCTCCTCCCATCATGAGATAAGAATTTATTTCTTGACTCCTTTGCCTCTAGGCTTAGCTGTGTGATTCACTTTGACCAATAGGTCAATAGCAAATGTGATGTAGACAGAGGCACACTGGGGTCTGTCCTCTCTTGCTTCCCTGAGAACACCAGGTGAAGCAGCTCAGAGTAGCCTACTAGACGATGAGAAGTCACATGGAATAACAGTAGGCTTTCCCTGCTGGTAACAAACACTAACTTCCAGACATGTGAGTGAAACCATTTTGGACCATCCAGCCTCAGGTAAGCTACCAGATACCTGCAGCCATGAGACTGATTGCAAGTGAAACCAACAGATGAACCACCCAGCTGAGTCCAGTCCAAATTGCTGACCCATGGAATCAAGGGCAAGTAACATCGTTGTTGTTTTAAACAGTTTTGAGACAGTTTGTTATGCACAAAAGATAACGCATGAACAAAGTCTTTCACAGGCAGTTCTGTGGGTGGCTGCAAGGTTCACAGTAAATCCTCAATCTCTAGGCACTATCCCCTAAGTCACATTGCCTTGGTCATAGTTTCTTGATCAAGAGTAAATCCTGTCTGAGATTGGACCTATCACACTCCCTCTCACATCACAGCAGTGCTTTAGATGGCTAGCCCCCAACTCTCACTGCTGAGGGTCTGAGGTTGCCTTGGTTCTGCTCTTTTCAAGGCCTGGTTGTTCTAGTTCCTTACATTTGATGAGCTTCCCTTGTATCCTTCAGTTAAATTCCATTTCTCCTCAACATAGCTAGCTTTGGTTTCTGTTGCCTGTACACACTCCCCCAAATTCTTTTTTTTTTTTAAATAAATTTATTTATTTATTTTTGGCTGCATTGGGTCTTCATTGCTGGGCACGGGCTTTCTCTAGTTGTGGTGAGTGGGGGCTACTGTTCATTGCGGTGTGTGGGCTTCTCATTGTGGTGGCTTCTCTTGTTGCAGAGCATGGGCTCTAGGCTTGTGGGCTTCAGTAGTTGTGGCACACGGGCTCAGTAGCTGTGGCTCACGGGGTCTAGAGCGTAGGCTCAGTAGTTGTGGCAAATGGGCTTAGTTGCTCCACGGCAAGGTGAGATCTTCCCAGACCAGGGCTCAAACCCCTGTCCCTTGCATTGGCAGGCGGCTTCTTAACCACTGCGCCACCAGGGAAGTCCCCTCCCCCAAATTTAAAAAAAAATTTTTATTGAAATACAGTTGATTTACAATATCATATTAGTTTCAGGTATACAGCATAGTGATTCAATATTTTTACAGATAATAATCCATTAAAAGTTATTACAAGATAATGGGCATAATTCCCTGTGCTACACAGTATATCCTTGTTGCTTGTCTATTTTATACATAGTAGTTTGTATCTCTTAATCCCACAACCCCAAAATTCTTAAAATAAAAGTCCCCTTTGAAGAGTTTGACCCTCCATATTCCTGAGGAAAATGTAGTCGGTGAGAATGTTTGAATGTTCCTTGTACACAGAACACCATGCTGGCCTCTGCAGAGGAGGAAAGAGTGAGGGGAAGGCACCAACCTCACCCTCATGGAGTTTCCAATGTAAGAGTCCTCCTGGCTCAATTTGCTGCCTCCATTTTCCCTTGATTTGTAGACTGGTAACTAAAGAGAATTCTGTCAAGTCAATACACTTTGAATTATTCCTAATTAACTTGAATTCTAAGACGATGTGTCATCCTTGGCTTTACAGGGAAAACCCACAAGCAGATCTGATTCTTCACTACTTGCCTAAGGTCATTCATATCCTTGAAAGATAAGGACCTAAAAGTCACTTCTCCTTCTGAGTATCCTACAGCCTAAAAGGGATCTAATGCTTTTCCTTCCTTGCGACTTTTAAGACTTACTTATTCATTCTCTTTCTCTCTCTCTCTCTCTCTAACCCCTTTTAGAATTCAGGTAATATAAGAAAAAACATTCATCTTACTGATCGTGTCTTTCACTTTCACTTTTACTTTTACTTGGGAGGGGAGGGTTTACAGGAGACCTGAGAGTGAACTTCTTTTTTAGAAGGATTATGAGACCCTGAAAGAAATTTCATGGTAAAGCAGAGGGGAATAGGAAGAGGGATAGACACACTTGCATGCCAGGTGCTTTTAAATTCAGGATTCAAACAACCCTGTGAAGTAGACATAGGTATTCTCATTTTACAAATGAGGACACAGAGGCCTGGAGAGGTGAAGGAGGATGCCCAAGGTCACAAAGCCTTAATTCCAGTCCAGGCTTGTTGTCATTCACTCTCCTGCTTTTTCTACTACATGCCTGCTTTTCCAAGAAGAAAGCAATGGAAGCTGAGTTGAGGAGTTGAGGGTGGGTAGTGTCATGCCCCTTATTTACAGTCATTAGAAATGATAACTCCATGGTCTTCCATGGCTACCAAGATGAGCCTATTTCAATACTTCCCTCAAAGCAAATTTACTTTAAAGTTGTCTCTGTGATATCAATAAATGTTCCACAAAAAAGAGGCATTCCTTCAGTAAATAAGATTTGAACTAGTTTCTTTACTACTGCACATCTCTGAATCTTTAGTATATTTAAAGTGAATCTCCAAGGGGAAGATACAGTGTGATATTAGTTATGGTCCACCTTAGGCTGCCATAACAAAGAGACTCTAAAATACAAGCACCAAAATAGAAGTTAATTTCTCTTTGATTTATCAATACAGAGAGTGGCCCAAGTCTCTTCCAGTCTCAACACATGGCTTCCAAGATGGCACCAGTGGTTACCATTTCTCAGGCAGGGGAAATCGAAATAGAGAGTTTAGGGCAAGAGGTTTTCCCTTTAAGGAGATAACATGGAATTACACCATCATTTGCGCTTACATCCCACTGGCCTGAACTCAGCCGTACGGATGCAGATATAAAGGAAGCTAAGAGATGCAGTCTCTGGTTAGGTACTCAAGCGTCAGGCCCAAACTCAGAGCGTTCTATCACCAAAATGCAAAAAGAGAATAAACACCAAAGGAAAATTAACAGTTTCTCATTGTCCCCAAATTTATTTACTCACAAAACTCTTCTTTTATGCAATGTTCCTCAGGACTGGTACTTCATTAAATACTTCGTCTGTCAGGATAGGATAGTTAATGATGCAGGAAAAACCAACCTCAAACCTCAGGAGTTTCAAAGAACATCCGTTTAGTTCTCACTCGACTATGTGTCCTTAGTGGGTTTAGGGATAAGAAGAGAGGGTCTGTTCGTCTCTGTGAGAAGGTTGCTGGAGGAGCTGTCATCTAGAACAGTCCTGATTGCCAGGGCAGGAGGGCAAAGAGTGTGGATGAATCATACACCACCACATCTAAACCTGAGGAAATCGATGTAGCGCCTGATGGTATTTCGTAGCATTCCTCACATGCATCTGTCTCAAGCCAGGTCTTTACTCCTAGAATTGAGGAGGCTTAGACAGATCCACCTGGTTCCCCTGCAGTGTTCCTGAGTCTATTGAGGAGAAAGGGGTCCCCTTCTGTCTCCTTTGCCCTGATCTTCCACCATGCTGTGCCCGCTGGAGCACCAAATACAAGCTCTGGATGATTGTGGTAATTGGAAAAAATGTCTCCATATCCTACTCTTCCTTTATCTACACTCACACTCTCAAGAGGCACAGACTATTTCTCCAGCCCTTGAATCTGGTCTGGGCTTGTGACTTGCTTTGACCAATGGAATGAGGGAGAAGTGACACCATGCCAGTTCTGGGCCTCAGGAGCCCTTGTACACTTCCACTGCCTTTCCCTCGGAAGGCTGCCCTCACTATGGGATCAGTATATGATCATTGTGTGATCAAGTCCCTGGAGGAGTCATCTGCTGGAGGATGACAGGGTCACACGGAGTAAAAACGAGCCATCCCAGCTGAGGTCACTCCAGATAGGCCCATTCCAGCCACCCCAGCAGCTGTCTGCAAATACATGGCTGAGCCCAGCTAAGCCAAGTCCAGATTGATGACCCACAGCTAGATAAATGGTTATTGTTTTACATCACTAAGTTTGGGGTAGCATGGGGCATATGAAAGCTAACAGGCATAATGATTTAAGCAGAAAAGGAATTGATCAAAAGGTTGTATCCGGGCTTCCCTGGTGGCGCAGTGGTTGAGAGTCTGCCTGCCAATGCAGGGGACATGGGTTCGTGCCCCAGTCCGGGAAGATCCCCCATGCCACGGAGCGGCTGGGCCCGTGAGCCATGGCCGCTGAGCCTGCGCGTCCGGAGCCTGTGCTCCGCAACGGGAGAGGCCCACGTACAGCAAAAAAAGGAAAAAAAAAAAAGGTTTTATCCCCTGAAAAACCAGGGCACTGTGAGGCTTAAAGGCTGTGCCCAGAATGACACAGTAGAACTGGGCTGGCACAGAACCACTGTACCTGCTGCTGTGGACACCAACACTGAGACCATACCGTGCCCCAGGACCGGGGACCCTGGTAGCGGCCACTGGCACCACTGTCCTCAGGAAAGTGGATGGAGCTCTTATTGCTGCCACCCGTCCCCAGAATTAGCTCACATACAGGCAAGATATTCTATAAAATATATAACACACAAAGGAAAGGGCAGTGAAACAACAAAGCAAGAGACCTGGAGCTGGAGTCCAGGAAGCCCCCAGTGCTGCTAGCCATTAACCCTTTAGTAGTTGAAAGGGAGAGGTTTAGCACAGAAATCCTGGGGCAGGAGCCAGGGCACTTGGGCAACATCTCTTTACCAACCATTACAAAGCATTCGAAGTTCTAACAACTAGTGATACCGTACCAGTGCATACCATGTTCCCCTGCTAACTCAGTCTCTGGCAAGGAGACTAGAATTGCATGCTTGGATTAGATTAATCAAGATCCACCCCCATCTTGGAGAACTCGAGTTACGGTCACCTTTTCTGGGCCACTCAGTAGGTGAACAAAAGAATAAAATCAGGACTCTGCCAACAAGGAAGGAGGTGAGAAGGGAAGATGAATTGGCAAAAACGATTATTAGTGTCTGTGACACACCACAATCCACTCCTCATTGATAAGGTGGAGTGACAGATGCAGGACAGGGCCGCTCAAGGCCCAAGAGTTGGATCATTAGTGTACCCTGGAACATAGCAAGGGTCACAGAGGCCCAGGGTAACCACTGTCTCAGTCTACCTGTATCAGGGGTTTCCCAAGATGTGGGACTTTCCGTGCTAAAGCCGACAAAGCCTGGGACTGGTTGGTCACCCTATGGCAAGGGCCACTGGTCCAAGATCTGCATGATGTTACTTAAGCAGAGTTAGAAAGGACCAGAGAGGTCGAGTGTCTTGACCAAGATCACACTGCTAATTCATTCATTCTTTTTCTTCAGTTAGTCAAACGTTCAATGTCAATTACGTTTTACAATTCTGTGATTGTTTTTCTTACAATTCTATGGTTAAGGCTCTGTCTAGGATTGAGGAATCCAATTCACCCGACGATTTCAATTCAACAGAAAGAACTGAGGTCAGGAATACCAAGGCCGCTCTGAAACATGAAAGAACATCAAATTAAACTAAAGCAGCTGTAGCATCACTTCTCTCCTTTTTCACTTTGGTAATTTGTTTTGCAGGTTGCATTTATATATAAAAATCAGGCTTCAGATTTCAGGATAAGCCCAGGAAAAACAAGAACTAGGAAAGATTATTTCTTGTTTGCCTTTACAGCGATCCTCTATAATCAAAGCACTTCCGAACCCTCCACCCCATCAAAAAAAAAAAAAAAAAAAAAAAGCTTGTGTCTGCATTTTTCCCCTCAGACAGAATGTTGACTTTCTTCTCTTTGTTTTGACACTTTCACTTCCTTTGTTGCAAGGTGAAGCAGGCACCAGATTCAGGGTGCACAAGGCTCTCTCTGCAGTGTTTCATTTCACTCAAGCCTCCAAGAAGGACCCATATTAAGAGTTTCTCTTTAACATGATTGGTCTGCTCCATCCAGCGTTGTTGAGGTGAGTGAATCCTCTAATGAATTCTTGATGTCACATTGGCCATAAAAATATGTAATATGGTTTAGCTTGTGATTTATGAATCAGTAAATTGCTTTCTGCCACTGCCACTTCAAGACGTGATAAACTAGCCATCTCTTCTGCCAGTTCAGTCTCCACCCAGGAGTGTTCTGGTCACATTGCCTCCTCTCTGATGAGGCCTTAAATTACTCAGCAGAGACTGAGGCAGGCTTCAAAGGATGAGGTTTCTATGCTTTTCCTGCCTTCAAGCCAACAGCACTGCTTCGTAGGCCCTGTCCCATCTCCTCGTGATTTTCTAACTCCATACTTTCTTTCACTTACCTAGCAGAGAAACACAAGTTTTCTGGAATCAAAAACATCTCTATTCCCTCTAGGTAGTTTAAATTTTAGATGTTTCCTTTTTAATAAGGTCCTTCAGAAATGCATCTGTTGGTAGGTGATACTAATCAAGTTCCTGGTTTATTTGGAAGCAGGCAGCTTTCTCTGAGTACAAGGTTGGGTTCTGCTGACGATACAGAAGGGCCTGCAATGTACTTGCTATCCTCAAAATTGTAATCTAATTAAGAGACAAGAGTAGCATTCATTCATACATGCATTCAGGACACAACAATTGAGTGCCTACTGTATACTGGGTATTTGGGAAACCATTCAAGGGGTTTCCAAGCTCTGAGCTCTCCCCTCAGAGCAGGGGTTGGGGATGGAGTTATGACAAAAGGGTCACAAATCCACAGATACCACAAGCATTGCCTGCACATTTTCATTCTCTTCTTATCCATGCCTTTATTTGACAAATATCTACTGAGTGCTCATATACATGCCTGGTGGAATGACTCAGATATGTCTGTGTATTTTCCAAAAGCATTTGGATGCAGTTGTAATCGATTAAATATAAACCCATTTAAAGGGTTTTCTGAATTTGTAATATCCTTTTGTCATTGAGTATTTTCTCAGTCAGTGGTTGCCAGAAGTTCATTGTTATCATGGAACTGCACAGAAAGAGTTAACATTTTAAAAATGTTTCCTTATACCAAAAAAGGTGGGTACTTCTGAAAGAGAAGGCTAACACAGGGTACATAGTAATACCAGGTGTGGGGTTTGTCGGAGATCAGCCAAGAGTCTACAGGCAAAAAAACAGGGAGATGTGGGGAGAAGCAGAGAAGACATCAGTCCTCTGTTTAAGCAACCCTGAACCATGTCAGTGTATGGCCTGAAAAGGACAGTACTCTAAATAATGTATATAAAGTCCTTTTAAAATGATTTAATGACATACCAAATTATTTTATATAATTAGTATATATTACACATAACTAATAAATAAACCCAGAACATCCAAATCTTTGCCTCACTGAACAATCCTGATTATTTAGCTCCATTTCTACAGTTTAAGTTTTTCAAAAGCAAAATATACTATAATTCTCTATGCTCATGGTTCTTATACTTTTCCAAGTGCTTTCCCTACATATTGTTTGATGGAACATCATCAAGTCTGTGAAATGTGGACAGGACAGAAATCATTATTCTCATTCCTTTGTTTTTCCTTCCAGTTTTACTGAGATATAACTGACATGTAGCACTGTATGAGTTTACACTGTACAGCATGATGATTTGACTCACATACATCATGAAATGATTATCACAATAAGTTTAGTGAACATCCATCTTCTCATTCAGATGCCACGTTAAAGAAATAGAAAAAAACGTTTCTCCTTGTGATGAGATCTTTGAGGGTCTACTCTCTTAACAACTTTCATACCTAATGTACAGCAGTGTTGACCATATTTATCATGTTGTACGTTACATCCCTAGGACTCATTTATCTTCTCACTGGAAGTTTGAAGCTTTTGACTGTCTTCATCCAGTTCCCCCTCCCTACCCCACTTCCCACCTTTAGTAACCACAAACCTAATCTCTTTTTCTATGAGTTTTCTTGTTTGTTTTTGAAGTTTAACTGACCTACAGCACTATGTTAGTTCCTATTGTACAACATAGTGATTCGATATTTCTATACATTTCAAAATGATCACCATAATTAGTCTAGTTACCATCTGTCACCATACAAGGATGTAACATAATTACTGACCATATTCCCTGCACTGTACACATTATCCCCATTTCACAGATGAAGTTAGAGTGTTTAAGAATAGGCAATGAGTTATGTAGACACAAAACGGGCAAGGGTTAGCTAGGTAAAATGTCAGGAAAATAGATTACGAGTAAACTTAAAATGATCTTGGGACAGGGACTTCCCTGGTGGCTCAGTGGTTGAGAATCCTCCTGCCAATGCAGGGGACACGGGTTCGAGCCCTGATCCGGGAAGATCTCACATGCCCCAGTACAACTAAGACCGTGAGCCACAACTACTGAGCCTGAACTCTAGAGGCCGCTAGCCACAGCTACTAAGCTCGTGTGCCACAACTACTGAAGCCTGCGTGCCTAGAACCCGAGCTCTGCAATAAGAGAAGGCATAGCAGTGAGAAGCCTGCACACTGCAATGAAGAGTAGCCCCGCCTCGCCGCAACTAGAGAAAGCCCGTGTGCAGCAACGAAGACCAAATGCAGCCATAAATAAATAAATAAATAACAGACAAAAAAATGATCTCAGGACATGTAATCCAGAATATGGGAAGGAGGGGGCAAACTAAAATCTCATTCTTCTACTGGTCATCATCCGAGTTCTAACTAAGAATGCCACGCTCTGGGCTTCCCTGGTGGCGCAGTGGTTGAGAGTCCGCCTGCCGATGCAGAGGACACGGGTTCGTCCCCCGGTCCGGGAAGATCCCACATGCCGCGGAGGGGCTGGGCCCGTGAGCCATGGTTGCTGAGCCTGCGCGTCCGGAGCCTGTGCTCCTCAACGGGAGAGGCCACAGCAGTGAGAGGCCCGCGTACCGCAAAAAAAAAAAAAATGCCACACTCACTTTAAATGCCAATCTCTTAAAATTAAAGTAGAGACACTTTAAGAGGATGTAGAAAAAAAGGAACAAAAAATATTTTTGAAAAAATGGGGAAAAAATCTAGAAAAGAAAGTCCAAGAAGCAGAGTGATATACGACAGGAAAAATCAAGGGCAACTGAGTGAGATTCCAGCTGGTTGAATGGGATTCAATCAGTTTGTCATTTCTGTTAATTGTACTTTCAGGGAACCATAATTCATGTGGTCTTAAAAAAAATCCTGAAGATTAAAGTATATTGGGTCTCATTTTAGGCAATGCGTATTTAAGTGAAAGGCAGCACTGTCAAAAGAATGGGTTTAGTTTTGAAGTTTGCTTTCAGCTCACAGGAGCCAGCCGGCAGTTACTTAATACTTAATCTCTCTGAACTTCAATTTTTTTCATCTCTCAATGAGTGTGATAATACTTCAATGGCACAGCTGTTTCAAGGATTCGAGATGTTGTATGCAAAGCACCTAGTAGTGTACCCAGTACACAGCAAAAACTCAAGCAGGGGGAGGTGGTGTGTCGGCTGGTGGTGCTGCCTTAAATTAATATGAGTTCTCATGGCCTGAGTACTAGACTCTGAGTAAAGACCTGGGTTTGGGTCCTGACTCTTTCACTTAGTAATTGTAAGATGAAATATTGTTCAAGGAATTTAGGTTTATTCATCCTGAATCTCTTCACTTACAAATATTTAAGTTCTTTTTTTTCTTTTTAATATTTATTTATTTATTTGGCTGCGCCGGGTTTTAGTTGCAGCACGCAGGATCTAGTTCCCTGACCAGGGATCGAACCCAGGCCCTCTGCATTGGGAGCACACAGCCTTAACCACTGGACCACCGGGGAAGTCCCTCTTATAAAAATGAGTATAATTTCTCTTCTTATTTTTAGTTTGAGGTTCAAATGAAATGATACATGTGAAATAGTTTTTAAATATAAATGTCATATAAAAATAGAATTTCATTGCTATCAAGTCTTCGAAAACTCATCATCTAGATTAAAACAGACTGTCACTGTATGTATAACAAAGTTATCACCATAAAATAGGAATACAGGTAGAATTCTACCTATGTTTTTAGAAGTCCGAATAACAATGACAACCAAAAAAAAAAAAAAAAAAAAAACGCTCAAATCACAAGAAATTTTTATTAGCATAAAGGGAAATTTCTCAGTTTTAAGGATAAGGATACATTTGAACAGGCGTACATAGGTCACCATGGACTGTCCACCCCTAGGGTGGCATCACAAAGGATGAACAGCCATCTGTCCTGGGTAATTTATCAGAGAATCAGAGTCCTAAAGCTCAAGAGAGACCAGAGATAATTCAGCCCACCCTCCTTATTTGACTGAAGAGGAAACTGAGACCCAGTGAAGTGAAGTTACTCAATCAACAGGACATCACTGAGGGGCCCGAGGGCGTGAGCCTGCCACCTGCCTCTGCCCTTAGCTTCTGCTCAGTGTCTTCCAGGACTACACTGTGGCTTCTGTTCAGATGCCTACCCCACTGGCTTTAAAATCTCCGCATCTGGTAAATGGGAAGGACTGGGAAGCAAATTTCAAGCTCTCTCCTAAGCTAGAGGAGAAAATCGCCCTAGGATGTCCCCGTGTAGGGCATTGAGGGGCTGGAAATCAACATCTTGAAGTTCCTCCCATCCGTATGCATTCATGATATCATCCAGGAAACATTTAAACAACATAGATGGAACAAAATATCTTGCCAGGTGGTAGCTTGTGATATATACAGACAGCCCCTGACTCACAAAGAAAGACTACAGAGATCCCATACATACAAACAGCTGCTGCCACCCGCCTGGTCCCCACCACCTTGCAGCTGCCACGGGCTGTGTGAAAAAATTAAAAAAGAAAGAAAGGGGATAGAAAAAAACTTGGACCACTTGCAGATTCGGCACATTCAGAGGCAGAGGAAGGGAAGAAGCTGTGGAAACAGGAACCACGTAAGGGAATGGACTCTCAGGATAAATTTTCAGCCATGGGTGATCTAGCAGCAGTCCCTGCTCCCTTTGCCCTGAAAAAATCTCCTCCCGGGAATGACTGTCCTCTCCCATCCATGCTGTCAGAAATTTTATCAATGTAGCATTTTGCCTCAAGGCCTTTTTGGAAGAAGGAAGGCAGGTAATAAATAATAATTCATTTACCATTAAATTCTCTTTCAAGAATCACTTGCCTTTATAACAGTTAATAATAAAAGTATCTACCTCATGGGATTGCTGCAAAGATAAAGTCAATCAAGTCCTTAGCACTGTGACATAACACTAAATGTTTTTAAAGTATTAGCTCTCAGGAATTCCCTGGCGGTCCAGTGATTAGGACTCCACACTTTCACTGCGGAGGGCGCTGGTTCAATCCCTGGTTAGGGAACTAAGATTCCCATAAGCCGCCTGGCACGGCCAAAAAAAACAAAAGAACAACAACAAAAAACCCACGGACTTCCCTGGTGGCACAACGGTTAAGAATCTGCCTGCCAATGCAGGGGACACAGGTTGGTGCCCTGGTCCGGGAAGATCCCTCGTGCCGAGGAGCAACTAATCCCATGCGCCACAACTACTGAGCCTGTGCTCTAGAGCCCGTGCTCCGCAACAAGAGAAGCCACAGCAATGTGAAGTCTGCACACGGCAATGAAGAGTAGCCCCCACTCGCCGCAACTAGAGAAGGCCCGCACTCAGCAACGAAGACCCAACGCGCCAAAAATAAATAAATAAATAAATTCTTTAAAAATGTTTAAAAACAAAAAACAAGGTACTAGCTCTCTTTATAACTACAGTTATTCCCATTTTGCAGATGAGACAACTGAGCCTTAGTGAAGTTAAATTACTTTCCCTAGGCCACAACTTAGAAGTAGAATCAGTATTCAAACCTAGATCTGCCTCCAAATCCTACAATTTTAACTACTGTGCTATAAACTGTCACGTGCTTAGCACTGGGGGTGGGGGTGAGGTGGCGGTGGAGGGATATTAGAGGCTATCATTCACAGATTAGCAATAATTGAGTTAATTCTTGTTAATCTGTGAATTTCCTCCTGAACATCAACTGTGCTCTCCTGCATTCAGGAAACAGGAATTTTGATTGGCAAGGGGGTCAAGTAGGTTATTTGGGGAAAGAACAGGGAAGACTTGGGCAAGGGACCACAGCTTGATGTTGAGTAGGAAGCCTGGAGACAGTGATCACCATAGATGGGAGATATAGAAAAAAAAGAGCAGTTTGTGGGGAGTCAAAGATGAACTATGACCCATGTGAAATTTCATCTAGGTCTGACCCAGGAAAGAGAAAGATTTCTATCTCCGCGTCCACCTCTCACCCCACCCACGGCTACGCATAACTTATTAGTACTCTTGGTAGACTAGGAGAAAGGTTAAATAAACTCATGTGGGCTGGTTGGAAACACAAGGCTTCCACTCCCATTTGTAATGCATTTCTTTAGGGAAATGTGTGCTGAGTTCCAAACAAATGACTCGTAATTTAATACAACACGTGTACACTTCGGGTCTTCGTGGGCTGGGCGCTGTGCTGGGTGCTGGGAATACCAAAGGAAATACAAGGCAAGGCCCCTGGCTTTGAGTACCCTGGAGCCCTGTAGGGGAGAGACGTGTAAGCAACTAAGGAACAACGTGCTGAGTGTAATAGGAAAGGTGTGTACAAAGCGCCTTGGAGCACAGAGCAAGGCGATGGCGAAATTGCTTTTAAATCAACTTTTAGAATCCAACCCCTCTGCAAGTTGGGAACTGCATGCAATGCATTAGAAGTTATGGGAAGGACGCTCTTACATTTCATTCTGAATGAACTCTTTCTTCAACAGAACTGTTGCCTGCTGTTTTCCTGGCAAGTGGTGGTATCAATACCTGTTGTTTTGTTTTGTTTTTCCTAAGAGGTTAGAAAGGGGGGTGGGGGGGTTGCATGGACTCTGAACTCAGACTGCTCTGTTTTAAATCTGACTTTCACTTACCAGCGATATGACCTTGACTTTACCTCTCTCAGTCTCAGTTTCCTTATCTGTAAAATGGGGCCAATAAAAACACTCTCTTTATAGAGTTCCTGGGAGGACTAATGAGCTAGTACGTGCAAAATGCATGTCCCAGAATGGAGTAAACGTCTCACTAAATCTGCCTATTGTTAACTGGGTGATAGATAGGAATTTCTGGCTTCAAATAACTTCATGAAGTTATTCAAGAACTGTGTTTCTGAGTTTTAAATGATACACAGATGAGCATTTTAAATTTTTAATAGCATATGTTTATCTTCATATGTTAAAGGGGAGATATATATAGCACATCAAATCCTACATTTAAAGATATTCTTTCTTAGGATGAATTAAAAATTTTAGAAAGTATATTAAGTTAAAGAAAACTATTTAGTAAGTAATAGTCAATTGTTACATCGTCTCTTCCAAAATAAAAATAACAAGCTGACTGTGATCCTTAAGTAGAGACTAGAGATAGAGGTTTCTTTTTGCACTGGGCATGGCTTGAATTAATTTTATTTTTCTTAACTTTAAATAATATATGTTAAAGTGTTGTCTAAATTTTAAAAGGAGGGATGGGGAAAATGTGGCAGAGATTAGGACCTCTCTTCGTGTGTTTTTTCACCGTAATGAAATTCAAAACTTTCATCTGGGACTCTGGGTAAAGACTGCCTTTTCTAGTGCCCAAACTGAAGAGAAATCACATCTGAATAGTAGAAAGAATGCCTTCTGCATGCCCACACTTTCTTGGCCCCGATTTCAATCCTGGTGGAAAAATTCCCTGAAGCCGACGACAGCTGAGCTCCTCGCCCGGAATTCGGATGATCAGAAAAGGAAAATGACACCCTGAGGTTCTGGGGGGCACTGGAGCAGCCTGTGATGCACACAAAGGCCAGAGTGTGACCTGCCACCTGTCCATCTCCACCCCACGAGCCGGGGGAGCTGAAGTCAGAGGGGATTCGAGTTTGGGGGAGGAGCCACAGAAAGGAGCAGAAGGATGGGCCACTGTCAGCTCTATCCCGGGTTTCCCCCGATTCACAGTAAGGCCCCTGGGGTACCCAGTCCCCTTTATCCCTTCTTTGTAAAAATCACCTCCAGGAAAGTCCCCCTGTCTAACACAACAGCTGGCCTTTGAAGCCTATGAATGGTCATGCCTAGCTGGGGTTTCCCTGGGGTCAGCATCCCCATCTGGGCGCCTCATGGCCCCAAGGTGTCACCTCCTCTGACAGGCTTGCAGACAGCAAGCAGTGTGTTAAAGGTACACAGGACCAAGGGACACTATTTGCTAGAGGTTTAGCTCATGCCAGCCTTCATGTCTTCTGTCTTCTCTTACTCTTCCCGTGGAGATGTCCCCCTCTAACTGAGCATCCTCACCTTTCTTCCACCAACCTGGTCACAGAGTCTTTATTTCCCCTACCATGAAAATGGGAAGCAACTAATCATGCAGCCCTCCCTGGGAGAGGGAGGTACAGAGGAAGGTGTACTCACTGAGCCATCGTCAGGGGCTTTCAGATAAATCCCTCTATTTCGGCCACAAGAATAGGGTTGTCAGGTACAATGCAGGACACCCAGTTAATTGGAAGGTCAGATAATAAACAAATAATTTTTTAGCAATTAGTATGTCCTGTGCAATACTTAGGACATACTAATAATACTAAGAAAATATTTGTTGTTTGTCTGACGTTCCAATTTAAGTGGGTGTCTATATTTTCATTTGCTAAATTTAGCAACCCTACTCAAAAACAACCCCATGAGGCTGGCATTATTATTCTTATTTTAAATGTGGGGAAAATAAACTTTCGAGAGACTAAGCAACTTGCCCAAAGCCACAGTGCTTGCAAGGTGACAAGAGTAGAGATGAGATTTCAACCCAGACCCATAAATTTCAGGACACTTGCTGGTTCCACACCACGCAGGGACCCAGGCCTTAAACGAAAGGGATAGATGGGATGCTCATGGAGGAAACTGAGGCTTCTCTAAGGAGTCTGAGGGATTTTCGGATGCCTGGCTCAAAATGTAGACAATCAATCACTCAATAAACAGTGGGTGGATATAATGAACTGAACTATTGCCATGCTTGGTAGCTAAAAGACTTGGCTCCTTTCCTAAAAATCCTCCTAAGACTTGTTCCTGAGTCCCAGCTCAAGTCCTTCAACATTACCCTTTAGCGCCTGGAGGGAGCACTTCACCCCATGTGCACAGGCAGTGGTAGATGAGGTCATGGGACACAGCTCCAAGAGAAGCTTTGAGTCGTGTTACATGCATTTCACACATGGAGGAAACCCACAGGCCTGAAGGAATTGCCTGGCCCGAGGAATAAACCAGTCCCCTCTTGGCCGGACAACGTTGAAAGCTCAGTGTGTGCAGTCCAGTAGCCTTGTTTGAACCAAGCTGCCTCACCCGAACTTGAAAATATCTGTCTGCATGTCCCTCAGGGTTGTTTTAAGGAAGCAGAGGCTGTGGGGATCAGAAGAGGGAAGGGGGATCCTGCTAGACCTCTTTCTCACCCAAAGATGAGACTGATCAGCCGATTCAAAGTTCCTTCAGCCTCATTTCTTTCTTAAATTAGTAAAGCTCTATGAATCTGCAGACAGGAATCCAGACAGAATGCATGTAGCTCATAGATGCCCACAAACCTCCGGGTCGCCAGGGAAATTGCTGTGGCTCTGCACACAGGGGCACGTCTCACCCTCCTCATCTTAAACCCCAGCCTTTTCTTCCAGATCCTCACTGGAGGAACCTTAGGAGGACAGAGGGTAGTAAAGGCCAAAAAAAAAAAAATGGTATTGAAAGAGAACTTGGACCCAAATCTGCAGCCACCAGGGAAGTTGACTACCTTATAATCATTTTATTTTCTGACAATCAAAGCAATAAATGCTCATCATGGAAACATTTGAAGATGCTGAAAAGGATAAAAAAACAATAAAAACTACCCATAGGGCCTCCCTGGTGGCGCAGTGGTTGAGAGTCCGCCTGCCGATGCAGGGGATACAGGTTCGTGCCCCGGTCTGGGAGGATCCCATATGCCGCGGAGCGGCTGGCCCGTGAGCCATAGCCGCTGGGCCTGTGCATCCGGAGCCTGTGCTCCGCAACGGGAGAGGCCACAACAGTGAGAGGCCCGCATACCACAAAAAGAAAAAAAAAAAAAAAAAAACTACCCATAATTCCATCATGCAGATCTATAACCTGTCCTAAAATTATGGTGTATTTCCTAAGGATCTCTGTCCATATAATAAATGTAATTGGTCTCATACTTCATATATGACTTTATTTCCACTTTTTTTAACCTGACAAATCATAGACACTTCTCTCAGCATTGTTAAAGACTCTCCAAAGAATCTTTGTAACTTTTGATGAATCCTTAATGGACGCATTGAAAATGGCCATAGGTAATTTAATTATTCTCGTCTTGCTAAACATTTAGAGTGTTTCTAGTGTTGTCCCTAATAGAAATAGCATATTAGTCAACAACTTCATATACTTTTTTTAAAATTTGTATTGGAGTATAGTTAATTTACAATGTTGTGTTAGTTTCTGGTGTACAGCAAAGCAATTCAGTTATATAGATATATGTATATATATATTCTTTTTCAGATTCTTTTCCATTATAGGTTATTATACGATATTGAGTATAGTTCCCTGTTCTAGACAGTAGGTCCCTGTTGGTCTGATACATTTTTATCAGACTCTTTGCACCTGTTCCCTCTTGTCTAGAATCTACTGTAAAATGGCATCTGGGGCCTCCCTGGTGGCGCAAGTGGTTGAGAGTCCGCCTGCCGATGCAGGGGATACGGGTTCGTGCCCCGGTCTGGGAGGATCCCATATGCCGCGGAGCGGCTGGGCCCGTGAGCCATGGCCGCTGAGCCTGCGCGTCCGGAGCCTGCGCGTCCAGAGCCTGTGCTCCGCAACGGGGGAGGCCACAACAGTGAGAGGCCCGCATACCGCAAAAAAAAAAAAAAAAAATGGCATCTGATCTGACCCAAAGATATGTGTCTTATCATGTTTTCTGCTTTACCATGCTCTACAAAGAGCACTATGTCTTCCAGAGGCCCCACCAGATGAACTCGTTGGAGAACCACTGTGGTCAATTACAGAATAAGAATGACCTGGTCCCTTGTCAAATGAAAGGGGTTCCTACACAGCAGGGAGGCTCAGCTCTCCCCACCCCCACCTCCCTTAAACTCAGGCCATGGTTTACAAGAGAGAGACAGGGAGACAGAAAGGGAGCAAGAGACAGACAGAGGAAGAGACAGAGAGAGAGGGAAAGAATCCCAAGGACAATTTTCAGACAAACTACCACACGATGTAATTCCACCAGGAACATGACGATAAAAGTCCTCAGAACTGTGCCACTTGGTGTTTTTACAGAACCGTTGCTTGCTGATTCAGTTAATGATAATGTTGGGTTCCAAATTTCCTCTAAAAGGGAGTCTTAAGTGCTCTCAACTTGGACAGGGCTGGCTTAAAAATAAACAAATAAGTTATATAAGTCCAAATGTTGGAGGATCAAGTTTTGGAAGTCAAGACTCTGGTGTAGGATTAAAGGGGCCCGCCTCACATCTTGTGGTTGGGCCTCACGTGCAGCCTGCAGGGTGGAGCAGCAAGGAAGCATTCCAGCTGTCCCCGAAATCCAGCTTCTAATTTGAGCACCAACACCCACAGGAACTCATGCAGAATGCACCCTATGGCTCCTAAGAGACACTCACGGTGCTTAAAAGACAGTGAAGAGAAACAAAAAAGCAAGCACAACCACTGGTAGATGATGACAAACTTCTTTTCCTTTACTCTCTTCCAATGTTAGATGTCTTGAAAGGCTTCTGTGTGCTATTTAGGAGCTGTCATCTTCCGCTTGAGAGTTGGCTGCTTATGGGTGGGAAGTGAAGTGGTTACTATGAATTGCCTTTTGAAAGTTCTTAAGGCTCCTCCTGGAAGAAAGATGTCAGATTCCCCAAAGTTACCAATGTGGATGGAGCCCCGCTTTGAGTCCAGCTATGGGAGCCACTGCAAGGAACAAAAGAAGCCCAATGCTCTGATGGGGTCCAGAATCCTCCTTGCACTCCTAGAGTGATGTGAATATGTGAGATGTCACAACTGAGTTCGTTCATTCACATATTTATGTCACATAATTATTAAGAGCTAAGTAAGTGGGAGGCACTAAGAGTCTAAGGGTTAAAAGATAAAGTAGAATAGGCCCTACCTGCAAATTTCCTATTCTAGTTGAAGAGAATAAATGTGTTCACAAGTAGCCAAAAAATGCTACATACCCATTACCAGTAATGATGGAGACCAGGGATCTACGTGGGCCAGGAATACAATGTAAAAGCACTACTCAGTTCTAGCCAGTAACTGGCTTCCTGGAGCCCAGTCCCAGTATGGCTGGAACTTCAGATTTTCCAGAGCAGGAGAATGTGACTTTTCTGGAAAATATCCTGATTTTTTTTAAGTTGGCTAAATTTTTTAAACTATGCAAACTAAACAAAATGTATCTATAAGCTAGATCAGGACAAGCCACCAAGGTGAACCTCTGATGCAGCCTACATGTGCTAATATGGACATATACCTACCTTTATGGAAAAAAAGCACTTTATACAAGTAATACATTTAATATGATCACATTTTTTGTTTTAAAACCATGCATTTACACATAGAGAAAAGATGGAAGGTGATATATTAAATGTTAAGAGTAGATATTCTGGATGGCAAGATTATAAGTGATTTTTCCCTTTGTTTTTCTGTTTTTAGTGAAATTTTTGCAGTGAGCATGCATGACTTCAATAATTGGAATTTCAACAAAATTAAAAAAATTTTTAAAAGGCCCAAGCACTTTTAGATTAGTACAGATAAAATATTATGAAAGCTTTAAAACAATTAAATAAGAATAAGAATTAACGAAAAATATTAAGAATAATAAAACCTGTGTAATAAGGCAATAAATTATGTACATTGGACATTTACAATGCTGCAGGAGGAGGGATTTACAGGCAATGGGTTTTACAGGCATTATCTTATTCTTCACAACTTCTATGTAATGGTACTATTGGTGTTCCCATGCACAGGGGAAAGGATGAGGCTTAGAGAGGTTAAGTAACTTGCCCAAGGTCACAAAGCATCAGTAGCAGAGGGAGAATTCAAAACCCAGGTCATCTGCCTCCAGAAGCTGTGTTCACCTAACCTTAAGTAAGAGATCCCTAGAAGCAAAGTGAATGAGGAAGGCCAGGAAGATAGTGGTATTTGGTCTGGGTCTTGAAGACCCAGAAATAGTTCAACCCCTAGGTGTAGAAAGGAAACAAAATAACCAAAAAAGGAGAGATGATACCAGGGTGTAAAAAGCTTTTAGTCCTAATCAAGTGAGTTTAGTAGGCTAGAGACAGTCAGGACAGTCCTAAGTATTATACTAAATGCTGGGCTAAGGAATTAGACCTTATTTATAGTCAGTGGGATCCACTAACATTTCTAGTACAGGAATAAGACAGGTGCCATGCTAGGGCTGCCATTAACAAAATTGCACAGAATGGGTGGTTTACACAACAGAAATTAAATTTCTCACAGTTCTGGAGGCTGAAGTCCAAGATCAAGGTGTCAGCAGGTTTGGTTTCTCCTGAGGCCTCTCACCTTGGTTTGCAGGTGGCCACCTTCCCACTGTGTCCTCATATGATCTTTCCTCTGGTGTCTCACCTTCCTGTTCTTACAAGGACATCAGTCAGATTGGATTAGAGCCCACCCTAACATTTAAACTCATTTAAACTTATTTCCTCTGCAAAGGCCCTGTCTCCAAACAAAGTCACATTCTGAGGCACCGGAGGTTGGAACTTCAACTCATGAATTTGGCGGGTGGGGGGGGTGTGGTGGTGGCGGCGGTGGGGACCCAATTCAGCCCATAACAAATGGTGTTACAGAAAAAAGCACTGGACTTTGAGAGTCAGAAGCCCTGAGTCTGAATGCTGCCAACACCACTTACTAGGTGTGGGACCTTAGACAACACATTAAAGCAGTTTGCCCCTCCTTCATAAAAAAAAGCAGCTGATGTAGCTTATCTACACTACAGGGTTTTGGTAAGGTTCAAATGAAATAGTTAATGTATTTTTCATGTTTTCCACCATTTTAAACATTTAGGGCCCCTACTGCAACACAAATGCGTTTACATTTGAATTTTAATCTGTAATTCTGAATTAATGAACATTTGTTCAATATCTATAATGTGGAACATGCTGGAATGGATGTGTTTCCCAGATCTCATTTAATTCTCAAAACTCCACTGGTCTGCAAACAGACCACCTCCTAATACAATCACCCTGAGGGTTAGGATGTACCATATGAATTGGAGAGGGGTGGGGCACAGGGGGGCTACATATTCAGACCATAGCAATGATGTCATCTATTTCCCCCCATTTTCTTCAGAACAAAAGCAGCCCAACATAAGCAATAACCATCTCTGCCCTGGAACCCTAAAAACTTATCAGTGGAAAATGTGTTATTAATTGTTGCTGATTCCTCTCCTGATTTTCCTGCAGCTCTAACTCCATGTGGCCAATACAATATCAGCATAAGGACATATCCACAGTCAAAATAGCCATCGGAAATTTTTAAAGTATATTTTTAACCTCCGATTTGCATCTTTCAAAATGAAATTAAAGAGGATCCAATTCCTAACCCCCCGGCAACTCTGATAATTCCTAAATTCTCCCAAACCCAATGCTGCTGCTTCCATGCTTTTCTTTATACCCTTAGACCACAAAGATGATCTTCTCTTCTGACACTTCTCCTCAGTCTCCCAATTTTTTTTATTACTTAATTCCTTTTTACAGGACAGTGGACAGGGAAGAATGAAGGCACAGGGTCATATTAATAATCATCTATCCCGTCACACACAGATGTCCCTACAGCACTGCATATAGAGCCTGACCCTGGCATAGCTCTTTTTAAAGCAAAGCTAATTTTTCACTTCAGTTCTATCTCCTGATGTTCCCAACAACTCAGACAACTAGAAGGCAATTTAATCTTTGCAGGGAAAAAAATAAATGAGGTTTTGGGAAATTTTTCTAACAGATTTAAGGCTGGTAGGTGGTGGTAGGCACTGGCTGATCCTGGCATCCTTCTTACCAGGACTCATAACCCGTGATGCTTTGTCCCCATAACAAGCTGGAGTGGGGATTGGCTCCCAGCTCTGCAGCAGTGCCCTATATAATATTAAGGATATTAAAATGTCCCAGAGTTGCCCCAAAGTAATTTTTGCTTGCTGGGTATCTATTGGTAATAGATACCAATCTATCTCCAAATGCAGGACTTTTTTTTTTTTAAGATAGTTATATTGTCTGGGGGAGAGGAGGGATTGGTTTTTTTCAGGAGAGGGTTGTATTTTTAAAGCGGTTTTCCTCTTGCAAAGTGGCAAACTTCCTAAGGTGTTTTTCACCCTCAAAGTTCTGGCAATCTTTTTTGACCCCTCTGCCTATGTTAAGTGGCAAGCCCAACGGAAGTCATTTGGAAGGCGGGGGCAGATGGCAGAAAAGGGATTTCTCCCCTCAACTGCTCTGCCAGGGTAATTTGTTTTCCTCACTGATGTAAAGGAAACTGTAAGAGGGCTTTGCCCACTCCAAACCTCTGAAACTGGAGTTATGAGGTCATATGGAGGAGGCCAGGAAAAATAGTTTGGGGGGATGGTTTGATACTTTCTGAGACCTTTTCCTAGTGACCTGCAATACTAATTACCCAGTCTTTCTGTCTGAATAAGACATTTATATGATGATTCACAGTGTGGAAGCCAGCGTCAGTGAACAGGCCATTGAAATTCAACTCTGTTGCATCTCAAAACTGGATTCTTTGGATCCTCACAGGCAAATCGAGCGTACCTGTAATCCAGACAAGTGTTGGGTATAGAAAAAAGAGCATGAAGTACCAGGCATGTTGGGGAGAAAGGAGTCTGATGGTAGTCCACCCTGGGTACAGAGAATAGAATCATTTCTTTCTGCTCCCTTAAAAAAAATCAATATATAAGAAGTCCTGGGCTTCCCTGGTGGTTCAGTGATTGAGAGTCCGCCTGCCAATGCAGGGGACACGGGTTCGTGCCCCGGTCTGGGAAGATCCCACATGCTGCAGAGTGGCTGAGCCATGGCCGCTGAGCCTGCGCGTCCGGAGCCTGTGCTCCGCAACGGGAGAGGCCACAACAGTAAGAGGCTCGCGTACCGCAAAAAAAAAAAAAAAGTCCTGGCTCCACCATTCACTGGCTGTGTGACCTTTAGCAAGTTATTTAATCTCTCTGTGCTTCAGTTTCCTCATCAATAATATGGGGATAATCACAATACCTACCTAATAGGGTTTTTACAAGGCTGAAATGAGTTAAGCAATTAGAATAGTGCCTGGTACATAGCGAGTACTATCTGTGTTTCATAAATACACTTGGAGAAAATTGTCGTATTTAACCAAATCAAGTGAAGTAATCTGAAGGGCGATGCTGGCTGACTGTGCCCTGCAGAGCTGACCCTCTCTTTCCTGCTGAATGAGCCTGAGTGGGACACACTGAGGTCAGGGCTGAACAGCCCTTCAAAAGCAAACCAAGAAGTGGGACACATGGGTCCAAGCGTGGCCATTTGCTTTCACAGACCTGCTAACGTCCACTCAGAAACTGTCAGCAGACTTCAAATTTTTTCACTCTAATACTCCCAAAAAATGAATTTTGAAAACTACACCTCTGCACACATTCTTAACTTACCTAATTTTAGTTTATCATTTCAGTTTAAGATTAAATGATTGCCAAAAATCCCTATAGTATATTATAAAAATGGATGTCTGAAAAGAAAATAGTTGTATCACTATGTTAAACGAATCCCTTGGAGTTATCACCCCAGCAATATCCTAGCAATTTGCTGTGCTATCACCCATTTAAAAAGGCACAAACAAGCTTTTCTTTCACACTCAGAAATCCTACATTGTTCTTTTACCTCCTTGAACTGCTATTTCTATTTCTCTTCCTTCTCAGAATTTTATCTTAATGTATTTTTATAAGTTATGTTGTGCATCTACAACACACATATGAATATTTTTTCCTCTAACCACCAAGCTCTCAAAAAAATTTTTAATCCTTCCAGATTTAAGCGTTACAAGTTATTAGTAGTATACAATTGATTAAAACTCAATAGATGTTAACTTTTGGTATACAATTATAATATTAAAAGTAATTTTTAATGCATCTCAGTGAGATGGGTGGAGATATTTTCCCCCACTAGCTCATATATTCAGGAATGATGACTACTTACAATTAGAGAGAGACCGAGTTTAGAATCATTTCTATTCCTGTTTTTCTGTTTCATAGGTGTGACCACTGAGAACTTTTATTCCCATAAAAAAGGAGATTGGGAAGGGAAGGAAGTCTTCCCAAAGCACTAACATTCAACTCTTTGAACTCCCTCTGAATTGCACACCCAAAACACAGTATAATAATTCTTAAGCATCTATCACTTTGATTAGGTCCTCCTTCAGTTTCGTTGAAAGTAAATAATTGGAAACCATCTGACTTGAGAAAGGATTTATTATTCAGTCACTAATGTCTCATCCTGTGTTGTATACCAAAAAGGGCAAGACTTTTAAATTACTATTATTTTACCTGTTATCCTTTCCCTCAGAGGTACTTTGTTAATTTTGTCTCAGTAAGAGTTGAGAAAAGCAAAATATTTCAATACATCTTTTAGAATAGAACCACTTTAATGCTTTTATCTTGCTGTGTGCCTGAGATAAAATTTTGTCAAAATCTTCGAGCTTCAGATTTGGCTCATTCAACTGATGAAAAATGTTCCATCATAAAGCCTAATTGTCAAACCAATCAGCCACATTAGATGTATTTCTTGTCTTTAAAAGTGTGACTTTATTTTTCAACTGAACTGTGTTAATTTTCATTTTAGAGAATATTATAAAAACTACTAGAAATAAATTATGGAATGCATCATATAAAATAGATTCCTAAAAAGCAGCCAAGTTTACATTGATGTAGATTAGATATACTTAATTTTACAACAAGTGTAAAACAGGATAATAATGCTGTTTCTCATTACTTTATTTGCAATAAAATGACATACTATTTTGCTAAAATTATGTTATTTATGGAGCCAGAAGTATGATAGAAGGTATAATATCCTTTCCTGAAGCAGTGTGAATGTGTACATCTGACTCTGATGTGTGGTTTGGGGAATAATTAAATAATAATTATGTTTAAAAATCAGAAGTAATTTCATTAATTTAATTAGCCCTCATGCTCAAACTTTTCTGTTTAATTAAGTTATTTAATAGGAAAACTATACGTATCTGTATACTACTAAAACTAATCAGGTCAGCATGTATCACAGTCCTAAGTATTCATATGAGGTAGGAAATTCATATACGATTTTATAAAATCAGTTCTATCTACCTCATGGAATAGCACACACTATATCTGAAAAAACACAACCTAAAATTTCTATCTGCAGGTTTTATGCAATATATCATAGAAATCTTAGTAGTTCCAGAAAATATTCCAGTTACATCTATTAAGAGTTAGCCTCATTAATTGGCCTGGACTGCTCAACTGTTGTCAGGCACTTTCTTTTCCGGCTAATGACAAGTCCTAAGGATGAGAAATCAGACTTTTCTTAAACACACGAATTCTCCCAACACACACACACACACACACACACACAGATGTTGACAATAATAATTAAATTCAACCACAGTAAAAAAAAAAAAAAGGATTATAGAATACCCATCCATCAGATAGTAATGGCCACTATTTTAATGAGCACTAACTACGTGCCAGTCACTATTCAAAGTTATTGACATATACTAGCACTTAATTGGTCCTTACAACTACTTTGTGAGTTGGGTCTGATTAACACTCTCATTACCAGATGAGGAAATGGACACTCAGAGCCCACAGGACTGGCAGTTGGGGGAGGCAGCGTGCAAACTCAGGATGCCTGTCCCTAGAGCTCAGGTTATCCATCACACATGCTGCCTCTCTGGCACATGAGTCCATTTCTCATTACTTCCATTCCATAACTAACCACAGTGGTAGGCAGAATAACAGCTCCCCAAAGATGTCCATGCCCTAGGCTCCAGAAGCCATGAATAGATGGCAGAAGGGACTCTGCAGATGTGATTAAGTTAAGGTTCCTGAGATGACAAGAATACCCCAGATTATCCAGGTGGGCAAAACATCATCACAAGGGGCCTTACAAGTGAAAAGGAGAGGCAGAAGAGAGTCAGAGCAGATGTGACGGTGGAATCAGAAGTCAGAGTGATGTGACTGCTGGCTTTGAAAATGGAGGAAAGGGCCATGAGCCAAGGAATGCAGGCACCCCCCAGAAACTGGAAAAGGCAAGAAAGCATTCTCCCCTAGAGCACTCAGAGAGGAGCACAGCCCTGCCAACATGTTGATTTTACCTACATGAGACCCAGCAGGCTTCTGAATTCTTGAACGGTAAAATTAAAACTTTGTGTTGGGCTTCCCTGGTGGTGCAGTGGTTGAGAGTCCACCTGCCGATGCAGGGGACGCAGGTTCGTGCCCGGGTCCAGGAGGATCCCACATGCCGCGGAGCGGCTGGGCCTGTGAGCCATGGCCGCTGAGCCTGCGCGTCCGGAGCCTGTGCTCCACAATGGGAGAGGCCACAACAGTGAGAGGCCCGCGTACAGCAAAAAAAAAAAAAAAAAAAAAAAAAAACTTTGTGTTGTTCTAAGCCTCTAAATTTGTGGTAAATTATAACGGTAGCAATAGGAGACTGATACAATCACCGACGCACTATTAAAAGGCACTGATAAGAGGAGGGTGTGAACATTCAAAAACCATTTTATACAAGCTGATTGCAGCAACATGTTTGCTGCCCAGATAAAACCAGGAAATACATTTGAGCAGCTAAGAAGCAACAAACAAGTTCTTGCTTCCGTATTGAAAATGAAGGTGCCCCTTATCTCAGTTTTGGAATAAGTGAAGATTATCCACGGAGATGCTTTCTCATTTTTACTTTTACAAAATTGACTCTGGTAGTTCTTTGAAATTTTCCCCCTTTACTTTGTTTCAGTGTCAATTTTTCACTTGAAGTTTTTTTTAAACTTTCCCTTCCTGAGCATTTTTCCACTGGGTTTGAGCCCTAACTCTGCTATTTAAATCACTCCAGAACACTGGCATAATTATAATTGCTAGTACAACCAATCATGTAACTATTACCCTGTGTTCAAAGTAAGCACCTTTTTAGCTCTTACATAATTGTTATTTCTGCCGTCAGATGGTCCTCCTGGAGCTCGGCTCCACACAGCAGCCAGAGGGAGCTTTTTACTCCAGAAATCTGACAGTGTCATTCCTGTCCTCAAATTCTTTCCCTGATCCCTACAACGCTCAGAATGGAGAGCAGACTGCTAAGTCTGATACCCAGAGCCCCTTGTGATACATCCACCCCTCCCCGCCCCATTGCCCCACGACCTCACCTGGCATCTCTCTCCTACATTCTCCTGTCTGTGCTCCAGCCCTACCAAGCTGTTCAGTGCTCCGAAACCCGGCAGGTTCTCTCAAGCCTCTGTACCCTGCACCTTCTGTTTCCTTTTCCTGTGTCAATAGTCGCTCCCTTTTCCATCGGACAAATCCTGTCCTCTCCTTCTCCAGCTCAATGATACCTCCAATTGTCCCCGCATCACCTGCAAAGACACAGGTAGCAGCACTTGATAGACACACAGGTGTGGGTCCAGAACATCTTTCCTGCTTATTTTTGAGCTGTGGTTTCCTATGTCATCTATCTCTAATTTCCTGGCTGCGTACTAACCTACTAAGCTGCTTTCTGGTTTTCTGAGCTTGGCCTTCCCCACTGGACAGCTGACACTATGATACTCACTCCCATGAACCAGCTACCATTTGCAGCCCCAGGTAAGAGGTGCTCCCAGAGGTTTCAGCCTCAGCTTATAACCATCCCCCACTATACACACAGACGCGCACGCACGCACACACACACACACACACACACACACGTTTACTCCAGATGAGGAAACACTAAGGGAGACTGATATAATGACAATAAATGATACTACTGAGCACATCCAGCATACCTGGCATTATGCTAAGCACTTTGTTTCTTTAATTAAAAAAAAATCACCTGTAAAGCAGGTACTATTTTGTCCCCATTGACAGATGAGGAAACTAAGTCCATTAACATGAAACGACTTATCCAAAGCCAGACAGCCTTTTGGTGATGGAGCTGCTAGGGCACATGACTTCAAAGAGCTCAGTCGATCAGTCGACCCCAGGACATTGTTTCTGATCCTTCTGGACTCCCAGCCACCACCACCACACTTCAGAATACTTCTCTGAGTAACCAAGGTTACCTTTGCACTTAGTCCACTGGATTCTAACTGTGTGGACCTATGTGTCTCCCTAAGAGGCGGGAGCTCCTCAGAGTCGGGCGCATGTCTTTCAAACTTGAGAACACAAAGGAAGCACAACAAAAGGCCTAGCGTTGCACTTCCTCCAAACCACATTTATGCATGCACCTACCAGGGAGCAAGGTACAGTAAATTTCAGTCTCCTACTGACCCGCTCCATCCCGGTTCCTGTACAATTATCAGCTCTCTTTCTTTCTTTTTTTTTTTTTTAATTTTTTTAACATCTTTATTGGAGTATATTTGCTTTACAATGGTGTGTTAGTTTCTGCTTTATAACAAAGTGAATCAGCTATACACATACATATATCTCCATATCCCCTCCCTCTTGCATCTTCCTCCCTCCCACCGTATCCCACCCCTCTACGTGGTCACAAAGCATGGAGCTGCTCTCCCTGTGCTATGCGGCTGCTTCCCACTAGCTATCTATTTTACATTTGGTAGTGTATATATGTCCATGCCACTCTCTCACTTCCTCCCAGCTTACCTTTCCCCCTTCCAGTGTCCTCAAGTCCATTCTCTACATCTGCACCTTTATTCCTGTCCTGCCCCTAGGTTCTTCAGAACCATTTTTTTTTTTAGATTCCATACATATATGTTAGCATATGGTATTTGTTTTTCTCTTTCTGACTTCACTCTGTATGACACACTCTAGGTCCATTCACCTCACTACAAATAACTCAATTTCGTTTCTTTTCATGGCTGAGTAATATTCCATTGTATATATGTGCCACATCTTCTTTATCCGTTCATCTGTCAATGGACATTTAAGTTGCTTCCATGTCCTGGCTATTGTAAATAGAGCTGCAGTGAACATTGTGGTACATGACTGTTTTTGAATTATGGTTTTCTCTGGGTATATGCCCCATAGTGGGATTACTGGATCATATGGTAGTTCTATTTTTAGTTTTGTAAGGAACCTCCATACTGTTCTCCATAGTGGCTGTATCAATTTACATTCCCACCAACAGTGCAGGAGGGTTCCCTTTTCTCCACACCCTCTCCAGCATTTATTGTTTGTAGATTTTTTGATGATGGCCACTCTGACCGGTGTGAGGTGATACCTCACTGTACTTTTGATTTGTATTTCTCTAATGATTAGTGATGTTGAGCATCCTGTCATGTGTTTGTTGGCCATCTGTATATCTTCTTTGGAGAAATGTCTATTTAGGTCTTCTGCCCATTTTTGGATTGGGTTGTTTGTTTTTTTGATATTGAGCTGCATGAGCTGCTTGTAAATTTTGGAGATTAATCCTTTGTCGGTTGCTTCATTTGCAAATATTTTCTCCCATTCTGAGGGTTGTCTTTTCATTTTGTTTATGGTTTCCTTTGCTGTGCAAAAGCTTTTAAGTTTCATTAGGTCCCATTTGTTTATTTTTGTTTTTAGTTCCATTTCTCTGGGAGGTGGTTCAAAAAGGATCTTGCTGTGATTTATGTCATAGAGTGTTCTGCCTATGTTTTCCTCTAAGAGTTTGATAGTGTCTGGCATTACATTTAGGTCTTTAATCCATTTTGAGTTTATTTTTATGTATGGTGTTAGGGAGTGTTCTAATTTCATTCTTTTACATGTAGCTGTCCAGTTTTCCCAGCACCACTTATTGAAGAGGCTGTCTTTTCGCCACTGCATATTCTTGCCTCATTTATCAAAGATAAGGTGGCCATATGTGCATGGGTTTATCTCTGGGCTTTCTATCCTGTTCCATTGATCTATATTTCTGTTTTTGTGGCAGTACCATACTCTCTTGATTACTGTAGCTTTGTAGTATAGTCTGAAGTCTGGGAGCCTGATTCCTCCAGCTCTTTTCTTTCTCAAGATTGCTTTAGCTATTTGGAGTCTTTTGTGCTTCCATACAAATTGTGAAATTTTTTGTTCTAGTTCTGTGAAAAATGCCAGTGGTAGTTTGATAGGGATTGCATTGAAGCTGTAGATGGCTTTGGGTAGTAGAGTCATATTCACAAGGTTGACTCTTCCAATCCAAGAACATGGTATATCTCTCCATCTGTTTGTGTCATCTTTAATTTCTTTCATCAGTGTCTTATAGTTTTCTGCATACACGTCTTTTGTCTCCTTGGGTATATTCCTAGGTATTTTATTCTTTTTGTTGCAATGGTAAATGGGAGTGTTTCCTTAATTTCTCTTTCAGATTTTTCAACATTAGTGTATAAGAATGCAAGACATTTCTGTGCATTAATTTTGTATCCTGCTACTTTACCAAATTCATTGACTAGCTCTAGTAGTTTTCTGGTAGCATCTTTAGGATTCTCTACGTGTAGTATCATGTCATCTGCAAACAGTGGCAGTTTTACTTCTTCTTTTCCCGATTTGGATTCCTTTTATTTCTTTTTCTTCTCTGATTCCTCGGCTAAAACTTCCAAAACTATGTTGAGTAAGAGTGGTGAGAGTGGACAACCTTGTCCTGTTCCTGATCTTAGAGTAAATGGTTTCTGTTTTTCACCATTGAGAATGATGTTGGCTGTGGGTTTGTCATATATGGCCTTTATTATGTTGAGGTAAGTTCCCTCTATGCCTACTTTCTGGAGGGTTTTTATCATAAATGGGTGTTGAATTTTGTCAAAAATGAGCTCTTCCTGAACTGATTAACTGTCCTATCAGGTCAATATTGTAAGTCACCTCAAAATCTCTTGGGACATAGAAGTGGGTATTATTTATAAATGAATGCATGTGTAGGTGAGAGTTTAATGAAATCCCAGAAAAGTAAAGTTTTCAAGCTAAAAGAGTTCATGGAGGTCAGCTGGTTCTCTTCTCCCTTTCTGCAGGTGAAAGAAATAAGGTATAACCAATCTTGAAACCTGGTCCCTTAATATGTTCTGTGTTTGGCCCAAATTATTTTTTTAAGTTGAGTCAATATTTTTAAATTGTATGCTTACACACACACACAGACAGAAAGGGTTCTGTTGGTTCTAGTTCTGTTGAAGTACTGAAATATCTGGCAGCCTCTAGGTACATACCAAGAGAAATGAAAACATCTGTCTATAGAAAAACTTGTACATGAATGGTCATAGCAACGTTATTCATAATAGCCCCAAAGTAGAAACAGTCCAAAATTCCATCAACTAATGGATGAATAAATGAAATGTGGTAGATCTACACAATGGAATATTATTCAGCAATAAAAAGGAATGAAGTACTTATACAAGCTGCAACGTGGATGAACGTAGAAACATTATACCAAGTGAAAGAAGCAGGTCACGACAGACCCAATATTGTATGATTCTATTCATATGAAATGTCCAGAATAGGCAAATCTATAGAGACAGAAAGTAGATTAGTAGCTTCGTAGGACTGGTAGAAAGCAGGAATGGGGAGTGGCTGCTAATGGGTATGGGGTTTCTTTTTAGAGTGGTGAAAATGTTCTAGAACTGAGTGTGGCAATGGTTGGCACAACTCTGTGAAAAAACTATACTAAAAAACAACCCACAGGGCTTCCCTGGTGGCGCAGTGGTTGAGAGTCCGTCTGCCGATGCAGGTGTCACGGGTTCATGCCCCTGTCTGGGAAGATCCCACATGCCGCAGAGCGGCTGGGTCCGTGAGCCATGGTTGCTGAGCCTGTGCGTCCAGAGCCTGTGCTCCACAACAGGAGAGGCCACACAGTGAGAGGCCCGCGTACCGCAAAAAAAAAAAAAAAAAAAACCCACAGAATTGTTTAAAATATATGTAGACATATATGCACGTGTTGATAGAGATATAGATCTATAGCAATAGTGGATTTTATTTGCTTGCTCTAAGTAACAGATGCCCCTTTAATGAATCATGATTCCTCCAGTTCTCCACAATCTCCACCTCTCCCCATCCCCAACTTCAAGCTTGCCCAATTCCCTCAACGATGTTTTCTGCCTGGCCTGGGAATTTGAGTTTTCAGCTTCTGGTCAAGGCCATCATGGAATCTCCAAGTTGGAAAAGATGTCACCAGTCCGACCTCCCCACAAAACAGGACAAAAGGAGTCCTCGTTCACACCCCAGGTGTCCTCTTCTTGACTGTCACCCTCCATTTGAACTCTTTCAGTGAGGAGCATTCACTACCTAGTAAGGCAACTCACTATTGTTGTTGCTATTGTCATGACCACTAATGACATTTATGACATGATTCAGAATTTACAAAATGCTTTATCTTGCTTGCTCACCATAACAAACCTGAGAATTACTTACTGTCATCCACATTTTACAGGTAAGCACATTGAGAAATTGGGGGACCTGTCCAAGGACATGGAATTTGAGCTCAGATTTTCTGACTTCAAATTCCATGCCTTTTTAGTATGACATATTTCAAAATACATAAAAGTACTAAATCATACAGCAGACATGCAGGTACCCACCCCTGAGATTCTGCACTGGCGTCAGAGCTCCCCATCTCTCTCCACTCTGTCACTGATGTCACGGTGTTCTCTATCCTGTACAAGGATCTACTATCCTGGAGAGGACCAGATCACCCCACTGAGGTGTGTAGAATTAAGTACAATCTCTCTATCATGGAGAGCCCTTTTTCCTTCATTTTATATTAATGTTTATGGGGATTTCCTTGGTTCAAATTAATTGTTTGGAAGAGAAAGAGGATCCCAAGGGAAGAATGATATAGAAATATTTGATGAATGTTCTTATCTTAACATCTGCCATCAGTAACTGTCTCTCCCTCTCTCTGTTTTTCTAACAATTGGTAATCCTCCTTTCAAAAACTCCACGAAATTGACCCAATTGTTTTGCTACACTGCAGTACAGCTGCGTCAAATAAGTGGACTTAACCAAGGTGGGTATGGGCAAGGTTGTGGTGAAACCAATGGTTTGGATGTGCTGGAATCTATTAACAGTTGGGGAAACAGCATGATGGGGGGGGGCGAAGAATCAGGGGAAGCTTTCCTGACTCCACCATCCATCAGCTGTCACACATACAAGGGGTTGGCGACCCCGGGCCTCTTTTCCATCATCTGTAAAATGGAGACAGGAACGCAGGCTGGACCCCTTTTACTCCTGGCCCAGCCTGGTCTGGGTGTGCTCCACCAGCCAGCACAGTTAAGGAAGAATCACCCCATGCCTGGAAATTCAACTCATTAAGTGAGTTGAATGCAATCAGAGGGCTGAGGAGCCAGCTCAAGATGTCATTTGGCTCAAGAGATGATTGTCAGTGGTCCTAGCAACACACTCTACCGCCAAGAGCCGTTTCATTTGATCTCCGCGTTGATGCTCAAGCCACAGATTTCCTGGGCCCGCAGCCTCCGAGGAAATGGAAGCCAAACAGCAGATGATTCATATTTCCTCTGACGTAGCAACAGAGAAACTACCTGGTGCAGAAATCGCTATCAACCTTTCAAAGCCCTGGCCTGAGCTGCTCCCTCCACTTCCTCAGCTGATGGGTCCAGAGGCTGCCTGGCTTTAACTGGTTTCTCTCCAAAGAGAGAGAGAGAGAGAGAAAGATGAGAGGAGGAGAGAGAGGAGTTAACATTTATTAAGTGCCCATCATGAGCCAGGTCTGGCCCCAACAGCCACCTTACATATACAGTCTCATGTAATTGCACTCATACTGTGAGGCAGACATTAGATGCTCCCTGCTATACTGTACATTTACTTATTCATTGTCTGTTTCCCTCACTAAATAATAAGCTCCAGGAAGGCAAAGACTTTATTTGGTTCATGGCTATATGTCCATTTTCAAAAACTAGGACCTAATAACATATAATAATTATAGGTAACACTTATACCAGATACTGTTCTAAGTGCTTTCACACAAATGAAGCAAATAGTAATAATAATAATAATAGTAATAACTACCACTTATCTTGTGCCAGACACTTTTATTTTCCTACATTAACTCAATTATTTCTCATAACAACCCTGTGATGGAAAAACTACTCTCTCCACTTTCCAGATGATGAAACTGCCTGTTTCCCTACAGCTAAAGAGCTATGGAACCGGAAATACATACATACATACATACATACATACATACATACATACATACATACATACATAAATAAATAAAAATTTTAAATTAAAAACAAAAAGAGCTATGGAACCAGGATTCAAATCCAGGCCACCAGCCTTTGATTTCAACCATGATGCTATTCTGCCTCTCTCCTGATGGATATTCAATAAATATTTGTTGAATGAATGATCATACCCATTTTACAGATGCATAAACTCAGCCTCTTACTAAAGTCCCACAGCTTGTAGGACCAGTTAGGTTTCAAACCGAGAACTGTCTGATCACAAACTACTACAACCATAGCCTGTAAAATTCTTTAAAAAAAAATTATGGTAAAATATACATAACAAAATTGCATTGTATTGTAAGCATTTTTAAGTTATGGTTCTGTGGCATTAAGTATATTCACATTGTAGTGTGACCATTATCACCAGCCATCTCCAGAACTTTTGCATCTTCCCCAACTGAAACTCTGTACCCATTAAACACAAACTCCCCTTTCCTATAAAATTCTTCACAAGGGAGGAATTCGGCCAGGGTTAGACGCTGGACTGGGAAATCAGCTGTGGAATGATTAGAGAGGAACAGAAAAGAATTCCTACCCTTGAAATTTGCTTTCCTGTTAGTAATTATAAATTTGAACATTCTACCACTAAGGAGTCGTTCGTTCTTGCAGTTTTTAAAGATTTTGAGGCCATGGGCTTCCCTGGTGGTGCAGTGGTTAAGAGTCCGCCTGCTGATGCAGGGGACACGGTTTCGTGCCCCGGTCCGGGAAGGTCCCACATGCCGCGGAGCGGCTGGGCCCGTGAGCCATGGTCGCTGAGCCTGCGCGTCTGGAGCCTGTGCTCCGCAAAGGGAGAGGCCACAACAGTGAGAGGCCTGCGTACCGCAAAAAAAAAAAAAAAAAAAGGAGTAACTGTGGGAGCAGAACTATCAGGATTCAGCGATTGCAGGGAGATGGGGGGAGAGAGAGGTGTCACAAATGATGCCTGGGTTTCTAGTGTGGATAACTGAATGGGTTGTGGTTACATGCAGCCATTCACTGAGATAAAGGGGCTGGTTTGGGGGGGAAGTTAATCAGTTCCATTTTGGACAAGTTCAACTGAGAGTCTTGTGAAACACTCAAGGGAAGATGTCAAGGAGTACCGGGGAAAGACCAAGAGGTCTTGCTGGTGTGATTCACCCCTCCTGTGTACGCCAGGGTCAGACAGGGTGAGGAAGGATGCTAAAAGCACAGGTCAGCTGCTAACTAACAGGTACCCACTAACACACACACACACACACACACACACACACACACACACGTGCACACACTCCCTATATATGTACATATATATATAATATACACACAATCAGAATGGAACACCAGACAGTGTTGCTGTGAGACAATTCATCTAGGTCAGTTGAAGTTCTAGAGTGAATCTTCAGGGGATTAGGAGGCAGGATGCAGAAAATCCCTGGAATGAGCTCTATAGTTCCAATGTGCTGCTGTTTATACATTTCTTTCTTTCTTTCTTTCTTTCTTTCTTTGCGGTACGCGGGCCTCTCACTGTTGCAGCCTCTCCCGTCGCGGAGCACAGGCTTCAGACGCGCAGGCTCAGCGGCCATGGCTCACGGGCCCAGCCGCTCCGCGGCATGTGGGATCTTCCCGGACCGGGGCACGAACCCGTGTCCCCTGCACCGGCAGGCGGACTCTCAACCACTGCACCACCAGGGAAGCCCTATACATTTCTTGATCACAGATACTTTATTTCTGCATCAGCAACTCTGGCACAGGTTCGAACCATTCAAAAACCCAGCAAGTGGTTTCTCTTTGGGGTGATGAAAATGTTCTGGAATCAGATAGTGGTGATGATCACACAACCTTGGGAACATACTAAAAACCACTGAAATGTACAAATGTTATATGAATGATATCTCAATAAAAAGAATTCTTCATATTAAAAAAAACAAACAAACACAAATCCTGGCCGGTATCATTCAGTCACAGCGACCGTGCTCTTTTCTTTTGTAAGTGTCTCTGGTTGGACCAGTGCCCTGTGATTTATTCTTTCAATGACTGAGGGCGGTGCTAGCCACCCTCCAGTAGCCTTTCCACCTCAAGTCCTGATGGTTCTCATTTCCCCTCCTCCGCCTCAAGGACAGAGCCTGGAGATGTGGCAGTAGGTGCATTTGCTATTGAGGAATTTAAAACATTGTAAGGAAAGTAGGGTGTTGAATGAAGTTAGTAAAGCCCTTAGAAATATATTTTTACATTCAAAGCTATGAAACAAGATTTCAAATGAAGAAGATATTATTGACATTTTACTCAACTTATCTCCGTAGCTATTTTTAGGTGCTGTACTTAATGCTTTACAGACGTACTTGAATCATCATAGCAACTCCTTGAAATAGGTAGTATGGGGACTTCCCTGGCGGTCCAGTGGTTAGGACTCCGCGCTTCCAGTGCCGGGGACACAGGTTCAATCCCTGGTTGGGGAATTAAGATCCTGCATGCTGCATGGCATGGCCAAAAAATGTAAAATAAAATAGTTAAAAATAAAGTTAAATTAAAAGAAAAAGGTAGTATATCATACCATGAGGAAACTGAGGCATAGACAAATGACTAGCTTCACCGAGCTCCACAGCTAACGGCAGAGCTCAGATTTGAACCCAGGCAATGGATTCCAGTGCCCATTGTACTGTTTCCTCTCATATGATAGGCGCCCAGAAATCACTTCATTCTCCTCATCTTCAGGTCTCAGCTTAGACCTCATCTCAGAAGGCTCCTTAACCCCTTGATTAAGTGCCCCTCCTCTACGGCTCTCTAGTGCCTGTATTTCTCCACTTGCATTATTGATCACCCTAGGCCGTAATTGCCTATTTCAGCTGTACCAATTGTAAGTGGTGTGAGGGCAGGAATCACATCCACCTTGTTCTCTGATGATCTATCCCCAGGGCCTGGCATATGGATGGTTTTCCAAAGTGAAATTGAATGAGTGAATGAATTCCATTTACCATCTTTTACTCTTAAGAGACTTTTCAGGATCTCCCTACTCTGTAATTTCCAGAAACTTTGGAAATTCATTTTTATTTGTTATGGATAATGCACATAATGTAAAGCTCCCCTCCCCCAATGGGTTCTCTTTCCAAATGTTCGATGCTTTTTATATTTTGTAACTCAGACTTGTTGACAATTTTTTGCCTCTGGGGTCTGTCCTCCTGGTTTTAATTGTGATCCCAAACTTGTGGTGTAATTGGGATGTTGGCGGTGGAAAAAGGATGGCGTAATTTTACTTAGCTGGGTGACACAGCTGAGTAGGTATTTCTTAATTCCCTCTCTGGTACTCAAGGTTAAAGAGCTTTAGCTCTGTTATGAGAGCTTTGTGCCAAAAAACATGTCATGGACCTCCCATTACAGGTGCCTCCATCCCCCTCCCCAAGAGGGCATCAGTGTGACTCCAAGGACCACGTGAGCTTTGCCCTCATTTTCCATGTACTACTCCCACAACTTCATTGCAAAAACCTCCACCCTTCCCTGCTTTTACCTCTGCCTCGCATTTCCACCCCCAACAGGCATGACTCACAATTCATGGTCTCTGGGAACAAAATGGACATTGAAGTAAATCTCAAAGCAACAGGTGTAGATGGTTCTGTGACACCCTGGAGTAGAAAAAAATGCCACATTTCTTTAATGTTCTCAACCCAATTAAACCTTTATCATGCCCTGCATTCAAAAGGATCAAGAGTTGCCAAATCCCAGAAATCTTCCATGATTTATCCTTGCCCCCTACACCACACAAGAAACTCGTGGCTTATTCAGAACAGCAATTGAGGGAAGGTCCCTGGTCCTCCATCCATCTTTTCAAGGACACCCAGGAGCTGCTAGTACAAAATGTCATGGTAATTTTTTCAGTCTTCATCTTACAGCATTTGACATGGTTTATTTCTGTCTTTCCCCTTCTCTGGCAGTGACTTTGTTGGTTCCTCCTCCTCACCTCTAACTCTAAAATTGGGGTACCATCTTCAGACTCCTTCTGTCTCTTCACTCCTTGCCTAAATGAGTTCCTCTAGCCCTGTGGTTCTAAATATCATCATTCTGCACTGATGATTTCCAAAGTGACCTTCAACTCCAACTGGTCCCATCAACTCTAGACCCCTATAGCTGACTGCCTACATGACATCTCCACTTAGTTGCCAGTGGCCAAATTTAACATGGCCAAAACCTGATCACCCCCTCCCCGGCAATTCAGCTCCATCCTCATTTTTTCCTACCTCAGTAAAGACAACTTCATCGTACTGTTTGCTCAGGCTAAAAACCTTGCAGTCATTCTTGACTCTCTCATCTCTAGATAGATAGATAGATAGACAGATAGACTGATTCAATCCCATCAGCAAATGTGATTGTCATATAGTTTCTCACCTCCTCCACTTCTACCATCCTAGTCTAAGTCACCAGCATACTTTTGCCTGGATTATTGCCATAAAGTGTCTACCTGCTTCACACCCATCCTTATCCCCTAAATCTGCTCTTCACAGAGCAGCCAAAGTAATCTTTTAAAACAGTGGTCCCCAACCTTTTTGGCACCAGGGACCAGTTTCGTGGAAGACAATTTTTCCACAGACTGGGGGCGGGGGGTGGATGGTTTCAGGATGATTCAAGCTCATTACATTTATTGTGCACTTTATTTCTATTATTATTACATTGTAATAAATAATGAAATAATTATACAACTCACCATAATGCAGAATCAGTGGGAGCCCTGAGCTTGTTTTCACTTGTCACTCACTGATAGGGTTTTTTGTTTTTTGGTTTTTTTTGCGGTACGTGGGCCTCTCACTGTTGTGGCCTCTCCTGTTGCGGAGCACAGGCTCCGGACGCACAGGCTCAGCAGCCATGGCTCGCGGGCCCAGCTGCTCCGCGGCATGTGGGATCTTCCCGGACCAGGGCACGAACCTGTGTCCCCTGCATCGGCAGGCGGACTCTCAACCACTGCGCCACCGGGGAAGCCCACTGATGGGTTTTGATATAAGTCTACAAGCAATTGATTTATTATGGTCCCTGTGCAGTCAAACCTCTCTGCTAGTGATAATCTGTATTTGCAGCCGCTCCCCAGCACTAGCATCACTGCCTCAGCTCCACTTCAGATCATCAGGCATTAGATTCTCATAAGGAATGCACAATCTAGATCCCTCCCATGTGCAGTTCACAGTAGGGTTCGTGCTCCTATAAGAATTTAATGCCACCACTGATCTGACAGGAGGCGGAGTTTGGGGGGTAATGTGAGCCATGGGGAACGATGGGGAGCGGCAGATGAAGCTTTGCCCGCCTGCCCACCACTCACCTCCTGCTCTGCTACCCGGTTCCTGACAGGCCACATACCGGTACCGGTCCATGGCCCAGGGGTTGGGGACCCCTGCTTTAAAGTTAAAGGTCAGATTATATCACTTCTATCCTCAAAACTTTCCAGTAGTTTCTCATCACTATCAGAGGAAAATCCACCTACTTTACAATGATCTGCAAGTTCTTACATGATGTGGTTCTCTCTGCTGGGAATACCTTTTCCCAAATACCCACCCAGCTCATTCCCTCACCTCCTTTATGTCTGTATTCAAATGCAACCTTCTAAATGGAGCCTTCCCTGACCAGCCTGTATATGCATTCCCTAGCCGTGTCTCTCTTTGTCCCCTTACCAGCTTTATTCTTCTTCATAGCCCTTAACATGATTTGTCATAGATGTATTTAGCTCTGAATTGTCTTCCTCCGTCCTCTAAAATGTAAGCTCATTGAGAGAAGGGACTTTTGTCTGTTTTCTTCACCCCTCTGTGCTCCACTCTTGCACAGGATCTGGCTCAGACCAAAGGCTCAGTGTGTTGAGTTGAGTAAATGATTGGCCACTGCTGCGGCCACCTGTAGAACCCTTGCGAAGGGGATGGCTGCCAGCAGCTTCTCCCTCTCTGATCTTTGCCAAGGTCCCCACAATCACTGCCCTTCGTGCTCAGCCCTCAGAGCTTTCCAGACAGCCATCTTCAGGTAACCTTGTGCCTTAGGAGTTCAGCATTGGCACGGGGCATAGTTCTCTGCCCCTCCACAACTCCTCCCTGTCTTGCAGACTATAACTTCACCACCATCTTTCAAATACACACACAAACTGCTTACTTTTCTCCTGGAGAAAAGGAGAACCCTGAGAGGCAGTACATATCACATAATACTTAATAGACTTTGGAGACCAACTTCTTTTATCCAAATCCTGGTCACCTAATAGTTGTGTGGCTTGGGGCAAGTTTCTTAACCTCTCTGTGACTTACTTTCCTTATCTGCAAAATCGAGATAATAATGAGTCTCTCCCTTGTAAGTTTGTTGTACGGATTTAATTAGTTAACTCATGTTAAGTGCTTGGAGTCATGATACGTGTTCGCTACTATTTTTGTAAAACGTTGGTCCCTTTCGTAAGAGAGGTGAGCTATGGAGGAAGAGATGGGCTTTTTCTTCCTTAGGGATTCTTTTGGCAGAAGAGGCGGGTAGAGGGAGGGAGGGGGAGAGAGCCCCTGTTATGCAGGTGGAGTAAAATTTCACATGAAAGGAATTCATGATTGGAGAGAGGTGGGCTGTACAAATCTTAGAGCTTCCATCAGTTGCAGATGAGATAACGGTAGGATTGCTGTGAGGAATAAATTCATTGCTTCATCAAATATTCACTAATGCTTGCCACGTGCCCAGGACAGTAAACACGAAATAACACAAAGTTCACATGACCAAGCACAATTTCAAGCTAGAAGTCCATGCTTAATGAGTGTCATCTATTACTCTTGATGTAAAGTCGTTTTAGCCTGGGAAGGGTGGGGGGGGACTAAAATCAATAGTATTCATTGAATTATTTCCTAAATACATGCCCATTCTAACCTGTCAAGATTTCTGCACACAATCCTACTTCTTCCAGCGACCTGTCCTACCAGAAGTCGGCTCGGTCCAGGCCTGAGGACGCTGGAGAAGGTGTCCCGGGCAGGCAGAGGGCTGCCTGATCCCTGTGGCCGAGGTGACTTTGAAAGCGCGCAGCCATCACTGGGGCTCCGCGGCACAATTCCCTGGGGACTCCTGCTTCCCGTCGCCGCCAGTGCACCGCCCTGGGGGCCGCTGTGGCCTCCTGGAGGGCGCACAAAGCGTCCGGGGCTCCATCGAGATATGCAGGGCGCGGGGCCAGACAGGCAAGGAGCCCTGCGGGAAGCGCTCCCGGGCTGCGGCGAACGGTTTCCGCCCCGGTGTGTTTGCGGACCCGCGAGTCTGGCGAGGCCACACGAGGGGGGCTCGGAGAGGGGCTGCGGGGGATCTGCGCCCAGATCAGGCCCGCGGCTGTGTGTCCGCGGGGGTCCTGTGGGAAGACGCTTCACCCTACGGGGAAGACGCTTTGATGTATTTTTCCTCTAAGGCACAGCCCGGGGTTATCTCTCCATCACAAGCATCGCCAACCGCGCGCCTGAGGTGTAGGTTGGAGTGAGGGAGGTGACATGCACCAGGGATGAGACCACTGAGGTTGACCTGTAGGTGATTGCTTCACGGCCCTCTTCTCTTCCCCGCTGTAGTTGAATAGGTCAATTCAGGTCAACCAGAGGAGGATTTCTTGCGCGTTACAGTCAGAAGCCAGAGTTTCTTCTGGTCCTGAGGCTGCCTCTCCTGCTGCGGGACCTCAGCCATGTTGTCGAACGTCACTGGGCCTCCATCCAGCTCCTTAAAATGACAGAACTGGGCAGGTGATCTCTAAGGATCCTTTCTAATCCTAAGAGTCAGTGATTTTTTTTTTTTTTTAATTTGGAAGAAATAGAAGACACAGTTCTTGCACTCAGGGAATACTGAATCTAGCTGAGCAAATTGTTCTCATGCCAGTGAAAGAAGTGATAATCTTTGAAGACAGGACATAAGGAAGGGTTTCCTGAGTGATCTGTTCAGTAAGGCTGTGAGAGTTCTGGAAATAATTCACAGGCTGGCCGGGTCCTTGGGGCAAGTATGTGCAGCTCCGCCATCGCCATCTGTGTGGTCACCCAATGTATTTATGAGTGAGGGCAACTGGTGGAGACCCTCATAGATGTGGCTTTGCAAAGAGATAGCACAGTGGGGCAAAATGACCTGTGTGTTAGTCCAAGTTAGAAGTGCCATGGCTCCGCAAGGAGACAGCCCCAGAGGAAATCCCAGCACTGCTGCTAGCCGTGAGATGCCCAGCCTCAATCTTCTCATCTGGAAAATAGAGCTACTCTCATAAAATGGTTGTTACCACTCAATAAAATAAAGTGTGCAAAGTGCTTAGCCCAATGCGTGGTAGACAGTAAGGGCTCAATAAACGTTCACAGTAGCCTTGTTTTATGATTGTTAGTCTATAGCCAGCACCACCTCCCTGAGTTGGGCTGAAAATAATCCCACCCGCCCTGCACTCATTTCAGCTGAGACACGGGTCAGAAAACTGTGAGAATCTGGCAAGTGCAGAGTTGGCCACCTTTCCAAGGGACATGCCAAGGTCCCGGCCTTGGTGCCAGGGGCCACGTGGCTGAAAGGAGATGTCTGTGGTAGCAGAGTTACATGGGGGGTGGGGCTTAGGAGGACCAAGGGTGCCCATTGGCCACTAGGAGCACAAGGCGGGCTCAGCAAGCAGGTCCTCAAGAGGGCGCACACAGCTGCTCTTGGCTCAGTCTTTCCCAGGCTGTGGCAGGCTTGCACTCATCTTTCACTAGGAGCAGGGACACGGTGGCAGCTCCAGCCTTGTGCCATTTTTCATTGCCAACTTTTAGTGTAAAGGACACTGCCCCATGCTCTTCACAGCGCAGGAGAACCAGAGCAGACCACACAGGGCAAAAGAGGCTGGTAGACTCAGGTGTGATATGCAGGACTCCTTTTTAACTTTTCTTATTGCTCCCCCTTTCACAGTCAGGCATCACTCTACTTATTACACTTAAAGTGAAAATCCAGACCAAAGTTACAGAGAATAAAGATAAATAACCCAAACCAATCTGCTGAGTTGAGTAAAATCAATATATGCGTCATTTCTTTATAAATATGTGCATAAGTAAACATGTGGCATAAAGTCTTATGCCCAAAATAGATAATACAATAGTCTAAAATAAAACCCTAAAACCTTTACTACTTCCCTCCTTAAACATCCCAGCCACCACCACTCTCCCCCTCAACCCAAAATGGAAAGATTTAAGACATTCTAAAGTAGACAGCTCCATCGTGTCTGCAATATGATTATTTTCTTTCAAAGCAATGGTTTTCACTTACCAACACTGATTTATTTTTGTTTAGTTTGGGGTTTTTCCCTTCTCAGTGTGATGAGTCTAAGTGAAAAATTTAGCAGTGAGAGAGAATGCGGCCATCCTCCCGGGAATTCAGTTGCCCTAGGTTATCTTCTTTCTCCAAAAGTTGAGATTTCTTCCTCTGTCCCTCCCAGAAGCTCACCGTGGTGGCTGCTTTCTGAGAGTTTATGTGTAACTTCCTTCACTACTGAGGCCAGGCTCTAGGTTAACTTCTGGAAGTATCTTTGGAAACTAATGCTCAGGCAAACTCCAAGAAAAAGAGGCACATGGTGAGGAACTGACATAATTTTTTAACACCACAACCAGCATATTTCTGGAGGCAACTGCAGCCAAAAGGGGTTGCCAAGACCAATATTGATCTAGTTCTTCATCCAATCAACAAATGCCATTGTTTATAAGATATAATTTTTCTTGGTTAAAGTTCAAAGTTAAACTCCAAGGATTTTCAAATCTATAAAAATGAGAGGCTTTCATACCCTCAAAAAAAAAAAAAAATTCCTGGCCAGTTTTCCTCCTTCATGGGTTTTCACAGTCACTAAAAGAAAGATAGCCAAGAAAACATTTTTGGGTCTTTTTTTCTCTGAACTCTGGTAGCTTTTAAAAGGACGATAGTGCTAAATATCTACATAAAATCCCTTAAACCTTTGTGCCTCTCCTGAAAATCATGGCATGTAAGCTGCACAGGTGACTAAGGTTTGCTTTTCTGCTCCAGGGCTACCCACCTGCAGAATTCCATAAATCAATTCAGCTTTTTCCAGGTTTAGATTCAAGCAGCCCTCTCCCTTCCCCCCCATCTTTTTTAATGTGGAAATGACAGAGTCTTTTCTAAGCCCCTTGGAGAAGGCAAAGGGCTCTGTGGCTCACGTCTGATTCTGAAATGGAAAACCTTAGCGAGTAAATGGTAAGCAGATGGTGCTTTAGAAACCAGTTCCTCATGGTTATTCTAGATCCAGACGAGTGTCCATTTCTGGGAGCTGGTGTCAACAACAAGCAGGTCAGCTTTAGGATGTGGAACTAGGGTGGGGTAATAGATAGATCTGTGAGATCTCAAGCTGGGCATCTACTTCATCTGAAAAAAGAGTTTTAACAGAGGCTGTACCTTCCCCTCCATGCCTGCCTTCCCCCAAAGGACGCAGCAGAGAGGCTTGTACACACATACAGCTGAAAATTAGCTGACTGATGGACTGAGTGATTCCTTTGTGGATGCCTACAGGATACTGATTCCTTTCTATGGAGACACCTCTTAGTTCACTTTTCTGGTTTGGAGAAACGTGAGCTGAGAACAGTGAACATCCATTCCTGCCACAAACGTGTATTGAGTGCCTATCACGTACCAGACTCATGTCCAGACTGTTGGGGTCCAGCCAGGAATAAACCAGACAAGCAAGCCCTGCCCTCAGGGAGCTGATGCTCTAATGGGAGGGGAGCATGTAGATTATGAACAATGAACTAATCTTTTAGGGCAGACACTTTGAGTACATTTACATGATACTTTGACAAAACACAGGAAGAGGAAACAATTGAAAGCCAGCAAGCCATGACTCTGTGCTCTGGGACACAGCGATGGGATTCTGGAAACCATAACAGCACACCAAACACACCAAGCCATCACGAGGCCGAGAACCCAGGGGCTGATTTTGAGCACAGATATCTCCTACCAGCCCCAACAGCTCATATTTGTCCAGAACGTTCCAGTCTGCCAAGAGCTTTCACATATGCTACTTACTATAGTCCTCACAATACCCCTGCAGGGTGGACAGAAATGATCATTCCCGTCCTATAGATGAGGAAACCCCAGTTTCAAGACCAAGAGTGACTTGCACAAGGCACGAAACCCACATAGCAGGGCTGGGCTTCAAGCTCAGAAGAATAATATCGATAATAATAAATATAATGCTTACTAAATGCTCAGCACTGTTCTAAGTTCTTTATATGAGTTAACCCATTTTAATTCTTAAAACACCTCAATGAGATAAACGTGTGTATTTTCCCCATCTTACAGATGAGATCATTGAGGCACAGAGAGGTTGAATCATTTGCCTAAGGTCACACAGCTAAAAAGTGACAGAGGTTGGATTCAAACTCTGGTCATTCAAACTTAAGCAGCCTCCTCAAATGGTAGCTGCAACTCTGGGCCTAAGGGCACTATACTCTCTCAAGTGCAGAAAATAAGGTTGGCCATTGACCAACTGACCAGTAATACATGAATAGCCACACACCAGAGATGTCATCATCTATTACAAAGCACAATAGTCTCTGTGTTAATAATATATTTCAAGAATGATTGTTATATTAAGTAAGAGGGAGAGAAACTCAAAGGATTTTTTTTTAATTGTCTGAAGATCCCTTTGCTGCAAGCCAAACATCCCATTAGGATGAAGCTGGTTTATCTGTTACTGCTTTGAATTAACAGAGGACCATGATTTGCATGGTTCTTTTGCTTATTTTAACCACCCTGTGATCTTCCTCTTCTCTGAACTCTTGCAGCACCCAATTTTTACAAGACAATATTACATGTAATTATACTTTGTACTCTTACATAATTATTCCATGTAGGCCCATCCTGTCTCCCCAAACAATTTATAAGATACTCAGAGACTGAGATCTAGACTGGATGCTTTCATTGTCCCTTCAGGATTAACCGAGGTACTCAATGTTCGCTGACTGCTTGAATGACTATCTTTAAGATGAATTCTAAGTTGCCTCTTCAGAAGTATTTGTGCTTGTTCCAAATGGTTGGCTAAAGGTATTTGTTTTTCTTTGTTTTCTTGCAGTTAAAATGGTAACTATTCAAGTATAAAGACAGTGTGCTGGTAAATGTTTAGCAGTCAGCTCTCCAAGAAAAAAAAAGGCCTTGGTCTGTAACATTTCCCGTGATATAAATACTCTCACCGTGGCCTATTTCACGTTACCAGCATGATGTCAACTAGCTTGCAAAATTCCTGAATATTTAACAAGGGATTCTATTAAGCTGGTACAAGTGGCTCTCCCCGAAAATATGATCTTTGCTGGATATGGTGACTTTGGTTTTCCATCTCGACAAAGGCTTTTGGTTCGAATACGTGCTAATTTGAAATATCAGCCTTAGCAATGTAGCAATCACTCGCCCAGTCATTCCAGAGTCAGGTTGTGGAAAAGGTTCTGTATTTAAATTGATGGACCTAAAAAATGAAAATCTGTCATCTTAAGACAACCAAACAACCAAGCTCCATTCTGTCTCCTGCCCTCTTTCCTCCCTCCGTTCCTTCTTCCATCACTTCACCTCCCTAACTTCTCATGCCATTTTCATTTTGAGTGGTAGGTTTTGCTGTTGATTTAATGATGACGTTGGTGGGATAGGAAAACTTTTGAGGCCAGTGATCTTGCCAACCTAAACCCATGTGATAACCGCTGTAGAACTTAAAACAACTGTTGGATTGGTTTTCCTTCTAGCCAATTTTCCAGAAACTCTTTCTTCTAATTCAGCTTTTTATTTCGGGTTCCTAAAGTGTTCTTAATGAGATATGTACTGGCCACAGTCATTTCAGAGGCAAAGAGATAACCCTCAAGACAGTTGGGAGAGTTTTACAGTTGGGAATGTTGTCTTCTCTCAATTTATAAAGGTTCTAACTGCCAGTTTTCTCCCCTCCTTCACTAGCCCACCCCCTCCTCTTTATTAAACGTCTTGTTATGAGAATTTCTATTTGGCCTGTGAGTGGAGGGAGGGAGAGTTAGGCGTATCCACGTGGAGAAAGTGGCTCTGCAACAGCTTGGCTGATGGGCCTGTCCGGGTGCAGAGAGCAGCAGAATGTGATTACATTGCTTCACAATCATTCTCGTTGCGTCAAAAAACATTGTTAATATCTTTTTCTTAAATACACGCTATATGACATTAACAGGTTTTTAAAGGAAAGTAAGAAAAATCCCTTTTATTTCAATTATCAGTAAGACTTTTGTTAAACTTATTGTGTCAACCCCATTTTTATTGGTGACACTGGTTCTCAAACCCTAAAGCAAGCTTTCATTCTCTTTCTTTTTTCTGCATATGCCTGGTTCTTTTGTCAGTGTGCCAAAGGAAAGCCCAGTCGTGGGTGCTTTCAACCCAAGAGCTGCATGAAACCTCTCTCCACATGGTTTTGGATTATATGGTTTTTTTTCCTCTCCAAGTTGACCACAAACTCCCTGTAAACAGTGGCAAAGTATTTTACTTTCTACCTAGAGCGCCTGTGCATTGCAGAGCACAGGTGTGTGCAATCCCATAATTTTCAGAGCTAAAAGGTTCTTTGGTGAGATCCTCTAACCTAAGCATTGTGACTTCAGTCCACAGAAGCAGTCTTACTTAAGGTGTCCATCAACTCTCTGAAGTTATATAAAAAGTATTGTACGCAGCAGCTGTCTGCAGATACACAGATATATGCATGTGCCTGTTGGCATTTTACTGTGGAGAAATGTTCATCAGATTCTCGAAAAGGTTAATGTCCTTAAACCTCCAAGGAATTAGGACGTATGACGGAGAGAGAAAGTGAGTCCCAGAAAGAATAGATATTTATACAATGCATAATCATTTCACCTATACATTCATGAGGAAATTTTTTCTGAGATATATTTCACGTACCGTAGATTCACCCCTTTAAAGTGTACAATGCAGTGGTTTTTAGTATAAACAGAGTTGTGTGACTGTTCCCACTATATAATAAGGATTACTTATTGAGAACCTTTGTGCGAAGCACTGTTCTTAGTACAATGGAAACAGCAGTGGGAACAAGATGAAGGACATCTCTACCCTCAAGAAACTTCTATTGGAGCAGACAATAAATAAGTAATCAAACAAGTGAACAATTCTGTTATGGGTTGAGTTGTGTCCCCCACCCCCCGACAAAAAAATTCCTATGTTGAAGTCCTAACCCTCAGCATTTCAGAATGGGACTTTATTTGAAAATAGGGTTACTGCAGATGTAATTAGTTAAAATGAGATCATACTGGAATAGGGTGGGCCCCTTATCCCCTTTATAAAAAAGGGGAAATTTGGAAACAGATACATCCACAGAGAGAACACCATGTGAAGCTGAAGGCAGATATCAGGGTGATGGCAACAGAAGCCAAGGAACGCCAACGATTGCCAGCAGACTACCAGAAGCTGGGGGAGGGGCAAGGAACAGATTCTCTTCCACTGTCCTCAGAAGGAACCAACCCTGCCAACATCTTGATCTCATCTAGGCACCCGGTATGTGGTACTCTGTTACATCAGCCCTAGCAAACGAATTTCATCGTTTAGCTTGTAGCCTGCCTATGGAGGAAATTATAAGGGTGCCATGGGATAGTTGCAGAGGGGGGCTACTTTTTACTTTGTACAGTGGGTCGTGCTGGAAGCCCTCTTTGAGAAGAAGGCTGGCGTGGGAAAGTGAGGAGCTACTCTTATGAAAATCGTAAAAGAGCGTTCCCAATAGAGGATACATAAAATGCAAATGCCCTGAGGTAGGAAAGAGATTAGACTGTTGGAAGAACAGAAGGATGACGGGTGAGGCTGTGGCATGTGGTCCGAGGTGAGAGCTGTACCAGATGAGAATGGAAAGGTAGGCGGGGGCTAGATCCACAGTGGCTCAGGAGGCCATGGTAGTAAGTTTGGGTTTTTTCTAAATGCAATGAAAAGCAATTGAAAGACTTCAATTAGGGGACTGTGGAGTTCAGATTTATGTTTGGAAAGGTGACTCTGGCTACTGGGTAGAGACTACATGGTAAGAAAGCAAGCGAGCCGGCTGTGAATCCGTGGGGAGGCCGCTGTGGAAGTCCAGGAGTGAGAGGATGGTGCCTTGAACTAGAGGGGAGGTTTGGAGGAGGTGAGAGGCAGAGTACCAGGAGATGTGTTCTGAACACGGAGTTAACAGCTCTGGCTGGTGGAGGTGAGGGCAAGAGGGAAAAAAAGGTGTCGCTCAAGTCTGAGGCGTGCACAGCTAAGTGGAGGGTGGTGCCATTTACCAAGACAAGAGGCCTGAAAAGGTACAGATTTCAGGGGAAAAAACCAAGAGTCTACTCAACTCATGTAAAGTTTGAAGAGACTCATAGCTACTCAAATATACTTGCTAATTAATTGAAATATGTTTCAAGTAAACAACTACCTATTAAAAGTGAATGAAACTCATTTTGCCAAGAGAACATTTCTGAGATTTTGCAGCACCTCCTGAGGTAACAGGAGGCCCATTGGAGTGCTGCGTAAATAAGACTGCAAACCACACACTCCAGGGGCCCTCATCTAAGAGCAGAGTGACCCCTTGTATGGGAGGTGTATCCGGAAATTGCTACCTGTTAGCACCTCTCAGCACATCTCCCCACCCCGACTCTCCCCAGACCCTCTCATCTCCCTGCCAGTCTCCTGGACTTAGTTCATTCAAGAAATTGTTTGGGGCCCTCGTGCTGGGCAGTGTGTTGAGTGTGAGTGGTACAGCTGGGTATGTGTTTCCTCAGACTGTCACAACAAATTACCACCAACTGGGTGGCTTAAAACAACAAAAATTCATTCTCTGATACTGGAGGCCAGAAGTCTGAAACCAACCAGCAAGGCTGCATTCCCTCCTAAGGCCCTAGGGGAGAGTCCTTCCTTGCTGCTTCCAGATTCTGGGGGCTCCAAGTGCTTCTTGCTTTGTGGCTGCATCACTCAGTCCCTGCCTCCATCTACACATGGCCTTCACTTCATGGGTCTCCAATCTCCCTCTGCCTTTCTTTGATAAGGTCACTTATCATTGGATTTAAGTCCTACTCACATGATCTGAGACGATCTCATCTCCAGATCCTTAATTACATCTGCAAGGACCCTTTTTCCAAACAAGGTTAGAGTCACAGGCACTAGATGGACATACCTTGGGAGGCGGGTATGGTGGGGAGGGCATATCATTCAACCAACTATAAGCAATGAATGAGGACTTGCTCCACCCTCCCACAGGATATTAACTGAGACCTGAATGTGAACATGAACTAGCTGAGAGAAGGAGAGAGAGAAAGCATCCAGGCAGGGGACCTGGCAGGTTTGAAGACCTTGAAGAGAGAGCTTGGAGCATCTTGAGGACATGAACCAAGTTAGAAATGGTGTGGGATGAGGTCAGAGAAGTTAGGCAGGGCCAGATCAGCCTGCTAAGCTCTGGGAAAATGTTTGGACTTGGAGGCAAAGGGGAACGGCTGAGATTTTAAGCAAAGGAGGGTCACAGCCAGGTGTGCATTTGAGGAAAATAAGTCTTGTGGCTCGTGGAGAATGGATGTGGGCTAGGAGAGAGGCAGAAGAATTTTAGGGTAGAAAGGGTAGGTCAGAACCACCAAATTTTACTGGACCCTGTCTCTCCCCACCGGAGCTTTGATTAGTCACATTGAGGAAGGCAATATGTAAAGACCGTGCCTTATTGTGGCCCGGCAAAACCGTTTAAAAAGGGAGTCAACCTTTATAAATTAATTTTAAAGGCTTGAGGAAGACATTCTTAGGAGGACAAATGAAAGCTTATAATGGTGCTGAACTCACCATTTTCACCCTGAAAATATCCCTTCTTTTTCCATTCAGCTGTGCACTCTTGTGCCCTTGAAGAGCAATACTGGTGTAATTGGGAGCTTTTATAGCCTCTGCCTGGAACACGTGGATGTGTGGTTTGCTACAAGTACTTTCATGCTGGTATTTTTATGGCCTGAGATATTTTAGCCAGCATCCCAGTGCCAAGAGGACCCAAGCAGACCCCAGAAGCCCAATTATTGTCTCCAGGAATCTGAGTACCCTGTAACTCGAAAGGCTGTGAGAAGCAGCTGCCCCAGGATTCAGGGCTGTGCACCCTCCCTCCACTCAGAACCGTGGAGTGGGCCTCCTGACTTGAAAGGAGAGCATCCTTCCACTCTTGGCAGCATCGCTTGCAATCAATGTAAAACCAGAAGTAGATGGAAAATTTGCCCAGTTGGAAAAAAACCAACAAAAATGCGAACCGGTGTCTGGTATTTTCACCCAATTCCTTCCACTCTGACACAAAACTTCTAAATTTCCCCCTAAGACCCAGCCTACTCTGTAGCTGGGGCTGTTCTCAAGGTCGACTTGGGTTTGCACGGTCCTTGTCTCATGATTGGCCCTGTCTGTCTCTACAGTCCTCCATGGGGACAAAGCCCAAGTCTTTGGGTCTTTGTGGCTCCTACAGGTCTCACAAGTGCTGGGCACATAGACGTGCTCAGGAGATCCTCACGGAGGGGTAGACCTGTGCTCTTGGAAAGGGGGAAGAATAAAACCGAAGAGAACAGGGCATTTCCACCTTATTAAAGCACAGTAAGATCATCTTGGTGGAAGCAGTGTTGATTTACCACCAGGTCTGCGCAGGGAATGAGAAGACTCAGGTCCACTCAGGGTCTTTCTAGTTGTATGACCTTGAGCAAGCCCAGAGCCCTGTGCGGGACTCACTTTCACCTTGGTTCCAGTGAGGAGTTGGGTTAGGAGACCCCAGGCAATGGTAATCCCACCCCACGGCATCCCCCCAGCTGTGGCCTGTGGCCACGGGCATCCATGGCCTCTCTGCTGCTGAGAGGGAAGGGAGTGCAGACAGCTTTTCAGTGATGTAACCGAGGCAACCAAGCAGATGGCTTTAATGACAGATGTGAAAGTCCATCCCAGAACCGTGGCTGCCTAAGAAAATTCCCCTTGAAGTATCCAGGCGGACCTGAGGGCAGAAATGTTTGGTTCTGCTCCCATCCAGTCCTCTCTCCCCGCAGAAGGAGGCTCCATTTGAAAAGCACTGAGGTATAAGCACTCCTACCAGGGCGAGCTCATGGGTTCAAACAGGGCCACCACTCTGGGACCCGACAGCCTACTGGTTCACAGATGGCCCTCTGACCACGCTGCTGCTGTCTGTGCCAGGAGTGCAAACCCCTGAGAGCGGGCCCTCGCCTTTGGTTTCTGCCACGGCCCCTCCCCTTCCCCACCGGGGTCTCCAGCCCCATCTCTGCACACAGCAGGCACTCAATACCACTTGCTGATTAACCCTAAAAATAAGCCCTGTCAGGATGCTAAGAGCCTGAAAGAGTATGACTGGTGTGGGGCGATGGGGGGAGGGCAGGAAGCTGCATGGAGCTGCGTGGAGTCAGAGCTCTAACGAGAAACAGGCCTTAGCACCGAGGAGAAATGGATTAGCCTGCCTCTCCCCTCCAGCCTCTCTCCAGAGCCAGCCACCAGAGAGCTTCAGACCCGGCACTGAAGCCAAGGCCGGGCTGAGGCCCCTTTCAGGGCCAACCCTCAACCCCTAGATGCCAAGGATTTTTTAAAAATGGAAATGATACCATTAATGAAGTAAAAGAAAACCAAGTCAAGGACAAATAAGAATAGGATTATCTAATGAAGAAATTCAGGTTTGGGGGTCAGGCTGAGAGAGGGCTGGTTTTTAAGAAGACCCTCCGGGACTTCCCTGGAGGTCCAGCGGTTATGACTTCGCCTTCCAGTGCAGGGGTTGTGGGTTCGATCCCTGGTCAGGGAGCTAAGATCCCACGCGCCTCATGGCCAAAAAACCAAAACGTAAGACAAATTCAGTAAAGACTTTAAATATGGTCCACATCAAAAAAAAAAAAAAAAAAAAAAGAAGGCCCTCCAGATACCCTGATATATCACCAGATGAGAGTCTGCCCATTCAGCCTGCAAGATGATTGAGGCAAGCAAGATTACCCGGAGCAGATGATGTACGTGTTTTCTTGACCGCAGGCAGGGTGACTGTGACCAGAATCAGAGCAGAGCCCTTGGAAAATATGGATCAGGACGAAAACACTTTGTGAGTCAAGGAGTCTATGTTGGTACTGCCTGTGGTTGCTGGGGAGAGAGATAGGCAAGCCCGTGGGTGCTGGGATAGACCCACCAGAGTTCAAGTGCTGCTTCTGTAGCTGACTGGTGGCTCCTGGCCTTCGTTTTTAACTTTCCGAGACTTTGGCTATAAAAGGGCTGTGGTGAGCCTCCAAAATCCCCAGGAATCAAAAGTGAGCATGTACTTTCGCAGAGCAGGTGCTACTCCACACATTTACACATCTGAATCCCTTTAACGCTCTGGAAAAACCCTATAAGGTAGGTAGGTGCTGTTATCATCCATATTCTGCAGACAAGGATGCAGAAGGCTAAGTAACTTGATGAAGGGCACACTGGCTGGTATCTGGCAGAGCCACGGTTTAAATCCAGGCACTCTGCTTCAGAGTTTGTGCTCTCAGCCACTACTTTACACTCTTTACGTGCTCCATAAATGATGCACGCAGGCCCAGATGAGTTGCAATAATATCTAATTGAATAACCAGAGGGTAGGCGTTTATATTCCACCTGCAAAGGTGTGCATTTTAAACTTGGAAAGATTCCACCTCATTGCCCCTCAAAAGGCTGTACCAATAGTCACTCTCAGTAATAGTGTTTGAGACCTAGGTTTCAAAGGCACTGAAATACATCTTCATATTGCTATAGGAACTTTTTAAAAAAAATCAACCAATGTTTAGTAAGCTCTTACAATATTTAGTGAGTGTCCAGCCACTGTTGCAGACACTTAGGATAGATCAGTGAGCAAAAGAGACAAAAATTTCTGCCCTGACAGAGCTTATATGCTGGTGGGTTTCAATTATTTTGTTGTGACACAGACCTTGAACTCCGGTCCCAGTATTTTCTACCTCTCACTGGGTCCCACACAAAAAGAATTCAGAACCGAAGCGTTCAGACTGAACAACCATTTTCTGAGCTCCAAAGGACCAGTCATCTGTTACGTCCTAGAGCCCCTGAGTGCTTCAGAGAGGAGGATTGCTGGTATAAACAGCCCCATCTTAGAGACGACAAACTAGAGGATCAAAAGGAGTTAAGGTGCTTATTCTAGATGCCCCAACTCCCACCCATGCTAAGCGCCAGAGCCAGGAGCTGAAGTCTCCTGGCCCCAGGTCCAGGGTTGATTTCACTGCACTACAGTAGTTACATCACTCTGAGGAAATTCATCTGGGGCCCAAACACATATTTTGGCCCTTAATCCTATAGCATCTACTGATTGTATCATTCATTTGGAACTTAGAATATTTTTGCATGGATCCTTACTTTTTAATTTGTGTATATACACATTAACCTGTAACAAGGACCAATATTACTAATGTATTACTTTTCTTTTTGTTCAAGGTTGATGTTAAATATATTTGTTTATTTGTGGGTTTTTTGTTGTTTTTTTTTGCGGTACGCGGGCCTCTCACTGTTGTGGCCTCTCCCGTTGTGGAGCACAGGCTCCGGACGCGCAGGGTCAGCGGCCATGGCTCACGGGCCCAGCCGCTCCGCGGCATGTGGGATCCTTCCGGACCGGGGCACGAACCCGTGTCCCCTGCATCAGCAGGCGGACTCTCAACCACTGCACCACCAGGGAAGCCCTGTTTATTTGTTTTTTATCGAAGTATAGTTGATTTACAATATTATATTAGTTACAGGTGTACAACATAGTGATTCAACATTTTTATAGATTATACTCCATTTAAAGTTATCACAAAATAATGGATATAATTCCCTGTGCTGTACTTTATATCCTTGTTGCTTATTTATTTTAGACATAGTAGCTTGTATCTCTTAATCCCCTACCCCTATCTTGCCCCTCCCTGCTTCCCTCTCCCCACTGGTAACCATCGGTTTGTTCTATACATCTGTTTTGTTATATACTTTCATTTGTTTTGTGTTTTATAATCCACATATAAGTGATAACAGAGAGTATTTGTCTTTCTCTGTCTGACTTATTTCACTAAGCATAATACCGTCTAGGGCCATTCATGTTATTGAAAATGGCAGGACTTCATTCTTTTTAATGGCTGAGTAATATTCCATTGTACATACATATATACTACATCTTCTTTATACATTCACTTGTTGATGGATACTTAGGTTTACACATTCATCTGTTGATAGATACTTAGGTTGCTTCCGTATCTTGGCTATTGTAAATAATGCTGCTATGAACATTGGGGTCCATGTATCTTTTTGAATTAGTCTTTTCATTTGCTTTGGATATATACTCATGAGTGGAACGGCTGGATCATATGGTAGTTCTATTTTTTAGTTTTTTGAGGAGCTTCCATACTGTTTTCCACAGTGGCTGCACCAATTTACATTCCCACCATTAATTTTCATAATCTTTCCCCTTCCTTTTAGATAGATTCTAAGTAGCAAGGATTCTAGTTTTCTGGGTCAGTTTCTAGGCTATGATTTATCAAGGGGAATCTTGTTAATGGACCAACAGAGAAAATAAAGAGGCCAGAAAGGTTTAGCTGATCTTCAGAATAAAGACAAGAGGGAGTATGAGAGGAAAGGGATAGCAAAGCCCTTGGATTAGATGTCTGGAGAGAATTTTGAGATTTGAAAAGTGAGAATAGAGGAGAGAGAGCATTTTGGAGGAAACAGTGCCAAGAAGAGTACCTGGCACCTAGTAGGTTCTCAATAAATGTTTCCTGATTGAATAGATGAACAAACAAGTGAATGAATGAATGAATGAGGAGCTGCCATGTCTATGGAGGCAACTGAAAGTGGCAGAGACAAGGAGGAAAGTTTTCTAAAGGCTTTACAGTGCATGAAACATACAATTCCAGCAACTAAGCCCATGTGCAGCAACTACTGAGCCTGCGCTCTAGAGCCCGCAAGCCACAACTACTGAGCCCGCGTGCCACAAGTACTGAAGCCTGTGCACCTAGAGCTCATGCTCCGCAACAAGAGAAGCCACCGCAATGAGAAGCCTGTGCACCACAACAAAGAGTGGCCCCCGCTCACCGCAGCTAGAGAAAGCCCGGGCGCAGCAACGAAGACCCAACGCAGCCCAAAATTAATTAATTAATTAGAAAAAATAATCAGTTGACAAACTCGGTACCTAGGATCAAATCAAGGTCTTTAACCACACAATCACAAGGCAGTTTAGTAAAGTAATTCAATTACCATTTCTGAACAAAATCTAAATGGCATAATGAATACCAATGGTACATGTAATCAAGGACTCTATATGAAATCAGAATGTGAGATAAAAACTCTACTTTCAAGGGTAGAAGGAACTTCAACTGAGAAAATAAAGGAAGTACTACTACTAAAATGAATATAACCAGCAATAAAAACAAAAATTCTTCTTATATGGAAAAAAAAAGAAAATACAATCCTTGGAAGTTTCCTCGAGCAACTAAGAATTATAATACTTTCATTAACTGTTGATGGTAAATATGCTTCTTTGAAGGGCACTCCATGAGATGGGGGACCACAGCACTTGCTTGTTCTTATATGAGTTATACGTTGAGAGACAACCATGTGATAGGTTCCATGAAAGGCTGAACACACAGAGATGAATAAGACACATTCTCTGACACTGAGGAGGTCACAGACAAGTAAACAGATAGCAATGTACATCCCACTTTGCCATGGACTATAACAGAGATATGAGTAGATGTATGGATGCTTGGAGAATGGAATTACCAACTTTGCCTAGGAATCTGGGGAAAATCTTCACAAAGGAGGTTATTGCTGAGAGTGGTCTTGAAATATAAGTAGTAGGAGCTTTCCAGGTAATAAAGGAGAGGAAAGGCATTCCAGAAAGATAAGGAGCAGAGACAGAGTCCTAATATGGCAAGACAGAGGCAGAGAAGAGTGAAGACTCAGGGAGGCTGAAGTGAGGGCAAAAGAGGAGCCAGAACTAAAGGATGGTAAAGGGCCTTGGACCAGGTGGTAAAGGGCTTTGTGCTCCCAGCTTTGCCCCTAGGAAGCAAAGCCATCAGAAAAGAAGAGACAGGAGCAGAATTTTTCTTAGGGATATAGCAAGAGTGGCCTCAGAGGACAGATTGGGGCCAGGAGAGACTCAGCGCTGAGAAACTCTCTTTAATCCCCCACTTTAGCCCAGTACTGGGGGCAATTGCCCAAGTTGAAATCCATGCTCTACAACTTACTAATTCTCTGACCTTTGGTAGTTACTTGATTTCTCTGTGCTTTAGTTTCCTAAATGGGAATAATATTACCCACCTCATAGAGTTGTTATAAGAATTTAACGAGTCTAGGAGAATTTCTGCTGTTCTCAATAGATATTAATCATTAATATTTTTTGTATTAATATTGGTTAATTATCTTGACTTGCTCTCCATTATTTTCTGATTCAGAGAGTATGTCTCAGACACCAAGTACCACCATCCTGTCCCTTCCCCCTGATGTTTCATCCACAGCAGTGAGGATAGAACAGTCTTGACAACAGAATCCAAGTGACATATGCCTCTCCTGAAGCCCAGTGCTAGCATGTAGCAGTTGCTTAATACATGCTTGCTAAATTTATGCCAAGCAGGGCAGTCCAATTTCCCAGAGGCAGTCCAGGAGGGCTGGAGTTAGATAGAAGTCTAGCTACATCTCCAATGGAACTCCAACAGTCAAATGAGTTCCTGCCCCGTCTGATCTACCTCTGCTTACCCAGCCCCAAAGAGAGCCCTAGAAACTAGAGCCAAGACCAAGAATCCAATAAAGCAAGAAGTAAAGAAACAGGGACACACAGAGTTAAGTCTAAACAATTGATGACAATGGAGTAGTGAGGCTTCGTACGTTAAGAAAAGATTTGTCCAATATAAGAGGTATAATATAAAAAAAATTTAATACCTATCTGGAACCAAAATTTCAACAAAACCTGTGTTGGAGGTAGCTGATATGAAGGAAAACAGAAGTAAGATTTTGCATTGCTTTGTGGTAGGAAAGCAGAGTAGATACTGATTCTTTATTTTGGCAGAAAAATATAGGTTTACATGTTTGTTAAAAAAAGAAAAATTAAAGGCAATGAAAAGACATGGAGAAAACTTAATTGCATACAGCTAAGTGAAAGAGGCCAGTATGAAAAGGCTATAACTGCCTGGTTCCTGCTACATGACATGGAAAAGCCAAAACTATAGTGACAGTAAAAAGATCAGCATTTGCCAGGGATTTAGAGGGGAGCACAGGGGATTTTTATAACAATGAAACTATTCTGTATGATGCTGGAATATGGATACATGTCATTATACCTTGGTCAAAACCTATAGAACATACAGCAGCAAGAGGGAAGCCAAATGCAAACTATGGACTTTAGTTAATGTATTGATGTAGGTTTATCGATTATAACAAATGTAAAACACCAATGCAAAATGTTAATAACAGGAGAAACTGGGGACTGGGGAGAGGATATATGGGAACTCTGTAGTTTCTGATCAGCTTTTCTGTAAACGTAAAGCAGCTGTAATAGATAAGCCTATTCATTTTTTTTTAAATCAAAGGCAAACAGTAGTAAAATAGAAGTAGGGTATGTGCAACTGCCATGCCACTAAAGGAGGGGAAAAAATAAAAATTGAGGTCAATCCAATGAAAATAGGGGATGGGGGAACAGTTAAAGGAGCTAACCACCAAAATTCTGCAATTCTGAAATGGGGAAACTGAGGCTCTGATTAACTTCGTCTACCCGAGTGGGGTTAGACAGGACCCAATCTGACACTTCTAGGACCCTATGGGCATAGAATTCCTGAAATTGCCTTGAAAAGGCTGCCAACATGCTCTGTCTGTGGTTAACTCCATTATTCTGGAATGTCAGAGGCACAGAGTGGCCTGGTTAATTTCATATTCTGTTTAAGTGAAGGTTGCCGTGGATACCATACATAGCCATCCAATTTTCTCAGAATTAGAATGTGTGCAATAAAACTGGTTTAAGGAGAAAACTAGGCCAAACGAAATTTAAATTTATTCAATGATGAGTCCTTAGTGATAAGGAAGGCACTCCAGAATCCAGCGGGGCCTCACTGTGTCATTCCAAATGTCACTTCTTTTTTCAGAACTGCAGAGACATAGGGGCTGGGAGAGGTGGATGGATCCTCACTGACCATGAGGAAGAGCCCTGGAGGTAGCTCTTTTGCATAACTCCCAGATATTCCCCTGTGTCTCTGTCTCAGGAAAGCAGAGTAGAAAATGTTTATGCAGCAACATTAGAAGAATAAAAAAATCTCTCATTTGAGTCATCTGATGGTTGGAGCCTGCATGACTGGCAGCCATGTAATTCGATTTGAATCCTTTCCTGTAACCTTTGCCATTGTAAAGACCTGGGTAATTTCTCAACTGAGCTCAGGACCTCAGTCCTACAAGCAGGGTGGTTAGCTGACTCTGGAGGGAGCAGGACCTGCTGTTTAGACCTGAGTTCTACCTCATTCTGGCTATGGAGACTTGGCTAGTTACCCAACAACTACGTAAAATGCAGATGGATGTTAATGATGGCCACCTCGTAGGGTAGCTGTGAAAAGTCCATAAGAAAATCCAAATAATGAGCTTGGCACAGTAAGCGATAATAAATATCAGCAATGATCGTCATTAATATTCATCTAGTGCATGGAAAGGGCCCACGATGAGACTCTATATTGGGATCTAAGTGAATTAATACCATCCCTCCCACCCCCCGAGTGGAGTGGAGCTTTGCACCATCTTGTATTCATTTATTCTTTTTCACTTGGAGTTGCTGCCGTTTCAGAACATCCGAGTCCGCAGGCCCAGGGTGCATGACCATATGTCCACCTCATTCCAAGAACGCTCTCCCAGAATCCGCCGCTTGTGATGTGGAAATCCAGAAACACACAGCAGCCTTCGCTTTAGTCACGGATCGTCTGGGTGCTGCTGATAGATGTCAGATGTCAGCACGTTTGCTCCACGTCTTTCTGCCGGCCTATCCCTTTTCCTGCTGCTTTTACGTTCTCATTCCCAAAGCTTCTTAACATCTCTGCTTTCTGCGTTTCCTGAACTGCTACTTGTCTCCAGGCCCCCCCAGCAGGTCTCACCCCTGTGTCGATCCCACCGTGACGAGCAGGCCACTGGGACCACTTAGGGCTTCCCCATTTCTGCAGCCAGCATCACCCCTCTTCCTCCCCCTAGCCCTCGGTCTCTCATCTGGAAGGAGGGATCTGGACATTGTCTCGCAGGTACCCTTGTGAAAGCGAATCTGCCACAGAGATTTAGCCATGGGTTTATTTGTTCGAGCTTATTTGCTTTTTGCTTTTCAGAGGCAATCTGGTTGTAATTTCAGCAGCAGACTCTTGGTTTGGCTACTTTATCCATTCCTCCTCATTTTGCCATTTTCCCCAGTTGCTGCTTTGCAGACCGTCTCTGTTTGGGTTACTCTTTCTAAGACATACACTCATACACACAATTACACGCATACGCACACTCGAGCTCACAGCCACATGTAGGCATACTGTCCAGGAGAAGAATTCTAGTGAGGCGCCTGTCTAGATTTCATTGCCACAGGATTTATCATTAATAGTGATGTTTCGTTCTGATAGCCATGATTTATATCACTTTCAGTTCCCCTTCCAATTCGTATTTTGTTCCACGTTTCGCATTTTGCAAGGTTCTTTAATTCGAGCCTATGTTTTCTGACTTGCACCTGCAAGTCTCTGCGATCCCCCTCTTTTGAAAAGCAGGGGAAGAAGAACAACACCCAAGAACAAATGTGACTAATCAACAAAATTCTAGGTAAAACTCAAATTTTTCAATGAAATTGGACAAAATGGAAGGCACTCTCCCATCGGGAAGAATCACGAGCTGGCTAGGAGTGGAGGTAGTGAGTAATAATAGGTCTTTTCCCTCTTGCTGGGTCTCTATGAATAGTTCGACCAGCTGGATGTGGAACAGCCGCTCCCCTTTCATTCATATCGTACTTGGCCCTGCAGGGCTGGGTACAGAAACTCTCTGTTACCTTGATATTTTCAATACCGCATCTGAATGGTGCCTTGTTTTGGCCCTGACTTTTTTTCCCCACCTCCATTAAGTCAGCTCCACAGGCAGAATCAGCACTTAATAAAACAGCTATTGGCAGATGGTTCAAGTCACGGGAGGCTTTAGGGCTCTTCTTGGCTTTGTTTTTCTAAAAAGTACCCGTGACTATAGCCAAGCAAATCAGCATATACCCATGGGCTTCCTTGGGAGAAATTAAAACAAGTTAGGCTGCGGGGTGGAGAATCAGGCAGGGAGCCTAAAAGAAATTTAATAAACTCTGTGCCTTTCTTCTCCTTTTTCGGGGGGTATGTTTTCCAGAATAGGATGGAAAGTTCTATGGGTGTGGTGAACCAAATCACCTCTTCAGCTGAGTTGGGCTGCAGTTAAAAAACCAAAGGTTGTGACTTCCCTGGTGAACCAATGGTTAAGACTCCGCGCTTCCAATGCAGGGGGCCTGGGTTTGATCCCTGGCTGGGGAACTAAGATCCCACATGCCGTGTGGTGCATTTAAAAATTTTAAAAACAAAACCAAAGATAGCTGAGGGAAATGAGAGGGACCCCTCAGGAGTGGATCAGTGTGCTGGGATCTCTAGGGCTGAACCCTGGCACAATTAAGGAATGAGTGATGAGTTCCAGAGCTGGCCTCCATTTCTGTCTTCTTCCTTCTGTTGGGCACTCAAGAGCACCCACTGGCCCAGACTGCTCTGAACTTGGCTCCTTGAAGAAATTGCACCCCATCCCCAGTGTCTCTTCCTATCTGGAAGTATTTTCCATCTTAACTTTCCCATCTCACTCCACTGCATCAAAAAGTTCCCCTCACTGGGAGCAGGATAAAGTAATCATGATGGGCACAAGCATAGGTGTAGCTAGATCTGGGTTCAGATCCCACCTCTGCCACTTACTAGCTGTATGTCCTTGTTCAGAGGGGCCTCACCACTCTAAGCTTCCATTTCCTTCAACTATAAAATGTGGATTAATAATAGTGCCAATAGGGCTTCCCTGGTGGCGCAGTGGTTGAGAGTCTGCCTGCTGATGCAGGGGACATGGGATCGTGCCCCAGTCTGGGAAGATCTCACATGCCACGGAGCGGCTGGGCCCGTGAGCCATGGCCGCTGAGCCTGCGCGTCCGGAGTCCGTGCTCCGCAACGGGAGAGGCCGCAGCAGTGAGAGGCCCGCGTACCACACACACACACACAAAAAAATAGTGCCAATAATGTATGGACATTATTATAAGATAATAATAGTAGTATAAGACCAGTAGGATAATAGTAGGAAAAGAACAACAGGATAAAATGAGATAACACATGTAAATGACCGAGCCAGGATTAGAATGCAGGGTAGTCTGAGTGAAGAGACCACGTGCTTGATGACTGTGTTATACCACTACTTGTAAAATGGATTTTAAAAAGTCAGTGTGGTTCACGTTCGTTGCAGAGCTATTCATAGTAGCAAAAGGTGGAAACAACCAGGTTGACTGGCTTTTTGCCTCATTCTTACATTACTAGGTACCATAATTTAGGCAAACTTACGTTTTTATTATAACTCATACAAATGGACCAATAATAATAACAACAATAATAATAACATTTAGCACTTATGCAGTATATAGCAAGTAAGTGGCAGTCAGCATTTGAATCTGAAAGATTCATTCAGATAAGTCCTTGTTCTAACCTCTAGACCTACTCCCCACAAATAATTGGTCTGTTATAAAGGTTCTTTTTGTTTCTCTAGATGCTCTTTGTTTCTGATGCAACTGATGTTTTATTTTCATGTCCTTGCAAATAAGTTCAGTTCATTTCTCTTCTATTTTTTTCCTCAGTTAGTCATTAGCTTTCCACTTTTGTCCTAATATTAGAATGGCCCACAAAATATATTCATAATAAAATAAAAATGATAAGGATAGCTTTTGCATTCTGCCACCTTGTAATGAAGTCTGATAAAATATCTCCACTGATATATTTTGACACCTTGAGGAAAGCCTCCACTTGGCTGTCATTTTTATCACCTCACTGAGATCGTGGCAACAATAAATCCCTCCCCCAGGCTCTCTGACAACATCCAACAAAGAAACATGTAAGTGGGCTTTATACACATCAGTACAAGTGTTGGATTCTGAACATGAAAATGTGTAGGTGGCAAGACTGGCCATTTCAGTGATGTGACCTGTTTGCAAATTAACTGATTGAAGGAATGAGATCGATATCTTAACTCCATTTTATACCCCCAAAGAACCACAAAACCATAGGAATAAGGCTGGAGCCTCACTGAACTGACAGGTTGATTATTTTAAATAAAATGAAACAATTTAGTCAAGCAATTAGCTTGAACTGCTACTTTCATTTAACAGAGCCTTTTTTTTTTTTTTTTTTTTTTTTTTTTTTGCTGAGATGAGCAGTCAGTTCAGCCCTGTTGTAAATCTTTGACATGCGGTCCAAAAGGAAAAGTTGTACATGATCCAGTTATTTTTAAAGTGTCTGCTTATCAGTTCCGATTTTCTTCTCACCTGAATGAGTTTGGTAGTCTCAGGAAAGCAATCACTTTGAATCTGCTTAGATAAGAAATATTGTGTCTTCTCCCTATGACAACAATAATAGCCATTTATTGAGCACTGACTATGTGCTTTACACCCATCATTAGAGAGATATTTCAGAGTGGCAGTTGAGTACGTGGTCTCTGCAGCCAGTTTCACCATTGCATGGCTGCAAGCAAATGGCTTGTATCTTTCTGTGCTTGGTTTTCGCATCTGTAAATCACGATACCTATGTCATAGGATTGTTATTAGGATTAAATACATTCATACACGTAAAGTGTTTGAAAGCATGCCTGGAACCTTGTATAAGTTGGCTATTGTTTTCATGTTCCTAAGCACCATCTAAGTTTTGTATTCTTATCCCTATATTACAGTTAAAGGAAGTGAAGTTCAGAATGGTAAATAATTTGCCCAAGGTCTCACATACAGAGCGAGCAGCTGTCTTTCCCTCTCCAGATGTGCAAGTAGTATCATATGCACTGTAGAAAGAACTAAGGCAGTCCCTTTTTTTCTATATCTGACATCCTGAAATGATTAAGATTCGGGACAGTTGGTGCTTGATTGGATGTTTATTACCCCAGATGGTGAGTAAAGCATTACTGAATACATCTGAGGACTGACTGAAAGAATATGTGCTAGAAATTGAAATACTGGGAAAGTTCATTGCAGCACTATTTACAATAGTCAGGTCATGGAAGCAACCTAAATGCCCACCAACAGATGAACGGACAAAGAAGATGTGGTAGATATATACAATGGAATATTACTCAGCCATAAAAAGAACAAAATTGGGTCATTTGTAGAGACGTGGATGGATCTAGAGACTGCCATACAGGGTGAAGTAAATCAGAAAGAGAAAAACAAATACCGTATATCAATGCATATATGTGGATAGAAAAATGGTACAGATGAACTGGTTTGCAGGGCAGAAATAGAGACACAGATGTAGAGAACAAATATATGGACACCAAGGGGGGAAAGTAGCAGGGGGTTGGGGTGGTGTGATGAATTGGGAAATTGGGATTGACATGTATACACTAATATGTATAAAATGGATAACTAATAAGAACTTGCTGTATAAAAAAAATAAAATAAAATTCAAAAAAAAGAAAAACTGGGAAAAAAAACCCTGAATGATTACATCCATATTATCCTAATATTCTTCCTTAGAGGCATTTACATGACCACAGGTGTCAAAGTACCAAGCTCTTCTTGACACATTTGACTTTCTTATTACCTACCACCATCTGATCTGTCTCTTAAAATGAGTTTGTCTTCCCCATTTGAGTTTTTAACCAATTTATCCTTTAGAGAATTATAACCCCTGACTCCCCAGTCCCTTCAGCTTCGATAGGATGTTCCCTTGTCTCTATTTCCTATGTGTAATGTTAGCTCATTAATCAGCTGCTGACTCTGTCTTCTGACTTTGATTTTCTGTTAAATTTTCCCCAACACCATTATTGTTGGCATCATTGGGATCTTCAACATTGTTATAATTCTTTGCATTTTCAATTTGTCTTTTCAAAACAAAATCAAGAGCGAATAAAATAAGCACAAGTTATGTACCTTTGCGGAAAGCACTGAATCAAAAATGTCAGGGTCTCATTGATATGAAAACTGAGAATCTTGTTCAAAATGAAATTGGAAAGAGTTTCTGCGAAGTGTCTCTTTTTGCAAAAATCAAAGAGGAACATGTAAGTTACCAGCCATGGTATGGTTCTGTCCTTATGAATGGTATGGTATGGTTCTGTCCTTATGAATTCAAGGTACCTTAATATTTAGGTGGCATAGAAGATTATTAAGAATAACAGGATGTCTCTAGCTTAGGCAGGAAATCATTTTCAAAAAATGTCAGAGCTCATTTTACAAAAAGATTATAATTACAAAATAGTAATGGTGGATTCCAGTTTGGGGTTTGGAGGTGAATAAAGACAGCTTAGAGATTATAGAGGCTTCCTGTTTTGAATTTAGGAGAAGCCAAGACTTTCGCAAATCTTTTTAGATGTAATGTTTATGGAAGGCAAAGGATACCAACCCAGAATGTTGGACAGTGCAGTTAAATGTTGGTTTGGACATTGTAAGTAATTTAGACTATTGGACAGAGTACTGAACTACTGTAGTTTTCCCTTCATTTCTTGCCTAAAAAGGGCAATAGTGAGAAAATGACTTTAACCAAAATATTCAACAAGCATTTATTAAAAGCCTGCGGTACAAATAACATTCTGCAGAAGGCACTTACATTAGACCCAAGGAAGCAGATGAAGCACACGCTCCTGAGGATTTACTAGGGGACAGAAGAATAATAAAATTGCAAGCATGAAGGAACCCAAGAGTAATTCCCTAGTAACATATAAATTAGTGGTAAGCTCTTCCCCTAGATAGCCACATGGCTTACTTCCTTACCTCCTTCAAGTCTTGCCCAAATGTCACCTTTTCCGTAAGAACTTCCCTAACCGATCTCTATATAAATTGCACTACCCACCCCACAAGCCCTGTTTCTATTCCTTTTCCCTGTTTTATTTTTCTCAGTCACCTTTTAGCTTATTACATAATTTATCATCTATCCTACAATGTCCCAACCTCTAAGTGTAACCTTCATAACAGTTTGAGGGGCTGCATTTTGTTCATTGCCAAATCCCTAGCAGGTCATAGAATACCTGGCACAGAGTAAGTGTTCCAAAAACTTGCCTAATAAAGTGTTTAATAGTGTATGCCAGACTACATATTGGTGCTAAAATTTTTCAAAATAAGTGACCTTTGGCAGTGTTAATGAGGAGAGGTTTCTTGGAAGAAGTAATGTGTGCCCCTCAACCCCAAACAAATGGATTTAATTAAACATAGTGATTACAACACAGGGTTTTGGGTTCTAGACCAAACTCTGTGACCTAAACCAAGGCACTTAATTTTGGTTTTTGTGGATCTCTGAAGATAAATATCTTTTACCTGGGGCCAAGGACTTCGAAACAAAATAAAACAAACAAACAAAAAAACTTTGAAGACAGAATCACTGCATTTTTTTCCTAGCCTCTCCTGGCTGAAACTTAAACAGCAGATATTCAAGTGATGCTTTGCACAACAATCGTCTTTATTGATTTGACTTGCCTAGGGCAGGCCTTAAGTCAATTTGTGAAGAAAAGTTCCCTCCCGCTTACAGTGGCTTCTCTGGGCTCTTCTGATGCCCTCTAGGTGTTCCAAAAGCCTTCTGAGGCACCCATCCAAGCTTGCCTGCTCCCGAAGTAAACCATACTCAAAAATTACGTCTTCCTGTCCTCTGCTCTCCAAGCGAAAAGTCTGCCCTCTCAGTCTCCTGCCAGTTAGGACTGGATCCTGATGAGCTAATTCCCTCTAGGGTGGGAATGACAGATTGTTGGCTGGGCTAACTTTTTTTCCTCACCACCAAAGTGAGGCCTGATGCTAAAGGAGGAATTGGAAGGGAAGGAAACTTAAAATATCCAGTGCCTAGACTCTGCCTGAGCTTTCAGTATATTAAATGATTTCATCCGCAACCAGGTAAATGATATTACTCTCTGAGGACCTAAAGTTCATGAGAGGTAAAGAATGGACAGAATCCAAAATTTTCTGTGTTATCACATCACTGCACTGAATAAATGAGCCTAGTAATAGAATTTTGGATTCTGTAGCAGACTTCTGGGGCAATATTTTGGGGTGTGAGGGGAAGAATCCGTTGCTCCATCCCACCTCAGCTACATAAACTCTGGCTGCAACCTTGAGTAAGTATCTTAACCTCTCTTATCCTTTCCATTCCCTCAACTGAAAAATGGGGGACAGTAAAAGTACCTGTTATTAGTTATTTTCTGCTTATGACAAATCACTCCAAAACATAGTTGCCTAAAACAACAATAGTCATCCCTATGGGTCAGAAATTTGGGAGTGGCTCAGGGTCTCTCATGAGGTTGCAGTCATCTGAAAGTCTGACTGGGGATGGAAAATTCATTTCCAAAAAGGCTTACTCACATTGCTGGTAAGTTGGTTCTTCTCCATATGGGCCTCTCCACAGTGTGGCTTGAGTGTCTTCACAAAATGGCAGCTGGATTCACCCAGAGCAAGCAATCCAAGAGACCAAGATGGAAGTTGCAGTGACATTATACCTTTATGACTTGGAAGTCACATACCACAACCTCTGCCATGTTCTATTGGTCACCCAAGGCAGCCTCTAATTCAGTGTGGGAGGGGACCATACAGGGCCATCTTGGAGGCTTCTACACCAGTATCTACCCCATAGGTTATGAGGAGGATTAAACCCAGTACATAATAAACAATGAATAAATGGCAGCTATTACTACAAAATGTCTAAATTGCTAAATGCCAACTTACAGTAAGCCTCGTGCTGACTCTAAACTCTGCCCTGAGTTTAATTTTATTGGATTTAAACAAGAAGCTACCCTGTGAGATGTTTGATCCCACATTAGAACCTAGTGGGAAGAACCCAGAAAGCCACAGAACTCAGGCAAAACAGCAGCAACAACAAATATCAGTTCAATGAACAAATAAAGCAAGTGGCGCCTGGGTGCCAGGCTCCTGAGGACCAGGGGTAGCTGGTTAGCCCTGGCAAGCTCAACAGGCTGGGAAGCACCCGAAGTACCTTGTCATTACCACCTAAACAGCAACAGCAACAACTAATGAATCTCTAGCTACATCCTTATTTTGCAGGTGTTATCACTTCAATAGTGTAGTGCAGTGTTTTCCAAACTTGTATTCAGGGAAGCATTACTGCAAAAAAAATGTTAATAGGTAGATCTCCAAAAAAGCTTCATGGTCCAATACATTTGAAAAGGCTGCCTATGAAATCCTTTTTTGGAGACTTAGAGTGTGCATTTTGTGCAATGTTCAAAACCCTAGGAAGTCCTACGGTTAAACAATTTAAACGTTAAAAGGAAAAAAAACAAAAAACAAAAACCTTGTTAGTTAGATTTGACCCAGCATTTTGCAAACTCATTAGAGCAAACCACGCATTTTCTTTTTTTTCCCCACTGCAGGTGTAAGCCTCCTATTTGGAAGCATTGTCTACTTCCTAGAGGCATGATCATGGATGAGCCACTAAAATTTTTTGGCCTTCAGTTGCCCCATCAGTATAATGTGGATAATACACACTTCATAGGGTTATTGAGAAAATTAAATAATAAAGGTACCTCACCTGATATTTGGGTCCCAGTAAGGGCTTGACCCTTTGGGTTCCAAACTGAGCTCCACCATGAAGGCACTATTTGACCTTGACCAAGTTCTTTTACTTCTCTATCAGCTTTCTGGTGTACAAAACAAGGTGAATAATTGCACCTAACTCACAGCTTTACAGGGGGAGAAAATAAAAGGGAGCATGTGACCTGCTGAGCACTTGCTTGGCACACTGCAAGAGCTTGCTAGCTGTCTAGGTATCATCATAACTGTGTGGCCGGAGGTCACAGAACTGGCAAGGGACAAAAATCAGTTAATGAACCTAGCCCACCTGCCTCAGAGTGCATGTGCTTTGCCCTCTGTTGGGGCATACAATCAACAGAAATGAGACACGGTCATTTTCAGGGTGACTCTGGGAGAGGATTGTGTGGGCAGTTAGAAACAAGTGGGTGGCGATGATTCCAGAGAGCTTCCAGAAGCGGTGGGGCTGCAGGAAGATATTTAAAGGTGGCAGGTGGCTGGGCAGATGGGGATGGCAGGGTTTACACACTCAGGACAGCCGGGACAACGGCTCAGAGGAGTGAGTGGCAGCGGCTGCCAGACGCCAGCTTTGTCGGAACAAAGCAGCAGGTGAGGGCCACAGAGAGTCCACACTCCAGGCACCCAGGGAGGGCTGAGGCCAAATAAAACCCTTGGCAGGGAGACGGCAGCCCCATTTGCCTTTTTCAATCAATCAGCCAACAATTGAGGGACCATCCCTGAATCAAAGCCCTGTCTCCCTCCCTGCCCCCATGCAGGCCCCCAAGCATTGGCCGCACAGATCATAGTTGAACTTCTGAGAGCTCCTCCACCCTCCCGAAGCCACTATCAGTTGTACAGAAATTTATTTTTATTATTGAGCTCCTATTTCTGCTTTTGCCATCATGGCAGATCAGTTTGGGTTTTGTCTCCCAGCCAAGGGCTTTTCATATTTTCCAGATCAGTCAAAAGTCTGTATGTGCTGCCTGGAGCAGGTTTAAGGAACAATCTGAGATTTCTTTCTGAATAAGCAGTTATTTGTACTTTGTTTTGCTTTTCTTGGTCACTGAAGAGAAACAGTGACATAAAGAAAGCACTGGTAACACTTAGCTTTGAGCAGCACAAATGTCAATGGTAGTGACTTTCAAATAAATAGTTACATTGTCAGGCGCACAAGAGTCTCATTGAGGAAATCTGTGCAGTGACTGCTAAGAGGGTTAACACTTTAGGCACAATGTAATCAAGGAAAAAACTGTAAACTTTGCACAGAGTGACCTCAGAAGGTACTGAAAGGAAATGCCAACCCAAGATCCCAGGGTACGTTTCCAGACCAGGCACAGCACGTTGGAGAGATAGAGAGAGAGAGAAAGAGAGAGAGAGAGAGAGACAGAGAGAGAGAGAGAGAGAGAGAGGGAGGGAGGGAGGGAGAGAGGGAGGGAGGGAGGGAGAGAGAGAGAGAGAGAGAGAGAGAGAAAGAGCCTGATAGAATGAAAGTTTGTTTGTGGGAAATGGGGAATGTTCCTTAATTACTTCAGTTATTACGGTAAATCCAGCTACACACTGTTTCATTCGCCATTTTAATCCCTTTAATCATGGTTCTACTCAAAGCCAAGAGATTTTTTTAACGGGAGGTAAAATGCATTTTACCACTTTGCAATATTTTTCTTGTAAAGGATGTTATTATACAGAAAATAGAATCCTTTTAGCAGAAATTTAAGTAACTAAATACTTAGGACTCCCAGCATCCCCTTCCCAGAGCCTTTGGCAGATGACAATGTGGGCAAAATTTGTCTCTCCTGCCTCCCTGTTTAGGGTTGCCAAATATAGCAAATAAAAAGACAGGATGCCAAGTTAAATATGAATTTCAGATAAACTACGAACAATTTTTTAGTATAAGTATGTTCCAAACATTGCTCAGGACCTACTATAAAATTATTTGTTGTTTGTCTGACATTCAGATTTAACTGGGGATCCTGTATTTCATTTGACCACACCATTCCCTTTGACTATAGATGTATGTGTTTACTTCTGGACTCTCAATTCCGTTCTCTTCATCTCTGTATCTATCTTCACACCCATACTACACAGTCCAGGGATTACTATAGCTTTGTGATAAGTTTTGAAATGGGCAAGTCTGAGTCTTCCAAATTTGTTGTTCTTGTTAAAGATTGTTTTGGCTATTCTGGGCCCTCTCTATTTCTTCATGAATTTTAAGACCGGTTTGTCAATTTCTACAGAAAAGTCAGTTGTCATATTCATAGAGATTGCCTTGAATCTGTGGATCAACTCGAGGAGTACTGCCATCTTAATCGTATTAAATGTTCCAATTCATGAACATAGGCTTTTTATTAATTTAGGTCTTCATTTATTTCATGATTTGTAGTTTCCAGTGTACAAGTCTTATACTTAGTTGTTAAACTTATTCCTAAGTATTTGATTCTTTTCAATGCTATTATAAATAGACTTTTCTTAATTTCATTTTCAGATTTTCATTTCTAGTATATAGAAATAAAATTGATTTTGGTATACTGATTGCTATAATATTTAAGAGTGTTTAAGTTTGAAAACCCACTGTTCTAGTGAGATAAAATTTGCATTCTGATTGCGTGCTACCAGGACATTAACTTTTCTGGGAATTTCATTAGCTTGGCTCTTTGGGAAAATGCTGCTGGCATTGGCTAAGGGACCATAAACATGCAACCTGTCAGACTGTGGGCTCAGGTACACCCATGGAAGTAGAAGAGGCAAGAACCCTACAGGCAGATATTCTGTCCTTCAGTATTGTAACTGCCAGGTTCTCTCACTGGACTTCAAACTCTCTGAGAGTGGTAACAGGGTCTTCTGCACAATTTTCTCTCTAAAGTCCAGTCTGGTGCCTGCTTTAAGTGTTTTGCCTGACTCACTGACTAAGTGGAGCGGGAAAAAATGGAACTACTCAGGGGACAGAGCTTAATGGGATCTTATCTTGCTGAGGGGCCTCACAGCCTATTGTCAGATGTGGCTCATTTATAATCACCCTGTTCATAAAAAGAAAGGTCTGTAGAGCTGTAAAAGTATTATCTATAGGACATACTGTAATATTTTTACTGCAGTCACTTTATAGTATCTTTTAAAAATATGTGGTATAGCAAACTGTCCTTTATTGTTCTTGTTCAAGATTCTCTTGACAATTTTTGAATTTTTATTTTTTAATATCTTTTTCATTACTGGGTCCTTAGTGGGAGTTTGACTGGATTCAATCAATAACATTTTTACATTAACTTGGAAAGGATTTTATTTTCATGATATTCTTTCTAATCCAAGATTTTGGTATGTATCTCCATTTATTTAAGACATGCTTTATTTCCTTCAATTAAATTTTATTACTTTATATAGGTTCTAGACTTCCCTTGTTAAATTTATTTATGACACTATTTTTAAAGAATTTATTTTGTAATTTCTATATATAATTCATTATTACTAACATACAGAAAAGTTATTTGTTTTAACAATATTTATCCTAGCAGCCACTATTGAAAACAGTATGGAGGTTCCTTAAAAAACTAAACTAGAGCTACTGTATGACCCAGCAATCCCACTCCTGGGTATGTATATGGAAAAAAACAACAGCTCTAATTCAAAAAGATACATGTACCCTAATGTTCATAGCAGCACTATTTACAATAGCCAAGACATGGAAACCACCCAAGTGCCCATTAACAGATGATTGGCTTAAGAAGATGTGATATATATATATATCCAATGGAATATTATTTGGTCTTAGAATAAAAAGAAATATTGCCATTTGCAGCAACATGGATGGACCTAGAGAATATTATGCTTAGTGAAGTAAGTCAGACAGAGAAAGATAAAAACTACATAATAGCACTTAAATGTGGAATCTAAAAAATAATATAAATGAATCTATATACAAAACAGAAACAGACTCACAGACATAGAAAACAAACTTATGGTTACCAAAGGATGGGGGACAAATTTGGAGTATGAGCTTAACAGATATAAGCTACTATACATAACATAGATAAGCAGCAAGGATTTACTGTATAGCACAGTGAGTTATATTTAATATCTTGTAATAACCTATAATAGAATATAATCTGAAAAAAAATAACTAAATCACTATGTGGTACACCTGAAACTAACACAATATTGTAAATCAACTATACTGCAATTTTTAAAAATTTATCTTATATGCAGTCATTATACCAATTATCTTATTGGTTTTAATACTTTTAAATGGGTCATTTGGGATTTCTAGGCATAAAAGTATATTACATGCAAACAGAAATACCTTTGCCTTTTCTTTTTCAATATCTGAAATTCTCATTTGCTTTTCCTGTCTTATTACATAGTAGATCCTCCCAAATAATACTAAGTAATAGTGATGACATTTGTTAACCTATTACTGAAGTCAAGAGTATCTGCTTTTGAAAATTTTGCAGCCAATATGAGCTTTAATACCAAACAGGAAAGTAAACTATATCATTTTGGGGATATAGCAACAACTATATATATAATGTAGATATGAATATAATATATTAATATAATAATATATAAAAATATGTAAGGATATATAATAGTGAAAAATTCCCTGAATGCAGAGTAAGCTTGAGTCTCCATGGGATACAAATAGAGACTTGGAGGAATTTTTCATCCCTTAAATTCTTAAAAGAATTGAGGGGAGAGAGGAGCCAGGAAGAATCTGATATATCCAAGATGGCAGGGTAAGAGTTCAAAGATTAGGAACAGCTGGGGAGAACAAGAGACCAGAGATCAGAAAGCAGAATTTTCTTGGGCAAAGGCCAAAAACACCAGCTGGGAGGTGACCACTAAGTCAAAACAGTTTAATACAGAAGCCAAAGAGGGAATATGAAGCTCTGATTGGAAAGAATCTTGAAGAGTAATAGAAAGTCTTGACAAGCAGCTTCTAGAACAGAGTTTTTCAAGATTTCTAAATGTACCTTGTCATCTTCCTATTGGTGTAGTAGAGTTCTTTGCCTAGCACAATACCTTGTATACAGTTGGTCATCAAAAACATTTTTGTTGGGCTTCCCTGGTGGCGCAGTGGTTGAGAGTCTGCCTGCTGATGCAGGGGATACGGGTTCGTGCCCCGGTCCGGGAAGATCCCACATGCCGCAGAGCGGCTGGGCCCGTGAGCCATGGCTGCTGAGCCTGTGTGTCCGGAGCCTGTGCTCCGCAATGGGAGAGGCCACAACAGTGAGAGGCTCGTGTCCCGCCAAAAAAAAAAAAAAACAAAACAAAAACAAAAACAAAAAAAACATTTTTGTTGTTGTTGCATTAGTAGACAAGGAGAGAGAAAAACAACAGTACTTCAAAAGCCAAAGAAAAAGCATCAACACCTAATACCAAGAGAGATGACTTTTTTTTGAGGATGACTTTTGAAAGGTCTTTCTTTAAGTAAGCATTTTATTAAACTATAGTATGCATAAAGAAAAGTGTACAAATTATATAGCTCAATAAATTATTACATCCAACTAACCACCAATTAAAACAAGAAATAGAGCATCACCAGTTCCTCAGAAGTTCCCTTAAGCCCCCTCCTAGCCACTACCCACTCCAAGGGTAATCACAAAAAGCATAGATTTATTTTAGCTGTTTTTAAACTTTGTATAAATAAAATCATACAGTATGTACTTGTGTGTGTGTGTGTGTACATGTGTGTGTACGTGTGTGTGAACATAAGTACTATGTACTTTTTTGTATCTGGCTTCTTTTGTTCAACAATGTATTTCTGAGATTCCTCCATGTTATTGTGATATGTAGCAATAATTTCTTTATGCTCACTGCTGTATAATAATTCATTATATGAATATATCACAGTTTATTTATCCAATTTGTTGTTGATGGGCATTTAGGATGTTTCCAGATTGGAAGTATTAAGAATAGTGCTGCTGCAAACACTTTACTGTATGTCTTTGGATGAACATATATGATTTTCTGTAGAGTGTTCATCAGGGAATGGAATTGGCTGCTCACAGACAGTTATATTTTCAGCTTTAATAGATATTATTTAATAGTTTTCAAAGTGGTTATACCAATTTATGTTCCTACTAACAATATGAAGGAGTTCCAGTTGCTCTATATCCTCACCAACCCTGGTTTGTCTCTTACATTTTAAACATTCTGGTGGATATGTAATGGTATTGCATTGCAGTTTTAATTTGCATTTTCCTGTTAACCAATGAGGTTAAGAGATGAGTTTTTGGTTGCGAAATTAAATCATGCCCACAGTAAAATATCTAACAATACAATATAAAAGTATAAAACATAAAGCTGGCAATATCGGTTTCCTAGTCTCATAAACTGAGACTGTAGAATGTAAACACAAGCTTTCTCAAAGTGGAGTTCATGGAACCCTATGTTTCCACAGACATACTCTTCTAAGGCCACACATTTTATTTATAAAATGAAATTTTGTGCTTACATTTGTGAGATAAACTAAAATATAGTTGTAAGCATTATTTGGATCATCTGAATGACCAGTTTCTAGCCAAGTATTGCCAACCAATGTCGGTACCCTTGTTTACTATTATATTTATGATTGCCATGATGCTGAGTCAAGAACTAACAGAAAAAGAATAGAGGCAAACCTAATAAGTTCGTTCTAATTGCAGACTCAGTGACATCAGGTGCACTAGAGGAATGAAGGTTTTTAAGTAGTTTGAATAGAGAAAAGTGGTGGAAATAAAAAGAATCTAATGAGGGAATTCCCTGGTGGTCCAGTGGTTAGGACTTGGCACTTTCACTGCCAGGGCCAGGGTTCCATCCCTGGTCGGGGAACTAAGATCTCTCTCACAATGAGGGGGAAAAGGCTGCAAGGATGTAGATCACAAAATTTCTATAGATTTAAACAGTATTGTTTTAATATAATTTTTAAATTTGCCTTGGGTTCTATCATTGCATATGTAAAAACTACAAGTGCAAGGAGCTTATAACTAGTTTTCTGTTCGTACATTTTAAAGTCATATTCTTTGAAAACTAATTTAAATCAATAATAAGTTTATATTCTCTATCAAAGAGTTGCATACATTGCTCAAGTCTGAAAAACACTAACCTAGCAGTTAACTTGATGCAGAATGTGTAGGCCAGGGCCGTCATGATGGGAAAATATCAGCACAAACAACCAAACAGGCCTTTGGCTGGAGAACATCAGCTTTTGAACCTGAATGTGGATTTAAGAATCAGTGTTTCTGTAATTCAAAGTCAGACTGAATGATTCATAAAATTGGGCATATCGGAAAGACTAGGCTGGTTTTGCTTCCTCTACCACATTTGAACTTGACTTGTCCCTTCTCTAAACTAGAGATTGATAATAATATGAAACTTGAATGTTTGCTATAAGGATTATATTTAACACATTTAAGGCATCTGAGGAATATTACTGGTGTTCAATGACAGCTACTGATATTACAGGGACATTTGACCTGTAGGTTTTGGGCATGTTCCATGAGCTTTATGTCATGCTTAAGTTCTTTCCACACTTGGGAAAATATTCTAAACTGAGTAACCCAATATTATACATATAGCCAAAGCAATATTTGCCAATGCTATTATAGGATACAAAACTACAAACAAAACAAAGTAAAAACTCTTAGATTAAAGTCTAATTAATTGAATTTTTATCAACTTCTCCTCGTTAGTTAAATTTTTTAAAGCAGGTATTTTAACCCTCAACACTGAAAATATTTCCGAAGTCTGCCAATCCACTTTCTTTTTAAGTCTTTTATTGAATTTGTTACAATATTGCTTCTGTTTTATGTTTTGGTTTTTTGGCCACGAGGCATGTGGGATCTTAGCTCTGTGACCAGGGATTGAACCCGCACCCCCTGCATTGGAAGGCAAAGTCTTAACCCCTGGACAGCCAGGGAAGTCCCTGTCAATCCACTTTTATTCAGTAAAATTTTGTGGATTTGCCTCAGCATCACTGGTCAGACTAAAATCATTGACATGTGAATGTCTATGTGGGTATAAATGTATAAGGCATACATGAAATTGAGCTAAATCTACACTGACTTCAAATCATAAACTGGAAGTTTATTTCTCTAGTTATGAAAATCTTGACACCTCTTTGCTTTCTTGTGATGGATTATTTTTATTCTATAATTGGAATAAATGGGGGGGGGGGAAGATTCTTGTCCCTCTGAGTTTAGATATAGTAATCATATTTGAAATAGTTACATGGTCTAAAACAATATTGGTGCAAAATGATGGTAATCTTGTTTAAAGATTTTGGAATTTTGCTTTACTTATAAATTCCATTTTCCCCCTTATTAGTAAAAAGAACATTGAGTAACAAGGTTGGGGGACATGCCTAATTGTGTCTCCTCTGAGCATCAGAATCTGTCCACTTCTCTCCACTTCTACTGCAACCATCTTTGTGCACATCATAACTGCACCCAGACAAGAGCAATAGCATCCTAGCTGGTTTCCTTGCTTCCACTCCAGCCCCTTCCAATCCACTCTCCATACAATATGTCAGATTGGCCTTTCTTAACTACAAAGCAACTCCTGTCACTACCTGCTTAAGACTCTCCTGATCTGTCCCAGGCTTCCTTCTTTCACCTCTACTCATACCACTATTCTCCTTGCTCACTGTGCTGCAGCTTCATGGGCTTTCTTTCTTCAAATCCTCCAAATGCATTCCCACTTTAGGGGCCTAACACTCCCTGACTTTGGCACTACTTCATTTGAACCTCAGCTGTCCCTTCTCTACACTAGAGACTGATAAGAATCCAGAACTTGCATGTTTGCTATACAGATTATTTTTAACATATTTAAAGTATTGGGGGGGTGAGAGAGAGAGAGAGAGAGGAAGAAGAAGGAGGAGGAGAAGGAAGAGGAAGGAGGAGGAAGGGGGGTGGGGGAGAGGGAGAAGAGAGAAGAAAGGGAAGTTCTCTGCCTAGGCCTTTGCCTAGAATGCTCTGTTCCACAATCTTTGCACAGTTCCTTCCTTTTCTAACTCCTCAGAGAAGTCTTCCCTCCCCATGCATGCCATCACCCTGTGTCCAAGGTCCTCTTTTATTTTCTTTAAAGCACTCAACACTCTGATTTCATCTTTACCATTTATTGGGGAACTAGCTTATGCTATAGCATTTCTCCCCATAGAAGGCAAGCTGCAGGAGTGCCTTGTCACTCAGTGCCTAATATTATGTCTATACATAGAAGTCTTTCAATAACGTTGCTTGAATAAATGAATGAATGAATGAATGAATACCCAGCTTCAGAAATCACCAAGCTCTCGTCCTGGCTTCTGAGTAATGGAGTAACGTCTGGCAAGTACTGAAACTCTTTGAACCTCAGTTTCCCCTATGAATAATTAGTAAGCTGGACTAGATGATCATTAAGGGCACTTCTTGTTTTATATTTCCATGGTTCATATTCAAATATTATTTCCCCCTTCCCTTCCTTTTCTTCTCTTTCTCTTTCCTCTTTCCTCTCTCTCTCCTTCCACCCCTCCCTCCCTCTGTCAGAAGCACTCCTTGGATTCATGGATAGTTCTAAACCAGTTGGAGAGATTTTATGCATAAGCACAGACATCTCAAGGGTGTATGGTCTCTAGACAGTAAATTGTCATCACAATTGTTGTAGTGTTCGTTTTCGCTTGCCTAGCCAATCCCATCAAAACCACACCTCCACTGCCAAGCCACAGCCCCACCCTGCCTTTGGAAATAAAAATGGAAATGAAGGATCCCCAGCTTCTGAAAGAAACAACAAAAAAATGCTGCACAAATTTTAACTAGTATGGTGTTTCTGGAGTAATCAGGGTGCAACTGACAGGATTGATTACAACTTTATAAATTTTTTAATGTAATAAACTTCATGAAGGTAATAGGAGACAGATATCAAATTTTAGATATTGCCAGAGACAATTCCTAAATTACTTTTTCTAGGCCATACCTAATTACAGTGACTATCTTTGTACATCCTTAACTTTTAGCCACTTAGTTACAATATGCTAGAAATATACATTAAAAAACAATATAGTGATGATTAGATAGCAATGATATACACTAGAACTTAACACCATTCCTTCCTTTAGATCCTGTGAAAAATGATCTCAGGAAATGAAAAAGCAAATTTCTTCCATGTCTAGAACCGAAGTCAATATCAGCTGCAAAGACAGATGTTCATATGCTTGTAAATGCATACCTACAAACCAAGTTTTTAAAATTTAAAACCACATGAAGGCTTAGAATCACAGCATTTATGAACCAGAAGAACAGTGCGACCTTCGTTTAACACATGAGAAGATTGAAACTCAGAGAGCTCAAATGACTAGGCCAAGGTCATAGACCCCAATAGGGCTGGAGCTGGAACAAAACCTCTGATCTGCTTCCACGCTTTTCTCATCACACCAAGCTGTAGTGACTTGCAAAGTTCAATCATATGTGCCAACCCCTCACAGAACATGGTGGATTGGAATATAAAATTATCAGTCCATTGACTACGAAACCAGTTGAGGAATTATAGTATTCATTGTTATACTGTTGTTACAGTACTTGCTAATATTCGTTTGAGTTTATGTGTCAGGTACTCTACTATGTGCTACTTGTATTATCCTTTTTTTTTTTCTAAAAGTTTTTTTTTTTTTTAATTTATTTTTGGCTGCCTTTGATCTTCGTTGCTGCACGCAGGCTTTCTCTCTAGTTGCGGTGAGCAGGAGCTACTCTTCGTTGTGGTGAGCAGGCTTCTCAGTGTGATGGATTCTCTTGCTGTGGAGCACAGGCTCTAGAGCACAGGCTCAGTAGCTGCTGCGCACGGGCTTAGCTGCTCCACGGCATGTGGGATCTTCCGGGGCCAGGGCTCAAACCCGTGTCCTCTGCATTAGCAGGCAGATTCTTAACCACTGCGCCACCAGGGAAGTCCCTGTATTATCTGATTTAATCCCCAACTAGCCCTACGGGTGGGGGTTCGGTGGGGGGAATAGTCACTTTTCTAAGCCTTTTACAACTAATAAATCATTTAATCCTCTAAATTATCTTATAAAGTAGTAGTATTACTCCTATTTTATAGGTGAAGAAACTGAGTCTTAAAGTGGTTGAGTCATGCTCAAGTTCAAACATACCCTTAAATCAATACATATGCAACCTCTCTATGCTATACTACCTACTCATTAGTTTCTACTTTCCCACCACTAAACATTAGAAGAAATAACAAGTATTGGGTTGGCCAAAAAAGTTCATTTGGGTTTTTCCATAAGATGTTACAGAAAAACCTGAACGGACTTTTTGGCCAACCCAACAGCTTAACTTGAGCTGCTTCTCCCTGCATTCACCTAGCTTCTCAATATTAGCTGGTGGTAGAGACATTTAAAGATATAGGAGCTAAAAAAGAGAGAAGACCATTTGCAACCTGAATAAGTTGGACAATCCAGGATTTTATTATGGTATCAGCAGTGCTTAAACTTCAACAGGTATAGCTATGGCCCATGAAAGTATGTTTTCTGCACATGGTGGCCTGGTATAAAAACATAATTTGTAAATTACTAAGTGAGCTCCTTGCAAGAAGGAGCAGAGACATGCTCTTGTTATGTCAGTTAGTGGGGAAATTTGTGGTAAGAACACATAGAAAGGTGAGAAAGCACAGGAAACAGTCTCAGTGGCTGCAGTCAGGCCTCAGGGAACATCGTTCAGTTTTCTTCAGGTTGCAGTAGTAGCTCTAGTCATTCAACAGCAGTTCTAGTTGTCCACCACATTCATGTCTTACTTCACTTCTCTGCTGGTCTCCTGTCTCTCAACCTACTCACTATCGATTGACTTTTCTGTGTTCACCTCTCCTACTTCTCTCTCCTGTCTCTCTCTGCTCTGATCTCTCTTCTTTATTTATTTATTTTAAATTATTACTTCTTTATTTATCACCCATTTTTTTCCCTGTAGGGCTCAAAATCAAACTCCATGAGAAAGAGAGGAATCTGAGCAGGTACATAACTAGATCTACTGGTGCATCTAGGAGATGGTACTCCCCTTGGGTAGAGTGCTCACATCAAGCCATCTAAAAGTCTATAGATGGCTGCCTTCCCACTCACCACCCCTCCTCCCCAAAGAAACATCTTTGTGTCCATTAGCTGCAGCCAAAGTAGCAGGATCATATAGAACAAAACATGACCTATACGTTTAGAAGGGAAATTTGAGCATGGCAAACAATGGTTTGTCTGATACAAATACAAATCCTCTTTCATGTACTGGTGGTGCTAATCAGTTCAAAAGCTTTTGCTGAAAAATAATAATTATTAAACTTAAGGGTAGAAACCAAAAAATAAAGGGTCATTGCTAACAATTCTCTCATTGTAGGCTTCAGCTATAGCTCCATTATTAGCTGTGGCATACTCAGAATTGGACACCATAAACTCTCTTAATGCTCTTGATCCTCAACTCTCTTACCTGCTGAATCTATAGTGAACAATTTTAGTTGATTCAGGATACAAAAAAGCAGCTGTTACCTGTCTTCTTCTTTTGTAACCCAGAGGCTCTGATATATCTGACATTTTTGAATGGCCAAATAATGGAGGTTTCTGAAGTTGTATTGTTGATGGTGTTGACCTACAAGGGGGTGGAAATAATAGTACCTTGCAGTTGCAGACCATTTTGTATTTTTGAAGTGCTCCTCATTGAAATGCTTCTCTCTTACTCCTTTGTACTTCCCTGGGGCCTTGACTTTGTCAAACGATAAAATGAAAATCCCTCACAGTCCCATTCAAGGATCCTCTCCTTTTCCATGAGCCCATCCTGGTTTCCTGAATCCACCTGATCCCTCATTTCTCTGACCTCACTAGTACTCATTGGCTATGTTCACTAGTACTCGTTCAGGCATGACATATGTTGCTATAATTACTTTTAGAAAACCATAAATTTTTATTTTTTATAGTAAATTACTTGAAGGCAGAGAAAATGAGCCACCTAAAACAGTATCTTGCATATGCAAGGTATGAAAAACAGCAGAAACTAACACAACATTGTAAATAGACTATACTCCAATACAAATTAATTTTAAAAAAGGTATCAAAAAATAAATGAGAGGAATACATGGAAAAGGCATGATTATGCCTACTTTATAGATGAGGAAGAAAAAACACACCATTTGGGAACTGAGGAAAATATTGCATTGACTCATGGTGGCCCTAAACCAAGGTGCAGAAGCAAAGGAAGAGACAATTTAAAAGTAGAAGTAGAGGAGACTGGCAAAGACTAAAATGAGGAAGAAGAGAAAGAATGAGAAGAGACAGGAAAGGAAGAGATGCATCACTAGAGGGCTGAGATGAATGGACAAGCAGCAAAGAGGAGATTTTTTTTTTTTCTTCAGTGAAGTGGGAGATAAAGGCAGAAAAGCATTTTTATAATCTCCTTAGGAAAATGCTTTATGTCAACCAGAAGAGCTAATTTGGGCTTTGGGAAGTAGGAAAAAAATGAGGAAGCCTCTATCCCTTGGTCAAAGGTAAGAGAACTGAGAAAAGTAAATAGAGGATAAAGGGGAAGAAGAGAGGGAAGTGGTTGGTCCTTTTTTTGGTTATTAAAATTATTCCACACAAAATCAGTTTTTGACAACTTTGCAAAATCAAAGGGAAAAAAGAAAACTGCAACGAAAGGAACTTAAGTCTAGGTTATACTTTACTTGTTACAATGGAATATTTTACTATACTTTTAAAGTTACTTCCACCTTCTGCTTTAATCTGACGATGATGTAGACCTAAACAGCACCCTGAGATATTGAATGATTTATCAGGACCACAAATGTGACCCAGTATGTGATGCTTTGAGTCAGAAATTCTGTGCAGTTTGGATAACTGTAGGTAAAACTTCTAAAACATATGTTTAAATTCTTTGTCATCAAATAAGAACTTTTCAACCATTTTAAACCAGAACTTTCAAATGACTGTCTAATCTAGCATGTCTTATGACCATCCTAAGTTTGACACCAGAATCCTGCCCATTATGCAAAGTATCAGAGAAAACTTAGTTCTAATTTTGTTTAAATTAGAAACTAAAGATAGATGTGTAATATCTTCTCTGTTGGCTTTTACGATAGCTTTCTCATCAGTTTTCCTCTTTCCACTCTGACCGCTGTTCTTGAGTTTTCATTGAAGCCTTCTCTTCTATTATAGATTCCTCCCTTATGGTGGCATTCCTTGAGAGTCCATCTTTGACTCTCTGCTTTTCTAACATTACACAATCTCCTTGGAACATCTGCTCTATTTCCATTGTTTCAATTATTATTCAGAAACAGATGACACACCCAACATACTCTATCTGCTACCTAATCCCCCTCTATGAAGCTTCAGAACCATAATTCAAATAGTCTGGATGCCTCTAGTGTGGTCCTCAGTCACTGCAAACTTCACATGTCCAAAAATGATCTTATTTTCCCCCTCAAACATGTTCTTCCTGTGTGCTCTTATGCCAGCACAATCATCTGTCAAGTTTACCAAAGCAAAATAATGGATGTTATCTTTAATTTCTCCTTCAGCTACACCTCCAGTTATCTGGTCCCATGGAGTCTAACTAACTGTTGAGTATTTCTTGAATGGTCAGCTCCATCGATCTCAGTTAACTCCTACTCATCCTCAGAACTCTACAATGAAATCTTCCTGACTTTCCTTTGCTAGATTGTCAGGTCTTCCAATTTTACTCTTTTATTTTACTCTGTGCTTATCTCTTACAATAGATATTAGTTTATGGTAGACTAAGCTGATATACCAAATAGACCCAAATAAGTAATTGCTCAATCATCAGGAACTATTTTCCTACTCAGGTAACACTCCTGGCCTAGTATTCAGGTTGTCAGTGTAACTTTCCTCCACACATTTAGCAGGCTGGCTCTTCTCTGTTTATTTCTCTACCACACTCCATCACTTCTGCTTAGATGTCATTGTCTAGACTTCAGTCACATGACCATACCCCACTGCAAGGGAGGCTGGGAAATGTAGTTAGCTGTCTACCTGGGCAAAGAAGCAAACAACAGATCTGGGGGGAAAGCAGTCTCTGCCACAATATCACCTATCACAGTTGCCATTTTATATTTATTTGTACAATATATTTATTTATATTAATGTACATCATTAATGTCCATTTCTTCCACCAGATTTTTAACCTATGTTAGGGCAGATGCATTTTTGTTCACAACCCAGTCTCAATAAGCCTCTAAAAATATGTGTTGAATTAATCAGTAAATACTTGTTAATCCAGATCTAGCACAGGGGTCCCCAACCCCCGGCTGCTGACCAGTACCAGTCTGCAGCCTGTTAGGAACTGGGCCACACAGCAGGAGGTGAGCTGTGGGCAAGGGAAGCTTCATCTGCCGCTCCCCATCGCTCCCCATCGCTCCCATCCCTCCCCATCGCTCCCCATCTCTCCCCATCCCTCCCATCCCTCCTCATCTCTCCCCATCGCTCCCCATCGCTCCCCATTGCTCCCCATCGCTCGCATGACCGCCTGAACCATCCCCTCTGCCACCCCGTCCATGGAAAAATTGTCTTCCATGAATCCAGTCCCGGGTGCCAAAAAGGTTGGGACCGCTGCTCTAGCATATTAGCCTGGAGCATTACAGCAGCCTCTTAACTGACCTCCGTGTCTCCCTTCCTAGCCCTTCCATAGCAGAGCCCCTCCATAGGGATCTTCCTAAACTGTACACTTGATCCTGCCATTTCCTCTACTTTAAAACTCTTCAATAGTCCTTCATTGCCCTCAGAACTCTTTATTTTGCCATGTAAATTCCCTTCCTGTTCATCTTCCCAGCCTTCCTTCTCACCATTGCTCTCTTTCTACATTCCTTCCCATCACAGATGCACACACCCTCACTCACACTCTCACACACATACTCACTCCCTTTCCAATCTAGCCACACTCAAACATTGACACTTCCCCCCAAAGCATCGTGCCCCTCCCCTGGCTAACTGCTCATTGCCCTCAAGTCTCAGCTTAGTCTGTCACTTTGTTGAGGATATCCCTTAGCTCTCAAGATGGTGTTGGTGCCCTTACCCTGTGCTCCCATGGCCTTTTACTACTGTAGGGGTTATTTTATGATTTGCCTGAAGTTATCAAGTGCTTCTCCCCCAGCAGACTGCCCTGCCACATCTTATTCCCTGTGGTGCTCCCAGCACTTAACACATTGCTTAGCACATAGTCTACATCCTGGAAATAGAGGATGGATGGATGGATGGATAGATGGATGACATTTAGGAGGAGCCATTGAGCCACTGAGTTCAGCTTTAAGTAAGATCAGGTAGGGACTTCCCTGGTGGCCCATTGGTTAAGACTCTGCCCTTCCACTGCAGGGGGCGCGGGTTTGATCGCTGGCTGGGGAAACTAAGATCCCGCATGCTGCATGGCCAAAAAAAACAAAAACAAAAAACCTTCAGTGGTGGAAACTCCACAATTCCTAGGTAAAATTGTATTAAAGGTAGAAACATTAATAATCAAAAATGTTTTCCAAATTTCTTTCCATAATCTGAACCTCTTAATCATCGTCTTATTGCAAAAGTTCCAAAGAGGTGTTTTTCTTCTCTTTCATACATTAACTTTTAAAACCCAAATGGTCTTAAATTTGCACTTTCTGATGATGCAAATGGTTAATAAATTGTCTTTTCTCTTGATTTCAAGATAGAGTAGGACATGGGGTTACACACAAGCCTAACATTTACTCTACCTGTTTTTCTACCTGGGGCTCATGGAGCATGATGGATCTCTAAATGGGTAAATGTAAGAGGATCTGAGGGACTTCCCTGGTGGCACAGTGGTTAAGAATCCACCTCACAATGCAGGGGACATGGGTTCTATCCCTGGTCTGGAAGATCCCACATGCCGCGGAGCAACTAAGCCCGTGCGCCACAACTACTGAGCCTGTGCTCTAGAGCCCGAGAGCCACAACTACTGAGCCCATGTGCCACAACTACTGAAGCTGCGTGCCTAGAGCCCGTGCTCCACAAGAGAAGCCACCGCAATGAGAAGCCCGTGCACCGCAATGAAGCGTAGCCCCCACTCGCCACAACTAGAGAAAGCCCGTGTGCAGCAACGAAGACCCAACGCAGCCAAAAATAAATAAATAAAATAAATTTATTAAAAAAAATTAGACAAGTTATCTGTAGCTAAGTAATTTTAAAAAAAGAGGACCCGATTTTCCCCAAGTATATTTGCTTGTGTGTGCTCCAGAGTCTTGGAGACTGGAGGGGTGGGGCTTGGAGATAGGACAAAGCTTGTCCTGGGTCCAGCCTCCCAGTGTATATGCAACTCAGCAGCCAGAATAACAAACTCCCAATTTAGCAATTTGCCATGGATGCTGCCCAAAGATCATTCCTGTGTTCCTCTGAGTGTATTGGACTAACTTAAAAAAAAAAAAAAAAAAAACTCGTTTTCGTATGTAAATATCCGCAGTCTATCATCACCTGAGCAAGAACAATAGATTTCTTTTTTTTAAATAAATAGATTTATTTATTTATCGCTAAGTTGGGTCTTTGTTGCTGCGCGGGCTTTCTCTAGTTGCAGAGAGCGGGGGCTACTCTTCATTGCCATGCGCGGGCTTCTCATTGCGGTGGCTTCTCTTGTTGCAGAGCATGGGCTCTAGGCGCGCCGGCTTCAGTAGTTGTGGCTCGCGGGCTCTAGAGTGCAGACACAGTAGTTGTGGTGCACGGGCTTAGTTGCTCCACGGCATGTGGGATCTTCCCAGACGAGCGCTCGAACCCGTGTCCCCTGCATTAGCAGGTGGACTCCCAAACACTGTGCCACCAGGGAAGCCCAAGGACAATAAATTTCAAAATGCTGGTTATCGCTAGAGGCGAAGGAATGAATTTAATGAGGCATTCACAGGACAGGAAACTTTACAATTTCATTTTAAGAGCAACAGCTACTTGCAGGAGGTGGAAAAAAAGATCTTCCTACTTAATTTATCTGCCCAATTACATCTGACATTCCTGTGAAAATAAAAAGTGTGAAAAAAAAGAGTAAACTTCTAAACCAATGCTTCTATTCCAAGAATTTTACTGATCTAAATTTCCTAAAACTTAGTTGAGTAAGTCTGTAAGCTGTTTTGATTTTTATACAGAGGGAAGAAGGAAAAGTACAGCACATGCTCTGACTTAGCGTCAACTTCCCTCTGTTTTATTTTCAGCCCAGTCAGAAAACCATGCTCTTTGCTTGCCTCACTCCTTTGTTTTTCCAAAAAAGTATTCTCTTTTGTGTAAGGTTCTGGTCCAAAATAATCAGCATTGGAAGTCGCGCTGTTTTTGCTTCATGTCTGTGGCCTGAGTCATTCTCTCCAAAACCAGGATGCCCTCAGGGAAGATACAGAGGAAATGATGTAATTCTCTCTGGTCTCTTTCACGCTTTGGGCTTTTTCTTTGCGCCTGAGCCTTAATGAATGTTTTCTAATTAGCTAGCAAGGAGTACAGTGGGGGGAAAAAAAAAGTGTCTCTTCTGTCTCTCCCTTCTCCTCACTAGAGGCACACACACTATTTGCTCCTTCAGGGAGCTCCGGTGATTTTGACAGAATTAGTGCATAAATCTTCTCAGTGTCATTGTCAAGCAGCTGGAAGCAAAGGTATTTTGTTTTGCCTACTTTATGAGTTGGAAACCAAAAAACAGAAAGTGTCATATCCAAGGTCAAGCATTGCCCGAAGGAGAGGGAGGGGCAGTGGAACGGGTTGGGGGGAGGGGCGGGGGTAAATATAATCTCCCAATTCCTCTGCTTCATCCCCCAAGCAAAGCCCTTTCTATGCAAATGAAGAAAGCAAAAATCTAAATTTAGAAAACGTGTTGAGAACAGACTTCATATATTAACTCGATAAACGTGTGTTCAATTCCTGGGCACTTTGGATACCATATCATTTTCTAATTATACCTTTGAATGAATTAATTTTGCTCTTTTTCTCTGATACTTGGCTTCTTGGGTTATTCGCCTGGTAAAAATTAGCAATTGGCAAATGCATGTGCTTTAATTTGATGGGGGGAGGAACTGGGAAGCTTGGACCCATACCCCGACTTCAGCTACTGGAAAACCATAGCACTTGGGGCCATTCAAAGCATTTTCTCAACTACCCTTCCCTCTGAGCCCCAGGACTTGCTGTTATTTTAACACGCGGCTTTCTCCCTGTGGAAATGATCTGTTCAATCTGTCTGTCTCCTCAACCAGACTTCAGCTTGTTAATTCACTCTGGTAACCCCAGCACCTTAAACTTTAGAGGAAACTCATGAAATGGCTTCTGGAACTAAACTAAGGAAAAGGAGGACTAGGTGAGTGGTGAGGAGAAATCAAGGGAGGGAAGTGAAGGGAGAGAGAAGGGAGGGGAACGCCTGAGGGAAAGAAGAGCAGAGTTCACGCTGGCACCCCAAATTACTTTGAGGCAGCAAATATCTATTTTTAAGAAGGATCTAGGCCCTCAGAAGGAAGCAACACACTTACTAAAGAGTTAAGGGAAAGACTGTGTGGAAACAGACTCTGGCTCATAAAGTCAACGGGTGTTCCTCAACCAGTGAAATTGCTGGTCTGGTAGTATAAAAGACCTATTCCTGGCTCCACCCTGGACTAGGAACACAGAATTCTTGGGGGTGGGACCTCGGAGAGTTTTTAACAAGTACCCAGGGTACTAGAGTTCGAAAAGCATTGATGTGGTCTTTCCGGAAAGCATTTCATTCCCCTCCATCCCACCGAGGTCCAATTAGTGTGGAGTGTTTTTCATTGAAGACCTAGCCTTCTATGGGAAAGCCAGGTTTGTCAATGTGGAGAGACCAGGAGACTCCAGAATATAAACTATGATGTCCTTTCATTCATTCTGCCCAGTGTCTCTCTCTCTCACACACACACACACAGACATGCATGCATGCAATGTGCACACACGCTTCCAATAAATTCCAGATCTCTTCAGGGCCAGTGCCTGGGGTCACTTAACCTCATCCCTTTAAAGGCCTTCTGTCCAGGACAGCCCTTAACTAAAAGTCTGAAAATTAGGTAGGGGAAAAGAGAGCTGTTTAGGGCAAAACCTCTTTGGACAAAGTTCCTTGTATTGCAGACCTTTGGCTTCTGTGTCTAGATAAAACCAAAAGATATTTGCAAGGAAAGAGAAAATGAAAAAAAGGCTAATTCTGTTTTCTAAAACTCACTACAGATTTGGTGACAGATGAACTTGCATTTTGCCTTCATTTTTTCCAAGTGATTCATTCTTCTTGGTTCCTGAACACCTGCTTAAAAACATGGCTTTCTTCTCTCTGTCCTTAGGGAGTGCCAACCAGATCTGAAACCATGAGGTAGGTCTAATACCAGGGGAGGGGTAGTGGGGTGGAGGAAAGTCCGACTTGATCTACAGTGTATTCATGGTTTAAAATCATACATTGTGCAGAAAGCATTGGTGAGATTTGTGGTGTGAAAGAGGGAACTTGGAGCAAGCTCTCGGAGCCAGAGTTTCCATGCCCAAGGTGAATGTTGACATTACCGAGGCTGGAATCCCTGTTAATGCCTTAGGTTTTCCTTCCACAGCATTAAGTTTGGGGTTTTCTTTCCTCCTAAGTTTTTCAGAGCAACCCACAATAAAAAAGGAAGGTTCGCCCAGCAGAATTTACTTGCAATGACCACTGACCTGTGTTTCCCAAGTTTACTCATTTGTCCAACTTCCCTTCTTGGTCGCCTCTGTCTCTTTATTTTCAGCTCCTTGTCAGTTAATTCACATTTCCTGATTTGGCAAACAGTGCTCCCCCAACCTCCTTTTTCTTGGGTAAAACTTCCTGAGTTGACCTTAAAGAGAACTGTTACCTCACCCGAGAGCTTTAGCAGGAAAATGGCATTTAGGTTTAATTACCTAAAGCCTCGCAGTAGTTACCACTTTATAAAATTCAAGTGACTTTCTTCCAAGCTCCCTGTTTTCCAAAGTTGGCTGGCTGGTGACCTCTGGGAGGGTGGGATGCTACACCAGTCCCCTGGCCTTGGCAGGCAGCAAGGGTGAAAGCTTTTCCAGAGCTCGCCGGCTGAAAGGCTGGCAGCAGAGAGGGCTGTAGACCTCCAGGGCCGTTCTGGAATACAAGACAAGGAGGGCACACATGAGAAGACCAGGGAAGAACCACTCCATTGACTCTTTTTACTCAAAGATGCACCTCCTCCTTCAGAAAAGCCTGAAAGACCTGGGCCAGGGAGCTGGTCACGCAATTGCCTCTATCCCCTCGTCAGCTTTCAGGGAGAAGTGGGGAAGTGGGCTGTTGTTGTCATCCGCGGTGACCACAGCCTTCCCCGGGGCCCTTTGCAGCCACTCTTGCATGTCTGAGTCTCAGAGCTCAGGACTCCAGATGTTCTTCCCTCTTCTTAAAAGTCTGAACGGTTAAGACTCAGTCATCTCCATCGGCACCTTCCTGGGGATCTGTTCAGGACCATGTTTGCTTCTCCTGGTGGTATCTGTGTCATCTCTGGTTTGGGGGAAAAGAGTTTAATTTTGATCCACTCCCCTGCGGCTACGGGTCTTTGCTCAGATGTGGCCTTTCCAGACCACAGGTGTAGCCCCCCACCCCGAGGGAGCCTTTGCTGCCCTCTTCTCTGCTTTATTTTCCTACATCACACTTGTCACCTCCTAACATGCTTTGTCCATGCATTCCATATTACTTCTTTTTTTAAAATTTATTATTTATTTATAAATTTATTTATTTATTTTTGGCTGCGTTGGGTCTTCGTTGCTGGGTGTGGGCTTTCTCTAGTTGCGGCGAGTGGGCGCTACTCTCCACTGCGGTGTGCGGGCTTCTCATTGCGGTGGCTTCTCTTGCTGCGGAGCACGGGCTCTAGGTGCGCGAGCTTCAGTAGTTGTGGCTCACGGGCTCTAGAGTGTAGACTCAGTAGTTGTGGCACACAGGCTTAGTTGCTCCACAGCATGTGGGATCTTCCCAGACCAGGGCTCGAACCCGTGTCCCCTGCATTGGCAGGCGGATTCTTAACCACTGCGCCACCAAGGAAGCCCCATTTTACTTCATTTTTTTCTTTTGCCACCTGCTCCACCCCCCACCCCACCCCACCCGCTGCACCCTCAGCCTCTGTGATGGAAACTCTGGGGAGCAGGAATTTGGGCTACTTTGTTCACTGCTCCACCCCCAGCACCTAGAATAGCGCCGGGTACATAGTAGGTGCTTAATAAGTATTTGTTGAAGAGTGAATGAATTTGAGGAATTTCTGAAACCAGAAAGAAGATACAGGAAGGTATACTTTTGGATCAAGGAGAATCTAAAATACCAAGGCAGGAGGGCCAGCAAGAGAAGGCATGGAGGAAGATAGCATTTAAGTGAAGGAGAGTTGCCTGCTTCGTCCTTGATGTTTACAATAACTACTAGTGGTTAGGTGTCCTTGTTGATAAGACACAAATGAAGAAGTGGAGGCACAGAAAGGTTCCATGCTTACCCAAGGTGACAGCAAGAGAAAGTGGCAGGGGTGTCTGACTCTATAGGGTGCTTTTCCCCATGTGCTGCCATTGGGTCCCTGACTCCAGTTCAGGACAAAGGCTGGTAATTTGGCATCCTAAGCAGATTCAGTTAAAATGCACCACGATGAGATTTCAAATCCCACCTCGGTAGCTTTAGGCAAGGCTCTGAATCTCTGTGTGTACCTGTTTCCCTATAAATAAATAAAAAAAAAAGGTGGGACCTGGCATTTTATAATTCTGTTTACACCTCCCAAAAGCCCAGTGGGATAGGAAGAAGAAATTAAAAGCCAGGAAGACTACGTGACTCACTGTGTGGTTAAGTAACATGTCAAGTCAGTGGTCTGAAGACAAACCACCGGGGCAGGAGGTGTCTTGACAAGGCACAATTGTCGCCTCTCCTCCAAACCACATAGTTTTAATGGCTCAAGAGAGATTAAGAATGACATGCTAACTCTGAAGCTGTAGTGAATTTAAAGTCCTACTTGCAAAGCTCTTTCCATAAGGCGAGTAAAGCAAAGCTTTGGAAATTGTAGCATGCCAGATGAGCTCTTGGGGCTGAGGGATCTTGCTTGGGCGAGGAAGGCTGGATGTGAGCGTGGATGCTACATGTTCTCGTGAATCCACAGAAGTCAATTAACATGCAATCTATGGAAAAGCTCAAGTGGCCTCCAGGCTTGTACTTGTTTTGTTGTTAACACATTGGAATGCTTGACTCTTGATTACTTTTCCGTTTTCCTGGGTTGGCTGGTTAAATGCTGTATGTGAAACCCTTTGAATCATTTAAATGGGAGAGAAAAACACACAAAAAGTCTTTACTTCACCACGATACCAGACCTAGAGTAGTGGTTTTAATTGTTTTATGTTTAATTGAGTACATACTGTGTTAAAGAAAAAACTTTAAACAGGCAAACTTCAAGTGTTAGGTTTAGTGTCCCTGTATCTTTGGAGAAGACTGTTTAGCAGAGAAATCTTTCTGTGTCCCTTGAGGCAAGGGCAGGGTCAAATAATATCTTCCTTCTTCAACCTGTGAAGTCAGTTTTGAAATTATTTTGTTTTCTTTTGGCTAGATGGTATTCCATATCTTGGCTGGAACAGAATCATTGGGCCACATGATTTTCTCTAAGTAAAAAAGACAAACTTGTGAAAATTGGGCTCTGATCCCCCTCTGTAACACTAGCACTCATGAAAAATCCAATGTTTACGGAATTCCTTAGTTAATGATTTAGGAATCTCCACTCTACCCCCTGCACCACCAGATAGGAGCCTCTCTCCTCTCTTGGGTCTGGAACTAGGTTACAAGCCCGAGGGCCATGGAGGATTGGATTCTCCAATGCATGGCCCTTGTGGGTTACCTTTGTAAGTCTTGTAGGTGAGTGCCAGTCTGGCCAAGCTGTAGGTGTCCAAGAAAGCAGGGGCAGAACTACAGAAAATCTGATCCGTGAGAGACATGATGTGATGGGCACACAGCCTTACAGGGGCAGAGGGCACCAGTTCATCTCTTTTGCAGGATTTAAAACTATCTAGGGTGGTAGTGATGGAGGAAAAGATGGCAAATGTTAGCAGAAGGGAGAGACTTGGCTTGTATGTGCGGGTTCACATTTTTCCCTGAGAGAAATGTTCTCTTGACCCTCTCTAGCCACAAAGGCCCAGAGGAAGCATTCTGCTGGCAGGATTAGGGTTTTTAAATGTATTACTTTTCCCCATAGGCTTCTGTCATGCAATTAAAAATTGGACTCAGCATCCATGTCATCTTTATAAGTTATTTGTACGTGATATCTTCATGTTCTTTTTCCTAGTTGCTGCTTATTTCCTATATATGCACTTATTTCCTATATATATTTCATATACATATATATATATATATATATATATCTTGTTTTCCAAGCTAGCTTCTTTGCTGAATATTTCTTGAGCACCTACTATGTACTAAGCAGTGTATATAGCATTGTGATCGAGAATGCCAAGATTCTGACATTCTGATTAGGACCTCTTCAATGATTTTGCCCTTTATCCTCTCTTTGCTGCCTTTGCTTTCTAGTTACTTTATCCTATGTGCTTCATATTCATCTCCAATTTTTGTCTAAAGATAAGGCACTAAAATATAATTTTCAAAAAGATAAGACCAGGACTCCCATACAAATACAAAATGAATACGTGCTAAAGACTTTAACTCATTAATTCATTCATGAGGGAACCAGAAAGATGTTAAAACCAGTTCAAAGGACAATCTGAAGAACAAATACATGTAGGTGATCTGGAATGCCAAGAGGAATTTACAGATAGATGCAAAATCTCCTGGCACACAGTAGGTGCTCAATAAATGTTAACTCTTTGTGGTGAACGTCTGTCCTACCTGGTAGTTCTTAATAAACTTCATTAAATTAAACCTGATTGAATAGAAGGGCAGGTGGGGTAGAGGAGGATGGTGGTCTGAGCCTAGCCATAAACAGAGGGGCCACTTACAGAAGACAAGTCTTGCATAGCAGGCTGTTCTGCAAAAGATAATTGAAATGTTTATACCAATTCCTGGAGTTGCTTAGACTTGCTTTTAATTTAGGATGATTCTAAGACCAGCTGTGATGAATTTCAGTAAAACCTCCCAAGAAGATAGCAGGTTTTTGCATGCCACAATTGAACTTCTCATTTTCAAGTAGAGAGACATGAAAGGCTTCTGAGGAATGGAGTTGTAATTGTCTTTCAAGGACTAGAATGATAAAGAGATTGGATGGAAGTGTAGAAGAGAAAAATCAGCACAGTTGGGTAGCCGGGAGAGCACCATTCTTGCCCTGGTTTAACCGTCCATAGTGGCAAACCAGACCAGTCTGTCCAGACCCGTTTCATCCTCTGCGCCTCAAACTGAGTGGACTATACTTTTTAAACTGTTCTGTGAAGAAAATGCTTTAGTAGCTTTGTAAACATTTGATTCAAATTTCAGTTTTCACTGTTTAAAAATTGGTTATTAAAAGCAAATGGTATGATTAATGCCAGACAAGGCATTTTCCCGAGGCCCAGCTCATTGCTTCAGCCACCCTCTAGTCAGGAGAGTGCGGTCAGAGTCGCCCGGCAGTCCGGGTAGAGTCCCCCTGGAGGGTTCTGCTCTGGACCAGCTGTCATACACGGGTGGCGCGGGGAGGGGAGGGGGATGAAAAACCCATGCGAGGAGTTCCTGGTCTTATGGTCTTAATATTTCCAATGCTCGGCAAACAGCTCTTTCCCATTAATGATGTGAATTAGATGACTGATAATTCACCCATCTTCCTAATGTGAATCTTCCTAAAAGAGGGCAACAGAATAAATTAATTTAGAAAGTGAACTGGAAAACCTTTACAAAAAACAAAAGCAAATGGTTTTAAATAATTAAAAAGTACTGGAGGGCCTCCCTGGTGGCGCAATGGTTGAGAGTCCGCCTGCCGATGCAGGGGACACGGGTTCGTGCCCCGATCCCGGAGGATCCCACGTGCCGCGGAGCGGCTGGGCCCGCGAGCCATGGCCGCGGAGCCTGTGTGTCCGGAGCCTGTGCTCCGCAACGGGAGAGGCCACAGCAGTGAGAGGCCCGCGTACAGCAAAAAAAAAAAAAAAAAAAAAAAAGTACTGGAAATGGATAGTGGTAATGGTTGCACAACTTGTGAATATTCTTAAAGCCACTGAATTATACACTTAATGATTAAAATGGTAAATTTTATGTTATATATTTTATTACAATTAAAGAAATTTTAAAACAAATGTACACTCAGATTAATTATATACTAAATTTTCATAAAATATGGACTTCCCATATGCTCTCCAGTTTTTAGGTAGACTTTGAATAAAGCCTTTCCTTCCATCTTTATTTGAAGAATATCCTGAGGTCAAAGGTAACTGTTTATTAAAACTGTTGCCGTTTGTAACTACATCTATATCCAAATTAGAATTTTTTTGACATTTATTGAGTAGCTAAGACTAAACACAGAAACACATTGGATGATGAGGCTGTAACGATTTTCCATTAGGTCCTATTTCTAACTGTGTTAAACAAAAACAGCTTCTTGGAATGACATTATAGTGAGGAGTTTTAATTTTAGCACATAAAAAAACAATTTATGGTAAAAATGCCATTTTAATCTATTGTATTTTAAAATACTGTTGAGAGTCCCATTGCTTAAAAAAATTTTTTTGGAACCACTCTACTGCATCATCTTTAAAATTCTCTCTGACTTGTTTATTGTTACAATTGTAAAACATTTAGTGTTTGAAAAAGACATACTCTGTGAGTTGCTTTTAGCAGGCAATGAAAATATAATATAAGTAAGATGTATATTTACCTTCAGAACAGGCAAATCCCAAAGATGGAAATATCCAGTAAGTCTATTCCCATCTTCAACTGGCTACATGTAAATAATACACACTAGACTTCTAATTTCTTAATGTCTGAACAGAAGAGTTATGCTAATTTAACACTTCTTAGTCTTGGCCTTATAAAGTTATCTCTTAAAATCCTTTTGTTTTAATTTAATCCTCCTTTTCTGAGTTACAGAGCTCTTCCAAAGAAAGTGCTTCATCCTTTCCAAATTATTTAGATGGGGAGGACCATCCCCACCCACAATTTTCATGCAAACGTGACATACACGTGTTTATCTAGGGAGAAGGTCAAAGTTTTATCAAATTCTCAAGGGATTTATGAGACGTAAATAATTGCCTTCATCCTTAATCCTCCTTTTCTTTTTTTTTTTTTTTTTTTTTTTTTTGCGGTATGCGGGCCTCTCACTGTTGTGGCCTCCCCCGTTGCGGAGCACAGGCTCCGGACGCGCAGGCTCCAGACGCGCAGGCTCAGCGGCCATGGCTCACGGGCCCAGCCGCTCCGCGGCATATGGGATCCTCCCAGACCGGGGCACGAACCCGTATCCCCTGCATCGGCAGGCGGACTCTCAACCACTTGCGCCACCAGGGAGGCCCCTCCTTTTCTTTTTGCTAATGTAAATCTTGCCTATGAATCATCTAAAAAAGAATTCTGCTATGGACAGTAGGTCCATATCCTGATGGTCACCAAGATAAATAAATCCTTGAAAAAAACATGTCCATGTCCCATGTGTTTCTTTCTTTGGGGATAAACTGCTAACACCATGTTAAAATCCCATGCTACTATGAGATTGCGCTTGAATTTTAATTTCCAGTTTCGAATTAAGTATGAAAACATGAACCGAAATCACCTGACAAAAATAAATAAATAAATAAACTGGTGCAAGAGTTGAATGATAGATTTCATATTCAAATAAGCATCTAAGAAATTTAAATGAGAACATATCAAATGAGTTTGATCTATTTCTTAATAGTTTGATATAATAAAAGGAAATATTTAGGGCTTCCCTGGTGGCGCAGTGGTTGAGAGTCCGCCTGCCGATGCAGGGAACACAGGTTCGTGCCCTGGTCCGGGAAGACCCCACATGCCGCGGAGAGGCTGGGCCAGTGAGCCATGGCCCTTGAGCCTGCGTGTCCAGAGCCTGTGCTCCGCAGCGGGAGAGGCCACAGCAGTGAGAGGCCCGCGTACCGCAAAAAAAATAATAAATAAAATAAAAAAATAAAGATATCTTATAGGATTTTCTAAAGCAAAAGGGGTCAGAAGCTATTTTCTCTTCTTTCCTACTGAATGCATGTAAATAAGCTTTTAAATACAGTGCATTTTTTCTTTTTTCTTTCTTTCTTTTTTTTTTTGGTGCACCTCCACTGCCCAGCAGGGTCCTGGGACACTGTACAAGACGAGGGAGGTACTTTTTACATTTTTTGGTAGAGGCAGCCGCTGTCCTCCAGGTGCTTACAATCTAGCCGGGGAGACACAACTAATGCACACTTATACAATCATTACAATTAGAGATTACCACAATATTGACCACAACAGTATGAGACCTGGGGGATGCAAGATCATTGAGTGGCTGGGGGCTCGGAGAAGAAGTTTTGGTAAAGATGGGATTCGTTTTCTTGTTCAATAGGTCCAAATTGAGGGACACATTTCTTTGGGTGAGAGTCGGGGGAAAGAGGGATTGAGGGAGCAAAGGCAGCAAGGCTGGAATGCACATGCCATAGGCAAGGGGCAGTGAGGGGGCCCCGCTCAAATAGAGTGATTTTTGTGGTTTGCTAAGATGTCCAGAAGATTCAAGTTAGAGGCAAATGATATTGAGCAGGTCACTTAACCCCAAGTCTTCATTTTCTCATAATATCCAAATTAATCAATATATCCAAATTACAGGATTAAATATGGTAATAATTATTAAAAGCACCTCTCAAACTGGGAAGTTCTTTTTAACAGTACTTATTTTACTGTGATATATTATGCTACCTACAAAATCCCAAAGTGAGAAACAAGGGTTGAAGAGAAAAAAGGTTACAAAACACAGGGTTACTGACTTCACACTCATTCATCAGGACAAACCATAATGTATTTCTTAGTAGTTGTGTTGCTGGGTTTGTAAAGGTTGTCTTCCGCTTACTAACGCCTTACTGTAATTGAGGTTCTTCAGCCCTCAACTTCATACTTAGTGGAAATAAATTTCGGTTCTGCAACTGAGTAACAACTATTTGGTTAGAAACTGACATTACCAAATTGAGAGTATCCCAAAGCATCATATCTGGTTCATATCAACTCATTTTTTCTCTTTTGTTTGGGATGGCAAAGCCTATTGTGTGACCTTCATCCCTAGAACAAGTTAAGCTTAAATCTTCCTTCAAGCATGTATCTCAGTGACTAGAATCTAGCAAGGCATATCTGCATAACATCAGCATCCCCAGGCAACTGGTTTTTCTTTTGTTTTGTTTTAATTTTTTGAATATTTTTGGCCCCTCACAGCTGGTGGGAACTTTGTTCCCGGACCAAGGATCGAACCCGTGCCCCCTGCCATGGAAGTGCAAAGTCCTAACCACTGGACCACCATGGAATTCCCCCCAGACAGCTGTTCTAAACCCCCATACCTCCACCACTGCTATGGTGGTGCCCAAACCCTGGTGACCTGAAACTAATAGCATCTGCCACCTTCTTTCAGTTATCTACTGCTGCATAACAAGTTACTCCCAAGCTTAGCAGTTTAAAACGATGAACATCTATTATCTCTACCACACTTCATTCTAGCCATACCCAGAATAGGAATCGCTGTACCTACACCAGTAGATGTAGTAAAATCCACACTATCATTTCAGAGAGTCTGCTCCAAGATCTCTCTGCCTTGAAATTTTAGCAAATAGATATTACAGGCTGGTTCTTTCCACAGTCTGCAATGAGAGAATGTGAGAGAAGGGAGAGAGATATGATTTGGTGCCAAAGACAAGCATTGTTATCTATAGTATATACATTACATACTATATATAGTAGTGGCTCCCAGGGCCTTGACTGCCATCAACTCTGAATCCCTCTCTAAACCCCTATGCAAAAATAGCATTTTACCTAATGCAAATTCCAGAAAAATCCCCAGCACCATCTTCCAACCAGATCACTACCTCCTTAATACTCTCTTACATAGAAATTCTAGAGCCATCCCTGTCTGAATATAAAATATTATGTGTTTGCCTGGAGCCTAGCAGAGCACCTGATATTCAAGAGTAGTTTGTTGAATACACGAAAAAATTACCCACTGAGAGTCCATTTAAGAATTTATTGGGCTTCCCTGGTGGCGCAGTGGTTGAGAGTCCGCCTGCCGATGCAGGGGATACGGGTTCGTGCCCCGGTCTGGGAGGATCCCATATGCCGTGGAGCGGCTGGGCCCGTGAGCCATGGCCGCTGAGCCTGCGCGTCCGGAGCCTGTGCTCCGCAATGGGGGAGGCCACGACAGTGAGAGGCCCGCGTACAGCAAAAAAAAAAAAAAAAAAAAAAAAAAAAAAAAGAATTTATTTATGCACCAAATATGTAAGTTGGTGCAGCCACTATGGAAAACAGTATGGAGGTTCCTCAAAAAACCAAAAATACAGTTGTCATATGATCCAGCAATCCCACTCCTAGACATATATCTGCACAAAACTATAATTCAAAAAGATACATGCACCCCAATGTTCATAGCAGCAGTATTCACAATAGCCAAGATGTGGAAACAACCTAAATGTCCATCAACAGATGAATGGATAAAGAAGATGTGGTACACACACACACACACACACACACACACACACCATGGAATACTACGCAGCAATAAAAAAGAATGAAATAATGCCATTTGCAGCAGCATGGATGGACCTAGAGATTATACTAAGTGAAGTAAGTCAAAAAGAGAAAACAAATACCATATTATACCACTTATTTGTGGAATCTAAAATATGACACAAATCAAACTATCTACAATACAGAAACAGAACAGACTTGTGGTTGTCAAGGGGGAGGGGAGTGGGGGAGGGATGGATTAGGAGTTTGGCATTAGCAGATGCAAACTCATATACAGAATGGATAAACAACAAGGTCCTACTGTATAGCACAGAAAACTATATTCAATATCCTGTGATAAACCATAATGTAAAAGAATATTAAAAAGAACTTATACATACGTATAACTTACTTATTTTGCTGTACAGCAGAAACTAACGCAACACTGTAAGTCAACTAAACTTCAATTTTTTAAAAAAGTTAAAGAAGAGTTTATTCTAAGAAACCTTTAAGATTTTTTTTTGTCCTAGCATATTATTTTCAAAGACTGACTTTATTTTTCTTTTTTTAAACATCTTTATTGGAGTGTAGTTGCTTTACAATGGCATGTTAGTTTCTGCTTTATAACAAAGTGAATCAGCTATACATATACATATATCCCCATATCTCCTCCCTCTTGTGTCTCCCTCCCACCCTCCCTATCCAACCCTTCTAGGTGGTCACAAAGCACTAAGCTGATCTCCCTGTGCTATGCAGCTTCTTCCCACTAGCTGTCTATTTTACATTTGGTAGTATATATAAGTCCATGACACTCACTCACTTCGTCCCAGCTTACCCCTCCTCTTCCCCCTGTCCTCAAGTCCATTCTCTACGTCTGCGTCTTTATTCCTGTCCTGCCCCTAGGTTCTTCATAACCTTTTTTTTTTTTTTTTTAGATTCCATACATATGTGTTAGCATATGGTATTTGTTTTTCTCTTTCTGACTTACTTCACTCTGTATAACAGACTCTAGGTCCATCCACCTCACTACAAATAACTCAATTTCGTTTCTTTTTATGGCTGAGTAATATTCCATTGTAGATGTGTGCCACATCTTCTTTATTCATCTGTCGATGGACACTTAGGTTGCTTCCATGTCCTAGCTATTGTAAATAGAGCTGCAATGAACACTGTGGTACATGACTCTTTTTGAATTATGGTTTTCTCAGGGTATATGCCCAGTAGTGGGACTGCTGGGTCGTATGGTAGTTCTATTTTTAGTTTTTTAAGGAACCTCCATATTGTTCTCCATAGTGGCTGTATCAATTTACATTCCCACCAACAGTAAAAGAGGGTTCCCTTTTCTCCACACCCTCTCCAGCATTTGCTGTTTCTAGATTTTCTGATGACGCCCATTCTAACTGTTGTGATGTGATACCTCATTGTAGTTTTGATTTGCATTTCTCTAATAATTAGTGATGTTGAGCATCCTTTCATGTGTTTGATGGCAATCTGTATATCTCTTTGCAGAAATGTCTATTTAGGTCTTCTGCCCATTTTTGGATTGGGTTGTTTGTTTTTTTGATATTGAGCTGCATGAGCTGCTTGTAAACTTTGGAGATTAATCCTTTGTCGGTTGCTTCATTTGCAAATATTTTCTCCCATTCTGAGGGTTGTCTTTTCATTTTCTTTATGGTTTCCTTTGCTGTGCAAAAGCTTTTAAGTTTCATTAGGTCCCATTTTTTATTTTTGTTTTTAGTTCCATTTCTCTAGGAGGTGGGTCAAAAAGGATCTTGCTGTGATTTATGTCATAGAGTGTTCTGCCTATGTTTTCCTCTAAGTTTGATAGTGTCTGGCCTTATATTTAGGTCTTTAATCCATTTTGAGTTCATTTTTGTGTATGGTGTTAGGGAGTGTTCTAATTTCATTCTTTTACATGTAGCTGTCCAGTTTCCCCAGCACCACTTATTGAAGAGGCTGTCTTTTCTCCATTGTATATTCTTGCCTCCTTTATCAAAAATAAGGTGACCATATGTGCGTGGGTTTATCTCTGGGCTTTCTATCCTGTTCCATTGATCTATATTTCTGTTTTTGTGCCAGTACCATACTGTCTTGATTACTGTAGCTTTGTAGAATAGTCTGAAGTCTGGGAGCCTGATTCCTCCAGCTCTTTTCTTTCTCAAGATTGCTTTGGCTATTTGGGGTCTTTTGTGTTTCCATACAAATTGTGAAATTTTTTGTTCTAGTTCTGTGAAAAATGCCATTGGTAGTTTGATAGGGATTGCATTAAATCTGTAGATTGCTTTGGGTAGTATAGTCATTTTCACAATGTTGATCAAAGACTGATTTGAGACTCACTGTGGGAATGTGATTGTAGAATATGTACTGTGGGCTCCTGGCTAAATATATTTTTCTGTCTCACGTGTGATCTCTCTGTCCTCCAATATCCCATAATTCACTGTTCTGACTGTGCTTAGAACATCCCATTCTACCAAATTGTGAGGACCTTAAGGGCTGGAATTTGGGCTCAATCTTCTTTGATTCTGTACAGTATTGTACAAACAGCAAGTGTTCACACAGACATTTATTTGGTTCGCAATTTCCTTATCTGCGGGAGGCACCCTGTCTTTTGTAAAATTATGGTGTAAACTAAAAACTACTAGTTGGCATGTTTTTGGGTGAAAAAAATGCAAAGGAAAGGTAGCATGGTATATCAGGGGAAAAGTGAGTATCAATTTTGAACCATTCTATTGTTCTTAGATCTCTGCTCAAAAATGAAGGAGCTTTTTAGATCATTAACAACAGAAAAGAGGGACTTCCCTGTTGGTGCAGTGGTTAAGAATCTGCCTGCCAATCCCAGGGACATGGGTTCGATCCCTGGTCTAGGAAGATCCCACATGCTGCGCAGCAACTAAGCCCATGCGCCACGACTACTGAGCCTGCGCTGTAGAGCCCATGTGCCACAAGTACTGAAGCACATGTGCCTAGAACCCTTGCTCAGCAACAAGAGAAGCCACCGCAATGAGAAGTGCACACCATAACGAAGAGTAGCCCCATCTCACTGAAACTAGGAAAAGCCCGCACGCAGCAACAAAGACCCAATGCAGCCAAAAATAAATAAAATTAAATTAAAAATAAACTTAAAAAATGCTGTGAATTCAGAACACAGGGATAAAAAAAATTTTATATACACAAAAAAAAAGAACAGAAAAGAAAAGGACTTCCCTAGTGGTGCAGTGGTTAAGAATCCACCTGCCAATGCAGGGAACACGAGTTTGATCCCTGGGAAGGGATCTGGTCTGGGAACATCCCACATGCCGCGGAGCAACTAAGCCCGTGCGCCACAACTACTGAGCCTGCGCTCTAGAGCCTGCAAGCCACAACTACTGAGCCCACGTGCTGCAACTACTGAAGCTCCCGCTCCTAGAAGCCTGTGCTCCGCAGCAAGAGAAGTCACCGCAATGAGAAGCCTGCGCACCACAACGAAGGGTAGCTCCCACTCGCCGCAACTAGAGAAAGCCCGCACGCAGCAATGAAGACCCAATGCAGCCATAAATAAATAAATAAATAAATATTAAATTAAAAAAAGAAAAGATGACATAAAATAGAAGAAGAAAAGAGAAGGGTCTAGCCCCAATTTTTCCATTCATTTAAATGTCCCTGAACATCTCATTTTACCTCTCTGCTTCAATTTTCCCTATGCAAAATGAGAGAACTGCACCACATGGCTCTGAGGTGATTTCCAATACAATGATCTAAGGTGCTGGGGCACTAAGAATTTCCTTGAATAAAAACATCTGGGAAGAGCAAGGTCTCCTATCGGTCCTCATCAGTGTTCTCCAAGAGGATGGGTACATAACTGTGGACATTTTATTAGTTATCTGTTGTTGTATAACAAACTACCCACAAATTTAGGGACTTTAAGCAAGAATACATATTTATTCTCTTATTGATTTTCTGAGGACAAGGAACCCAGGAGTGGCTTAGCTGTGTGGTCCTGACTTAGAATCCCTCAGGAGTTTGTAGTTAAGCTGTTTGGGGGTACAGTTTTCTGAAAACTTGACTGGGACCAGAGGGTGTGTTTCCATGATGGAGCACTCAATTGGCTGTTGGCAAGAGACTTAATTTGCTCATCACATGGACCTCCCTGTCGGGGTGCTTGAGTGTTGGCTTCACTCGTAATGAGTGATCTAAGCATGAGAGCAAGGAGAAGGCATTATGCTTTTAATGACATGGTCTCACAAGTCACACTGTCACGTCTGCCGCATTCTATTGGCTAGAAACAAGTTACTAAATACAGCCCACGCTCTTAGAGGAGAGAAATGATGCTCGACCTCTTAAAAGGAAGAGTACCAACCAATTTGTGAATTTGTTTATGAACTCGTGACCTTCTTTTAAAACCCGCACGAACATCATGTGCTGGTTAAAGTAGAGTGGGTCAACACGCAAGACAGAGTACGGAAATTTCAAAAATGAACGTTTCTACAGTGACTCACTGTAAAGCATCTCCCCATGTTTTCTCATTTGTTTGTCACAACGACCTAGTGGATTGACAACATTAATATCCCCATTTAAAAATGAGGAAATGGAGGCTAGGTGACTTTTGTAAGGTTATTCAGCAAGTGAGTTATATAGCTGGGAATTAAAACCAGGTTTTCTGACACAAAACACAAAGATCTCTTCACTCTCTTTCAAATGGGAAAATTGGCAAAAAGGCCTTTGCACAGACAAGTCATTGGCAAGTTTGACTATTCCTTACTGCCTACTAATCTTTTTTACCCATCTTATTAATTTTGATATCTATTGTCAGCTTACATACTTCTAAAATTACTTGAGGTGGTTTACAAATAAAATATTTAGGAAGAAAGCAGGAGGAGTAAATACCTCTACGCACCAGAGTTGGTCAGACTACAACACTTGGCAATAAATTTGGTTCATATATTTCTGAGAGCAAAGGTGAAAAGGGAAACATGATAAGCTACAGGGGTTTCACTTTCTGACAGGCGCAAGCATAGAAGTTATCACTGCCTGAAACTAAATTCAAGAAGGAGTTTATTACATGGACCTGTGTAGACAATGCCACTTGACACTGCGGTCAATATCTCCAACTGTGCTTGTGCGGAAGACATTCTCATTTCAATCCTATATATATTCACAGAGAACATACCTCACCTTTAATTTGGTGAATATATTTGAGCAAGAGGCTAATGAAAATGTGGCCCAGGCTCATTGCCCTCTAATTATTTTATTAAACTAAGAAATGTAATGTGGAGAATATACATAAATAGATGGTTAATCTGTCTGCTGGACTGTCTTAAGTATCCGGAATTCTAAGTGAGAGCGCTTGAATGACCTGCCTAATCTTATTTCTTTGTCTTGACATCCTCTACCAGGCACCTATAGTACAAATGTTCTATATTGTCAATTAACTTAAGGGCTTCAGCTACCTGCTATAAGGGAGCAAGAAATGCTAACATAATGTTATAGAAAAATGTAAAATAAGTAAGTTGGACCACATGAACTCCGAAATCACTTCTGGGGCCAAATTGCTATGATCCTGTGACTTTAAGGGTGAGATACAATTACGCATTCCTGTCCCCAAAGAGAGCCAGCCCACTTTGGCCTGGGTGTGAGAAGCAATGCTGCCAAAAGCCTTGGCCAATTTTTTTCCCCCAAAAGGAATTTCAAGTATATCCAAGCTCCTGTGTTAGTGACTGATTGAAACCAAAGCTTTATACCGCATGACATAGGATCCTGGAATAGATAACTTTAGCCTGAAAAAAAAGTTAAGGCAGGTGCAAGCAGCTGTCCAGTCCTGCCATAAAAGAACTCAAGTTTAGCTTCAGTAATGTGCCTTCTTCCAAGTACTCTGGTTCTGTCAGGAACTCTCCAGTGAGCTGAAATATACACCCTAAATATTAACCCCAAAGTAAATGACTTAGTGTACTTTTATTTAGATATTATAATACTTATAAATGCTTCTATTTATTAATGGGAATCCTCCTTCCAGAATAGAATTGTGAATGAAATACATAAAAATTAATAGTCTTCATTTCTGTTCTAAACCAGTTGGTCTTCCTTCAAGGAAGTAGATAGATAATAAAGTAAGTAATTCTTCATTAAAAAAATAAAAAGCATTCTCCCTGAACACTGCTTATGTGCCCTGAGCAAATAGGTATTCACTTATAAGGTTTTGCTTTCTCTTTATTAACTATATTTCTATAATACTTGTTTGAGAAGTGTTGTAAAGAGAAAAAAATTAATGTACATGGGAAGAGTAGAGAGAAATGAGTGTTACTCTTTGTGCAATGATCCAGAGTCCAGAAAAGGAGGCGATCAGAGCAGAGAAGCTACCTGTCAGAATGACTAGTATATTTAGATGCTCTTCTGGTCCACTGGTTAACATCTGCATTAGCCTTAACAATGCATCAGATGCATTGCCTTTCCAATTCAATAGGCCATTGTTCAGCATTATCTTTTTTTCTTTTTAATCAAATAGAATTGTAAGTATTAATTTTCATGGCATGTAGAAAACTTCAAAAGTTGGAAAACTACTGGAAGATATTATTACAAAGTTGTCATTTAGAGTAAAAGAATAGGCTTAACAATTGTACAAACTTCAGAGAAAGGGGGAAAATTAAGATATTAAAATGCAGTGGGAGCTGGGACTTCCCTGGTGGTCCAGCGGTTAAGACTCTGCGCTTCCATTGCAGAAGGTGAGGCTTCAATCCCTGGTCAGGGAACTGAGATCCTGCATGCTGCACAGTGTGGCCAAAACATTAAAAAAAGAAAAAAAAAATTGTGGTGGGGGAAATCTACTGGGGAATTGTATGAACTGAATAAATATTTACCAGGAAGAAAAGCTAGTGAAAGTCCTTCTAAGTAGAGAAAAAGAATGGCAGGGCAAGTCTGTATTCCTGCATTGAGGAAGGAAAGACATTTGAAAATAGCTGGAGCACAAGACTCAGGGAAGGGAGTGAGAGTGAGGGGAAAGGCTGGAGAGCGGGCAGAAGCCACACCCTATAGAGCCTCAGAGGCCAGTTAGGGGTCTGTTGCTCAGCCTAGACCCCTCCTCAGGCCCAAGTCAGCTCTCAGCAGCCTCCTTTCTTCCTTGACTGCAGGTCCCCAGGGCTCTGCTAGCTTTCCTCCCTTTGATGGCCATCACCACCCACCCTTTCTCCTGCCTCTGGAAGGTGGTGCCCTCAGTTCCCAGCTTCTTTGTTTCCTGTAAGACAGCACACAGCTTTGTTGTTCAAGGATTTTCAATGCTAATGATGATGACAAAATGCTTGAGGAATAACAAAAATGGTAGACTTGTATATGGAAAGTTTTAAATTTGAAAGTAACATGATCCATGATTTACATTTTTAAGAGATCACTCTAGATATCCTGCAGAGAATGGATTGTAGGGGATAGAGTAGAAGTAGAGAGAAGGTGGGAAGGTAATGCAGGTACCTAGAGAGAGGTGATGGTACCCTGGACTAGGATGTAATGGGGAGACGGTAAAAATTATTAGATGTGGAGCATAGTTTGAGGATAGAACCAACAGGACTTGCCAATGGATTGGATAGGGTTGATGATGAAAAGAGAGGAATCAAGGATGAATCATTGAGTACCTAGTTGAGTGTTGCCCTGTTTGGACCAAGTAGCTTTGGGCTTGGGGATGAAGCGCTGTAAATAATTGAAAATATTTAAAATATTCTTAAATATTAGGAAAATGACAAGATGGAATGCAGGACTAGAACACTGAGGAGATGGGAGTGAGAGGAAAATGCTGATAGCAGTAGGAGAGGTCAAAGAAGTATAGTGATTCCAAAGGCCCACTTTACCCTACTACACCCAATTCTCAGAATCAGTCCTGTGAAAAAGGCAAGTTTGCTGGAGGTCCCTTCCACCCTTGTTGGCCATGCTGCACCAAAGAATCAATCACAGGGCTGATTTGGGGCTCAAAGGAATGGCAACAGTGGTGAATCTTCACCACCTTGGTCCCTGCTCGCCCAGTAATTATTAATTCAAGGATCTCTGAAGGGAAAGGAGCCTCCTAAGGAATTCCCTGCCTCCACAATCTGAGCCCTTCTGCTGAGTTCACATTCAGATTGTGATGCTGTCGAGTTACCCCAGGGGTAAAATTAGAGGAATTGTGTACTTGTATAACCATAGCAAATCACTTCACTCCTGACGATCTTGTGGAGACAGCAGTAGGTGGTGGCTTGAAGGGAGATCTCAGTTCCCTGTCCAGGAACTGGACCTGGGTAGCCTGGATGAGAACCAGAAATCCTAGCCGCTAGACCAGCAAGGGCTAGAGACTAGAAACAAAGTTCCCCTGGCTCTTGCCCTGTTTGAAAGCAAGAATACTTCAAGGAGGCAAAAACTGTAAGAACAAGTACAAAGTTTATTATTAGAGACACAGCACAACATGTGGGAAAGCACACGGAGAAACAGTTTGTTAAGACAGAAGCAAGGCAGAGATACACACCTGGAGAGAAAGGGTGTGCGCATCCTCCCTAATGAGGAGGAGTGCGGTAAAGAGGCGGTTAAAGTTCCGGATCTTTGTTTCCCTTTGGCCAATTAGCTCACTTCTTTTTCCACACCTGACCTGTCCTAGGTCCCTCCCCGACATGCGTGCGCATCTTTTAGCCAAGATGGATTCCAGCGCAGAGGCCAATGGGAAGGGTGACAACACCCATTATGGGGTGGCACCCTCTCCCTTTTGACCCCTAAAGAGCCCTTCTGAGCATGTGTAGTCAGGGAGGTCTCCTTGACCTCAAGAATGAGAAATATGTGGTCTCTTTATCTTTTATCTGGACAGGACTCAGCTACTCTCTGCCCCTGCCATTACTGTTACCTTAAAGTGTCCACCGGAGGCAAAGTCCAGCTTTTTACCCTGTTCCTGTTGTTATTTCTATCTGGAAGTGTAAACAGGAGGCTGGCTGTAAATGTCTAGCCTGGAGCCCATCTATTTCTTGCCTCAAGAAATATAAACAGGAGGCTAGTTGTAAATGTCTAGCCTGGAGTTCACCTATCTGCGGCCTCACTGTGATGCTTATTTGATATCAGTAATTGTGAAAACAGATTCTTCCCATTTAGAACTGCTATGATAGCTCCTGAATTAATGAGCCCAAACGAGTCCATCAGGGTGCAGTGGAGTGAAAGTTTTCCCTCTGCCACCACTGAAGAGCCTTCCTTTGAATCTGTCTTAAGTGGAATTTAGAGGAACTAATTTGACTCCCTGAAATGGCAGTTTCTGTCATCACCACTAGTAGTATCGCTTCCTGATGTCATTGCTTTTGTAGAATAGAAAAGTTGCAAACATTTAGCACAGTGATCTCCCACTATTATTACGGGGACACAAGACTATTCGTCACATCCCTACTTACCCCACTTCTAACAATGCCTACGTAGCTGGGAGTAGAACTGGACCTAAAATTCTGCTGTTGAATGTAGGTGCTAAGTTTGAAGTGGTGGATGGTGTCCCTGTGTTAGGGCAATATTCATCAGGCTCATTATCAGTCTATCAGCTTAGGGAAGAAGGGCAATACTTAGGGCATTTATTTACTCATTTATTCTTCACTCTATTTCATAAATGTTCTAAGGAAGCTGCTAAATATGAACAGTTAATTTTTTTCTTTTTTAAATAAGTTTATTTATTTATTTTTGGCTGCGTTGGGTCTTTGTTGCTGCACCCGGGCTTTCTCTAGTTACGGCGAGCGGGGGCTACTCTTCATGGTGGTGTGTGGGCTTCTCATTGTGGTGGCTTCTCTTGTTGCGGAGCACAGGCTCTAGGCACGTGGGCTTCAGTAGTTGTAGCACAGAGGCTGAATAGTTGTGGCTTGCGGGCTTAGTTGCTCTGCGGCATGTGGGATCTTCCCGGACCAGGGCTCGAACTTGTGTCCCCTGCATTGGCAGGCAGATTCTTAACCACTGCACCACCAGAGAAGCCCTGAACGGTTAATATCTTATTCTTTACCTTGGTGAATGACAAATGATTTTACTTTAGCCTGTGACTTAATGTTTCTATCCTATTTTCTGTTAAGTAGAATATTTTCCTTTGTACCTAATATAAGCTTTATACTTGCAGTTGGCTACCTACCTCACTCTCTGTGAAGATTAAGGTCAACAATGAAAGAGCTTAATACAGAGGCCATAATTCATTCTGCATTCTGTTAACAAGCAACATCCATCTAAAATAGCAACGGAGCTTTCAAGGTCCTGCTGTTATTCAGGCAGGGACTCAAAGTGATCATTTCATTGGATCACTTTCTTGGCATAGGTCGGAGCCCAAATGTAAGATGTGTTCTGTGGGCAACTGTCTGCTTATTTTCTTTTCTAGACAAGTGGTTAACCCATGTTGCATATCCTGTGTTTATAGAATTCCAGAAAGGTTATGTCATAGAAATCACTGGCGTGTGTGTGTGTGTGTGTGTGTGTGTGTGTGTGTGTGTGTGTGTGTGTGTGTGTGTGTGTGTGAAAGAGACAGGGAGAGAGAGAGATTGATTTATGGAGAGAATGTAAGCTTAAACATCTGAGGAGAAATCCATCAGTGTATAGTGACTGAGAATGTTTAAAGAGGATGCTGGCCTTAACTTACAAGTGTTCCTTATTGTGGGCACTGTTTTCTGTTTTCTAAGCAAGGAGTAAAAGGATATATTCAAGAGGCAACAGGCAAAAGAACCAGAGCACAAAACAACTAAAGTCAGACACACCGGTTTATTAAGTCTATCATTTGTAAAGTTAAAAAACTTCCTGAAGTCGTAATCAGATGCAAAACCCCTTAATTTACATTAAAAAAACCCAATTCATTTTGTCAAAAAATCTATGAGGGTTCTTTAATGAGCATTAGCTTCTAAAATAAACAAAGAATATGAGGGGAAGAAATAGAATTTATTAGAAGGAAAAAGTCCCAGAGGAGCTTTTATATTTTTAACATTGCCTTAAATTGAAAAAAAAAAAATGCTCTATTATACTGTTTATCCTGATGAATTTAACTACTTTTTGGGGGGAGGGGTGCTATTTTAAATTCAAGGTTTTGTTTCTGATTTTAAAATCACAATTAGCACAATCACTAAAGAAAATGTTTCTCCTGATGTACATAAAACAGCTTAATGTTTTAATTTACCTAAACAACCAACTGAATGGCGTAGGCCACTTTGAAAACATTCCGTAATCCTTGGAAATACCGTGGTTTCTTATATTCTTTCAAACACTAATCCTTGGAAAAAACATACCTTCCTTCATTTTCTATTCAATGTTTGCTATTGTTGTAATCTAAGTAAGGCCTCTTTGAAAAAATGCAAAAATTAAGTTTAACCCACAATTGAGTCTTACATCCTGTGGTCTTGGAATTTTTAAATTTCATTCAAAACACATATTATAAACAAAGTCTCCCAAATGACCATCTAGAGAGGAATGTGGCAAAAATCCAGAAACTATTGTAATATTTAGAACTAGGATAAGCACAAATAATCAGTGTATTTTTTCAAGAGGGGATTATGGGTTGCAGTTTTACAAACCCTACAGGGGATTTACACGAGATGGACAAAGCTAAGTTCCAGACTACTTGTGTGCCTCCAAAAGAAACCAAACACTTTAGAGTGAATGAAGAGGAAGAAGAGGCATTAAAAGGATCTCCTTAATAACTAATATTTGTTCAATATAACCATAATTTGAGGAAACAGTCTGGCTTATAAATTCCTATAAAACTCAAGTTCAAAGCAGTATGCTTGACAGGCCTGTTCTTATTAGTTAGGTGATTATTAATAGTGGAGACTGATTCAGGGTGGGAGGGCATTGCGGGGAGAACACTGGACAACACCAAAAATGATGTCACCAAGTCAGGAAAATCCACATTTTAGAGGTAGGAAGACCAGTGAAGTTATTGAAATACAAAGTAAAAACAGAAAGCACTTTTAAGAAGTAAATCTGTCAAGTGTATTTAAGTAGAATTAAGTCTAACCATTTTAGAGGCATTTAAAATCTAGACTTCTAAGGGAAAAGGTAAGACAGAGAAAGCTGTATTATTATCTCAAAATATGCAACCTGTCCTTTAGAAACATCACATTTCCCTCCAGCTCCAAAAAAATGAAAGAAAAGAACTCCAACATGGGAATGAGGCTATGAAATACATACTTTATACCTCAAAAGATAAACTATTTAGGGACAGGGCAGGGGAGGGAGAGTCAACTAAGAAGCTGGAAACCAGCCACATTTCAAAATGATTCTTATCTTCTTAGCAAAGTTTAATATAACATCTTAAGTGTGTCTAATTTTGCACCTCAGTTAACTGTAAGGATCTACTAATTTATCAACTCTTCTATAACTGTTGAGAAGGATCCTTACCTAGAGGATTCACCCTAAATTTCATGCTATTTTCAACATCATTATTAACACATAGGGTAGATCTGCAGATACTGATGGTATCTAATTTTTTTTTTCCTCATAGATAATTGAATGTGAGTAGATTTTACCACCTCCATCATATTTCAGTTTCAGTTTTAATACACCATTCTGAGAAATTTTGGTGAACTAATATAGCATTTTAGGCTGTTTTGCTTTTAATCATCATGAAAAGGCATCATTTCACTGGATGGAACAAAGGAAAAGGTTTTCTTCATATAAACTGCTAATTTTATAATACACAAACAGGACTTGTATTGTCTTGGCAAACAACAAGCTGCTTCTCAGAAAAGATAGTTAAGACTACTTTTAAAATAGTGTAGTAATCACTCTCCTTACAAATGGATAATTATTTCTGAATATTAGCTCTGATAATATGTGACTTAACAGAAAAAATGAAATGGGAAATTATATATTGTGATTTTTTTTTAACGATGCTGAAACACTTATGCCAAATCTCAACATACCCCAACTCCCTTCACAGTAATTTTTTTAAATGAAAACCTTTTAAATGAAGTAGCAAGGTTTTGGAGGGAATGGCAAATTATAGGTTACCTGGTGTAAGTAAAAGGGTTCTTGACTTGGAGGCAGAAAGACGGCATCAAATCTGGTCTGTCCACTTCTGACCTGGGTGTCCTTGGTCAAATCACTTGAACTTTGGGAGCTTCACTTCCTGCACCTATAAAATAAACATAAAAACATCTAACTCCCAGCACTAGGTGGGAGGGTTGGATAGGGGTATGGGGAGGTGGATTATAAACGTGAATAGCTGGTAAGAGGCTTCGTCCATTTATAATTGGCACTCAGAATTTGAATGCTAATCGCTTTCCTTTTCCTATGTAAACTTTACCAAAGAAAGGTAGAAATATCCAAGTCTATACTTTTGAAAGACCTCGGTATCTACATCCTGCTAGAGTCTAAAGAGTGAACTTAAAATTGTAAAGGTTGTTGCTCGCCACTTGTATTTTTTGAAAATCTTTTTAAAAGAATTACACAATTAAAGTACTTCCGAGCAGTTTAAGCATAATGAAAGGAATTTACCATTAAGAGGGCAGTTGATCTAAATAAAATCAGCTTCCTTCTCCTCTTAGCATTTTTCACTCCTGTTTAATTTTTTGCCTAGCTTTCATCATTATTTAAAATGGTCTTACTTATTTGCTTACCCCTTTATTATCTATGTCCCTATCTTTGAACACAAGTCCCCTGAGGGCAGTGATCTTGTCTTACTGGCTCAGACCTGTCTCCCCTGCGCTTACAAGAGTGCCCGGCTCAGAGGCCCGGCTCAGAGTGAGTGTTCAGTAAATATTTCTTTTTCAATCAACGGATGACAGAGGGATAGATTCAATAAGGTGAAAGTAGGATAGGATAAATTGAGCCATCAGGGCCCTGAATGGTATTTGATGGAGTAGAGGCTGTAAGGAGGCAATTGAGTTAGTTACTTGATTGCAAATTTATTTATTTATTTATTTATTTTATTTATTTTTTTTTTTTCTTTTTGCTGTATGCGGGCCTCTCACTGTTGTGGCCTCTCCCGTTGCGGAGCACAGGCTCCGGATGCGCAGGCCCAGCGGCCATGGCTCACGGGCCCAGCCGCTCCGCGGCATATGGGATCCTCCCAGACCGGGGCACGAACCCGTATCCCCTGCATCGGCAGGCGGACTCTTAACCACTGCGCCACCAGGGAGGCCCTGATTGCAAATTTAGAAGGTTATACTGAGACACCCTCAGTTAATCTGGCCTGTATTTCCATTCAGAGGCCTTCAGGTTGAACTTCTTAAGAAAGTTACAGATGAGTATCCCAAAACACCCAAACAGGGAGGGGACTCTGCTGATCTGACGCCTACCTTGTTGTGACAGGCATTTTGCATGTATGTTGTACGTATATTATTCACTACAAACATATGAGGTGATTATTAATATTTACCTCTTTTTGTAAAGGATCCTAGAAGTTAAGGAACATACCCAGTTGGTATGAACTAAAATCCCTCCTCTGTGCATTGCATGGCCTCCATTAAGTTCCTTTAGTAACTGCTATGAGTCCAAATTAAAAATACGGACATCATTATATTGTTTAGATCCTTTTTTTTCAGATTCTATTTTGTGCTGAGGCTTGATAAGGTGACTCCTGTAAAAGAAAGTTGATTATGGAATATCCCTGGAAGGATTCTCAAGAAACTGGTGATAGGATTTTCTTTGGAGAGGGCAACTGGGTCCCTGGGAGACCCCAGCCAAAGGGAGTCTTACATTTCTCTGCATTTAGTGTTGCCAGCTAAGATACAGGACGCCCACTTAAATTTGAGTTTCAGACAAATAACAAATAATTTTTAGATAAGTATGTCCCAAATACTACATGGGACAAACTTATACTAAAATTTTGTTGCTGTTGTTTATCTGATATTCAGCTGTAATTGGGTGTCCTGTATTTTTATTTGCTAGATCTGGCAACCCTACGTGCATTCCTTTCTGTGAATTTAAAATTTTGTTTCATGTGTACATAAGACCCATTCTAAAAATAATAAAATAATTTAATCTAATAAGGCAGTTTTTGCTGTTTGTCACATATTTAAAGGCAATTTTAGCTAAGGACTGGAAGTGGACATCGTTATCGATTGAAATTAAATGAGACTTAAGGATAATTTTTAAAAATAAGTATAAAAAGACTAAGTTTGCAAAGATGATTTTGATGGCATGCATTTTGCCAGAATAGTGCAGCTAAGGGGGAAAAAATTCTGAAAACACATTTCCTGATGAAATTGTAAACAATGGAGCCATAAAGGAAACACCTTCTCAATCATGGATCTTGGGATAAGACTGAGTCAGGAGAGGAAGAAATAGTTATCTGAAGTCCAATTACCTTCAGCTCCACAAAGGTGGAATCTTAAATTGATTGAGCTTTAGAGCCGGAAGGAAACTTTGGGGTTTTCTTTTCAATTTCTTCATCACTTCCTCCACATTTGAAAATAAGGAATTTCCATTTCCAACTCCTCTACATCCCACCCCAACCCTCCAACTCCCCATCACCAGCTCTCAGGAATAGCCTAGAGGTGGTGTCCCAATTCTTAGGTCTTCAAGGTAATATTAGCATACCTATTATGTAATTACCCTACAAGTCCCAGGACTTTGGGTTCTTAATTCATCAAAGGTAAGGAGGGAGAAAGTGACCCAGTAGGTCCAGCATAGGGCAAATGACAGGAAATGTTCATATTCTGCTGTATCTGTAACTGTGAGCTAAGGAAATTTAGTTAATTTCTCTGGGCCATAGCTTCCTTAGCTATTAAAAGGGGGAGGAATCCTATTCAGGGATCCTGAATGAGATCCTGGACATGAAGTCCCTTGGATTAAGTTGGTACTCAACAATTGCAGCTATTAATTTTATCTTAAAACAAGGTCAGTTCACTTCCGAAATGTTAAGAAATCTCATCCTTTCCAGAAATATAATCTCAAACTTACTATGATGCTAGAGGATAAATCAATTGATATAGTGATGACAATTCTCTAATTTTCTATGGAGCTTATTATTTATTTGTCCACACATGAACATTTATATCAGTATATGGCTAAGGTAAAGGTTAAGATCATACTGACTTTTAAAGCAACTAAATGAATAAAGTTAAATTTTAACCCTTTCTGCTTTTTTTGTTAACAGCTTTATTGGGATATACTTCACATACCATATAATTCACCCTTTAAAGTGTACATTCAATGGTTTTTAGTATATTCACGAAGTTGTGCAACAATCACCACAATCAAGTTTGGAACATTTTCATCATTCCAAAAGAAGTCCTATACGCTTTAGTGGTCACTCACAACATACCCCTCCCAATACTTCCTAGCCCTAGGCAACCATTAATTTACTTCCTATCTTTATAATTTTGTTTATTCTAGATATTTCATATACACAGAGGGCCTTTTGTGACTTGTTTCTTTCATATAGCATGTTTTCAAGGTTAATTCATGTTATAGTATATATCAGTACTTCATTTCTTTTTGTGGCCTAATAATATTCCATTTTATAGATATACTACATTTTATCCATTCATCAGTTAATGGACATTTGGTTTGCTTCTACTTTTCAGCTGTTACAAATAATGCTTCCATGACCATTCACGTACAAGTTTTTGTTTGGACATATGTTTTCAGTTCTCTTTGGTATATACCTAGGAAAATTGCTGGGTCATATGGTAACTCTATTTTAACCTTTTGAGGAACTGTCAGACTGTCTTTCAAAATGGCTTTGTCATGTTACATCCCCACCAACAGTGTACAACAAGTGTTTTAATTTTTCTACATCCTTGACGTGTCGTTATCTGTCTTCTTGATTGTTGCCATCATAGTGGGCATGAAATGGTATCTCACTGTGGTTTTGATTTGCACTTTCCTGATGCTTAATGATGTTGAATATTTTTCCAAGTGTTTATTGGCCATTTGCATGTCTTATTTGGAGAAATGTCTATTTAGTGCCTTTACTCATTTTTAAATTGGATTATTTCCTTTTTTTTATTTACTTTTTTAAAAATTGAAGTATAGTTGATTTACCATGTTGTGCCATCTCTGCTGTGCCGCAAAGTGACTCAGTTTTATACATATATACATTCCTTTTTTTAATATTCTTTTCCATTATGGTTTATCCTGCTATTCAGTTTTAAGAATTCTTTATATATTTTAGATATTAGATCCTTATCAGATATACGATTTGCAAATATTTTCTCCCATTCTGTGGGGTGTCTTTTTCACTTTCTTCAGGGTGTGCTTTGAAGCACAAAAGTTTAATTTTAATGAAGTCCAATTTATTTATTTTTTCTTTTGTTGCTTGGGCTTTTAGTGTCATATCTAAGAAACCATTGCTAATCCAAGTTCATGAAGATCTATGCTTTCCTCTAAGAGTTTTATGGTTTTAGTTTTTACATTTAGGTCTATGATCCATTTTAAGGTAATTTTAATATATGTTGTGAAGTTTGGGGACCAAGTTTATTATTTCCCATGTGGCTATCCAGTTGTCCCAGCACCATTTATGAAGACTATTTTCTCCCCATTGATTTGTTTTTGCACTCTTGATGGAAATCAATTGACCATAAATGTGAGTTATGTTTGGACTCTCAATTCTACACCATTGAACTATATGTCTACCTCATGCATGCACCACACAGTCTTGATTACTGAAGGCTTGTAGTGGGTTTTGAAAAGGGGAAGTGTAACTGCTCCAGCTTTTTTTTTTTTTTTTCAAGGTTGTTTTGGCTATTCTGGGTTCCTTAAATCTTCATATGAATTTTAGGAACAACTTGTCCGTTTCTGCCAAGAGGACAGTTGAAATTTTGATAGTGATTGTGTTGATTCTGTAGGTCAATTTGAGGAGCGTTGCCATCTTATTAGTATTTTTCAATCCATGAACATGAATGTCTTTCCATTTATTTATTTAGATCTTTAAAAATTTCTTAAAAACATCTATTTCAACAATGTTTCATAGTTTTCAGAATATAAGAACTGCATTCCTTTTGTTAAATTTATTCCGAAGTATTTTATTCTTTTTGATGCTAATGGAATTGTTGTCTCAATTTTATTTTTGGATTGTCCCTTGCAAATATATAGAAATACAATTGATGTTTGAATATTGACCTTGTATCCTGCAAACTTGCTGAACTTGTGTATTAGTTCTAATACATTTTTAGTGGAGTCCTCAGAATTTTGTATATATAAAGACCTATCATCTGAAAATAGAGACACTTTTTGTTCTTCTTTTCCAATCTGAATGGCTTTATTTAATTTTCTTGCCAAATTGCTTGGGTAGCACCTCCAGTGCAATGTTGAATAGAAATGGTCCAAATGGAAATCTTTGTCTTCTTCCTGATGTTAGTGGGAAAGCATCAGTCTTTTATGCTTAAAAATGACACTGATTCTGGATTTTTCATAGATGCTTTTATCAGGTTGAGGAAGTTCCCTTCCTAGTTTGTTCAGTGTTTGCTGGAATTTTGTTGAGAATTTTTGTGTTTATATTTATTGGTTTGTAGGTTTCTTTTCTTGTAATGTCTTTGGTAAATTATTTTTTAAAATAATAAACACGGGAAAAAATCCACAAGGGTATTAGGTCTTCTCCCTTTTTTGGCTACCCATCCTTAGCCACTGTTACTAGTTCATATGATTGATTTATATATATAAAATATTACCTGCTATTTAAAAATAAATCTTTTGCATTCTTAAGCATTTATATTTTTGTAAATAATTTTAAAAATTATAATCTGATACTTTGAGTATATGATACAAGATATTCTCTATCAGGTTGTAATAATAAAATAACTTAAATTTCTATAGCAAAAAGTCCAAACAAACCTCACAAGCATAAATTCCACTTCCAGAACTTTAACTTGTACAAGTCATGCTCTCTGAGCCTCAGCTACAACAGGAATAAAATTACCTACCTGCAGCTTTGTCCTGAGGACTGACTGAGATGATATTTGTGAGAAGGCTTGGGATGGTGTAGACTCGCTCATATTTATTGTCATTTCACAAATTGCATATCACAGTATCCCTTTAAATAGAAAGGGGTTCGGTTGCATGTTAGATCGGCATACAACTTTTTTTTTTTTTTTTTTTTTTGCATTACGTGGGTTTCTCACTGCTGTGGCCTCTCCCGTTGCGGAGCACAGGCTCTGGACATGCAGGCCCAGCAGCCATGGCTCACAGGCCCAGCCGCTCCGCGGCATGTGGGATCTTCCCAGACCGGGGCACGAACCCGTGTCTCCTGCATCGGCAGGCGGACTCTCAACCACTGCGCCACCAGGGAAGCCCGGCATACAACTTTAAAAACACCCTCTGTTTCATAAAACTGAGTACTTCTGTATGTAATCTGTTTTTCAGAAGTTATCTTTCAGTTCTTAAGTCTTTTTCTTTGGCTTAGATTCTGTGATTTGTTGCCTATTTTGGAAACTTGGAAAGTACCATGCAAATACAGATATAGTTTTGCTGGTTAAAAATAAAATACTTAGTGTTTGCTGGTGAAGGAAACTATGATGCTATGTAGGTAAAACTGCATGATGAAAATCAGATTCACATTTCATAAGAACATTTCGGGAGAACTTTAGACTTGAAAAGTAGGAGACAGTTGTTTCTCCCAAACAATAGTTTACAACTCTCACTGAAGTCAGAAGTAATTCTGAGGGCAGAATTTAAGCCAAGTGTTTTGAAAGCTGGGAGAAAGAAAAAAAAAAAAAAAGAAGTATGCATAAATTTCCAAATCTTCCCAAAGAACTTAAGTGGGAGGAGATTTGCAGTTAAGATCTTGAGAAATGTTTTTTCCACTAGTGGGATATTAGTAACACCTTAATACAATTTATTTTACCTTCCACAGAATGCTAATCATGATAGAATTTTGTTAAATAACCATTTAAGAGAAAAAAAGCTCATGTAGAACAATACCAGTTATAATATGTAACACGGAGTCTTCAAAGGTTCCTTTAAATAGGGAGTTTCTCTAATGCATTTTATAAATTAAGTACATCATTATGGAACTGAGATGAAACTTTTCTGTTTTTCCTATTGCATTAAACTAAATCTGTACTCAATATTTATTGATAGCTTACTTAGAAATTATCTTATATATTTTTCCTGCAGTAATTTCACAAGATTTCATTTTTAAACTCCCCTTGTTGACATGACAATTAAAATTTTAATTAATTAAAATACAAACTATTGACATACTGACATCATGGCTGTTTTAAAAGTGACAATGTACAATTTTGATTGTGATGTTCAAGGGGATTCTCCATTGTCTTTGACAGCTGTCCTTGACAGAGTTTGGTATTTCACAAGATAGGAATTGTTTGATATCTTTCACTATTTGTCAGTGGTTGAATAGACTGGTTCCAAAGTTGATCTTCTTAGTTCTTAGCCTATTTTGGACAAGGATTCTAGCCACAAAGGTCATAACCGCAAGTTGATGCTTATCATTACACTATCTCTGACACAAAACAACACAGATGCAAAGAGTAAAACCTTTCTGGTAGGTTTTCTTTGAAAAACTGATAAAGGTCATTTGCGCCCCAGGTTAATAGTAACATGGGCCAGAGGAGAAAATTTAGGGATCTTTGTCTGTTCTATTGATTTGCTATAAAACCATACTCAAGTTTTTACAAATAAATGTGCCAACCAAAAATAAATACAATAAACTTATTTAAAGATAATTCTTGCCATTTAATTACCTACGTCATTATCTGATTTGATCTGTGTAACAAATCTCTAAGGCAGGGAGTCTTAGTCCATCTAATAGAAAAGAAAACTGAGCATTGGCATGGGTGGTAGAATTTCCTAAAGCAGCAGCATTTACTGAGTACTTACTATGTACCCAGTTATTTCATGTAATATCTCAAATAATTTTCAAAATGACTGTAAATCATAGGTTTTACATTCCCCATTTGCACATGAGGAAATATTAGCTTGCCCAAAGTTAGCCAGCTGGCTAGTGGTGGATGTAGGACTCAATGGGAGAGCTGTTCCAATGCTTTTTCCTTTATACCCCAGCTGTTTTGTTAATTATGAGTGTTCAACATTGACCCAATACAGAATCAAAAACCACAATATATGATACATGACAAAGGGGAACGTTTAGAAAATCAAAACTCAAATATATTCTTTTATAAACAGATAACTGGAATTTTGCAACTCATACGGTGTTTTCATTTATTGAATAGATAGTATTAACTGGCTTTATCTTGTTTATGTCATAGAAAGAACAAGATGTATCAATCACACATGGAAACATTTTCTTTCAATTACATGAGCAACAACTTTTGACAGATTATTCACCTTGTACACATTCTCACCAAAGGTACATTTGATTCCATTCGCATTCTACATCATTAGAGTAAATGGCTCGTTCTTTTGCTTGTTTCATATTAAAAAAAATTTATTGTTACGTTGCATTTTTAAAATTTTTATTTTATTTATTTACGTGGTTCTGCTGGGTCTTAGTTGCGGCGGGCGGGCTCCTTACCTGCGGCTCCAGGGCTCCTTAGTTGCAGCTTGCCAGCTGCTTGTTGCTGCATGCGGGCTCCTTAGTTGTGGCATGTATGTGGGATCTAGTTCCCTGACCACTGATCAAACCCGGGCCCCCTGCATTGGGAGCTCAGAATCTTAGCCACTGCACCACCAGGGAAGTCCCCTGTTCCACCTTCTTGAACTGCTGCACATGTTAAGCTTTGCTTTACTTGGACCAAAAAAAAAAAGAAAGAAAAAAAAAGAAAATAAATCAAATTCCCAGGGCCAAAGAATCCTGTTTAAAATCAAACGCAATTGGAAAGCAAAGGGTGGATATTTATTTTTGTTTCTCAAGTTCTCCTAAAGCCCACTCTGTGACTTACTTTCAATGTTCTCTTTCTTTCTTTTAATCCTAGAATTAGAGCTTGTTTTCCTTATAGGATCACATAGTCTTTATGGAATCCTTCTTGACACTTTTTCAATCTTCTATACATTTTATTAACTTTAATTAACACAAAGTAGAAAACGATAGGGATACTTTTATTAAAAAAGGGAGGTATAAGGATGAATGAAAACCATGAGTTAAGAGACTTCTGTGGAGTAAAAGGCTCCTAATTTCTAACGTGAGTTATCAGTTAGGTTTTCTTAGGCACACAACCACCTCACAATCTGATCACATCAAGCCCTGCTCTTGTCGGCCATCTACAGCAGTTTTCCTAATCTTTTTGGACACGTGAACCTCTTAGAAGTTAAATAATAATAATGATATTGCCATTTCTGAATGGGTATGATAAAGAAATGAATCAACATCAATCTGGATAGAACCATCACTATGTTTGGTTATTTTAACATTGATTGTTGAAGCATTAAAGACATTTTGACATGCTTTGTAAGAATTTTCATGGGATGAAGGCAACTTATGGATTTATTAAGTAAAAATATTAATGATAAAAATGAACACTACTATAGCAATTATGTTACAGGTATCATTCTATGTGCTTTAGACAGAATAAACACTTTGAATCCTCATAACAACCCTATGAATTAACTGCTATTTTCTCCATTGTATACGTGAGGAAACAAGCACTGACAGGTTAAATAACTGGTCTAAGGTCTTACAGCTGGAACCATGCAATGTGATGCTGGAACCCGTGTTCTCCATCATGGGGCTGCCTAGTATTCAATAACATTTACAATATTTTAGTGTGTCTCATTAATATGAGTTGGTGTAACTTAACTTTAGAATGAAAGCAATGTTGAAACGTGCCGCTGTGTTTAAACCACCACAGCAAAACGTGATCGCATCACAAATGTGCTGATCTCACTGCCACTATCTGCTCCACATGTCTATTGGATATACACGTAAGGGCCTCCAAACTTATTCCTCTTAATAGTTAAATATTTCATTTATTGTTTTAACAAAGAACTATACACCAGTGGTCCCTTTAATGTGAAACTCTTGAAGAAAGAGTACACCAAACTCCTACAACAAAGATTCAAAGCTTGGTTCATGGACAATTTGCATCAGAATCCCTGACCAGCCTGCTAGAAAAGCCTATTCCTGGGCTTCAGCCCAGATTTACTCATTTAAAGTCGTAGGGAGTGGGCCCACCAACTTTTGAGGACCACCCTTCTACCAGGTCCTTCTTGTGACCCTGCCTACGCTGCCTACCCCCGCTTCTACATGCACTACCTGGAGTTCCCCTGAATACAAGATGCTGTTTCACACCTCAGAGCCTGAACATGCTGTTTCCTGTGCTTCTTATGCTTCCTCCTCTTATTGTCTTCTGAACTCCCACTCCACTAAGATTTAGTTCAAAAGTCATCTCTGCAAGGTTTCCCTGGGCCCATCAGGCAAGAGTTAGGTGCTTTTTCCACTGTACCCCAATGCCATTAAACTCATGCCTCTACCCTAGAAATATCCTGCAACTGGTCTGTGTACTCTGCTGGCTGGGGGCAGGGGGTTCCCCTGAGGTCTCTGCACTACCTATCCTTTGTAAACTACCAAAGATCATGCCTGGTATAGAGTAGTAGGGACCCTGAACTTGCTGCTTGAATGGACTGAGTTCAGTGTTACCAAATGATTGGGGTGAAGTCCTGACAGTTCTGCAGTTCTTAATTCTACTGAGACAATACATCAAGTACATGACTTCTATTAGAAAATGATTTTTTAGCAGGTGGGAAAAAGGAAACACTTCGGTCATTTTTTTCTTCTTGCACATTTATTCCTTTTCTTTCTTTCCCCCTTTAATTAAAATGTTTTATATTTTGAGCAGGCAGTACATGTGCTTGGTACAAAATTCAAAGGATCCAAGATAAGCCACCTCTTCACCTACATCCTCCAACAACTGAGTCCCTTACAGTGAACCAGTCACTGTTAGAGTTTCTCCTGTATACTTCCAGAACCCTTTTAGATACATATAGGCAAATAAGTATACATTTATCTATCACTATTTTGAACCTTTTAAAAAATATTTATTTATTTATTTATTTGGTTGCACCGGGTCTTAGTTGCAGCAGGCAGGCTCCTTAGTTGCAGCACGTGGGCTCCTTAGTTGTGGCTTGTGAACTCTTAGTTGTGGCATGCGAACTCTTAGTTGCAGCATGCATGTGGGATCTAGTTCCCTGACCAGGGATTGAACCCAGGCCCCCTGCATTGGGAGTGTGGAGTCTTATCCACTGCACCACCAGGGAAGTCCCTTGCACCTTGTTTTTTTAAACTTTGTGATCCTTCCACATAAGCACATAAAAAGCAGCCTCTGTTTATTAACAGATGCATACTATTCGATTCTATGTATATATCAGGGTGGTTTTCTTTTTTTAATTTAATTAATTTATTTATTTTTGGCTGCATTGGGTCTTCATTGCTGCGCAAGGGCTTTTCTCTAGTTGTGGTGAGCAGGGGCTACTCTTCGTTGTGGTGCGCGGGCTTCTCAATGCAGTGGGTTCTCTTGTTGCAGCACAGGCTCTAGGTGCGTGGGCTTCAGTAGTTGTGACATGTGGGCTCAGTAATTGTGGCTCACGGGCTCTAGAGTGCAGGCTCAGTAGTTGTGGTGCACAGGCTTAGTTGCTCCACGGCATGTGGGATCTTCCCGGACCAGGGCTCAAACCCGTGTACCCGGCATTGGCAGGGGGATTCTTAACCACTGCGCCACCAGGGAAGCCTGGTGGTTTTCTTTTAATAAGACATCTCTTCAACGACATTTAGGTTATTATCAGTATTCTCTAATATCAATAATGCTACAATATATGTACAGGTAGTTTCACACACTATGAGTTTATTTGTAGGATAGATGTCTAGAAACGGAATTGTAGGATTAACAGGTAGTGATAAGTTTTATCACAATGGTTTTCATAAAGATTATACACGTTTTCGCTCCACTAGCAACACATGAGAATACCTGTTTCTTTATATTCTTCCAATAGTGTTTTGTTTCCTGAGGTTCTAGGATGGAGTAAAGGAAACACTTCAAGTTAAGTATAGGTTCATCTACTGGTCTAACCCAGGAGTAAGAATATTTTTTTGCAAAAAGTCAACACAGGTGTTTGCTTTGTAGTCTCATTTCTCCTCTCCAGGCAAGCTGGCATTGGGGTATTCATTACTGGTCTAACCTCGGTATTGTTTTGAACCCTAGAAGGCTTAGTGAGTCTTAAGAATCATTTCTACTCTGTTTTAGAAGTGGAAGACATCCCATTCATTCTACAAATACTTACTGAGCGTATATCCTGCACCAGGCATTGTTCTGGTGGCTGAGGCGTGAACAATGAACAAAGTAGAAGTCCCTGCCCTCATTAAGATTGCATTACAAGGGCCTCCCTGGTGGCGCAAGTGGTTGAGAGTCCGCCTGCCGATGCAGGGGATACGGGTTCGTGCCCCGGTCTGGGAGGATCCCATATGCCGCGGAGCGGCTGGGCCCGTGAGCCATGGCCGCTGAGCCTGCGCGTCCGGAGCCTGCGCGTCCGGAGCCTGTGCTCCGCAACGGGGGAGGCCACAACAGTGAGAGGCCCGCATACCGCAAAAAAAAAAAAAAAAAAAAAAAAAAGATTGCATTACAATGGGGGGAGGCAGAGAGTAAACACAATACACAGATATGATATATGGTATGTTAGTTTACGATAAGTGCCATGGGAAAAATGAAGGAGTGAACAGGGGGTATGATGAGTTACTTTCGTGAAGGGTGGTCAGGGAAGGCCTTGCTGAGAAGGTGACATTTAAGCAAAGACCTGAAAGCAGTGAAGGAAGGATCTGTAAGGCAACCGGGGAAAGAGCAAAGGTAGGAGTTGAGGGTGTGCCTAGTATGTCCTAGGAACAGCAAGGAAGGCTGCTGGTTAGGGCTCAGTGAGCAAGGGGAAGAGGTGAGATCAAGGAGGTCAGGGGGTTTGGGTGGCAGGCCTCATAGGAAAATAGGAAAACCACTGGAGAGTTCTAGAGGGTTACTCTAAATGCTCTACTGAGAACAGACTGAGGGAAGGCAATAATGGATGAAGGCAGAATGAGTTAGGAGACTTCCTGAAAACCAGGTGAGAAATGAGATGGGTTAGGCTGGGCTGGTTGCCACGGAGGTGTGGATGTGTTTGGACTGTGCGTCAGTTTTGATGGTGGACCCAGCAAGATTTTGTTAGATTGGATGTTGGATGTGAGATGGAAAGGAGGTGAGAATGATTCCAAGGTTCTTGGCTTAAATAAGTGGAAGAATGGAATTATTTACTGGGATGGGGAAAGAATGCAGGTAGAGCAGGTATTGGGGTGAAGGTGAGTTGTGATTTGACTTGTGGCTCTCTGTGGCTGGGGCTCTCAGATGGCCATGGTTCCAGATGCAATTAATGACCTAGACACGGCCATGACTGAAATGCCTTCTTGGGATGAAGGCTCAAAGGAATGTGTGCCCATGGGCATCGTTCTCCTGGTGCTAGCCTATTCCAAGTCAGCCTTGCACTGAGATACTGCATTAAATGTTCTTGCATCTTCTTTTTGTGAAATACTTAATCAAAGGGATATGCAAATGCACGCACACACACACACAACTAACCTTGAAAACAACTAAAAAACTTGATTTCTTGTCCACTACATAACTAGCAGAACATGAACCCTTATTAAAGGACTCACTGTTCTCCGAAAATAAAAAACTCAATTCAACTCTACATTTGTGGGTCTACGATGTCATCAAGACACCAGTTCCTAGACAATGCCAGGCTAGGCTGGTTACAGAAACCACACCAAGGCAATCTGAAATGTGCCTGGTTGAAGAATGCAAACCGGAATTCACTGGACAAATAAACCAAGAAGGAATGCACTTAAAACAGCTGTCACTAAAGCATCTGATGAAACAATACCTAAAATTTGGAATGAATATTTCAACAAACACATAAAAAGGTGAAGGAAAGCAAAACCAGTATTTTAAGTTAGGGGAAAGGAAAAACAAACAAACAAAAACTCCACAGAAACTTATATACACGGATTACTTCAAAAGGCTAAAAAGAGATCAAGGGGGAGAAATTTTAAAAATGTGTCCCTGAGTGGGAGGCGGAATCTATGCAAGTCTACAACGCAAGGGCGCACAGAGCAGAATTTTTTCCCTACCCAACTCGCGAGACCAGCGGGTACCTCAGAAAGAAAACAACCGTTCGCTAGAAGAGAGTAGCTAAGGGAATCCGAACTTGTTTTAAAGCAAGTAAAGTGGTGGCCAGACTGGGTGACTCAGAGGCATGACTCAAACCCGACACTGGGGGCCGTCAGCTCCCGGAGGCCGGGGGCGCGGCGTCAAAAACATTTTAGGAAAGTACCAGGCGCGTGGAGGGCGACAGGAAACCTCCCCGGGGACCGGACTGGGGCTCCTCCTGCCCTAGAGTCTGACCTCTTACCATCCACACCAGGAAGAGTTTCTAATCTCCAGGCTTCCCCTTCTTCTTTCAGAAGCTGCCTCTCCACCACCCCCATTTTCCTTCCACAAAGCGTCACGCAGCGTGTGTGTGCGAGACGTCGGGCCCCTCCCAGTCGCCCTCCGCCCCCCGCCCCCCGCCCCGCGCTCCCAGCCGCGCTCCGCTCCGCGCTCCCAGCCACGCGCACCGCCCCCCACCCCCCCAGCTCGCCCCCGCGCCTCCTCCAAGAGCCGCTCCCTTCCCACCCCGCCTGCGCCCGCCGCCCGGGCACGCGCGGCACGAACAGGGCCGGGAGCGGCTGTAGACAAACACCTGTCCCTCCTGGGCTCCGCGAGATTTGGAGCTAAAGCATAGGCAACAGTGGGAGGGTTCTCGCGAGGTTTAAGAAATTTCCCACGGCCCGTGTTGTGTCTGAATCGAGTAGTGGAAGGCGGTGGGAAGGAGGTGTAGCGTGAGACTGGGCTGCCCGCATTGGGCACATGCGCAGTGCCGCTCGCTCGTGCCGCGCCAATCCTGCAGCGCCTTCAGCAGGTTTCGGGCTCTGGATTCCAGTTCTCCGGGTTTTGGGGCTCCCTGCGGGAGGCAGTGCTGGATCTGGGAATCTCTAGGAATTGAAAGGGCAAGGGTGGGGGGAAGAAAGGGGTGCTGCAGGTAGGGAGGAAGAGGTAGGGCTCGGTCCTGCACCTTTCTAGTAAGTGCCCAGACGGGCCAAGTTTGCTCGGGGGCTTCCAGGTTTAGATTGTCTGAGATGCACTTCGGGCAACGAGCAGCGTCCTCGACTGTGCCAGGCCCACGGGAGGACCTTGTCAGTCTGTCCCCGTATACATCTGGGTTCACACAAGTCTGGGGGCTGCGATGAGGTCCTAGGGAGATTTACACGACAGGCAGCTCTCTGCCCAAGCAAAACCTTTGGTTGAGTGCGGGGTGGGGGAGTGGTGGCTTTCAATTACAACGCAGTTTTCACTTCTGGAGAAAGCTTCGCGGTGCTCTGGCGTGTGTATGCGAAGTGGGCACAGTAGGGGTGTCTTTGCCAGAGGCCTTGGCCTGACCTCATTTCACACCCAAGGAGAAGAAAGCTAAGGCTCTAATAGAGCTCAACTGCAAAAGTTGTCCATTTACAGAGTTCTGGAGGGTCGGACCACGTTGTAATATTGTCTGTCTCTCTGTTAGCAAGGGGGTCGAATGAACTAAGATAATTCTTGGTTTGTCACTCGGCCGAACTCCAGGCATCTTTGTAGCTCCAGCACCTAACGCTGACATTACCATAATGGAGGCGTCCAATGAACGTTTGAATGAATGAAAAGGGCTGGGAACTAGAGTGAGCGGGAAGCCACTTGGAAAACACCCATTTGAGGAGGTGTTTCATCTAGGCCTGTGAAACGCGGCAGACTTTCCCAGGACCCCTCCGCTCTTCCCCTCGGCTCCGCCTCCTGACCCCTCCATTCTCCGTCCCCGTTGTAATCCCCTCCGGTTTTCCTCAGTCTCCACGTACGTCCCTCAGGGCGCGTCCCAAAACCCGGATAACCGGAGCGCTCCCCATGGACCAGATGGAGGGCTCGCCCGCGGAGGAGCCGCCTGCGCATGCTCCATCTCTTGGGTAGGTTTCCAGGGAAGGCAGTGAGCTGTATCCCTTACTCCGCTGGCGGCGCGAGGCGTCTGGCTCTTCGCGGCTGCTGCGAGGGGAAAGGGAGCGCGGGGGCTGGGTGGAATCGAGGAGTGAGGAAAAAGGGAAGGGGCGGGGGAGAGGGACCAGGGAAGGCGTCAGGGGGAATCTCGCGAGGGTTGGAGTTTTGGCGAGAGTTTGTGGAAGATGGCGCCTGTTGTGACAGGGTAAGTCTGGGGGAATCGGAGCGCTGGGAACCGGGAAAGTTGCGGGCGTCTCGTAGCCCGCGACGGGCGGCGGGTTCGAGGGCCGCGGCACGCTTGGCGTCCGGGGGCCGCGGGGGCGGTGTAGCGTGCGCCGAGCGCGGCGACGGCGTGTGGCCGTGCGCTGCCTGCTCTGCGCTGCTGTGGCTCGGGCTCCGGCGCTTGAGGGCGGGCGGCGACGGCGGCGAGGCCGGCGGGTGCGGGCGTGAGTGCGGCCCAGCGCGCGGGGCCCGCGGGCTCCGTGCCCGCAGCGCGCCTTCCGCGCCGATGTTCGCGGGCCCTGCCTCCCGGCCCCGCGCAGCTTTGTTCCTTGAGGCCGTCGTCGCCTTCTCGCCGGGCGGGTGCCCCCGGCGCTTTGTCTCTCCCCGCTGCCCCCCGCGACTCTCTACCCCCGGCCCTTTGTTTCGCCTCCTTGGGCGCTTTGTCCGACCCGTCGCGCCCCGCATCCCTTCTCCATCTCCTCCCCTCAGCTGTCCTTCCTTCCGTGCCCCTTTGTTGTGCCCCTCTCTATTCGGTAGCTCAGTGACCTGCGACAGCCCAGGTACCAGATTTCTGTTTTTCTTCTAATTTTTCTCCCATTATTTCTCTCTTGCGTTTCCCTCTCACCTTTCTGCTTGGTCCTTGATCACCCCCGGAGGCTTTGTCTCCCCCGTCCAGTGGTTTATTCGCTTGGTACCCCCTTCACCTTCCATCATCGGTTGATTTATCCACTACCCACGGTGTTTGTCGGCTGAACTGTCTCAGCCCCGGGGACTGCATATGGTGCTCCTAAGTACAGACAGACCCGAGGGTTTGTTTTTGTTTTTGTGCGTCTGAAAGATGCGTGGGGATACTTGGTTTCCTCCTCAGCGCTCCTCCTCTCCGCACCCTTTTCTCTCGGGATTGCGTGCACACCTCCCCACCACCCCTTTCTCTCGGGATTACAGTGTCTCCAGTTTTCTTCGCGGTCTCTTTGGGCCCCTGGTTGTTTTGCTTGGCAACAGTAGCCCTGGAAAAAGGTCTCTTGGTTATTCGCCCCCCGCCCCCCAGTACCCGCCCTCCCGCCCCTTGGTTTCTGATGGCCTAGGCCAAGGGCAGCTGTCGTAGCTTTGCATCTGGGTTACCTGAGGGTGTTGTAGAGACGAAAGGTGTTTTTTTTCTGTTGGTGTGCGAGAATAGTTTCAGTTGTTACGATGGATATTCATTTGGTACGTGCATAGCAGTTGAGTATTTGGTGTTAAAAAACTTGTGAATGTTGGTTTGAGGTGGAGAATTTCAGCATTTTCAAGAGTTCAGTTATTTTACCAGTAACTGCTGTTTCGCAAGGTAAAAGGGAGGGCATCCTGCTTGGAAATTTGATATAAATATTTTACTTTTTCTTAATTTTTAGATAGTTTACAGTTACGTGCTTTTGCTCCGTAGATGTATGACAGCTCTTCTGCCCCATCTTCGAAGTTGAAACGGGGAAAGCGCTTAAGAGTGCAGTTTGGGTTGATGAATACTGCTTCTGGAATCTTTGTGGAATGCATTAATCAAATGCAATTAAAAGACATTTAAGTAATAGTCTTTAAGTAAGGTAAAGGCACTTCTAGTGTTAAAGGAGCTTTAATTTGTTCAGAGTGCTTATTGTTATGGAAATGTTAAAAGCTTGGAGTTTGGTGTGGGAGTTGGGGGAGGGTGGTATGGTGTGTTTAAATGGCCTGGATATTCTGGTGCTGGAATAAGAGGTATTAGATTTGCCAGTATTACTAGGCTGAGTAGACTGTTCAGGAGGTACACCCCCGCCCCAACTAGCTGATCACTACTTTTAGAAGATACGTTATCCATAAAATCACTTGGAGTGTCATTTCATTTGTAAACCACATGAATTGCTACTAGTAGAGGATATACAAGTGTGAGGGATGTTGGTGGAGAGGAAAGCATTTTGTTTTTAAGGCTGTGATTAGAATTACTATGAATTAGTTTGAATTTTAATTAATGGAAAATCATCTTTCACGATTGATATGTGAGGCTTCTGTGAAAATTTGCAGTCTGGGTTCCATGAGTGGATTCCACTGATAATCATTTGTCTTCCTTACTTGTTCCTAGGGCATAATCAGTCTTTTTGAAGGTGAAAAATCTTGAGCACACACTGTTGTTTCTGACTGTAAGCAAATACCTTGTAATAATGGAAGGTATTTTGCTCTGACGTGTGCAGATAAGAATGATCACACAAACCTCATAAAAGCAACTTTTAAAAATCAAGTTGTGCTTTTTGCTTCTAAATCGTGTAAGACCTTTACTTCGTGACCAAATAAAGCTACCTTTATTAAATTATATTAAATAGCAGCATATTTAGAAACATACAGCATTAGTTGTAATTGGGAAACTTTCATTTTGAGTATTGACTATTAAAGCTTTAAATTTATTGCCCATGCGTATTGCAGATGGGTCTGCAGAGGGTATATTTTCAGGAAAAAATATAAGAGGCTCACTTGGGGTATTTTCACTCCTAATATATCTTCTTAAATAGGTTTGTTTAAAACTTACCTATTCTATACCCACAGATTTCTATCAGTGTCTCAAGTGGCTAAGATAAAAAACGTTTTGGGGGTGGGAGGGAAGCTACTCTTGCCAGATGTAATTCATTAAATAATCTTTGGCGCTCTGGATGGATAAAGTATTAGGGAAAAAAATGGTGTGTTTGAAAGTTCTTACAAATCTTTAGTATTCGGTCATTTTTAAAAATATATTTTAAAAACCCAGGACTTGGCTTTAAAACATTATTCACATTTTGTTTGCTCCTAATACTAAATTTCATGTTATTTCAACTAGGGGCAGTATTTTCTCATGGATTGGCTAAAAGTTGTTATTTTTGGCATCTGGCTTTGTGATTATTTCCAAGTTACTCTACTTCCCCTGGGCCAGTTTCCTAACTATGTAGTAAAATGGGAATTGTAGTAACTTGCCACATCTGCACAGGATTGCTGTGCCTTAGGATTTGTAGAGAGCATCCTTGGATGAAAGGTGTGGTTAAAAAATCTAGGAATTGTTACTGAATTAAGCCAATGTGAAGTAGGTCATATTTTATAGGAAATCAAGTAGGAGGTTATGAACTAAGTTCTTGGCAAATCACAGTGGTGATAGTGGGATGAAAAATCCTCAAATATGTATTATAGTTAGGGTAATAAAATTGATACTGTTTTTAAGAGGGAGAGGGATAAGTAAAACACATTACAGGGTGGTGTGTGTGTGTGTGTGTGTTTGTGTTGTGTAAGAGAGTGAAGATCTGTCAAACTCTAATAACACATTTTAAAATTGTGGGATGCCTTTCCTCTGTTGATTTGTTTTCTGCATGTGGTACTCTTTTGTTTTAAATGGTAGCACAAAATGTTTTCACTAGACTCTAGGCCAAGTCTGTTAATAGTAGTGACTAATTTTCAATATACCTTATATTTTTTAATGCTTTGTCATTTACTCTCAATATTTTCTAACAACCAGTACCATAATTTCAGACTTGACCTTTGGCCTAGAAAAGTGTTTTGCATTTGGGAGACACTCTGTAGATATTTATTGAAAAAACAAAACCAGTTGTTTCTCTATTCCTGGTAGATTATGTCATGTCCCAATAGTTCCCCAAGCCAGGTTTTCTCTCTCACACTAACTCTTTATGTTTAATCACTAAGAACTGATGATTTTCCCTCCTGAAAAACTCTTGAATCTGTCTCCTTCATCCTCACTGCCACAATTCATGCTCTCATCGTTTCTCACCTGGATTACTACAGACATTGGCAGCTTCCTCTTTCTGCTTCTAGACTCACGCCCTTTATCCAACTTCCACATAGTCTTTCTAAAGAGCAAATCTGATCACTTCACTCCTTACTTTAAAAACCTTTCAATGGCTCCCCCTAGCAGCCTTCATTAAGAGAGGCAGCGGAGTGGAGATTTTATGAGCTCACTTTTAGGATTTAATCTGAACTGGGTTCCAGTTCTGTCTCTGCCACTTAAAACCTCTATAAGATCGACAAACGATCTAACCTCTCCTTGCCTCCTCCATCAGTTGCAAGGTAATTATTCTTAGCTCAGTGGTTCTCTGTGAGGATTAAATGCAAGAGCACATTTGAGGATGCCTGGCATATAGCAAGTGCTCAAAAAAAATGTTAGCTAGCACGGCATATAGGGTCCTCTATAACTATTTCATTTACCTTTTCTCCAGCTGAACTGTTTTTGCCTTTCTCTCCCTTCATATTCAGTTCTCCAGCCATATTCAAGAACTTGGAGTTCCTTGTATGGGCTCCACAGTTTAATGTATCCCTTTGCTTGAAAAGTGCTGGTGTTAGGTAGGTTATTATTCAAGATTTTGGTCTGAGGATATTCTACCCTGATCCACCAGGCTGGGTTCAGTTACCCCTCCCGTTGTGTTCTTAAAGGACTGGGTATAATTCACTTGGAGGTGTCATACTGAATTGTAATTGTCTGTCATACCCAAAGGCTGTTGGTCACTTGATGACAGATAACGTTAAAAAAAATTATCTATTCTTAGAAGAGTGTCTAAAACATGATGGGGACTCAGTAAAAAGTTTTTTGAACACAGGATTCAGAGAACTTTGAAACCATGATGCAACATGGTTCGTGTAAGCAGAATTTGACGTGTACAGGGAATATATTGATTCTATAGGGTATTTAATTGCTGAAGTACCCAAAGGAATTGATATTTTCAGTCAAAGACAGTCTTATAGCCCCTGACAACATTGTAGTAAAATTCTTAGGCAAAAGTTCCTTTGGATTTTTAGAAAGTAGTGTATTGTTTGTACAAACTGACAAGCTTAAATATCATATTTTGTTTTTTGTATGGTTGACTATTCAGTGTTTTTCAAAAGGTTTCATTATTTTTAAGTGTTTTAAGTACTTCTTAGATGCATAGGGACATGCATTAAACCTTAAGACACTGTAGGCTGCTTTTTTGCGGGATCCACACGATTGAACCAAGTAAGAAGTTTATAATCTTCAGGAAGGCTCAGGTTTTGTGGACAGATTACTTATAGATAATTTCTTTAAGCTTCAGTTTCTACTCTATAAAATAAGTAATGATAATTTTGTTGTGTTTATCTGCTGGACACATTGTGACTATCAAATAAGGTAAAATGTGTGTCAAAACCATGGATGTGTAAGTGATTTGTAAATAGTAAAGCACTGTATACAAATACTTTAATTTTAATAATCAGTTTCTTTTGGTAACCTTTCACAGGCAGGATTCAAGATGAACTTTCTTATATTGCAACCTGTGGTTTGTGGCTCATGTCTTAGGAAGGCAGCAGTGTATTTAGTGCAGAGGACTGCAGCCCTTTGAATATATGCCTTGGCATTTTGAGCAGACGTATTTGATATATTACTGCTTGACCACACATGTTGTCATTGAGTCACCCCCAACTTTTTGGGGTCTGCTTCTTGCTGCTCTCTTCTCTGCTTGGACAGCCATAATGATGTAGGAATGTTGAATGCCCAGCTGCTACCATCTCTCAGGACACCTTGCCCATAGTTCTGGATGCCCGTTAGGCCTGGTACAACATCATGATGTCACTTATGTCTCATCAGGCCTGATTCTGCTTCAGGGAGTGAAATGATATCCTAATGGTGTGAAAAGGGTAATGCATTTCCTGAACACAACTTACTACTGGGGAAAAAGCAAGCATTGAGGCACTCTGGCTTGGTTTGTATAATTGGTAGTAATTACTTATCTGTATAAATATTTGTGTAGGTTTGTTGTGTTGAGACAATGAAGAGTGATAAGCATGACAGCTTTTCAGTCACGTTGGTAAGTTCATAGCAGTTTTTGGAATATTTAAATTATTTAAATTTACAAAAACGAAAAGAAAGAAACCACTGCATCTTGGGTATCCTAAGTTGCAAAAGCCTTGCAATGAAGATGCTGTGCTGATTGGATGTGAGTTGGAATACACTAGAAAATCAAGTTGACCCTTTTTTTTTTTTTTTTTCTTTTTTTTTTTTTCTTTTTGCGGTATGCGGGCCTCTCACTGTTGTGGCCTCTCCCGTTGTGGAGCACAGGCTCCGGATGCGCAGGCCCAGCGGCCATGGCTCACGGGCCCAGCCGCTCTGCGGCATATGGGATCCTCCCAGACCGGGGCACGAACCCGTATCCCCTGCATCGGCAGGCGGACTCTCAACCACTGCGCCACCAGGGAGGCCCAAGTTGACCCTTTTTAATTCCCCTCCCGTGCTTGCTTTTCTATATTCAGTATTTTAATTAATGAATGAATTGTGGCTGTGCCAGGTCTTAGTTGCGGCAGGCTGGATCTGTAGTTGTGGCGTGCGGACTCTTAGTTGCGGCATGCATGCAGGATCTAGTTCCCTGACCCGGGATCGAACCCTGGCCCCCTGCATTGGGAGTGCGGAGTCCTATCCACTGGACCACCAGGGAAGTCGCATCTATATTCCATATTTTTAATTTGGCCTTAGAACTAATGTTTTTTGTGCACTTGTTAATTAGATGATAGAGTTGTAAATGAATAAGAATAGTTTCTCATAAAAAGTTTATATAACTAGGAAAAATGTTCATCACTTTATGAAACCCTGTTATTTTTTACTAGTGTTGTAAAGATTGTGTTATATGACTGCAATATCAGTTGCCTTATAAAATAGAGAATCAGTGTTATATATGTTTTCTTTAAACAACTTCTTTTGGAACAGTGGTATTCCATTTTTGGAAAACTGCAGATCCACTAAGATCTTGCTTTTTTATCCAGAATACTTTTTTTTTTTGGCTGTGCCACACGGCTTGAAGGATCTTAGTTCCTCGGCAAGGGATCAAACCCGGGCCCCAGCAGTGAAAGCACCGAGTCCTAGCAACTGGACCGCCAGGGAATTCCTTTTTTTTTAATTGGAACTTATTTTTTAGAGCAGTTTTAGTTTCACAGCAGAATTGAGGGGAAGGTACAGATATTTCCTGTGTACTCCTTGCCCCCCCACAAATAGCCTCCTGTATTACCAACATCCCCCAACAGAGTGGTACGTTTGTTATAACTGATGTACTTACACTGACGCATTATTATCTCCCCAAGTCCATAGTTTACGTTAGGGTTCACTCTTGGTGTACATTCTGTGGGTTTGGACAAATGTATAATGTATCTACAAATGTATGTGCCGTTGTAGTATCAAACAGTAGTTTCATTGCCCTAGAAAGTCCTCTGTGCTCTGCCTGTTCACTGCTCTCTCCTCCCTTATCCCATCCTGCAACCACTGAACTTCTTATTGTCTCCATTGTTTCCAGTATACTTTTTCAAATCATTTAACTTTTGGTTTGAGTATGAGGAACTTTTTCATGGAAAAAATTATGTAGTTCTGTACAGAGCTCCTGATCCATACACCAGGTGGAAGAGGTAAACATTGAGATCCCCAGACATGAAGGAGTGGTTAAGGGAAATGAAAAGTATAACCATGCTTTAGTGGTTCTTTATAATTGTTTTAGTAATGTATTTATTAAAGTTATTGAGCACTTAGTAGGTATAAGACCTCTGTATAAAACCTTTTGAAGATGGCTAAAAAATGGTCCAGTGAAGCTCATGATTTAGTGGAAAGTACACAGATAATAAGGGAGATTGATTTTATGTGTATAACAGATGTATAATTTTGATGGGAACATGGGTGCAAATGATTATCTTTTATTTATTTATTTTTTTGTGGTACGCGGGCCTCTCACTGTTGTGGCCTCTCCCGTTGCGGAGCACAGGCTCTGGACGCGCAGGCTCAGCGGCCATGGCTCACGGGCCCAGCTGCTCCGTGGCCTGTGGGATCTTCCCGGGCTGGGGCATGAACCCGTGTCCCCTGCATGAGCAGGCAGACTCTCAACCACTGTGCCACCAGGGAAGCCCCAAATGATTATCTTTTAATTCGAGAGGAGAGATCATAGGGAGCGGTAGAAAATAAAGCTAGAAAAGTGGTTGGGGCCTCTTAGAGGACCTTGAGTGCTAAGCCAAGGATTTGAATATCAAACAGGGATGGGGGGGCACTGACCAAGTTTTGAAGAGGTGTGGCTGGGTGTAGATACAGCTGACACTTGAATAACACAGGTGTGTGTGGGGGGTGGGTTAGGGCAAATAGCTTGTAGTAGGACCTTCAGGTACCTGAGGTTCCTCTGTACCCATGGTTCCCCATCCTCAGATTCAACGAGCCTGAGTCACGTGGTACTTAGTATTCATTACTGAAAAAAAATCTTCATATGGGTGGATCAGTGCTGCTCGAGGGTCAGTTGTAGTGTAAAATAGATTGGAGTTGATGGAGAACATAAGAGAAATATATATGAGCAAAGTCCGATCTTGGAAAGCCTAGGAATGGAAGGAACAAAGCAGCTTGTTTGTTTCTTTTTGGGGGTAGGGTGGTATAGGGAGCTTTGGAATCGATGCAGTAGATACAATCTGTGGCTGTGAGCATGTCACTTAATCTAAGTCTTGCCCTTGTCTAAAAAGTGGGAGAAAATAATACTTCATGGTATCGATATGAGGATTAAATGAGATACAGGATATAAAATGCCTAACTCAGTTCTGGGAGTAGTAGGTGCTCAAAAAATAGGTTCTCGTCTTCCCCCCTTTCTGGAATAGAATTTAAAGGATATTAGATGGGGGTGGGGAGAAGCATGGAAGAGAAGGTGGGATGGGGTGGGGGGGACACTGAACGATTGAAACCTGGGTGATGAAGTATTCGCAGGTGGGAAAGTCTGAGTGAGGTGAACAGGTGTAAGAGAACCTACGTAACAGTGTTTGTTTCTTTTAAATAAATACTGAATATTTTTGCATGCTTCTGATATAACATTTAACATTTTTCTGCAATTGTGTAAATATACCTGTATTATCTTTTTTTTCTTCTGTCTATATCCATTTATCTAATCTATCAGCGAGCTTCGTAAAGACTGGGCCAATATTTTACTTTTGTTGCATAATTGTGGAGCAACTGCTATTGGCCAGTTTGTACTTGCTGGATGAACATGACTTGAATGGATTTAATAAAATACAATACTTGCCACTAGGTGGCACTTAGTCTAAGTGATAAAGCTGAAATTTAGCATAGATTGGCTTTTGTATGTAGAGCCCACTGATAAACTGACCCCCTGGATTATTGTTTAGCTTTCTGCCCGTTCTGGACTATACTTTTTGAAGTGGGATATGAAACATATAGCAAATAGAAACCTCAGAGTATTGAAAAACAGAAAAGTGTAATGGCATTAGAATATGTCCTGTAAAAAGGACCTGAAGTGAAGCTCAGTTAAAATTCACAGTGACTAAATTACCCATTTCTGAGTGTATTTAAAGTGAAGCCTGGTGCTTAGGTTTTAGGCCTTGTTTTTTCTTAAGACTTTGTGGATTGCTTTAAAGGAGAAGATTGGGAATTTGTTTGTTCCTGGATTTAATGAAAGATGATGATGAAGTGTGGTCTGTAGGGATACTGGACACGATTCTGTATTCTCTTATTTATATTCTGGTGTACTGTGCTCTCCCTGTTGTGGAGTAACATACGTACCATAGAAAGTAACTACATCCTGTGTGACAAATGTTATATATAGGTTGTTAAATCCGTTAGATTCAGGAAACTTCACACCTGGAAAAGACCTTGTTAATCATATGTTCTAAAGTAACCACTCATTTAAACGTAGGCAGAGACAGAGTAAATAATTTACAATTAGCTAATGGCTGAGACACATTCAGTGCCTGAGCTGAGACTTGTTCTGGTTGTTTTTTGTTTGTTTGTTTGTTTTTTGCGGTACGCGGGCCTCTCACTGTTGTGGCCTCTCCCGTTGCGGAGCACAGGCTCCGGATGCGCAGGCTCAGCGGCCATGGCTCACGGGCCCAGCCGCTCTGCGGCATGTGGGATCTTCCCGGACCGGGGCATGAACCCGTGTCCCCTGCATCAGCAGGTGGACTCTCAACCACTGTGCCACCAGAGAAGCACCTGGTTTGTTTTTTAAGGGGAGAGATTTATGCTGATCTTTCACTCTTTTGTATTTATACCACTCAGCTGCCTTTTAATGTTACATGCACTTTGTTTTTAAAAATACTTTCTTCCCCCTATTTTTGTGGACTTAGACCAAGAATACAAATTTCTCAGCCCCAAACCCGGGAGTGCTGCTGCCAGTGTTGCTTAATAAGCGGTCAGCTCTGAGCCTGCCTGTTCTTTCCTCCTTTGCTGTTTTCCTGTTCTTGATGCTGCTTGCGTTCTTTATCTTGTACTGTACTTGTGACTGACCAGGGTGGCCACACACTTGTTCTCACTGCACACCTCCTCACCCAGTCTGCTTTAGTTGCCCCATGTAAGAACTGCCTGGGTTCACTTACCCGTGGTTCACTCCAGTCTCTGCTTCTTGCCTCCTTAGCTTCTTAGTTTTGCCACCTGCACTAAATTACAGCTGGCTATTTCCAAGAAAATGGACAGGAGGGGAGATTGAGAAAAAAGAAGACTGTCATATAGGGAAGGAGGCCACAACCTGAAATCATATACTGAAAGATGGGCTTGTTTATGAACCTTATGATTTTCATACAGTGATTTTTTTTTAGTGTATTTATGTCAAAACAATATGACACTTGACTATGGAATTCATTAAATCTGTTGTGTCTGTCATCTGTGCTTATCCAAATGTCAGGGAAGTGAATTGAATCCATTTCAGCATTCCAAAGATAGTAGTGGTAGTTTTGGTTTGGAACTTTACTTACAGCTTACAGTAATGAGTGTCATTATTTGATTAAATGGATTGTACTGCATTAGTGGGAGTTGTTGCTTCACTGTTGTAATGTTAAAAAAAACAAACCTGGAGAGCCATAGCTTTCAAAGATGATTTCATAATTATTGGTAACAAGTATTTTTCATTCTGGCCTTCCTCTATGCTATAGTGTGATGGGTACGTTTTAATACAGAATTTAGTGGCATGTTATTCATTTAATCCTAGTTTCTTAGCTGTAAGTCCTGGAAGTTGTCATTTGGTACATTAAATATCGTTTAAATTACATTACAGTTTAAGTTCACATGGTAGCTTAGGTGTGCAGTTGATTTATTTTTTCACTGTATTTTACCTTGTTTCTAAAATTATTTCAGGGAAGTGACTATGGAGTGGAAGTTTTCCTTAAGGGCTAGTTAGTGTCATCTGTAAACACTCATCTTGATTATTTTTCTTGTTGGAAAAATAATGTTTGTTATAAGAAACTCAAAAGTTATTTAAATATGTCATGTAAAGTTAGCCACTGTAGTCTTCCACCAGGAAATTAACTACTGTTACCAATTTGGGAGCATATTCTTCAACTTCTTTTGTTTTAAATGGAAATGCTAACATTCTATTTTATTGATATATTAAAGATGTCAGTAGTTTAGCAAAGAGAATATTTAAGGGGATTAGGGAACTGACATTTTGTTGAGTATCTACTGAGTCCTCAACTACATTGTGAAGGGAGATAGTATCTCCATTTTATAGATGTCCGAGGGTCAGGGATTTAGTGATTTAACCCAAGTTCACACAGCTTCCCTTCTGCCTTTGTCATTGCACTACCATGTACTCAGAGAGCTTTTGTTTATCTCTCCACCTAAATGTTAATCATTTGAAAGCTTCCAAGCTCTCTACTAGGTGGCAAGACAGTCCCAGACATAGGTAAGCCTAACACAGGGCTTTAAGGAAAAGGAGATTAATACTCTTCTCTATTACATTACTTTAAAAATAAATATAAATTCTTGACTAGTGTTTGAATTCAGAAGGTTCTCTGAAGTAGCATCGTTTATCTTTAAGTAAAATTTTGTATCATTAAAAAATAATCTTGTCAGGTACTCCTGGGATGATGTTAAATCAGTTAGTCCTCTTTCTCCTATTTGTGTTTTTAGTTTTTATCTGTCGTCTTATTCATTTTCTGCCTAAAGACCAATTTTCAAGTCATTTAATTATTTTGTATACACATTGTTTGGCTTTGGACAAGTTACCTAATTGTGTTGTAACTTAAGTTTCTCCATTTGTAAAGTGGGGAGCATATCTCAGAATTCTTGTGAGGATCAAATGTATGTATGCAAGGGGCTGCCAGACTAGGCTGTTCTGTAAGAATTGCTTACTGTTGATTTCCTTTCTTACTTCTCATTCAAGCCAGGGCCAGATCTTTTCTTTACCACTTATCTTTTTTGTTAAATGTTAAAATCTGGTTTTCCATCCCAGGCCATCAATAAATAACCCTGGATCCCAAAACCTTGTTTAATTTTTCTGCCTCCTTTGTTTTTGTTGACCATGGTGTCTTTATTCATGACTAATAAGACACTATCTTTATCTCTTGGGCATTCCATCTTTTATACCTATTCCTCCTCTAGTCTTTTTTTTTTTTTTCAGTATGTGGGCCTCTCACTGTTGTGGCCTCTCCTGTTGTGGAGCAAAGGCTCCAGATGCGCAGGCTCAGCAGCCATGGCTCACGGGCCCAGCCGCTCCGCGGCATGTGGGGTCTTCCCGGACCGGGGCACGAACCTGTGTCCCCTGCATCAGCAGGCGGACTCTCAACCACTGCGCCACCAGGGAAGCCCCCCTCCTCTAGCTTAAATATTGTGGTCTGCAATCTTTGTCTTTCTCTCTGTCCTATCTGTTCTTTGACTTGATATGTGTATCATCACCTCAGATGTTTAGATCCATATTTCTAAAACTACTACTGGTTGTTCTGTAGGCCCACCAAACTTGTTTTTTTCCAAAACAACATGTTTTTTCCACCAACTAGACCTGTTATACCATCTTATAAAATAGGCTTGATATCTGTTATTAATGCCATTGTTCATCCAGCAGGTAAATGAACTTCCGTATTTTCCTCATTTCCTCCTACTCTTGTATTTTCTTATTTTGTTGATGACCAAATCATTCCCTTTCTGCTTCCAGATTACTTGTCTCATATTCTGGGCTCTCCTCTCCTTGCTCACTGCCATTGCTTTATTCTCCAGGTCACCTTCATCTCCTGGTTGGACCACTGTCATAGCCTTGTCAGTTCCTTCTTTAGTCTATGGCTGTTGGTGGTTTGCTAGTGTACAGTTGTTAGTATTTAGAGGTTTGGGGTCACTTGGCAACCTAATTTTGTTGTAAATGGTGTCCGTAGATTTTGATTTTGTTGTCTAGGTGCTCTTTTATGTGGAGAGGTTGAAAAACTGCTGCCACCACCATCCTAAAATCCTGTCTTGAGTTTTTAAAAAAGTAATTTAGACAAATACATGTTACTTGTAAACTGAAATCAGTATAAAGTGAATAAGATAGTTCCTCTTCACACTTAAATCCCAACCCCCAGAGATAATGCACTGCTTACGGTGGGGCGAGTATACTTCCAAACTTTAGGGCAAACTCTCTACTTGTGCCCTAGATCCCTTCCCTTCTCAGCTACTCTAGGACATTGGTTAGCCCACTAGCCTTTCCTCTGGTCTCAATTTTTACCTTTCTAGTGAAGCATTCTTTTTTTTAAAATAAATTTATTGATTTATTATTTTTATTTTTGGCTGCGTTGGGTCTTCACTGCTGCACACAGACTTTCTAGTTGCGGTGAACGGGGACTACTCTTCCTTGTGATGCGCAGGCTTCTCATTGCGGTGGCTTCTCTTGTTGCAGAGCATGGGCTCTAGGTGCACGGGCTTCAGTAGTTGTGGCTCGTGGGCTCTAGAGCGCAGGCTCAGTAGTTGTGACGCACGGGCTTAGTTGCTCGGAGGCATGTGGAATCTTCCTGGACCAGGGCTCGAACCCGTGTCCCCTGCATTGGCAGGGGGATTCTTAACCACTGCTGCCACCAGGGAAGCCCTAATGAAGCATTCTTGACAGTACAAACATGCTGTTATTTCTTCTCTGGATTCTGCACTCCCCTCTAGTTTCTATTTCTCTATTCCTCTTTGCAACAAACTTCGTATGAAGAGTTCTTTCTATCTCCAGTTACTCTTACTCCATTCCCCCTAAACCTTTTCCAACCACACTTTTTGTCTGGACCATTTCAGCAAAACTGCTTTTCTCACGGTTACCAATTCCCTTCACACAGGTGAATGTAGTAGTTTTTTTTTTTTCAAGTGTTATTTGACTTGACTTGATCAGTGGCATTTGATGTCTTGTTCAAACATTTTTTTTGCCTTCTAGGATACCACACTTCTAGCTTCCTACCTCACTGGCACCTTTTTCTTGGTCTCCTTTCTAGTGCTTTCTGATTTTACTACATTTATCCTACTTTTTATCCCACATTATGTGCTCCTTCCCTGTTTTATTTTTCTCACTGGTTTGTGTCAGCTTCTAACAATATACGTTATTTGCCTTTTATTTATTTCTCTTCTCTGCTAGAATATAGTGCTTGGCATGTAGTGGGTACTCAGTATGTAGTTGTTGAATGAATGAATGAAGTGTTCTAACAGCATCTCTTTTTGAATGGTCTGTTGTTTTCTCCTTGATTTGAAGTCCTACTTTTACTACTATGTGTTATACTTATAAAATTTTATAAGCCCCCTGGTATAAATACAGATTCATCTAATGTGTTTTAAATATAATCTATTACCTGAATATGGTGTTCAGTAGCCTTGAGGTCTGTTGTTGCATTTAGCCCTTGCCATCCTCTAGTGAGGAAGATAGTGTTCCTCTGTTTTACAGAAACTTAAGCAAGCTCACCTGTTGGTTGGTGGGAGAGTTGAAATTCAAACTCATGTCTCTGGATTCCATTTCCATTGCCATGAATGTCTTCTAGTGATTGTGCAGTCTAATATGTGATAATGCTTCCCCATATGTAGTTAATGCTTAGTCATCCATCAACACATGATTGGCTGTGCTCACTAACCAGAGGAGCCCCTTCCCTCAGTCCAGGCAGAGAATAGGTCTGAGGCAGAAGGGTAAAGTTGAATAGGGAATTGGTTTATGCAGGATTTTTTTTTTAATAGACTTTTTTCAATAGATATTTTTTTAGAACAGTTTTATGTGGGATTTTTGCCTCTGAATTTTAGAATATGATTTTGGAAGGAAGGTTGTGGAAAGAACACAGGCTGGTGGTCATGAAATAGATTCTCTTCACCACTAACTAATTTGGTAATGTCCCTGCTTTGCTTATTTTCTGTGTAGATGATATCCTTGATCTAGGCTTTAAGTTAGAAATGATACTGTATGTGCCAGAGAGCTTAGAGAGTAATTCTCACACCATGTAAATGAAAGGTATCACTATTAAAAATGACTCAAGTCTCATGTTTTTGGTACTCTAGATACATTCATTCTTTTTATTATACTGGAGTACTTTTAATTTTGTTTTATGTAAATCTTTTATTTTAAAGTTTCTGCTGTCAAATTTTGTTGTTTTTCTAACTAAGACAGCAGCTGTGGATGTGGCTTAAAAACTGATGAACTTCTACAATGATGAGCCTTCATGGAGCAATGAAAGGCTGCTTACAAATTATAGCCACAGTTGCAGTGAATTCTGTGTTTGTTCCCAAGGGTGAATGTGTTTTGAGGGGAGTGAGTTAGGATAGTACAAATTGAGAGAGTGTTTCTATTCTGGGAATCTTTGGAGCAGTCATTTCTGCTACTGCTCTTTATTTCTTATGACTTTGAAGGAATTTGGAATGTTTTGCATGACTTTTTGATGATCTTTAAGTGTATTACTTGGATATGTGTAAAGGTAAATTGTAATTTTAGTTGTTTTATGGACATGGTTTCTGTCATCAAATATTTTTGCCCTCAGCAATTACTGTGTGTAATAGCACTTATGGATGATGCTTTACCTATGTCTGCTGTTTAAATGTTGGATTGTTTGGGACTAAATATTTTCCATTTGGTATGATTAGCTCATACATATAGTTTTAGGCACAGTGCGTATACCTGTTTTCATTTCAAAAGTATATGGTTTTAATACGTTATTGAGCAGATCCAAATAGTTAACTATAAATTATTAAAAGTAGTTTTACTCTGAGATACTAAAGCTCACACCTGGAGCTGAGTTACAAGAAATAAGGTGAGCCTTGGTATTTTCTATCAAAATATCTAGAAGATAAATTTCTCCAATGAAAAGAATTCTAGAAAATATTTATTTCAAAAAAGAAAATAAAAGGGGGAAGGGTGGTAGAGCGATAGTTGAAACGAGGCTCCCTGACCAAAAACACCAAAAACAAAATAACCCCATAACTGTATATGTGAAAGTATAGTCAGTATTTAGGAAGTTATTAGAGTATATATTTGCAAACCTATAAACTATTTATGTATTTATTTATTTTTATAAATTTATTTATTTTTGGATGCATTGGGTCTTCCTTGCCGCTTGCAGGCTTTCTCTAGTTGCAGCGAGCAGGGGCTCCTCTTCATTATGGTGCACGGGCTTCTCATTGCAGTGGCTTCTCTTGTTGCAGAGCACGGGCGCCACCTCTAGGCGTGCGGGCTCAGTAGTTGCGGCGTATGGGCTTAGTTGCTTCGTGGCATGTGGGATCCTCCCCGACCAGGGTTCGAACCATGTCCCCTGCATTGGCAGGCGGGTTCTTAACCACTGTGCCACCAGGGAAGCCAAAATTGCTTAGTATTGAAGATATTCAAAAAGTACAAGTTGAATATGCTGTTAAAATGAACTTTTTTGTTGTTAAATTGCCTCATTTTTCCTCGTAGTTAAGAGAGTTTAAACCTTGACAGTAACTTCTTTCATTGTGTGGGACAGGATTTTATGCACAATAAAAATAACAGTTTTTGTGAATTGTAGTTATTATCCACAATTACTTTTAGATATAAAAGCATTCCCAGCGCCTGAGGTGCACGTGGCTCCGGTGGGAGCAGAGCATGTGTTTTCGAGGCGGAGGTCGCGGGGGCGGCGGCGGCGGCGGCAGAGGAGGATTTGGACGAGGGGCAGCCGTGGAGGTTTTAACAAAGACCAGGACCAAGGACCTCCAGAGCAAGTAGTTTTATTAGGAGAGTTCCTGCACCTCTGTGAAGATGACATAGTTTGTAAATGTTCCACAGATGAGAATAAGGTGCCTTATTTCAGTGCTCCAGTTTATTTAGAAAACAAAGAACAAATTGGAAAAGTGGATGAAATATTTGGACAGCTTAGAGATTTTTTTTTTTCCGTTAAATTGTCAGAGAACATGAAGGCATCTTCCTTTAAAAAAACTACAGAAGTTTTATATAGATCCATGTAAGCTGCTGCCGTTGCAGAGGTTTCTACCTCAACCTCAGGTGAGAAGGGATCTCCAGAAGGCGGTGGCCGGGGAGGTCGGAGGAGGAAGAGGAGGAGGTGGCAGAGGTGCAAGAGGCCGTGGTTTCAGAGGTGGAAGAGGACATGAAGTGTAACAGTTGACAGAAACTTCACCAGTTGACTTCTGCATTAACCTCATGATCTACTTCTATGGACCAGAAACTTGTTTCTTGATCAAATCTTAAAGAACTGGTCATTTTATGACAGTGGAGCTAAAACGTCAATGTCAACAAAAAACAAGTGTGGCAGAACAGGCAATTTTGCCCTAAAAGAGTATGAACAAGTGTTCTAATGTTTTGTACAAAGCTTGAAACTTGTGGGTGTTTAATAAAGGGGCAGCTTTCATTTGAAGCATATTCGAATTTTTAAAATAAAGTGTTTTATTCCTTTAAGTTAAAAAAAAAAAAGCATTCCCAGTGAGTTACTTCTGATTCATAATCAGATTTTAGCAGAACAGATGTGGGCTACCAAAGGAATAATTAGCCAAAAAATACTAGGGGGTTAGAGAGCCCTTTGTGTAACATTTAACTTTAGTTTCTTGGCTAGTTTATATGAATAATTAAAGTTTCGAGGCAGTTAAATTTTCTTTTCTTCTCTTGGGATCTTACAGTTGTCACTGGTAGCTATAATCACTAGGGAAATGGAAGTATTATTTCCATAAACAGATGGCTTTTCCAGCACTGGTCCCTGACAGTGCTACTGAGGTTCCTGTTTATGTTGGATGATTTCCTAATCACACCAACTTGGTATACTTTTGAAAGATGACACCTGACAATAGAATATGATGTAGATATTAAAATGACTTAGTGAACTTGAGAATTTACAAAAGTTGAGAGTATATATAATTCCCATGTTCCTGGGGGAAGATAGTCTGTTCCTGTGAGAGGAATCACCTAGTAATGGATACTGATGCCTCAGCTATCCTCTCAGGGATTCCTTAGCTACCTCTTCCACTTTTTGACTTTCATTTAGCTATGACATCAGTGCTTTTTTCATTTCTGCTTGGTCAGATGACTAGCCCATCCAATGCTTTGAGGCATTGGTAGGTTTTTGTTAGGATTAAGGATAGGTTTCTGTTGTGTACAAGGAAGATTTTCAGAGAATACAGTGACACAGTTACTTAAAATGACAAAATCACATATTTTTTCTGCTCTAGTGTGAGCTTTTATTTGCTATTAATAGGATTATCTTCTCCCTTTTAATGTGTCTGTTTTCCTTTTCCTGTTGGACATTTTGTTTTGTTTTGTTTTTGGCTTTGCCACGCTGCGTGGCTTGCGGGATCTTAGTTCCCTGACCCGGGATTGAACCCGTGCAGTGAAAGTGCAGGGACGGAACCACTGGACCACCAGGGAATTCCCCTGTTGGACATTTTAAAACAAACGCATATTGGGGATCCACATGTATACTTATGCTCCTAAAATTTCAAAAACACGAGCCAACTATTAGGATTCTAAAAACTTTGCATTTGTAAGCTATATTTACTCTGTAGCAAGAACTATCTGTATTTTTGAAGTCATTTTTAAATATATGAAAGGAATTTAGTGACAAAATTTGTGAAGACAGGTTGCCTTTTGAAAAGACAGGGTAGGGCTTTATTTCTTTAGTATAACTGGTTGGGGTAAGTTGTAAGAGTGAGTAGAGTCTTGGCGGATATATCTCGATTTTGGAGCTATTAAAAATTTGTCAAGGGACTTCCCTGGTGGTCCAGTGGGTAAGGCTCTGAGTTCCCAGTGAAGGGCGCCCGGGTTCGATCCCTGGTCGGAGAACTAGATCCTGCATGCATGCCACAACTAAGAAGTCTGCATGCTGCCACTAAGACCTGGCGCAGCCAAAATAAATAAATACTAAATAAATAAATAATTAATTAAAAAAATTGTCAAGAAGGAAAAAAACTCTGGTGCTTTACACATTTTGTTGGGGTAGGGGATGGTGGTGCCATTTGTTAAGATTAGATGGCACTGTGATAAATGGCATAGTAGAAGAGTAGAGTTAGTGTTGGTGGGGAGTTTTTGGTTTTGAACATGTTTTGTTTGAGGCCATTGTGAGAAAGTTAGATGAAGATATCCAGTGGCCAGTTACATATATAAATTATGTGTGTGGTTCCTGGGGCTCAGGAGAGAGAGGTCAAGGTTGTACACACATACTTGAAGACTGTTAGATGTTCATTAAAACCTTGGGAGTGGGCAAAATCTCCTCAGGGAGAGGTGGAGTTAAGCAGAGACAAACCACTGGTGAGCATCAATACTTCAGGAGTGGGTAGAGGTGTAAAAACTAGTAAAGGAAAACTAGTAATAGAAGAGGTGGGGACTTCCCTGGTGGCGCAGTGGTTGAGAGTCCACCTGCCGATGCAGGGGACACGGGTTCGTGCCCTGGTCCGGGAAGGTCCTACATGCCGCGGAGCGGCTGGGCCCGTGAGCCATGGCCGCTGGGCCTGCGCGTCCGGAGCCTGTGCTCCGCAGCGGGAGAGGCCGCAACAGTGAGAGGCCCGAAAAAAAAAAAAAAAAAAAAGAAGAAGTGGGACAAAAACGTCGACAGTGTAGTATCACAAAAATGAAGAGAGTACTTCTAGGAGGAGGGAAACTTGTCAGTTGTGTCACATGCTACAAAGAGGGCAAATGGGATAAACACAAAGGCTCACTAGTTCAGCACTTTAGGACTTCAAGTTGGTAAGAACTTGTGGGAGCTAAAATGTGGTTTGTCACAGGTTGAGGAAGAGGAGGCAGCTCTTTCAAGAGCAGTGGTTCAGAACTTGGTGGGAATGGAACCTAGGTGTCGTGATGGAGGAATAGGCTTGACTTGTTTAGGTGCTTATTGGAAGGAACACAAAGAGGGACGGGGATGAAATTTAATTTGAAACTCCTGTTGGTGCCTTTTCTGTAACATTGTGCAGCTTCTCATGTGTTAATGGAAAGTCGACATTAAAGGGGGTTTTGTTGGGGACAGGGGCACACATTCAGTAACGTTGTGACAATGAAGACATTCATGAACTTGATTCTCTTTAACTTTTCAGAGTCTTTCCACATTGACTATCTCATTTAAAAAAAATTTTTTTTTTTTGGTCACACTATGTGGCATGTAGAACTTCCCTGACCAGGGATTGAACCCGTGCCCCCTGCAGTGGAGGCGTGGAGTCTTAACCACTGGACCACCAGGGAAGTCCTGACTATCTCATTTTAATGAGGGAAAATATTCTGTATTGTTTTTCTCCTCAAGGGTTGATATTTATTCGTTGATTCTTCCATATTTTTTTGCTTGGTGTCCCTGGTGACTGATGTGGTGGATTTAATTAATTCATATGAAGCCAAAGAAGATTGCCTGTCTTTGGCGTCTTGATCCATATACTACAAGAGCTATGTGGCCTGTGCAGCACTTTGTTTTGCTTTGTATTATACTATAGTCTCTAGACTTTTGGTTGTTTACCTATATCAGTAGAAAGTTAACGTGTACCCCAGTATATGTGATTGTGTATTAATAAATTATAATGAAGTGTTGTACTTTACTAATATACACATTGAAGTATCTATAGAAATTTCAAATATTAAAAATTTTGTGATAAAAATGAGGTAAACAAAAATTTGAAGATACTTTTAATGGTAGAACCCCTTTTTATCTTTACAAGTATTTTGTGAGAACAGTGTATTTAAGTTTACTTTGTTACTTTTTAATTGTGGTATATATAATATACATCATTATTTTAAAAAAATCTTGGTTAATACTTTGTGAGAGTCATTCAAAGGGCTCGTTTTAAGTTATTTCTATACAAATCAGGTGATTTTCATAGTTGAAAAGCCATTGTTTAAAATGCCATGCTTACCTTAAGTGTTTTTAATTTTACAGAAGTAACTGCTAGATCACATACTACAGGAAGCTGCATGTCTTCACAGAAAAAGTAATCAATTTGGGGACCTTTTTGTGTAAGAAAAATGAGTAACTCGTCAAGTTTCAAAACCTTTTAAGTGCTTTGCCACAAGATGGAGAGCAAACCTCTCTGTGGTACAAAAGGTTTTCATGGTTACTCCCTGTTTCATGAAGATACAGTGTAACTAGCCATATCCATGACATCTGGTAGTACTTTGTGTCATTCTGTTGTCATTTTCTTTGCTTCCTAATTGAAAGATGAAATGAATGAGTTTCTTGTGTGATGGGAATCTCAGTAAGTTTTTTATAGAAATCTTGTTTTATTTTGCTTAAAGCAGCCGCTCTCATAGCAGATAATACTCCTACTGATTTTCCATAAAAAGCTTTAATTAAAAGAGGTCAAAGAAGCTCCCTCCTGAAGACATTGTGTCTTTTTGTTCAGTTTTCTATCCCTTGTACCTGTAAGAGTTCCTGTCATGTAAAAGGCACTCAGTAAATATTTAACTGTAGAATGAATTTGCAGTTGAGAATATGTTTTCCTATAGGTATTTTCTTAGAAAACTTTGCATTTCATTAAGAAGCCAGCAAAGACTAAATAAACTGAGGCATATCAGAAAAAACATAACTACCTACTGTATGACAAATTTCCCGCAGTATGTAGTTTTTTCTAATACCAATTCCCCCCCCCATAATCTTCAACAGTGTTTCTGTGCATATTTATATAGTAATTTACTGACAGAAAAATACATTTTGGTTTATGTTCATGTTGTTCCCCAAGTCATACTTCAGCCTTTTCTACCATGACAGGAAGAATAAATCTTTCCCATGATATGTGGCTTCTTTTTTTTTTTTTTTGACCGCGGCACGTGGGATTTTAGTTCCCCAACCAGGGATTGAACCCGTGCCCTCTAAAGTGGAAGCGCGAAGTCTTAATCACTGGACCACCAGGGAAGTCCCTGTGGCTTTTTATCTTATACTGTTTTATAAGAAGTCACAAAAGAGGCATGTAAACTCAATGACATTTTCCAAAGTACTGAATTGAAAATCATGACTTTAAACCTTGCCAGAGAGAAAAAACTCACAACCTATAGAGACCTGTTATGTTTTAAGTACTTAAAATTTTAAGTATTTTACTAATTGTGATTGCTTTGTACTGTCATTTGCTAATACTTTGGGGCAAAATTTATATATACGGTGAAGTTACTGTTGATAATAGATGTAAATCTATATTTTAAAAAGTTATCTTGGTTATTTCTATCTTCTTTTTGACTGTCTTGTTATATCTGATTAATCATTATTTTTACTTGGTAAAGAGGGAATACTAGGAGGAAGAGGTACCCTTCTGCCATTTATTTATTTAGTGTGCTTAAATTATTAGTACTATCTCCAATACCTCTTTGTTGCAGAAATTATCTTAAGTCCCTCACCTGATTTTTGAGGGCTCAGGTCATTAAACTAGGTAATTTGTGATGTGCTGAAACAGATCAGTCAGTGAGGGTACCATTATCAACCCTTCACATTGTGGAGCACCTTTTATTCCCTCAGGTTGGGATCATCTGACATAGACTGAGCCCTAGTGATGTATTCAAAGGATTTTGAGTGCCAACTGTGTCCCAGGCACTAGGATATACCAGTGGACAAAACAGACCAAAAAATATAGATTTAAATATGTATAATCTGCCAGTGTATAGAGGTTGCATTTTAGTGAGAGAGACAAAAACCAAATAAGTTAAATATTTATTGCGATAAGGGCTTCAGAAGAGAAAGTGTTGGAAATAGGATAGGGAGTATCAGAAAGAGGTTGCAACAAGATAAAGTGGGTCTCTGAGGTGGTGCCACTTGAGCAAAGGACCTTAAGCATAAGGTGAGAATGTGAGGCATGTTGTATGTGGGGACAGAACGTTCCGGCAAGCAGGAGCAGCAAATGTAAAGACCCTGAGGCAAAGCGTGCCTAGATTAGATATGGTATGTGAAGTAAAGACAAGAATCAAAGCTAACCTCATGTTCTGGTCTGAGCAATGGTAATTACAGGGCCGCCATCATTTGATATGGGAAACAGGTTTTGGGTGTGAGATTGGGAGATGAGGATGTACGTACAGGAATAATTTGCTGGCATGGCTTCTGGATTTCGCATGGTGACGGATCAAAAAATGTCACTCAGGCAATAAATGTGATTTTGAATAACTTTCACTCTAAATTGGTGACACTTAGGGAAGATAAACTAATTTATTTGCTCAAGCCAAAGGTAATTAATAAAGGAAGGGAACTTTCCTGGAGTAAATGAGTGTTTCACACACTAATTTTGGATTTCTTAAATGATTACTTGAAATTTTCTTGCTTTATTCTATTAAAATGCAAAACGTCTCTCCCAACCCTGTTTTTTTTTAATTAATTGATTTAATTTATTTTTGGCTGCATTGGGTCTTTGTTGCTGCATATGGGCTTTTCTCTAGCTGTGGCGAGCGGGGGCTACTCTTCATTGTGGTGTGTGAGCTTATTGCTGTGGCTTCTTTTGTTGTGGAGCATGGGCTCCAGGCGCGTGGGCTTCAGTAGTTGTGGCATGTGGGCTCAGTAGTTGTGGCTCACAGGCTCTAGAGTGCAGGCTCAGTAGTTGTGGCGCATGGGCTTAGTTGCTCTGTGGCATGTGGGATCTTCCCGGACCAGGGCTCGAACCCCTGTCTCCTGCATTGGCAGGCGGGTTCTTAACCACTGCGCCACCAGGGAAGCCCCCAACCCTGTTGATTTAAACAATAAATGTGGTAATATTGTACAGATTAGTATGTAATCTCTGATCATAGTTCTGAGATCTGTTTAGATAGAAACAGGGAAATAGGGAGGTATAATAATAAGACTAATGGGAAGAAGAAACAAATTTTTTACCACTGTGATGTTGTGGTTTATAAATCTGGTCATCAGATGACCAGAATGTATTTCTCATACGTATTTGGTTTTGTCCACAGTTCCTGGCTCACAGCTCCTAAAACCCATGGAATTTCCTGAGTGATAAAGGTGTCTTTTGTTATGTTAATGAGGCAACACGTGGCCCTTTCCCCATACCTAGCCCTTTGCATCTCTTCCAGTTGGCTATTCCTGAGTTATATCCTTTTATAAGAAACCGGTAATGTAGTAAGTGTGAGCCACTCTAGCAAATTAATCGAACCCAAGGAGGGGGTCATGGGAACCTCTGATCTATATAGCTCGCTGGTCAGAAACACACGTAATAAGTTGGGCTTGAGACTGGCTTCTGAAACCCAAGTTGGAGGTCATTGGAACCTCGGAGATCTATCTCTGGGTAGATAGTGTCAGAATTGAGTTGAATTGTAGGATACCTTTCTGCTGTCCAGGGAACTGCTTGTTGGTATGAGAAGTCCCCTTTCCATGTTGGAATTAGTACCAGAACCTGAACCTACATTTAACCACATACTTCAGTCTCCAGGCATCACTTGAATGATTTTTTTTTCTGAGAATGCTTTATGTTATAAACAATTAATTCTGGGCAACTGTGTATCAAAATATCTGCATTATATGGCCTGTTTTCTATACAAACTACGTTTATCTTTCTATATGAGCTTTCTGTTTTGATGCTGTATTTATAAATTTGGAAATACATGCATGCTGGGTAGGCTCCATTGCCTTAGTTTATATAATAGATTATTCAATAGAATCACTCCCCATAGGATCATCTTCTCTAGTTGTTATGTTAAGAAATGAAGTACATTAATGGCTGCTTTGGGGGGGGGTGTGTGCGCGTGCGTGCGGGCGCCTCATGTCTACTTTGGGATCACGATTAGTTGACATTGATCTTTGTTTAAAGATCAACAACAGGGACTTCTCTGGTGGTTCAGTGGTTAAGACTCTGTGCTCCCAATGTAAGGGGACCGGGTTCGATCCCTGGTCAGGGAACTAGATCCCACCTGCATGCCGCAACTAAGAGTTTGAGTGCTGCAACTAAGAGTTTGAGTGCCACAACTAAGGAACCCTCAAGCTGCAACTAAGGAGCCCACCTGCTGCAACTAAGACCCATAACAACCAAATAAATAAGTAAATACATATAAAAAAAAAAGATCAACAACAAATCATCAAAATATCATTAATCACCACTACTGCATTTTTGTCCTAATGGTAGCAGCTTTAACACACTTTTATTATTTTCTCTGTAGCATTGGCGTTTACATCACACTTCTAAAAGCCAGAACCAAAACCAAACAAAAAGCTAACCATGGCATTTTGATAAATCCATGCACTAAAGATTCATAGGGATTGTTTTGTCTAATGCACACAGGAGTTTCTGCCATAATGCCACACACAGTTGGTCCTTTGTGTCCATAGATTCTGCATCTGAGAAGTCAACCAACTGTGGTTTGAAAATATTTGGGGAGAAAAAAAATCCAGAAAGTTCCCAAAAGCAAAATTTGAATTTGCAACTTGCTGGCAACTATTTACATAGTATTTATGGAACATTTACATTGTATTAAGTATTATAAGTAATCTAGAGATGATTTAAAGTATATGGGAGGGGGGGTACTTCCCTGGTGAATCCGCCTGCCAGTGCAGGGGATGCGGGTTCGGTCCCTGGTCAGGGAACTAAGATCCCACATGCCCTGAGGCAACTAAACCCACGTGCCACAACTACTGAGCCCATCTGCCTCAACTAGAGAGACTGCATGCCACGAACTACAGAGCTCACGTGCGCCACAACTAAAGAGAGAAAACCTGTACACCACAACTAGAGAGAAGCCTGTGCCCCGCAATGAAAGATCCCGGATGCCACAACTAAGACCCAATACAGCCGAAAAAGAAAAAAAAAAGAATAACAATAATAAAACTATATATGTGGGAGGATGTGCATAGGTTATATGCAAATACTATGTGATTTTATATAAGGGACTTGGGCATCTGCAGATTTTGGTATCCAGGGGGGTCCTGGAACCAATCACCTGCAAATACTGAAGGGTGAATATGTAGCTTGACAAAACTTGAGATCTGCAAAATCGTGCAGTGGAAGTAATAAAACTCATGGGGAAAAAAGGTTTGGGACAGACTAGTGAAATTCTATGAAACTGTGATCTTGGATACTAACTAAAAACAATAGCAATCCTAAAAAAACAAAGGACTAGCATTTGTACCTTGTATTACCATCAATCTTTGGAATCTTGAACCTTGGGTTCAGCCTCTTCTAGTTGTAGGTCCTGGAAGGACATTGCTTCTAAGAGACTATTTTCATTAAAATTAAAAATCTAATCCTATGTGTAGCTTTCTTCATTAATCCATTGTTTGTTTTTAATATTTATTTATTTGGTTGTTCTGGGTCTTAGTTGCGGCTTGCCGGCTTCTTAGTTGCGTTACTTGGGCTCCTTTGTTGTGGCATGCGAATTCTTAGTTGCGGCCTGCATGTTGGATCTAGTTCCCTGACCAGGGATCGAACCTGGGTCCCCTGCATAGTGCTCATGGAGTCTTAACCACTGCACCACCAGGGAAGTCCGAATCCATTGTTTTAATACAGGGGGAATTTTTTGCAGCTTCTTCATCTGCACAGGCAGCTTTGTCAAATAGGTTAACCCAGTTAGCTGAAAGAGTAGCAATTCCTGAAGCCGCTAAACCAGCTACTACTCATAAGAAAGAAAAGTACTTTTGTAGATTTTTCAGGGCTTTTTCCTTAAAATATTCATCTGTTACTAAGCTTTCATCTTTATTTGTGGAAAAGCTTTCCCCGTTTGCCTCAAAACATTAACATGCTAGGAAAAATAGTGTATGAAGCAACATAACTTCCTTTTACACTAGCATCATTCCCCTATTTCTAGTTGCCTAAGAAGTAATTCACAGCAAAGAACATACATTATGGCAGAACAAACTTTACACTTGTTTTGATTTGATTTGTTAAATGTATAGGGTGAGTGGCAGGTGAGTTCAGCTGACGCTTGAACAACTTGGCAGTTAGGGACATCAGACCCCTGTGCAGTGGAAAATCCTCATATAGCTTTACAGTTGGCCCTCTGTACCCACAGTTCCGCTTCCTTGGATTTACCCAACCATGGATTGCATGGTATTATGGTATGTATTTATTGGGAAAAAAAATCCGTGTGTAAGTGGACCTGCATAGTTTAAATCCGTCATGTGTAAGTGGACCTGCCTAGTTCAAATCCATGTTGTTCAAGGATCAGCGGTATTAATTTTGGAATCAGGAAGACCAGGCTTTGAATTCTGGCTCTATCACTTAAATGTCACTTTCTGCAAGTTACTTGACTTCTTTAAGCCTCAATTTGTGTATCTGTAAAATGGAATTAATTATACCTGTCCATAGAGTTTGGTAGTAAATAAAGGAGATAATTCCTGACAATTTTTTTTACACACTGAATTTACTAATAGTGTTAGCTCTTAATTTGCAGTTGTCATTTATAATTCATAGTACTCTTCAGAGCATGGCATAACATATACCACTGTCAAGGAATATTTTCAGCAAGTTTAACATTTTTCAAATAATTTTAGATGCTTATCAATTTTATTTAATATAAAATTTGAGAAGGCAGGATTTTGTTTTTACTGTCAAATGTAGGTCACAAGGAAAACAGACACAAAATGTGGTAAATGAGATTTGTATTTTCATTTTTTTGGCAAAGTTTTATATAGGAAACTGGTAAAATAATCAGAAAGTGAAGAAGCTGTAATTGTATTTAGGCTCTTGTGATGTAAGGGGATACAAACAGGTTTTTTCCTTTAGGTTGCAAAGGAGATTAACTTTTTTCTGTTTAAACGCTGTTAAAAGTTCTATACTGCTTTTGCCTATGATGTGTAGTGGTTTTTAAGGTTTATATTCTCTCTTCCAATTCAAAGCTTTCATTTAACCAAATAAGTTGAACAGGAACTCCATTTAAAACTTCTCATTGACCCTTCTTATTTGATTTGATATTTCCTATTGACATTTTTATTCTTAGTACCATGCACTGAACTATTTTCAACAAATTCTACTGAGGAGTCATTTCTTGAAAACCTGTTACAGGCAAGATCTTCGAACATCTTAAGTTTTATAAAAGATGAGTTAAGACAGTTTGGTCTTTGGCTGTTTGTACCTTAGTGGGGAATGCAGCTATGCTCATAACTTTTACTGTAATATAAAGATGAACATAATGACTCCTATAATAGAGACATTTCACAAGTACAGAAGAAGAAGGAGTGATTAATTTGGACTGGGGATTTCAGCAAAGCCTTCATCAAGGATTTCTTATTCCTCTTCTTATTTTTAAACTTAAAAAAATTTTTTTTTGGCTGCGCTGTGTGGCTTGTGGGATCTTAGTTCCCCGACCAGGGATTGAACCCGGGCCCTCAGCAGTGAAAGCACCGAGTCCTAACCACTGGACCACCAGGGAATTCCCCTTAAACTTTTAAATTATGCTAGAGGAAGGTGAGTTCTGGAAATGTGGAGATGGGATTTTGTTCAGGAATACCTGGGTATATGGAATCTTTAAAAAAAAAAAGTGGTTCTGAAGAACCTAGGGGCAGGACAGGAATAAAGACGCAGACATAGAGAATGGACTTGAGGACACAGGGAGGGGGAAGGGTAAGCTGGGATGAAGTGAGAGAGTAGCATTGACATATATACACTACCAAACGTAAAATAGATAGCTAGTGGGAAGCAGCCACCTAGCACAGGGAGATCAGCTTGGTGCTTTGTGACCACCTAGAGGGGTGGGATAGGGAGGGTGGGGGGGAGACTCGAGTGAGGAGATATGGGGATATATGTATATGTATAGCTGATTCACTTTGTTATACAGCAGAAACTAACACGCCATTGTAAAGCAATTATACTCCAATAAAGATGTTAAAAAAAAAAAAAAAAGGAGGGCTTCCCTGGTGGCACAGTGGTTGAGAGTCCACCTGCCGATGCAGGGGACACAAGTTTGTGCCCTGGTCCGGGAAGATCCCACATGCCGCGGAGCGGCTGGGCCCGTGAGCCATGGCCACTGAGCCTGTGCGTCCAGCTCCGCAGCGGGAGAGGCCACAACAGTGAGAGGCCCGCATACCGTAAAAAAAAAAGAAAAGGAATACCTGGGTACTCTCTGTCCTTCGTCCCTCCCAGTCAGGGTGTAGTTCTTGTAGGAGACAGATGAACTAATTAAAAAACCATGAGTGCTCAGTTTGTAAACATTCCTTCAAATGGACGAGAACAAAGTCAGTCGAAGGGTAAGCCTGAGTAGTGGCCGAGTGAGAATGTGGCTGTTTTCTCCCTGGACCTGAGGCGTGTGTCACTGGCAGCTGTGAATGTCATTAGGGAGCCTGAGCCAAGATAAATCTGTGCCAAGATGGGCTGCATGTGCTTCTGCTCTGTGTAGCCAGTGACATTCAGTTAAGTTCTGTATCATTGGATAAATGGAGTAGGAGCCGTATCAGGCCAAATAGATCAGGAGTGAGAGAGATTGTCTGTATAAGCTCTTCCTTATATATATATATATATAACATTTCTTCCTTGAAATGTTATGCAATTAATACAGGAATATATTTTTGTATCATTATTATGATAGTTTAGAAGCCTCCAGTTCTACTTCTTTCCCCAGAGGTAACCAGTTAAAAAATTTTGAGATATATTCTTCCAGACAATTTTCCATATACTTTGGGTTTTCTAGAGGGCAGATGGGCTCATATTATTGTATTTGTATGTTACATATTATGTTTACTTTAAAAAGTTAATCATTCTTGAGTTCTTAGCATACATTTAGAATTATTTTTCTTGGGAATTCCCTGGTGGTCCAGTGGTTAGGACTTGGTGCTTTCCCTGCCATGGGCCTGGGTTCCATCCCTGGTCGGGGAACTAAGATGCTGCAAGTTGCATGGCGCGGGTCCCCCCCACCAAAAAAAAAATAATTTTCTTAAAAAAAAATCTGTGTAGTAGTCCATATTCATAATATAGATGTAACAGAATTTATTAGCCAGTTTGCATTTGGCATACAACTACCTGTGTTTCTCTTTTAGGAACAACGCTCTGTAGTAGCCACATATCCGTGAGTATTTTTGTAGGACATACACTTAGAAGTGGAATTGCTGGTTGCAGGGACATGTACATTTGTAGTTTTGATAGATACTGCCAGCTCCAGAACCTTAAATTAACTCACACCCATATGTATAGCAGTGTGTGAGAGTTGATGACTGGATTTCAATAGGAATTGAGAAGAAGGGACTTCTGTACAGATGGAGAAGTGTGAGAAAAAGCATGGAGGCAGGACAGCCTAGTAAATATGGTGAGACAAAAGGGAGTAAAGAATCTGATGTGTAGAGTATAGGAAGCAAGAAGGGCTTGTGGACAAGTCTAGAAAGGTAGGTTGGATTAAATAGCAAAGTATTTTTACTGTGTTGCTCAGAACTTTAAACTTGAATGGACAATGGGAGCCTTTGGAAAGGTTTTACACATGAGCTTTATTTCAAAAGCAGTAACTGAAGGCTAGGTTTTTGATATGGGAAATTGGCTATGAGACTGTTATAGTAATCAAATGCTGTAATGAAGGCCATGACATTAGAAATTAAAGAATCAGATTCAAGCAGTGGTATAGAGTTAAAACCAGTTTGTAAGGTTGGTGGCTTAGGATGAGAACAGAGAAACTGAATGTTGTGGCTATCTGAGTGGGTAGGTGGCACCATTTACAAAAACAAAACTAGAATGAGAAGTAGGTTTGGGGTAAAATAAGGGAAACTTTGTTAAAATATAAGGAAGAAGATAATTCACTATCTGCTATTGATGTATTTCCATGATGTGTGTTCAGTTTTTTTTATTGTAGCAAAATATATGTAATGTAAGATTTATTATTTTAACCATTTTTAACTGTACTGTTCAGTGGTATTAGGTGCATTCATGTTGTTGTACAACTATCATCACCATCCATCTCCAGAACTTTTTCCATCTTCCTAACCTGAAACTCTGAAGTTATTAAACAATAACTCTATTCCCCCTTACCCTGAGCCCTTGGTAACCACCATTCTACTTTCTATCTCTATGAATTTGACTGTTCTAGGTACCTCATGAGTGGAGTCATGCAGTATTGTCCTTTTGTGACTGGCTTATTTCACTTAGCATAATGTCTTCAAGGTTCATCTATGTTGTAGCATGTCAGAATTTCCTACCTTTTTAGGGTAGAATAGCATTCCATTGTATGCACGTACCACATTTTAAAAATCTCTCCATCTCCTGGTGGACATTTGGGTTGCATTTGTTTGAGTTTTTTGTTTGTTTGTTTTTGTGTTTTTGTTTTTTTCGTGGGGGGAATCTTGGGTTTTTTGTTATTGGAGATTGCATATAATAAAATTGAGTTTGATAAAACTGTGCAAACCACTACAGTCTTGTAGAGACCCACTGTTCGAAATAATGTTTGCTGCCACAAGTATGATTACAGAAAATCATATAAATACTTTGTACAACTCAAATATATTATGACTTTTGGAAAAATGACCTAAAATGCTTATCCTACTAGTGGTAGACACCACAATGGAGGTATAGTATAAACTTAACTGGACTTAGAAGACTTGAGGTGTTTTTTTTTTTTGCGGTACGTGGGCCTCTCCCGTTGCGGAGGACAGGCTCCGGACGCACGGGCTCAGCGGCCATGGCTCACGGGCCCAGCCGCTCCGCAGCATGTGGGATCTTCCCGGACCGGGGCACGAACCCACGTCCCCTGCATCGGCAGGCGGACTCTCAACCACTGCGCCACCAGGGAAGCCCAGACTTGAGGTTTTTAATATAATCATTGGATTATTGTGAGGATTAAGTAAAATGTACAAAATTATATACACTTTGAAGTGCCCAAAACAGAGATGGTGTTGTACATGTTCTAGTCTGACTGAAGAACTGCTTGAAGAACTGGAACTATTAGATAGGTGAAATAAAACAGCCCCTGCATCTGATGAAAAAAGTTAAGTGATAAGGTTATCCTAAAATAGGGATGAGTTGTCAAGTATTACCTGTTAATTTTGAAAGTGTCTCTAAAATCTTGATACTTTGTGGCAGTAATTTTCTAATTGAAGTTAAAATAAGAGCAGTGAGGTGAGAATAAGTATATCAGAGAGGTTTCTTTCTCTTTTTATTCATTACTCCCCAGAAAACACGTATTCACTTTCCAAGCTCTCTGCAGTTCATTTCTATTTAGCAGAGTTGTAATTCTAGGCCCACAGCCTGAAATTGTGACTTCTGTTAATACATTTCAACACAGTTCCATCTCAGGAACATGTGTTATGTTTTGGAACTCTTTAATATATAATTTTCCTTCATGTTCCTTTCCTATAATTTGGCATCGGAAAATGAAAAGCCTGAAGAGAACACAAAATCTAGGTGAAGCATGGTGATGGAAAATTAAAGCAACAGATCAAAAGAAGTCCTTAGAGACTTTTAAACTAGTTCTTTCTAGTATGGCTAAAGTTATAGGACAGTTCTTTAACTTTATTCATTTCTTTCAGCCTCATTGTAATAGGTAAGCTAATAGAAGGTAGTTGGTAATTTAAATGAGATGCTTAGCATGTGGAAAGCACTTCATATGTGTTGTCTGTCAAATTTATTGTTTCTAATCTATGGGATTGAGACTGAGAAGCATTTTGGTGACTAGAAAGCATCAGATAATAGGTTCCTGTTCTTATCTGAGATTGCCTTTATTATTTTACCTGTGTTTGAATATGGACTGTCTCCCTTAAATTAGTCTCTGTAATTAGAGATTCTTTAAAATATTTTTACCACATTATCGTTTAACAGTGACAGATATAGATGGCAGAGGATGCATAATTAAAACGCTAAGATTATTAGAATACTTTAGTAAATAATACATTTACCTCATTTTTAAAAAATTCCAACTACAAGCAAGAACTAAATAGACTAACTTGACTTGTCATACCTCCCTACTCTTTGCAGAAAGTTCTGATAAACTGTAATAAATTCTGTTAGAATATCTGAGCATATCCAATTTATTATATCCAAACTGAGCTACTGAAACCCCCTCTTTTTTTCCTAATGTATTTTTTCTTCCAGTTTTATTGAGATATAATTGACATACAGCATTGTATGTTTATGGTGTATAGCATAATGATAGCGTACATACATCACAATAAGTTTGGTGAACAACCACGATCTCGTATAGATACAAAGTTAAAGACATGAACCCTCCCCGCCCCAGATCTTCTCCTTAAGTTTTCCCCATCTCATTAAGTAACTTTATCCTTTGGGTTGCTTAGGCTAGAAACCTTGGAGTCACCATTGCTCTCTTCCTCTTTTTTCTTCAACTCCATGATCCAGAGTGTCATCAGATGTTGTTAGTTTTGTCTTTAAAATATGCGCGGGCTTCCCTGGTGGTGCAGTGGTTGAGAGTCCGCCTGCCGATGCAGGGGACACGGGTTCGTGCTCCAGTCTGGGAAGATCCCACATGCCAGGAAGATCCCACATGCTGCGGAGCGGCTGGGCCCGTGAGCCATGGCTGCTGAGCCTGCGCGTCCGGAGCCTGTGCTCCGCAACGGGAGAGGCTACAACAGTGAGAGGCCCGCGTACAGCAAAAAAAAAAAAAACAAAAAAAAAAACCACAAGAGTAAATAAGGGCTTTCCTGGTAGCGCAGTGGTTAGGAATCCGCCTGCCAGTGCAGGGGACACGGGTTCGAGCCCTGGTCCGGGAAGATCCCACATGCCGCAGAGCAACTAAGGCTGTGTGCTACAACTACTGAGCCTGTGCTCTAGAGCCCACGTGCCACAACTACTGAGCCCGCGTGCCTAGAGCCCGTGCTTGGCAACAAGAGAAGCCACCACTATGAGAAGCCCATGCACCACAGTGAAGAGTAGCCCCTGCTCACCACAACTAGAGAAAGCCCGTGTGCGGCAGTGAGGACCCAACGCAGCCAAAAATAAATAAATAAAATTTAAAAAGTAAATAATAAAATTTGGAAGACTATAAAACAAAATTAAAACTATATAACAGATTAAAGCCTTTTCTGGAGTTTTTAATTTTATTTTATACGGGAGTATAGTTGATTTACAATGTTGTGTTAGTTTCAGGTGCAGGGCAAAGTGGATCAGTTATACATATACATGTATCTATTCTTTTTCAGATTCTTTTCCCATTTAGTTTATTACAGAATATTGAGTAGATTTCCCTGTGCTATACAGCAGGTCCTTGTTGGTTATCTACTGTATACATAGTAATGTGTATATGTTAATCCCAAACTTCTGATTTATCCCTCCCCTCCACCTTTCCCCAGTCTGGAGTATTTTCTGACCTTAGATTCTTTTTTTTTCCCCCATTTTATTTTTACTTATTTATTTATTTTACTTTTTATTTTATATTGGAATATAGCCAATTAATAATGTTGTGATAGTTTCAGGTGCACAGCAAAGTGACTCAGCCATACATATACATGTATCCATTCCCTCCCAGGCTGCCACATAACATTGAGCAGAGTTCCTTGTGCTATAAAGTAGGTATTTATTGGTTATCTATTGTATATATAATAGTGTGTATATGTTAATCCTGAACTCCTAATTTATCCCTCCCCTGCACTTTTCCCCAACCTGGAGTATTTTCTGACCTCAGATTCTTGATATAATACTTAATTCTTCTTGCTTCTTGTTAAGAAAAGTGAAGTTGCAGGATAAAAATAAAGGAGAAATTATTTGTGAGTCCATCATTTAGAAAGTGATTCACTAATTGTGAAATCCATTTATTGGGTTACAACCAGCATTTTAAGTAAATTCATGATATAAAATAGAATAGATTTTATCTACCTGAATGTGTGTGGCTGTTATGTTAAAACCTACTTTTGGTTGCGATTAGCAGTTTGAAAAACCCTGTTTAATGTTTGCATATGCCTACTAACATTTCTGTGTATGTTTTAAAAATAATGTCTATTCATTTACTTGGGTATTTGAGAATCTACTGTTTCTCCTCCCTACCCTCCCAACCCCCATTCATTGAGTCATCACTATGTGCCAGATACTGTTCTAAGGGATTTACATATATTAGATCCCTTGTCTCCTATTACATGAAATTTTTATCCCAATTTTTCAAAAGGAGAAACTAAGTTACCTAGTGATTAATTAACTTGCTCAGAGTTATATATTGGTAAGCTATGGATCTGGGATTCAAACCCAAGTCCATTCAGAGTCCATTCTTCTAACCACCAGGCTTTATTGCCGGCTGTGTGATGTCACTGTGATAAATGCTGGCGATACATTTGAAATGGTTCTTGATCTCATCTAACTTAACTTATTTATATTTATAAATATATTTATAATTTTCTATACTTTATATATATACATACACATACAACATGTAATGTGAGAAAACGCCATTTATCTATCTATCTTATCTATCTATCTGGCTGTGCCAGGTTTTAGTCTCGGTACGTGGGATCTTCATTGCCACTTATGAGATCTTTTAGTTGCGGCATGCAGGATCTAGTTCCCTGATCTGGGGTTGGACGCGGGCCCCTTGCATTGGGAGTGTGGAGTCTTAACCACTGGACCACCAGGGAAGTCCCAACACTATATATAGTTAACTAACCATGTTTATAACTAGAATATTACCATGTTATAAATTTCAACATTACTGACTTATTGCCATCAGATGGATGTGCCATGATGTAATTATTCCTGTGTTGTTGGAAATTACCAGTCCTTGCTTGGTAATATTGCAGTGAGCCTCGGAATGCATTCATTATTGTCATTTCAGCTTACTATGTGAGGCTGTTTATAAAAGCATAGAAGTTTGAAGTTACTGGCGTTTGTTTCAAATTACATTCCTGAAGCTTATGTTTTAGCAGTAATGCTGATCTTATACCTTAATAATCATTGTGTATTATAAATTCAGTAGTCAAAAACAAAACGAACAAAATTCAGTAGTCAAAAAATGGTGTCCATGTTAAATCATCTTCTTTCAAAGTCTCTATTGTCCTTGATATTGTTGCAGCATGTATAAGCCATTTCTAAATAATTTCTTCAAATCACTCGAATATTTGTGCGCCTAACATATTTTAGAGCACATGAGACAAGCACTCCATCACGAACGTTCTGTATTTAGCTATCAGTTGTGTGTCCCAAATGGGGTTTATAACATTTTCACATGCTTAAGTCATTAGAGCCAATTGTGTTCCAGGCTTTGGTGGCTAGATAATAGTTTTACTGAGATGAAAGACAAAAGCTACCCCCTTTGGACACAGCATAGTGAAGGAGGCCATAACAACTGTCATGAAAATGTATTTCTGTCTCTTCCAAAAGAAGTGAAATGTTTTGTAGACAGTTGCATAGGGTTTTAATACACATTAATTTTGCAATTAAAATTATGTAGTTGGGGGACTTCCCTGGTGGCACAGTGGTTAAAACTCCGCCTGCCAATGCAGGGGACATGGGTTCCAGACCTGGTCCAGGAAGATCACACATGCTGTGGAGCAACTAAGCCCTTGCACCACAACTGCTGAGCCTACGCTCTCTAAAGCCCTCGAGCCACAACTACTGAGCCCAGGCACCACAACTACTACTGAAGCCCGCGCGCCTGGAGCCCACGCTCCGCAATAAGAGAATTCACCGCAATGAGAAGCCTGCAAACTGCAACGAAGAGTAGCCCCTGCTCGCCGCAACTAGAGAAAGCCCGTGCGCAGCAACGAAGACCCAACGCAGCCAAACATAAGTAAATAAAAAGTAAATAAATTTATTAAAAAGTATGTAGTTGGGCATCAGGATTTCTGGGGTTTTTTTTCGGCTGCATTGGGTCTTTGTTGCTGCGCGTGGGCTTTCTTTAGTTGCAGCGAGCAGGGGCTACCCTTCGTTTTGGCACTCGGGCTTCTCATTGCAGTGGCTTCTCTTGTGGCGGAGCACGGGCTCTAGGCACAGGGTTTCAGTAGTTGCAGCACGCGGGCTTCAGTAGTTGCAGTGCGTGGGCTCAGTAGTTGTGGCTCGTGGGCTCTGGCTCTCAGGCTCAGTAGTTGTGGTGCACGGGCTTAGTTGCTCCACAGCATGTGGGATCTTCCCAGACCAGGGATCAAACCCATGTCCCCTGCATTATGAGGTGGATTCTTGGGCTTCCCTGGTGGCGCAGTGGTTGAGAGTCCGCCTGCCGATGCAGGGGACACGGGTTCGTGTCCCGGTCCGGGAAGATCCCACATGCCGCGGAGCGGCTGGGCCCGTGAGCCATGGCCGCTGAGCCTGCGCGTCCGGAGCCTGTGCTCCGCAACGGGAGAGGCCACAACAGTGAGAGGCCCGCGTACCGCAAAAATAAATAAATAAATAAATAAATACATAAATACATACATACATACATACATACATACATACATACATACATACATACATAAATATGATTCTAAACCTTCTTAGTGGCTTTAGTGAATGTGCATATAGTCTCTTGTTAAAAACCATAGCTAAAAAATCTGTTTATATACACTGACTACATTTTGAGTCAGCAGCATTTATAAAATTAGATTATTGCTAGATCAGCCAGGTTGAAAAATAAAACTTAAGTTTGGATTTGATTTCTTCTGATTGCTTCTGGGAGATAGATTGGCAGAGCAACGTGAGTGTGAGGTTTTGTTTTTGTTTTTGTTTTTTTTTGTGGTACGCGGGTCTCTCACTGCTGTGGCCTCTCCTGCCGCTCTGTGGCATGTGGGATCTTCCTGGACCGGGGCACGAACCCGTGTCCCCTGCATTGTCAGGCAGACTCTCAACCACTGCGCCACCAGGGAAACCCTGTATCATTTAAATAATGAAGTGTTTTTAATGTTTTTATGTAAGGAAGGTGGAGTGGGGTGAGGAGGAAGGAGGAATCAGGTAACCTGTGAAGGCAATCACAGAGAAGCACTAAAACCTGATAGTTAGCCATGGATCTGTTCATTTATCTGCATGCTCTTTGTAGAAGTAAGCTTTAGAAACTGTAACTTTTTACAGTTTAATGACTTCCATGGAATTAAAATGATTCAGTAATATTAACGCCAGAAGGGGCATTGTTTGAAGGAATCCCTGTTGTGTCTATTAATGAGTTCCCTTTTTTGCAGGTGTGTGGGTGATTTCCAGCTCTCATTCAACACAGAATAGAATAGTTGGTCAGTGGTGAACCTGGCACCTACCAAGTATTCAGACCTGTCTTTTAGGTTATTTTCATTCCTTGAGAAGAAAGCTGAAGAATCAGCTGGAGTAAAGAGATCTGTGGGCTATGGCTAGATCTCTATAAAGCAAGGGCTGTCACTCTGACCACTAAGCATGTACTCCTCCTCATTCACATGAGGGTCATATTAAAAATGTTACGTGGTAGTAGCAGTAGCTGCTTTGTTTTTCTTAGCCGTGGCAGCAGTTAACACAGTGCACTCACTAGTGGCTTAACATACCAACACTTAAGTCCTTATTTTTTGTTTTTGTTTTTAAGTCATTGAAATTATGAAACTGTCATTCAAATGGAAGCATTATAGTTCTTCGGAACCATTATGATCTCACAAGGAAAGGAGAATGATACAGATACACTGGCTGAGGTGCTTTGAGGTGCATCGAAGTGTTCCAGCCTGTGGCTTACCTTAACATGTTCTTGAAGTACCATGGCGTGGATTAAAAGGTATGCTTTAGAAATCTTCCAGTGGCCCCAAGGTCATGCATAGAGTGAACACTCATGGTTCTACATTTAATTATTGCATATTTTAAGATATTTTAATATTTAGATTGCAGATGTGGTTATGGAGTTATGGCAAAAGTATTTTTTGTTGTAAAAAAACCATGTATCACAAGCTTGTTGAGTGATTCCCCCCCCCCTTTTTGAGATATGGTTATAGGAGACACTAGGGTAGATATTTTTGCTAGAGTTTAATAGTAATGGGCTATAGTTTCTTTCACAAAATAGTTTAGGGATTATTCATATGTTAGTCTGTAATTATCTTTCTGGTTTACATCATAGACCAGTTTCTCTGTAGTGCTGTCATTTCATGGTAGCCTGAACAGGAAATAATTGGATACAGTTCTTCAGTTGGAGTATTAATTTGACCAAACGAAAATAATTTTTACTTGGACCATTTATAGTTTGTGCTTGTTTTTGTCTTTTACAAAGATTTTTTACTGAGAGGAAAATGAGTAATTCTTTACTAATACTGTGATTGTTGTCTTTTCACCACCATATGCATACAGTTAAACTTTCGTGTGTTTGTGGTATGTAGTCCCACTGTTACTTGTGGTTGCTAGTAGTGGTAATTCTAGGCTTCATATTACCCACTTAACCATCAAAAATCTTTAAGGTTTTTATGTTCATAACATTTTATTTGAGTGATGTAGTCAAAACCATTTCTTAATTATTGGAAACCTTGGAAACCTAATTTTGTACTGTTTGCTTGCTACTGAATGTTTTCTTGGGGTAGTGGAAGTGAATCAACCCAGGGAGAATGCTGAGTTCATAATGTTACATTGGGTTCAAAATTCTTTATCTTTGAGGTAATGAAGGAAAACATGTTGGGAAGATAGATGTTTAAATCATGGGTATATAAATATAATAGAAATACGTTGGTGAAGCCTGTAATTTTTATCATTTAGTCTACCTTATGTTAAGATCCTTTTGACATGTCAGCAGTTAAATTATTAATGGAATTTAGTTATTAAACCTAAGACAAAACTGCTTTATATTAAATTCTGGTCTGTAATGACAGTGAATCAAGTTTCAAGGTGAAGTCAGCTGCCTGCTAACCAAGTTCAACCAGGTATTTTATGTCCAATACAACAGTGTCTACTCTCCAAAAAGATCTTTTCTTTGGCTGGAGATGGTATTTGATACATTGTTTACAAAATATATTTCTCCATAATATTTGTCACTTCAACTTAAAAAAAAATTTCTTTTTAGGGTAGTACTTGGGCATCTGTTTGTTTTGTTTTAATGCCACAGAGGATTCTTGATGCACAGCCAGATTTGGGAACTCCTTTCTCTTTGGAAGAGTTTATAGCTTAGTGGTTAAGAGCTTAGATTCTGCGGCCAGCTGATCTGTGTTTCAAATCTGGCACTACTTTTTTTGTTTTGACAGGTTGAAAGAATGATCTGGAAAAAAAATAAACTTGTATATTAAAAATATAATACCGTAATTATATAATTATATATTGCATTATATATGTGTGTGTGTATATATATGTGTTTATATACACACACATATATAAATAAATTCCATACACATTTAGCGTAGGATTGAGCATGCAAGAAGCCAGTGTTAGATTAACAGTGATGATGATTATTTTTAAATTTATTTATTTTATTTATTTTTGGCTGCGTTAGGTCTTTGTTGCTGCCCGCGGGCTTTCTCTAGTTGCGGTGAGTGACTCTTCGTTGTGGTGCGCGGGCTTCTCATTGCGGTGGCTTCTCTTGTTGCAGAGCACAGGCTCTAGGCGCATGGGCTTCAGTAGTTGTGGCTCGCGGGCTCTAGAGCACAGGCTCAGTAGTTGAGGCGCACGGGCTTAGTTGCTCCGCAGCATGTGGGATCTTCCTGGACCAGAGCTCGAACCCATGTCCCTTGCATTGGCAGGTGGATTCCCAACCACTGCGCCACCAGGGAAGCCCAATGATGATTATTAAATGCCAGATCAGGAACCTCTTTTTTGCGGGGTGAGATGCTATTACATTATTTCTTTTCCTGAATCTTATACTTTCTTCTATGATCTTCCTAGAGTTAAATAAACAATCACTCTTTGACTAATGTTTTCAATTCTTTGAGCTTTTTCTCATCAGTGAAAGAAGGTGGCCACTAGAGACTGGTAATTTATCTCTGGTCCTCTTATCCTGCTAGGTCGATTTGTGTGTCCTCTAAAGCTGTGTTTTTCAAATTGCAGGTTTCAGCCCATTCATTAGTGGGTCAAGAACTCGGTTTAGTTGGTTAAGAACTCGATTTAGTGGGGGTTATGATCAGCATTAATACATGTACTGTAATAGAAAATAAAATCAGTGCAGTGAATGTAGAAAAGAGCATTTTTAAAAAAAACTTGTTTCATTTTTTTTAAAAAGCTGAAATAAATAAGATATATGCACATTTATGTGTATGTTGCTTGGATCGTTTTGGTTCCACTAAGTGTATGCCTCCCATAGTCACAGATGTCCCTGAGATGTGGTATTAGGTTTATATTGTTTTTCCTTGCTGAGAAAAAGTGACCAGGATAGGTTCCAGTCTGTGGCTTTTAATGGTATGCCATACTCTCTATATCATCTTCAAGGATCTCCCTACCATGCTTTGCGTTTGAAGTGAAGTTTATTACAGGAGAATATCTAAGGAGCAGGGAGAAACGGGGAACATAATAGCAGCAACTGATGAGTGGCATTAACTAAGGATATTTTGTCAAGTAATCTAGTAAACTACCCCTTGGCATGCATTCTGTTAATGCGTTAATCAACTCATAGATCAGTGGTTTTCAAACTGCCAGTGGTAGCCCATTCTGGAGTCAATTCAATAAGTTGCTGCCCTCCCCTACTCCCCCCAACCCTGCAAATTATATGAAGCAGAAAAGAACAGAATAGGAAATGTCATGAATGGATCATATGATATAGTTCTATAAAACTCTTGTTTTGAGGGTATGTATGTGTACTGTATTGCAGACCTAAGTTCTGGTAATGATCATCTGGGAAACTGTATGGCACTCAGTCTTATAAATCTATATTGCCAAACTGACCTCAGCCAGAGAAGACTTCAGATATCTAAAACAGGATTGTTAGCTCAGTAGTTTTCTCTCTGACAGTAGGAAACAGTTAGCTATGAAACCTTGTTTTTGTTTTTTGTTGTGTTATTTGGGGGTGTGTGTGTGTGTGTGTGTTTTCTTGCTTGCTTGCCCTCGTAAATATTTAAAGGCTCATAGGTAAGAAATTTATAATATTTCCTAGTTGTGAAGGAATTTACTCTTTCTTTGCATTGATGAAAATGACCCATGCAATTAAAAAGTACAAAAAAACTGATGATACATACTAAAATCCACCCACTTCATTTTCCCATTCCTTATATCTTAGGACTTTTTCATATACCAGGTACTTCTTTACTTCAGAAGGTAAATATAAAAGTTTAATGTTGCAAAAAAAATTAACTTTAAATTAGATATGTCACAAATATTTAAGGTAGTCAAATGTTAGAACTTATGTTTTTGTGAGGATTTTGATAATATTTAAAATTTTATTTTTCTTGGATTAGTGCCTCTGCCTATTCCAGTGTCCTCATAACAGCAGATATTTGCTTTACAGATATATTGAAGAAGATCACAGAGTTTCTGGTGAATATTTTTAAAAAAATAAAGCTTCAGAGTAGTACAGTATCAGCATATTCATGTTTTAAGATTGTGTTTGAAATACAGTTTCCTCCTTCCTAGAAAACAATACGAGAATGAAGATTTCTGGTAAATTGTTTCACAACAATGGAATTTGTACATTACTTTTCTACACTTGGGAGTTGAACAATGGATAAAATCTTTGCCAAAATAAGAGGCCAAAAGATAATAAGTACAATTCATGTTTCTCTGCAAGTTCTTGGAAATTGAGTCAAAAACATATATAGTTCCTGCTCTGAATTGGGTACGATGTATTAAACCTAGAAATTATCTTTTGGAATTACAGAAGGTAGGTAAAGAAATCCCACCTCCCTCCCGCCCCGTGGGTTAACTGCCTTCATGATGGTGGCTTGTCTTTGCGTCAGTGCGTAAAGACATACTGTTGCTAGTGATGTGGGGCAGGGAACCAAGAGCCTGTGGATTCAGAGAATGGGAGAGTTGAATCCCTTTTTTCTTATTACTGTTTCCCCAAGTGTCCCCCCGCCCCCACCCCAACCTGGTCTTCTCCCAGACTGTCCAAGCTTTTCTCCTCTTATCAGTAGCATTGCTTAGCTTTTCATCATTATTTCAGTCATATTTACTTCCAGCGTCATCACTTTCTGCCTCATGCTGCTTATCCTGTTGAGTGCAAGGTTTCATGTTGTCACCTTGTGGCATTTGTGCACAACTGTGTTCCTTTTACTTTGGTTATCATAACGCACAAGAGCAGCTTGTCATCTTTTTCTTTCAAAGATTTTTCCTCCTAAAGCGTAGTGTATTTTTTTATTTTAAAAAATATTTATTGATTTATTTGGCTGTGCCGGGTCTTAGTTGTGGCAGGCGGGACCTTAGTTGTTGTGAGTGGGATCTTTTGTTAGTTGCAGCATGCGGGATCTTTAGTTGCGGCACATGGGATCTAGTTCCCTGACCAGGGATTGAACCTGGGCCCCCTGCACTGGGAGCACAGAGTCTTAGCCACTGGACCATCAGGGAAGTCCCTGAAGTGTAGTTTAGGAAGAAACTAAACTACCTTCTAGTTTAGCTGGCCAAGAACTGAGAGAACTGACCGGAGGCAGCACCCCAACTGCAGGTCTAGAATTAGAAGAAAGAGCATGTTATAAATTACTGAGTCAGCTGTTAGATATGACTCCAGTATACTTTTGGTTACTGAAAACAAGTCAAAAACACCCTCTTAGAATGAAGGTTAAATTCTTTGAGAGTATTTAAAAAGATGTTTTAGGGCTTCCCTGGTGGCGCAGTGGTTGAGAGTCCGCCTGCCGATGCAGGGGACACGGGTTCGTACCCCGGTCCGGGAAGATCCCACATGCCGCAGAGTGGCTGGGCCCGTGAGCCATGGCCGCTGAGCCTGTGCGTCCGGAGGCTGTGCTCCGCAACGGGAGAGCGGGAGAGCGGGAGAGGCCACAACAGTGAGAGGCCCGCATACCACCAAAAAAAAAAAAGATGTTTTAGATTCTGAAGATAACAAAGTTTAAAAAATCTTTTACGTAAATGGTAGTATTGTTAGAAATAGGCACTTTCTCAAACTAATTTATATTTCATTACTTTGAAAAATAATACTGTTTTGCATTTTTATGGGATCTGGGATATCTATTAAAAGGGTACTTTAGAACCCATCTCTAGTATGAACCTAATTGAAAAGTGGTATATGCTGTGTCAGTAATTGTCATGAAAATCAGGGAATCTCTTTCTTTTGAAAAATACAGTGAAGTCAGTTGATCTTGTTCTATTGAATTGTTAGGGGCTTATGAGGAGTGTAGGTAGTTGAGCAGGAAAATGTGCATGCATTCTTTCTTTGAAATGCCAAACTTGTCACTTCAGTGAGAGGTACAGCTTTCATTATGGAGACCATATCTTGTGTAGACAGGTTTCTACACCTCAGAATGAGTGAGCTCTGTGAGGCTCTGATAGCTGATGAAGAGGGAACGGCAATTAAAATCATGCAGCTTTAACAGACCTCTACAAGTTTTTGGGTGTTGGCTTTAACAATTATCAGATCAACATACAATCTTGAAAGATAATGACTGAAAATGTGCTAGTTTAGCAGATAGTGGTCAGGAAGGGCAACTGCCTCCTTCCCCCTGCCCCTTAATTATTTGTTATAAGGAATCCTGGGGATTCCTGGGGTGGGGGAGATAGGACAGAAAACACTTTCAAAGCATTTACTTTGATTGAGTGCTTTTGTGTTTTATCACAGCAATGGGTGGGTGAAGGTGATTAATAATGTAAGTACAAGTGCTGGTGATAGCAGCTAGATTAATTAAGTGTGCATGAAATTTAACTTTATTAGAATTCCTTTATTGTTGAAATTCCTGTGGAAAAAGTACTCTGAGAAATTCTAGCCTAGGGGCAGGGATAGGGCAGAGGCAGGTAACATAAATTTATAAAACAGGTGTGACTTGGAACAGGTAGAATCCACTGAAAGCATTCACTTTTGAAATAAAAGCTGTAGCTTCCTCTGCAGGGAGCCAGTTTCCAATCCTACCCCTCCCCAACCCCCCACCCCTCTAATTATACAGATTTTTATTTTGTTGACTCCTGTATCCCCAGCCCCAGGACAGTGACTAGTCATAGCAGGTACTCAGTAAATATTTGTTGAATGAATGAACTTTTTGATAATACTAGATTTTTAAGACATGCATCTGTCCTGTCATGGCAGAACATGCCATTCTTTTATTAACTAACCTCTTACTTTACAAATAGAATGAGTGGATATATACGGAGGTAGTCTTTTTAAATTTTTTTATTTATTTATTATTTTATTTAAAAAATTTTATTTATAGATTTTTGGCTGCGTTGGGTCTTCTTTGCTGTGCGGGCTTTCTCTAGCTGTGGCAACGGGGACTTCTTTTGTTGCGGAGCATGGGCTCTAGGCGCGTGCGCTTCTGTAGTTGTGGCTCGCGGGCTCTAGAGCACAGGCTCCGTAGTTGTGGTGCACGGACTTAGTTGCTCCGTGACATGTGGGATCTTTCTGGACCAGGGATCGAACCCGTGTCCCCTGCATTGGCAGGTGGACTCTTAACCACTGTGCCACCAGGGAAGTCCCTAGTTTTATCTTAATTGTACAGTTTTGTCATCAGTTAGCTCTTTTGTGAGTTGGGGTTTGTATGTCTAAAGGCCGAGAAAATCTGAGTGCATAATAGCTAACATTTAGTGGGTATTGCACTTACAAAATGCCCCTTTTCACGTGTTTTACAGGTATTAACTCGATCTTCACGCAGCTCTCCAAGTTGTTACAATTAACTTTCCTATTTTACAGATGTGGAGACTGAAGAAACTCTAGAATAACTGGAGTTACAGAGAAAGGGCTGGAGTGTTTTCTTTGTTAGAAAGTCCTGAACTTTGGTGGAGTAAAACTTGGAAATAGTTTACACAATAATTCAACATATTTTTCTCACAATGGTAGATATCCAAGTGTGAGATTTTTTTAATAGGCAAAGGCGTTTGTGAGCTGTGCTCATATCCCACAGAAGAAAAGCTTTGTATTTGAATGAAAATATTTCCATATTTGGTATTGACCAGATTTGGTTTGTTAGGAGGTGGATAGTTGCCCTTTTATGGCCACTAGACACTCCATTGCTCTCTTTTTTGTCTCTTCCACTTGGTGGCCTCTGACACTTCCTCGAGCAATCTTTTTTTTCTCTTCCATATTTTTTACTGCTCTCTTACACTGCAGTCTTCTCTCTTCCTTCTTCCTTCCTATCTCTCAGCCCTCTCTCTCCCTCATTTACATGCAACCTAAATGAATAAGAATATTAGCTCTACATTCTTACTGTTCAGAGTAATATGTGAATGTGCTTTATTTTTAAAACATCTTTATTGGAGTACAATTGCTTTACAGTGGTGTGTTAGTTTCTGCTGTATAACAAAATGAATCACCTGTACATATACATATGTCCCCATATCTCCTCCTTCTTGCGTCTCCCTCCACACTCCTTATCCTACCCCTCTAGGTGGGCACAAAGCACCGAGCTGATCTCCCTGTGCTATGTGACTGCTTCCCACTAGCTATTTATTTTACATTTGGTAGTGTATATATGTCTACGCTACTCTCTCACTTCGTCTTAGCTTACACTTCCCCCTCCCCGTGTCCTCAAGTCCAGTGAATGTGCTTTTGAGTCCGAGAACCTGGCAAACCAAGTGAGAAATGAGGATGCTATGAAAATAACATAGAATATAGGTCCTAGGAAGTTGTCCAAAAGTGAAGAGGGCTGACTCAGGACAAAGTAATATTCCTCTTTCAGAATAAACAGTCATTGAGTATAATGGCCAGACAAGTAGGATTAATTTTTTGGTAGGAATACTGGAAACAAACCAAGGCATTGACGAATATCCAGGAAAACAGTCAGCAGTTAGAATGACCCCCCTTTGACTTTGATTTTCATTCCAGAGTTCAAATTTATACTTAGGGCTTCCCTGGTGGCGCAGTGGTTGAGAGTCTGCCTGCCGATGCAGGGGACATGGGTTCGTGCCCCGGTCCAGGAAGATCCCACATGCCGCGGAGCGGCTGGGCCCGTGAGCCATGGCCGCTGGACCTGCGCGTCCGGAGCCTGTGCTCCGCAACGGGAGAGTCCACAACAGTGAGAGGCCCGCGTACCACAAAAAAAAAAAAAAAACCTGTGTGAAATTGTTGAAGACTTACACCTGGTGTATGTAAGTTTTCCTAGCAATTAGTTTTAGACTCAACAAAATTACATGAAAGAACATAAACTTCTAAGGACCTCTTTTCAGCTGTATTGTTTGTAGCCCCATTTAGATCTTGATACCACTTCCTAATAGAATCTGTCAACAACATGGATTATCACTTTTTTGAAGTGGCAGCGTACCACATTAAACTACACTGCTGTTGTAGAGCAAGCAACAGTAATTATCTATAGCATGGTATCTTTCCAGGGCATTCTCTATGGGAAAAGTAGACAGTTTCATTAGGGTGAGGAAATTAATCATCATTTTAGCTCTTTGGACTTGGTAAAATAGTTAATTCCTTTTTCTTCTCTTATAAAATTTGTGAAGTTAGTATGAACTCGTTTGGTGGACCATTTATAATTTTTTCCTCCACTGTAGAAAATAACTTAGACATTTCAGATCAGTTTGTTCATAATCATTCGTTAATTCAAAATAGTTGGTCTAAATAATATTATAGTTTAAGAACTACAATTCATGACAGTGTTTTGTTTTGTTATCCTTTTTTTAACAGATGACTTGCTATTGTTATGGTTCATTCGTTTAGTGAGCACACACTGTGTACAGAATTGCATTTGAAAACTTAATATTTTATGCAGTTGAGTCAACTTTAATTATGAACAATACATGCTTATAGCGTTGGGCATATTTCTCTTATGTACACTAATGCCATTAAAAAAAATTTGTCCAGCATAAAAGTTACAGCCTAAAAAATCCCCTGTGCATCTTCAGTTTATTATGGAAACAGGTTGGCATTACTTATAATTCTTTAAAGGCTCTAGATTTGACTAATTCCTAGAGCTGTTAACACAGTCAGATTTTCCTGGTTTATTTAAATGTGGCATCGTTCTGTATTCCATAGTTGGATTACTACAGCGTTTCATCCTTGAGAATCAGCAGTTCTGGTTTGCTGAGAAATAGTTTACAGGTTAAGAAGTGATTTTTCTGAAACATTTAAATAAATTTTCATATGATATGTGGTTTGTTTAATGGAAAAAAGCAAATAGAAGTTAAAATTGGGGGAAAAACAATTATTTTGCGAAGGCAAAGTAAAGTTGTTTAAAGACTAGACTATGGCTTCCTTATATATTTATATGTAATCTTCAATCTTAGTATGATGAGTGTGTAATCAGAAACAGGAAAGTCCTACCTTGTGACTTTTTGAGCTTCAGTTTTCCCTTCTAAGTTTGAAATAATGCCTATCAGAATTGTTAATGAGAGTTAAATGAGAGCATATATAAGCAGATATATTCTGTTTGTTTTTATATGCTTGTCTGTTTTACTGCATGAGGCCAGTTTAGGATGCTATGGATATAAAAGTTGTAATAAGAGCTTCATCTAACCTTATGGAATCAGGGAGTGGAGATACAGAAGATAATTTGGGAATGCAGCTGATAGCATTTGTCAATGAATTGCTTGTGATGGAAGACAAGAATGAGGGGAAGAGATCAATAATACTAGTACTGTAGAGAAGAGAGACCACCATGTCTTTAGGGGACATGCATGTGTAGAAGTTGGTGAGAAAGGAATGTTAAGAATTAGCTGCTGCAATGGAGCAGCTCATCTTTAAAGAAAAACTGTGCCCTCCTATTTTCTAGTTAGACAGCTGATGTTAGGGCAGTTGACTAGCCAGTTAACTAGTAAATTTGTAACACAACAGCTTTGCAGTTTACATAATTTGAATTCATAGCACAGCAAAATACCAAGTAAATATATAGCATGAATGGCCCAAACTGTGACAGTTAAGTCTACACCTGCTAAGAGTATAGACTTGTTTTCCTCATTGCTGCTATCAAATCCCAAGGCTTTTGCCTCCTGTTTTGTGTTTTACTACTATAGTTTACTCATGGTCTATACTTTTAATCACTTTATGGTGATTCTCAATTCAGAATCTTTCTTTTGCCTGTGCCGAGCCAAGGCTCCTCAGATGGTTGTTGAAGTATTAGGCTGCCTATTGTACCACCCAAGGCAAAGCAGTTTGCTGCCAGATTTTGTACCATCAACCTCCGTGCCCGTGTTGTGTATTCCCCTTGCAGAGCCCCATGGCCTCCTTGGGAGGCTTGCGTGAGCAGATGCTAGCTGCTGGGCTTGCCTTTTTGGTCCTAGCAGTGTATGAAAGCACGACAGGTTAATGGCTCAGATAAGGTTTGGCAGAAAAGCCATTCTTTAAGCTTTGAATTGTGGTTAAGACCACTTCTTCAGAGTGGTTTTTGGCTTTACCACAAATGTAGGTTTGATCGTTATAACATGACGTGATAACAGAAAGTTAAGTTACGGTTCAAAAGAAATGTATTGTTTTGGGTATAAACACTCAAGCAGAAAGGCATTTCCTTATTCGTGCAGTGGTGTTATAAAATACGTTCTGGAAATCTTTTCTTCCCTATTCTGAATATACAAATTTTGACCACCTTATTATTTTTGTTTATTGAATAGTCTCCCTTCACTGTCCTATTTTGCATGTTTTAAAATGATAATTGCCATCTTTTATTTTTTTCCCTTAGGGACAGGCTTCTTTGAAAAGGTTTAACTCCTTGTAAATCTGAATCGTAGCCTTTCCTTTATGAATTAGACCTTATTTTGGCTACACATCCATAAGTGTTCTGGTCTGTGTATTTAAAAGAGAAATACAAGGCAGATACACTGCAGAATTCAAATACTTCAGAATACCAAACTGTATCCTAGAGGTTTGGCTGTTTAAGAAATTGGCCAAAAAATGGTTTGATAGAGGTTGGGCTGGTACTGTCTTTGTAATTTTTAGAAAATTGAATTTTCTATGTATTCTTGGTCCTTTTCAACTCAGAAAAAAATGTACTTTGTGAAATTATGATTGATAGGGTAGACACTATCACATGAACAATATAACATGGTGTCTTTGTGCAGGGAATATGAAAGAGTAATCATCAAAAATTTGACATACAGATATGCGTGAACATGCGTGTCTGTTTATGCCATAGCTAAGGTATGGCTCCCACAGCAGATGTCTTTAGACTTCCTGAATTTTATGCATTTATAGCTTTAGAAAAGATTTTTTCACTTTCTAGTTATCAAAGAAAAAATTATCCTTTACAATTATAAAATTTAGTCAGTAGCGGAAGTATTGGGAGCATAATGAAAGGTTTCCTTTCAGGTTGTTTGTTGACCCCTCACTGAAGCAAAACGGGTCTGTACTATAGCATAGAAACGTTTAGGGTCAGTTAGTACATTTAAAAATCTTTTATAGGGCTTCCCTGGTGGTGCAGTGGTTGAGAGTCCGCCTGCCGATGCAGGGGACACGGGTTCGTGCCCCGGTCTGGGAAGATCCCACATGCTGAGGAGCATCTAGGCCCGTGAGCCATGGCTGCTGAGCCTGTGCGTCTGGAGCCTGTGCTCCGCAACGGGAGAGGCCACAACAGGGAGAGGCCCGCGTACCGCAAAAAAAAAAAAAAAAAAAAACTTTTATAATTTTTATATTCATACCTCTTCATATGTTAGTATCCAGAATTGAACTGTAATTAAATTCTATCTTACTGCAGACTATATGGAAAAGCATGGACATTATACTCTAGTTACATTTTTTTAATTTAATTTAATTTTTTTATACAGTAGGTTCTTATTAGTCATCCATTTTATATACATCAGTGTATACATGTCAATCCCAATCTCCCAGTTCATCACACCACCCCCCCAACCCCCTCCGTTTTCCCCCCTTGGTGTCCATACATTTGTTCTCTACATCTGTGTCTCTGTTTCTGCCCTGCAAACTGGTTCATCTGTACCATTTTTCTAGGTTCCACATATATGCGTTAATATATGATATTTGTTTTTCTCTTCCTGACTTACTTCACTATGTATGACAGTCTCTAGATTCATCCAGGTCTCTGCACATGACCCAATTTTGTTCCTTTTTATGGCTAAGTAATATTCCATTGTATATATGTACCACATCTTCTTTATCCATTCATCTGTTGATGGGCATTTAGGTTGCTTCCATGACCTGGCTATTGTAAATAGTGCTGCAGTGAACATTGGGGTGCATGTGTCTTTTTGAATTATGTTTTTCTCTGGGTACATGCCCAGTAGTGGGATTGCTGGGTCATATGGTAATTCTGATTTTAGTTTTTTAAGGAACCTCCATACTGTTCTCCATAGTGGCTGTATCAATTTACATTCCCACCAACACTGCAAGAGGGTTCCCTTTTCTCCACACCCTCTCCAGCATTTGTTGTTTGTAGATTTTCTGATGATGCCCATTCTAACTGTTGTGAGGTGATACCTCATTGTAGTTTTGATTTGCATTTCTCTAATGATTAGTGATGTTGAGCAGCTTTTCATGTGCTTCTTGGCCATCTGTATGTCCTCTTTGGAGAAATGTCTATTTAGGTCTTCTGCCCATTTTTTGATTGGATTGTTTGTTTTTTTTAATATTGAGCTGCATGAGCTGTTTGTATATTTTGGAGATTAACCCTTTGTTGATTCGTTTGCAAAAATTTTCTCCCATTCTGAGGGTTGTCTTTTCATCTTGTTTGTAGTTTCCTTTGCTTTGCAAAAGCTTTTAAGTTTCATTGGGTCCCATTTGTTTCTTTTTGTTTTTATTTCCATTACTCTAGGAGGTGGATCAAAAAAGATCTTGCTGTTATTTATGTCATAGAGTGTTCTTCCTATGTTTTTCTCTATGAGTTTTATAGTGTCTGGTCTTACATTTAGGTCTCTAATCCATTTTCAGTTTATTTTTGTGTATGGTGTTAGGGAGTGTTCTAATTTCATTCTTTTACATGTAGCTGTCCAGTTTTCCCAGCACCACTTATTGAAGAGACTGTCTTTTCTCCATTATATATCCTTGCCTCCTTTGTCATAGATTAGTTGACCATAGGTGCATGTGTTTATCTCTGGTCTTTCTATCCTGTTCCATTGATCTATATTTCTGTTTTTGTGCCAATACCATATTGTCTTGATTACTGTAGCTTTGTACTATAGTCTGAAGTCGGGGAATCTGATTCCTCCAGCTTCCTTTTTTTCCCTCAAGACTGCTTTGGCTATTCGGGGTCTTTTGTGTCTCCATACAAATTTTAAGATTTTTTTGTTCTAGTTCTGTAAAAAATGCCATTGGTAATTTGATAGGGATTGCATTGAATCTGTAGATTGCTTTGAGTAGTATAGTCATTTTCACAACATTGATTCTTCCAGTCCAAGAACATGGTATATCTCTCCATCTGTCAGTATCATCTTTAATTTCTTTCAACAGTGTCTTATAGTTTTCTGCATACAGGTCTTTTGCCTCCCTAGCTGGGTTTATTCCTAGGTATTTTATTCTTTTTGTTGCAGTGGTAAATGGGAGTGTTTCCTTAATTTCTCTTTCAGATTTTTCATCATTAGTTTATAGGAATGCAAGAGATTTCTGTGCATTAATTTTGTATCCTGCAACTTCACCAAATTCATTGACTAGCTCTAGTAGTTTTCTAGCGGCATCTTTAGGATTCTCTGTGTATAGTATCGTGTCATCTGCAATCAGTGACAGTTTTACTTCTCCTTTTCCAATTTGTATTCCTTTTATTTCTTTTTCTTCTCTGATTGCCATGGCTAGGACTTCCAAAACTATGTTGAATAATAGTGGCGAGAGTGGACGTCCTTGTCTTGATCCTGATCTTAGAGGAAATGCTTTCAGTTTTTCACCATTGAGAATGATGTTTGCTGTGGGTTTGTCATATATGACCTTTATTATGTTGAGGTAGGTTCCCTCTATGCCTAGATTCTGGAGGGTTTTTATCATAAATGGGTGTTGAATTTTGTCAGAAGCTTTTTCTGCATCTATTGAGATGATCATATGGTTTTTCTTCTTCAGTTTGTTAATATGGTGTATCACATTGATTGATTTGTGTATATTGAAGAATCCTTGCATCTCTGGGATAAATCCAACTTGATCATGGTGTATGATCCTTTTAATGTGTTGTTGGATTCTGTTTGCCAGTATTTTGTTGAGGATTTTTGCATCTGTATTCATCAGTGATATTGGTCTGTGATTTTCTTTCTTTTGTGGTATCTTTGTCTGGTTTTGGTATCAGGGTGATGGTGGCCTCATAGAATGAATTTGGGAGTTTTCCTTCCTCTGCAATTTTTTGGAAGAGTTTGAGGATGGTTGTCAGCTCTTCTCTAAATGTTTGATAGAATTCACCTGTGAAGCCGTCTCGTCCTGGACTTTTGTTTGTTGGAAGATTTTTAGTCACAGTTTCAATTTCATTACTTGTGTTTGGTCTGTTCATATTTTCTGTTTCTTCCTGGTTCAGTCTTGGAAAGTTGTACCTTTCTAAGAATTTGTCTATTTCTTCCAGGTTGTCCATTTTATTGGCATATCGTTGTTTGTAGTAATCTCTTAAAATCCTTTGTATTTCTGCAGTGTCAGTTGTGATTCCTCCTTTCATTTCTAGTTTTATTGCTTTGAGTTCTCTCCCTCTTTTTCTTGATGAGTCTGACTAATGGTTTATCAATTTTGTTTATCTTCTCAAAGAACCAGCTTTTAGTTTTATTGATCTTTGATATTGTTTTGTTTCTATTTCATTTATTTCTGCTCTGATCTTTATGATTTCTTTCCTTCTGCTAACTTTTAGTTTTGTTTGTTCTTCTTTCTCTAGTTCCTTTAAGTGTAACGTTAGATTGTTTATTTGAGATTTTTCTTGTTTCTTGAGGTAGGCTTGTATAGCTATAAGCTTCTCTCTTAGAACTGCTTTTGCTGCATCCCATGGGTTTTGGATCGTCGTGTTTTCATTGTCATTTGTCTCTAAGTATTTTTTGATTTCCTCTTGGATTTCTTCAGTTATTTAGTAATGTATTGTTTAGCCTCCTTGTGTTTGTGTTTTTTACGGTTTTTTCCCTGTAATTGATTTCTAATCTCATAGCGTTGTGGTCAGAAAAGATGCTTGATATGATTTCAGTTTTCTTAAATTTACTGAGGCTTGATTTGTGACCCAAGACGTGATCTGTCCTGGAGAATGCTCTGTGTGCACTTGAGAAGAAAGTGTAATCTGCAGTTTTTGGATGGAATGTCCTATAAATATCAATTAAATCTATCGGGTCTATTGTTGCATTTAAAGCTTGTGTTTCCTTATTAATTTTCTGTTTGGATGATCTGTCCATTGGTGTAAGTGAAGTATTACTGTCCCCCACTATTGTGTTACTGTCCATTTCCTCTTTTAGAGCTGTTAGCAGTTGCCTTATGTGTTGAGGTGCTCCTATGTTGGGTGTGTATATATTTATAATTGTTATATCTTCTTGGATTGATTCCTTGATCATTGTGTAGTGTCCTTCCTTGTCTCTTGTAACATTCTTTATTTTAAAGTCTATTTTATCTGATATGAGTATTGCTACTCCAGCTTTCTTTTGATTTCTTTTTGCATGGAATATCTTTTTCCATCCCCTCACTTTCAGTCTGAATGTGTCCCTAGGTCTGAAGTGGGTCTCTTGTAGACAGCATATAGATGGGTCTTGTTTTTGTATCCATTCAGCAAGGCTGTGTCTTTTGGTTGGAGCATTTAATCCATTCACGTGTAAAGTAATTATCGATATGTATGTTCCTATTACCATTTTCTTAATTGTTTTGGGTTTGTTTTTGTAGGTCCTTTTCTTCTCTTGTGTTTCCCACTTAGAGAAGTTCCTTTAGCATTTGTTGTAGAGCTGATTTGATGGTGCTGAATTCTTTTAGCTTTTGCTTGTCTATAAAGCTTCGGATTTCTCCATAGAATGTGAATGAAATCCTTGCCGGGTAGAGTAATCTTGGTTGTAGGTTCTTCCCTATCATCCCTTTAAGTATATCATGCCACTCCCTTCTGGCTTGTAGAGTTTCTGCTGAGAAATCAGCTGTTAACCTTACAGGAGTTCCCTTGTATGTTATTTGTCATTTTTTCCCTTGCTGCTTTCAATAATTTTTCTTTGTCTTTAATTTTTGCCAATTTGATTACTGTGTGTCTCGGCGTGTTTCTTCTTGGGTTTATCCTGTATGGGACTCTCTGCACTTCCTGGATTTGGGTGGCTGTTTCCTTTCCCATGTTAGGGAAGTTTTCGATTATAATCTCTTCATATATTTTCTTGGGTCCTTTCTATCTCTCTTCTCCTTCTCATACCCCTATAGTGTGAATGTTGTTGTGTTTAATGTTGTCCCAGAGGTCTCTTAGGCTGTCTTCATTTCTTTTCATTCTTTTTTCTTTATTCTGTTCTGCAGCAGTTAATTCCACCATTCTGTCTTCCAGGTCACTTATCCGTTCTTTTGCCTCAGTTATTCTGCTATTGTTTCCTTCTAGTGTATTTTTCATTTCAGTTATTGTGTTGTTCATCTCTGTTTGTTCTTTAGTTCTTCTAGATCTTTGTTAAACATTTCTTGCATCTTCTCGAGGTTTGCCTCCATTCTTTTTCCAAGGTCCTGGATCATCTTCACTATCATTATTCTGAATTCTTTTTCTGGAAGGTTGCCTATCTCCACTTCATTTAGGTTTTTTTCTGGGGTTTTATCTTGTTCCTTCATCTGGTACATAGTCCTCTGCCTTTTCATCTTGTCTGTCTTTCTGTGAATGTGGTTTTTGTTCCACAGGCTGCAGGACTGTAGTTCTTCTTGCCTCTGCTGCCTGCCCTGTGGTGGATGAGGCTATCTCTCTAGTTACATTTTAAACCAAATTTATCATTGTGTCAATTTGGGCAAGGTAGTTTCTAAACTGATCTGTGTAATGAGGATAATAGCACCTACCTTAATAAGATTGACTTGTGTGTGTGAAGTGAGATATGCATGCACAGTGCATAGCCTGATGCTGCTGTTGTAGTGTATTCTGTATGCATAGGGACCATGTTTCTTATTTGCTGTTGTACGTTCGAAGTGTCTACTACAGTGCCTAACATACGATAGGCACTTCAATATGTGTTAAATGTTAATGAAAGAACAAAGGAATGAGACTGTAGGAAAACAATTAATTATGCCACTCTCTATCCTTCTTCTTCATCTTGGTTTTAGTTGAGGGAGGCATAGGAAGCCAGTTTAAAAATTAACAATAGGAAGATTCTAATCCTAGTACACATTCAGCCTTTTTCTGTGACACTGCATAATTAGTGATTTAAAAAAAAAAATGCCTACTCTGGAATAGATTTGCCCCAACAGAGGACCATAGTTGATCCTGATTTTTTGCCTACTAATTAGGAGAGGAGATTGTAAATTCTGATCTGCAGTTTGAATGGAGAGAATAAGACCAATTTTGTCAGGACTTATACCCTTATACTAACCTTTCTTGGTATTAAATACTTATATTCGGGAATGGTATAGCCGAGGACTAGAAATCACCAGCTTCTAAATTTTGATGTTAAAATAAAATTTGAAGACGATAGGAAAAAAGTCTAGGAAAGCACTTTTTTTTCAAAACCATCTATTCATTCAAGAAACTTAGATATTTATATATCTAGAAATATATTTATCAATTAAAGTAATATACCTACAGAAAAGCAAAGCACACAAATCATAAATGTACAGTAAAGTAAATTTTCACAAAGTGAATATACGTGGGTGACCATCACACAGATGAAGTTACAGAATATTACTAACTCTTCAGGGACCCTTCTTATAGCTCCTCCTAGTGTCTGTACCTCCCTCCCAAAGGTAACCTGTATTCTTGTGAACATAGTAGATTAGTTTTGCTTTCTTTTTTTTTTTGAATTTCATATAAATAGAATCATACAATTCTTGTACCTTTTTGAGCCTGACTACTTTTGCTAGTAATCAACATTATTGCATATATAATGATAATTTTTTCACTTTCATTACTGAATAACACTCTATTTTATGATTATTCTATAATTTATCTGATCCTTTGACAGTGGTCATTTGAGTTTCTGATTGGGGTTATTATGTCTGATGATGCTGTGGACATTGTTGTAGATGTCTTTTGGTACCCATGTATACACATTTGTGGGGGTATAACATTCTTACTACTTTTGAACATGTGCAGTAATAATCTCAAGTCAACAAGCATGTATTTTAAACTGTTGTCAATGGTTTATCAGTGTCACTATATTCTCAGGTGTACTTTCATTAAGGAAAAGTCTTGGGCCTTCACGTACCACCTAATTGCATGATGTTGCTTCTGAGGCTATTCCATTCCACAGGCTGAATCAATTAATTTAGAGAGAGGTCCACTGGACCTAACTTTTACAGGGAAATATTATTTTTTTCTACTCATACTTTCCGTGTGATGGGAGCTAAGTAGTACAATGCCTGGTTTTTCTCTACCAAGTTTAATCCTTTGATTCCTCAACAGTTACTTGGAAATTTTTATTTCTAGGGTGTTAGGAATCAATATAGAGCCCAGCTTCAAAATTGCAAAGTCTTTTGGCTTAGTAGCTTTCTTTTTTAACTGAAAATCGCCTATTTTTCCATAGTTTGTTTATTCCATGCAGGCAAGAACTTACTTTGAGAGGTCTCCTGAAATGTAACTTATTCATCTTCCTCATGTCCTTCCCCACTAAAAATCTCTTTGGCCCTTTCTGCTATAGTCAAGCTTCCCTACCAGAAACGATTGATGGTCACTTCTTGGGGATCTGATCTCTCAGTGCCAAAACACCTGTCATGAACAGTGGTTAGCATATAGGAACTGGACCCCTTCCTAGATAAATGAACTACACACTAAATGTTGCATACCTTTTCAAGAATAGAACCCAAGGAGAACAGGTGAAGAAATGCTATTATGGATAGTTATAATCTATGGCTTTCTAAATTTCATTTTAGATAAGGGGATAAGGGGGGAAAATGTCACATTTACTTTTATTGGCTTTTTTTTCCTTCCTTCTTTTTTTTAAAGTCTCACTAGGATTGGAAAGAGCATTTCAAAAGATGAGAGAAAATTAATAACTTCTGATTAATATCAAATTTCTTTCTTCCTGGAAAGAATTTTCAAATGACCTCGGAGAACTGACAACCTTAACATCTTTGGCAGAAGTTTTGTGGAGAAAAAAGATCTTCACTGCTTATAATTTGAGGTGGGGGTGAGAAGTAATGGGGGGGGTGCAATGGCAAAAACTGTGTGATTTCATCTCATGTACAAGCTGCTTTCCATGATCACTTGGCATTTTCCATGGGAGATGTTCAGCCCCAAACAGTCTTTGATGGATTGTTTGCATGCTTTCTGGGCTGCCCTACCTTAGGAGGTATAGATTCTAGGACAGATCTCTCTCTTTCCTTTTGTATCTTTGCCTTGATGGTAGTAGGAACCATTTTTATATATGTACATATACTCCTCATGTTTTTCTTTTGTTTGTTGTGGCACCCACTTGTTTGTTTTTTCTAAGTTACTGGACAGCTGCCACCACCTAACCTGGCAGTAACATAGGATACCCCTCAAAGCTGAGCTATTATCCCTCACTAAGCCATAGTTAAAGCAAAACTAAATGTACTGCTTGAGCGGTAGAATATATATAAAACATAAAATTTACCATTTTAAACATTTTTAAGTGTACAGTTCAGTTGCATTAAGTACATTCATATTATTGCAGAACCACCATCACCATCCATCTCCAAAACTTTATCTTCCCAAACTTTACCCATTAGACAATAACTCTCCATGCTCCTTTACCCTCACCCCCGGCATCAGTCCATGGCAACCACCGTTCTACTGAATTTGAATACTCTAAGTCCCTCATATAAATGGAATCATAGGATATTTGTCCTTTTGTGTCTGTCTTATTTTATTTAGCACAAGGTATTCCAGGTTCATCCATGTTGTACGTAACATATGTCAGAATTTTTTTTAAGGTGGAATAATATTTAATTGTATGTGTATACCACATCTGTCCATCCATCGGTGGGCATTTGGGTTATTTCCACCTTTTGCCTATTGTGAATAATGCTGCTCTGAACATTGGTGTACAAGTATCTATTTGAAATTCTGCTTTTAATTCTTTTGGGTATATACCCAGAAGTGGAATTGGTAGATCATGTAGTAATTGTACATTTAATTTTGGAGATATTGCCATACTGTTTTCCACAGTGGCTGCACTGTTTTATATTTCCACCGGCAACATACAAGGGTTCAAATTTTCCCACATCCTCACCAACACTTGTTATTTTTTGTTTTCTTTGATAATAGGCATCCTGATGGGTGTGAAGTGGTATCATTACGGTTTTGATTTGCATTTCCCTAACGATTAGTAACGTTGAGCTGCTTTTATGTGCTTGTTGGCTATTTGTATATCTTCTTGGAGATACATATCTTCTTATCTCTTCAAGTCCTTTGCCTATTTGTAAATCAGATGTTTTGTTGTTGAGTTATAGTTCTTTATGTATTCTGGATGATAATCTCTTTGTGAGATGTATGATTAATTATATATATTTTAAAGCAATATAAATATGTATTTGTTTTGAAGGGCCTATTTCAGTTTTACCATATTTGTTAGGGTAAATATTCAGTAATCCACTCTTGAAGCAGTAGTGGTGTTTTGTCCATATTTGTTAGGGCAAATATTCAGTAATCCACTCTTGAAGCAGTAGGGGTGTTTTGTCTAGTGCTTACTCAGTGCCTAGAACTCTTTTTGGTGCTGTACACTTATGAACTTTTTAAATTCTTGCAAGAATCCTATATGGACATACTTTCATCTGTGTTTTCAGTTGAGAAAAATGAGACACAGAGAGTTTAAATAACTTCCACTAGTTTGCTTTAAGGGTGGAATGTGAGCTTAAGCAATCTAGCTCCTGAGTCCATGTCCTTACCACAATATGTGGCTACCTCTCCCATGACTTGCATTGGTGACAAACTGTGTGTGTGCTCTCATCAGATGACACTTTTCACCTCTTAAACATTGTCTTAAAAGGCAGTGCATAAGATCAAGTGAGGTGTCTGAAGAAGTTCTTAGCAAAAATTAAACAGACGGTTAAGATTGGAACCTCTTTAAAATTCTTTAAGTTGCATTATGTTTTCCTTTTTTGGAAGTATGTTTTCCATAAAGGTGTGTTCTTTATTTGGGTCTGGCATACTTTTTTCTAAAATGTTTCCCCTAGTGAAATTTGCTTACTGAGACCATTTTGGGGGTAAATTTTTTTTTTTAACATCTTTGTTGGAGTATAATAGCTTTACAGTGGTGTGTTAGTTTCTGCTTTATAACAAAGTGAATCGGTTATACATATACATATGTCCCATGGGGGTAAATTTTTAACTTAAATGTTTTTCTCTTTTTATTTTTTATTTTATTTTATTTTATTTTTTTGTGGTACGCGGGCCTCTCACTGTTGTGGCCTCTCCCATTGCGGAACACAGGCTCCGGACGCACAGGCTCAGCAGCCATGGCTCACGGGCCCAGCCGCTCCGCGGCATGTGGGATCTTCCCAGACCGGGGCACGAACCCGTGTCCCCTGCATCGGTAGGCGGACTCTCAACCACTGCGCCACCAGGGAAGCCCTCTCTTTATTTTAAGCCACCTGTATTCTAGACTTGGTGTATGAGTGGCTTTAACTGATGTCTAGATACTGAAATTTTATTTTGCTGTTTACCTAAGCCAAACTTAATTAGTAATGAATAAAACATCTGTCAAATTGTATAATACATTCTAGAGCAAAATGGAATTTTTGCTGCTGCCCACCATTATCACTAATACTGGGCGTAGTGGGGTGTATGTATTTGTGTGTTGTTTTATACATGCACTTGGGGAAAGGGGATGAAAATGTAGATCTCATGTCCTCATTCAAAATTAATGTTACTCGGAATTCCCTGGTGGTCCAGTGGTAAGGACTCCTTGCTTCCACTGCAGGGGGCACAGGTTCGATCCTTGGTCGGGGAAGTAAGATCCCGCATGCCGCGCGGCATGGCCGGAGGTGGGTGGGGGGGAAGGAAAAGATCAATGCTACTAATTGGATAGCTTTTTTCCCCCTTTTCTTTCTCTCTTTTTTCTCTCCGTGTGTGTGCGTGTGTGTGTGTGTGTGTGTGTGTGTGGCCGGGCACGACTGGGAGGTGCTGTGTGTAACCAGCAATCTATTCCTAATTGTACACATGGATTTAAAAAATTTTTTGTTAATAGAAATGATGCTTTTTAAAAATAAATTTATTTATTTTATTTATTTTTGGCTGCTTTGGGTCTTCATTGCTGCACACAGGCTTTCTCTAGTTGCGGTGAGTGGGGGCTACTCTTTGTTGCGGTGCAGGGGATTCTCCTTGCGGTGGCTTCTCTTGTTGAGGAGCTCGGGCTCTAGGAACGCAGACTTCAGTAGTTGCAGCATGCGGGCTCAGTAGTTGTGGCTCGCGGGCTCTAGAGTGCAGGCTCAGTAGTTGTGGTGCATGGGCTTATTTGCTCTGCAGCATGTGGGATCTTCCCAGACCAGGGCTTGAATCCGTGTCCTCTGCATTGGCAGGCGGATTCTTAACCATTGCACCACCAAGGGCAGCCCCAAATGATGTTTTATTGAATATTTTCATATACCAATTTTTGCATAGTCACAATTTATGTGTACCTATATAATAAATTTACAGAATAGAAATGGCTAGGAATTCAAAGAAATGCACATCTTGAATTACAATAGACATTGCCAAATGTCTTCCAAAAAGATTGCACAAATTTAAATTCCCAACAGTGCATGAGAATTCCTGTTTCTCTACTTGTACGTCAACGATGGGTATTATCAAACTTTAAATCTACAGCAACGATTCTCTTTTTTTTTAAAATATACATTTATTTATTTATTTATTTTTGGCTGCGTTGGGTCTTTGTTGCTGCACGTGGGCTTTTTCTAGTTGCAGTGAGCTGGGGCAACTCTTCATTGCAGTGCTCAGGCTTCTCATTGTGGTGGTTTCTCTTGTTGCGGAGCACAGGCTCTAGGCGCATGGGCTTCAGTAGTTGTGGCTGGCACGTGGGCTCAGTAGTTGTGGTGCATGGCCTTAGTTGCTCCGCGGCATGTGGGATCTTCCCAGACCAGGGATCGAACCCGTATCCCCTGCATGGGCAGGCGGACTCTTAACCACTGCGCCACCAGGGAAGTCCCAACAATTCTTAAATGATTGTCGTAAGAACATAAGAGCTATGCCAGGAAGCTGGCCATAGAGTGTCTTATGTGTCACCTTCATTGGATGTTTTTTGATAGGTTTGTCACCACCAGGTTCTGTGGCAGCTAGGGGCAGGCCAGCAACTTGATCAGGAGATTAGTGCTTCTCTGATTGTGGCCTTTTTTGTTTTGATATAATTTCAGTTTACAGAAGAATTGCAAGAATATTACAAAGAAGTTCAGCCAGATACTTCAGTCATTAACATTTTACCACACTTGCATTATCCTTCTGTGTATCTACACATACGTGCACACACACACGCACACAGACACACACACACACACACACACACACATATATATATATATATATATATATATATATATATATATATATATATATATACATATATACTTATTTTCCCTGAACCCTTTGAAGGTAATTAGGCATCATGCCCTTTTCTCCCTAAACACTACAGTGAGTGTTTCTAAAAAATAAGGACATTCTCTTATTGAACCCCTGTACAGCTGTCAAAACCAGAAATTAAAATTGATATCCTATTTTCTAATCTACCATTTTATGCAGATTTTGTTAGTTGTCTAAATAATGTCCTTTTATAGCAGAGTAAATTCTGGATAGTCTGTTGTATTCAGTGATCATGTATCTTTAGTCCCTTCTAATCTGGGCCAGTTTCTCAGTTTTTTGCTTGTTTTTCACAACCTTGATGCTCTTAAAAGTATAGTCCACTTATTTTGTTGACTATTCCACAATTTAGTTATGTTATATTTCCTCATGTTTAGATTCAAGTTCTGTGTTTTTTTGTCAGTGGTATCACAGAAGTGATATTGTGCTCTTATGCACCATGTTAGGAGGCATTTGATGTCAATTTGTCCTATTCAGTCTCTTGACATGAAATTGGAGTAGTTTGCTCAGTGTCTCATTGCTCCCTCTTGTTGAGCCATAGGTTTTAAGACATATACTTTTCATATAAGATCTTTATATGTGATGTTAATGGATGCCAGTGTTCTCATAACTCAGTTATGCTAACTGGGTGGTGAGGCTGATGGCTGTTGCAGATTCAATTGGGGGAAATCCCTCCTCAGGTATGGATTTTAGGAAGGACATCTTTACCCTAACCTGGTAATAATAATATTGGAGATACCTAAAAAGCCAGATGCTGAGAATAGCTGGAAATGATGGTCCCAGTCACTCATTCTTTGTATCTTTCCACTCTTCCTGATTCTTTACCAAACTGCTGACAGACTGTTACAAAGTTAAGTTTGTTGTTGTGGTTTTAATTGAAAAAGAAAAGGTAGGATAAAGGGACTTTAAAAATTAAGGAAGCAGTGCTTTTCATATGTTCTACCCAGTATACTAGTAAGAAGGGGAGCATGTTTCTCCACCTGATGGGGTCAACTGCAAGTATGGCATGTCTTTGAAGTCTACCCCATAGGATATTTGTTCTAATATAAACATGCTTAATAAATGTGATGGTTCTGGAGACTACATCATGCCTTGATTGTCTTTGTTACAGTGTCCAAGACCACTAGTTACACCCTGACAGGTTTTGAGCATTATTGCCATTAAATATGGTTCTTAAAGTAAGAGTAGTTTCAAAGCTAGAAACTGAAATGTGACAAAGGGTGACATGTCTTGCTCAAAGTTATGTGACTTAATACGTAGGCTGTTTTCTGCCATAGGTATAGAATGAATAAGCTTTTAGAAGTAAAAATAAGTTACATATTTACTTTAAATATATTTTTTAGATTAGTCAAATATTAATCTTTTAAGTCATATTCAATAAGTACAATATTTAAGTTGTTTCTTACATTTTTGTTTTCATAAACTATTTAGACAATATCTCTGAACGTATGCCATTGTCCGTTTGTTTTAGTAGCATGTAAGTTCCATAAGGACATGGAATTTGTGTCCCTTTTTTTCACTGATGTATACCAAGTACCTATATTTGGTACATACTAGGTGAATGAATGAATCTAGAGATGAAGACGGTATGTTATGTGTAGTCCTTTCTAATTAGCATCTTCTATTTTTGTGAGTAAATTACTAAACAGCTTCCTAGTACCACTTGCTTTGTTTTTCATATTATATTTTAGCATAGACTATGGTGATAGTGTATATCACCTATTTGTTTCTTTCTCCTGGTGGAATGATGAGGTATGGATTCCTGAGTGTATGAATCAGGTTTCCTAATTTTCCCATCAAATGTTGTTTAATTTCAGTATCTTGAATCATGTTTCAAGAATTCTAGTACTTTTTTGAACTGTATACTGTTTACAGCAGATTTGGTGCAAAGTTTGGCTTAATTATGAGTTTGAATTGTTCATGCTTTCTTTTCTATGTTTTTCCTGCAAATACCGCACCATGTTTCTTGAGTTAATTTATTGTAATATCGTTTCTGCATGAAGCAAAAAATTTGTGAAATACAAAAAAATAGAGGAAATTACTTTTAGTTCTACACCCAAGGGCAGAATAGTTTCCCACACTACTTGAGCTTGCTTTTCCATCTAGCTCTATGTTTTTAAACTTGGAAGTTCTAATATTGTTACTAGACAGTAGTCTAGCAGTGTAATTACTAAGTTGTTCTATATTCAAAAAAGTTTTTTCTTATCCTTCCACACCCGCCTTTTGCTTTTTGACTTGGTTTTTCTCGTGTGAATCATCTGTTAGCTAGAAAAGGTGTTAAGATGGTGAAGTTTTGATATTATCATGTTTGTCCTCAATACATTTGTGGTCATATACTTCCTAAACAGATTGGTTAATATAGAAGGAAATGTATCTGTTGTGGGGAAAACAAGTGTGTAAAGTTTATGCAGGTATTTTACTTATTTGAAAATTCTAATGGATTGGAGGATATGTGGGAATCTTAATACTATTTATAGGTAGGAAGTGCTATGTTTAGTGATTGATGGCAAAATTTTAAAAATCCTTACGGTGCCAGGTATATGAAAATAGATTTAGCTATAATAATATTTTCCCTAGCTCTCTCTATTTTGAATAAAAGATCATTGTTATCTTAGAAAGGGAAAGCTAGTGAAATTAAAGTAAAATGAGTTTGCTAGCCTAAAATTATACTTACAACATAGATACTTTGGACAGTGTAAGTTTTCTTGAGCCATAGTATTATGAGCATTACTAAGTAATGATGGCACATAGATTTTTTTGTGTTTTTTTTTTTTCCAATTTATGTTTTGCTGCATTGGGTCTTTGTCGCTGCGTATGGCCTTTTTCTAGTTGTGGTGAGTGGGGGCTACTCTTCGTTGTGGTGTGCGGGCTTCTCATTGCGGTGGCTTCTCTTGTTGCGGAGCCCGGGCTCTAGGCACGTGGGCTTCAGTAGTTCTGGAATGTGGGCTCAGTAGTTGTGGCTCGCGGGCTCTAGAGCACAGGCTCAGTAGTTGTGGCACACGGGCTTAGTTGCTCTGCGGCATATGGGATCTTCCCGGACCAGGGCTGGAACCCATGTCCCCTGCATTGGCAGGTGGATTCTTAACCACTGCGCCACCAGGGAAGTCCAGCACGTAGGTTTTTGTGTTTTGTTCACCAATCCCAATCTGAGGGAAAAGCATACATAATAGAAGAGGAAAAGGGTGTAATCACCTTTATATAAGCTAAACCTTTGCTTGTTACATAAAAAAGTCCAGAATTACAACTTTTTTCTTTTAAATTTATAACAGCGTTGATGATCACATTTAATCAAAACTATGCTTTATAGAGTGTGCAAAAAATTTGAGAAACCTACTCATGCAAATGAGATATTGACAACCTATAATATCAAAAAGATAAATTGGATAACAATGATTCTTTGTTACAATGAGGGATTAAGTCAGTACTTCATAAAATCAAAGGTGTTCCTAGGGTACTTAAGGATTTAGATTTTTTTGGTTTTGCATTGTTAAATATACCATGCAACTGTTATGAAAGTGTCTTACGGAAGAGTGGCCTAAACTTGGTTGATCCAATTTATTTCTGGTTTTCAGTTGTCAACACGTCAATAGATATCTTGTTTTAAAAATAGATTACAAGGGACTTCCCTGGTGGCTTAGTGGTTAAGAATCCGCCTGCCAATGCAGGGGACACGGGTTCGAGCCCTGGCCCGGGAAAATCCCATGTACCGCGGAGCAACTAAGCCAGTGCACCACAACTACTGAGCCTGTGCTCTAGAGCCCGCGAGTCACAGCTACTGAAGCCTGTGCACCTAGAGCCCGAGCTCTGCAACAAGAGAAGCCACCGCAGTGAGAGGCCCGTGCACCACAACGAAGAGTAGCCCCCGCTCGCCGCAACTAGAGAAAGCCTGCACGCAACAACGAAGACCCAAAGCAGCCAAAGATAAATAAGTAAATAAAATTTCAGAAAATAGATTACAAGTAAAGGTAAAAAATTTGTAGCAGCCTGTCTCCCCATTCCCTACTGCAAAAGGGAGGGATAGAACTTAATCTTTAAATCATAATCAGTCTCTGAGTAATTGTTAGCTGACTTGTCATTTCTGCTGAAAACTGGTTATTTTGATTGCATAATGTAAATATACATTATGAATTTTCTTGAGTCAGTCATGTTTAAAGATGGGCCTTCTTTCTGTAGTAGATAATTCCTGAAGTTTTGTATATTCTATCAATACATCAGATTAGTAGAGGAAAATGGATCTTGATAAGTATAGGATGCATATAGTATCTTGGTATAATGACAGTTTTAAATACGTAGACCTATGAATTTTATTGAATAATTAGAATTTAGTTCAGTTGTGAGCTTCAGAATTATGCATTGTGAACCTACTAAACACTTTTATGAATTTTCTCAGAAACCTCATTTTCTTATCCTTCCCCCATTCTAATAGATACAGTAACCATTAGGTTTTCTTTTTTAAATTTTTTATTGGCATATAGTTGATTTACAATGTTGTGTTAGTTTCAGGTGTACAGCAGAGTGAATCGGTTATACATATACATATATCCGCTCTTTTTTTGTTTTGTTTTGTTTTTAAGATTCTTTTCCCATGTAGGCCATTACAGAGTATTGAGTAGAGTTCCTTGTGCTATACAGCAGGTTCTTATTAGTTATCTATTTTATATATGTATATAGTATGTATATGTCAATCCCAATCTCCCAGTTTATCCCTCCCCCCTTATCCCCTGGTAGCCGTAAGTTTGTTTTCTACATCTGTGACTCTACTTCTGTTTTGTAAATAAGTTCATTTGTACCCTTTTATTTTAGATTCCATATATAAGTGATATATGATATTTTCAGTAGCCATTAGTTTTTAATGGGATAGATAGGAATGTGGTGGCATATTCATTAAAGAGAGGATTGAGACTGCACACAATTGGAGATGCTTTATTATATACTGAAGAACCAGTTGAATCTTATTAACATTTTTAAGCTTTCTAGCCTTAGGATAGCACCTAGATAGTACACTGCATCATTTTGAAATGCTGTTTAGGCTTAGCAGGCAAATTGCTGAGTTCTCTTGCTCATGTTTTCTATTGGGGCAGGAGTGATATTGCACAAGCATGCTATATGATTGTTGACTTCATCTAATGGGTAGCTCCAAAAAAGAATGTAGACACATATTTTAATCAGCATTCAGTTGTTAATCTAATTTTGTAAACATTTCAGAGCACCAAGAAACAAAATTTGCATTTGAATTTTGAGTGCAGTGGATCTCTTACTAGCCATGTAATAAACTTATGTTAAATTCTGTGTTAGATCCCAAAGGATGCTTAATGGTTGGAGTTATGAGCTAGTTTGAAGGGTTAGTGGCATCGTGATTCTCACTGAAAAGTTTTATTTCATTTGTTAACTGTGTCTCTCTCTAAAATTTTCAGCATTTTAAACCCTTAGTTAAATTCTGGCCACACCTCACTTCGCTTCTCTTTATAAAGTACAACTGCTCTTAAATACATATGTGAAGAAGTAATTTAAAGATTGTCTTAAACTTCCTGGTTTTTGTAGAATATTCTAGTGAGGCAGTTTTGTTTTAATCATATGCTGCAGTGGTACATTTAGTCAATCTCAAAGGTTCAAAAAAAATCTTTCCTGTGGAAAAAGATTCAGGAGTAGAGTTTTGCCTTTAACTCCATAACTGGAGTTCACATCATAGATTAGCCAATAGTTCAGTGTTTTAAAACCTACGGTGTTCAGCAGCCTTGCTGATATTACTACTAAATCATTGTGTTTAAAATTGAATATCCTATAGGATAAAATCAATGAGAATTACTTGTTATTAATTCTTCTGACAGAAACTTGGATTATTTGCTCATTTTTAGTGCTATTTCAATTAAAGTCACTTTTCAATATTTTAGAGTTAACTAAAATACCAACAGTCACAGATGCCCGTTGTTTATAAATGGAGTTCATAAACAATGTCATATAGCATTAAATTACTCAACAAAAGGAAGTACATGGGATTCTAAGACTTTTGTCATCAAAGTTAATAATTATGTAAAATACCACAAATATAGTAGAGAAATCTTAAGTCAAATTAGGCTTCACAAACCTATAACTGTGATTATGAACAAGTCACTTAAAAAACTATTTATAACTGCAATCTTGCTTTAAAAAGAAAATAAAATTCTATTGATCATCTTTCTTCAAGTGCTGTGTGCCTCCACCATGTCTTTCAGAAGACCTCATTTCTTATTTCAGGGGAAATAGGAGGTCATCACATAGGGATTCGTTTCTTCCTCTTATACTTATTTATCTTTATTAATATCATACTTAATATCTTTAGTTATTTTAGCTTAACCATTTATAACTAAAAAACAGTAATAATTACTAACATTTATTGGTCATTTACTGCATTCCAGGCATTGTTCTATGTGTCTGCTGTATGTTAATTAGCACATTTAATTCCTTCAACAACTCCTTGAGGTCAGTACAACCACTGTGTCCTTTTTACAGATGAGGAAGGAAACTGAGGTGTAGAGAGTCAAATAATTTCAGGGCTGCACAGGAAGTAAATATTGGGTTGGCCAAAAGGTTCGTTCAGTTTTTTCCGTAAGATGGCTCTAGTAGCACTTAGTTGTCTAAAACTTCATTTGAGACAATTTTGTTAGATTGTGTGTGACAGCTGTCATATCAGCATGCATTTAAAAAAAGACATCAAAATTGGTGAATTTTTGTTTAGCCATTTTAATATTGAAGATGGAAGAAAAACAACATTTTTAGCATACTATGCTTTATTATTTCAAGAAAGGCAAAAATGCAACTGAAATCAAAAAAAGATTTGGGCAGTGTATGGAGAAGGTGCTGTGACTGATTGAACACGTCAAAAGTGGTTTGCATAGTTTTGTGCTGGAGATTTCTTGCTCGATGATGCTCCACGGTTGGGTAGACCAGTTGAAGTTGATAGCAATCAAATCGAGACATTAACTGAGCACAATCAATGTTATACCACGTGGGAGACAGCAGACATACTCAAAATATCTGAATCAAGCCCTGAAAATCGTTTGTACCAGCTTGGTTATGTTAATCGCTTTCATGTTTGGGTTCCACATAACACGATAAAAACCTTCTTGACAGTATTTCCTATGCGATTCTCTACTGATATGTAATGAAAACGTTCCACTTTTAAAACAAATTATGACAGGCGATGAAAAGTGGATACTGTACAACAATGTGGAACGGAAGAGATTGTGGGGCAAGCGAAATGAACCACCACCAACCACACCATAGGCCAGTCTTCATCCAAAGAAGGTGATGTCGTGTAATGGTGGGGTTGGAAGAGAGTCCTCTGTTATGAGCTCCTTCCGGAAAACCAAACGATTAATTCCAACAAGTACTGCTCCCAATTAGACCAACTGATAGCAATACTCGACAAAAAGCGTCCAGAATTAGTCAACAGAAAACGCATAATCTTCCACCAGGATAACGCGAGGCTGCACGTTTCTCTGATGACCAGGCAAAAACTGTTATAGCTTGGCTGGGAAGTTCTGATTCATTCGAATATTCACCAGACATTGCACCTTTGGTTTTCCATTTATTTTGGTCTTTACAAAATTCTCTTAACCGAAAAAATTTCAATTCCTTGGAAGACTGTAAAAGGACCTGGAACAGTTCTTTGCTCAAAAAGGTAAAAAGTTTTGGGAAGATGGAATTATAAAGTTGCCTGAAAAATGGCAGAAGGTAGTAGAACAAAACGGTGAATATGTTCAATAAAGTTCTTGGTGAAAATGAAAAATGTGTCTTTTATTTTTACTTAAAAAACAAAGGTACTTTTTGGCCAACCCAATACCAAATCATAGACTTGAATTCAGCTAATCTCACTCTGAGTCTTTCTCTTAACCTGCATGGTGTATGTATTTCTAATTCCAACCTAAACTGTGCTTATCCTTGCTCATGCTTTTCTCTTTGCCCTCTCCCAAGCAACTGAAATGCTTCTATGCTAGTACATTTAGCATATTTATTTTTGAAGGGCCATATGCTATAAACTAATTAAGTAGTCAACATCTAGGCTTAAATCTTAACTCTCAGTTAATTTACTCTGTGACATTGGGCAACTTGCTTTCTACATCTTTAAAATGGGTCAATATGTACCTTCCAGAATTATTTTATAATGATGAAAAAGGGTAAAAAAATGTGTAACATAGTGCCTGGCACATGGTAAACAGTTGTGAGCTCTACACCACCTCTTGGGCTGTGAGGATTTTTTTGAGTGCTCCAGATTATGTGAGACTGGGGCAGGGGGGTCTTTGGTTAGATGTTTTTTTAGCAAGGTGTCTCTGGAAGGTACCTGTCATCCTCATCTAATCAGCATGGTACATGCTCAGAGTGGATGTGTCAGGCCTAGTTAGGGTGTGTTGTTTTGTTTAGGAATGGTTTTAAAGAATGTATTTTGTTATAACTGGGTATAGGTGTTTACTAGAGGATTTCTTTTTACATTAGACTTTAGTAGGGTTGAATATAAGTCATAAAGGAGATTTCATAGTGCCTAAAAAGCTTAACTGTGGAGCATGTCATACAGCCTATTTAATTTTTTTTTTCTTATTTTTTCTCTAGAAAATTTGGTGAGCGGCCTCCACCTAAACGACTTACTAGGTAAGCATTATGTTAGTCTTTCACCCAAACATTTCATAAAAGTGTTAGATCCTGTCATTTTGGAAGCTATTAGGGGTTCTTTGCAAGAAGTTATTCACATAATGGTATCTAGATCATAAGCATATTTCCATCCTCCCTTCCCCACATCTCCCCTTTTTCTCCCTTCAAAAAACAGGGTAAGAGGATACAGTTCAAAGGGAAAAATGAAACCTTTCAAGAATTAATATTGAGTATTATATAGTTAATATAACAAAGGCTACAATGTAAAGATAGTTTCCTATATCTAGCTTCATTAGCCAGTCACAATTTGTTGACCACAGCTGGAACTTGAAAGATACTTAAATGCTTTTAGAAAAGAATTTTAAAACAAAGATATTATCCATTTTTAATGAGACTATAAATATTATATTCTAATTATGTAATTTTTTATGGTATGCATTTTAATTACACATGTTAAATTTAAAAGTGTTAGTCTTGAAAATGATTTTAAAAATTTCTAACAATCAGTGATTGTAAAATAAAAATAAGACATTCAGTTCCACAGTTACAGTCCTAGAGTTAATGCTACCCTGTGTCGTTAGTATCTTTCAAGAAAATCATATGTGTGTATAAACATATACCTGTCTTTTTTCTTTTTAAAGTCTGGCATCATACTCTACCATTGTTCTGTTATCTGTAGATCTTCTACCTTGTTCTCCTTAGTGTCTCCATAGCTTTTCCTTGTCTTCCCACTGCTCCTTATTTAATTCACACTGATGGCCATTTGTGTTATTTCCACATTATTACTATTGTTAAAAAAGCTGTTTCACTCAAAGAATGACAGGGGCATGCCAGAAGTACACACAAAGGGAGCCAGTTTGAAGAGGCTTCTTTTAGCCAAATCATGGACACTTTGGTCATCAAAATAAGTAATGATAGTAATAGATTAAAATCCATAAAATAAAATGACAGTTTAGAAGTCTGCACTGAGTTAAATAAATAATTCGATAAATGGGGGAGAGGAGATAGCTTTTCTTTACAGAAGAATTCCACCTAATAAGTGTAGAAGGAATCATGGAACTTGGAAAGCACATTTTGGCAACCATTACAGCGATAATCGTTTCAGGCCAACATCATCAGTGAATGCTTAAACTACTGGTTTAAAGTCTGATGAGAAACAAAGTGTTTTTATAGTGTCTAAGCATATCTTCACAAAGTATGGTTAATTATAAAGTGAAAAGTAGTAACATGACAGTGAAGAAACCTGGCAGATGCCACCTTAATTAAGCGTTCTAAATTAACATCACTAATAATGGACAAATAAGTATCATATGCATCCTGAGGACATACTATCACTTTTGTAGTGGTTCTTGCCAAAAATGCATAAGCTAAATCTAAGCTTAAGGAAACATCAGACAGACACAGATGGAAGGACATTTCTATAAAATAAACAGCATCTACTGTTCAAAATTTTCAAAATCACGAAAAACTAAGACTGAGGAGTACCAGAGTAAAGGAGACCAAAAAGACATGACAGCTAAGTTAAACATGGCAAATTCAACTGAACCTGGACCAGGAACAAATTTTTCTTGTGCTCTAAAGCTGGAGTTGGCAAACGTTTTCTGTAATAGGCCAGATAATAAAAGTGTTAGGCTTTTTGGGGCACACTGAGTTTGTTTTGACTTTTCAGCTCTGTTCTTGTATCCCCAAATCTGCCGTAGATAATATGTAAATGAATGGTGTATCTGTGTTCCAGCTCAAATTAATTTAAAAAAACAAACAAACTGAAGGCTATTCTGATTTGGCCTGAGGACAGCTGTTTCTCAATACTGCTCCATACTCCCATCCCCAATAAAGGACATTAGAGGGACAGCTGGAAACATCTGAATAAAATCTATAGTTAAAAGTATTGTATCAGTGATAATTGCATTGTGATTGTATAAGAGACTGTCTTTTTAGGAAATAAACACAAGTATCTTGGGTAAAGGGACTTTATGTCTATAATGTGCTCTTAAATGGTTTTAAAAACATAATATACAAATATGGTAAAATATTAACATTCGAGAGTCTGGGGGAAATGGGGACTAGGAATTGTTTGTGCTTTCGTAACTTTTCTGTATGCCTGAAATTCAAAATAAAAAAAAATTAAGGTGTATTTCAGATCAAGTGGGCTGGGAAAATATAACTTATCTCACAGGTCCATGTAAATGTATTTTCAATTACTTATTTTTATATATCTTGAAATTCTAACTGGAATTGCTTAATTCACATATATAGGCATTTTGAAATTTGAAATTTAATAGATAAACATTTTAATTTCATTACCAGCAACAATAGGTTCAAGTGACTCCTAACGATAAAATATTTATTTATTTATTCATTTATTCATTCATTTATTTAGGCTGTGTCAGGTCTTAGTTGTGGCATGCAGGATCTTCGTTGAGGCATGCGGGATCTTTTGTTGTGGCACACGGGCTTCTCTCTAGTTGTGGTGTGCAGGTCTTCTCTTTTCTAGTTGTGGCACACAGGCTCCAGGGTGCATGGTCTCTGTAGTTGTGGCACACGTGGACTCTAGTTTGTGGCACACAGGCTCTCTGGTTGAGGCACATGAGCTCAGTAGTTGTGGCACGTGGGCTTAGTTGCCCCACGGCTTGTGGGATCCTAGTACCCTGACCAGGGATTGAACCCATGTCCCCTGCATTGGAAGGTGGATTTTTTTGTTGTTGTTGTTTGTTTTTTTGCTTTACAATGGTGTGTTAATTTCTGCTTTATAACAAAGTGAATCAGTTATACATATGTTGAAGTGAATCATATACATATGTTCCCATATCTCTTCCCTCTTGCGTCTCCCTCCCTCCCACCCTACCTATCACCCCTCTAGGTGATCACAAAGCACCGAGTTGATCTCCCTGTGCTATGCGGCTGCTTCCCACTAGCTATCTATTTTACATTTGGTAGTGTATATATGTCCATGCCACTCTCTCACTTTGTCACAGCTTACCCTTCCCCCTCCCCATATCCTCAAGTCCATTCTGTAGTAGGTCTGTGTCTTTATTCCCGTCTTGCCCCTAGGTTCTTCATGAACTTTGTTTTTTTTTTCCCCTTAGATTCCATATATATGTGTTAGCGTATGGTATTTGTTTTTCTCTTTCTGACTTACTTCACTCTGTATGACAGACTCTATGGAAGGTGGATTCTTTACCATTGGATCACCAGGGAAGTCCCTGATAAAATATATTTTGATGAATAGTTACCTGCATATGTAAAATTTCCTTTCCTTTCCTTAAATATAAATAATAATATAGTTAGGTCCCATCTACTTTATCATGATTTTCCATTTACCCTTTAAGCAATTTTCCCTGTTTGGAAAATTTTAGTAGCTTTTAGGACTTCTGCTTCTAGCCAAGATGGAGTAACAGGGACTGGAATTACTCTTCGGCCTAAAACAACTAAAAACCTGGACAAAATATATGAAACAGTGGTTTTCAAGATATTGAATGGCAGGCAAGAAAGGACAGTGATCCTTGAGAGACAGGAGACAAATGAGGTGAGCCCTACAATTGCCTCAGCTTAGTGCCTGGAGAAAGTTTCCAGTACGTGATGTAGGGAAGGGGAATCCAGGTGGAGCCTAGTAAGCACCTTGAGTTGTGGAGGTAGAGCTGGGACTATAAGGAGGCTAAGGTGGCCAGAACTCTTAGGGCAGAGAACTGGAGAGGAAAGAGCTATGCAGAGTTCCAGAGACCTACAGAGGGTCCTCTCTAGTCTTAAGCTGAGTATTGATTACCACCTGTGTGAGGAGACTACCCAAGGTTGGGAGGAAAAACAACCTAAACAATTAGAGGAAAGAATTCCTAGAGCTCCCTCAATACTATGAATTGTGCCTGTTCCCAATAGCCAAAGTGGAAAAAAATCTCATAATGCACAGTGCATCAACAAGAGTACTCAGAAGGGTTTTGTTTCAGTAGTGGTACAAAATTAGGCCTAGACTAAATGCTGCTCTGGTTTCACCTAACAAAACTTAAAAGCAAGGTTGAAAGGATAAAACTTTTTCTAAGTAACTGTGTCCTAAAACAAAGCTCAAGAATATTTAAAGGAATATAAAAATATGCAGCACTCAAAAAGGTGGTGAAATTCATTGTGTCTTAACATCTAATCAAAATAACCAGTTGTAAAAAGAAGTAGGGAAAATATAATTCATAATAAGAAAAATCAGTCAATTAAAACCAACCCAGAAATGACACGGATGATAAAATTAGACAAAGACATTAAAACAGTTATTACATTTGTCTTCTTTATGTTTAAGAAGCTAAGATCACCTAGAGACTGTCATGCAGAGTGAAGTAAGTCAGAGAGAGAAAAACAATACAGTATGCTAACACATATGTATGGAATCTAAAAAAAAAAAGTGGTTCTGAAGAACGTAGGGGCAGGACAGGAATAAAGACGCAGACGTAGAGAATGGACTTGAGGACATGAGGAGGGGGAAGGGTAAGCTGGGACGAAGTGAGAGAGTGACATTGACATATATACACTACCAAATGTAAAATAGATAGCTAGTGGGAAGCAGCCACATAGCACAGGGAGATCAGCTAGGTGCTTTGTGACCACCTAGAGGGGTGGGGTAGGGAGGGTGGGAGGGAGACGCAAGAGGGAGGAGATAATGGGGATATATGTATATGTATAGCTGATTCACTTTGTTATACAGCAGAAACTAACACACCATTGTAAACAATTATACTCCAATAAAGATGTTTTTTTAAAAAAAGAAGCTAAGGTCAGGAGTGTATAAAATTTTTGTTAAAGGGTAAAATGGTAGGTATTTTTGTGACCCAAACAGCCTCTGTTGTAACTACTCAAATCTGTTGTAGCACAAAAGCAGCCTCAGACAATGTGTAAACCAATGGACATTTCTGTGTACTGGAGTATAACTTTATTTCTAAAGTAGGCAGTGGATTGCATTCGACGTGCAGGCTGTAATTGTAGATCCCTGAGCTAGAGGAGAGGTTGAACAACTTAAATAGAGGACCTGGAAGATAAAAAAGGGAAGATCCAAAGCAAATTCTAGAGATGAAAACTAAACTATTTAAATGAAAAAAATACACTTGGTGGGATTAATCACAGATATACACTGTTGAAGAAGAGATTAGCAAACTTGAAGGCATACCAATAGAAACTATCCAAAATGAAGCACACAGAGAAAATATCTGGAAAAAAAAAAGATCATTAATGAGCTGTGGTTTATTTTCAAATACACCAATATACATGTAATTGGAGTCATTGAAGGGGAAGGTATGACTAAAAGAATATATGAAGACATAATGGCTGAAAATTTTCTAAATTTTTGAAAACTATAAAACCACAGTTCCAAGAAACTCGGTGAACCCCAAGTGCAAAAACTATCATTGTTTTTAAACCACATCATCATCAAATTGCTTGAAGTCAGTGATAAAGAGAAAATGTTAAATGCAACAGAGAAAGAAAGATAAATTATATACAGAGGAAAAAAGATATAGATAAGGATGACAGAGGTTTCTCATCTGAAACCTTGCTAGGGAGAAGACAGTGGAACAAGAGCTTTAAAGTACTCAAGGGGGGAAAATATGGCAACATAGATAGAATTCTATACCTAGCAAAGGCAAAATAAAGACATTTTTAGACATAAGAAACTGAAAAGGAATTAATCATAAACAGGCCTGAGCTACAAAAAATGTTAAAGAAATCCTTCATGCAGAAGGATAATCATATCAAATAGAAATCTGTTTCTGTATAAATTACTAGCATCAAGAGTGAGAAAGGTAATACACTATAGATTCTACAGATATTTAAAGGATAACAAGCAAATATTAGAAATAACTTTCTGCCGATAAATTCAACAACTTTTGAAGAGATACACAAATTCCTTGAAACTGGCAAGCTACTAAAGCTTACTTAGGAAGAAACAGATAGATAACCTGAATAACCCTATATCTAAAGAAATTGAACTTGTAATTCTAAGCCATCCACATAGAAAGTTCCAGGCTTAGATGATTTTGCTATTGAATTCTACCAGACATTTAAGAAATACATCATGCCAGTTCTATACATACTCTTCCAGAAAACTGGAAAGCAGGACATATTTCCCAGTTCATTCTGTTAGGACAGTGATGCCCTGTTACTAAAAGCAGACAAAGACATTAAAATAAAATGAAATTGTGGACTGATATCCCTTATGAACACAGATATAAAAGGTCTTAACAGTTTTTCAAAATGAATCCAATAGTATTTTTTTTTTGATCTGTTGATTTCTTTTTTAAATTTTATTTTTATTTTTGGCTGTATTGGGTCTTCGTTGCTGTGCGCAGGCTTTCCCTAATTTCGGTGAACAGGGGCTACTCTTCGTTGCAGTGCGTGGACTTCTCATCGCGATGGCTTCTCTTGTTGTGGAGCAGGGGCCCTAGGCGCGCGAGCTTCAGTAGTTGTGGCTTGCGGTCTCTAGAGCGCAGGTTCAGTAGTTGTGGCGCATGGGCTTAGTTGCTCCATGGCATGTGGGATCTTCCTGGACCAGGGCTCGAACCCATGTCCCCTGCATTGGCAGGTGGATTCTTAACTACTGCGCCACCAGGGAAGTCCCCCAGCAATATATTAAAAAGATAATACATCGTGATCTAATGAGATTTATCTCAGAAATGGAAATCAATCAATGTCATTTTAATACATTAACAACAAAAGGAAAATCATTTGGTCATCTCAGGGATTTAGAAAAAGCTTTTGACATTTCATTCTTCATCATAATTTTCATCAATCTAGGAATAGAAGGGAATTTCCTCATTCTGATAAAGCTTACCTATAAACAAACTACATTTAACACCATACTTGTGAAAGACTGAATGTTTTCCCTCAAGATCAGGAACAATTGCAGGGGTGTCCACTTTTAGCCACTTCCATTTAACATTGTACTTGAGGTTCTAATTAGTACGGGTAAGGCCAGAAAAAGAAAGGCATCTAAATTGGCAAGAAGTAAAACTGACTTTATTTGTAGACATTACTATTATCTCTATGGAATCTTCCAAAAAAAAAAGTTACTAGAACTAATAGGTGAGTTTAACAAGGTGGTAGGCTACACAGTCAACGTATAAAGCATACAAAAATGAATTACGTTTTTTATACTCATAATGAACAGTGGGAAATTGAAATTTAAAAAACAATAGCATCAAAAAATATGTGATTCTTAGGGGAAAATATCTGACACATGATGTGCAAAAACTATATACTGAAAACTACAAAACATTGCTGAGAAGTCCTAAATAAATGTTCTTCGGGCAGAAGACTCAATAGTGTCAGTTCTTCCCAAATTAATCTATGGATTCAACATAATCCCAATCAAAATCCCAATGGGCTTTTTTATAGCAGTTGACAAGCTGTTTCTAAAATTTATAATGCAAATGCAAATGTCTTAGACTAGCCAAAACAACCTTGAAAAAGGGCCGTAAGAACTAACACTACCTGATTTCAAAGCTTGTTAGATAGCTACAGTAATTAAGGATGGTATTGGTTTAAAGATAGCAAGTAGATCATTGCGACAGAATAGTGGCCAGAAATTGTTCTTGAGGTCAGTTTTTCAGTCAAGGTACAAAGGCAGTTTAGTCAGCTAAAGGGTTTTTAACAAAGGATTCTGGAACAGTTGGATAACCATATGCACCCACCACTTACATAACATAAAATAACTATTGTTCATACCTGGAACCATATACAAAAATTAGATCAAAATAGACCTAAGTGTAAAATTTCAAGTTATACAACTTTTAGACGAAAACAAGCAAGACACATTTTCTAGAGGCACCCTGTGGAGGGACTTCAGTCACATCAATGTAGAACTCAGTCTCCTCGGAAATAAAAAGAAGAGACTCTGGCTTCATAAATGGTGGGGAAATAGAAAGGAACTGGCGACTGTTTGCACTGTCTGTGGTCATATACAGAACATGATCAAGGGTGTTACACTGGGCTTCTGTTATGAGGTCTGTATATGATCAGTTCCCCATCAATGTTGATATTCAGGAGAATGGTTCTCTTGTTGAAATCCAAAATTTTGGGGGTGAAAAATACATCCGCAGGGTTTGGATGAGGCCAGGCGTTGCTTGTTCAGTATCAGGCCCAGAAAGGTGAGTTGATTCTTGAAGGAAATGACATGGAACTTGTGTCAAATTTAGCTGCTTTGATTCAACAAGCCCCAAGAGTTAAAAACAAGGATATCAGAAAATTTTTGGATGGTATCTATGTTTCTGAAAAAAGAAACAGTTCAGCAGGCTGATGAATAAGATTTGAGTGGTCTGGCTACAGAAACAGCAAGATGCCAGATGATTCTTCAGACTCGTTTGTGATATTTTAAAGATGCAATAAAAGCTCTTGATTTTGGGGGAAAAAGTCACAAATTTTTTTGTTTTCTGTTGCATGTAAAAGTTATGTTTATGCTATAATGTATAGCATTATGTCTAATGCAATAGCATTATGTCTGGGGGAAAAAAAGTACCTACCTTAATTAAAAAATAATGCTGTTGGGAAAATGGTGCTGACAGACTTGCTTGATGCAGGGTTGCCACAGACCTCCAATTTGTTTAAAAAAAGACAATATCTGTGAAGTGCAATAAAGTGAAGCACAATAAAATGGTACTTAAGAAGTTAAAACTCCCCTACCATATGGCCTAGCCATTTCATTCTTACATATTCAGTTACGAAGAATGGAAACATGTTAATACAAAGACCTGAATACAGATGTTTGTGGAAGTGTTAGTTATAATAGCCATATAGGTATAACTCGTGCGCCACAACTGCTGAGCCTGCGCCCCAGAGCCCGCGAGCCACAACTCCTGAAGCCTGGGCACCTAGAGCCTGTGCTCTGCGACGGGAGAGGCCACCACAATGAGAGGCCCGCACACCACAGTGAAGAGTGGCCCCCACTGTCCGCAACTAGACAAAGCCTGCGCACAGCAACAAAGACCCAACACAGCCATAAATGAATGAATGAATGAATAAATAAGGAATTTTATATCACTTTTCATTGGGGTGTATGGAGGTTGGACACTTCAATTCAGAAAGGGTTTCTTTCCCTTAAAAAAATCTCTTAAACCTGCCCTATTCTATCCTAACCCCCATCTTGCAACTTAAACAACAGTGAAAAGGTGTGTTGTTATTTAGAGGATGATCTTTTAGATAGTGTTCTAAAAGCACAGTTTTTCTGACACAGTTAAAAAAATCTTTTTTAAAATAAATTTATTTATTTACTTTTGGCTACTTTGGGTCTTCGTTGCTGTGCGTGGGCTTTCTGTAGTTGCGGCGAGCGGGAGTTGCTCTTTGTTGCGGTGCACGGGCTTCTCATTGTGGTGGCTTCTCTTTGTTGTCGAGCATGGGCTCTAGGTGCGTGAGCTTCAGGAGTTGTGGCTCACAGGCTCAGTAGCTGTGGCACATGGGGTTAATTGCCCTGCAGCATGTGGGGTCTTCCTGGACCAGGGATCAAACCTGTGTCCCCTGCATTGGCAGGCGGATTCTTCACCACTGCACCACCAGGGAAATTCCACTTTTGCAACTTTTCTTTTAAAATCATTTTATTTTTTATTGCTTATGCAGGGGTCAGCAAATGTTTTCTGTAAAGAGCCAAGTAGTACATATTTTAGGCTTTGAGGTCTGCATACTATCTCTGTTGCATAGACTTCTGTTCTTTTTTACAACCCTTTAAAAACGTAAAAGGCATTCTTAGCTCCTAGAGAGTATAAAAACAGGCTGCTAGTGTGGTTTGCTGACCTGTAGCCTGTAGTAGTATTTCTCAAAGTATGCTCTGTAGCTCTCTAAAATGTTTGCAGGTACAGAGGTGTGTGTATGGAATTACCTTGGGCACACTTGATACAACAAAACTAGGTTTCTTTACCAGAAGACAGTTCACATTGGAACCTTTATTATTTGGATTTTACAAGTGACAAAAATCCAATTTGACTAGTACAGGGACTGATCCTATCGGTAAGGATGGCTGTCTGGACTTTCCAACTTTGTGGGCCACTTCATTCCTTGAGTAGTTGGGACTGGCTATGGTTAGCTCCCAGCTCAAATGCTTTCCCCCCAGCCCCCAACGTGTGCACGCACATGTACATCTGGTTTAAATCACTTATGTGCCCCTTGGCCTAATCATGGTGGTGTATATGAATGTGGTGAGGAAGTAAGGGTTCTGTTTTCAGAAGAATAGGGGTTAACACTGTTAAGGACGTTCTTTTTTGTGAATTTTGTTTGCGATATTAAAAAAAAAAAAAGTAGACGTTTATAAAGGAAAAAAGAGCCAAACGTTTGACGAAGATGGTGATAGTTTAAACATGTCAAACTAGAATGGCATTTGCCATGCTTTCATGTGAGTAAAAATACTGGTAAAAATTTCTGATTTTCTAAACGTTTAAGCTAATGTGTTTTAAGTGAGTAAACACTTTCAAAAATAGTTGCTCCATGGTGTTCTTCGAATAATTGTTAATTGGCTTTCATTCAGAATGAATATTTTATAAGGAATTATTAAATGAAATAACAAAGAATACATAAGCTTCAAAACTTGTTAGATAGTAACTGTTACAACAAATTATGAGTTTTAGCTTTGTTGTTACTGTTTTTTAACAATTCAGTAATACAAAGTAGTAATTCTACTGGTAACGTTCTTACAGCACCTATATTATGTTTTCAAATGACAAAATTTCCCTCATTCTTTCTTAAAAAGACATTGAGCGATTTTCTCATCTTATTGTTGGAACATTTTTGGTTTTCTTTAATCCACTGGTTGTCAACCCAGGTGACCTCCCCCTTTACCCCCCTGACGTTTGACAATATCTGGAGACATTTTTGGTTGTCACAACTGTAGGAAAGGTGCTGTTGGCTTCTAATGGGTAGAAGTTAGAGATGTTGCTAAACACCTTCCAATGCACAGCACAGCTCCCTCACAACAAAGAATTGTTTAGCCCAGGATGTCAACACTGCTGAAATTGAAACCCTATTCAATTAACCAAACCCTAGAGTAAATGAAGAGCACATGGGCTGTCGTTCCATGGTCTTTATTTTTTTTTTTTTTTTTTTTTTTTGTGGTACGCGGGCTTCTCACTGCTGTGGCCTCTCCCGTTGCGGAGCACAGGCTCCGGACGCGCAGGCTCAGCGGCCACGGCGCACGGACCCAGCCGCTCCGCGGCATGTGGGATCCTCCCAAACCGGGGCACGAACCCGTGTCCCCTGCATCGGCAGGCGGACTCTCAACCACTGCGCCACCAGGGAAGCCCGGTCTTTATTTTTTAATTGTGTTTCTTTTGAGTATATTGCCTATATCTTTTTTAACGGCTCCTTATGCACAACAAAACTGTCAACCTTTAACTGCCAGATAACATAATTTTAATGTTTGATATTCTATTAACAAAGCAAAATTTTTTCTTGTTGAAAGAAGCTATTTGGCAAATTACTACTACAGGACAACTATTATTAATGGTTACTTAAGGTTCTGGTTGCTTTTTTCAAGAATTTGTATTATAAATATGAAGGGAAAAGACACGGAAAACTAGAGCTGTCATCTTGCATTCATCATAAATACCTTGAGATCTGTAATCTTTTGTCGTAATCATTATTGTGAACAGTTCAGCTAGCACGATAGTGCCTGGGATGTAATAGGTTCTCAATAAATCTTTCATGGGAAGATGGATAAAAGTGCAGCAGCTTACCTATTATGCTTGCAAAAACTTGTGCCTTGCAAGTCAGGTGAGACACCTGATGATTTACCTCCAGGTCATTTTCAAGTTTGCCCTCAAACTTCAGTGTAAGTCTTCTGAACTCCATCTCCCCCTACCTCCTGCCATTGTTCTCAGAAAATAATAATAATTGGTAGAGTTTACTGACACTGGATATTTGTCAGTTTGTGGGGGTACTTAATTTAAAATATTTTTCACAATATGTGCTATTACTGTCTTTTTTGTTTTTTAAAACAGGTGAGAAAACTCAGGCTTAGTAATTGACAGGCGTCAAGATTCAGACCCCTCCCTGTTTGTTTTATACCAAAGCTGTGCTTATAATACCAGTGCAAAAATATCTGATAGTATTAATTTTGTCCTCCAAAGCCAGACTGCCTAAATTTGAATCCTGGGACTTCAGTATCATCTTGGGAAAGTTACTTAACCCCTCCTCCATTTCTAAAATGTACGTAATAGTGTGTCTTAAAGGCTTTGCATACTGTTTGGGAAGACAAGGAAAAAAGACATGAAATATGACAAACGTATCAAGTAATTGCTAAATGATAAAATAGAGACAGTAAATGCAGATAGAATTCAGCGTGGGGAAATATATTTAAAATGGTTTCTTAAAAAATTTTTTCTCAAGTATATAGCAACTTTTCACTTTTTATGCCAGTGACTGGGCTTCTGTGCCAGTTTTGTCAAGATATTGACCTTCTCCTGGCTTAGCTTTTGTTTTCTTATCTACCTTGAATGCTATGGTCAGTCCTGTGACTTAGTAACACCTCAAATCCCTTATTAATCGTTATCCTCTCCACACTGCACCTCTTGTCCAGTACCCAGCAGGTTTGAGAATGTGCTGTCTCTATTCCCTTGGAATGTTAGTGGGACTTGACACTATCATTTATGGATTTCAACATTAGCCAGTCCTTCAATACCGATTTTCAATCATTTACTTGTACATAGTCAGCTTCTTTCTCCATTCCCTAGAGGGTATTTCCAGATAGTACCTATGGCTCTTTTCTTACTTGTTAGGCATCACAATGGCCTCTCATTTTACAAATAACTTGTGAGGCTTTAGCTGGTGCGTGTTAGACTTCTTGCTAAAATTAAAGTGACCTTCACCTCTCCAGGGTCTTAACCTTTTTAATTAATTAATTATTATTATTATTATTTTTTGCGGTACACGGGCCTCTCACTGTTGTGGCCTCTCCCTTTGCGGAGCACAGGCTCCAGACGCGCAGGCTCAGCGGCCATGGCTTACGGGCCCAGCCACTCTGTGGCATGTGGGATCTTCCCAGACCGGAGCACGAACCCATGTCCCCTGCATCGGCAGGTGGACTCTCAACCACTGCGCCACCAGGGAAGCCCACCAGCACCTTACCTTTTGATTGTTCCCCTCTTTTGAGGTTGTCTCCTTCCATAGCATCTAATAGACAGTTTCAGTTCTACCCCTACCGGTTCTTCATTTCCTTTTATACATTTTCTTCTTGACTCTCCTATCACTGTGTTTTCTTTCTGGGAGACTTCATTGACTACCATGGCTTTATTTGTGAATTGTGTATACCAATGAACCCTACTTTTCCAGCCCAGATCCCTCTCTGGAACTACAGATGGTTGTTTCCAACAACCTATTAAATACTTCCAGCTTGGAGTTCTGGGGCACTTCAGAGTTGACATTTGTCCAATAGAACCTATTAACACTTGCTTCTCCTGAAACAAAAGACTTAAAACCTGTCTTCTCCTGTACTGTCTTCTATTACCTCTTTCTTGGTGTGGCAGCCTTTTTTTCAAGTTCGTCTTTTCTCTATGGTTTGTAAAACTCCTTCTCTATTTCACCACTAGAATTAACTAAAAAGGAAAATTAACTGTATGTTTAAAAGAAACCTCAAGATCTTGCATTGCCTTTTGTGTAGATTGAAAATCCACTTTCCACAGCATGGTGTTTTTCTATAATGGAGTGGAGATAAGATTAAATGATGATCGTTTCCTAACTCTCAAAGAGATGGATTTTTTTTTTGTAAAGATTTTAAGTTTTTTTAGGTGTCTTAAAATTTTTTATTACCTGCTACCACTTTTATCACCATCTTATCATAGGGTGATATTTGAATTAGCTTAAACTTTTATACTTAGTATTTAAGTTTACAAATATCAGATTTTCAAGGGATTTTATAGGCTTTTCACAATTTGACTGTACCCAGCTTCTCAATTTTATTCACTGCCATGGCTCACTTTAGAATTTTAGAGAATTTGTTTGTTTCCTGACTACCATTTATTAATTGCAAGACATTTAGCATGGTATTAACAATACTTACCTTTTGGATTATGAGGATTAAGTGAAATAATGCATTTATTCAGGGCCTGGCACATAGTAAACACTCAAGAAATCTTAGCTACTATTGTTTTCTGTGGCTGGTTTACTCCTCAGCCTGAATCTCTCATGTACCCAAATTTGCAGGGTCATTCCTGCTCTTCCATACTTCTCTGCCTGGCCCTGGAATGCCTTACTCTTTCTTCCTCCCACTTACTGTGACTATTCCTTTTCCTTCAGAAGTTAGCTCTTCTAAGAAAATTTTCCTAGGAGTGGTCCTTTATCACCCCTCCCGTCCTTTACATAGGCACTCCCTATTGGAGCTCTTTGGTCATAGCTCTATTTGGAACATGAATCTCATTACAATTTGTTTTCCAAACATTTTTTGCTGTCTTTACTGGACTTTGAGCTTTGTTTCAGTGGTAAGGAATAATGTGCAATCTGTTGGATTCCAGTGTTACCATTCCTGCCTTGAGCCAAAAGGTTTTCAGTCAGTAAACATACACGCTGTCATCTCATTTAATCGCCACAACCACTCTTTGTTATGTCAGCATTATTGTTATTATCAGATACAGAATCCCAAGCTAGATGAGGTTAAGAGATTTGCCCCAGGCCACTTAGTTTCAGAGTGCCGGAAGTCTAGAATTCCCCATGTTTAATAACATACTACTATTCTATAGCTATCCCCTATACATTTGTCTTTTACTTATAAGTAAAAATAGCATTCAGTTTATTAAAAGTTTCTTGATGATTGCCTTTGAAGCACTTTTGCTTTATTTTGTAATGTGTTAAACATCTCAAGAACTGGGATTCTACTGATTCAGAAATGTAAAGTTTGATCTTTGTATACCTTGTGTTCTTTATACTCTATTATATTGCTTAGCAAAATAATTGGGTGAATAAATATTTTTAAGACATTGAATTTTTTATACACTTGCATAATAAATAGATGGAGTATTTTGTGCTTGAAATAATTAACATTGTATTTTTTCCAAAATTTAATTGTTTTTCACTAATTTGCATTAGCTTTTATTAACTTTATGTGTTTAGTAACATCCTTGAGAGTAAATTATGTATCTGTATGTAAATGGTAGCCCTTTCTTAGTCCTTTTGTAGGGTTGTTACTTTAGTAACACGTAATAATAAATTTGTATGACCTAAGGATTTCTTATGGCTTTGTATTCAGTAAAAAATACTCATTCTAATAGCTGGAGGAGAAGGGCTAGTGGTGGTAGTGAATCAGATTATTAAATACAAAAGTATTGCATGTCATTAATTTTATAAAGGGTTTAAAGCCTAATTAGCAGTGTACATAGTGATTCTAGTTATTCTCTAAGTTGTAATTGTGGTTTAATTGAGTTATGTCATAAATTCCAAGAGTGAGGGACAGCTTCTTTCAAAGAACAAAGAATAGAGTTGAAGATGAGCAGTATGTATTTCCCCACTGTATAATATTCTTTAAATTTAGTTCATGGGTTTGTTTTGCTTTATTGTTTTCATTTTTGGAGTTGCTTGTTTGAAACATATTCTTAAGTATTCTCATTACAGAGCATAGTAATACTCTGAATCTTACCCCTGTAAATGGTGATATTTATATTTTATTTTAGGGAAGCTATGCGAAATTATTTAAAAGAGCGAGGGGATCAAACAGTACTTATTCTTCATGCAAAAGTTGCACAGAAGTCATATGGAAATGAAAAAAGGTAAGATTATTGTTTTTCTGGTAGATAATTATGGCTAATAATAGCTATCATGAATTTGCAAGTGACGTATTAATATACAAGTAAGAGGATGGTTTCTATTGGGTTAATTTGCAAGTACAAAATGAAAAGTAGGGGATTTGTCTCTATTGAAGAGGGAGAAACAAAGTAAATTGTAGCTTATTTAGTAAAGATCCTCTGGTTAAATCCGTGATTTCACAAAATGAAATAATCCATAGTTTTTATTTGGGGCTGTATGGTGTTCCCTAAGTATTTCTGTGATACATTAGCTCATTCAAAAAGTAGCTTTCCTTTCGGTGGAAAATGTAGTTTTATAAAGAAATGTGACCCCAAAAGTACCATTTTAAAAAGAAAAAGGCTTAAACAAACCCGCAAATTGAATTATGTATGGAGTGATTGTGAAGAAAAGTACTCCCAGCCCTCTCCACCCTGACCCTGTGCCTATTCAGGTTAAAAAAAAAAAAAAAAACAAAGCTAAGCTGGTACTCATACCACATGAATGTGGCACTACAGAAATGACCAATAAATCAGATTAACCAAAATTAAATTATAATAGGGATTTTAATATTTAGTGTTTGTCTTAGTATTTTTTAAATTTCAGCATTTTTGGTATATAATTGTGGATTTTTGTTATTTGTTTTTTCACTTGGTTCCTGGAATTTTCTTGTTAATAGTTTCTCAAGCCTTTGTCTTTCAGACAGCATTTTGTGGACAAAGGCTGCTTATGGGGGAAGATGAAAGATTTTTTTGGATTGGCTAGAAAGGCACCAAAACTGAATTGGGAGAAGGAATGAAAACTCAGGTTTGGGTGTTGGATTGAAAGGAATGAGTGGAATCTTAGAATTTGTGAGATAAAGGAAATCTTAGCATATGCATAAGAGAAGGGAAAGGTAGTATATTAATTTACAGGCTGGAGGAATTTTAAATAGTCTCTTTCTCAAAGTCCTCTAAATCTGAGCTGAAAAAAAGGTGAAACTATTTAGTTGATAATGTTATCCTCAAAGAGGATGAACAGCTGAAAACAGCATTTAGGACTCATACTGCCAAGTGTTCTTTTTTAGTTATTCAAGTTTACTAAATTTCTGATTACTTTACTAATGGAACTTAAATCATCTGATTTAGAGTTAAATATGTAAAGAAGTTGGTACCTACAGTTTGGGATAAAGAAACCAAATCGAGATAGTGACTCCTTTTGCATGAAGTTGGTACTGGAAATTCAGGTGTTCTGCCCGCTCTTCCCCCCTCCCCCCGCCAGTAATGAAATCACGTGTATATAGGAGATTGTCTCCTCCCCCCGCCCCCACCAAGCAAAACAGCATAAGTCAGTACCCTCATTGCTTGAGATGGGTCTAAAGGGTCAGCCTTGTATTTCATAGTGAATCTGAAGAAGGAACAGCTTCCCTTTATCCAGTCACGAGCTAGACGTTGTTCTGGAAATGCCTTACAAATGTCTTTAAATTTTAATCCTCAGAATAATCTTGTAAAGTAGGCATGCTTTAATCCCCATTCTGTGAGTGAGGAGACTAAAGATCAGAGACTTTAGATATGCCCAGATTCACTTTAGTTAGGAGTTGATAAGAGCCAGGATTGGAACTCCTGGGTCTGTAATTCCAAATTTCATATTTTTTTCATTTCCCTAGTTTTCATAGCCTTGCATTTTGTGTTTGAGTGTTAATTATCTACAGCAAGGCTTGAAGATGGAAAAACCTAAGGAACCTGAAGAACCTAAAGATGTCTAAAAAACACAAACTTTGTAAACTTCACTTTGGGATTCTCTTTTTACCATTAGCAGAGTGAGATTGGGCTGAATCTAATGAAGATAGGAAAACATATGTTCATTGTATAAGCTGCCAACCTGGGCCGTGTTGCTCAGTTTAATACAATTGGATTCATTTATTAACTCATTTATTCTTTATTTCTCACAACCTGTTAGGTTCCAGGTACTGTGCAAAAAGCATCTTGGATGGGAATTTTAAAAGTCACTAAGTCATTTAATACTTCGGTGGATAACTGAGGCCCAGTGCAGATAACAGAAGGGGAAGAGCTACTCAGAAAATTAGAGTCCAGATAAGGTTCCTGTTTGTTAGTCACTGTTGAAAATACAAAGCTATAGTGGTTTATCAAGTTAAAATAGGTGATTTAATGGTTAACTTATTATGGTTGCCCTTATTTTCAATTTCTTTCTATTATTTGGGGTATAGCCTGGTGGGTCTAAAACCCCAGTCAGAGGAAAGCTCAAAGAATCTAAGCTTCTGACTCCAAAGAATGAAAAAAAAAAAAAAAAAGATGAAAAAGCCAGAGTAACTACTTTCCTATGTTTATTGTATTATTAAAATTTCCAGAAGAGACATGCACTGGTTTTACAGTAAAGGTAAAAACCTATTAAAATTACTTGATTTTAAAAAGGTATTAGTCGTCAGGGGCTGCTAACACAGGTCAGCCTCCTGGATGACTGGCAGGGCTTCTTACTGGAAGAGGTCTTGTCACTTACTCCTTAGTGGAGTGCAGCGGAAAGAGAAAGATCTGCTTTCTTTCTTGCATTAGGCATGAGGTAACCTGGGGACATGACCACAGTCATCTTGGCTTACAAAATAACTCCAGTGAATGATGCTAGAAATATTTGGGTAGGAAGTTTTATCCTAAAATTTTAAATCATTCTCAGGATTCACTTTTGTGCCTAATGATGAGTATTTATTTGCATAACGTATTTGGTATCCCACTTAGCATGTTAGTGGCTAGTTTTACTTTTTCATCGAAGAAGGTCTTTTCAAATTGAAAAAAACTTAAAGAAAAAATTATTTTGTCTAGAGGCAAATTTCTATTAAAGATATGGAAATGCCATTAGACATATTAACATTTCTTCAACTTTGTGTTAGGGGAAGTATGAATAATCATCAAAGGGTAATGATTCTGCCAAAATAAAAAAATGTAAATGATGTGTTTGGATTTTGTCTAATCTTATATATTGGGCTAAATAAAAAGGCTTCTTTGAATCTGTAAGGTATTTTCCAGACCTCATCTCAGGATATGAGGAAAAAGTTGTTGAATCATTCTCTGAAAATAAAGACTGACTGTTGAACTAGGAAATGAATGAAATCATAAATGTGTGCATATCGCCATCAAGTGGCAAATAAAAGCATTGTTTGTCATAGTTGCTTAGATTAGAAAATAAAGGCACATGTTTCATAAAGTGTCCTTTTATAGCAGCTGTTAAACTCCAAAAGCTAGCCACTTGGTCAGACTTTTCACTGAATGTTTGGTACATATTGACCAGCTGTCCAAATTCAAAGAATCATCGATTCACATACACGTTATAAAGGTGTATGTTAATTTTTGTTTTGTTAATTAGGTGGCATTTTTTCCTTACCCTCCTCCCTTTAATTTCCTTTCATTTGTCTGTAAATTTTTTTGTATTGATGCTTATCTTCTATTTGATTATTATATTACTACTGAAGTTTCTGGAAATGAAGATTTGATTCATTAGCTGATTTTTAGGGAGTGACAATATTGGGATGTTTAAAATATGATTTCATCATCACATGGTAGAAATAATCTTAATGTTTATATTGGATTTGCTATTTTCTTGCATCACAGCTTTCTTGAATAGTTGTAGAGTTGATTAAAAAAATAAGGCTAGTTCAGAGGCAGTTGAAGAATCTTCATTTTTCTTATATTTATTACAAGATTGGAAAGCACTTTCAATATAGAACCTAGGTCAGTGTTTTGAGTGGTAAAGAATTTCTTGTCAACCTGTCTGATTTTTATGCCCTGTTGGTTTCATGCCATTTTATCACAGTACTCTTGAGAAAACCAGCACTACATTTGGTACACTATAGTAAAACACAGCTTTTCGAATTTTATAGCTGATATACCAACTTACTAAGGAGGCTTAACATCTGTCAATAAAATACTAATAGTAGACAAGCTTCCAAAATTGATGCCTTCTCAACTTCCTGATAGTGTGCCAGCTAGATATTTGAATCTGTGCCATGGTAAGTATTGGGTGGTTCCCAGCATTAGAGGCCAGAAAGATCCGTGGTGCAGACTTGAACTGAGCCAACTCCTGAACTAGCCCAGCTAATCCAGGCATCCCTCCAAACTTGGAGTGACCTGGAACTGAGCCCAGTGCCTCGGCTGTGACCTCTATGTCCATGGTGACAGAGAGTATACAGGAACAAAGGCTGCTCTGATTCCTTTCTATTGGTTTAGATACATATGAGAAGACCCCAGAAGATTTTCCTCCTAACTCAGCCTGACCCCTTTGACCTACTAGGTCTACTTCCCCATTACTCCGGCTTCATCTCCTGTTGTTTTCGTCTCTGCTCCAGCCACGCTGGTCTGTTGTTTCTCCGCTGTCCATTATAGTCCTTTCTACTTTGGAGCTTTTGCACTTGCTATTCCCTCTTCTGAAATGCTCTTACCCTAGATACCCATGGCTTTAGGTCATGACTTAAAGTCATCTTCTTAAATAGGCTTCCTCTGGCCACCCAGGTCTTCTACATTTTAAAGTACCCCTTCCCTGCTTTATTTTTTTCCCTCAGTACTTACCATCAGCTAACAGAGTATATATGACATTTTAGTCACCTAGCTTTTTAAAATTGTCTTTCTTATTAGACTGTGAGTTCCATTAGGAAAATAATTTTTGTTTGTTTTAACTACTAATATATTCTCAGTATCTAGTATAGACAAGGGGTGTAATAGATTTTTGTGAATTAATGAAAATTAAATAAACCCAGTTCACTTCCTGTAAATTGTATGTAGATTGCCTCTAAAGTAGTCTTTGGTAGAGTTGAGCAAAAAGTAGGTGCCATATATTTTGATTCAATTCAGTCAATATTGTAGTAGGTGCTGAGGGGGAGGCAAACAAGTAGACACTACTCTACTACCTTTATTTATTTTTTTATTAATTTTTATTGGAGTATAGTTGCTTTACAGTGTTGTTAGTTTCTACTGTACAGGAAAATGAATCAGTTATACGTATACATATATCTACTCTTTCTTAGATTTCCTTCCCATTTAGGTAACCACAGGTCACTGAGGAGAGTTCCCTGTGCTACACAGTAGATTCTCATTAGTATACATAGTAGTATATATATATGTTGACCCCAGCCTCCCAATCTACTACCTTTAGGGTGGCCTGAAAGCTAAATCCAGCATGATGGTATCTGTGTGTATGTACGTACACACACGTGCCTGTGTACAGTTCTTTCGTGCTTTATTTTTTTAAGTCTGTACATTGTTGGCCTAAAAAGTGTTAAAAAGCATAAATTATTTGCCACATTTTAAAATTAGGAATTTCATGTAAAAATTGATTTCAGGCAACTATTGGGAAGTTGGAGGATGTGGCCAGCACTAGGCCTCCATGCCCATAGTTCAGCCCTGTGAGTGGGTGGGTGAGTGTATACTCACATGCTTGCTGTTCCCAATTGTTTCCTTGTCATCAGAGCCACACAGCATTGGCTGGTGCTCTTTGCAGTTAAGCTTTTTTTTTTTTTTTCTTACAGTGGGCTTAAAAGATTAAGAAAGAAATTTCTATGCTTATAGCTATACAAAAAGTGGGAATTACCATGAGGGCTGTGTGTTTCAAGAAAGAAGGGAGGGAACCTACTTCTTTGGGTAATTAAGGGATATTTCTACTTATTTATTGTACAGCTGGTCCACCCATTTATATTACTTACCTGGCTGCTATTTCAATTTACTTGGCTACTATTTGAATAGGTATTTGAGTTTTCAGGCCCCTTGACAAGACATGACATAAATGTTTTTTAAACTTTATTTTATTTATTTAAAAATTTTTTAGCTGCATTGGTTCTTCGTTGCTGCTCACGGGCTTTCCCTAGTTGCGGCAAGCGGGGGGGCTATTCTTCATTGCGGTGCGAGGGCTTCTCATTGCAGATGGCTTCTCTTTGTTGTGGAGTACAGGCTCTAGGCACACAGGCTTCGCACAGGCTTCGCACAGGCTTAATTGCTCCGCGGCTGTGGGATCTTCCTGGACCAGGGATCAAACCCGTGTCCCCTGCATTGGCAGGTGGATTCTTAACCACTATGCCACTAGGGAAGTCCCGACATAAATGTTTTAAAGTATGTGTAAGTCAGTGTGTGATTGAGCAAAGGACTTACACCCTACATAAGGACTGGATTGATGGTCTGAACTATGTAAAATGTGGGGCCTGCCTGAGCTAGGCTTTTGAATTTTGTAATTACTAAGAGAAGATTATAAGGAAATTATTCTAGGTGGGAAGAATTTGTGAGGGCGGGTTTTTGGCAACTAGCAAAACAAATCTCTTGGTTGTCTGTGAGTTGAAAGGATACAGTATATTGCTCTTTCAGTCATCCACATACAGCAGGTGTTCAGGATGTAAGATATATAGTAATTCAGTGATCCATTTTGCTTTTAATTCTTTTACTTAGTTGTATTAGTATTTCAAAATTTTCTACTTTGGGCATTGCTCTAATTCTGTTTTCCAGATTAATTACCAAATGAAGTTAAGAGTAATATCCATACCAAGAATGTCATTAATTAATGATATATCATTTGAGTAGACATTAATCAGTAACTGCAGATTCTGTGATGGTATACCATGTTTTGTATATGTTAGAGTACTTTGGATTTGTTGAACTGCAGTAGTTCAAAACTCTGAGCTATGTGAAAAGAGATGTTCCCTGCTCTAAAAAATATCTAGGCTAAGTGAATGCGTAACATCAATATAGATGAACCTTACCTGAACAAATGGAAGTGAAAGTCTTGATTTCTGTGCTGTGGATATGATTATTTGCATTACAAAAGACTTCACCAAAATGTTTCATTAGGAGCTAACTTTGTGCAGTTCAGCATGATTTTGTATTCATGTGTTTAAGAAAAGGAAATGCTTTCTTGAATGTAATTGCATTGTAGTTTTTTTCCCCTCATTGTTTCAGGTTTTTTTGCCCTCCTCCTTGTGTATATCTCATGGGCAGTGGATGGAAGAAAAAAAAAGAACAAATGGAACGCGATGGTTGTTCTGAACAAGAGTCTCAACCATGTGCATTTATTGGAATAGGAAATAGTGACCAAGAAATGCAGCAGCTGAACTTGGAAGGAAAGGTAAAGAGAACCATGGTACCAGAATGCAGTTTTCTTACTTCTATTTGTAGTGGTGATTTTTTTTTCCTTTTATGGCTATTGGTAGCACTCTTTTGAATATATAAATCAGAACCAGAAATAAACTTCTCAAGTAGCTGTGGTTTAGTCATGATTCATGGAGCCTGAGCTATTGACATCTAAAGGTGGCACACAATAAGCTTCCTCAGCTTGCTAGCAGTTTTAGCAGGCTGTGAATCAGATTTCTGTTGGGGGCCAGTATAGGAGGCTAATTGCTCATCCATCTGACAGGGGCATGATAGTCAAACAACAATGAAAATACATAGTTCAATAATGTTTTATTCTACTCATTCAATCTTAGTCTTATACTAGAAACAAAGTATTATGGGTTATAAACATCATAAATGTTTTACTTAGCTTCAGTGTAGAACAGAAATATGCTGTGTAGACAAGAACAGCCATGATTACCTTTACTCAAACTTTTAGGTATTTCCTTTGATTACTTTACCAGGGAATAAAATTTATGAGTTAGTTTTACTAATTGTATTTTATGGATTTAGAAAGCAGTTATTTCAGTCTGTACCTTTAGTTTTCAAAAATAGTTCTTCAGTGCCTTAGCATTAGCTATTACTTTGTTTGCTCTTGATATTAAAATTTGAAAAATGGTTATTTCTGATTTCAGTGACCACATGAATGTCTTTTAAAGTACTGCATAAATAGCTGTTTTCTCATTCAGTAAGTCTTTGTTGAATGTCTTAGTGTTTGCTGTATTGTAGCCGACACTAAGAATGGGAGTTTGGAGGGCAAGGTTGAGGGTGGTGAGCTAGTGGATTTGTACTCTCATTCAATTTAAGTCATTTTACAGATAATGAGCACTGAGAATAAGCCTTAATATCAACCTCCTTCAAATTTGAGTATGTTTATGTCATTTGTATCTTTATATTTTTATCATTAAGGCTTGTCAACTATGTATTTTAAATTAGGTTTGGGATAAAACTTAACTACAGTAAAGGTTGTTTCATCTTAAAATAGAGCAGTGTAAAATATTTCTGAATTATGACCCTTGAGCCAATGTAAAAGATATATTTCTCAGCATAGGCTTAGTACATCTTTCTTCAACTTCTGCCATTATATCCTTTCCCCAAGCCCTAGAAATTTGCAGAAGAGAATACCTGAGAGCTTGAGCATTAAATAGTACTTAAAATACCTACTTACAGGGTAGTACAGTGTCTGTATGCCAAAATTATGTGTTAATATTTAGTTATAATGAAAAATGCTATTAGAGAAGTTTATAGAGAATAAAACTGGTTGAGAGTCAGCAGAAGTCATTCCAGGCAGAAAGAACAACATAATCATATGCTTGGACTGTCAAGGTACAGGAACAAGGTAAGTGTGGGTCCAGGTAGGCAAAGATGGACCAAGCAGTGGGATAGATGCTGAGCTTCAGAAAGAGGCACTTTGGTCCTATCTCACTTAACCTCCGTTCATTTAAGGTAATATTATTTTCTTTCAACAGCTTGTTCATTGAATGGTACAATTAGTCATTATTGAAAAAGGAGGGATTTTATTTTGCATTATTGGGTATTTGTCCTTATTTTAATCTTCATTTCAACAAAGTTCTAGTATATGCAGCCCTTATTTTTATGGTCATGACATTTAACTATATGTTGGTAATATTTTGGATCTGATGTTTTTAATTTGTTAACTATTCATTTCCTCAGTTTTTGTCTTACATAGTTGGAGCTAGGTAAGCTATGCAACATGAATTACTTCCCTAATTAGCACACTTGTATTTTTATTTTAAAGAATTACATCCCCTACACCTATGTTGCTAGTATTATTTTGTTTATATAATTCAAATTCTACAATTCAGATATTTCCATAAACTTTTGTAGCATTATATTTGGTATTTCTTTTTTATTTCAGGGCAGATTTTTTTTCTTGCCTGAAGATCTTGTCTTCAGAAAGTTGTTCTTTAAGTTAAACTGTTCATTGTTTATAGACAGATTTATTATGTGCCATTTTCTGTTTTAGAATTTTATTAGCTAATTTAGCCTTTTGGTATGATGAAGCAAATGTAACTTCAGTTTTTATTTACTTAGTGCCGTAAAGCCGTAATAATACTCTTTCTGAATCAGTGACTTGTCCTTTTTTTTTTTCTTGTGAATTTTGAGTAGTTTGTGGTCAGTAGCTTTATAGCTTTTAAAAAATAATAAATTGTATCTGAGATAGCTTTATTAGAATTTTTTTGTGGATTCACACTACTCACTTTTGTAATTTGGGGTATATTTCCTTTCCTTGCAAGGAGATATATGTATGTTTGCTTTTTCCAAACAAAATAAAGCCCTTTGAGTGTCTGTGTAATGACCCAATTTTCTCTGCTCTTTTTTCCTTTCCTGTTTGCCAGTCTACCTTATCATTTATGCTAGATTTCAGTATTTTCTCTTTTCTGATATAGATCATATCCCCTAATGTTAAAACTCAAATTAAGTGATCTCATCATTTTTAAGTTTTGCCATTAGAATTTAATTGCTTTCATTTAAATACACATTTTATTTTTGTTCCATAGGAGTACTCTGCTTTAGTGTATCAATACCCATCTTCCTAGACTTTGTCTTACGTTGTAGAATAATTCCATAGTTCAGGCTTTATTTGACTTTCAGAGCTTTTTAAAGTACGGCAGGGCCATGGTTCAGCATCCCTGAGCACTTAGAGATCCTGGAGTGAAAGGAGCCGAGTGAGTGCAAAGACTGTTGTTTTAATTTTTCTTATTACTATTATGAGCTTTATCTTAACTTTGCCTTGTGCAGAACAAAGCCTCTCAAAGCTTTTATCACCCTTTTGAATTTATAAAAACTTAATTGAGTAAAATATTCAAGACGGCACCTAAATTTTCTTATATAACTTTGCTGTTGAGAAATGAAATAAAGTATGGCATGATTTTTGTTCTGGTACTAAAATTGGCTGTGAGTAATATTTTAAAGATGAAAAACCTAGAACCCATTAGTTGTTTTCTAAATGAGTGGCATTTGCACTACTTTTTAAAAGGAATGCACAGCAGAGGTAGTCAAGAAACTTGTTTAGCTTAATTTTAAAGTAGAGCAATGATTTTTAATATATATATATATATATATATATATTTCAGATTTTTAAATACTTAAGCTGTACTTGAGCATTATGTACTCAATCTGGAAAAGGAGATCAATAAGTTAGCCTCTTCCCTCATTCACAGGGATCAAGGGAATAGGAAAGATTTTAGAATTGTCATATATAATTGAAATAGTAGCATTTCAAAATATCTTTGTTGTTTTGCAAGTGCTATAACTCTTTAATACTATCCTTTCAGTTACCAGAATTTAATTTCTGGTAAACTGACATAGTACTTTGCTGCGTTTGTTTTCTCTAGTACCTTTAAATTCAGTTCTTTTGGTGATGCAATAGGAATTATCCCATTGGGCAAAATGTTAGCTATTTCAAAAAATATTGTTTTCCTCAGACTCATGGGTGGTTACTCTAGTGTTCGGCTATATAAGAAAAAACATTGTATACACTATTTTGAGAAGGATCAGTGCTAAAATCTTTTGCATAATTTAATTGAGTTCTGATAGCCTTCTTTATATCTTATTTGCAGAAAGGCAGTCATGGAATTTTTTAACTGTAAAATTTTATTTAAAAAACTTACTGCTATAACATTGGTAATTCTGTGAAATAGATGTAGAGCTGTATAAAACAAGAAAAGACTATTTTTCAAAAGCCTTTTTGAGAAGGGAAAACACAGTGTTAGTATTTTGTAGACTTGATAAGGAAGACTTTGTACTTTGTTTTCAGAGATCAGTACTTTTCACAGTTGGTTTTATCAGCTCTTCTGTGGAATTACTGCCTTTAAGTCTGATCAAACTTTGACGTGGCCATACTGAGTTGTAGGTACATAGCTGACAGGGTTTTGGTGCTATTAAAACTTGCCTTTTCTTTCACAGAACTATTGCACGGCCAAAACATTGTATATATCTGATTCAGACAAGAGAAAGCACTTCATGCTCTCTGTAAAGATGTTCTATGGCAATAGTGATGACATTGGTGTGTTCCTCAGCAAGCGGATAAAAGTCATCTCCAAACCTTCCAAAAAGAAGCAGTCATTGAAAAATGCTGACTGTATGTATACTTGTTTTCTTTTTTGTCCTCAACTCCCAACACGAACTAATAAGACAAATTCAACTATTTTTTAAATTAAAAATTGCTTTTCAGTAGCCAGTTCATTTTTTGCAGATATTTTTGTGGTCTTTATCTGAAAAAGTCATATTCAGTTATTACTGCTGCTTTATTGTCTTTTTCTTTAATTAAAAATGGGCAATACCTGGTGTAGGGAAGTGGTTTTTAAACAGAATTGGTTCATCACTGCCACCCAGAGTCATTTGGAGAAATGGGAGTTTCCTTTTGCTGTCACAGTGACTGGGGGGAGTAATGTTAGCATTAGGGTGTCTCAATGTCCTGCAGTGCCCAAGAAGGTTCCCATTCCACAAAGAATTGATTCACTTGGAATATCAAAAGCACCCCTTTGAGAAACACCGTTGTATCAAATGGGCTTTGGAAGGCTGTCCTGAGAACCTGAACAACACTTTTAATGTAGCTGCACTGGCAGAGACTGCTGCCTCCTCAGCACGTTTTTAGACTACAGCAGATGAATGCCGTGTGAATTATACACCTCAACCTCTGTACCCAGTTTTCTTTAGTTTAACTTTTTATTATGAAAACTTTCAAACCTACGTAAAAGGGAGAAAGTAGTATAAGGTGACCACCTGGCCTCAACAGGTTTTACCAATTCTGTTTTATCATCTCTATCACCACCACCCTTTCCTCCTCCAACTGCTGGAATTTTTTAATGTAAATCTCAGACATCCTGTCCTTTCAACCATTTCTGCAGTAGTGACTCTCTAACAGATAATTTTCTTTTAAACATCATTATACCCAACAACAGTTGATGGTAGTTCGTTCATGCCATCTAATGGCCAATCCGTGTGCAGATTTATCACATTGTCTCAGAAATATCTTTTTACCGTTGTGCTGTTGTTGTTGTTTTTAACAGCTGGCTTGTTCAAACTTGGATCCAAACAAGGTTCATACATTTTAATATGTAATAGTTTCTTCTCTCTCCACCAGCCTGTTTTTCCTTCTGTGTTATTTATTTGTTGAAACTGGGTCATTTTTCCTGTGGAATTTCCATATTCTGGATCTGGCTGGTTACGTGTTCCTCTGTCTCTCATATTTTCTACAAACGGTTGGCTAAACTTTTATTTTAGAATTAGCTGATCCTATGTATGTTCATTTCTATCAGATCAGAAGTCATGTAATATCTGGTTATCCCACTTCTTGTTATGTTAAGATTGGTTATAGTAATTTGAGCTGTTGTTAGTCTAATCTACCAGTTATAAAGTTCCTCAGCGACCTTTAACCTAGTGATTTTAGTAGCCCTTCATGATGGCTGCTTAAATCTAGTATTTCATTAAGGGCTGCAAAATGATGATTTTTCTAATTCTCTTATTCTTAACTTTTGCATTTGTTAGCTGTTTGCTTTAAGTATAGTCTATGGAGAAAAGCCAGGATAAGTTTTTATTTACTAATTTGCAGAATAACAATAGTATTCTTTGAAGGTGACCAATGAGCTTTTAGGATTTTGGTTTATTTGCTTGTTTTTATTTTGTTTTGTTTTATTATGAACTTAATGGGATTTTATGTAGTAGATGGTTTTTAGTCTGCTCAGTCATTATTATCATCATCATTTACTTTATATTATGGAAATTTTCAAACATACTAAAGTAGACAGTTGCATAATGACATGAAACCTCTTATGTTCATCCTCTAACTTGCAGCAGTGATCTTAACTTCAAGCCAGTCTTGACTTATCTTCATCTGTAACCCTACCCCCCACCACACTTTGCTCTGCCCTCATTTTAGTTTGATGCAAATTCAAGACATTATATCATCTGTAAATATTTCTGTGTATCTCTGAAAGATAGGGTCTCTTGTTTTCTAATATAATTACAATACCATGGTCACATAAAAATAAACATAAAACAACTATAAAAAATAATTCCTTAGTATCATTAAATACCTAGCTAGTGCTCAAATTTAAAATTATCTAAAATGTGTGTGGGGGGGTTAGCCCTTTGGTTGAATCAAAATTCAAATAAGATCCACCAGATATTCTATATCTTGTGTTGACATGTCCTTGAGTTCTTTTTAATCTGTGGATTTTCTCTTCTCTCTCTTTCTCTCTCTCTTCTTGTAGTTTATTTATTCAAGAGACTGAGTCAGTTGACCATGAGAGATTTCCACATACTGGAATTTGCTAATTATATTTCCTTGGTGTAGATTAATGTATTTTCTGTAAATTGTAGTGTCAAAGAGAAACAGAGCTGGACACTAAAGGTGGTTAGAAACAGATTTTATTCACTACTGTTGCAGTAGGGAAAAGAGATTTCAGTAAAGAACTGAGCTCAACTCCAAATACAACAAGGAGAAGTGGGGATTTATAGCCAAGGAACAGAGTTGAAGGGATCAGTGGATGGGAAGTTACTAAGAGGAGAGAGACATGAAGGGAAGGGGGATTCTTGACAAACCAGCTTACCAGAATTTTTATGAAGACAGGCCTAGATGATCAGATATAAAGGGTGGAGGGGAGGAACTTGATCAGCTATCAAGGATGGGAGGATGGTTTAGCAGGATTCTTGGCAATAACCGGGCTAGGCATGCCAATGCCAGGGCCCAAGGAAGAGTCCCAGTGGAAAAAGGGCTCAGAGGAGCCTGTCTAAAGTTTGGTCAAGGAGAGAGTCTTTGTCAGTAAATTTAGAAACTTGATCAGATTTAAGGTGGTTGTTCTTTGGTTCTTTTTTGTTGTTTGTTACTGGAGGGCAAGCCTACTTCACAGCGATGTAGTGTTCTTGCATCAGGAGGTATAATGTCATGTATTTAGGCTGTTTCCAATTCAAATTACAGGATTACCTCTTTAATTTTGTATTTCTATTGACTCTAAGTTACTTGATGGCAGAGAACATATTTCAGAGTATTTTCTTGCTTACATAGATGTGGTTGTTTTTTCAAGAAATTTCATGCAGTGCTATACTTTAAGGTATTTAGAAGGAAACAAAATCTCTAAAATCACAGTATCCAGAGGCAGTTGCCATCAACTTTGGTAAACATCCTTCCACACCCCTCTCTATGAATGTATTCCATAGAAATAGATGTGAGCACATGGAGACACATGCTGTCACATAAAAATGTATATGTTTACCTAATGAAACCACAGTATAAAGAGTGTACTTTCCATCCAGTGATATATCAGGGAGATATTTTCTTACCAATGCGTTTAAATACACATTATTCAAATAGGTGAATGATATTATAATTTATTTAATCAATTTCCTACTGTTGGACACTTATTATTTTAAAAGTAACTTCCTTTTAAAAAACAGCACCGCATTAAACATACTGTGTAACTCTCACTTAAAAAAGATTTTTAAGGGGCTTCCCTGGTGGCGCCGTGGTTGAGAGTCCGCCTGCTGATGCAGGGGACACGGGTTCGTGCCCAGGTCCGGGAAGATCCCACATGCTGCAGAGTGGCTGGGCCCGTGAGCCATGGCCGCTGAGCCTGCGCGTCTGGAGCCTGTGCTCCGCAATGGTAGAGGCCACAACAGTAAGAGGCCCGCGTACCGCAAAAAAAATAAATAAATAAAAATAAAAGATTTTTATGGACATATTATGTATCTTTAGCTGGACATTATTGATAAAGAGTTACCTTGATTTTTGAGGGGTATCATCTGTATTTTCTTAAGAGGGTTAAAAAAATTGTTAGCAGAATCCATTAATTATTGAATAATAGTAGAGCATAGTCCTGATTCACCGGGTACTGGTCCCTTCTTGCTCTCCACTGTTGCCCCGCCCCCAAACCCCACTCACGTAAATAGGAGCTGTGTTTTCTTTGCAGTATGCATTGCCTCAGGAACAAAGGTGGCTCTGTTTAATCGACTTCGATCCCAGACAGTTAGTACCAGATACTTGCATGTAGAAGGAGGTAATTTCCATGCCAGTTCTCAGCAGTGGGGAGCATTTTACATTCATCTCTGTGAGTATAAAAATATGCATTTGATTTTTTTCGTGTGAAATTGTTAAATTCTTTTTACTAATAAGACATACAGATGTATTAAGTTTTGTCATTTTTATAAGCAGATTAATAAGTTCTAAAAGATGATAATTTGATCTGTTTCCATTGCACTGCAGTGGATGACGATGAATCAGAAGGAGAAGAATTCACAGTCCGCGATGGATACATCCATTATGGACAAACAGTCAAACTTGTGTGTTCAGTTACTGGCATGGCACTCCCAAGATTGGTATGGCCTTAATGACTTCATGACTGTTTCTAATAAATGTTGGTGGCCTTTTCCCTTTTTGGTTGTATATCTGGATATGTTCAATAGAGGGCACTATAAAGTTACATTAGGACTTATTTTCTTAACTAATGTAGATACATTATTCATTCTTTGTGGTACCTGCTGCATCCCAACACAGGACCAAGTTTTCAAAAGCATAGAATTTCAAATTTCTTTAAAAATATAAGCATAATTTTTATTATTTTATTCTCCCAAAGGAAGATGGATTTAAAAATTAAATAAAATTGGTATTTCTTACTCTGGTAGAGAGGCATAGTGTTTGGGGCTTTTTGAAACTGTAAAAAACTACTTTTCTTAGCAGAATGAAGCAAAAGCCCCTCATATACCCTTTGTCATCTTCCCCCTCCTTTTCTGAAACAGAACACAATTTAGTTATATTAAAGATGGAGGGGGTTTATGAGTAAGTTTGATTCAAGGTCAGGTTGGGGGAGGGGGTTAAGTGAATGGAAGAACTTTTAGTATTACTTTCCTGAATATGCTTTGTATCTCTTTGATGAAGTATTTCATTGGCTGATATTTTCTGGGACTATTTCAGCAGGAGCTGGGTTGATCTATAACTATCTAAGTAGATGCATCATATTATTGTTTTTGTTTTGTTATATTTTTCTGTGTCATGGTTGTACAAGGTGATTTTATTTCCCATTTCAACTTCATAAGCCAAAATACGTGAAACATAGTAATATAAATTTACAAAACCTTGAACCTGAGGCAAATTATAAAAAGGGGAAAGGTAGGGAAAGAAGGGTGCATAAATTAGAAAGAAAGACACACCAAAAAACAAGCTAAATCAACATTTACTCAAGTTCTTCTCTTCTCATTCATTATGTGTCACTGTATTCCAAGGATAATGTTTATTTGCTTGGTATTAAATGCTTGTACTATAGAATCACTATTCAGAGGCCTATGCCTCTGATCAGCAACAGCTTATATATGGGCCACTTAGAAGACAGACTCAAATCTTAAAATAGTGTTTACACTTAGTTTCATGTAAAGTACCGGTCTGCCTTGCTTGAAGGTCATCTTTTTTTTTTTAAATAAATTTATTTATTTGATTTATTTAGTTTTGGCTGTGTTGGGTCTTCGCTGCTGCGCGTGGGCTTTCTCTAGTTGTGGTGAGCGGGGGCTACTCCTTGTTGCAGTGAGCGGGCTTCTCATTGTGTGGCTTCTCTGGTCGTGGAGCACGGGCTCTAGGCGCACGGGCTTCAGTAGTTGCAGCACACGGGCTCAGTAGTTGTGGCTCACGGGCTCTAGAGCACAGGCTCAGTAGTTGTGGCGCATGGGTTTAGTTGCTTTGTGGCACGTGGGATCTTTCTAGACCAGGGATCGAACCCGTGTCCCCTACATTGGCAGGCGGATTCTCAACCACTGCGCCACTAGGGAAGCCCCTTGAACATCATCTTTAATTGAATATTTTCAACATACAAAAGTATGGGGCTCTGATTATAAAAATGTTGCAATAAAAAACCTGATCCAGAGAATGCCTTAGGAAAAGTTGCAGTACCATCGTTAACAATGTACCGATAAATACCTCTTTCTAGAGATTGTGTGACTGAGGAATTAGATTCCTCAGAGTCATAGCTAGGCTTTATATGGTCTGCACTACTTCATGCCATCCTTTACCTCCACTTACGTGCAGTTTTCAACAAAGGCACGTTTTTCAGAGGAGGCTTTCATGTGCTTTCAAGAAGGATGACACTGTCTTAATAGCTGAACGTTGCATGCTATGCTTCCTAGAATATTAGCCTTATTGGAGATCTTTGCTTGGAAAACACTCTCCCTCCAAGATCAAGTTTCAATGGGATGAAGGTCCTAGTGAGAAATCCTGTTTTTTAGGGTACTTTAAAAACAGGCACAGTCTTATGTAGGTCTAGCCAACTAACAAGAAACACTGGTTAGTATTTATCCCACTTCCTCAAGGCTGTCAGATGCCCCAGAGGTTTGGGACATCTAGAATCTGTTAGGTAAACTAATCAGTGACATGAATTCAGCCTGAGCATTTACCAGGTATAGTCTAGGAATATGAATAAGATATGTTTTCTGTCCTTAAGAGCTATATCCTCTTTACCTCAGAAATATGGAAAATACTGTACCAGTAACCTACAAAGCCAGCATAGAAGAGAGAGAGCTGGTTGGAGTAACCACTGGTGTTTTATGAATGTAGAATTCATCACACATAGCTTGTTAGAACATTCGTACTATCTGGTTTCTCAGATTTCTTTCCTATTCTTAATAATTAGAAATGATCACAGCAAGTTTGATACCAAATAGTAGGAGACGTCTTTGGTTTCTTCATTGGTGAGACTAGGTCATTCAGCAGTGTCTATGTCCAGAGAACTATTATAGGAAATAAAATTGAACCAAACATGGCCCATGTTCTCAATATGCTTATTATTACTAGGTAGTGGAGAAACAGTGGATTACAGAAATGACAGTGTCATAGGCAAATGTTGACTCTTACGTGGTGAAGTCATAGGTGAATGTGGTAGACTTACAGTAAGCTTTAAACTTACATCATTCAAAATTCACTTATTTCCATAAACTCCAAACATTAAATTTAAATACACCTTTAAGACTAGCATTGAATGGCAACATTTTGCTTGAGTTTAATTAGTCTCACAGAAGATCTTAGAAACTAATTGCTAAAAGTGTAGTGTCTCCCTTTAAACTCAAAAATTAGTGGTGATGTGAGTAAAATGACAAATATTCTGACTAATAAACTGCAGAGCTAAAAATGTGTAAATATGAAGAATGTTGACTTTAAAAGATTGGGATTTTTAATAGCTGTGGCTTAAGTAAAGAAAAATCATCTTGGAATATGTCCGGTGTGAATCAAGTCATAAAAACCCAATAATATTGCATAATATTAATAGCACCGTTCTGAGCACTTTTACATATATTGATTCATTTAGTCCTCACAATATCCTGTGAGTAGCTACTGTTAAGGATGTTCATTGTGGAGCAAAGTATTACAGTCCTACATGCATACGTGCATTCTACAAATAGCCCTGAACCCATGGGCCAGGAACTGTCTGGATGCTGGAGATATATTGGTGAACAAGGTAGACTTTCTTTCCTTTTGGAGCTTACATTTTTTTAAATTAATTAATTTATTTTATTTTATTATTTATTTTTGGCCACATTGGGTCTTTGTTGCTACGTGTGGGCTTCCTCTAGTTGTGGCGAGCAGGCTTCTCATTGTGGTGGCTTCTCTTGTGGCAGAGCACAGGGTCTAGGCACATGGGCTTCAGTAGTTGTGGCACGCGGGCTCTAAAGCACAGGCTCAGTAGTTGTGATGCACAGGCTTAGTTGCTCCGCGGCATGCGGGATCTTCCCGGACCAGGGCTCGAACCTGTGTCCCCTGCATTGGCAGGCAGATTCTTAACTACTGCACCACCAGGGAAACCTGGAGCTTACATTTTGGAAGGGAGGTTGACAAAAACCAACTAAAGAAATACCCATATAATGTATTAAAAGGTTAATGTAAGTGATAAGACATTAAAACAGGATAAAGGGAAAGGGAAATGGGAGTGCTTAGAGTGGTCAGAGAAGTCTTTTTGAAGTGGGGCTATTTGAACAGAGACCAGAATGAAGTTGGGAAAGCAGAAACTGGGTGAGGAGCATTTCAGGCTGACAGAATGAGGGCAAAAAGAACTTAAAACAGGAATGTGTGAGGACTAGCAAGGAAGCCATTGTAGCTAGAGCCAAGTCGGGGTGCGGGGGGGGAAGTGCCAGGAAATGATTCTGCAAGGTTAGCCATGGGCAACATCTTGTCAAGTCCCTCTCTCTAACTATAGTACAGACTTTCTGTTATCTGTGTAAGATAGGAGGCCACTTGAGGGTTGTGTGTGGTTTTTTTTATTTTTATTTTTTTGGCTGCGTTGGGTCTTCGTTGCTGTGTGCGGACTTTTCTCTAGTTGTAGCGAGTGGGGGCTACTCTTCATTGTGGTGCACAGGCTTCTCATTGCGGTGGCTTCTCTTGTTGTGGAGCACGGGCTCTAGGTGCATGGGCTTCAGTAGTTGTGGCACGTGGGCTCAGTAGTTGAGGCACACAGGCCCTAGAGTGCGTGGGCTTCAGTAGTTGCAGTGCATGGGCTCAGTAGTTGTGGTGTGTGGGCTTCAGTAGTTGTGGCGCATGGGCTCAGTAGTTGTGGCTTGTGGACTCTAGAGCACAGGCTCAGTAGTTGTGGCACACGGGCTTAGTTGCTCCGTGGCATGTGGCATCTTCCTGGGCCAGGGATCAAACCCATGTCCTCTGCATTGGCAGGTGGCTTCTTAACCACTGCGCCACCAGGGAAGTCCCCACTGGAGAGTTTTAAACAGGGAATGATGGCTGGTTTATGTTTGGAAGAATAATTCTGGCTGCTTTGTGGATAAGAGCATAGGGACATAGCTGGGGAAACAAAGAGAAAGGTGGTTGGGCTTTTGTCAAAATTCGGGCAAGAAGTTAATGATGGTACCTTAGACTAGGATGGTACTGGTAAGGTGATGAGAGGTGACCGATCTGTTTGAAGGTAGACCTAACAATTTGTTGACAGCTTGGGTGTAAGAGAAAGCAAGGAGTCAAGGATGACTCCACGGTTTTAGGATTGAGTGAACGTGGTGTCATTTATTGAGCTATGAGTTGAGGGAGGATCACATTTAGGAAGAAATAAAAAATTCGGTTTTGATTAAGATTGAGATGCCTATTAATAGAAATTTTCAGTGTAACTGTTGAATAGGTAGTTAAATATACACGTTGAGTGCCTGAGAAAGGCTATGGCCGGAAATACAAATTTAGGAGTTGCCAACTTCTAAATAGTATAGAAAGTATAGAGTATGGCTAGAGGAGAAGAGATTTGGGGACTCAGCTGTGGAGACTAAAGGCCGGTTAGAGCAGGTGTATCCCCGAAGGAAGAATGTGTGGGTCAGATGCCTCTGAGAAAGCTAATAAGCTGAGGACAGAGAAGTGCTCATGGGATTCAACTGTCTTGAATTCCTTAGTGGCCTCACCAAGAGCAATTTTGAGACAAAAGGCTGGAGAGATTTCAGGAGTTGGGGTGGTGAGGAAGAGGAGCTTTGCTGTGAAGGAGAGCAGAGAAACAGGGTGGTGAGAGGGAAGGACAGGGATGTGTAGTCAAGGAAGGGGTTTCTTCTGATTTTAGATGAGAAATGGTTCTAACATGTTTGTATGCTGTTGGGAGTGATTTTCATAGTCCTCAAACACTTAGTGATTACCTTCCATGTGATAAGTAACATCTAAGGTTTGATAGGATTATCTTTCAGATATCCATATGTGTTTTGTGGAATATTTGGATTATAAAGTCATAGTGTGTAATGGGAAGAGTTCGCGCTGGACAGGCAGCCTGCCTTGGAATCATATTCTGGTCCCTGAGCTACTAACCAAGTGATTTTGAGGAAATTAACCTGACCTCTGAGCCTGTTTCCTAATCTGCAAAATGATAACCTCTTTTAGGTTAAAATTAAAACAACATATAAGTATGATACTGGACTTAGGTACCGACTAGCACACCCATAGTGGCCTTTAGAGATAATTTCCCCTTTGATGTTGGAATATTTGTCGTTGTATATTATTCGAAAGGTCAGGATTAACATCAGCTGGAAATTTGCTAGAATGCAGAATATCAGGCCCCGTATGTGATCTGTGGGATCGGAACAGATGTGTGTTTAACAGGAACCCCAGATGATTTGTATGGACATTAAAGTTTGAAAACCACTGATCTAGAAAACAGGTGCCAGTCTGCCCTATTTTTTTAGGAGCTCAAGGAAAAAGGTAACATATCTACATTCTTAACATGCTTGCAATCTAAAAGTATTCTTATACCTAGCTTTATTGTTTGTAAATTCTTTTGTGTATGTAGGTGTGTGACAAATACCTGTGATGTGTTATTACATAGCAGATTCTTTCTGTGTACTCTTGACAGTGTACCAAATGAAAACTCCGTATGTGATGATCTTTTCTTTTTTAATTGTTGAAATACAGATAATTAGGAAAGTTGATAAGCAGACCGCATTACTGGATGCAGATGATCCTGTGTCACAGCTCCATAAATGTGCATTTTACCTTAAGGATACAGAAAGAATGTACTTGTGCCTTTCTCAAGAAAGAATAATTCAGTTTCAGGTATGTTTTTAAATTACTGGTAAAATCTAAAATGTACAAACTATTAGGTTAGCAGCATTTAGAAACCTGAAACTCTTGCTTAATGTTAATTGTATGCAAATACACGAGGTTGTGTGTTCAGATATTTATCTCAAGTTCAAGGGTCCTTAGCCCACATGTTCCTCGGATATAGCAGTCATCCTACATCAAGGAAAAACTCAAAACTATGAAGATATTCTAAGAGAAGCAGTTAACATCTAGTTCTGAGGAACAAAGAGCCCCTCAGACTATCCAAAAGTAGATGTTGGGTATTCAGTAAATCACCTGAAATTATGTGCAGACAACATTGTATATGATACATGCCTATTTTGGAGGAGCGTTCATAATTCTCATCAGATTTATATTGGGGTCTTCTAAGATAGTAATGATGACACATTTCAAAAGCTAATTTTTAACTATATTTACTCAGAAGGCTTTTATGAGGACATTTATGACATGAACAGATGACTTAATAGAATAGTTATACTTTCACATGAAACTCATTTCTGAACATCTGGAGACTTTCCAGAGAGATGGCCACACACAGCCAGTCTCCTCAACCCAGCACTGATGGTCTGGCCTAGGTGTTGCGAGGTAGGGGTAGGGGATTGTCAGTCAACATCTTGGTTCCTTCCAGCTGAAAGTACATAAGTTTCTAACTGTTCTCTTAGCAGGAGGGGGCTCCCATTCTCTCTCTCTCTCAGGGATCCCTAAAGAGTTTTAAACAGCTATTTACATCACAGATACTGATCTTTTATTAAAGAAATTATACAGGTACTGGTATACTCTTACTTAAATGGTTATTCTGAAGGTATTATTAGTTTTTAGTATGTCACTGAAATATTTTGTATTAAAATAAAACCTGCCATATGTGACGTTTCCATGTTAGTATTCTGTTTGTTTAGGGATTGGCAAAGCATCGTGCTTGGGAAGTTTATAAATTTGTACTAAATTCTCTTCATGTTAATGCCAGTCTATGAGTGTTACTTTGTTAAAATGTCTTATACTGCAGTGTATATAAAACTCAATTTCTAACCAATTTTTTTCATAAGGCCACTCCATGCCCAAAAGAACCAAATAAAGAGATGATAAATGATGGCGCTTCCTGGACAATCATTAGTACGGATAAGGCAGAGTATACATTTTACGAGGGGATGGGCCCTGTCCTTGCCCCAGTCACACCGGTGCCTGTTGTAGAAAGTCTTCAGGTGAGACCACTTACAACTTGACTTTTAGCTCTTTGCAACTGCTCTCAGCTATGACATGGCATAATTTTATTTCACAATAAATTTGATTTTTCTCCAAATCTTGTGATTTGGAGGTTTTGTTACACATCATTTGTTGATTTAAAGAAAAAAGAAAATGAGAGGAACATAATTTTATGCAAGAAAATTTAAATGTAAATCAGTTTGTATATTATCTTGATATTTAGTTCACTTTGTCTTTATAATCATGTCATTTAAAGGAAGCATTTTATTTATCCATATTTTTGCACATGATAATCGAATGAGAAACTGTACTTTAATGAAAAATGAAAAGTTTTCTCAACATTGTTCTGATTTTCTGTGAATTGCAGTTGAATGGCGGTGGGGACGTAGCAATGCTTGAACTTACAGGACAGAATTTCACTCCAAATTTACGAGTGTGGTTTGGGGATGTAGAAGCTGAAACTATGTACAGGTACTTAATATAATTTTTTACATCATCCAGAGTTTTTGATGGGGGTGTGGGTACATGAGACTCTTTCCTGATATTGGTTGTCCTGTATTTAAGCAACCTTGTTTTAAGTTTCAGGTCTAAAATTTTCTGTGCTTTTAAGTGATTTCTATTTCCTCCTCAGATGTGGAGAAAGTATGCTCTGTGTTGTCCCAGACATTTCTGCATTCCGAGAAGGTTGGAGATGGGTCCGGCAGCCAGTCCAGGTTCCAGTAACTTTGGTCCGTAATGATGGAATCATTTATTCCACCAGCCTTACCTTTACCTACACCCCAGAACCGGGGCCACGGCCACATTGCAGTGCGGCGGGAGCAATCCTTCGAGCCAACTCCAGCCAAGTGCCCCCTAATGAGTCAAACACAAACAGCGAGGGGAGTTACACAAATGTCAGCACAAATTCAACCAATGTCACGTCATCTACAGCAACAGTTGTGTCCTAACTACCGTCTTTTTGCTAGGACTTACACTGACTTGAGTGCGGCAAAATGTTGACAAAAAAAGAAAGAAAAGTGAACAATCTTTTGTGGTTTCTTGGGAAAACTTTTCATACCCAGTGATACTATTCAAAAACCCCATTACCTGCAAGTGCTGATTTGAAGTGCAGAAGCCACAGTAAAACAAACAAAAAAACATCAAAATGTGCAAACTTTTGGAAATTGATTTTTTTCAGCTGTTATTTTTGTTTGGTTGGTTTTTGTTTGTTTTTGTTTAAATGGGCAAGAAATAGAGGTGTGGCTGGAGTAAAAGGTAATCAAACTAGAAGACAAAAATCTAACATAGTTTTTATGGACCAAGGAACTTGTATAAGCTTTAGTAAAAGGTACATTTTCACCATACCTTTTTTATATCACAGTATATATAGTACACCTTTGTTACCAAATAGGTTGTTCTCCTCCCCGCCCCCTTTGAGCTTTTGCTCTTAAGTACATTCAGGTTCCAAGCCTGACCATGCTTGTTTAATCTAATTACCATACTCCTCCAGGTCTTTTTGGTCTAAGGCTGGAACTGTTCTTTTTATTTTATTATTTTCTTTAAAAGCTGAAGTCTTATGACTTTTCATGAGTGGAAGGTGTTTTGATTTCAGCAAGTCAAATCTTGTAAAGGCCTGCATATTTCTTTTAAGATTATTTGAAGTCTGTGCAAAAGCTTTAAAAAAAATGCCTCTGCCTTGCCTGCAATACATGCAACGTACGTTGACTTAGTCTCTATTCTCAGACACCGTTGATAGTTATTTCTGTGTGTTCCTTTTTTTTAAAAAAAAATGTATTTATAGTTGTAATCCAAGAGATTCTAACATTTACCTGGAATTAAATGTGGCCATTTAGTCATTAATGAGTTAATGGCATGGAACATGTTGGTTTTTACAGTGTTCCCTTCCCTTTTCCTGTGCAGAAATGTATCTACGCGGTCCAGGATTTGTTCAGGTTTTTCCTCCTCCTAATCTTGTACATAACTTGTATTATGTGTAAGTTAAACATTTTATTTTGAAGCTAGAATATTCCCAGTGATTTCATTCAGCAGGGTGTTTTTCTGCCTTGTTGGCATATGACAAAAAAATATCATCAGAAGTATTTGCTACCAGTTGGTAGATGGTGCCCTTATTGTATAATGAGGAAAATCTCAGCAAAAGCATGTTTTTACTTACTTTTTTTGTGGGGGGTAGCCTAGGCCAAAACATCATTGTAACCTTGAAACAAGATGCTTTTACTAGATGACCAACTAAAATAGCTGGAAGACAGTGCTTTAGGAACAGATAGCTGTAAGATGATAAAAATGCAAATGTACTTTATCTTTCCATTTCTCTCCCTGCCTTTTTTTGTTTTCTTTTCCCCAGTACTGAGCATCTTCACAAATGTCTCCTACTCGGAAAGCATTTCTTCTCCATTCAGTTAAGATTTGGCTGCATTCAGGGTTGTGTGCTGGCTGTGTGTGCTGGGCTCACCGGTTTCACGTTGGTTTTGTTCCTGCACTTTGGGCACGCCTGTGTTCGGTGTCTTAGAAGTTGCAGCAGACTCATTGGGCTACATTTTCTACAGGAACTATGTGTGTGATGTTACAGGACATGGTCTAGTAATAATACAGTCATCTTTCTTTGAGTAAAAACTACCTCTAGATTGTGGTAAGCTTTTACTGTCCCATAAAACAGGAGCCACAAGTACCTTAAGAATGCAAAACTAACTTCCTGCAGTTTCCATACAGAAATTGTCTTTCTGGTGTCCTGGGCTATTTTGAAAAGTTTCCGTCAGTAGACTTTTTAAAACATCATTGTTAGTAACTTCCCCCCACTCCCCTCCACCCCCAGCTTTGATATCTTCATTACTCATTCTTTTGCTCAGACTCTGCAATTGTAAATACAATTCCTAACATCTTTACATCACTTTTTCCTCAGTTTTCAAGGGGGAAGTCATTTGTAAAACATGTTAGTGGTTAAATAAAAGTTATTGTGGTCTTCTCTTTACTGCAAGCCTTTTTAATTACTCACAGGCTGCATTATACTATATATAGCCTTTCTCTCTTTAAGTCTGCTCCCGTCACTAGCTTCTCTTGTAAGCTAATCCTGCCTCACACTTTAAATCTGTTTCAGTGACCAAGGGCAGAATTCATTGTGGCCTTATCTTTCTTTGTTTTAACTGTTTACTGGCTTTTTCTTGCAAACTTGCTTATTTCTGAGTAGTATTTATTCTTCTCTCTGTTGAGTCTGGAAGTAGTCTTTACACAGTGCTTTTTGTTCAGAGCGCCGAAATGTTTTCAGTGCTGCCTTACTTTGAATGGGCCACAAGTTTCCTCCACTTCCCAGGTTTGGTATTTAGTTACCAAATTATATTAAATTAACTGATAACAGATGAGATGCTTTTGAAGAACAAACTATTCCTACCCAGCATTGCAACTCAAAATAATTTTTTCAAGTTTTTGGCTTTATTAAAATGAACTTTTGCTATTCTACTGCTTAACTATATCTATTTTTTGGCTCTTTGTTTATTTTAATAAGATAATTGAAATATTAGACTGTAAACCCTTTTCCTCTTTTTTTTTTGAAAAGTCCAAGAATATACTTATACAGGCATTCTTCCCCCACTATTTTATGACATTCTACATACCACAAACTAAAGACTGAAATGATTTGTCTGTTGTGGCTTATTGTTTACTAGTAGTTCTTTTGTCAGCTGATTAAAAATGTTTTTGTGAATTATTTTCAGTGTTTAATTTACAGGAGCCTTGTCCTCTGGTTATGGTAGAACACGGCCCCTCCTCCAATGGTGGCATTGTTAAGAGATGCTGGTCATTTTCCCTTATAAAGACTCTCAGAATGGTAACCACTTCAGTTAAAGTATAGTACATTCAAGCTTTTTTTTTTTTTTTTTAAAGTTCTGTATTAGACGTGTAGCCTATGCTCTTATAATTCTATGCAGTTTCTGAAAATATGCATAGAAGCTGAGTCTGTTATCCAATATGTTTTTATTAGTTCTGTTGAATTTGATCACATAGATTGGGATGGCAAGCTAAAGGCTTTAAATATAAAATGCCCTTTTTATTTTAAATAATTTCAGAGTTGAACACTAGTATAAAATTTACCCTGCTGCTGACATTTCTTAAACTGTGGCAACTAAAGGCATCCTCATATATGTATTAATTAGTGAAATATTTGTCACTCGTACTGCACAGACTTATTTGCAATTGTAACTGGTTAGTTTTTTGGGGTTTTTTTTTTTTTTTTTTTTTAATGAAACTAGTACCATCTGTGCCCTCAATTTCCAACACAGTTTTTAAGAACTAAACTAACTAGTCATGTTTAATCAGATAATCCATGCAGGGGGTGGGGGGGTTCCTTTTTGAAACAAAATGTTATTCAATTATTAACCAAGTTACTTATTTTTGATTTCAAAAGCAGCTGTGTTTCTGATGAGTACTGAACAAATGTGTGTAATTTTCTGTGCCAGACTTTCGACTTTGTTTTCAAGCACTGTAATGTGGGATGATGGTTAGAAACAATAATATATTAGGGTTTCTATTTAACCCTTTCAGGACTGAACTGTATTTCCTTTTATTAATTTTTCCATGTGTTGTGATAAATGTTTGCCAGCATTCAGTACTGTGTTGGTCCAGATGTAGGTTTATATGCTCATTTTTAGCTTATTTCTTGTACCTTGCAGCATGCTCTATGCATTCAGTCCTTAAGGGGTTTATTTTACAAACTGTGCACCTGTAAGGTTTATTAGCAATAAGATAGAAAATTGAGCAAGTTTATACCATAATTTTGTAGAAAAAAGAATCTGCTCAGTTCCATATTTCATCCATGAGAAACCTGCAATATGGGCAGTTTCAAGAAATAAATAAAAAGGAAATGTAAACCATTGTAAAAGTTTCTGTTGGATGTGCCTGATGCATGTATTATCGTCTTTGATTTCAGGATACTTCATAGAGATAAAATTAAATTCCATATTACAGTTGGTATATTTACAGTCTTACCTTGCTATCTAATCTACATCACATCAAAGTGATGGCTGTGCTGATTTTTTTTTTTTAATGTTTTAAACTACACAGTGCTTTAAAAAGAGAAAGTTTTTTTTTTTGCAGGGGGTGGTTCTTCCTTCTTCACGGGGAAATGGGCTTCGCCACTCAAGGGTTGTCTCCCAATTCAGGAACTTTTCGAGCTAATCTCAACAAGATTGGAGAGCATTATTTAACAGTAGCTTGCTTTTTCAGTGTAAGGTTGTCATTTGGTTTGGTGTTTGAAAGAACATAGAATGTTTTTTCCTTTTTGGTGGGAGCTCCTCATTGGAGAGAAAGCGTACTTTGTTTAATAGGGAAAGTAAAGGGGGAAGTTACATATTTTTTCAGTCATAACAAGTTCATTTATCTGACCTCCCCCAAAAGAAAAAAATATAAGCAAATTTATCAGGATTTTTGCTAAATACATCTAAAAATAGTGATTGTTAAATAATTTAGAAACAATATAGTTGGAATTTGAGTTGTGAGGCTTTAATGGCTAGGATTGGTAATAGCTTCTTTTTAAAAAAACTTTATTTATTTATTTATTTTACAGTAGGTCTTTGTTAGTTATCTATTTTAAATATAGCTGTGTGTGCATGTCAGTTCCAAACTCCCAGTCTATGTATAGATTGGGTAATAGCTTCTTGGTTTAGAATTTAGATGGGAATAATATGTTTCTACCCCTTGTTATAAATAGTATATGATCACTTTCTAAGCAACCTAAAGAAAGGTCCGTTAAGTGTATAAATGTGTATATCTTTTGTCCTTGAACCCGTAGATGGTTGCCAGTTAAAAACATGCAGAGGGCAAGCTACATCAGGTGCTAGTGGTGAGGGATCACAGAAGCAAGTCCTCTCCTTAAACAAACAAAAATCTCGAAAGATACAGTACAAAACCCCCTGAAAAACCCTAGTTGAGTGCTAGACAGCAGTGAGGACAACAAATTAAGTTGATGTATGTAAAGTACAAATGAGGTGCTTCATCTTGACCTACAGGTTAGACCCTAAAGCATACGGCTGGGGGATAGAACTGGTGCCACAGCTCCCATAGGACCTGCAAGACTGGACAGCTATACACAGTTCTCTGTGTTAAGGATAAGGTTTTTTGTGTGCCTGGCACGCAGGTGTTCAATAAATAGTGTAAGGTGTCATGCACACATATGTAAGAAATCATGACTCATCTTGGTTTAAAGAAAAGGCAGGTAAGTATTATCTAATACAGAAAAGGAACAAGGTTTTAACTCTATAACAAGAAACATTCATGATGAACACAGCTACGTTGTTTTATAATGGAATTTATAGAATGTTTTGCTTTGCGGAAGTAGCACTTTATTTTTAAAATTTTTATTCTTATTTTTTTTTTTACATTGGGCCACTTGTTTTACTGGATCTTTGCTGGTGGACCACTTTCTTACACCTGGGGGACTTAGGCCTTTGAGGGACAAGACTGGGCTGCAAATGCAGCCTCGTGTCAGTGCTCTTCAGGTCTTTTTACCCATATGCCCGAGCCAAAACTCCCCTCAAGTCTCGATTGCCCAGGGGAGAGCAAAATCCTTTTACTGACACAGTGAAATCTAAAAGCATCTAGAACCAAGCATGCGGTAAGGGCAAGTCTGAGAATGCCGAAGAAGGTTGGTGGTCCCTTTCCTGTGGGATGAGAACAGGCCGGATGGGTCCAGCACGATGGACGGGGTTGGGGGCTCGGCCAGGTGGTTCATGGTCATGGGCTGGCTCCATACCAGCCGCAGCATCTCGCGTCCTCCAGCCAGGCTTTGGGGGTCCCAGTCCCAAGGCTCCAGATCATGTGGAACAGCCACTGCCTCAACCAGCCCCACACGTCAGGCTCGTGGCCGTGAGGCACGTCTCCAGCTGGATGAGGGTCTGGTTGTGTGCCTCGACGCGGGCCAGGTCCGAGTCCAGGTGGCCAAAGAGGGGCTCCTCCTGGTCCTCTTCTATGTAGAATTCCAAAGGAAAGGTAAAGTTTTCAGGCACCATCCACCACGGCTTGATCTCCATGTCCTACCGCTCCCAGCCAATTCTGAATAGGGCCGAGTCCAGGAACTTATCCCAACAGGACCTAGAGAAATCTCGGAAGTAGCACTTTAAGAGGTGGAATTCTATGACAAGTTTTTTAAAAGGTAAGTATGAGGTTTAGGTGTGTATCAGGTTCTTTCTGGCATGATTGATTGTAGTCCCTGCTTTTCACCTCATATTCTACTACCCTGCTCATTGAGTGCAGTTAACATTGCAGGTCCATCATTTCTGGCATCTGCCTGGTCGATCATTTCCACTGGTGCTGAAATCCCAAACTCAATCCAGAACGCCACCCCTGCCCCATCTTCTTCATACAAAGGAGTAAAGAGTGTGATGAGGTCATTCCCAGCAGCCTCTTGGGCTGTCTTTGGCAGCTGTTCTTTTATCCTGAAACGAAGTTTTCTCCCCACAAGGCTGATCTTTGTCCTTGCTCACAACACAACACAAAATCGGTGATCGTGGTTTTCCCCTGCTCCTTAAACCTCACAACAGAGTTCCTTTTTTTTTTTTTTTTGCGGTATGCGGTCCTCTCACTGTTGTGGCCTCTCCCGTTGCGGAACAAAGGCTCCGGACGCGCAGGCTCAGCAGCCATGGCTTACGGGCCCAGCCTCTCCGCGGCATGTGTGATCTTCCCGGACTGGGGCACGAACCCGTGTCCCCTGCATCGGCAGGCGGACTCAACCACTGCGCCACCAGGGAAGCCCCCACAACTGAGTTCTTAATTCACGTAGTTTGATGACACAATGAAAAGTTTTGGAAAGTGATTGTGATTCGAAGATAGTCATTGTGACTTTAATCACCGATTTTCCCAGGGAGTAGCTCTGACAGTTGTCAGCTGAGAATTTTAGTGTAGCTGGTAAGATTCCAAAGGTGCAAATGGTGTGATCTTTGAAAAGACCCTCAGGTGAAGGATAATGGAATATGCATCTCTTTGCTTAGAAGCACAAATATCTATCCTTATTATTTCTGAGTAGTGCCAGAGGTTGGAATTAGTTAAGACACAACCAGGAATTTTTAAATGGCCAGTAATGTTCTAGGCTCTGACCTCATTCAGGATGTGGCTATTTCTTAAAACATTTTCACTGAGGGCTTGTCTTAGTCTGCTCAGGCTGCCATAATAAAGTACTGGGTGGCTTTAAACAACAGAAATTGATTTTTCTTATGGTTCTGAGGGCTGGAAGTCTGAGATCAAGGTGCCAACATGGTCAGGTTCTGGTGAGGACACTTACTGGTTTGCCGATGGCTACCTTTCTTGCTGTGTGCTCACATGGCACAGAGAGAGACATCTCTGTCTCTTCTTAAGCCCACAGTCCTTAGGACCCCATCTTTATGACCTCATTTAACTTAAATTACCTCCTAAAGGCCCATCTCCAGATACAGTCACATTGGGATTTAGGGCTTCAGCATGAAATTTGGGGGAGAACAGTTCAGTCCATAGCAGGGCCCTTCCTAAAAACTTTCTGGGTTACACTTTCAGTATACTGGATATCAATCTATACGATGGTATTTAGGTTTCCTGCATTTTTAAATTCTGGTTGGGGATTCTCAACAGTTAGCCAAGACAATGAACAGACTTGGGCTGAGGGACAAGGGGAGAGGCAAGATTGAGGGAGAAGTCACTTTGGCCACTTGTGAATTGTTTTATGGCCATTATTTAATCCTCACCACAACCCTATGAGCTAATATGCTTGTTTTAGAGGTGAAGACACAGGCTCAGGACTTGCCCAAAGTCATATGTTAAATTTGGCAGAGCTGGGATTCAGATGCGGGCTCAGGTGAATCAGTCACGCTCAGGTGCCGCGCGAGATGTCTCAGTCACAAAGGCGCAGGGACTAGCGTTTCTAGGAGCTGGTTCTGTGACAAGTTCTGTCTTCTTAAGGAACTTTATAGGGAACAGCCATTCTATTTCAGTCCTCACATTTCACAGTTGAGAAAAACCGAGCCCTAGAGAAGTTGAAATACCCAAACATGATTATGGATTGAAAATGCTTTATTCACTTGAAAGTGCTATCCAGTTGCCGGATGTTCATTTGTTTTTAGTATTATTTTAGTATCATGACCTCTTGGTTAATGTTCTTAGTCCCCCTGGCCAAGCCTTACACATAAATATGTGCTAAATTATACAACTCTAGAGAGAATTCGAAATCTATGAACCTATTCAAGTTCATTGAAGCACTGAAGGGAAATGATAAAAATAATGATAAAAACAACTTCAAAACCTTTCCATCTTCCAGGTGAAGATAATGGATCTTCATCTCTGAATAAATCTAACAGTTAATTCAAACTTCAGTGAGTTTCTGGACCTCATATGAGTACGACCAGAGCTCAGAGACCAGAGTGTGAAACAATGACCTGAGTGATTGGTGTTCAAATCATAAATGTCCTCGAGGTGGCAGATTCAGCAGCTTGCCACTGCTCATTCATCTCATTCATAGTTGGGGAGTAAATGACACACAACACTTGGGAGGAAGCATGCGTGAAGAGCCCTCAGCCATTGTCCTGTATTTACCTGAGAGCCCAGGTATCTGCTGTGGTTGCTCTCCATCCAGCTCAGGAGGCGGCTTGACCTGGGTCTTCCAGGATCTTTGTGAGCTTAGTCCTCAGGCTTTTTGCTGCTCATTCAAAAAAACAGTGATATGGTGGTTTTGCATTTAATACTTCAAAGATTTGAAAATATACACCTTCAATATGATAGCCATTATTAGAGTTACAAGAGTTAAGTCAGAAACCAAACCTGGTTAACCTAGGGAAAGAAGAGGATTTTGTAAGAATAACAGAAGCTCAAGGATTGAAGGGCAGCCTGGATCACACTTAGAAATACAAGGAAGGCAGCTCCTGTGAGTTAAGGAACCCTGGATCGTAGGAGTGGGCTGCTCAGGGAGCCGCTGCTGTGAGCGTTCCCTCTTTTCTATCCTTCAGTCAGCTGTTTCAGATTCAATTTTGCAGATGAGAGCAACCGGCCATGTGAACCTAGGTCACTTGCCTGTTCCTGTGCACTTAGAGGAAGGGTCAGTTAAAAGGAACCTCTAGGGGCTCTTTGGTTTGTGTGATCACAGGCCTAGATTTAGAACCAACAGGGGAAGAGATAATTCCCCAAAAAGGAATTTGAGGTTGCTGGGTTTGGGGAATAGGTGCCAGGGAGCTCCTCTAGAGGGCTACAGACAAATTCTATAGTCAAATGTATTAAGTGTATTCTCTGTGCTCAGGGCTTTACATGAAATATTTCTTATTCCTCAAACTTCTGAGTCAATTTAATAGGCAGTTTTGAAAAGGATGCTCAGATGATGAGCCGCATCATCAAAACCCCTCCCAACTCCTCTAGCCTTCCAGCCTTCCCGAGAAATGCCCATTCAGCAGGATGAGCCCTCGGGAACTCTGACCTGCTTTTCTCACCCCCATGGCAGCTGATAGAACCACTGGAGAGACTTCCTCATGCTTTCTGCAGGTGATTGGGCAAGAAGCAAACAGGAGATCTCAGGGAGCTTGTTTTGACTTGTCAGCATTGACATGTCAACTGAGAAGTAAACAACTGGTTTGCAGGGAGAAGAATGAAACAGACATCCAAAGAAAAGTGGGAGCATTCCCAGTTCCCGCCCCTTTCTGAGGCTCAGCTGTATTCCTGCCCTTGAGTTCCAAGAGATAACCCATTATTTTTATCATTTCCCTTCAGTGCTTCAATTAACTTGAATAGGTTCCTATTACTTGCAACTGGTGTCCTAATAGGAAAGTCTTGCCTTTATTACCTTCATTTCATCGATGAAAAAATTAAGAAAAAGGCAAGGGTTATTTTTAGGGTTCTGCAGCCTTAAGTGGCAAAGCTATGATTCAAGCCCAGGCCCTCTGGATCTGGGTGAGTTAGGGAAGGTAAGGGTTTGGAGGCAGTACCAACATCTAGGGGAGCATCGAGATGGGAGCATTTGAACAGCGTCTCCAAGAGCGAGGCAGTCCAGGAGTTCAACAGGAAGGAGTGGATGGGCTGATGGAAGGCAAGGAGTGTAGTCCAGGCAGGTTCCCTAGTGTAATGGAACCATGCGAGCAGTAGGAATGGATTATTTCATGATTGTGTATAAATTTAACAGGTTACCAGGGTCCAATAGGCAGAATCTCCTGCCATGTCTGTTAGGGGGAATGGTTCTCTGCACTTTCCTTGTGGGAGGGACCTACCATTTGGTAAGATTCCTGGCCTCTGCCCTTTACTCAGTATTAATAACTTTGCTGAATGAGTTAATTTATTTCTTCTCCAGCCAGGAACTGAAGATATGTAATAAAGTCCTGCTTCTTGGGGCTTTCCTTCTAGTGGGGAGAGACAGGCAAAAATAAATACAGGTATATGTCTATGCATGTTTACGTATTAAAGGGCTCCTACTGAAAATGTCACCATCTCAAGCCCAGAGATAATGGAATCTGACCATCAAAAGACCTCCGCAGCATCCAGGGGCATCTATGGTTGAGAATTACTGTGTCCTAGAGGTACTGAGTAGGTAACATTCAATATAAAAACTTGTTGTCTCTAACGAGTACTTCGCCGACCATTTCAGTGGAGGTGCTGTATACACATCACAGTCGTGCGCAGCCCGCTGAGGAACTTAGGCTTGTCCTTGTTGTCTTTCTTGGGGTCCCTTTCAGTCACCTTGCAGTAAACCCTGGGCACATGTACATAGGGCAGGGTGAGGGGCTGTGAGCTGTGGGTGGTCGAGAGATGACTACAGGACAGTTTCTGCCCGGGAAAGCCCATCTGGAAGCAGGCTGTGACTGGGATGCTCATGTGCCAGGAGGACTCGACTTACGTGGGCTCTGGGAAGCTTCCAGAGAGAGCTCCTCCTCAGAGAAGAGCCAACCCTGGTGGAGGCTGGGTTAGAGGAGCAAGGCTGGGGGGAGGCGAGAGCCCTGCAGGGGCCCTGGTGCCCACACCACAGTTTTCTGCCATCTCTGCTGGTTCGATTAAAGTGTGGCCTCTCCCTACCCGGGGATGCAGCTGGAGGGAGGTTGCAGAGGGAGGAAGGCAAGAGATAGAGTCATGTAGGCTCATTCTGAGACACCTATTAGACTTCAAGTTAGAAAGGCAAGTAAGCAGGTAGATCTCCAGATCAGGAGCTCAGGGCGCTCTGTGCTGGAGATACACGTTTGGGAGTCAATCACATGTAGATGGGGTTTAAAGCCATCAGGCTGATGAGATCTCAGGGGAGGAGAATAGGTAGAAAAGAAGTCCAAGACCAACCCCTGCCCCAATAGTCCCTGTTTAAATAGTGTTTCTCAAACTTTTTTGTGCTAGACTCCCCCAAGGGAGAGTGTTGAAATTCGAGTCTGACTCTGTAGGTCAGTGGGCATGGGTCTTGAGATCCTGCATTTCTAATGATGCTGCATTGGTAATGCAGGTCTAGAGACCCCACCTGGAGTAGCGAGGCCCTCACTTACACCCAGACAGAAATGGGAATGATTGGCGAAAAGGGTAACATGCCTCTTTGATTTGTAAAAGTGATCGTTTCTAGCTAACATCATTGTTTTCCAAGTCAGCATTAACTCACTAATAATGGTTTTAGAATTAACCTTATTGTTTTTGAAGCACAGAGTCAAGATTTCTCTCTACCCTTGAGAAGACTTTCTGTTACCACACTGCAAATGGGCTCATCACATTCTCCTTACAGGGCTGATAACGTGGCCTGTCTAAAGATGGAAGGGCTCATGTGCAATCATAGTCATGAGGCAAAGAGGCCTGCATTATGTAACCATGTGCCATAAACTCCAGATCCTTAGAGCATCCAAGACGGAAGTTAGAGGGATGCTGAAGGGCACCCGAGTTTTAAAACTCTTTGGTTTGCGGGGGAAAAAAAACCCCTCATTTTTAATTGTGTTCCCTTACTCCTGAGTGCAATTCTACAAATTCAGAGAGACGAAATTATCACAAAAACCTAAAACCCAAATGAGTGGCATCCAGGTGCTAATGAGATTTCAGACAGACAACCCTCAGAGCTGAGAGAGGCAGACCCTTCACTTAAGCTTCTCCGCAGGGAAACTTTCTGTGGCCTGGCTCTAAGAAGTCCATGTTTTCTTCCCCTCCCTGTGATTTTCGATCCAAATGGAGCAAACAATACACAGGTTCCTTCCAGGGATGGGATATAGACGCCAGGTGAGCCGAGAAGCAAAATAAGAGTGAGAGATCCTCAGAAATGTTACGTGCCCAAAGGCGCGCACGTGCACACAAACACACGCACACACACACAACCACTCTCCTGCTCTGATAATATTTCAGCGAAACCAAGGAGTCTTTTTTTGGAGTATGATGTTTAACGTTTTCTATCTGTCATGTGATTTCAGCACTAGCCAAGTGTGTGTAAAGAGCAAAGCTTTGGGCACATTTACTGGAGTTTGGTTCACCAAGGACAAGTAGAGGAAGACTTGGCTTTGTGTGTTGGTGCTGGAGCCTGGGGCAACCTGAAGTTTTTCTTTTGTATTTTTTCCTTTTTAACCTTTGTCACAAATGTGGAGGTATTCTAAAAGATGGAAAGCAGCATGTTAAAGCATATGAAATACTTTGTTTTCTGAGCTGTTAGAGAAACATGTTTGCAAGCCCACATTTTATTAGTTAAATGTGAGTGGTTTATTACAGCGTGGCTTTGGAACATTGTCCATCCCTTTTACTCACCTGACACAGCTGATTACGCCCCTCAGTTCTGAGACTCTCTTTTCTCTTGGCCTCCAGGACACCAAGCTTTCTGGCTGTTCGTTCTCAGTCTGCCTTGCTGGTTCCTTCTCAGCTCCCCAGCCTGCAAACCTCAGGTGGTCCCAGAGAGAAGACCGATCCCCTCTGCCTCCCCTACCGTACACTCCCCCTGGTGGTGTCTCCCGTCTCAGGTCTTTATGGGGGTGACTCCCCAGGGCATATTTCCTGACTTCTCACTTGAACTCCAGAATTGTAGATATAACGGCTTGCTTGACATCTGAAGGCTAATAGGCATCTCAGGCTTCGATCTGAAACCAGCCCCTGTTTCCTCTCTTCCCCCGCCATTCTTCCCCTTTCCTTAAACGGCGCCTGCTCCGTGGTTCCAATCGCTCGGGGAAAGAAGTTCGAAGGCAAGGTTGTTGACTGTCTCTCGCTCTAGTGCCCCACATCCAGTCCATCAGGAAAGCCAGTCAGTGGCTCCTTCAAAATATGTTCAAACTCTGACCCCTTCTCACCACTTCCACCAGCGAGAGCCAAGCCGCCATCAGCTCTCACGGGGCGTATTACAGCCGCTTTCTAACCACTCCTCCACCTTCCTACCTTGCCCTCTTAGTCTATTCTCCACAGCGGCCAAAGTGGGCCTTTGCAAATGTGTCCCTCTGCTGCTTAAAGACCTCCACTGACTTCCCATCTTGCTCGGAGTAAAATCCAAAGTCCTCCTGGTGCCCCTCACCTTCTGCCTTGCTACCTCTTGGTCCTCATTTTCTGTTTCTTGACTTAATTTAAACATTATCTGTCAACTTTCCTGCGGTGGCAGCTGAGAATTTTGCTTGCCTCCACCCTGATTCCCATTCCTCTCTTACTTTTTTTTTTTTTTTTTTTTTTTTTTTTGCGGTACACAGGCCTCTCACTGTTGTGGCCTCTCCCGTTGCAGAGCACAGGCTCCGGACGCGCAGGCTCAGCGGCCATGGCTCACGGGCCCAGCCTCTCCGCGGCATGTGGGATCTTCCCGGACTGGGGCACGAACCCGTGTCCCCTGCATCGGCAGGCAGACTCCCAACCATTGTGCCACCCGGGAAGCCCCTCTCTTACTTTCTTTCCTCCAAATATAATACAGTTTTTATTTAAATCATTGGTCAGTGCTTACTATGGTTGTTTAATTACTCACTCTTGAAAATACACAGTAATATAGATAGGATACTATAATTATGTTTCCTCTTTAGTATAACTTTTTGTTTTTCCTGAAGTTAATATGTGTCATTTTTCTCCCCCACTACCCCTACTCAGTTTTCTATACACCTACTCTGTCTTTATTTCCAAATGTTCCATAAGATTCATTAAGTCTAAATTTTCACTATGTGCCAGGCAGTCTTCTTGGCACTGAAGATCATCAGTGAGCAAACTAATTAAATCCCTGCCTTCGTGAAGCTCATATTTGTTTAAATAAGCATCATTGTTATTTTCCAAATATGCAAACATGTCAGATAATCATTAAAATCATTATTTTTCCTTAGAAAGTCATCCTTCCAGAGACCTCTAACTGCTGTTTGTCCTATGGGCCTTTTCCTTTTTAAACTGTCTTTCCTTACAGTTGATTTGTGGGGTTCTATTTGTTTGTTTGTTTTCCCCCTCTCTGGAAGATTTTAGGATTTTTTTTTGTGTGGTACGTAGGCCTCTCACTGTTGTGGTCTCTCCGTTGCGGAGCACAGGCTCCGGACACGCAGGCTCAGCGGCCATGGCTCACGGGCCCAGCTGCTCTGCGGCATGTGGGATCCTCCCAGACCGGGGCACGAACCCGTGTCCCCTGCATTGGAAGGCAGACTCTCAACCACTGCGCCACCAGGGAAGCCCTGGGATTTTTTTCAATCCTTGGTTTCTAAAATTGTACACTGACATACATGTGTTGCTGTACACTATTTTTTTTTTCAAACACATGCTAGACATTCACTGGGTGCTTTCAAAATAGATATTTATGATGCCGCGGAGCAACTAAGCCCATGCACCACAACTACTGAGCGTGCGCTCTAGAGCCTGCGAGCCACAACTACTGAGCCCGTGTGCCACAACTACTGAAGTCTGTGTGCCTAGAGCCCATGCTCTGCAACAACAGAAGCCACCGCAATGAGAAGCCCATGCACCACAAGGAAGAGTAGCCCCCACTCACCGCAAATAGAGAAAGCCTGCACGCAACAACAAAGACCCAACCCAGACAAAAATAAATAAATAAATAATAGATATTTATGAACTTTGCTGGAGTTTTCTTGTGTTATGTCTTTGAAAGTGTGTTCTCCTCCATTATCTCTGTTCTTTCTTTCTGGAATTCCTACCAGTCAGATGACCCTCCCAAACCACCACCCTGATTGCTTCTTGAATTTTCTTATCTTTATCCTGTTTTCCATTTCTTTGTCTTTTTATTTCAGTTTTCAGAGAGATTTCCTCTAGTTTTCCTTTCAGCTCTTCTTTGTATTTTTTTCATTTTGGCTCTCTCTTTTTTTTTTTAAGTTTTCAAAAACTCTTTCTTGTTGTTTTTTTCATAACATTCTGTTCTTGGTGAATTTTATGGATACAATATTTTCAAATGAAGTATTTATTGTAAGATCCATTTTAAGAGAGTTTTTTTAAAAAAATATTTATTGATTTGGCTGCACCGGGTCTTAGTTACAGCACACGGGATCTTCTTTGTGGCATGTGGGATCTTTAGTTGTGGCACGCGGGATCTTTCTAGTTGCAGCATGTGAACTCTTTGTTGCGGCATGTGGGCTCTAGTTCCCTGATCAGGGATCAAACCTGGGCCCCCTGCATTGGGAGCATGGAGTCTTAGCCACTGGACCACCAGGGAAGTCCCTAAGAGAGTTTCTGACTCAAGAGATCTGGGTTGGAGCCCAAGAAATTGTGATTCTAACAAGTTTCTAGATAATGCTGACCCAGGGATCTCACATGGGTCAAGGAGTGTTGACCCATATCTGCTTTTCCTTTACAACTTTTCCTCACCTGTGATTTGGTACAAAACAAAAACAGAAACTACTCCCCATCCCCCATCCCCACACCGAATAGCCGGGAATGCAGCTAAGAAGTTCAAAGGGCAAGATATAAACATTCCTTTCTTCCAAAAGTCAGTTTTGAAGAACTTGAACCTGTACTTGAAAGAGTGTGAACATGGCCTCAGTTTTTCACTAACACGCTGTCTGACCACAGGAAGTTCACCTAAACTCTCTGGCCTCTATTTCCTCATCTGTAAAGTGAGGGGACTGTAAAAGATGGTCTTAAAGGTGCTTCTAGCTGGAAGATTCTATGATCTGACTCTACCATCAAAAGCTTGAATGCTGTTACTAGAAAATAGAAGTTGGTGCTACTTGCTGAACATTTATGTGCCAGGAATATGCTAAATAGTTTACCTGCTTGATCCCATTTTTAAAGCTCTCAAGAACACTGGGGAGAAGGACTTACTATTCCCATTTCATAGACAAGGACACTGAGGCTCAGAGAAGCTGAGTAACTTGTTCAAAGGCACATTGTGAATTATGTCAGATTGGAGAAGGCAGCATGGACAGGGAAAGACCGTGAGCATTAGAGACACAGAAACGTAGGCTTAAGTTCAGGTTTCCTCTTTCACTACTAGCTAGCTTTGAGGTCTCAGACACCTCACTTTATTTCTCTAAAGCTCAGTTTCCTCATCTGTAAAATGAAGGGAAGGATATCTGCTTCACTGAGGTTGTTGATAAACATAAAAATGCAGTTAAATATGTAACGTGGTTGGCATAAAGTAGGCATTCATGTAATGCTGAGTTTGATTTGGGTCACATGGAAACCCAGCTACATATTTAGGTGGGAGTCAGTGGCTTGGAAGAGAAGAGGCAGACCTGCCTTATGTTTGAAGCCACTTGGATTTTCACCTCACTGAGATTTCACCTGTGGGAAACCTGAGGGCGGTTTCACCTGTGTCTGAGCAGTCATCTGAATTCTCTAGTAAGAAGGGTGAATGCTCCCTGTTCTCAGCCTCCCAGGAGCCATGTTTGTCACTGTGAATAGGGCTGCACGAAATTCAGGAGGCCCCCGGAGTAGCAGAGAAAAGAAAAGTTGAACTGGGAGGAAATAGGAAGATTTCTCCATCTCTGCTGTAGAAGCGGACTCTCTGTTAGGATTTTGAATTCCGGCAAAAAAAAAAAAAAAAAAAAAAAAAAAACCCCAAGCATTTCAACCCATAGAAGGCTAGAAAGAGTTTGTTTGTTTGTTTGTTTCTTTGTTTTTTAAATAGAGGGAATGAATCCTGGAGGGAACTATACTCTGCAAAGCAGTGACAGGCTCAGTGTTGCAGTACAGCCGAAGGTCAAGGACACAGAATTCAACCAGGAGGTGGAGACTGAATCCGGGCTCCATAACCCCCCAGCAAGAGCCTTCTCCCCCTGCAGGCTAGGAGGCAGCCTTCCCTGGGGAGTAGGTGAGGTCACCAGCAAGACTTTTTTCTAAACAACTCCATTGGCGCTTTCATCTCAGGGAGTTTGAAGGTGTCCTAGTCAGTGCGAGATAAGCAGGTGGGTGAGGGTCACACAGGTGTGCAGGATCTCACAGGGGCGGAGCGCCTTAGAATAGAAGGGCCCAGCATCCGGGTGTTCCCACACTGGGCAAGGACAAGCAGAAGCAAACAATGAAAAAATAAATAAATGAAAAGGGTTCAAAAGCAAATGTAGATGTTAAACAGAAGACTCCTTTGAACCCACAGGAGGACATGTGTAGCCAAACACAAGCCAGGCTCAGCCGGGGAGCCCGAGGGGATTAGCAAGATCGACTGTTCATTTATTTTTGAAGATAACGCAGTTACAGGTGGATGATAAAATTGTCCCCCAAGGGGGCCCCATCAGCCCGTCTGGGTCAGTGCACCCTGATCCCCGGGGGGTGTGGGCTGGCAGAGGGACTTACAGCCGCAGCACCTGGTATCTGGCTTCCCGAGCCTACCCTGGACTCACGTGCCAGGGACACTGACAGGAAGAGAAACTGCCACGTCTGAAGTTGGAGCCTGGCGCTCGAGGAAGCTGTCTGGGGAAATGAGATTCAGTCCCTGACCCTGCTGGGGCTCTTCCTCTCCAAGAGCCCATTTATATAAATGTTCTTGACTCTCCAAGTGCAGGGGCCTGGGACCAGGGGCGGGGGACACGCAGGCCTCAGGGCACAGCCACTTACAGGTGGACAGAGAGGGACAGGCCACTGCCTTCTTTTGAAGTGCCTGCTGTGTCACCAAGTAGGGGAATGACACCCTCATCCCACATGCAGGAGAAAGGAGAGCGTGGGTCAGTGCAAAGACCGGTGGGTATTCAGAGCAGGGGTATTTATACTGTCCCCAAACTGGAAACAACCCAGATGCTCATCGGCTAGTGAGAGAAGAGACAAATTATGATCTATCCGTATGTAATAGGGTGCATGGCAGCCCCCAGAGGTCATATCTGTGTGCTGATCCTTGAAATGGTGAAGGTGGCCTTTTTTGGAAAAAGGGTCTTTGCAGATGTAATTAAGGATCTTGAGATGAGATCACCCTGGATTATCAAGTGGGCCCCAAATCCAAGGACAAGAGGGAAAGAGGAGAAGGCCGTGAGGACGGAGGCAGAGACTGCAGTGATGCATCTACAGCCATGGGACCCCTGGCGCCTCCAGAAGCTGGAGAAGATAAGGAAATGAACCTCCCAGAGAGCCTCTGGAGGGTGCGCAAGCCTGGCCTCCAGAATTGCAAGAGAATAAATTTCTGTAAATAAATTTACAAAAAATAAACAAGTTCATGGTAATACATCATACAGTGAACTGCTACTTAGCAGCAAAAAGCAACAAACCATTGATACGTGCAAAATTAGATTGATCTCACTTGCACGTGCTGAGTGAAAGAAGCCAGGCACAGAAGGCTCCATGCTCTGTGATTCCATCAGAAGACCTCAAAAAGGCAAGACCCTGGGGACAGACATCACACCAGTGGTTGCCAGGGAATGGGGGGAAGGGAGAGGATTGAATACAAAAGGGGATCCAGGGAAATTTGGGGGGTGAGGAAAATATTCCATATTTTGACTGTGGTCACAGTTACACAACTATAGATTTTCGTTAAACCCATAGAATTATGCACGTAAAAAGACTGAATTTTACTGGATGTAAATGGTACCCCAGTAAATCTAATTTTTTTCAGGTGAAGAAATGCCAAAAGAGGGCTCTCAAAATTGTGGCATATTGAATAAATCAACACTATCGACACACCCAGAATAAAAACAATGACAGCATCTGCCCTAGGCGGAGGTCAAGTTCAAAGTTCTAAATTTGTGGGCTGTGTGAAGGTGTTGACCTAATGTATTATCCAGAGTAACATTCAAACATTTTGATTATATTTGGAAACAGTTTGTAGTTTTGCTTTTCTCCCTTGGCTAGGATTTTGGGGTATGCCTGATGATCGCCAAGAAACTGTGACCATTTGCAAATTCAATGTATTAATTATACATGTAGCTAGATAATTTGAAAGGCAAAATGATTAAAATATTTTCAATTAAAAAAACCCTACAAAACCATGTTCGATGTGGGCTGTGGGTATTTTATATGAATGTGGGGCATGGCCTCCAAGGACAAGTGTCTAGGGCCCATGGAGTCTTACGATTGTCCTGGATGGGAGGGGCGAGTAGAAAACACATTTCTGAATCCGCTTTGGTCCCAGAGCTGTCTTGTTGACTTGTGTCCTAAACATTTCTTGACTCTGTCCATGCTACCTCTTTCAGTCTTGTCCAAACCTCCATCATCTCTTCTGTGGATTCCTCCAGTAGCCTCTTAATTGTTCTCCCCTTATCCATTCTGATTTCCCCCACAATAGCCAGTGGGACTTTCTAACATAGAAACTGAATCACAGCTCTTTCTCGTAAACCCATACCCAGGACTAGATTTTCAGCGTCCTCTAGTGAAAGACAAAATTCCCAACAAATCCTACAAAGTCCTGCAGGGTCAGACCCCTCCTGCCTCTCCAGCCCCATCTCTCCTTCCTCCCCTGACCTCTGCAACAGTCGCACTGCCTCTGTCAGTCCTTCTTCACCACCTTGGCCCTGACTCTTCCTTCTTGCCTGACTGCCTTTCACCTCAACCCACTTCACCTTGAACTCCCCCTTGCTCTGCTGAGCTCAGCTCAAATATCACTTCTTCTGGGAGCTGTTTGCTGTCACTCCCTCCTCCACTGCCAGCCCTACCTCTGCCAGCTGCCTCGTCACATGCTCTCTTAGCTCCTGGTCCTTTCAGTGATGTGTGTGATTATTTGGTCAATGCTTGATCCCCAGAGAGTTTCAGCTTCATAGGAGAATGAGTGGGTGTCTTTTGGGAGGAGGGTATCAGGAAGGAATCTTGGTCTTCCTCTTTTTAATGCCCCAGCAACTGAAAGAGTGATTAGGACTTGGTTAGTGTTCAAATAAGTATCTGTAAAAGGATGGATAAGGGAGGCTGTCTGGTGATGAGAGGGTGCGTATAATGCCAAATAGGGATGTCAGGGAAAGCTTCTGTAAGAAAGCGAGATTTGGGCACGGCGGGGTGGGGTACGCAAGGGAGGCTGCTGTGTAGACCTTTGGAGGGTTTTCTGGTCTCTTGATTTCTCTTGGGTGGCATACGTTCCAGCCCTTCTTCCCTGTTCCCTGGCATCCATGGCTCTAGCTGAGGAGCCCCCAGGAGGGCTGGCTGTCCCTGGATTCTTTACACTTGCAGCTTCTACCCCCCTCAGAGTTCCCTTGGGTTGAGGAGGCTCAGCTGGGCTGTGGAGACGTTCAGAAAGCTTTTATGTTTAAAGAAAATCCCAGGCGGGGTGAGGGGCACAGCCTGAGGTCAGATGCTCTGGAGGGCAGGTCTTGCAGATGCAGCAGGCTCTGGAGCAGTGCACCAGCAACTACAGGGAGGACCTCCGGGCACTCAAGCAGCTCTCCGACCGCGAGCTCCAGGAGACTGTCCAGCAGAATCAGGTGGCGAAAGCTCAGCTCGAGGCCGCCCACCAGCGAGCGCTCCGCATGCTCGAGAAGGCCAAAAACCAGGAAGTCAAGGTAAGGGTGCTAACGATGGTGTCCACTGACTACTACCGAGCCCTTGCTGTTCAAGCACCTGCTCGGCGATTTATGAGGTGCCTTATGTACATTATCTCCAGTCCCCACAATCATTTTATGAGGTCATTATTATCATATTCTCTTTTTCTGAATGAGGAAAGAGGCTCAGAGAGGTTCAGTAACTTGCTCAGGGTCACACAGCTAGTAAGTGGCAAGACAAGGATTCAGCCTCAGGTCCCTTGAGCTTCTGGTACTGCTTTTCCCCATCTGCTCATGATCTTGATATCGTAAGAACAACTTTCTTTCATGACTTGGGCAATGTTATGCATGATGTGTGCTAAGGAGTCAGGCTCAGGCTGGCAGCTAAAAAGAGGAGGGCAGCCCAGAGTTGAGAAAGACCAGCTCAGCAGAAAAAGACCTTCCGGAGGCCTTGGAAAGCAATGAGGAGTGGGTCAGGCCCTCGGCGATGTGTAATCAGCAGGGAGGTTCAGGCACTTTTCACCTGTCACCTCTACCTTCTGCTTTCTCAGGCCTTCCCTCCCTGCTCTCTCAGGAGATGGGCGCTTACTCTTACTGCTACAGATAGCACACTGTCACCACGGGCTTCACACAGCGGGCTGGCTTCACACGCTAATTCCCTCTTTATATGATCAAATTCACCAAACTGGAAGCCCCTTGACGCCAGGAACCATCTCTACTTGTCCATTACTGAATCCTCTCCTAGCTCATAGTAGCTAGGTACTCAAGGGTCTCACTGAATTAAAGCCTCAAGTTTAATTTCCCCTTCTATAAATGGGGGATATTGAGACCCACTTCTTTGAGATGTCAAGATGATTAAATGAAAAAACGTGGGAATTCTGGTTTTAAGGTGGCAACATAAAGACTTCTGAATTCTTTCCTATTGGAAATGCTCTAAAAACACAATAAAGACACACAGCAGAAGCATATTCTGTTCAGATGAAGCTGGGAGACATCTGTACCCTTGAACCACAATACATGAGGACAGGAAACAAATGGAGACATAATATATGACCTTGCAGAGCAGAGAGGCTCAAACCAAAGTGCCTGAAGACAGAGAAGGACGAGAATCAAGCTGACAGTGGAACTCACAGAAGCCAGGAATTGGAGGCACCAGTGGAAACAGAAGGCAAGAGTGAAGTGGAGAGTGTGACTCACCTAGAAGCCCAGGTTCCCAGCTTACCCAGCACAACCAGCCAATTACCTCTGTCTTATTTAAGGACAAGAGATTGGGGTGGGGGGGCAGCGATCCCTGGGTAAACTAAGCCAGAGAGACTCTGAATTAGGAAGTACCAGTCACAGAGGCTGGGATGAGGCTTGCATCTGAGACTAAGTTTAGGTGAAAATCTGTGTACTGAACCATTAGGTGGGCTCCAGTCACCTCTGTCACACCCCCAGCAATGCTTTCTCTGCTCAGCTCCAGAAAACAAGCAGCTAGAACCGAGATCCCCAGAGGAACTCACCATCCAATAGATGCCCCCCTGCTGCACCACCCCAGGTACAGATGGAGCTTCTGATTATCCTCCAGTGCCCACTCTTAAATATGAAGAGACAGCAGAAGATTACTAAACTTTCGAGGAAGTCTCTAATGGGAGAGTGGGAATCCAAGATTATCAAGAGGAAAAGAATGAACTCAGAGGAAATGGCTAATGTGGGCAACAGAAAAAAAATTCAATGAGGATTGATATCCTCAGAATTAAGATTCGATTTGCATCCATGAAACAGGGACAACATGTTATTTGCAAAGGAGGGGGCACTTAGAGCAAGAAAGAGTTCTTTTAAAATAAAAAACAGGATAGCAGAAAACTTAAAAATCAGTAAATGAGTTGAAATATAGAAAATGAAGAAACCTTCCAGACAGCAAAGTAGAAAAACAAAGAAATGGATGATGGGAGAGAAGGAACCAGAAGTGTAGAAACACAATCCAGGAGGCTGATATCTAGCAAATAGGAGTTCCAGAAAGAGATCATGGAGGGGAGGAGATTTTCAAAGAAATAACAGAATGAAATTCCTATAAGGAAATGAAAAAGACCCGACCCAGGCTTGGCTTGAAACTTCAGAACACCGAGGAAACAGAAGAAATTCTGAAAGCTCCCAAAGAGGAAAATTGATACCAGACTCAAAGTACTTGAATCCAAATGTCATCAGACATCTCAACAGCAACAGGGAAGCAAGAAGATCATGAAGCAATTTTGAGAAATTCAATTAAAACCATTAGCAAGAGTGAAAATTGAATTAAAATATATCAGACAAATGAAATATTAGGAAATTTACCTTCTGTTATCAGTTTATGCCTCTCGGCTCTTGATGTCTGCTTGCGATAATGATCTGGATTCTTTAAGCATTTCTCCTCCTTTACAGAGAGCACAGTGTCAAGCTTTGTCAGTAGAAGGCGCTGGAGGCACCTTGCAGGAAGAAGGAGGCTTCTCTTCCTGGTTCTGGCAGTTGCATTTTTGCTCTGTTTCTGACTTCTGTTGCACAGTTGAACAGAGCCCTGGGTGTATGAGGACATCGGGTGATACTCCCCCAGTGACTTCATGGTGATCTCGTAGCCCTGGTCCAGGCCCAGTGACTACCATCCTGTGGTCTCCCGATGTGGACACCACAGACTCCATCCTCACACCTGCACACCCTGACTCTTTCTGGGCTCCTGCCTGTTGGCTGCTGTTGCCTGCACCCCAGAAGTTTGTTTCTTGCAACCCCCTGCATTGGTGCCCCCGTTCCCTCTGGGCACCTGCCCATCTGTGGCTCACCAGCGCTGTGGAGGGTTACTCCTACTTGACTCTGGCCTGGGCAACCTGGTGACCTCCATCAGTGAGCTGCCATCACACCTTCTCCAACAAGGTCTGGATCCAAGGCTGGGGAAGGGCTCCCCCTTCCAAGCTTTCCCTTTCTTGAATGCTCTCCCTCAGCCTCAGGATACCCTTCAGAGATCTCTTTGTATCTTTATAGTTACTCTCCTATCAGAGCTTAATGGTTCTTTAGATTCAGTTTCCTTTGTTTTAATTACTGTGTGGTTTCTGTCTCCTGTTGGACCCATACATCTTCCATACACTTTTCCTTAGGAAGTTCCTTGAAGAATATCCCACCAAAACAAGGCAGCAAATCAAGAAAGAGGAAATAAAAGGGATCTAGGCTACAGAGAATCCAACACAGGAGAAGGAAGGTTTTAGGAGCCCAGCTATGCCACTGGCTGAGGGAACAACTCAGTCTAGACTGGAGCATGATGACTGAGGGCTCTAGAAGAGATGCCTCTGAGGAAAAATAGACCTGATGGTTTCTCTGACCGATGTGGCCATGTGAAAGATTGTCGTGAAAGTATTTTACAAAGCTTTTAGAGGTTGTAGGAAGACTTAGCCAAATCTCCAAAGAAAACTAAGCAAATTAGAAATGCAGTAGTTATTAATGCAAGGAAAAATAAAACTTTGTATAAGGTAGATTTTAATAATTATAGTTCATTTAGCTCAGCAGTAAATGGTATTTACTCACAAGAAGGATAAATACTGAATATATTTTACTGTATTTAAAAAAGCAAGATAACTGTATATAAGGAATGGAAGGGGAAGAATGTATGAGATCAAAATCCTCATCCACCATAATGGGAAGACAATTCATAATTTCTAAAATAATCAAGATAGAGCAGAAGGAAGGTACTATCTTGTTAATGGTGGTAAATATCAGAAGAAAGACCTAAAAGAGTTGCCAGTGGCTGCCTCCAGTGGGCAGGATGCAGAAGGAGGAAGAAAGAGGGCTAGGAGGTGCTGTTTTTCCTTTTTTGAAAATATTATTTGGCTCTTTATACTATGTGCATGTATTGTCCCAATAAAAATATAAAATAAGCTTTTTAAAAAAAGAAAAGAAAAAAGAAATGAGCTCATGCAATGTGGACTGCTTGGCACTTCGTAGGTATTTAAAATTTGCGAGTTCTGGGACTTCCCTGGAGGTGCAGTGGTTAAGAATCTGCCTGCCAATGCAGGGGACACGGGTTCAAGCCCTGGTCCAAGAAGTTCCCACATGCTGCGGAGCAACTAAGCCCATGCGCCACAACTATTGAGCCTGTGCTCTAGAGCCCACGAGCCACAACTACTGAGCCCGTGAGCCGCAACTACTGAAGCCCGCGTGCCTAGAGCCCGTGCTCCTCAACAAGAGAAGCCACCGCAATGAGAAGTCCGCGCACGGCAATGAAGAGTAGCCCCCGCTCGCTGCAACTAGAGAAAGCCCACACGCAGCAATGGAGACCCAATGCAGCGAAAAATAAATAAATAAATTTATAAAATTTGTGAGTTCCTTTTCTTCCTTTATTCTCTTAAATCTTTTTCCAGGTTGGCTTGCAATCTATAAGGGCTCAGGCTGCCGAGATTCCCAGGTTATTCGCTGCTGGGTCACGCCGGCCTTTGGGTTGGCCTGAGCTTTACCCCTCCAGGCTTTAGGCCTCAATCCCCTGCAGGAGGCAGAGGAAGCACAGAGGGCTGGCCCACCTGCAAGGGAGGTGTCCCAGGGCCTCCGACTGATTGGAGGAAGGAGGATCTGGTGGTGGGAGAGGGGGAGGGTGCTCTGCCCACTGGGGGGACCCTGCGGTTCTAAGCCCCAGTCCCTGGTCACCCTGGAACCAGATTCACGGAGTCTTTATTGCTGGCTCCAGTCTGCATGGGATGGTTCCAGAATGAGACAAAAGAGACAGGTTGCAGTTCTCGTTGGCGATGGCAGACATCTGGTCATTCCTAACACAGGATAGTGATTAAGAGTGGGATGCCTGGGTTCAAATGCTGGGTCTTCCACTTAAGAGGAAAGGGAGCTTAGGCTTCCTTGTGCCTCAGGTTCCTCATTCATAAAATGATGGCTAATAGTATGTACCATACAGGACCACTGAGAGCATCAAAAGAGATAATCCACATAAAGTGCTTAGAACAGTACATGACTGAATAAGAGCTTGTCTTATTCTGTTCAGGCTGCTCTTGCAGAATAACATAGGCTGAGTGGCTTATAAACAACAGAAATTTATTTCCCACAGTTCTGGAGGCTGGAAGTCCAAGTCTCAGATCGGACAGATTTGGGGTGTGTTGAGAGCCTGCTTCCTGGCTCATAGATGGCCATCTTCTCACTATAACCTTACATGGCAGAAGAGGAAAGGAGCTCTCTCTGAGCTCTCTTGTATAAGGGCACCAATCCCATTCATGAGGGCTCCAACATCACGAACTAAGCACCTCCCAGAGGCTCCACCTCCTAATTCCATCACATTGGGGAATAGGTTTCAACATATGAATTTTGGGGGTGGGGGGACATAAACATTCAGTCCATAGAAGAGCTCAATTTTAAGAAGATCCACTCTTCTTACTCATTGATTCTGCAGGTATTTATTGAGCATTTACCTTGAGCTACCATCGTGCTGAGCTCAGGAAATACGAAGATGATTAACACAGTCTGCCTTTATGGAGCTCACCTCTAAGGGGAAAGGCAGCCACTCAAACAGGTTGCTGTAATTCAGTAAATTGGAGCCATGAGATGGCCGCGCATGGTATTTTGGGAGCACAGGGGACGGAGACTTTATATAGGATGGAACATGGAGAGTTGGTGGTGAAGTCAGGCCGCTTAGGAGGCCCCAAACCAGCCACAACAAGAGCAAGGCAAACAAGAGGTTAGAGCAATTTGCCAGGGATGAGTGTCTGACTTGATATAAAATCTGGCGGCTAAACCCTGCATGGTCTTCGCTGCCAAGGGCTTCTGAGCCAGAAGGCAGGCAGGGCTGACCTGAAGACGCCGGGTCAGAGTGAAAGAGTTTGGCTCCATCTTTTACAAACCTTTGCTTCAATCTCTCCATTCACATTCCCCGAGGGGTAAAAAGGTCACCAGTTGGAGTTCTCTGAGCCTTGCAGCAAGTGCAAGAGGAGGAGAGTATCAGAGAGTTTGAAAAGTGCGAGACTTTTCTGTCTTATTAAATAAACTCACCAGGGGATGACTGAGTTTCCCCTGAGAGGAATAAGACCGTTTTTCCCCATTTGCTGGGGAGCAGCAAAGCAAAAACGCTGTGGTCTTCAGGTAGCTGCCTTGTCTGCTCACCCCTAATGGGAGCCTCATGCATTTGCTGCAGTCCTATTTCTCATTGTTCCCAGGGGCTGCATGAGGGAGCGGGTAGGGCTTGGGCCCTGGACACCGCCGCCCATGGGTCACACTCCTGCCCCCGCCATTACCCGTCTTCAGTCATGGCACTTCACCTTTCTGAGCTTCTTTCCTCCTAATCCTACATCTTTTCTGTGTGACCTTGGGAAAGCTAATTCATTCCTCCCAGCCTCAGTTTCCTCACCTGAAAAGTGGTATGTGATACTGGAACTCGCTGTTGCAAAAAAAAAAAGAGAAACTATTAGTTTCTTACTGCTGCTGTAGCAAAATTACCACAGACTTGGTGGCTGAACACAGCACAAATTTATTATCTGACCGTTCTGGAAGCCAGAAGTCAGAAATCCTAAAATCAAGGTGTTGGCAAGGCTGTGTCCCTTCTAAGGGCCCTATAGGGGAGAACGTGTTTTCTTGCTTTTCCTATAGCCAGTGTGTCTGTCTGTCTCTTTCCTGCTCTCTTCCTCCTAACACCAAATTCCCAACGATTGGCCCAGCTTGGAACAGGTGTCCACTCTGGTCCAGTCAGCTGTGAACAGGGGTTAGGTTCACACAGCACAAAATGGCTGCTATGGCCAGGCCATCGCTGTCATTCCAGATGGGCAGGGGAGCATTCGCTGTAGCCTGATAAGCCCTCCGTCAGGGAGTGGTGAGTGCTCAGGGCGGGGGCCCCAGCACAGGAGGATCTAGGCAAAAGGGACAGGTCTCCCCTCTGTGCCCACTTCCATGCCTCCTTCCTCCCACTTTTGCCCACAGGCCACAGAGGAGCACTTGAAGAAGGAATCCAGCCACAGCCTCCAGATCCAGCACCAGGCGCACCGGCTAGAGCTACAGGCCTTGGAGGAGAAGGCCCAGCAAGAGCTCCAGGGAGAGCTGGAGAGGATGCAGGCTCAGCAGGCGCTGTTGCTAGGTATGCAGCCAGCTGTGCACCCAGCAGGGTTCACACGCAGAAACCAGGGGCAGCAGGGGGCCCAGGGGTAAGGGCCAGGGTGACTCTCCTGGCTCTGATGCCAACAAGATGTGAGATGTGGGACAGGTTGCCCTCAGCCTCATTTTCCTTTTCTATAAAGTGGAGTTACACTTGTCCTTCCATCATAGAAGCATTGTATGGATTTGATGAGATATTAAATATAAAATACTTAGCATATAGCATGAGCCCAGTGAGTGCAGATAATATCATCGTCATTACTGAACATAAGCCAGATCTCTGAGCCTTCGTGAGAGTTTCATGAGATAACCTCAAATGCTCATTTCTGAAGATTTCTGCAAATTTGGGGACTTAGGCCCCCAGGCTCCTGGCTGTTCCCTGTCCCCGCGTTATCCCCAGCATGAAACTGACCTCTTCTTCAGTTTCCACAGCAAAAACCTGTCACACAAAGCATTCTGGAAGTTTCCAGAGGCACTAAAGATCTCCAAAGCTAAATTGCCTGGGCTTGAAGTCTGACTCCAGTGCTCACTAGCTGTGTGACCTTAGGCGAGTTGCTTAACTGCTCTGTGACGCAGTTGCTCATCTGTAAAATGGGAATAACAATAGTATCCACCTCAGTGGGCTGTTATTAGAATTATATGAGTATATACATGGGAAGAATAGAGCCTGGTACATGGTAAATGCTATGTAAATGTTCACTGTCATTATTGTTGAATATTCCAACTTTGCATGGCTGACTCTAAGGGTCTCTCTCCATTTTTGTAGATCATCTCTCTCCCTCATTTTCTCTTTTACTCTCATCTTCTTTTTCACTCTTCAGAGCAAGACCAATGCCCTCCTTATTTCATGCCTAGCATTCAAGACCATATTGACCTTTTAAAATATTTCTTCAATCCCAGACAGGGCTCTCCTTAAGAGAATTCTGGGAAGAGCATTTTCTTTACCTCCATAAGTGAATAAGTTCTACCTGCTGCTTGATTGAGTTTTCAATATACAGTATGTCCTGTTCACTGCATGTCAGCACATCAGCTCTGCACGTTTCTGGATGAAGGAGAGAGAGAGGGAGAGTCCCACAGATTTCCTAGTTAGCAGCTACCTTGGAATGAGGCGGCCGCGTGGAAAATGCTAAAGTTAGCAGCATCTAAAAGAGACGCATTATACAAGATAAAACCTGGGTTGTACCACCTGTCTCAGAAACAAGACTCCCCAGATTGAGATCAGGCTGGACACCCCTGGTGATTTCAACACCCCACAGCAGCCATCCCTGCTGCCCCTTCCCTGGCCCCTCTGAGCCCACAGCAGCCTGGTCCTTACCTGGATGAAAGATTCAGGAGGGACCCTGGGGACAGACAGGAATGCTCACCACAAGTCCCAGGAAGAAGGGGCTTTGTGGACTCTGTAATGATGATAGCAAATTGTAGGCTTTGTGGGTGGCCTTGGGTGGGTGGGAGCACGGACCACCACAGGTGATATTAGAAATTCCTGGTTACTCCTATTCCAACATCTGGAGAGACACACCTGACCTGCAGTATAGGTCAGTGTGTGAGGGGCAGAGGGTTTGAGTGTCCACCAGATTACCTGACATACTGGGGTGGGGACCCAGACATGCTGGATGAATAGGTGGATGGGCAGGTGGTTGGGTGGATGGGTGGATAGATGGATGGATGAGTGGATGTATGGATGGATGGATGGTGGGATAGTATGAGAGAAGAGGGGCAGGTAATGAATGAACTGTCTGTAGTTCGTGCTTTGCTAAAGGGTTTTATTGCACATGTTTTTGTGATAAAGGATTTCAGAAATTGGGTTGTGTTTAAACTATAGAAATCAGTATAATAAAAACACTCCCATTTACCATTGCAACAAAAAGAATAAAATATCTAGGAATAAACCTACCTAAGGAGACAAAAGACCTGTATGCAGAAAATTATAAGACACCAATGAAAGAAATTAAAGATGATACAAATAAATGGAGAGATATACCATGCTCCTGGATTGGAAGAATCAATATTGTGAAAATGACTCTACTACCCAAAGCAATCTACAGATTCAATGCAATCCCTATCAAACTACCACTGGCATTTTTCACAGAACTAGAACAAAAAAATTCAAAATTTGTTTGGAAAAACAAAAGACCCCGAATAGCCAAAGCAATCTTGAGAACGAAAAACGGAGCTGGAGGAATCAGGCTCCCTGACTTCAGACTATACTACAAAGCTACAGTAATCAAGACAGTGTGGTACTGGCATAAAAACAGAAAGATAGATCAATGGAACAGGATAGAAAGCCCAGAGATAAACCCACGCACATATGGTCACCTTATCTTTGATAAAGGAGGCAGGAATGTGCAGTGGAGAAAGGACAGCCTCTTCAATAAGTGGTGCTGGGAAAACTGGACAGGGACATGTAAAAGTATGAGATTAGATCATTCCCTAACACCATACACAAAAATAAGCTCAAAATGGATTAAAGACCTAAATGTAAGGCCAGAAACTATCAAACTCTTAGAGGAAAACATAGGCAGAACACTCTATGACATAAATCACAGCAAGATCCTTTTGGACCCACCTCCTAGAGAAATGGAAATAAAAACAAAAATAAACAAATGGGACCTAATGAAACTTAAAAGCTTTTGCACAGCAAAGGAAACCATAAGCAAGACCAGAAGACAACCCTCAGAATGGGAGAAAATATTTGCAAATGAAGCAACTGACAAAGGATTAATCTCCAAAATTTATAAACAGCTCATGCAGCTCAATAGAAAAAAAACAAACAACCCAATCCAAAAATGGGCAGAAGACTTAAATAGGCATTTCTCCAAAGAAGATATACAGACTGCCAACAAACACATGAAAGAATGCTCAACATCATTAATCATTAGAGAAATGCAAATCAAAACTACAATGAGATATCATCTCACACCAGTCAGAATGGCTATCATCAAGAAATCTAGAAACAATAAATGCTGGAGAGGGTGTGGAGAAAAGGGAACACTCTTGCACTGCTGGTGGGAATGTGAATTGGTACAGCCACTATGGAGAACAGTATGGAGGTTCCTTAAAAAACTAAAAATAGAACTACCATATGAACCAGCAATCCCACTACTAGGCATATACCCTGAGAAAACCATAATTCAAAAAGAGACATGTACCAAAATGTTCATTGCAGCTCTATTCACAATTGCCCGGAGCTGGAAACAACCTAAGTGTCCATCATCGGATGAATGGATAAAGAAGATGTGGCACATATATACAATGGAATATTACTCAGCCATAAAAAGAAACGAAACTGAGCTATTTGTAATGAGGTGGATAGACCTAGAGTCTGTCATACAGAGTGAAGTAAGTCAGAAAAAGAAAGGCAAACACTGTATGCTAACACATATATATGGAATTAAAAAAAAATGTCATGAAGAACCTAGGGGTAAAACGAGAATAAAGACACAGACCTACTTGAGAATGGACTTGAGGATATGGGGAGGGGGGAGGGTAAGCTGTGACAAAGCGAGGGAGAGGCATGGACATATATACACTACCAAACGTAGGGTAGATGGATAGTGGGAAGCAGCCGCGGAGCACAGGGAGATCAGCTCGGTGCTTTGTGACCGCCTGGAGGGGTGGGATGGGGAGGGTGGGAGGGAGGGAGATGCATGAGGGAACGAATGTGGGAACAGATGTATATGTATGACTGATTCACTTTGTTATAAAGCAGAAACTAATAAAAAAATATGCATAAAAAAAAGAAATCACTATAATAAAATCCTAGAGGAGAAGGAAGATGATCAAGTAAAGTTTTCAACATAATAGCATCAGAATACATTAAACTTTTATATGTGATTAAATACTGTCCTTTTCAGAGAACCTTAGTAAACTTACGGGAAATCTTTTACAACTGATACGCTTTCACAATATCATTAATTTTCACTCTAAACATCATTTATTTGTTTTACAAATATATGTTGAGCACTTGCTTTGTACTACGGCCTGTACTGGGTATCTTAAGGCCTCTAGGATTATTGGAACAATGTTTCAAAAGTAATTTGCAATAACTAAAATATGGTCTCAGGAGTCCATAATAGAAAATAAAGTATCAAGTTTACTAGCACTTGAAAATCATCTTCTCTTTAAAAATTAATACCTTGGACCTCCATGGTGGCACAGTGGTTAAGAAACCGCCTTCCAATGCAGGGGACACGGGTTTGAGCCCTGGTCCGGGAGGATCCCACATGCTGCGGAGCAACTAAGCCCATGCACCACAGCTACTGAGCCTGCGCTCTAGGGCCCGTGAGCCACAACTACTGCAGCCCGCGCGCCTAGAGCCCGTGCTCTGCAACGAGAAGCCACCGCAATGAGAAGCCCACAAGCGGCAACAAAGGGTAGCCCCCATTCGCCGCAACTAGAGAAAGCCCGAGCACAGCAACGAAGACCCAACGCAGCCAATAAATAAGTAAATTTATTAATAGCTCACTGAATAGTGTCTACTCCATGAGAAAATTTTCTTTTTGAAATGATTGTTTTCTTTGCCTTTTGATCATGCTGGTAAGCGTTACACTATCAGAAATCACCTACCATCCTCAGAGGAGAAATTCGAGTTTCTGGCTGCACTGGTCCTTGAGTTAAAGACGGTGTGTACATTTCTCCTGAATGATTCTGGTTTTAATCATGATCCTGTTGGGATGACATGCCATCTCCCGCCTTCACAATCCAGCTGGGACCTTACCTCCATGAGAAGTAGGACCTGTGAATGTTTTGTCTCCTTAAGTATTGGCACAAATGTCAACATTTCCGATTTGAGACCCACACCCCCAGAAGAGGCCACTGGGTCATTTGCTAATTCCCCGTTCTTCTTAGTTTTCTGACTTGGTGCTGTGGCCAGGTGTTGCCTCGGGGTTCAGCTCTGGACCCAGGCTGGCCCACCCTAACCCACCACCCGTCCTAACTAACCAGCAATGGCGAAGCAGGTGGCCCCAAGGGAAGAAGAACCATGGGAAGTGTTGAATCCTGACTCCACCGCTTATTAGCAGGGTGGCTCTGGGCTCCTTGCTCACCTTCTCGGAGGCTCTGTTCTCTCGTAAAATGGGAGGGATAATAGTGGATAGGAGGGTAGTAGGGCTTAACTGGTTTTCAAGGGTTTCGCACACTTAATGCTCTATACATGGTATTGTTGTTACTGTTCTCTTGAAATACTTCAGTAAGTTTGGGGAACTCGAACCAGCGCCTGCAGCAGCTCCCCACTCCAGCCCACCCCAGAGACTGTGGTCCCTGCAGAAGAGACTTTGGCCTCACCGTGCTCCTGACCTTCCACTGCTCTTCCTTTTGCAGAGGCCCTGAGGCAGGAGCTGGCGGAGCAGCGGGCTGCCTGCTCTGAGCACCAGAAGGACTTGGAAGCGCTGCAGGCTGAGCTGAGGGCCCCGGGCAGTGTGGGCAGGCGACAGGCCATCAGCCAGTGTCCAGGGGACAGCGAGGACCGTGCCGGCACTGCAGAGGTCAGCACCCCTGCCCTGCCCTGCCCATGCCACACCCTTCTTGGAGCAGTGTCAGGGAGAGGCTCTGGGTGCTCGGTCACCCCCTGTCTGAAGGGGGGAAGAACCTCTCTTTCCACAGGCCTGGGGGACACTTGATGAGCCTGCAGGCTCCCATCTTTGGAAAGCAAAAACAAGCTTTAAGTGCAGCGTGTTATTTTAAATGCACATGCAGTGGGGTCTCAGGGTGTTGGTGCCAGACAGGGTCCATCCTGTAGACCTGCAGAGAGTTTCTCAGAACACCTCCCCAGACAGACTCCCTGTCTAGACCTCCCTGTTCCTGTGAGGACAGGTGAGCTTGTCAGCAGAGGTCAGTGCTGACCCTCCTTGAACTTTCTGGTCAGACTCGGCCCATCATCCCCCTCCTTGCCCTCCATAATTCCTACCTTGCTGGGTAGCACAGGGACCTCCTAACAACCCAGGCATCTCTCCCCAGCCCACCACATACGGCTTCAGGTATTCATCTAAAGTGCATCTGTGTAAAGCCTTCAGTGGCTCCCGACTGCTGTGAGAATAAGCTCCCAGTGGTCAGTCTGGCATTGAAAAGCCTTTACCCACTGGCTGCATATCCCTCTCTGCTCTAAATGCAGGCTCTGCATCCTGCCTCACTGCCTTTGCATGTGCCCTGGCCCCTGCCTGGGACCCCTTCCTCCCTCTTCAGTGTCCAGTCAATCCCTCCGTGCTACGGGCCTCCCCTCCACACCCGTGACCTCTCTACCCTCTGAGCTCCTGGAGCACTTCCTGTTGCTATAGCTCAGCTGGCACCCACCCCTACTGCCTGTCCTGTTGGAGAACCACCACTTCGTGGATTCCCTTGTTTCCTCGCCTGGACTAGGCATCCTTTGAGAACAAGCCATGTCTGCTTCATCTCATCCCCCAGCCACCCCCCACCCCCCGCCAGTGCTCGGCACACAGCTCTGCACACAGTAGAGTCTCCACCAGGGTGTGCAGACGACCACGACTGGTTGGTGTCCCAGCCCTTCTGAAGATCGCAGGAACATGGGGATGGTTCATTCCAGATTTTGCTGGTACTGAGAACCTGAAGACAATTTCTGTGTTTAATGAGAATTATTAACAAATGATGTATCACGATGAGTTCAGCTCAGTTGGTAAAGTCTAGCAGAGGGAAAACAGAATATGATCCATTAAATGTTCTAGGCTGGTGGGGGCCACCTGGACCTGTGGAAGGAGATAGGGGAAGTGTGGGATGGCGACAGCTGGTGGCTGGAGGGCCCAATATTGGGCCCTCTGCAATGAATGACAGGCTTGCCTGAGGGCTACGGAGAGAGACCCGGGCTGGGTAGATGAGACGGTACCTGGTCATCCACACCCAATCCTCACCTACACGTCACTGGAGGGAAGCCCTGAACCCTCCGGGAGGAACAGCAAGGCCCTGGGTGATGTCCCCCACAGAGAAGAAGTATATCCACAAGAAGGAACAGCCCCAGGCAGCAGGAGTGAAAGGGGGGTGCAACGTCAGGATGCATTCCCAGCGTGGCCACCACTGCAGGTAAGTGGTGTTGCATCCACTGGGATCTTCTGAGGAGCCCCATGAAAGAATTCTCAAATCTGTCGCAGCCAAGTACAGAGGGGGATGCACTTATCCAGCAGCTTCTCCCTCCCACTAGTCAAGGGTGGCCCCACAGGACTTTAACCCCACAGGCTCTTCAGGTCATGCAGGTGTGAGTGCCGGGTGGTGCCCATGGGCATCCCACACTATGCCAACCCCAGGGCTGGAACCAAGAGGTACAGGGCCTGGGCCGCACATGCTCCCTGTGCAATGCTGTTCAGTCTTTGGAAGGAACAGATGCACAAACCTTCGGGCCCGTTTGCATGGACTTGAAAACTGCTACATTCACTAATCGGGGATGAACCCTGTCCCCATTTAATGGTGGATATCAGTCTTTGTATTTCTGTCTGAACCATTGACATTCAAGCATCATTTCGCGGCAAGCATTCATTTGGCACCTGCTGAATCCCAGCCACTGTGCTAGGTGCTATAGGATTGGGAAGATGAAGAGGAGATGGCTCCTTCCCGGAACAGCTGCTGGTCTGGTGGAGGAAACCAGCATTTCAACAAATCAGTGCACTTCATTATAACCTCTACACGGAGAGGATCTAGCTCTCAGAGAAGAGAAAGCTTATCGCCTCTCCCCTGAGGGGTCGAGAAGGCATCACCAAGGCAGGAATGGTTGGGTGTGGAAGGCACCCTAGGTAAAGAGACGGGCAAGGGCAAGTGCGGGGCAGTGGATTACAACTGTGGTGGCCTTAGAGTCACCTGGGAGCCTTTTTCAAAAGACACAGGGCTGGGATGTACCCAGACCCGCTGTATCAGAATCCTGTGAGGTGATGTGACATTGTTATCGTTCAGCAAATATTCACTCTCCCCTTCCCCTGCCCTATGTGGTTTCGCCCCAAATTCCCATGTTGAAGCCCTAACCACCAATAGGATGGAATTTGGGAATGAGGTCTTTGGGGGGTAATTAGTGAATTAGTGTCGTAACAAGAAGAGACTCAGAGACATCCTACCCCCCTTCCCCCCCCACCACTCCACACATGTGCAGTGTTGGGCTTGATTTCATTTATGCCACATTCCTGGCTCACCAGCATTATTAGACTTTTTGAGGGCCACATTTGGCCAACTCTCAAAGAAGGAAACTTTAAGAGACTAGACGTGAGCTCCTGAATCAGGAGCCCGATTTGGGTTCCAGGCTGGGTCTGATGACACATTTAAGGGCACATTAAAGGATAAAACTGCTATTGCTGTTAAAACATGTGAAGATGATCCTTCCCAGAAACTGAAATTAAAATTTTTACAAGAAGCCAAAATCCTCAAGCAATATAATCATCCCAGTATTGTCAAATTTATCAAAGTTCGCACACAAATACAGCCTATCTACATGATTAAGGAACTGGTTCCAGGAGGCGATTTCCTCTCCTTTCTGAGAAAGTAGGACGAGCTAAAACTGTTAGTGAAATTTTCACTAGATGCTGCTTCTGGATGGCAAATCTCGAGTAAACATTGTATACACAGGAACCTTGCTGCAAGAAAATGCCTGGAGGTGAAAACAATATTCTGCAAATCAGTGACTTTGGAATGTCTCGTCAAGAGGATGGTGGTGTGGGACTTCCCTGGTGGCACAGTGGTTAAGAATCTGCCTGCAAATGCAGGGCACACAGGTTTGAGCCCTGGTCTGGGAAGATCCCACATGCCGCGGAGCAACTAGGCCCGTGCACCACAACCACTGAGCCTGCGCTCTAGAGCCCGTGAGCGAGAAGTACTGAGCCCACGTGCCACAACTACTGAGCCCACGTGCCACAACTACTGAAGCCCGCGGGCCTAGAGCCTGAGCTCTGCAACAAGAGAAGCCACCGCAGTGAGAAGCCCACACACCGCAACGGAAAGTAGCCCCTGCTCGCGCAATTAGAGAAAGCCCACGTGCAGCAAACGAAGACCCAATGCAGCCAAAAATAAATAAATATATAAATTTATTAAAAAAAAAAGAGGATGGTGGTGTGTATTCATCTTCTGATTTAAAGCTGATTCCCATTAAACGGACAGCACCAGAAGCTCTTAATTAAAGAGATACCATTCTGAGAGTGATGCATGGAGCTTTGGCATCCTCCTCTAGGAGACCTTCAGCTTAGGGGTCTGTCCATACCCTTGATTGAAAGTCTTCATTATCTGTGCTTGTCCGAGGACTGTTTCTTCTCTTCCTTTCCTCCTGAACTGTCCCACTTCTCTTCCTTTTCTATCTTTCCTTTATCATGCCTGGACTCCTTTTTGCCACCAGAGGAGATTTTATCCATTTTTTCAGACTTAAATGAGTCACCGCCTTTTTCTTTGCCTGACGGATTTGACTTATTTTTTCCCTTGTCTTCCTCATTTGGATAAGGAGACTCACACGGACTCTCACTTTTGTGTTTTGAAACCCCCACTGTTCCATGTTCCTCTTTCCGCCTCTTGGTTAATAAGTCCGCTGGCACTTCTCGGTCACTGTCTGAGTGATCCCTTTTCCGCTCTTTCCTGTCCTTTTCATCTTTTATTTCTCTTTCTCTGGATCTTTCCCTCGACTTGTCCAAATCTTTCTTGTCCATTTCTCTCTCCTTACTCTTGGAGAGTGGTGGAGGAGTATGATTAATGTAGAGCTTTGCTGAAGATTCCTTGAGTTCGATGAGACTGTCCTGTAGAAAATGAATGGAGATGACAGGTGAGCTGGCATAGCTCTCAGAACCCAGAGGAACTTTGGGAAGTACCGTTGAGCAATGTGATGGAGAAGGGTAGGTATCAATTTTGCGACGTTTTAGTTCCCTTTCAACCTCTGCAATATCTGATCGGGGAACAGGTGACTTCAAGGACCCAGAAACTGGTGTTTGCTCTCCTCCTTTAACATTTTCCTTTAATTTCATTTCCTTTGCTATATCTCTTTCTCTGGATGGCTCCTTCTCTCTTTCCTTTTCTTGAGTCGACTTTGATTCTGCATTGGGGACAGTGGTCTTGAATTTCTCATCTTTAGCTTTTCCTTCCTTCTTGAATTTTTCTTTCTCTTTGTCAGACTTAGGTGTTCTTTCCTTCGTCTCTCTTGCTTTTTCATCTTTACTTGGCCGTTGTTCCTTCGGTTTTTCTTTACCATCTTTACCAAGTACTCGGGCCTCTGGAGTAGTAGCTGGAGTCTTTTCTTTTTTCTCTTTTTCTTTCTCTTTCCCTTTTCCTTTGCCATTTTCTTTAACAGCTTTGCTGTTAGAGCCACTATTTCCATTGCTTGAATTCCCTTTTGGTGTGGCATTAGAAGCTTTATTAACTGCTCTCACACCCCACTGAGGTCTCTCCCTTGATTTATCAGTCTCATCGTTACTGCTTTCAACCGATTTACATGCACTTCCTGTTGAGGATGAAGAAAGCCCACTACAAGGCCCATTTTGTATACTGGCAATTGCATTCCTCGGAGGGGGGTCTTTGTGATGAAACTCATTTTCAGGTATCATGTATGACTTTCTACTTTTCAACTGCCCAGAGTAGCCCATAGCCAATGCATATAGATCTGGCCTCTTCTCTTTCTCCTCTTGGCAGATTTTATGCACTCTTCTTCCCAAAGCCTGACCCAGATTCAAAACTTTTGGGTACCAAGGAAGTATTTTTGTTAGCACAATCAAGATATTCCTGATGTGAGTACATTCGCCTGTTTCAAGGCAATGTACCGATGCCTTGGTTAGTTTGTAATGCCATTTATGTACAACGTGTCGAAAATTTTCATAGTCTAGTTGATCAGCTTTATTTCCACCATCAAAACCAGTTGCCCGTAACATAGTAAGAAATCCTGGATACTTTCCACATTCCTTTTCATATGTGGCTCCATCACTGTGCCACCTGGTCACAGTCTCTAACATGCAGCAAAGGAATCTTCCATATCGACTAGCTTCATTTTCAGTACAGCTTGCGACTGTGTAAATTATACCAGAGAAAACTCGATCATAGCAAAGAAGTGTGGAAAACTTTGGAGTTTTCTGTTGATGTACCAATTCAACAAAACGAGCACAGTAAACAGCATCAATTGCTGAAAAAATGCATCGAGGAAATATACACAGCTGTAGAAATTTTGTGATGGTCTCATTTTTGGTAGATTTTGCTAAAAGCCAATTGTCCTTTTCCAGTTTCAGTCTCTGTAGCACTCGCTGTACATGTTCCATCTGCTTCTTTTCTTCTTCAAGAAGCTTGTCCTGAAGGGCAGTACATCGCTCCTTCTCTTTTTTCTTTTTATTTGGAGGCATTTCCTGATTGTCGTCAATTGCTTTCATCTGGACTTTAAGTCTATTGACTTCCCGTTCATAGCTGGTATGTGGAACTGCAAGGTCATACATTGTCAGTGACCAGAACGTGGCATAGAATTGAGGGCTGATGTCATCCCAGACTTTGGAAACATGTAAGGAAACCACTGCTTCATGCACAGGAGCCATCACCATTTCACATGATGTAATGTACTTGGGAACTTTATGTTGCTGTTTATTTCCCTTCTCTGATTTTTTAAGTTCATCATACTTGGACGAAATATGGTGTGCATACATTGGCCTAGACAGGAAAAATGCTGCATCACGGGGTGTGTGAAATTCATTACAGAGCACATCAATTGAAGGCACTCGCTTTATATAATCCTCTGTGCTTAGATTAGATGCTAAAACCCCACCAAACTGTACCAGGGTATCATGACACTGATCATACAGCTTTCCCACAAGTTTCAAATGTTTCTCTCCACCTTCCTGAAAGATTACCCCATTCCTCTGCTGAGCCATAAGCACATAGAGAGGAAGAGCAAGATCATGGTCTAATAGTGCATCCTTTAATCTCTGGGAGGATTTTTTAGTGTTTCTTATCTGGCCAAAGTAACCACCCTCAGCTTTTAGTTGCTCTCCACCAGTCATGGCCTCTACTTGCTCCATTGTCATTTCTTCTGTAATTTCTATTCCTGCCATTTTTTCTACCACTTCTTTCAATATAAGCAGGTCACAACTTTTGCCTGCCTTTAGCTGATTAGCCACATATTGAAGAAGACCAGCAAGATCGATTGGATATTTACGAAAAACTGCACCACAGAAACTAGCCAGACTCTGAAGCCAGCTTGAGATGGTTGTGTCGTCATGTTTCATTCTCTCCTTTTCTGGATTAGCTAAAGCTTCAATGATACAATAGGCCAAGACGTCATAATTCAGTGACGTGAGGTATTTCAATGAATCCACTACAGGTGTTATTAAGTTATCATACTTCTGTATTTGTGACAAGATATAATCAAACAAAATGGTTGGATTGCTGTGGCTCAACTTCCCAATTTGTCTTCCAGAGGGCTTCACATTTTCCTTGGTTAGACGCTTCATGATATATTTGGCTCTGTCTATTGTTTGAGCTTTAACTTTTACTAAAAGTGGATGACTGTTGTAAGTTTCATTCTTCCACTGGCCATACAGACGATATCTATGCTGGTATGGAAATGTTTTAAACATTCCCCACAGTTCCTCAGACATACAAGCATTGCAGTCCATCAGAGAAAGAGATGGAAGTAATACCTGGTCAGTAATGCTAAGCAAGCAGCTAAGGATAATTTCCGTCTTCTCTTTCTCTTCTTGTTTGCTTCCGTCAGACTGAAACGCCTTCATAAATGACTTGCCTATCCGCACCACTTTTGCGAATAAAACGGGATCGTGAGAAAGGTGAGGACCAAGGTAACAGAACATATTGAAGACGTCTCTCCTCAAATCTTCAAAGCTCTCTGCTTGTTTTGGTGCTCTCTTATTTTGCAAAGCATCAACAGGTGAGCCTTTAGCACCTTTAGGAACGCCAACTCTTCGGTAGAGAGGCTCAATAGTTATATGAATAAGCTTGCAAATAGCAAGGGCTATTAGTTTATGTGAAGCTGCATAGTATGGAGGCATCTGATCCATAATGTTCTGTGCATGCTGCCAATCACCAATCTTTAACAAGGCTTCCAACAAACCAAGTTTTTGGTTGTCAGGTGGCTTCTCCACTTTCTCCTCTTCTTTTTCCTTTTCTTTCTCTCGTTGGTCAATTTTATCGGAAGACAGTACAACCATTGTAAGTTCTCTAACAATCTGCTTAGCTGCTACAATTTCTCGTCTGTGTTCATCCATAATGCAATTATCAGCTGGAAGAAGATGTACATAAAGATCATCTAAATCAATAAGATTAAATTGTAGAAGTACTGCTGCAACTCTGTACAAAGATGAAGGAGTCTCTCCATTTGGTTCCTGGTAAAACTTGAATTTGAACCCAAGAATATGACACGGTGTTTGCGGTTCACACATACTCATGTAAGAGTCTAATAAAGATATAAAGAAGTCATCGTGTTCTGGCCTGCATTCAAACACTTCTAAAATGACATCCAGAACTCTATTGGGATCCAGATTAAAGCATCCTATTAAAGATTTGATATTTTCTGAGATCAAATCACTAGTAATATTTCCAGATAAATCTTGCCCCAATTCAGCAATCAGCCTGGCATAACCTTCATTTTCTTCTCTTAACAAATTAAATTTTTGCTGCTTATAAAAGAGTTTTGTCTTGATTTTCACTGACTTTTGATTGAATTGCTGTGATTGTTTGATAAGCCCTAACGATTCCAGTGTTTCTGGATCCAAGCGTTCCTTTAGAACTGTGTCTGAAACGAAATACAAACATGCTAATACCAATTGTGTAAAACAGTCTCTCTTGCTTTGTTCTTCTAGACAATTTGTCTCAGTATCTAATATGCAGAATACGTCAGCCAGAAGGGAGGGCATATCCTCACAAAATTCACTAATGTCATTAAGAACATTAGATGCCTGTTCATGCTTTAGATTTCCTTTAATGACATGGTATGATAACTCATAAAGAGCTTGCTGGAAATCTCTGTAAGTTGAACTATCATGGCTTTTATGTTCACTGAGGATGCGGCATAAATGCAAAAATTCACCTCTCCCTGATTTCTCCCAGTTCTTTATCCACTCTGCGGGAAGCACGCCAGCTGCGTCCGCCATCTTCCCCTCACTAGGAGCAAAAACCCGATGTGTAGCAGGCGAGCGAGGGGTCGAAGCGGAGCACCGCCCACGGGAATGCCGGGAGCCGCGTCTGTGTGCTCATAATTAGCTGCGTGACGTTGGGCGAGTCTGCTCATCTCTCCAAGACCCTGCCCTTACCTGTAAAATGTAGAAAACACCACCCCCTCTCAGGGCTGTTGTAGAATGCAGTGAAATGTATAGGAAGATGCTTAGCACTGACCCTGGCACTCGGTAAATTGTGGTGGCAACTCTGACTGCCTTGTCCAGGCTGGATAGCCCTTTATCAAGTCCTGAGTTCATGGCCTTCTTTTTCCCTGGCTGGAAAGTTTATAACTACCACTTCAATTTCATTAATAGATATAGGACTTTTCAAGTTATCTGTTTCTTCCTGAGTGAGCTTTGGTAGTTTGTATCTTTGAAGGCATTTGTCCATTTCATCCCAGAGTTGGAATGTTCCAGTTTCCGGCATAAAGTTCAAGTGAAAGTAGGCCTGAGGCTCATCTGAGAAACAGCCATGAATCCACCTGGCCAAGGTGGAGCACCTTAAATTCAGTTAGAGACTCACCATGTGACACTGGAATAAGGAGACTGGACCAGAGCAGGGGCTCCTAACCATTTCCGATTACAGCCCCCTCCAGGTGAGGAAAACGATGTCCCTCTCCTGGAGAAGGATATCATCACACAAAAATATGCATGTACTTTCAGAAGGTGTCAGGCCCCCTGAGGCTGGTCTGAGGATCCCTCAGTGCCCCACCCCAAGGTTAGGAAAAGTGATCGCTGATGGTCAAACATACGCTTTGTGCCACGGGCTCTTCTGGACATGGATTAACGTGGTTCATCCTCTCACTAACCCCATAAGGTAGCCACTGTTGTCAGATGGAGAAACTGAGCAGAGCGCCGTTCGCACAAAGCCATGCAGCTAGGAAGTGGTAGGCCACAGAGGGACACAGGCAGCCTGGCTCTAACCAGTGTTCTCCTAATCCCTCTCCCATCCTGCCTTCTCACCCTGGACCGCTGGTCTCCCAGCTCTCAGAGTCCACAGCGTTCGGTAATTCTGATACAGAATCTCAGCCTCCAGGCCTACCCACCTCCCCCAAGTGAAAGGAGTGTTTTCTGGGACTCCTCTCCTGAGCTCTCCTCCACCCCTTCCCCCAGAAGGCTGCCCTTTGTGCTCAGGTTTCCCCTTCATGGAATGCTTGGGGTGGAAGGTACTGAGAAGAGGTTCCACAAGCTGGACCCCACAACTCATTGACCCCGGATCTCCTTCCCACTGTGTTCTGATGTTAGATTCTGCAGGCCACCCAGCAGCGTGGGGAGAAACTCCAGTGCCCTAGAGGTTCAGTCCCTAGAGCCTGGACAAGCCCAGCTTTACTTCCACCCCGCCCCACAGGCTCCTGGAGGAGGATTAGCAAGCCCAGCGGGCCCGGGAGGTGGAGATGCTATGCCAGCAACACCGGAAGGAGATGCAGGCCATGGTGGCTGATTTCAGCAGCACTCAAGCGCAGCTCCACGCCCGGCTGGCTGCCCTGGAAACTGAGTAAGTGAGGACTTGGCCCCAGGTTGGGAGGGACTAGTAGATGTACCATTTTATTAGGGGGACCTCATCCTAGTGTCCCCAGGACTCTCCTAGTTTTGTTTTTTTTTTTTTTTTGGCGGTACGCAGGCGTCTCACTGTTGTGCCCTCTCCCTTTGCGGAGCACAGGCTCTGGACGCGCAGGCTCAGTAGCCATGGCTCACGGGCCCAGCCGCTCCACGGCATGTGGGATCTTCCCGGACCGGGGCATGAACCCGTGTCCCCTGCATCGGCAGGAGGACTCTCAACCACTGCGCCACCAGGGAAGCCCGCTCTCCTAGTTTTAAAACTAGAAGTCCCGAGTTCCAGAAACGCCTCAGTTCCAGGCAAACTGGGATGGTTGGCCACCCGTCTTTTTATGAGACTGCATTCCTGTCTTGTGCAGGGTACTGGGAATCTGTGAGGAATGAGCATGGTTTGACCCTCACACACAGAAGAAGATCAGGGCTACTTTTTTCTGAGCATTTCTGCCTTCTAATGTGCATCATCTCATTTAATCTTCACAGCAGTTCTTCAGGGTGGAAACCATTGTTCCCATGGATTGATTAAGAAAGCAAGGGCCCCTCATGCAAGCATTCATTTATTCATTCAGCAAATATTTGTTAAGGGCCTACTGTGTGCCTTGCACTGTTTTAGGCTCTGGAGTTACAGTGGGAATAAAACAAAGACTGTGCTCTCATAGCACTCACAGATTCTACATGGGGATTCTGACAAAGAAATAAGCAAATAAATATTTAACTTCATATCAGGTAATGAAAGTACCTGAAGGTACTAGAAGGAAAACAGGATCAGTGTCTAGAGTGCCAAGGGTGGGCAAGGAGGTGACATTTAAGCATAAAGAGGAGAGGAAATGAGAGAGCCATCTGGACGAAGAGCATTCCAAGCAGCCAGAACAGCAAGTGCAAGGGCCCTGGGGCCCGCCTCCCAAGACCAAACAGCCAGAAGGCTTAAGTGGAATGAGTGAGAGAGTGATGATAGGAACTGAGGTTGGCAAGGTAGCTGGGAGGGGTGGAGGAGATGCTGCGCTGAGCAGGAAGGGGTTTGGGTGTATTCGGATGGAGTGCACTGGGAAGCCCTTGTAAGGCTTTGAGCATGACTGACATGGTCTGAGATACCTTTTAACAGGGTCACTTCTGACTGCTGAGAGGAGAAGAGACTGGAAGATCGGGGTTAGTGGCAGGGAGATCAGGTCAAGCAGCACTAAGTAAATTTAAACATCACCTGTCTGACCCTTAACTTGTGCTCTTAAAAACTGTCCTCCACTGGCTCCAATACAAGGCAAATCATCCAAAATCTGGAGTGGAAGGTTTTACCAGCTACCATCTAATGGGTTCTTAGCACGTGCTGGGCATGCATTATCTCACTGAATCCTCACAACCACCCAGTTTCACGCCCATACTAAAGAAGGAACTGAGTCTCATGGGCAAAATGCCCAAGATTACATAGCTAGAAAAAAGCAGAGCTGGGATAAGAGCCCATGTCATCTCACCCCAAAGCCCTGGCCTCTTATCAACTACAGTCAGTAAATCACCGGCAGCCCTCACCCTCTCTCGCCCACCATCCAGAGGTTATTCCTCTCCAGCTTCACACTGAAAGCGTGGTGGTACCAGCTGCCCGCTGCTTTGCAGAACTAGCTAATGCCATGCTCTCTGGCTGCCTGCAGGTGGGGCGGGAGCCACATCTGTATTGGCATAACCTGCTGGCCTTGGCATGGGTGGGGACATTTTCCGGCTGAGGCCTCTTCTCCCAAACTTCACTGGTTCTTGAAGCCCCACTGCATGTGGCATCAGTGTGCACACACAGGCCTTTGGTTTCTGGGCCCTACAGAACCTGGGGGAACTGACAAGTGTCAGACTGGGAGTTGCAGTCCTGGGCTCCACCTGGAGCTCTGCAGCCAACTCACTGGGTGGCCCTGGGCAGGCTCTCTGGGCCTCAGTTTCTCCTTTGGTGAACAGAGAGTGGCCAGCCAGGCCAAGCAACATAGCAGCATCCCCATCACGTCCACCTCTTCTCCCTCCTTGTGGTTGGGTTATTGCAGCATGGTGGCTAACTGCATGCCTGCTCCAAACAGACTGAAAGATTCTGGAGAGAAGCCAGGAAAGGGGGAGTTGAGGCCAGAGGACGTTCAGCTCACAGGCCATCTGCAGACCCGCTTGAAGGAGAGGGAGGAGATCATCAAGCAGCTCACGGTGAGGCTGTCCGGGGTATTCGCTTTAGCCTAGCACTTCCATGGGTGCCTAAAACTGTAATCCTGCTAACCCGAAAACCACCTTACAAAAGGTCCTTGGTTATTTTTCCCCTATCATATAAAAAAATACATGCTCACTAAAAAAAAAAATTAACACAGGAAAGTAGAAGGCCAAAAAAAAAATCACTCTCAAGTCCCACACCATCTGCCTGATGTTGGTATTGGTTTGGTTTTTTTAACCTACAGCATTTGGGAAAATCTAGAATGGTTTGCACCTCACACTTATGTTTCCTCACACTTTAACCCTTGCTTTAGGCTTTTGCCCAGTCTTCCTGTGCTCCAAGCTTTGGTTGAAAGTTCTCTGTAAGCCAGCTCCCAGTGGCTTACATTCAGCTCTGGGGACTTTGGGTGATACACTCGCTCCTGTCAGCGTTGCACACGTGGGTCAGCTAATTAGCCACATCAGAAGTCCAGCCTCTTCCCACCATCTCTGTCTTCACCACCTTCACCACCTTCACCAGGTCGGGGCCCTGCTGCCTCTCATGCGTGATGGAGAGTCCACTGGTCTCCCCACTCACTCCAGCTTCACCCCACTCTGTTGACCTCACAGCGACCAGAGTACTCTTATAAAAATGTAATTCGGACCACAACACGGCTCTGTTCAGGACCTCCTGTGGCCCCCTGTCCTTCTCAGAGTAAAATCCATGGTCTTATGGTAGCTTACACAGCGACACATCCTCCCACAGTACACACGCACACTTGTATCTCACACCCATCCTTGCACCCTCCTGCTCCCCAGTCACGTTGCTTCACGTCAAGATGAAGAGGAAAACTTAACCACCAACTGAAAATTAGATGATACTAATAAGGAATTGCTTGTTTGCTAAGTGTGACAAAGGTATTGTGGTTATGTTTTTTTTAAAAAAGAGTCCTTATCTCTTAGAAACACTTATCAATGTTTTTTTTGGGGGGGTGTTTGGCTGCGTTGGGTCTTTGTTGCTGCGCGCGGGCTTTCTCTAGTTGTGGCGAGCGGGGGCTACTCTTCGTTGCGGTGCACGGGCTTCTCACTGCGGTGGCTCCTCTTGTTGTGGAGCATGGGCTCTAGGCCCACGGGCTTCAGCAGTTGTTGCACGTGGGCTCAGTAGTTGTGGCTCGTGGGCTCTAGAGCGCAGGTTCAGTAGTTGTGGCGCACGGGCTTAGTTGCTCCGCGGCATGTGGGATCTTCCCAGACCAGGGCTCACACCCATGTCCCCTGCATTGGCAGGCGGATTCTTAACCACTGTGCCACCAGGGAAGCCCTCAATGTTTTTACAGATGAAATTATGCAACAACTGGAACTTGCTTTAGAAACAATACAGCAAGAAAGAAAAAAAGTGGAGAATGACACAGGTAAAGAAGATTGGCCATGTAGTGATTGTACCTGGGTGTTTTTTTTTCTTTGTCTTAACTAATACCTTTCTGCAGTAGATTCTGCTCAGATCCTAAGAGTACCTGGATCTCTGACTTCCCTAAGGCATTCCAAAAAGGCTCTCCCTTTCCTTCACAAGGGGTGCTAGGGACACAAAGCCCCCAGAAATAAAGGTGCTTCCTCAAAGCTTCAGTGGGTGGCAGCTTGATTCCCACTGACTTCCCCTCCCTTCCCTGGTCTTTCCTCCTCTCTGTAGTCTGCTCTCACACAGCCATCTTCCTTCAAATTAAACTCCGTGTGCTGGGTAGTTAGGCTCATTTAGACTCTGTTGTATTGTTTTTCCAGGAGGAGAAAAGATTTCACTACGCAGCATTCCCCAGCACAGTGTCCCATCTGAATCGGTCCTTCTCTTTCAATCCTCGCCCAGGGTATTTGACCCCTTCCATGAAGGTAAATTGGTCCTACTGGTTTCAATGCATTACATAATTCTGCTGGCTTTGTTTTTCCCAAAGGTAATGGCAGCTTATTTATCAACTGTCCGGCATTCATTTGGAGGAATATTCATTGAAAATAAGACCCCCAGGAAATAGTCCAAATTATTAATAAACAGTATTTATATCTGGCTAGGCAGATTATGTGTTTTTTATTTTTGAGTTTTTTGAATTTTCCAAACTTTTTGTATATAAATGTGTCACTCTTAATAATGGCTATATCTGGGTGATAGGAAGGAGAGAGAGAAGAGCAGGAATCCTTCACTGTAACTTTTTTTCCTTTTATAAAAACTTTTGGAATTTATTACAGTGAGAGTATTCACATCCAAATCTCTCATCTGCTATCACAAAATCCTAAAGTGCTTAAAAATTTGTATTTTTTTTGTAACTCATAGGACAGTAAACCTAACCCAAGATGAATTCATGTAAGCTCATTTATAACTTTTATATATCGCTCTTGGTGTGACAAAATGTAAGTTTCACTCCAGAAATATTAATGTGTTTGAGGACAAGGTGGGCCCAGCTTCTGCTGGGGATGTTATATAGCCTTTTAAAATCTAAAACAAGATTTTAAATTAAAAAACACATTTGTCACCAGAAGTTTTGGATAAGAGATTGTGAGCCTGTGTTTTTTTAAAGCACAAAGTGGATTGGAAGATAAAATGCTTTAAAAAATAACATGTAAGTTATTGCCTCCTTGCTCATATAATTTCGGTTGGGCAGGCCTTATCTACTTTTACAACGATGCCTCTTTGGGTGGTACTAACAGGCCTTTCCTTCAATACCAACAGAAAAAGAAGATGGAGGAAGTGCCCAGCTGAGTGGTCAGTGTGCCAAACCTCGCTTCCTATGCTAAGAACTTTCTGAGTGGCGACCTGAGCTCCAGGATCAACACTCCTCCGATAACTAAGTCACCCAGCTTGGACCCAGGCCCCAGCTGTGGCCAGCCTTACAAACCCACCCCATCTCTAGATGTAAAAACTGCCACAAGGTAGGGGGCCAAAGCTATCATTCCATTTTCCCATAGTCAGGAGGGAAATTAGTATTCCTTTCTGGTACCTGTTAAATACCCAGCATTTCAGCCAATACAAAGGGTAACGAAACAAGCCCTGCCTTGGACAAATTACAACCCAGCCAAAAAGGAAGATATGTAAGAGAAGGGAAATAGGTCATTCTTTGGAAGAGGCACTATTCCTGATACCAAATTTCAGAAAACCTTTTTTTTTTTTTTGTCCCATGGATGATTAGACAGGGGACATTGAATCACTTAGCTGACTACTTCAGAGTGGGTCACACAGAAGATGGACTCATCATCTGGCCTTGAGTCTGGATTCAAATTCTGGTCCTCCTTGTTCTTAGCTTGCTTGGCTTTGGGCAGCTCACTTGACTTCTGTGAGTCTGTTTCCTCACCTCTAAAATGAAGATAATACAGCACCTACCTCATTAGACTCATGTGAGACTGAAGGAATTAATCCATAGGACATGCTTAGCACAAGACCTGGCACAAAAGCATTCAGTAATTTTCCACTATTATTATTAAGGTTATTTCTCAAGATTCATTGTATAATCTTGAAATTTTAAGGCCTCTTAATCTGTGGGTTTGGTTGATCACGCATGATGATCTCTGATACTGCCTTATTTTTCCAGAAGCCCTTGCAGCATTCTTCTCTTCCAGAAATGTGTGATTTCCCCTTTGTTTATTGATTCCTTCCTGTCCAGCCTTCCCTTCCCTTTAATTCTGGGCTTTGAAGTTTGCATTTCTGAAAGGGGCCCTTCTGAAATGTTCCTTTTCCAAAGGCCTGCCTGCCCAAGGCTATTTGGACAAATATGAGTGTGGAGCTGGAAGGACTTCCTGTCAGTCACTGAACGAGTCCAGCCCTTTGTGTCACAACTGAGGACACTGAGGCCTGGAGCACCAAGCACACAGTCTATTACTGCCAGAGTCAGCCTGATTGGCCACAGTTCATCTCATTATCACACACCTGTTTAAAGCTGTGTTCCCACTGTTTGTTTGTTTTAAAGATTTATTTATTTTTGGCTGCGTCAGGTCTTAGTTGCGGCACGCTGGACCCTTGTTGAGGCGTGTGGGATCTTTTGTTGCAGCACGCAGCCTTCTCTCTAGTTGTGGCATGCGGGTTTTCTCTCTCTAGTTTTGGTGCGCAGGCTCCAGGGCACGTGGGCTCTGTAGTGTGCGGCATGTGGGCTCTTGTTGAGGCGCCGAGCTCAGCAGCTGTGGCGCGCAGGATTAGTTGCCCTGCAGCATCTGGGATCTTAGTTCCCTGACCAGGGACCAAACCCGCGTCCCCCACATTGTAAGGCAGGTTCTTTATCACTGGACCACGGGGGAAGTCCCCCCACTGTTTTATAAGAAGCTTCACAAATGCAGTTAGAGACCGTTCAGACAGGTATACACTGTACTTTCTTACCTACCGTCTCCCCTTTTCAATTTATTAGGCTAATTTTACAACCTCATTGAAATGCCAGAGCACATCAGATAACTTTTGAAGAAGCCATAAAGTGTAATACTGTATTGATTAACCATTTCTTCTTTTACCTGTTTTTGGAGGGGGGTTATTGTTTAATTTGTGCCTGAAATAAATAGTACATGTTGCAAAATATGCCTTGTTAGTGTTAAGTGAAACAATGGAGAACCTTCTGTTTTCAAAACTGGAATTAGATGCTCCCTCTCCATCCCCATCCTTTACAACTTGTTTCTAGCTCCCTAATATTGGCCCATCACGTTCTAGTATCTTTTTAAGAGTAAAGAAGCAGTTATCTTTCCCTGAAAAGATGGTAGAGTATTAAGTTGTTTATTGAATAATTTTCAAAATCATCTAAGAAAACGTTTTGTTTGTTTTTAGGACACAAGATGATGAAACAGCCCAACCCAAAGAAGTCCAGCAGAAGCAGGGCTCAGCCCACCAAGAATGGTTTACCAAATATTTTTCTTTCTAAACTGATCCTGAAACTGATCATAAAGTGGATATTTGAAACACATTTCTTTTGAAGCATCTGATTGAAGGAATGAATTAAAAAGCCAACCAACCAAATAACTTGCTTGTAATATGATTTACATACATAGCTAAAACAAATTCTTGCATTAACATTTCATACTGTTTCATTGTAACATTAAGAAAAAACAAGCCAGTGTTATCAGAAAGTGCCCATAGGGAAATATTATTAATGTTATTGATGACCTACCCATGGTATTTCTAGTGTCCATAAGATTGTAATTTGCATTGTGGAATATCAGACTTTGTGATTTCCATGGTCTACTTTTAAAGTGGTTTCATTTTCCTAGGATGCTGGTCATCTTCACTTGAGAAGTGTTTCTATGTAAATGATATAATTCCAAAATACACACGTAACCTCAATAGGTAGAGGAATAAAACAAAGCTCAAAATAACCAGGAAAGTCAATTTTAAAAAACCAAAGAAAACAAAACTACTAGGAATGGACTATAGCAGACCTTGGCATACTTGGATCAAATATTTTGACTTCCTAGGTCCAGGACATGAAGAAGATTATAGAGGGCATAACACCTACCTCAAAGGGGCTTTTTGAAGTTTAAGCAAAATATGGGTAATGATACTAACCATGGATTGGAATTAAGCCTTGCCAGGATTTTTCTGTGAATAACTGAGCCTCACCCCGTCATACATCTCAACTTCAATGACTGTAGCATCAACTTGGTCATTTGTGCTGGTTTCTAGATTATTCTTTGAACCGAAAGATCTACTGAACCTCTAGTCTTGCCTCATGGTGCATTGCTTCCCCATTGCATGGATGCTCAGCAGATTAAAGGGAACTGGGAATGGCCATTCACAATGCTGACCTCACTGTCAGCCCACGCTGAGCTGTCTGACCCTTTGATGGAGCGGTGCAATTTGACAAGAGTCAGTACAACTTTTAGTGGTCAAAATATGTTCTCAATCCTTTGGTGCTGGCCCAGCAAGTGGCCCATAAACAGTTGTCTATTCTATGCACCATCAAATCTTTGCTCTTTGAATAAAGCTTTATAAACAACTGGGCAATAAAAAGGGTTGTGATTTGTATTGATTTTCCAAAGAAAGGTGAAATTAGATGAAGGCTGAACTTGGAAATAGGAAGCTCACATTAACCTCAGTCAGATCATCTTCAATAAAACGTAGCTGCAGTGCTCTGTGACCACCTCGAGGAGTGGGATAGGGAGGGTGGGAGGGAGGGAGATACAAGAGGGAAGGGATATGGGGATATATGTATATGTATAGCTGATTCACTTTGTTATAAAGCAGAAACTAACACACCATTGTAAAGCAATTATACTCCAATACAGATGTTAAAAATAAATTAAAATAAATAAAATGTAGCTGCTCACGCACTTATGTCATTTTGAGAGAAATGTAATTACAACTCAGACTCACAATTTAAAAGTAAATTTACTACCTAATCAAAACACATGGTCCAATAACATAAATTTTTAAATGCAAATATTTGTTACTATCCGTGTAACATGCCATATTATTTTTCAGTATCAAGTATTTTTTAGTTTTGTTACCTGCTTAGGTTGAGCATTGTAGGATGTTTGTGTTTTAAAGACTACATACAGGTAGTTCTACTTTTGTTGAAATATTTTCCCACTACTGTGCAACTCCTGATGACTAACAAAGGAGACTGCACTTTATACTACAGTCCTTTAACTCAGCATAACACATGCTACAGGGATAGAATTTTACTGAGACCCCACATCTGTCTTGACTCCTTTCTTGCTGCAGGCAAGTGAAAGATCATGTTAAATTTCTAGGTTACATGCAAACAATTGTGTCTGTTAAGTAAAGCTTGGCATGCTTCTATCATTTTTTTTCTTTAGGACATATTCCTTGAGTATTGAAGTAAAGCATCAAAGGATATGCCTAGGCTTTTTGTGTGATACTACCAAATTACCAGAAAGTTTCTAGCAATTTACACCTTCACCAGCAGTGAATGAAATTCTACCTCTCTGTACCCTAGATAATATTGACAAGGAAATTTGAGTGATAAAACATTATTGTTTTCTCTTGCATAATCTGGTTCCATCCATCTCTCAAGAGCAGAGTGGTCTAGAGATGAATGGGGATGGCTTGGAGGTAACAGCAGACATGAAGAGAAATGAACTGATTCAGAATTGATTTAGGAGGGAGAAACGACAGGATTTGACGATAAATCTCTTTAGGCATATATGACAGAGAAGAGGAATTAACATATTCCTGGAGCAAAACTGGAAAGGAACATTGTGACGAACTGTTTCTTAATTGGGGGAGAAAAGAATGAATTCACCCAATCAGCGGCTGCACACCACATACCTGAGTCCTTACTCCTGCTCTGCATCAGTGCAACATCCAACACAGCAGTTGCAACTCAGGCTACTTGGTATATACTCATTCTCCAGCCTCTCTCTGGATTCTGCAAGGGCAAGGCTGGGGAAGTAAATGGAGTTATGATGGGCACCGGCTTCCTAGCATCCTTTAGATTTCTCAGGATAGCATGAATCTCCACCATTACCCCCAAGATGCAATACTGGTTTTGATCTACCTCCTACTAGCTCCTCATCTGTCTGTTCTCCCCCTGCAGGAGATAACCAAACATGCCCTGGGCACTCACAGTGGCCTCTGAGCATTAAACAATTATTTTGTCATTGTCCCTTTGCTGAGAGTCGAGACAGTGTACTGATAACCTGCCAACTCCACCGTTCTTATATGCAGTATTCCCCCTTAGCTTCCAAATGTTCGAATCCGTGCACTGACGAAGTTCCCTTCCACTGGGACACTTGCCCAGGGCACCACTGGTGCGATCTTCAATAACTGGGCCACCCTCTTGAGCCAGTGACTGTACCTCACATACCCTCAGGATGGGTCTTCCTTGCCAGTTGGACAGTAAGCAAGCCAGTCCCCAACCCCACCCTCTTGCCTGCTCTCAGGCCACGTCCGTGGCAGTGTGTCAGTTGGGCCCTCCAGGAGGCATACCCCAGCACAGCTGGAGGAACAGAACACCAGAAACCCACACATAGTTGGATGAGTTGGCTTTACTACTTGTTGGACACAGGGAGAATGTCCATCATGAAGAATGGTGGGACTTCTCAGAAAAGAGGGTGTTAGAAAGAACCTACTCTAAGATTTTGGCATTGGCTGGGTGATTTCCAGGAGGGTCTAAAGAAGCAGGGATTCATTCTAGATTGGATGCTGTCAGAAAGCAGGGGCAACTCTATGACTGGGTGTCTTAATAAATCTTATCTATAGGAAGGGCAGACCAGAGATAAAGCCGTAAATGGTTAAAAAAAAAAGAGAGAGAGAGAAAGCAGTCACTTATCTTTTAGCCAGGAGAATGTTTGGTATTTGGGGGGTGGCACAGTGACCTTGGTTTTTTTTTTCCTGTGCTTAGACAAAGTTGTGAAGTGGTTTTGGTTTGTCTTGCTTTACTACGGTCTCAGAGCAGCTTTATCTAGGAGGCTGGTACCCCGAGACTGCTTCTGTCCCATAGGAGAATAACATGGCCAAGCAGTGCTGGGTCGGCGTCCCATGTCAGGGGCAGGTTTCCGCCCTTCTCAGGGGAAACACCTATGTTGAATAAAGGGGAAGAAGCAGGAGGCAGGAAGGGCCTTCAGATTTTGATGGAGAGTTGACACCTGTATAGAGAGCCAAGGAAGATTTGGGGAAGAGGCTTAGACAGCAGCAGAGTTCGGAGAAAAAGCCTCGGCCAGGCTGAAGAGCTCCAGAACAGGGACTGCCCATTAGAGGGGTCTGTGTTGGGCAGAAATGACACAGATCCAGTATCCCCACTGTGCCTGGTCACACCCAGGAAAGAGCATGGCCTTTGAGATAACTAAGCAGGGCTCCTTCGTGGCCTCCAGTGGCCCAGGACCAAACCCTCAGGAACGTCAACTTAGAGGTTGGGGAAAAGAGCAAAGAGAAAAGGAAGGGAGATGTGTTAAAGAGAATAAGAGAATGAGTTCAAATAAAGAAGATGAAGTGTCACAGTGAAGCAGCTGGGAGCCATCGCAAGCACAGTTGGAGCTGTGGAGCCGCATGTCACAGCCTGGGGGCGGGGAGCGTGCAGGAGCTGGAGACTGAAAGAGGGGCCGGGAAACGGGGCAGCGCTTGGGCATCGCATCGCGGCAGGGAAGACCAAGAATTCTGTGAGCTGCAGGGGGCAGAGAGCCCCCAAGGGGTTAAACACTAGAGAAGGCAACTGGCCTGGACCCAGATCATTTGTGGAAAGGTTCATCTTATACAGGGTAAGGGCTTCAGCAGATGGACCAGGAAGCAAATAAAGATGCCCTGAAGATGTGGGTTGGTCTGTCATCCCGAAGGAAGATGAGGGAAAGTCCACCTGATGGCTCATTATTTTCTCCTTGAAGGAGATGGCATCCCAGAGGGTTTTGTTTGTCAACCAGCTAGATGCCACTAAAAAGGAAAAAGATATTTACAAACAGAAAAAAGTGAAATGTTTATGTGGCAGAGAACTTTTGAATTTAGTAAAGAAATGACAGTAACTGGTACACACATTAATTCACAATATTTTTACTAAGCACCAAATAGAAGTTCCTGAACTTTCCACTAAGAACCTCTTCATTACTGAAAGAATGCCTAAAATGTAATCAATTTAGTTAGCTTTTTTTTTTTTTTTTTTTTTTTTGCGGTATGCGGGCCTCTCACTGCTGTGGCCTCCCCCGTTGCGGAGCACAGGCTCCGGACGCGCAGGCTCAGCGGCCATGGCTCACGGGCCCAGCCGCTCCGCGGCATATGGGATCCTCCCAGACCGGGGCACGAACCCGTATCCCCTGCATCGGCAGGCGGACTCTCAACCACTTGCGCCACCAGGGAGGCCCTAGTTAGCTTTTTAATCAAGAAATCTACAGCTGCCAATCAGCGCTTCTAATTGGCACGAGATGACCAGGTTAACAACCTTGAAATCAGATAATGTGATTGAAAACAACTTTTAAAAGCTTTAACTATATACTCTGAATGAGGGAATTCAATGGCCTCCAGCTGTGTACCATACACATACGCACAAACAAAAATAAGTACTAAGTTATTATGTATAAAAGAGAATAAGTGGTCTCTGTATATTCAGAGGGGAATAACGCCTACCTCTCATGAGGAACAAAGAGACAGATCACTAACTGCAGAGGGAAAACCAAGCAAGGCTGGCAGAAGGGACAGGAAGTCCTGTGTCCTGTGGATACAACGGAGAGCGCTTTTGGAGGCTGCAGAGACCAGGTGGCGTCCAGGCCAAACTGGAACTTGAATGGATGTCAAGGTGGGTTGGGTGGGGCCTTCAAGGCTGGAGGAAAAGCAAGCCAAGACTCCGAGTCACAGAATTGCTGCCTGCTTAAGAGACAGTGCAGCACTGGGTGAGGGAGAAGGGCTGTAATCTAATGAGGGAATGTGAACAACAGAGAGGAAAGCCTCATCCAAGGAGACCACGCACAATGCCGGTCTGTATTTCTCAACAGCAGACCAGGCACAATGCTGGTTTGTACTTCTCAACAGCGGTTCAACACAGAATCTGAGGTGGCCTGTGTGACTGACAGAGGGTAAAGTATCTTCCCAAACACTGAGTCTCCCATGCACCCTGCAGCCAACCTCCCACCTCGAGGCCCCAGTCCCTTGGAATCAACACCACCCATTAGCAAGAAATTCACTAATGGAAAAATCTGCTCCAAATAGCAGAACAAACAAACAAACCTCAAAACTCAGAGATGATCACAGCAAACTTTAACCCACATACTTCACCTATGCCCCTACTGAGAGCAGGGTTCGCTCTGTTAAACTGATTATTGAAGAAATGAATATCACTAGCATAGCACTGCTCCTACCCTCCCCCAAAAGTAAATGAACACTACACAAAATATAAACTCACCCCAAATAAAAGTCAACAGTAACTTAAGGATACTGCTGGATTCCTATAGCACTAGTTACTGCAGTACAGTAACAGTTACTACACTAACCTACGATATTATAATCCTCTTCCAACCTATTTACAAAATATCCTCATTCTGAGGTTCTGGAAGTGTTACATCGTTGCATTAGACTCCTCTTCTCTAGGTAGTTCAGTCTTGAAAAACAGCAAATTTACTATTTTTATATACTGCCACTGATGGGTAAATGATCATAAAAGGCCTACAACCAAAATCCTCATCCTTTGATATGCAGATCAGATCATACAAGCTTTTCCCCTCAGATCATACAAAATAATCTACAACTGGAAACGGAGAGATAAACACTCATACAAAAATAAAAATAATAAAAACAAGCAGCAAAAAACAAAAACATAAAAAGGAATCTGTAAACGGCATATTAACAGTCTTAAATTTTGCTAAAGACAATATACTTGGTTTACCAAAGCAATAAGCATTTTATAAAGTACTCCAGAAATAGCGCTTACAAAAATAGGGGGAAAATTTTAGATGAGAGCGCAAAACTAAATCATCTCGCCCTCTGGCAAAGAGTTCTCCCAAAATGTCATGTCTACAAGAAGTGATGTTTGGCAAAATTGTGTCTGGGCTGACTCAGCCACCAGCTCATGTTCAGGTGGCTTTTCCTCAGGTTTGCTTCATCGGTGCAGGGATATTTGCAGACGCCTGCTCGAGGTAGGCCAGGGAACCCTGAGGGATGTCGGCTGGCTTTTTGTGCTGCATGTTGATGTCCTCCAGCACCTGCTGCCAATGTCTCAGTTTTGTTAAGTGCTTCTGGACCAGAGCATCCTTTCGCTGTAATTCGTTCCTCAGTTCCGAGACATCCTACAAACGAAAGCAATGAAGTCAGAGTAAACTCACAAAACATGAACATAGTTTCTGATTAGTTAAGAGCACTAAGAAGTAAATTCAAAACAGGGAACCAACTGAATCATAGTAGGCTGATTACTCTGCTTGGCTGCATACTTTAAATAACCCAAAGCAACTCTTCTCATGAAAGATGCCTGCTTAACAGTTTTTATTTTTAATTCATGTTCTTTTAGTAAGTAATACACACATTACAAAATTCCAAAGTACCAAAGGACAGCCAAAAAGAAGTCAGTCTCTTTCCCATCCTGGTCTCCAGGCACTCAGTGTATCTCTCTATCCAAAGGCTACTGTGAGAAGAATCTAAAACATTGAGAATCTGAAACACATGTTAACTGTTTTAAAAGAATCCACAGCCACTGTTCCATCATTTCAGATTATTAAGTGTTAAAATCTCATTTTCAAGAGCTTTTTAATGAGTAACAGTATTAAAATCCTGTATTAAGACCTGGCTTTGAACACACCTAGACTGTCATTCAGGCATTCAAATCAGGAAATGATCTGATATGGTGAACTGTAAGAATATCATCTTCTTACCACTCACCTTCTCAACAGCTGGTATCAAAGAATAAAACGAACATTTTGACTAATTGCTCAGCTTGTGGGAGGAGTTATTTTAAAAACTGCTAAAAAAATAATCATCCCAATTTAGTATTTCCCACTGGAGGCATCACTGTGTTTTGGGCAGGAAGATTCTTCCCTCTTCCACACTGCAGGGGGCAGGCCCTGGCCCTATCCACTAAATGCCATTAATGACAACCTCAACACACTTCCAAATACCCTGGTTTCAAACAACTGAGATAAATAAAATCCTGAGTTTCAAGGAGCCTGGGACAGAACATTTACTTTTTGGTTCCTTGAACAAAATTGCCTAGAGCCCTTCCTGTGTGTAAGGCAGCAGGGACACACAGATCAGTTCCTGTTCAAAATGAGCTTATCATCTACATTAATGGCTTTTCAACCTTTCACGCAGAACCTTTTCTTTTTTTTTTTTTTTAAAGAAAAATCTTCCATGAAAGCCAGTGTATGAAACGAGTAAAAGCCGAGAGCTGCTGTGTTTTGAAACACTGCTTTCCACCCTGCTGACCCCCAGGTCCAGGTTGTCATGAACACTGACAACCAACATTTTACATTCAAGCTATGAAGCCCCACTATAACTAATGCGCAAATGGAGCATCTCATTTAAACCATAAATGGAATTTTGACAACATTTGCTCTTCCTTAAACTTAGAGAGAAAACTCAGCTTGTACCTCTTTGATAACTTGCTCTGGTTTCTGGACAGATAACTGCAATCTTTTTTGTAGGAAAAAACATTCTGTCTGTCTCGCAATATCTAGAAATTTCTGGATACACTGATCAACACCTTAAAAAAAAAAGACCAAAATATTAAATTAAGGAAAACACTAGACACATATATCTCTCTCATAAATCAACAGTTGGAATATCAAAACAGCACCTTTTTGTAGATGGAATAGGGGATTTTAATCCTGCCCACAGCAATATTACTGACCTCAACCCCCTATGAGTTAAGCAACATTAACTAGCAGACAATCTGTTTTTACCAGGTGAATAAGAAACCGAACTACAACGCAAAAGTTCTTCTGAAGAAAGACAATCCAGAGAGCCAGCAATTAACATCATGATTTCCAGTTAAAATGAAACATTTAAAACAGTACAAAGAAATAAGAAGTACCTCTCCCGGGACAGAACTTGGGCGAGGAAGGGGAAGCAAAAAACTTAGTTCTTTCTTTATTTTTTTTAAAAGACATAGAGGATTTTTTTCTTATTTACTTATTTATTTATCTTTGGCTGTGTTGGGTCTTCGTTGCTGCGCGCAGGCTTTCTCTAGTTGCAGCGAGCGGGGGCTACTGTTCGTTGCGGTGTGCAGGCTTCTCATTGTGGTGGCTTCTCATTGTGGTGGCTTCTCTTGCTGCGGAGCACGGGCTCTAGGCGCACGGGCTCAGTAGTTATGGCTTGCGGGCTCTAGAGCGCAGGCTCAGTAGTTGTGGTGCACAGGCTTAGCTGCTCCGTGGCATGTGGGATCTTCCTGGACCAGGGTTCGAACCCGTGTCCCCTGCATTGGCAGGCAGATTCTTAACCACTGCACCACCAGGGAAGCCCAACTTAGTTCTTTAAAAAGCAGTACACACTATTGGTCTTCTGCATCTTGGTACCAATAGGAAAAGCTCATTCATTGCAAGTGGCTCATTATGAGTGACATAAGATGTCAATAAACTGAACAAAGAACCAGCAGTATATAGAGATTACACAAATCTTATTCCCTGGAAAAGTTCTCTTAGGATACAAGCGGGACTGAAACACATCAAGTGTAAAATCAGCCATGAGGGAGTTCTTACCAGTTCGAATTTCTTCCTGATCTGTCCCATTGACATAATCCTGACTCACCAGAGAAGCAAAACAAGCCTGTGTGATCAAAAGAAAAAAATGTCATTCACACATCAAGAATCTTACTTTAGAGTAAGAAATAACTTCTCTCGATGGAAAACGAAGGCTGAGCCGAGTCTCGCGAGAAGACTAGGTGGGTGATCCAGGTAGCACCTCTCCCCATCCTTTTCACTTGACTAATTCCCAATGCCCGCCTGGGTTTCATGTTTTCTGGGAAGCCTTCCTTGACAGCCATGCCCAGATGTGCTCTCAGAGTATCCCGGGTTTCTTCTATCAGAGCACTGATCCCACAGCACAGCAGCTGCCTGCCATTTATCTGTTTTTTCCACTGCACAGTCACGAGCTCCTTGAAGGCAGGAACTGTTTTCTGTGTATTCTTAGCATCCAGGACAGGTCCTGACACATAACAGGCTCCCTCACTGTTTGACAAATATTCATCAAGCACTTGTTATCTGCTACCACTGGATTAGCACTACAGATACAATGAGAGGAGAGGAGGGCAAAACAGGTGTTCTCTGACTTCATGGAGCCTGATGTAGTGTGCTACAAAGAGCAGCAAGGCAGGGTCAATGCGGAAGTGATGTGTGAGCTGGGGGAGGGACCTGGAAGCCCAAAGAGAAAATGAAGAACACAAGCAGAAGGTCTCCTGTGGCCAGAGTTAGAAGAGATGGGTCTGGAGCAGAGACGTGAACATGCAGAGCTAGGAAGACCACAGCACTTCTTGGGCTATCCACTAAAGGGTTTTAAGCATTAGGGTGCTGGTGGTCAGCTGCAGACTTCCTTCTACAGGGCCAGTGTTTCATCAAGAGCTCATGATGAGAGCCACCTCCCCTCTCAGTGCTATATGCTGCTCTAAAACTTCACCTGTCCCTTTCCTTTATGGTTTAGCCCCACCCAAAAGGCGTCTCATCCTCCTCCCAGACGGAAGAGATTTCTGTTCTTTAAATCTGTTATCTCCAAACTTTTGAATGTACACTCCACCAGCAAAAGCATTTTGTCCACGCAGCCCCAATAACACATTCATTTACAAACTATGTTTATCAACTACTCTGCTATTATATACAGTATAAAAGTCACACGACTAGGATTTAAAGTATAGAAAAGGTAATTCCAGTTTCAAGTTATTTTATTTCCACACGTTAATGGCTCAACTTCCACTTTAGAGACCACAGGAAGCCGTCTTATTTCTAAGCACTTATTTTGTACCTCTCCTTTGTCTGCTATCACTCCCCATCTTCTTTGGTACAGGGTTAATGCTTGAGCAGAACTCAGAGTTTGGGTCACCTCTGCCTCTCTCCTCACCCCCCAGCTTTCCTCCCCCTTCCTCGGCCCTGAGTACCAACTTCCCCACAGTAACTTTTTTTTTTTTTTTTTTTTTTTTTTTGCGGTACGCGGGCCTCTCACCGCTGTGGCCTCTCCCGCTGCGGAGCACAGGCTCCGGACGCGCAGGTCCAGCGGCCACGGCCCACGGGACCAGCCGCTCCGCGGCACGCGGGACCCTCCCGGACCGGGGCACGAACCCGTGTCCCCCGCACCGGCAGGCGGACTCCCAACCACTGCGCCACCAGGGAAGCCCCACCCACAGTAACTTTTAAATAACTCCCAGCTCCAAACGTCCCACTACTTTAGGACCGTTTAAGGGTGGAGCCCAACGGAAAGGATACAGGACGTAGGGGTGGACGCTGCGCTCCGGAGAAGATGAGCACGTACTAAACACGCAGGGACGCGGGAAAGGATACTCAGGGATGGAACCAAAGATAGGGTGGGACGAGAACAGCCCACTGAAAACCTAGAAGGGCCCCACGGTTGGGGGTAGACAAACTTCAAGTCCGCGTGGCTCCAGAAATGTCAAGTTTAGGCATCTCCGCCAGCCAACCGAGGAGAATTCCGGCCACCATTCAACGTGGAGACTAACGCAAGCGACTTACGTGCACGTATCGCCGAAAGAGAGAAGCTGCACACGCGCAGCATACGCTTCAGAAAAAAAGGGAAGCTGGGAACACAGACTCCCACGTCTTATCTTACCTCGAACGATGATTCCAACTCGTCCACCAAGGTACTGTTAGAAGTCCTCGGAACGCCTGGTGTGGCCTGAAGAAGCGAAGCCTGGGCCAAGAAGCCCGGCGCGGGGGGTGGTGGCGGGGGTCCCGGTGGCTGCCCGGAGAACATGCCTCCTAGCGGAGCCGCCATTTCTAAAATGGCGGCCAAGACGCTCACTGCGCCTGCGCGGGAGCTGGGGCCGCGCGGGTCACGTGACATGGCCTGTCACGTGACGGTGTGGCGTGCACGTTGGCGTCTGTTGGACGCCCAGGAAACCTATGGTTTGGTGCTTCGTGCCCTCATTTTTCCGTCACGCAGGCAACCTGGCTTTTACTTTTGCTTTTTGAACTTGAGAATTGAAGGCTTTGATAGGGTTTAACACAGTTGTGTGGAGAGCAGAATCAGTAACTACGGTGGGGCGAGCCCTCTGGCGGAGTCAGGATATTCCTGTACCAGCCCCGCCTTGCTCTCAACTCTTGAAATGACTTTGGCCCAGGAGCTTTCTCTGGGCTCGGTTTACCCGTTGGTAGAAGGGAGGTGCTCATTCATCCCACAAACATTTATTGAGAGCGCACTGTGTGCCAATTACTAATCCAGTCACTGTAGCGGGAATAAAGAGGAAAAATGTCCCCTAAATTTTCCTTTGGGAGATACAGGTAACAAAAACGACTTAACATTGTTGAGGCTCCCTGTCTTATGTGCTGGGAGCTATTTGCTTTAGATATTTATGATTACATCAAAGAAAATCACTGTGCTAATCTTTTTTTTAAACATTTGTTTATTCAACTTTTCAGAAGCTAAATATTTTTTCATTATAATTAACTTTACAGTTATCATCCAGCATATCTGTTGAGCCTTCCATGTCCCAGGCTCTATTTACTGATCTGAGGGTTATAGCAATCACCCCAAGTTTCTGTCCTTGGAGAGTTTACCATTGTTTTGTGGGAGAGAGACCAATAAACATGTACATATATAGAGTGAAATCATGTAGAAATAAGTGCCAAGAAGGAAAATAAAGCCCAGTAAGGGGATGATTAATGATGGATTTTATTTAGTTTTTTTTGGCTGCATTGGGTCTTCATTGCTGCATGTGGGCATTCTCTAGTTGTGGTCAGCAGAGGCCGCTCTTCGTTGTGGTGCAGGGGCTTCTCGTTGCAGTGGCTTCTCTTGTTGCGGAGCATGGGCTCTAGGGTGCGCAAGCTCAGTAGTTGTGGTGCACGGATGGGCTTAGTTGCTCTGTGACATGTGGGATCTTCCCGGACCAGGGATCAAACCTGTATCCCCTGCGTTGGCAGGCGGATTCTTAACCACTGCGCCACCAGGGAAGTCCCAAGTGATGGATTTTAGATGGATGATTGGAGAAGGTCTCTCTGAGGAGATCTGCACTGGAGTGACTAGAGTAAATTTTAATTAGGAAAGTTTTCTAGACGGGGGTGCCTTGAAGGAGGAAACTGCCTGGCATATTTAAGGAACTACAGAGAGGCCAGCAGGGCCAGAGTGAGTGAGGCAGGCAAAAGTAGAGAAAAAACAGAGGCTTCCCATTGCCAGTCAGGTCTCAGATCAAAAGTCACCTTCCCAGCGTCAGTCTGATTGGACCCACACTCCCAGCCATTTCACCCTGTTTAATTTTCTTTACAGCACTTGAACAGTTACCTGAAATTACCTTGTTCATTTTTCTTCATTGACTAAGTTGCCTTGCACACATGCACACACGCACACAACACGTGAACTGGAAAACAAGATCTATGTGATCAGGGCCTGCCTGTCTTGTTCACCTGTATTCCCAACACCCAGAACTGTGCCTGGCGTAAAATAGACATAATAAATATTTAATTGAACAAAAATAGAATGACATGAGGGAACTAGTGTACTCCAGCAGTTCTCAAACGTTTTTGGACTCCTTTACACTCCTAAAAAATTATTGAGGACTCCAAATGTTTTTGTTTATGTGGGGTATGTTGGGCAATATTTACCTATTAATTAAAAATAATAGGTAAATATTAAAACAATTTAAAAAATATATTCATGTAAAAATAAGCCGATTATGTTAACATAAATAATATTTTAATTAAAAATGTAACTATTGTATACAATGAAAAATAGAGGAGTGGAACCATTTTACGTTTTACTCCTGGGTTTCCAATGGCCATAGGGCTGCTTGAATTCTGGATTTCTTACTTCAGCTATCTTTTAACACTACTGTATTCTAAACCGCTGCTGTTTTGGATTTGCTGCTCTCTGAAGCCATGGCTCTCTCAAGCCCTGCCTTGTCCTTAGTGATTTAGATGCAGATTATACCACCAGTCTCTGGAACATCATTCTAAGGATCCACCAAGGTTTTGTGAATACCTGGTAGCCAGATGCACCAGCAGTGGTAACTAAATTTCATCTCAACCAGATTAGATAAGCACAAGAATCTAGGACTACACCATGCCTTTTGTATCTCACACTCTAGTAAACACAAGAGTTCTATTGTTCTTTTACTTACAAAAAGCCTTTGATAGAAAGGTCAAATCCCTATTTGGTCTTCTGAGAATCACACAGAAGAAATCTAAATGTTTTTAGTTTCCTTTCACAAGCCGGTAATTCCACCTCTCCGTTTCCATCTTTCCTGCTGAAGTAGCTTCTGGATATAGATACCCAGAGGAACCTGTGTTTACACACTATTCCTGCCTGATTTTAATTCTGATTTAATTTAAATTCATGTTATTTATTAACATGGATATGCATGTCCATTGTCATTCCCTCTCTAAAAGCCAGTTTAGACACATAATATCCATTTACATGTCAAGTTTTCAAAATATTAAATGTTAAAAATAACTCCAATTAAAAAAAACTGTCAAACGTTGTCAAAGTCTTAAAAAAAAATAGATCCTATTTGTGGGTAATTTGATTCACCCAATACAAATGTAGCAGAAATTTAACCCCAGGGCTTCCCTGGTGGCTCAGTGGTTAAGAATCCGCCTGCCAATGCAGGGGACATGGGTTCGAGCCCTGGTCCAGGAAGATCCCACATGCTACGGAGAAACTAAGTCCGTGCGCCACAACTACTGAGCCTGTGCTCTAGAGCCCGTGAGCCACAACTGCTGAGCCCGAGTGCCACAACTACTGAAGCCCACGCACCTAGAGCCCGTGCTCTGCAACAAGAGAAGCCACCCAATGAGAAGCCCGTGAACTGCAACAAAGAGTAGCCCCTGCTCGCCGCAACTAGAGAAAAGCCCGTGTGCAGGAACAAAGACCCAAGGCAGCCAAAAATAAAAATAAATAAATAAAATTTTAAAAATTATTTTAAAAAGAATCATATCAATAGATGTACAAAAGCATTTGAGAAATTTAACATCCTTTCGTGATAAAAACTCTTCAGTCCATGAATAGAAGAGAATTTCTTCAACCTGAAAAAGATCATCTATGATAAACTATGTAAACATGCATAATGGTGAAATGTTGAACACGTTCCTCCTAAAATTTGAAACAAGGCGAAAATTCTGCTTTCACTACTTAACATTGTCATGAAGGTCCTAGCCAGTCCTATAAAGCAAGAAAAAGAGCCACAAATTAGAAAGGAAGAATAAAAGTATCTTTATTTACAGACAGAATGATCATGATTGAAATATTCAGTGTTGTTAAGATCTTAATTTACTCTGAATTGAGCTATAGACTCAGTTCAATCCCATATAAAATCCCAATAGCCCTATTTGTAGGAATAAATAAGCTGTTCTGAATACTGATATGGAAAAGCAAAGGACCTAGATAAAAGAAGAATCTTGAAGAACATAGCTGGAGGACTCAGGCTTTCCTGATTTTAAGACATTATGAAGCTAGAGTAATAAAGCCTATATGGTATCAGTATATAGATAGACAAATAGATCAATGAGAAACAATGAAGGTTCTGGAAATAGACCTGCACAAAGATGTTAGATTAGTTTTTCTTAAAGGTGCTGAGGCAATTTAATAGGGAGAGGAAAAGTTTTTCAACGAATGGTGTTGGAACTGGACAAACATATGAGAAGAAATAAACCTCAACCTCTACCTTACCCCATGCATAAAAATTAATTTGAGCTGTTCCATAGATCTAAACATAAAGTTAAAACTATAATACATAGGAAAATATCTTTGAAAATTTGGGGTAGGACATGATTTCTTAGGACATGAAAATATTAATCATCAAAAACAATTGATAAATTGGTCTTCATCAAAATTAAAATGTATGCTCATTAAAAAAATGCCAGTGAGAAAATGAATAGACAAGCCACAGACCTATAAATCAACAGTAAAAAGACAAGCGTATTTTTTAAATGGACAAAATGTTTGAACAGACACTTCCATAAAAAAGATATGAATGGCCCATAAGCACATGAATATGTACTCAACATCATTAGTCATCAGTGAAGTGCAACTGAAAACCAAAAGGAAATACCATTTCCCACCTATCAGAATGGCTAAAATTAAAAGACTGGCAGCACAAAATGTTGGCAATGATGTAGAGTGATTGGAACTCTCACGCATTGCTCCTGGGAGTGTAAAATGGTACAACCACTTTGGAAAACCATTTGATAGTTTCCTAAAAAATTAAGCATATACCTACCAGCAATTCCAATTCTAGGTATTTAAGTAAAAGAAATGGGAACATATATCCACAAAAATATTTGTACAAGAATATTTCTAACAGCTTTATTCATAATAATCCAGAAATAAAAACAGCTGAAATGCTGTTTATCAGTAGGAAAATGGATACACAAATCATGGTGTATTCATATAATGAAATACCTCTCAGCAGCCAAAAGTATGAACTACTGACATTTGCAACAATGTGGTTGAATTCCAGAGACATTATGTAGTACCACGTGATTCTGTTTGTATGATGCTTAAGATGAGGCAAAACTAATCTATGGTGATGGAAATCAAAGCGTTGGCTGCCTGTGGATGGTGGATTCACTGGAAGAGGGTGCAGGGAAGTTTTTGGGTAATGAAAATGTTCTATATTTTGATTGGGGTGTTGCTTTTATGGTTGTGTGTCAAAACTCATTGAATTGTACACATAATTTCAATACTCTAAACTTTACCTCAATAAAACATTTTTAAGATAATAACTGAGCCCTGGGAGAATGTCTGGTCCCCTCCCCAGGGAAAGTTTACCTGTTCCACACATCCAGCCTGGTCGTGTCACTTATCATCCTTGCTCTAGACTGCTTCACTGTCTGTCACCTCTGGCTTCTCCTAACCAGAGCTCAGACCAAGGTATCTCCCCTTTATTGTTTCTTAAATATGGTTATGTTTAGCATAGCTTCCAAAAGTTTGAGGATAACCTAAGAGAATTAGGATGCAGAGAAAGAAAACTTCTCACTTTATTAAATGTTTGATTAATTTTTTATGTGATTATTAACTATGTGCCAGACATAGTGTTAAGCATTTTTTAAGATATTTACTCTATTAAGCTTTATAACAATCTGTGTGAAAGATTATTAACTATTATTAACCCCATGTTATGGAAGAGGAAACCCAGACAATTTGAAGAGCTCAGCCAAGGTCACAAAACCAGTGTAGCAGAGCTGGAATTTGAACCTGGGCAATCTGGCTCTAGTGTCCATCCTCTTAACCACTTTGCTATGCTACCCTTAGCATCCTGCCCTGCCTTTCAAGGGTCCCCTCTGTCCATGTTGCTGGGCCTTTTCACCTCTGCCAAGCCAGAGTCCTTCTTATCATGGCCTTTCTTCACAGTCCAGGGCCCTAACTCCCTAACCCTCTTGTCCTCTGGCCTGATGTCTTTGCCAGAGGAAGCAAAACGTCATTGAGTCCCAACAATCTTGGCAGAGATGCCCACCATGTGGCATCCTTTTTCACTGTTAAACAGGATAAATACTTAACTTTACAATCTCAACCAATCACATTTGAATTTCTTAGCTGGTTTAAAAACACAGAACTGAGTACAGGAAAGTCTCCTCCAAAAATATTTGTCAGCATCTCTTCTAGAATGCAGAAACTACTGGAGCTTTAAACCAGCGTTTTCTTGTTCTTGCTACACACACAAAAAGGCCTATTTATAATCCTCCTATCTATAGCTGGGGACAGCCAGTAAAAGTTTTGAGTGTGCTTTGAAAAGTGTAAAGTACTGTATTCAAGTAAAGCATCATTGCTTTGTTATTTTTTTCCATATGCAGGAAAAGTTGTGAAATTAGACCGCAGAGACCTCTTCTTTTGAAGCCCCCAGGGACCCCATATAAGTCACTCTAAGCTCTCAGTCATTCTGACAATTAATCATCATTTATTAAGCACCCACTAAAACAGTTGCCGGTTGATTCCAACTGAATCTTGACAGTATCCCAAGTGCAATAGCACTGAGAATTTGTAGTCAAGTGGCTTTTTAAAGTCCAAGTGAGATGTCTCTCATTCCACTAGCCGCTATTGGAGCTCCCTCCTCCCAGCCCGAGTGGCTGAGATGCTATCAGGGTGACCATGTCATTTCCAGCCTGGGATCTCTTGTGATTTTGGCCTCCATATCTTCAAAGGATCGAAGTGCCCCTCAAGGAGGGAAGTGACCTGCAGCCTCCGCTGGGCTCTTTGCCGAAGGAGAAGGCGCCGGAAATCCAGCGACTGCAGGATGAGTGGCAGAGCCAGAAGGCCAGATTGCAAGCCCAAGTAGAAGGACAGCCGTGGTGGGGATGCACCCTCATGCTGAGTGAGACCCTACCTCTTGCTTAGTCTTTCAGACAACCTTGGAAATGCATGCAGGGCCTGATTCTTGTTCAAGCTGGGGAGGGTATTCCAGGTCCAGGGCGAGGTGGGATTCTGGGTTCTGTTTATTTATTCATTCAACACCTGCTATGGCTCATGAGCACTGCTAGGAGCCAGGAACTCTTCTAAGTGCTTGGATATCGTCAGTGAACAAACCAGACAAAAGTCCTGCATTACAGGGCTTGTATTTTAGCAGAGGAGGTGGATACAGACAAAAAATACTAGACATAGGAAATAAGCAAAGCACATAGTATATTAGAACATGTTACGGGCTTCAGGAAAAAGAAAAAGCAGAGCAGGATGAAGGAGATTGGGATGTCAAATGCACATGGGTGAGACCAGGGAGTGAGTGAGTGAATGCTGTATGTATTACTCCCATCCCTTGGTGGTCCACTTCAGACCCTAGCACAGGGCCTATTTAGAGAAGAAGCACCAACCTGCAGAGCTGAGAATTCCAAGCTGGACCCCGCAGACACCCTGACCAGGGGAGGGACTGTCTCCAGACTACGGGCTTTCTCTGTCCCCACCATCCCCAGGATCCAGGGCCGTTACCTGGGCTCTGTTGGGAAGATGCCTGCCTAGATCTACGAGTCTGCAGCACGTGGAACCCCTCAGCCCCTGTCCACTGGCAAATAGCTTAGATATGGTCTCTGAAGGAAGCTTTCCCAGAAGAGCAGAGATAAGAATTGGTATCAAGACCACACCCAGAAAAGTCATTTCTGGAAGTGCTGCCCAGGGTAAAAATGTAAGGTGGATGAAAGACTAAGAATCCTCCCTAAGGTGGGGTGGAGAGGATATTTCTTCCAATCACGATTGTTTCTTCATTTTCTCCTAAAAATAAAAATTGTTAGCACCCACTATGGACTTCCAGCTTAGGAGGATATGGAAGCAGTATAAAGTATTTTCCCAGAAATCAAGTCACTTGCAGTCTGAGGATGTCAAATGCACGTGGGTGAGACCAGGGTACCATTTATTCATTTGACAAATAGCGTTTATTATGGGTCAGGGCTCTGCTTGGCACTGGGTATCAGCTGGAATGCTGCCCACTAATTTGTCCCCGTTCTGGGCTTTCTCAGCAGTTTTTTTACATAGGCTGTGGTTGAGTGCATGGACTTTGTAGCTGGATGCCTGGGTCTGATTCCTGGTTCTGCCATTTTATAGCTGTGTGAACTTGGGCAAGTTAATTAATTTCTCTAAGCTGCTGCTTCTGTGAAGTAAGGACTATTGATACCACCTACCCATCACATTGTTACCAGAATTGCATTAACACTTGTAAAGTGCTTAGAATGGAACCCAGTGGGAGTTAGCCCTCTATAAATGTTTGTCATTATAATTGCTATTATTTCCATCTCCCTGTCTCTGATGGTATAGATCATTTGTATTTCCACCCAATATAAGGGGCTCATAGGGGATCTTCCTCTCCCTCTCTGCTCATCCTTGAGGTCAGTGTGGGGCTGTCATTCAGGAATCTGGGGTGAAGCACATGACCCACACTGAGGCCAATAAAGACACTGCATTTCACTGCCCATGACAATCGGCTCAGGGCTGGTAATATGATGTAAGCTGGTCCAATCAGAGTGATTCCCAGGACGCTGTCTTCCTCTTGGGAAGTTGGGTGGGGACTGAAGCTGCTGCAACCATCTTACCTGAGAATGAAATAAATATGGTGAAAGGCTGAGCTCAGACCTGGCAAACTCAGAGTTCTGGGTTCACCATAGGAGCCCCGTGTCCATTGGGTGGAAAGCCCAATCTAGTTCCCATTTTTTTCATTACCAGGTTAAGAAATTTTCTTTCTTTTGGAAACCAGAAATTTTCTGCCCCTTGCAGCAGAAGGTCCCAATAGACATATCACACGTCCATATTACACCTATTTATTGAGTGCCTTCTACCTGCCAGGACCTGTGCTAGGTGCTGGGGGACTGGGGGTTGGTGTGTGTGACTAGATGACACTGCTCTTCTCAGGAAACTTGGGTTCTAGGATGAGACAGTAAGACCCAGGCACCACCCTCCCCACAAGGGCTACGATCTCTCAGGGCATTTGGGAAAGAAAGCCTTTGTCTTACATTCGCAGCCAGCTTAGCTGCAGACCACAGGGCTCGCTCTGTTCTCCCTCTGGACCCTCAGCCTTGACCTTCTCACCTGCCCAGGGGAGGCAGGGGTGTGGGTACTCCACTCTCCCATGACAATGTCCCGTGCAGCTGCACAAACCCTCGGACTTCACAGTCACGGTCGTTAGGACGTGTGGGTCTAAGCGGAGAGAAATTTAAAATGACACGCTTAGTGTAACTGTCCCCGTAGTCGTACAAGAGAACACACACACACACACACACACACACACACACTTCACTGGGGACCCCATAGGCACACCCTAGGTGTTCCTTTTCCTTTCCTGTCAACTGATACACCCTCTTCTAAAAAATTCTCTTCTACAAGTCTCCCCAGGAGGAAAGGAAAGCGCCCTTCATTCCCGAAGACTGGTTTGGTCCTGGGTTCTATCTTCCACCCCTACTCACCACCCACACCCCTCAGCTCTTCCAGGTAATACCCGGCACTTGTTTCTTCTCATATCAATTCAAATTCTTTAACAGCTTGGGTTCTACAGCCAGATACCTGGGTTCCTTACCTAGCTCCACCATTTGCCAGCTGGATGACCTTGGGCAAGTTACTTAACCTCTCTGAGCCTCAGTTTCATTTGTAAATTGGGGATAATAATAGCACTTATTTCTTAGGGTCTTCGGAAAGATTATTTGAAGTTATGTATGTGATGTGCATTTGGTTTTTTTGTTTTTGGTTCCTTGAACATACCAAGAGATTCCCGCCTCTGGGCTTTTGAACCTACTGTTCCTTCTGCCTAGATCACTCTTCCCAGAGCTCCCCATGGCTGTCTCCCCCACTTCATTCAGGTGTCTGCTTTTTGAGAAAAAGATGGCCATCCTAATAAGTCTCTGTCTTCCAGCCCCCCAGCTCATTCACTCTTCATCTCATTCTCTGTTTTATTTTCTGTGTAGCGTTTACTGCTCCTGAGTTTCTGCACTTGTGTATTGCCTTTCTCTCCTGCTAGAAGGCAAGAGCCAAGAGAAGGGAAGCACTGTTTGCCTAGTTCAATGCTGTGTCCCCAGAGCCTAGAACAGTGTCTGTAAACGCTCCATAAATATTTATTGGATGAGTTTGAGTCCATCTTCACAGCTCCATAAATATTTATTGGATGAGAACTGCACTCTGTGGCGGTTTCCTGGCAAGTCACTGGGCAAGGGAGACGTTGGTGAGCCCTACCAGTGAGAAGCTGTGCAAGAGGCAGGTCTTAGCTCACACACACACACACACACACACACACACACACACACACACACACACACACACCATTCTTCTGTTCTCTAGGACAAACAATTCTCAGAGATGCTAAATCTGTTTTCAAGGAAGGGGAATGTTTCCTGGACTACAGTGTAGTCCCCCTGCCTGCCCCTGACCAGAGGTGTCTCTCTGTGGTCCCGTGGGGCACTGGTGGCTCGGAGCAGTCTAAAGAATCACCAGCCAGGGGCTTCCCTGGTGGCGCAGTGCCAATGCAGGGGACACGGGTTTGAGCCCTGGTCTGGGAAGATCCCACATGCCGCAGAGCAACTAAGCCCGTGCGCCACAACCACTGAGCCTGCACTCTAGAGCCTGCGTGCCACAACTGCTGAAGCCTGTATGCCATAACTACTGAAGCCCGTGTGCCACAACTACTGAAGCCCGTGAGCCACAACTACTGAAGCCCGCGAGCCACAACTACTGAAGCCCGTGTGCCACAACTGCTGAAGCCCGTGAGCCTAGAGCCCGTGCACCGCAACAAGAGAAGCCACCACAATGAGAAGCCCGCGCACCACAATGAAGAGTAGTCCCCACTCGGCGCAACTAGAGAAAGCCTGCGCACAGCAACAAAGACCCAACACAGACATAAATAAATAAATAAATAAATTTATTTTTAAAAAAGGAAAATCACCAGCCAGACTTTGGATCCCATTCCAGAACCATCAGCTTCCCAATGGCCAGTCTTGAGCCACATTGAATCTCAGAAAAATCTTTGAAATTAGAGGTGTATGTGTGTGTGTGTCTGTGTGCTTTCTTTCTGGGGGAGTTTTACTTATGGACCTGACTTACCTTTCATGTGCAGCAGGAAGCAGTGTGAGATCTATTGTTCTCCAATGCTTGCAGTTCAGATATTTAAAAAGAATATCAAACACACACACACACACACACACACACACCCACACACACACACACACTTTCTTGTAGGGGAACTGGGAAGATGGACTTCCTAGCATCTTCTACTGAGTGGGCAGCTCTACCTGCCGGACTTTTCTGAATGTGTACATTCTGGGCCTGAGTAACTTCAGGAGACATTCTTTGACTTTCAGACTCAATATGCTTTTTCCAAACTCACAGACTATGAAGGAGGAGCCATAAAATCTAGAAAAACAATATATCCATCCATTGAGGATATAACATAATTTATTGATTGGAAATTTCATTGTGCTCTAATTTATAATCTAAGATTTTAAAACACATAATCCAAAACAGTTTATTCTTCTGAATGGAATATTACTGCCAGATCCTTATAATAGATCATGTTTCCATAACTTTCTGCAAATGTTTTAAGTTACACATGGGTTTAGTTAAAATTTAAATGTACGCAGGTAAATATAATGTCAAGAGTTGGCCAGTAGATGGCAACAAGTTTGAACTTGGCTTGGGAAAGATTTTCTCGAGTTTGCTGGAACAGGATATGAAAGTCAGCCTGAGCACAGTAAGGATTTAAAAGCTAACAGCTCTGGATAAAAATGTGAGCCCAATGTGCCCTCCAGTCCTCATCTTGATGAGCAACTTTGTAAAGTCCATTTACATCTCTATGCTTTTTGGCATTTATTAAGAAATATACATTGAGACCCCACTTTGTGCCAGGCGGAGCCATCATGGCAGACAGGATCACCACCATTCTGAAGTTATGTTTTAGCACCATCATTTGGGTTATCATCCCAACAGAGGTAGTCTCTAAACAATGTTTAAAGCAGTGTGCTGAGGTGCAAAACAAGGAGTTACAAGGTGGAGTGGAAGGCATTCTTATTTCAACTCCCTGAAAACCCCAAATGAGTACAGTCACAAGACTGAACAACAGGTTCCACACCTCACTAAAGTGAGTTCTGCAGCAACTAAGAAGAAAATTTAGTTTCTGGAAGGTCTGATCATATCCTAAAAATGAAGAAACCAATTTTTGTGGCACCCTAAGATCAGAGTTGATTAATGAGCAATTAGCATAGGTAGGCCTGGAAAATGTTTGACAGGCGAGTAAGAATTGGTCCTCTCTCTTTTTTTTTTTTTGCGGTACGCGGGCCTCTCACTGTTGTGGCCTCTCCCGTTGCGGAGCACAGGCTCCGGACACGCAGGCTCAGCGGCCATGGCTCACGGGCCAGCTGCTCCACAGCATGTGGGATCTTCCCGGACCGGGGCATGAACCCGTGTCCCCTGCATCGGCAGGTGGACTCTCAACCACTGTGCCACCAGGGAAGCCCTGGTCTTCTCTTTTACCTCTGTCTTTAGGGTTTGTTGATGTGGTTGATGATTCACAAGTAAGGCCGCCTCCCACAGTTACACAGAATCCTGTTCCATTCTGTTTCCTAAGGTACAGCAGGTGAGCCAGGAGGATTGCAAAAGAGAGAAGGCACCTCTCACAGGGGACTGTGACTCTGGTCAGCGAGCCAGGCTCTGGCTCTTCCTTTGCGCCATGCTACTGGACCCTCCCGAGCCCAACTGATTGGTCCAGTGTGGACATCCAGTGGGGTGGCTGTCAAATCTACTGGGGGCTCAGCTAGGAGTGGCAGGTATCTGAGCCATGGCAGCCAGGAAACGGGTTAGCAGCAATGTTTGGAAGCCCAGGCAGCAAGCACCAGAGTAGTGGGCTGGGGTCCATGTGTTTGGAGCAGTATGAAGGATATAGACCCTTGGACTTGAGCAGGCTTCATCTATCTCGACTTTCTCTTTGATGATAGGAATCACCTGGGATGGAGAGGGGTGCTTATTAAATACACAAATAAGCAGTTCTCTCTAGAAAGTCTAATTCAGTAGGTCTGGGGTAGGGCCTGAGCTTATTTATTTCTAGCAAGTTTCCATGGAATTCTGATGGGCTAGTCCTTGGACCACACTTCAGGTAACAAGGGCTTAGAGTCCCTTTCAACTCTAGATTCTACAGTGGGTTCATGTCACTAAAACAACTCTGATTTTGTATGTAGTGGGGAAAGAAATTTGGACACCAGCATTCCTGTAGGACCTATCTGATGGCGACCTTGCTCTTGACTCTTTACAAAAGCTATTTCATTTAACCCTCTCAATACCCAACCTGGTGATTGTCTCATTGTCCTCATCGTACAGAAAAGGAAAGTGAGAATCAGAGAAGTTAAGTACTTGTCCAAGGTTGAACAGTTAACAGGTGAAGGATTTAGAATTCAAACCAACGTCAGATTGGTCCCGTGCTCATTAATTAATTAGTCAACATGTTCATTGATCCCCCAAAGAATTATTAAATATATCTATGGATTAAGTACTGTATGAGGTATTAGGACATAAGGTTAGAGAAACAGATGATGCACAAGCCCTCATGGAGCTTTAGCAGGAAAGGTGGCTTTTGAATGAGGAATAACACCACAGAGTGGAAACAGATCCCAAAGTTTTTCACTGCGTCCAGAGCAGCCACTCTGGTTCTAGAGGACTGCGTTGGTCTCCTTGTCCACCCGAGGAGGACACTTTTCCCCAGATCTTGACATGGCTGGTCCCTTCCTATCACCCAGACTTCGGCTCCACCGTCACCTGCTCCGTGAGGCAGTATGTCGCATAGCAGGTGAGAGTGCGGACTGTGGCACAGCACCTGGGCCTGCATCCAGCTCCTCCACGTATTGGCTGTGTGATATAGAGCAAGTTACCTCACCTCTCTGTGCATCAGTTTCTTCATCTGTTAAAGGGCAATAATAGTACCTACCCCATACAGTTGCTGTGAACATTAAATGAGTTAATATACACAAAGAACTTAAAATAGCATCTGTCAAACGGTAAGCAGCATGGAAACTTCCACTTCTGGTATTCCCTGAGCACCCTACCTAATCATGATGTACCCCCTTTTATTTGCACATATCCTATCACCCTGTTCTTTCTTCCTAGTCCTTGTGACCAAAGCACTCTGTGTTTACTCGTGTGTGGTCTGTGTCTCCACCTCCAGATTCTAAACAGGGGACCTGGGCATTGTCTGCACTCCATGTGCCTCCAGGCCCTGGGGCCAGGCCTGGCACCCAGCAGGTTCTCCATAACTCTTTTTTTTTAAGGTATATATATATATTTTAAATTTATTTACTTTATTTATTTATTTTTGGCTGTGTTGGGTCTTCGTTGCTGCACGTGGGCTTTCTCTTCTTGCGGTGAGCGGGGGCTACTCTTTGTTGCGGTGCGCGGGCTTCTCATTGAGGTGGCTTCTCTTGTCGTGGAGCACGGGCTCTAGGTGCCCAGACTTTAGGAGTTGGGCTCAGTAGTTGTGGCTCGCGGGCTCTAGAGCACAGACACAGTAACTGTGGCGCATGGACTTCGTTGCTCCGCGGCATGTGCGATCTTTCTGGACCAGGGCTCAAACCCGTGTCCCCTGCATTGGCAGGTGGATTCTTAACCACTGTGCCACCAGGGAAGCCCTATAACTCTTTATTAAAGGAGTGGACGAGTGCACATGAAGTCTGGGTTCCATGGAGAACAGAGCTGTGTTCTCTAGCCCAGGCCAAGCAGCCTTCCACGGAAATTAACTTAGACTCAACTACGTACTATACCCCAACATGAAAGCCATAGCCTCTGCCATTAAGAACAGATGATGGAAAGAAATAGATGGGCTTTGTTGGCCTCCACTGACTTCTCTGGTGAGTTGTTTGAGCCTTCCTGGAAAATCTTTAGAGGTTTTAAGCCCAGAAGCCAGAACATGAAGAACATCTCTTTGTTGAAGATTAGAGGCAGCAGTCTGTCTTAGCTAATGCTGGTCCGTGTCGTACCTTTGACATATTTAAACATGGATTTTTATATTTAATAAGTAAAAGTTCCCTCAGAGAGTCTCCAGAGCCTTCTGCTCACATTAATCATCTTCCTGAACACATGCTGCCATGTGCACTGGGGAGCTGGGCAAACTTTAAGGGAGGGGTGAGCAGCTAGAATCGCCAACCCATGTTGCCACTTCTTGTGAGCAAATGATAGAATGATGCAGATGTGTGGCTTCTGTTGAGCCTTCTTGAAAAATCAGCTATTTGATGGGGTGTGCCTCACCCTGGCTATTAGGAGTGTGAAATCAGGAGACATAAAAAAGTGTGCCCAGTCTGTAAATGCCTTTTTCACCTGCTTGCTGATTCCTGAAATCCTAATAGCAAAGTCTTTCTTTTTGCAAAGAGACAATGACTTGGGAAGCATATATATATTTGGGAGGGGAAAGTCTGTAATTAAAATTTAGTTTAAGTGATAAGAAGTTGACCTCGGGCCTTTTAGGTTGAAATATTTTGATAGATATATGTATATGTATAACCAATTCACTTTGCTGTACACCTGAAACTGACACAACATTGTAAATCAACTATACTCCAATAAAATTTTTTTAAAAAGAAATATTCTGATTGGGAGAAGACATAGGAGAAAGGATAGGAGACACATAGAGTGAGGTGGTAGGAAACAGGGAAAGGGCAATGCATCCGTCAGGTATTGCTACAGTAATGCTGCATAACAAATCATCCAAAACCTCAGTGATATATAATAAGGGTTTATTTCTTGCTCAAGTGTCCATTGGTCAACGTGGGTTCAGCTGATCTGTGCTAGGCTGGGCTCAGTTCTAAGCTGTGAGTAGAGTCCAGATCTGCTCCATGTGTCTCTCATCCTTCTTGGACCAGCTGCAAACTGAGGAATAAATGGAAACCCTCAACGCTTCTTCAGTCACAGGCTCAAAACTTGCTCACTGTCACTACCCTGTCCTCCAATTCTTTGGGCCAAAGCAAGTCACATGGCCAATCCCAATATCCGTAGGGCAGGGATATGCCTCCTGCAGAGGAGGTGGAGTGTCAAGAGAAAGAATATTGGCTGAACAGTAATCTTTCACAGGCCTGGGTATTGAAGGCCACTTTTGCCACTCCCCCAGGTTGGGAAGCCTGACGTGGGGCTCAGAACTTTCACTCCAGTGAGTGGACTTCTGTGGTGTAAGTGTTCTCCAGTTTGTGAGTCACCCACCCAGCTGTTACAGGATTTGATTTTACTGTGATTGCGCCCCTCCTACCATCTCATTGTGGCTTCTCCTTTGTCTTTGGATGTGGGGTATCTTTTTTGGTGAGTTCCAGTGTCTTCCTGTCGATGATTGTTCAGCAGTTAGTTGTGATTCCGGTGCTCTCGCAAGAGGGAGTGAGCGCACATCCTTCTACTCCACCATCTTGAACCGGACCTGAGTTTTTATTAAACTCTTCCCATGTCCTCCTGAAACAAATGTCTGAGACCACTATTTCTCCTCTCTCTACTTTTACCAGGGGATTCCTGTAATGCTGCTCCGGGCTGGAGAAGGGGAACTGTTTATCTAGTTATAAGGATCTACCTTTTCAAAGGGCAAGGTGGAGTGGCCTCTGGGAGCTTAGAATGGGGAATGCCAAGCCTTTGTGTCCATGTGGGTGTGACCGCAGGCATAGATACCTCTGTTGTTGGAAGCTGACCTCCCCCTACCCTCATGCTTCCCACAGCTCAACAAACAGTGAATTATTCCCTGGCTGGTAGCACTTTTTGAACCTCAAGGAATTTGCCAAATGATTCCAGACCCAGGCATCTGCTCAGTTCTCTACTGGGGACTCAGTTTTCTATTGGGGATAACCCTTGGTAAGCCCTAGTCCTCACTCACTTGTCCCTCTTTTGAAAAGGCCAGTGGAAGTGAGGGTCACAAAGTGTGACTTCCTGCTCTGCCCTCATGAGTGATGTGGTTCTGGCAGCTTTCTCAAACTCTTAGTCTTGTTTATAAAATGAGGTTAATAATACCCACCTCAAGCAAACGTGAGGATAAGGAAGAGACGTGCACATCTGAAACTGCATTCTGCCACGAGCTGAGGAAGCAGAGGGATTAAGCATTTAATGGAAACACACTGAGGGAGATGGATGAATACTTCATGGGTAGACTTACTTATGCCCATTTCACTGAGAGCTGTGGAATTAGGAGACTTGAAGTCTCTAAGTCACTGTTGCAGGTTGAATTGGGTCCCCTCCCAAATTCATGTGCTGAAGTCCTAACCCTCTCCCCAGTACCTCAGAATGTGACCTTATTTGGAAACAGGGTCACTACAGATGTTATTAGTTAATGAGGTCATTAGGGTGGAACCCTCATCCAATATGGTTGGAGTCATTATTAAAAGGGAAATTTGGACACAGAGGCATGACCACAAAAGAACACCAGGTGAAGATGAAGGCAGAGATGGGGTGATGTATCTACAAGCCAAAGAATGACAGACATTCCCAGCCAACCACCAGAAGCTAGGAGAGAGGCACGGACAGGGCTCAGAAAGACCCGTCCTTGCTGACACCTTGCTTTTGGACTTCTAGCTTCTTCTATCCTCTAGAGCTGTAAGAAAATACATTTCTGTTGTTTAAGCCTCCATGTTTGAGGTCTTTTGTTACAGCAGCCTTAGCAAAGGAGCACAGCCACTAAGATTCTGAAGGGTCAGAGCCTGGGTCACCAAGGGTCTACACGTGGAGCTGTTGCTAAGATGGTGCAGGGCTCAGGCTAACCCAGGGCTGCGACCTTGAGAGAAAGCATACTGTGCTCTCTCCACCCAAACCAAGGGAGACCTGGTTGAAAGCAATATTTAAGGCAGCCTTAGGGTGTCAGAAATGCCCCCACAGGGTAGACTGGGGAGTATATTCAGGAGGCCAGACCTGAGTGTGTCTACTCATTTTAGTTTCAGATCTACATTCTGTCTCCTTCCCTCAGCCTTTCATGTCCATGCCTAAGTCTCAACCCCTAGTACTCAACACCTTGATTTTTGAGCACCATCCTTGTATATATCTAGGAGCCATGGATCCTGGCCAAACTCTTTTTTCCTAATAGCAACCTTGACAAGGTGGCAGAAGCCACAGGGGAGAAACACTGGCAGATAGAATAATGGCCCTGCAAAGATATCCACGTCCTAATCTCCAGAGCCTGTGGGTATGTATGTTACCATGATCCAGGTGGACCAACATAATCACAAGGGTCCTTATATGTTGAAGACAGACAGATCAAAGTCAAAGAAGGAGAAGGGATGATGGAAGCATAGAGGGAGCAAGGAGGGAAAGGAAAGGGAGAGGGGGAGGGGGAAGACAGAGAGAGAGAGAGAATTGAAGGTGCTATGCTGCTGCCTTCAAGATGAGAAGGCCATGTGGCCCCCAGAAGCTGGAAAAGGTTAAGAAATGGGTTCTCCCCTAAAATTTCCAGAAGGAATGTTGTCCTCCTGACACCTTGATTTTAGCCCAGTGAGACCCGTTTCAGATTTCTGACCTCCAGGGCTATAAGATAATAAGGTTTTGTTATTTTAAGCCATGAGGTTTGCGATAGATTGTTACAGCAGCAACAGAAAATGAATACAACTGGGATGCTTTGACTTAACTCCAAATGAGGGGCTGCAGGCTGGGATGGTGACAGTCTCCAGCCCCACCTGCCCTGGCCAGAGACACATCACCCAGAAGCACTCCTTTCCTTCTTCCCAAATTGGTTCAGAACCTATGATGTGCCAGTCTCTGCCGTGTCCTCCGTCTGTGCTGCACGTGATCATATTTAATTTCTTCCCTCTCGGTTTCCTGACATTCCTTCTCTGCCCCAGCACCTGAGAGCCCCTGGATGCAGTTGCCAGATATAGCTGATAAATACAACATTGCCCAGGACATGCTTATACTAAAACATTATTCATTGCTTATCTGAAATCAAAATTAAATGGTGTTTTGTATTTTATCTGGCAACCCTCCACCTGGAAGGTGCCCAGGGAAACACCTGCTGAGTTAAGTCCTGGAATCCATTGGCTCCACCTAGGGAGATTTTCAGCTGGGTTGAACCCACTCAGCCACTACTCCTGTTCTCACTTGCCCAGCTCATTTATTTGCCCCGCACCCCAGCCCCCAGCCAGCTGTTTCCTTATTGCAGCTGCTGCTTCTGTGCTTCAGGGATGTAACTGAAATTAGGGCCCAAGAGGGAAAGACAGAGCAGGTGATGGAGAAGAGACCTAAGGGCAAGTGTGAGGACTTAGCTCAAACTGTCAGAGGTTCTGGTGGTGCCACACAAGGGGCATTTCTGAGGCTCTGTCTTCTCTGACCAGTTTGGACTGGTTTGGGGCCTTAGGAATGAGAGTGGCCTTCTGAGCCCTGCACCTTTGGTTTGGGGAGGTGTATTAGTCAGCTAGGGCTGCATAACAAAATACTACACACTGGGAGGCTTAAACAATAGACATGTATTTTCTCACAGTTCTGGAGGCTGGAAGTCCAAGATGAGCAGAGTTGGTTTCCTCTGAGGCCCCTCCTTGGCTTGCAGATGGGCTCTTGCTGCCTCTTCACATGGTTGTCTCTCTGTGCACGTGCAGCCCAGGTGTCTCTCTGTGTGTCCAATTTCTTCTTATAAGGACACCAGTCAGATTGGATTATGGCCCACCCTCACAGCCTCATTTTAATTACCTCTTAAAGGTCCTGTCTCCTAATACAGTCACATTCTGTGGTACTGGGGGTTAGGACCTCAACATATGAATTTTAAGGGGACACAATTTAGCTCACAACAGGAGGCCTGTTGGACTGGGATCTCCTCTCAGCTAAATGCTGTGGTGTGTTGAGTGGTCTGCTCACTCGACAAAGCCAAGGGCACAGCAAGTCTGGAAATCAAGACCCTAAACTTGTGAGGCCAAGCTTAACTGTAGTCACTGGCTAGTCCTGATGGAAGACAGGCTGATATTGCAGGTCCAAGGATCACAGATTCTTAGTCTTGAAATCGAGTCAAATTAGTGGTTTTCAAACCCCAAGGGGTTCCACTAAGATTTCAAGGAAGTTTCTCAAAGCCCTCAATCTTTCATCTCTTTCCCATTTGGGCTTCCATACAGAATTGCTTGGGGAGGTGGGGAGGAAAGAGGTTCCTCTGTGTTAAAATTTTAAATCCACTAATCTAGACCCAATACTTTATTTTATAGGTGAGGGATTCATTCATCAAACATGTTTTGAATACCTTCATGTATGATCCTCTTTGCTAGATTTGGGGTTGTTTGTTAATGAAACACAAGGCAACAAAAATTGACCAATAGGGTTTCCCTGGTGGCGCAGTGGTTGAGAGTCCACCTGCCGATGCCGGGGACACGGGTTCGTGTCCCGGTCCGGGAGGGTCCCACATGCCGCCGAGTGGCTGGGCCCGTGAGCCATGGCTGCTGAGCCTGCGCGTCCAGAGCCTGTGCTCCTCAGCAAGGGAGGCCACAACAGTGAGAGGCCCGCGTACTGCAAAAAAAAAAAAAAAAAAAAAAAAAATTTGACCAATAAACCCAGGAACCCTAAGCAGACTTGTCCTTACTTTTCACTGGTGTCTTAGTCTGTTTGGCTACTATAACAACATACCACAGACTGGGTGGCTCAAACAAAAAACATTATTTCACACAGTTCTGGAGGCTGTGAAGTCCAAGATCAAAGCACCGGCAGATTTGGTGTCTGGTGAGAGCCTGCTTCCTGGTTCATAGATAACCATTTTTTTGGTGTGACTTCACGTGGTGGGAGGGGTGAAGGATCTCTCTGAGCTCTCTTTTATTATTTATTTATTTAATTTTTATCGGAGTATGGTTGCTTAACACTGTTCTGTTAGCCTCCACTGCACAACAGAATGAATCAGCCGTACACTTTTTTTTTTTTTTTTTTTTTTTTTTTTTTTGCGGTACGCGGGCCTCTCACTGTTGTGGCCTCTCCCGTTGCGGAGCACAGGCTCTGGATACACAGGCTCAGCGGCTATGGCTCACGGGCCTAGCCACACCACAGCATGTGGGATCTTCCCGGACCGGGGCACGAACCCATGTCCCCTGCATCGGCAGGCGGACTCTCAACCACTGTGCCACCAGGGAAGCCCAGATATCCTCTCTGTTTTGGACTTCCCTCTCATTTAGGTCACCACAGTGTATTAGGTAGAGTTCCCTGTGCTATACAGTATGTTCCCATCAGTTGTCTATTTTATACATAGTATCAATAATGTATATGTGTCAATCCCCATCTCCCACTTCCTCCCCCCCCCCCGCCTTCCCCCTTAGTAGCCATACATTTGCTTGAGGTCTCTTTTATAAGGGCACCAATCACATTCATGAGGGCTCCACCTTCATAACCTAATCAGCTCTCAAAGACCCTACCTCTTAATACTATCCCATTGGGGGGTAGATTTCAACATATGAACTTTGAGAGGACACAGACATTCTGTCTATAGCTGGGATGCCAGCTAGTCCCTCTTTTCAAATGTGGGACAACTTGCCAGCCCTGTCCACAGCCACAATCTGAGTCTGTGAAAGTCTGCTTTAATATCCTTTAATATCATTTTAAATTTAATATCATCAATATCCTTTAATATTATTTAATATCATTTAATTCTCCCAAAAATCCTCTGAGATAAGTACTACAGATGAGGCCTCTAAGACTTGGGAGCAGAGGAATTGCCTGCTATCCCCCAGCTGGTAAATGCTGGGTCTGGGATGAGAATCCAGGTCTTTCTGACTCCAAAGTTCAAGTTCTCCATGACTTCCTGATACCACCTTTTAAAAGATGAGCCAGACTTTGAGCCTGAGCATCTGAGCAAGTGGAGGTACCATTAGCAAGCAGACAGAATCAGGAGAAGTGGTTTGCGATATGACAGATCATTCCATTTCAGATGATGAATTTGGGGTGGGGCCATCTTAGTGAAGGTCTGTAGATAATGTTAATCTGTAGATTTAACTGGGGAAGGGGGATTTGGTAGAAAGGTAGCAGGTGAAGGGACAGACCAGGAAGCGTCACATGGCAGGCTGAAAAATAAATTGGCCTATATTTGTCTCCTCTCTGATTTTTCTGAGAAAATAGACCTACCTTAATAATGTTGATAATTAGCCCAAGAGGTGAAAGCTCATTGACTGATAGCATCTCTCGGCTTCCCCATGATATGGCAAAGTGTACTATCTTCCCTCTAACAATAAACATAGAGATAGAAGCATCCAAGACACATGTGCAAAATGCCAGCTTTCAAATCCTCCACATTCAGGGAGCTCAGAGCAAGGCCATTGGTGAGTGAGTTTGGGGGGGAGGTGGGGGACAGAGATGGGATTTCTCATCCTTAGGCTTGTGTAGCACCAGGACTAGGAACTGTAAAGCATTATAGGAAATGAAATCACCAGCTATTGATTACTTAGGTTACGAAATGTCACCTAATCCCGACAGCAGCTTGGTGACATTAGAATGGGCCAGATCTGTCTCTGCTGTTTACTAGCTGTCAGACCTTGTACACATGGTCACTCCCCTGAGGCTCAACTTATTCACCTGTGAATTGTGGGAAATGAGGCCTCACACGTTGTTTTGAGATTTAAATAAGAAACCAGATGCTGCTTTGCAAGCAACCTTCTCGGAGCCTTCCAGGGTAAAATCTGAAACCAGCCTCCTTGGTAGAGGGCAGGGAGAGACTGAAGACAGAGGCAGCCCTCCAGATTGGTCGTGGCAAGTATAAGAAGCAAGGGGACTTTCTTGGGTGGCAGCAAGGTGAGTAGATCTCCACGCGTGCCCACAAGACTCTTAGAAGTTTACTCAGAGGCCTTCTCTGCACAGTCCAGGAGCCTCAGCACCACATTTCTATCTCAAGGCTGTATCCTTGGAGCAGCTTCTGGGAACAGGGAAGGCAAGTGGAAAGCATATTCCAGGGACAGGGGAGGGGAAGGGGAGCTTCCAGCTCAAGGGTCAACTGGCGGTAGCATCTTTTTGAAGGCCTCCTTTAACCCCATATGTACCAGACATTCATTCATCCTTCCATGAGTGTGTATTGTTACCCACTGTCACCAGTGACTTCACAATGCATAAAGCAGGCTTTAACGAATGTTGGTACTTCTGTCATCTAGGAAAAATTTGGTTTGGGAGTGGATTTTTCTGCCTACGTTTCAGTGGGAATGTGGCTCGGGTTCCAGGGACCAGCCTCACACAAGTTGTTCTGGGCAGCTGTGACCTAGAAGGGGCTGAGAACTTGCACATTCCTCTTTGAGACCTTTTCTTTCTCACCCTGGCCGCCTTCTCTCAGAGGTGCCCTCAAGATCAAGCCTTCCTCAGAGGTGGTTATGTGCTTAGTGTCAGGGAGCTTTTCTGATTGCAAAGACAACGGGAAGCCGACAAAATTAAGGGAGGGTATGGAATAATAAAAGCACATAGCAAATTCCGACCTACTGAATCCCACAGTACCAAAAATGGAGCACAACCCGTCATTTTGCAGGAAGGAATTGATACCCAGAGAGGGTGTGTGACCTGCCTGGAGCCACACAGCAAATTAGGGACAGGGCTAAATTTGGGACACAGATTTCCGGACTTGGGGTCCAAAGTATATCCTCTTTACCCACAGAGGACGTGTTTATGGTCAGCGAACTCGAAAGCAGTTTTTGCTGTACTTCATGTCCAGCGTGGAGGATTGGAAACAGAATGAGCCCGCCCAGTCAGCTTTACCTCTTGTCAAGCCCTACCTACTGCACACTCTGGGCAAGATGCCTCTGGTTAGGATGGTGCCGTCCCCAAAGCAGCCCGGAAAGGCCCGGCTTTGAGGAAGGACTCCATTCAAATGTATTCATCCATTCACTCATTCATTCACCCCCAGACACTTACTGAGCGCCTGTTATGTGTTATGTACAAGGGTGGCTGCTGGACAATTCATACTTGTCTGATCTCTCTTCTTGAGGAAGAAAGAGGACCTGAAATTCTTCCCAGGCTGAGCTGCTCAGAGCCAGGGTGTGGGGTGGAATTGTGGGGCTGGTCCTCAGCTGTGGCAACAGGTTTAGGAAATGTGGAATCTATGTTCCACTTGAGGGTGACCAGGAAGCCGGAGGGGCCATAGAGATCCGAATCAAGGAAGCACCTTGGCTGGAGCTGAGAACCAGCCACAGGGCTCAGAGGTAGGGTTGGGGAGGGGGGGATGGCACAGGAAGATGCCCAGAGGTACCCAGAGGAGTCCTGCAGGAGAGCAAAGAGATGGGAGGTAACAGCTAAGGGCGCCAAGTAGGCTTTGATAATACTTACCAGCCCTAACGAGTGAGTAGAGTACTTAAACATGGATTAGGAACACAGTGATGGTTATTTTAACTGTTCTCCTTAAAGAGAATGAGGGTGGGAAGGAGCAAAACCAAGGGATACTATAGACCAGTGCTTCCCAACCCCCTTCCCTCTTTTTAATTTTGCTAAAAAAACACATTAACTTTAAATTTACCATCTTAACCATTTTTAAGTGCACAGTTCAGTAGTTTTAAGTATATTTACATAGCTGGGCAAGAGACCCTAGAACTCTTTCATTTTGCAACACTGAAACTCTACACTGGCTAAACACTAAATCCCCAGCCCTTGGTAATCACTGTTCTATGTTTTGTTTCTATGATTTTTGACTACTTTAGATACCTCATGTGAATAGAATCTTACAGTATTTGTCCTTTTTCCCAGCCCTTTAAAAAAATCTATGTCCTGGCACTGTTCACAGGTGTGACAGTATCCCATTGGTAACATCTCCAATTATATATATACACACACACACACATACACACACACACGGGGGAGAGCAAAAGGGAGGGAGAGATGGCCCCAAATGCTCACACAGCCAAGTCTTGGGTAGGGATACACGCAGAGTTGGAAAAAGCCCTGTAGAAATTCTGATACTCCCCAAGAGTATGCCCCCCTTGTTGAGACTCACTGTTGTGGACAGAAAGAGAGTTCTCCAAAGCATCGGAGGCAGAGCAGGAGTCAGTCCCAACATTTATTGAGCACTCATGGTGTACAGAGTACTGGGCAAAGCACTGGAAGGAAATACAGTGGAGATTCAACAGCTACTGTCGCTCGCCTCCTGATTACATTTTAAGTGAATGGAGAAGATACACACACGAACATGTATAAACTAATATCTAGACACATGCATTTCTTATTCACCACTGCAAGTTATCATGAGAGTTTACCGAAGTAACTAGGGCATGAGAAGCCATTGGGACACATGGGCTAAGTAAAAATCAAAGATACATTTCAGTGCTCAGGTTCATACTTAGCACTCTGGTGATGAGTGGAAGCTACCAGAAGACACTAGAAAATACCAGAAACTTGGTGAATCTATTTTCTTAACTCTATTGGTCATTTTGTTTCAAATTTAAGAATTCAGTTTACCATGAAATAAAGGAAATTGACTCAACAAAGTACTAGAATACCTTTATGTTAAAAACTTTTTTTTAAAAGTAAAATCAGCCTATTGATAGTACCATTTCCAAAGGTCAGGCACAGATTCTGAAAGTTAATAGCATTTTTCATCTTTTTAAAAAAAGCTTCCATTATGTGAAAGACTTTCCAATATATTTCGTGAACAGAGATATTTTATTGCTCTATATTATATTTGGGAAAACTTGTTTATATTCTTACATGCTTTTAAAGTAGGGTTGCCAGATAAAATATAAGATATATTTTAGTGCATGGGACATACTCATACTAAAAAAAATTATTAATTGTTTATTTGAAATTAAAATTTAACCAGACATCTTGTATTTTATTTGCTAAATCTGGCAACCCTATTTTTAGGTTAACATACCTTTGGAATATCCAAAGGTTTCCAATAAGGTGTGGGGAGCAAAGAAGCTAATTTAGCTTCATTTATATGCTAACACTGTCAGAAGGGAAGGCTTATTCTTCTGGCAGGAAAATGGTAGGTTTTGTAGGATTTACTCAAATATTGGAGACATCTTCATTTCTTACACCTTTTATCATTACTATTTTAGCAGTGCACGTTTTAGTCAGTTGAATTTTTACCTTGAAATTTTTGACAGAGACGACTGGTTAGAATTATTAAAATAAGATTGTAGTCTGAGGAATAGAAAAACTAACATCTGGCTTGAAAAGTCCCCTATAACATATGTTCACGTCCTCAATAATTTCTTCTCTGTTAACACTTTATCCCCCCAACCCGCAAAAAAACAACAAATGTCAACACTCACATCTTGTTAAATTATACAACGTCCCTTCCCCTATTCATGATCACTTCCTGCCACTCTCTGCCCCTCCCCTTTCCATATTGATTTTTTTTTTGATAATTGAAAACACTAGCTCTTGTGCACCACAAAGAGTGTCTGTCAGGCATGGATCAATGGGTGGTCATGGACCCAAGAAAACAGGAAAAAGAAAAGCTCACCTCTCAGATGCTTGGAGGCATGAAAACTATGACAGAAAGTGGTGGGGAGGGAGGGAGGAGGGCTGGTAGACTGGATTGACACATTCTGTTCTAGAAATGCACTTCCTTGTATCTAAATGTACAGTTCATGTCTTATTTTAAGTTGAGATTCTACATTGGAGGAGAGATATTTCAACACCAATTTTGCAAAGAAAAGAAGTTCATGTAACTCCAACCATTGTAGAGGAATGTAGAATGATAACACTTTCTGAGTTCCAACCTCCATCCACTATTCTTTTTTTAAACACATCAAAGGGTATATCTATATGTAAAGAATGTACTTCTCTGTTCATATTCCACATACACATAAAATTACTATGAACATTAACAAACACATAGATTGTATTTAAAGGCATATACAGCCTTTGACTTTCAAAAGCTACTTGTTAATTGAGTTATTCTGGGCCTGACTCCACCTGTTTCCAGCTTGCCCAGGTGCACATAGGTTACAGCTCTCCTTTGTGCCTTGAGGTCTTTCCAGAAAAGAGGATGAGTATGAGAAATTAAGTTGAGGCAAAGAAGCCACGGGGTTTCATATCACCATGTAAAGGTGGAGTTAAGCAACATATATTATTAAAGCAGAAAAATATTTCTATGCCCCCTCTGGCATTTAACATTCCTTATGCTAAGACAGCATTCCATCCAGCTGCTTGCCACATACCCTTTTCTTTTCAGAAATATAAGTTCCAAATTCCATCGTTTAGACAACTTTCCATATGCTGTTCTGATGACGACATAAACTTTTGTCTCTGAATGCCCCTGACCGACCTCAAGGAGAACAAGTCAGGCTGTTCTTTTACTACAGAAAACGGCCGGAAGAGGGTTTGCTTTGGGTTCCCATTCGTGGTCATGATGAGGTGGGTGGCTACAGAATGTACGTGAAAGAGTGATGGACTCCCCAGGGCCAAAGTAGCCCCCCAGATTTTGCATCAACAGAAGCAGCAGTGCACAGAAGGGTGTCCCTATGGGGGGTGAGAGCCCCCTCTAGAGCCCCACTTCTAAGGCTCAGTAGGGTCCGCGTCCCAGTTTGAACACGTACTTGGCAATTACACGTGCAGGAGGAGTCCTGTTGGACTCCTGTTACTGGCCTGCTGAGGTTTTTCTCATGGTGACTGGTATGGATACTGCCTGCCTGGAGCTGCCTGGAAACCCAGTCCCGGCCCCGCCCTAGTAGTGTTCCCCTGGCACCCGGACGAAGGATGCCAAGCAGACAAGGAACAGTTCCCACTGGGGATGGCGCCTTCCCGCTCCTTCACTTCCCGCTTCCTCTTCCTCCTGCTTTCTTCTTTTCCTCCTTCTCTGCTGCCTCCCTCTGTCCCCGCTCCATCCTTTGGCGCTGGCGGCCAGGGCACAGCTCACGGGGGCGGGGCAGAGGCGCTCGCGTGGCTGTACGAGCGCCTGGACAGAGAGGCCCGGGTGGTCCTGCTCTCCACCTCCTGCCCTGCCTCCCCTCTCGCTCCTGGGGGACCAGGGTTGGGGCAGCAGGGGAACGTGGCCATGAAGCCGAGGCGGAACCGCTGGTTCATGAAGCAGTAGATGATGGGGTTGACGCAGGAGGAGGTGTAGGAGAGCAGGAGGATGAAGGAGATGGGGGTCCCGGAGAGGCGGTGTTCGGCAGAGGCGGTGTCAAAGGCCCGCCAGGCGTTGGCGCTGAAGATGGGCATCCAGCAGAGGAAGAAGAGAACCACGATGACCATGAGCATGCGGATCACCCGCTTCTTGGCCATCAGGTTGGTCGCGGGGCTGCTGCTTCTCATGCGGCCGAGCCTGCCGCCACCGCTGCTGGACAGCTGCAGCAGCTCCAGCTTCCCTGGAGCTTGCTTGGACCTCTGCAGGTAACACCCATCGGTGGCCTCGTATCTGCCGCTGCTGCCGAGGCTCGGCTTCCTTTCTGGGTGGGCAAGGGATAACACTTATTTTTCGGGATGGGTCATGCAAGACAGAAGGCATGGAACCCCTGCCCCCTGCATCAAGGGGCTAAACCACACTTGAACTGTACTATTGGGCAGGCGACCTCGGGCCTGCCTTGACATGGGTAGGTGTTGTTTACACTAGTCCTTTCCTTCAAATGAAAAGCTACTTAAAACCACTAAAATAATATATAGTATCTGAGGTACATAATTTATAATAGTAAAATAATATTTTACATATGTAGATTATAAGGATAAAAAACTGTTCAAGAATGAATAGGCACACTCTTCTTCCAGCTCCTCAGGGGGAAGTTTCCTGCTTGCTTGGGAAACCTCCAGACTGCTTTTACTGGGAGGACTCTGCATAATGAGCAAAAACCAAAGAAGACCTTGAAGTTGTATAAGTGGTAAAGAGTTGAGGAAAGGGGTGGAGTGAGAAGGGGGGGCGAGTGATACCAACAAAGGTGTCAGGTAAGTTTCTCTGACCAGTGCACTATAATGAAGGGGGGGACGGGAGGCTCTGTGGCAGCTGCAACGGGAGTGAAGGGGAGGAGAGAGAATGGCGCCTGGAATTACAATTTGCTTTGGTTGCGGAAGGGGGTCCATTTGAATGCAACGGCACAGGGAGCCTGGGACCCATGGGCCCTCAGCTTGTAACTGGGCGATGTGTGTATTATTTCATCTATTCCAATCAGCACCCTTTTGAGAGGAATAATTTCTTCATTTTACAGATGAAGAATAGAGACACTGGGTCTCATGACTGTGCCTTAGGACACAGAGTATCCTAAGAAGACTTTTGAAAACCTCTAATATACCCTATACACACTCTGGGTATATCTATTTAAGTTACAGAAAATAAGCTTTTGTAATCTTTTGGCATAAACATACAGCTAAGAGATAGTTACCTCTAGCAGACTTCTTCTGGCTAGCATCAAATTTTATTCCCTGGTAAAGTTCCAGAGAGATTAATCCATATGCCACCATCATCACAATTCCAGGAATAAGAAAGAGGATGAGTAACAGGAAGGTGTGCCTAATAAAATAAAAAGCAATCCAATAACCATCATCTCTAGCATTTCAAACTCAGATGAGATGGAATAAGCAAGGTTCATCTCCATTTTAATGAGTCTGAGGAAACACATTAATTACTAGGATTTAATATCTTTGGAAATTTCCCATCTGGAGGGTCAGTCATTAGAAGTTGTTTACTTCTTTTCTTTCAGATAAAGTCTCTTATGAAGGACTAGTTAAATTTGAAAAGTTTGGTGTAAGTCTGTGCCTGAAACAAGTCTACATTTAAAACAAATGAGAGCTTAAAAAGGAAAAAAAAAACAAGCCAATGAGAGTAGGTGAATACCTCAATAAAATGGTTTCTGAAATAATAGTAATAATAAGAGCTTACATTCATTGATGACTTATTCAATTTCAATATAGCATATATATATTACTATATCTAATTCCCATAATAACTTTTGAGGTAGGTACTATTAACATAATACCCATTTTACAAATGAGGAAACAGACTTAGAGACAATAAATAATTTGTCCAAAGTTACACAGCTCGTGGCAAAGGTGAGATCTGAACCCTAGCAATATGATTCTAGAACTCATGCTCTTAAACATCACAATATACCATTTGTTGACTTTATAGCAACAGAATCATCTAATGCATAGGTAGCAATGATGGAAAACCTCCTTGGTTTTGCAAAATAAGCATTCTGGCTGTTCTGACCCATTGGCACAGCGGCAAGCTTGTTCTAGTGCCTGGTGGGCCAGAGCTATGCTTTCTGTAAATATGTTTGATTCCTGAAGAATTGCAGCCTCCTTCTTTATGAGTCTGGCCCCTAAATCACTTTTGCAGTCTGGCATGTTAAGATTACGCGATTAGGCCATAAAATTGTCAGAGGCTCACAGTGGCTGAGCCATTTCTCATTTCAATTGGACGTGTTTTGATAAGAGTTCTTTTCGAGTCTTGGAAAAGTCCCTCATTTGCAACATAACTCTTTTTGTGTGTACGCGTTACTTGGATGAAATGAAAAAAAGGAAGGCAAAGAAAGCAGAGATGACCTCAGTTTTGAGCTATTTTTTTTTTAAATCCTTGTCTGAAGTTTCCAACATCTGTGTTTTTTAGGGTTGGTTTCTATTGCCAGTTTTTTTCTATGTACAGCTCATATTTTCCCATTTATTCCCATGTCTAATACTTTTTTAAATTTTTTATTTATTTATTTTTGGCTGTGTTGTGCCTTCGTTTCTGTGCGAGGACTTTCTCTAGTTGCAGCAAGAGGGGGCCACTCTTCATCGCGGTGCGCGGGCCTCTCACTATGGGGGCCTCTCTTGTTGTGGAGCACAGGCTCCAGACGCGCAGGCTCAGTAGTCGTGGCTCACGGGCCCAGTTGCTCTGCGGCATGTGGGATCTCCCCAGACCAGGGCTCAAACCCGTGTCCCCTGCATTGGCAGGCAGACTCTCAACCACTGAGCCACCAGGGAAGCCCTTGAGCCATTTTAAAATATCTAACTCCCTCCTTCTAAAACATGCTGGGAACTGGTAAACATAATGTCCTGCATTTGTGTAGCCTTTTTAAAGATATTTAGTGACATTTTCATAAACATGCTCTCATTTGAATCTCACATCCATCTAATGAGGTAGATAAAAAAATATCTTTATTCTTAAATCTTTGTGTAGATAAAGGACTTGAACGTCAGGGAGGTGATATGAACTTGTCCAATATCACCCACTAGTAAGCAAAGAAACAGGTACTAGAACCTTGCCTTTTAATTTCCAGTACAGTGTCCTGTGCAAGTACCACAGTTGCAGCTCTAAGAAAAACCACATGGGATTCGAAACTCATCCTTGGCTCTACCTCCAGTTCTTGGAGAATCAGAGCTCTTCCAGAAGCACACTGCATAGTGGTTAAGACCAGATGCTCTCTTATCTCTTCTAGGTTTGGGACCTGGAGCAACGTGCTTAACCTCTCCATGTCTCAGTTTCCTCTGTAAAATGGGGACAATAATAGTACCCACCCTATAGGGTTTTGAGAGGATTAGTTGAATTTATATATATATATATATATATATATATATATATATATATATATATATATATATGGCGTTTAAAACACAGCACTCTAAGTGTTTGCTGTCACTGTTACTCTAGAAAGAGGTTAGAGCGAACCTTCTCAATAAGTCTCCAGGAGACTGATCCCCCAGACACTGGACAATACATTTCAGTTTTTATTAAACCTGCAAAATTATATCGAGTTGTATTAAACAAATAAACTCATGCAGCCTTACCAGGACTGCTGCATGACATCATTTGGCAGTAGAAAACGGCACATGTTCGCAGTCTGATTGTTATTTTTGGTAAAAGGCACCAAGTTGCTATAAATCGGGTATGGAGTCATGGTAAAGGAGAGGCACCAGGTAGCGGCAATCACCTTCAAAGCGTGGGATTTTGTCTGCCAGACTCGGGACTGTAAGGGCTTGCAAATTGCACCATATCTCTCCAGCGATATGGCTACCAGATTAAAGGTGGAGACACTCACAGAGGTGCCTGGAAAAGGAACAAAGAAGCTGGTTATGCAGGCTCTGAAATCCAAAGTTTATTTTGTGCAGGTTTGATAGATAGCAGAGGAAAATGCTCACAGGGTAAGAATATTGTGTATATATATCTAAAAAAAATGATTTATTCCCAGCTTTGTCCCCAAAACGATTTGAGGCAGGTAACGAAATGTGTTTGCAAATACATCTTATTGCCAATTTTTAGATAAGTTTATTGAACTTTGATTACAACCAACTCCTTCCTAGGCTGAAGGTGCTCATTAATTAATAACCAAGTGGATGAAATATGTTCCTATCCCACAGAAGAGATTTCTGAGTGACCTGTAGAATAGCTTTAGTTTTGAGCATGATCTGCATAGGTAAATTGACCTTTTAACCCAATATTCTCAAGGACTGTGAGCCTGAAAATTCAGTGGGGTCTGAGCTGGGAGCATTAAAACTCTTCCTGAAAATTTCTAGTACAGACATTTTTTTAAAGATTTTTTTGATGTGGACCATTTTTAAAGTCTTTATTGAATTTGTTACACTATTGCTTCTGTTTCATGTTTTGGTTTTCTGGCCACAAGGTATGTGAGATCTTAGCTCCCTGACCAGGGATCAAACCCACACCCCCCTGCATTGGAAGGGGAAGTCTTAACCACTGGACCACCAGGGAAGTCCCCAAACTGTTTTTAAGAGTGAAACATTCTAAGTTTCAAAATGGAGTGTTGGAAAAATACCTAGTGAAAAAGGAAGAAGGGGAAACTCTCCATATCATAACTAACGTTTTTCTCTGGGTGGAAGGGCTAGGGCCTGCTTTCTCATTCTCTTTGCTTCCTGTATTTTGTAAAAGGAACGTGCATCATCAGTGAGGAAGACGTCAAAACACCTCGTTCAAAAGGATATACTTACGCATAGTCAAAAAAGCTTAATTTTCCTTATTTTTTGTATTTTGTGTGTGTACATACTTATTATAATCTCTTATCCCCTTAAAATTCCCTTTAATTCTTCATCCATAAATTCAACTGATTCTTCTCTTATCTCTTACCATGATGGAGGAGTTCTTAGCCTGGGGCCTTTTGTGAATCTATGTATAAAAATATTCTTTTTCTTGGGAGAATAGCCATAGTATTCCTGAGAGACTTGAAGGAATCTACAACCCTGAAACCGTTCTATAAGAACTTACATTCTGAGACAGGATTTGCTGTGTTTTATAGGACTTTACTCTAAGGAGTTGATGACATCTGAATTAGAGGGTACAGCCCCAAAGTCCTCAGAGTCAAGTCTGTACAATGGGTCCACTGTACTTATAAACCCACCAGCAGGCAAGCAGTCTTTTTTTTGGCTATGTATGAGAAGTTTAATGAGTGTTAACTATTAGAAACAATATTGAGGAGAACATAAAATTAAGGGAAGAATTGAAATCACTGGAATCAGAAATCCAACAAAACCATTATGGTATTGCAAGCACTTTCAGAATTATCTTGCTTTTCATTTTCTAGAACAATCCTGGAAATTTTCAGGAAGAGTTTTAAAGCTCCTAGCTCAGACCCCAGCTATTTTAAAACACTTTTGGTTGTGGTGAAACTTACATAACATAAACTTAATCATTTTAAAGTGTTCTGTGGCATTTAGCACATTCACAACGTTGTGCAACTACACAAGCACTCTTTTTAAATCTCTTTCCACAAACCTTGGTTAAGATTATTAAATATTATCATAAGATATATACAGACAGGTCTTGAAAGCCTAAAGCACTATGAGATGTTGGTTATTATTATTGCGTCATTGTTTAACAATGATCCTTTTCATTTGTGAGTCCATTTTTCTTTTCAGAGGACTGGACCCAGATTGACACTTTCTTGGTTATTTGTCCATGTCATGCAGATCAGTTATTCATCATCATTTTGTCACTGCTGGATCCCACTTCCTCAATTGGGAGAAATAAAGGCTTTTAAAGCTTTCCGGTCATTGAAGGCTGCCCTAGCCCAACTCAGCTCTGCATATTTTGCCTGGCTTAGGTCAGAACAAACAACAACTCCTTCCTCAATCTCCGCCTCTCCTCCTCCTCTCCCAACTAATTCTCAGAATGGGCAAGGGACAAAGCATTTTGGCAGACAGAGGGGACAAAGAAACATGTTTTGTTTCAGCCTTGGAAGAGCCACAGGAGTTGGCAAAGCGAGGTCATGTACTCACCACTGTTGTGGCTACCGATCTGGGTTCAAGTCAGCTCTGTAGCTTACCACCTGTGTGTCCTTGGGCACATTATTAACCTCTCTGTGCCTCTGTTCCCTCCTCAGTGAAACAGGGAAGGATAACTGTATATTCTTTATAGGGTGGTTGGGAGATAAAATATGATCATGGAAGTAAAAACTTAAAGCAATTAGGAGACTATCTGGTGCTCAAAAAATGCATTCAAAAATATTAGCTCTTGTGACTTTTATTATCATCAGCATCATTTTGATTGGCAAAGGCAGAGAGCTGAATATCTCAGCCAACCAGTGTCAGCTTAGCGACCCACAGGCTCTAGGAACAAATTCAATTCCTCGTCTAGTGGCAGAGGTCTCTCTCTCTCTCTCTCTCTCTCTCTCTCTCTCTCTCTCTCTCTGCCTGAGATGGTCCCAGACCCTGGGAAAACAGTCTGGGAAGTGAATCCTGAGAAGGGAATCTAGAACTCTGATGAAACTGGTTTTCAAATAGCCCCTGTTCCCTAGGAAAGCCAGAGCAACAGCAGAAAAAGCCCTCTTCCAGCACCCTGGCCACCCCAAAAGCCATGCCTTGGGTTGGGTAGAGCTCAGAATACAATCAACGACCTCCAGGAAGGAACAGAACAGCTTGCACCTGTCTTACTTTCTAACAGAAGCAAGCAAAACCAACCTCTTCTGTGGCTTCTTACCAACTTATTCCACTTTGAGAAACTGACCCCTAAAACTGGGGACTGACTTCTGGGGAGTTATGAGGACTGACCCCCCTTAAAGCCAGCTCCTCTGTCCTTACACCTAGCCCTACACAGACAGATGTTTTGTTTTGGCTGTTAGGGGTTGGGGAAGGTCTGGGGCTGAGCGGGGTCTGGGGCGAGCTCCAGAAATAGGCACCAGCAGCAACTCATCCATGAAGTAGGTGGTGGTCTTGCAGACAGCGCTCCCAAAGATGAAATCCTTGAGCAGGTTGGGGATGAGGTTGAAGGGCGTGCAGAAGAGGCAGAGCGTGAGGTCACTGACAGCCAGGGAGAGCAGGAAGATGTTGGTGACCGTTCTCATCCTCTTGTTCCGAATCAGCACCGTCATGACCAGCGTGTTTCCCAGCACACTGAGCAGGAATATCAAGGAGTACAAGAGAATCTGCACGGCTGGCTGCCACTCTGAGAGGAGGAACGGAGACGAGGGATGGAGGTTATGAGAGCAGAATGTTAAAACCTAGCACGCACAGCGAACACTTATTTCCTGCCGATTTTTTTTTTTTCAGGGGCGGACATCATTGAACCCAGATCTCCCTGTACTTACAATATTTTGCAGAAACAAAGTGAGGAGAGCACAGAGTGATTCAGTTGCTTCTAAAATGTTGGTCTGTTAAAGGATCACTCACTCAGGGAACCACTTTTTCTTAAGAACAAAGCTCCTCTAGTGAATAGTGATTGCTTTCTTTCCTAAGCTGCTAAGCATTATTTTGCTATAATCACTTCTTCACACTGATTTCCCCCAAGAAAAGGCGACAGCTAGATTGCGACAGCACCTTTTCTGTGATGCTTGTAAGTTCAAGCTTTTACACTTGTCCTTGCTTCTGGCTCCACTTCAGGTCCTCCTCCCACTGCTTTTGTGCCCCCAAGTCCTGTACATTAATCCCAACTCTCCCCTGGGGAACAAGAAGAACATTGGACTCAATTCTTCTTTTTGATCTCTTATTCAAACTTCTGAACAGATGACTTTACCCAGCCTTGTCTCACGAGGACTTTGTTATATTTTCGCAGTCAGCCTTGCCTTTGCTGATTTCTTCCCCCAACTTAATAGTTTTCTGAATTAAAATATCAGCCTCTGACACCTACCTTTGGAAGCATGGGGCTGATCCAAGCAGAAAAGCGTCTTGTTTTCGATCCCCAGTTCGCAGGGAGGCGTCATGTTGCTTCCATTCAAGAGAAGGCTGTCCACATCCATCCTTGCTTGCTGCTTTTCACCAAGCGCTGGCGAGCTGATGAATGGCTCACTCTCGGCTCATTCCTCTAATGACCGACTGGAGAGTTTCCCAAATGCAACCTGCCGTGGAGGGGCAAGGGGGTTGGGGGAGTGATTGCCAGGTGTGGGCTTCTGAAGCCATTCTTAAAGGCGACTGGAGTTCCACACACTCAGGCCAGCTGGGCAAACATGTGCACTCCTGTCTTGGAAAGAGCAGCTGATGCAAGGCAAGCCTGCCCCACCTTCCAGGCCCACCCCATTCCTGGGCCAGCCATGGGGCCCTGCGCACAGACAGCCTGATTGTAACTTAACCCTTCCTGGAGTGTCGCTGCTTTTCCACACACATGCACACAGGTGTGGACACACACATACATGGACACATTACCTCTCTTCTCTGTATAGGAACCTGTCACCGTCCCAGACATAGGCAGAATAAAGCCCAAACTGGCCGTGTGAGACAGAAACAATTAACACAGTAACAGATACCATAATGCAGAGCATCAGGACTAAAGGACACGGAGGGACTGTGTTTCTACCTCCTTATATAAAAGCAGTTAGTGCCTTTTTAGCTTTGGACCCATGCCCAGCAGTGTGTGTGGATATAACTACTGGTTGTTTAAGCTTTTACCAACCACAGGGTTATTTCTCTGCCCTTGGAAACTGAAAGAAGGGGGGTACTTTGACTATACGTGCCTTGATTCTTATTACAGAAACACTTTAGTAAGATTTTCCATTCGTTCATTTATTCACTCATCCATTCATTCAGCACATGTTCATTGAGAGTCAGCCGTTTGCCAGGTACTTTTCTAAACACATAAGCAGATAATGAATGAGATTATTTCAGATGTGTAAAGCACCACAGAGGAAGTCAAGCAAGAAGGCGTAATTGAGAGGGATGGATGGGGGGTGCTAATTTAGGCAGGGTGGTCAGGAAGGGCCTCCCGCAGGAGGGGACTATGATCAGAAAGCTAGATGACAAGGAGGAGGAAAGCTTGTGCCGATCTGGAGGAAGCTGCTTCTAGGCAGGAGTAGCAGTCTTCTTGGCAGAGGTCACAGCAGGAACAAAGGCCCTGAGGTGGGAATGAACTTGAACTCTTTGAGTTCAGTTAGAAGTAGGAATGAGGTGGGAGGTTAGGATAGAGAGGGGGACCTGGCCGGGAGCTCTGGGTTTTCCGTGAGGCTTTGTGGTGCCGGAAAACTCCTCCAGCCCTATTGCACACATACTCTCCTCAGTTGAGACCTTTGGGACAGCAGGTGAGAGCGGAGGGCCCTGTGTTTCTCACATGTTGCTTGGCCCAGCTGAGACCTGGTCTAGATGCCTCTGGGACGCCTTGTGTTTTGACAGCTCTCTCAGTTGACAGAGCTACGTGTTATATATTTGCTGAATCCCTGCCAGACACACATGAACTAATGGACTTTTTCACCATCCAGGCTCAGTGGAGCTGAGAAGAGAGTGGTACCCCTGTTCTTTGAAACCATGAACAGCTCACGTTGAGGCACTTAGAAAGAACTAGAAATTCGAGGAATGTTGGAGAAGCTAACAGTAAATATTAAGAAGACAGGCTTTGGCATCAGACAAACCCAGGGTCAAATCCTGGCTTCACTGGTTACCTGCTGGGAAATACTGGGCAGGTTTCTTAACCTAAGGCTCATTTCCTTCTTCTTTCAAATGGGGACCAAAATGACCTCATAGATATTTGTTATGAAGATTGGTTGCCTCAGGACAGTGCGTGACACAGAAAAAGTGTTCCATAAATCACAGAAAATAACAACTATTATTATTATTATTTTCCTTTTACACACAAGGAAATTGACTCAGAGTGGCCATGTGATTTGCTGGCGAGAACCAGCTGTGGATACTCCCTCACTGGCCGGCAGCCCCACCCTCACTCCTCTTCCTGCAGCATAGAGCTTTCTTCACTGTCCTAGTGTCCTGTAGCCCGTTTGGAGCCAGAACCTGTGTCTCTGCCTGTCATTCCTGCCTCGGTTCCTGTTGGCTGAATCTTCTCAGTCTGCAGACTGATACGGACCCTGCCCACTAGGAGGGGACCCTGTGCAATACTGTCCTGATTTGGAAAGGGATAAACATTCAGATTCTGAGCACTGGGTATAGCTAAATTTCACTGCACTGCTGTTCCCAGCAGCTGCTTTAAGTCCATAGAGGGTGCTTCCTAAACACGTTCCTCAGGCCCTTCGGCTGCTGCTCCAGCCACTGCAGGGAACCTGCTGTTTAGGGTCCAAGAGCAGAGAGGCAGAGGGCTGGTGTCCACCTGCCCTGAACTGAAACGAAGCCCAATTTGGAGCGTTTCTCCTCCCTTCCTTCCTCCCTCCCTCCCTCCCTTCTTCCTTCCTTCCTTCCTCCCTCCCTCCTTCCCTTCTTCCTTCCTTCCTCCCTCCCTCCCTCCCTCCCTCCCTTCTTCCTTCCTTCCTTCCTCCCTTCCTCTCTCCCTCCCTCCCTTCTTCCTTCCTTCCTTCCTTCCTCCCTTCCTCTCTCCCTCCCTCCCTTCTTCCTTCCTTCCTTCCTTCCTCCCTCCCTCCCTCCCTTCTTCCTTCCTTCCTTCCTTCCTTCCTCCCTTCCTCCCTCCCTTCTTCCTTCCTCCCTCCCTCCTTCCCTTCTTCCTTCCTTCCTTCCTCCCTCCCTCCCTCCCTTCTTCCTTCCTTCCTTCCTCCCTCCCTCCCTCCCTTCTTCCTTCCTTCCTTCCTCCCTCCCTCCCTCCCTTCTTCCTTCCTCCCTCCCTCCCTCCCTCCCTCTTTTCTTTCCTTCCTTTCTTCCTTCCTCCCTCCCTTCCTCCCTTCTTCCTTCCTTCCTCCCTCCCTCCCTTCTTCCTTCCTCCCTCCCTCCCTCCCTTCTTCCTTCTTGCCTTCCTTCCTCCCTCCCCCCTCCCTTCTTCCTTCCTTCCTTCCTCCCTCCCTCCTTCCCTTCTTCCTTTCTTCCTTCCTTCCTCCCTTCCTCCCTTCTTCCTTCCTTCCTTCCTTCCTACCTTCCTTCCTTTTTTCCTTTTATCCTTTCTTCCTCCTTTCCTGCCTTTCTATTCTGTTCTGTTCATCCATTGGCAGAAAGAAAGGGTGGAGTGCAGGAGAGTGGGTCCTAGAAGTTTTGTAAACTCACAAAGAGTAAGTGTGGCACATTTGAGTGCTGTGCTTTACGAACTTTAGTGCAAATCTGATCACTGGGCTTAGTGGTTAAAAAATGGGGATTCCCGGGCTCCCTTCCCAAGGATTCTGATCCTTCTGCCCCAAGCCTGGGAATCTGCACTTTTATCCAGCATTCCTGGTGATTTGGAGGCCAGTGATCACAGGATTACCTCTTAGGAAGCTCCCTGGAAGCTGGTAAGTGTGTGAGAACAGGTGTCAGATGGCGGAAACCTAAGCCTGAACTTCACCCCAGTTGTGAACATGACCAAATTACTTGACTTTTCTGAGTCTCAGCTTGTTCATCTGTAAAACAGGCATAATATAGCCCTACCTCTAAACAAAGCAATGCATGGAAAGCACCTCGAAAAATGCCTACAACATAGGGCTGGGCTCTAATTGTTACTATCAGTGGATAAGAGTAATCCTGGGAATGCTCTATTTATCCCCGTTATCATGGTCAGGTTAAGGGTTTGTGTCTCCAGTACATCAGCACAGTGCCTGGCATACAGTGTGTGCTTGGGGAATGGGAATAAATAAGGAGTAAAAAATCAGGAGAGCCTGTATTGCATTGCTTATTCTACCCTTCTATATCTCTATTACATCGGTTCTTTTCCTGGCCAGCTCTGGATTTTTCAGTCTGACTTTCTGAGCCAGTGTTACCACAGAACTAAATTTAAAAAGAGAGGATTCCAACAAGAGACATTAGGGCTTTCAAGGGGAGAGCTGATGCATTTTTCAGGATGTTAGCCCTTACTTCGTTCCTCAGCACACATTTATCGAATGCCTTCTAAGTGCCAAGCAAGGTGCCAGGTGCTGGGGATAAGCCATGAACCAAGTGGATGGAACCCTGCCCTTGGGAAATTCTCTGTGCACTGTGAGAAGCAGGTAATAAACAGATGGGGCAAAATAAAAGTAGCCTTCTCACCTCGGAGCCCTACCTTCTGACTGAGCATAGGCCCAGGAGAATTGATAAAAATTTACTAAACTGAGTTGAAATGGTTTAAGTGCCTCCCCTCTCTCCGAGCCACAGAGTTTGGGTGTCTCCTGCAGTCCCCAAAGCCCTGTGGGTACTGAGGACTCTTTTCTGGCAAACGCTCCCCTAGGAAGACAGAACGTGAGCAATCCTGCTGGAGCCCTGGATAAAGAAATTGGTAGCTGTTCCCCCAAACCATTCTCCATCTTAAGAAACAATTGTTCTAAAACACATAACAGATTTATTTGGATTTTTTTCCTCATTATAACATGAATCATATGCTCATGATACATGTTAGGCAAATTTTTTTAAATAAAGAAAAATAGATAAATAAAAATATTATACAAATACATTTCAGAGCCCCACATGATTTATCCTCAGAGAATCACAGTCCAGAAGCCAGAGGTAGTTAACAGGTAATGTCATGTTGCAGGATTCCCAATTCTTAGGGCAGCCTGACATTTCTTCAAATGATCTTGCCTCCCCTCTACAATTTTCCCCCCTCTCTGCTGCTCAAAATGTCACTCTCTAAATTCCTTATTCCTCGTTCTCTTTCTAAACTCACCCAGACTGCTGCCTGCTAGGGTTTTTCTCTTTTCCTCCCTGTAACCATCTCAGATTTCTGGAAGAGCCTGACTGGGACTCCCCTCCCTCCTCACCCTGCACTGGCCACGTATGGGTTCCTCAGGAGGGTAGATGCACTGAGCCCTGCTGCCCTCAGAGGCTTGTGTGCAACTCCCTCTGAAGTCCTTCTCCCACTGGCTGCCCTTCTTGAGAAATCATATTGGATCCTTTCTGACAAGTGAAAAACCCCTCCTTGCTACAGAGGAGGGCAGACATCATGTCTCTGTTTGATAAGGCTGTCACTTAGCAAGCCATGGCTGAGTTTGGGCAGGTAGCTTTGCCTCGGTCTCCATTTCCTCACCTGTAAAATGGGCTAACAGAGGTAACACCTACCTCAGAGGGCTGCTGGGATATTACATGTCACAGTGTGTGTAAAGCACACAGCAGAGTGGTTGGCATGTCATAAGGGCTCAGTAAATAACAATAATGATAGCAATATAATAGTAATAATAATAATAATATACCATGTTTCATGTTGATGGGAACATTAAAATCATCCTTAATACCACTGCCTCAAGATAGACGTTTGTTTGTTTGTTTGTTTTTAAACATCTTTATTGGAGTATAATTGCTTTACAATGGTGTGTTAGTTTCTGCTTTATAACAAAGTGAATCAGTTATACATATACATATGTCCCCATATCCCTTCCCTCTTGTGTCTCCCTCTCACCCTCCCTATCCCACCCCTCTAGGTGGTCACAAAGCACTGAGCTGATCTCCCTGTGCTATGCGGCTGCTTCCCACTAGCTATCTGAGAGAGTGGCAGGACATATATACACTACCAAAGATAGACGTTTGTTAAAGACTTGGTAGCTATCCTTCCAGCCTTTACCTCTAACCACAGTTCATAAAAAGCAAATTTGAACGCCTACTTTATATACAGTATTCACCCTACCTACCACTTTTTGAAAATGTCTTTTTAAGGTAGAATTTTCTCTCAAAATGAGAAATATGGTTTTTGTAGGGTTCTGGAAAATGTATTTTTTTTAATTTAGACAAGAAAGTAAAAAAAAAAATTACAACTCCATCACCCAGAGAGTTTGAAAAGTGCTTTACACATATACTACTTTGTATATTCATTATTTTTTCATCTTCCTGTTTCGGTACTTCTCTATGGTATTATTTTTAGGGGTGGCTATTATTTCATTAAGAACACATACTCCCAATGACTAAAGTATTTCCATACAGTTGGGTACTTAGTTATTATTTGTAGCCTTCTGCTTTTATAAGTGACACTGTAGTGAACACTTGTGCATATATATATGCACTTGACGTACATTGGCAACCTCGGGGCTGCCATCAGCACCACTCCAAGGGCAGCGCTCACATTGAATGCACTGTCACTGCCACTTCTTAGAGCTGCCAATGAACGACGCCTGGCACTGGTGGCCTGAGGCCTGGGCAAATAGCTTTCTAAAGGATCAGATTCGTTTATAAGGCTGCTGTTTATTAGTACTGGTTTATTATCCTTTTATCAGCATTTGATATTATGAGTTCACATTTTCATTTTGCTAATTTAATCATTGAAAAAAAGCACCTCGTGGTTCCTTTAATTTGCACTTTTTCTTTTAATTGAAGTATAGTTGATTTACAATACTACATTAATTTCAGATGTACTACATAGTGAGGCAATGTTTTTATAGATTATAATCCCTTTACACTTATTTTAAAATATTGGTTATATGCCCCGTGTTGTACATAACATCATTGTATCATATTTATTTTCTACCTAGTAGTTTGTACCTCTTAACCCCCTACCCCTATCTTGCTCCTCCCCCTATCCTTTTCCCCTCTGGTAACCACTAGCTTGTTCTCTGTATCTGTGAGTCTGTTTCTGTTTTGTTATATTCATTCGTTTGTTTTATTTTTTCAGATTCCACATGTAAGTGAAAACCTACCATGTTTGTCTTTGTCTGACTTATTTCACTTAGCATAATGCCCTCCAGGTCCATCCATGTTATTGTAAATGGCAAAATTTCAATCTTTTTTATGGCTGAGTACTATAATTTGCATGTCTTTTATTACCAAAGATGCTCCATATTTTCCATGGGTTTGTTTACTAGTTGTATTTCTTCTGTCACTCTTGTAAACCCAGGATAAGCCAGAGCATTTTTTATGAATTGTTTATGTGCTTTGTCCATTTCTTTGTTCAATCACCAAATATTTATTGAACACCTAGTACTTGGCAGGAACTGATGTAGGTACTGTTCACAGCAGTGAATAAAACAAAGTCCCTCCCCTTACTGAGCTCCCATCCTCGTGAGGGACACACAATAAACATAGAAATACATAGAGCACATAATATCGGATAGTGATAAGTGCTATGTAGGGAAACAAAGCCAGATTAGGGGATGGAGAGTGATGGGTGACCAGAGAAGTCCTTCCTAAGGAGGTGACATTTGAACAGAGATCAAAATGAATTGAGAGGGCTTCCCTGGTGACGCAGTGGTTGAGAGTCCGCCTGCCGATGCAGGGGACACGGGTTCGTGCCCCGGTCCGGGAAGATCCCACATGCCGCGGAGCAGCTGGGCCCATGAGCCATGGCCGCTGGACCTGTGCATCCGGAGCCTGTGCTCCGCAACGGGAGAGGCCACAAAAGTGAGAGGCCCGCGTACTGAAAAAAAAAAAAAAAAGAATTGAGGGAATGAGTCTCATGACTATCTGGGAAAAGAACATTCCAGATTATTATGGGGTATTATTTGTCATCCTAAAATGTTTTTCTCATCACTTGACAGGAATCCTACCTAAAGTGATGACAGTGATATTTAATTTACAGCTTACTATCATAAACTGCTGTTGTAGCACAGACTGCTTCCCTTCCCCCCCTTCTTATATAGTAATTGAAGCCCCAATTTTTAATTGGGTGTATGGCTGCCTAGAATTAATGTTATATATTTCCATTCTCCTTTGCAGCTAGATGTGGCTGTATGCCAAGGTCTGGCCAATGAGAAGTAGGCAGAAATGAATATACAGCTCCTGAGAAGTATCTTTACAGAGAAGGAGCATACCATTTTCTTTCCTTTTCATCCTTCCTCTGACTAGAATGAAGATGTGAGCACTGGAGCTGGAGCAGCCATCTTGTACCCCGAGGTGGGTGCCAAGAATTGAATGTAGCAGAAACCTGGATGCTAATAGAAACCTAGATTCCTGATAGTCTTAAAATTTATATACTAGCCAGACCTGGACAGCTTACCTCCTGACTTCATTTATGTGAGAAAGAAAAATAAATTTATTTTATTAAGCCAGTGTTATTTTGGGTTTTCTGCCACTTGCAACCTAATCCTAACTGAAACAGTGTGAACTAGAGTCTGCATATTTAATTTCTGATCTAGTCTCACACGATTCCTCAGTTGCACTCAGGATGCATCATGGTAGCGGTCACCTCACCGACTGGGCTTGCCAGCATGTCTGACTCCTTCCCACCTAATCAGGGTTTACACTTCTTCAAGGCCCAACTTCATCCCATCTCCAAGCAGCCTTCTCCAGTTTACAGCCCTCATGGCTCTGCCTTTTCTTTTAACTGCCACAGCCTTTCCCACTGATCCCACCCATTGGGAGTTAATCAAATTGCCTTATTCTTTCTCAGGTTGAAGATAAATTTCTGTCCCATTATTTCACATCTCTCCATCTCCACTGCTCTACTGCAGTCCACGTGACCCATAACTGATGTTCCTACTTTCCCTATGACTTCTCTTAACCCTTCTCCATGCAGTAACCCGAGCCGTGGTTTCAAAACATAGACCAGAATGTCATTGCCTACCTAAAGTGCTCCAGCCCAATCCGGAGCGGATGGTCTCTGCCTCCCTCCATGGCTTCATCTTACACTATTCCCCACCCACTCCCCGGCTCTGTGTGTGCCGATACACTTTCTTCTCTCTCCTGTGCCACGCTCCTGGTCCACTCTCTTCCCCACAGTGTTTGCCCACATTGTTCTCCTGCCCAGGCTTTTCTGCCTGCCTGTTATCTCACCCTCACTTACCCCTACCCACTGATGCCACCTTCACAGGGAATTCTCCCCTGGACCCAGACTAGGACGAGTTTCCCTGTTGGATGTTCATAAAGCCTGCAGGACTCTTCTTTCACTTACCATGTACTTACATAGCACTTACTGTAGTTTTGAATGTTACATTTGTGTGATCATTATCTGTCTCCCCATTAGCCTGAAGCTCTGTGAAGACCAGGGCTGTGGCTGTTTTGCACTTCACTATAGTAACTCCTCAGACGAAGTGTCCAGCACCATTCCTCTTAAAACCTCTAGGAAGTAATAATTATCTATTACTATAATTTCCTTTTGCAGATGAGGAAGATACGCCACAAAGAGATTGGAAATGCAACATCACTGCTCATCCCCAAGTAGGACTGGGGCCAACATCTACACTTGTTTCATTACACGACTACAGTATAAATACCACCTAATAATTCTCAGAGTCTTATGGGAAAAAGACCAACAACTGGCTGATTCCCACCCCGTCTGGTCCTCAGCACTGTTGTGGATGGGCCGTGCGTCTTTAAGACCCAAGGATATGACTCTCAGAATGGAATTTCACAGTGAGGACAGACACTGGGTGAGACACGTGGGGGCAGAGGATCTGGTAACTTGAGAGTCAGCAGGAAGACAGAATTAGCTTAGAACTTTCCCACTCTTTCTTAGGGTCTCCAAGGACCACTCAGAGCAGGACATCAAGGGATGAACATGCCAAGACCCCTCCATGTGTCTTTACTGTGCCATCTCCATTATCTGGCCTCAGTTGGGCTCCACCCTTGACCTTCCTGACTCTGAATATCCAGATCCTCATTCATAAAGTACTGATTATAATAAGAAGCTCACAGGGTCATATGAAGATCCCGTGGGATGGGGTACGTGTGTGAAAGTTCTGTCTGAACTCTAGAGAAATGTGTGAGTGATACAAGCACCATTTACTGAGCATGAACCCTCCTTTGGGTGCTTTATTCTGCCATTTCTATTCCTCACCCAACCTTGTGAGGTGCCTTTAATTATCCCATTTTACCAATGAAGGACTCAGGGGCTTCCCTGGTGGCGCAGTGGTTGAGAGTCCGCCTGCCGATGCAGGGGACACGGGTTCGTGCCCCGATCCCGGAAGATCCCACATGCCGCGGAGCGGCTGGGCCCGCGAGCCATGGCCGCGGAGCCTGTGTGTCCGGAGCCTGTGCTCCGCAACGGGAGAGGCCACAGCAGTGAGAGGCCCGCGTACAGCAAAAAAAAAAAAAAAAAAAAAATGAAGGACTCAGAGTTCCAGGAAATAGACCTGCTGCCTCACTACGGAGCATCCTCCAGTTATGTGTGGGAATCCTCAAAGCAGGGCTCAAGGGCACCTACACACCATTCTCTTAGCTACCATTCCCTCCTGATGTCTATCATTTTATCTCCCACCCTGGGTCTCACCATGGACAAGTACTACCCTTGCAGCCACAGGCTATGGAAAAGACACTGTCTCCGTGTATTCCCACAGTGGCCAGTCCTTGGGCAGAGGTGGAGACCAAGCACCCAAATGGCTATTTGGGCCAGAACCTCAGAAAGGCTCCTGTGAAAAGTGTTCCATCCACCCCAGTCCCCGAATCCCGTCCAAAGGCCACCCTGACCCTCCATCTCCCCATCTCCCGCTCTCCTGCTCTGCTGCTCACCCAGAAGCCTTTCTCCCCCCTGAGCTAAAAGACCACAGCCCTCAGGGACTTCCCCGGTGGTCCAGTGGGTAAGACTCCATGCTCCCAATGCAGGGGGCCGAGGTTTGATCCCTGGTCAGGGAACTAGATCGCACATGCACGCCACAACTAAGAGTCTGCATACTGCAACTGAGAAGCACTCATGCTGCAACGAAAATCCTGTGTGCCGCAACTAAGACCCAGCACAACCAAAATAAATATTAAAAACAATGAAGTCAATCCCAAGGGGTTTTTTTTTGTTTTTTATTTTTTTTTAAAAAAAGGACCACAGCCCCCAGAGATATCAGTGGCTGTGAAGAGCTGGATGTGCCTTCTGGGTGGTGGAAAGTCTGTGTCCCAACTCTGCCAGCCAAATGTCCTATTCCATTATTATTATCATCATTCAGTAAGATGTTCCAGTTATACAAGGACAAGGCTGCTGCACACCATTAGGTCACTAAAAACTCCAGGTTCACATGGCTCAGAGGTGTGGGGAGCCATCAACACTGCTCTTACAGGAACCTCTTAGAGAGTTGTGCCTGCTGGAATCTGACCCACCCACATGTCCACTTGCTATCTGGGGACTGTAACAGCTACTGAATCCATTAACTGGACTAAAAATGAAAGCAGTTGGAAGCACAAGTGGCTTGAAATGTTTAAGCACCATAATGCTGATCTGGCTTCATTACTGCCAAAAGTAGGGTCAGAACAGAACTCTTGATCTCAGCCCCCTTCATGGCCCAATACGTTAAAGGAGAAATGTCAGATTTAACGATTAAAAAATATGATTTCTATGCCTGTCAATAATAAAAGCTTGAATTTGAAATTCGGTTGTCTTAGAAAGGTACTAACAGGTCACAGAGTACTTACAGCACCTAAGCGCCCAGGCTCAGAGCTTATAATTCACCTTCCTTCTGGCTCCACGAGGTGGAGTGGGGAGGGGGTCCGGGCTCCTTGAGGGCAGGGCCCCGTCAGCCACTTTTGCTGCAATTATATCTCCAGCTGTTCCTGCAATATCTAGTGCGTTGTAAGCATTCACTAAATGCTTGCTGGGTAAATGCATGAACAGATGGGAGGATTGATGTCATTGAATGTCATTTTATCATTCTTATAGACAAAAGAAAATGTTAGAGTCTGAAACTGTGAGATTTTCCAGACTAGATGGGATCATCTTCCTTATTTTACTTGTGATATAACTGTTTAGAGAACTCAAGTCTCTTGAATGAAGGGCTTTTTCGAAGCCATTAATAATATAGCAGCAACGATGAAAGTAATAATTATACCTAACATTGATTGACTTCTGTTTCATGACCTTTATAAACATTGGCTCTTATAATCCTCATATAACCCCTAAGGGAGGAACTACTATGACCCCCATTTTCTGGAGAAGCTGAGTAACTTTCCATAAGACCACAACAGAAAAGAAACGTGTTCCACTAGGGCTGCTCATGACTTTCTTTGGGTCATAAATCCTCCTTAGGAATCCGACATTATGAGTTTCCACCTAAGGAAAAATGTGCACTCCTCAAAACATACACTATCGTGCACAGTTTCAGCAAGTGCATGAAGCTGCCAAAATCTATTCATAAACCATAGGTTAATAGCCAGTGTGACAATATCCTTAGGTTTTGGAATAAGACACACCTTGGTCTTTCTCTTTTTTAAAAGTAATAATTGTTAATTAAGAACTAATACTGGGGACTTTCCTCATGGCGCAGTGGTTAAGAATCCACCTGCCAATGCAGGGGACACGGGTTCGAGCCCTGGTCCAGGAAGATCCCACATGCTGCAGAGCAACTAAGCCCGTGCGCCACAACTACTGAGGCCACGTGCCACAACTACTGAAGCCTGCACACCTAGAGCCCGTGCTCTGCAACAAGAGAAGCCACCGCAATGAGAAGTCCACGCACCACAGTGAAGAGTAGCCCCCACTCACCGCAACTAGAGAAAGCCCACGCACAGCAAAGAAGACCCAACGCAGCCAAAAAAAACACAAAAAAAACCCCTAATACTGAAGTACATGTTCTTTAGTGAAAATCCAAACATTAGAGGTAATATCTAAATTCCCTTTGACCAGTTAATTCCAGGACCCTTCTTAGAAGTAACCATTCTTATCGGTTCACGTTATATCCATTTTCTATACATTAAATACCTATCTATGTACCCATGGAAATTACTTGGTATGGTTGCATGTTACTGGGGAGTTTACAAAAATGATATTGTATTGCATCTTTTTTTCCTGCAACTTGCTTTTTTTCACTTAAGAATCATCTTAGAGTTTTTCAGCCTATATAGATCTGCCGTGTCCTTTAAGCGACTGCATAGTACTCCACAGTGTGGACACATTACACTATTACCATTTTCTTATTAAGTGACTTTAGATTGTTTCTAGATTTTTGCTCTTGCAGACGAAGCCACGGTGAACACTTTTTTTTTTTTTTTTTTTTTTTTTGCGGTACGCAGGCCTCTCACTGTTGTGGCTTCTCCCGTTGCGGAGCACAGGCTCCAGACACACAGGCTCAGCGGCCATGGCTCACGGGCCCAGCCGCTCCGTGGCATGTGGGATCTTCCCGGACCGGGACACGAACCCATGTCCCCTGCATCGGCAGGCGGACTCTCAACCACTGCGCCACCAGGGAAGCCCCATCATAAGACTTTTTGTATAACTTTGCTCTACAGGTCACAGACCACCTCATGAACTTGATTTCCCCCTGAGCTTCTAGAAAAGGTGACAGGGAGAACTCTGCCCCTCCAAACTTCCGGATAAGGAAACAGAGGCTCTGAGGCAAAGCCATCTCTGACTTTCCCAGTCTGACTTGGAGTCCCCTCCTAGGCACCTCCATCCCACCATGTACCTACCTCTATCAAACCACCTTCAAGTCAGGTATATATGTCTTGGTTTCCTTCACTAAATGAGTTCCTTGTGAGCAGAAACTCTACCTTCTGTCTGTGCATCCTTAATCCCTGCCTAGCATGAATGCATAGATAACAGATGGATGAATGTATGTCATACCTGCTAAAAAGTGGTACCCAGGTCTCCATAAGCCATACAGAGCATTTCTTTTTTAGATGTATTAACAAAATTTTTTAATGTCTTAAATGATCATACAGTACAGTAGACTTTGGGGAGAGTGTGTATATAGAGCTCTATGAATTTTAGGACATGTATAGATTCACATACTCTCAGCCACAATCAAGTGACAAAACTGTTCGATTGCCACTAAAAACTCCCTTGTATCACCCTTTATAGTCACACACTCCCTAACCCCTGGCAACCACTCATCTATTCTCTATCACTAGCATTTTGTCTTTCCAGAATGTTGTATAAATGGAATCATACAGTATGAACCTTTTGATACTCTTTTCTTTCATTCAGTATAATACGTTGGAGGCCCATTCCAGTTGTGTGTATCGATAATTTGTTCTTTTTCTTATGCTGAGAAATACTCCTTTGTGTGGCTGAACCACAGAGCCTTTATCCATTTGCCTATAGAAGACAATTTACGTTGCTTCCAGTTTGGGGCAATTATGAGTAAAGCTGCTATGAACACCAAAGTCCAGGTTTTTATGTGAACCTAAGTTTTCATTTCTCTAGGGCAAATTCCCAGGAATGGTATTTGCTGAGTCTTATGGTAATGTGTGTTTAACTTTTTAAGAAATTGCCAAACTGTTTTCCAGAGTGACTGTATCAAGCATCCTCACCTTTGCACCATAAAAACTTAAAAAAAAAACCACACTCCTTTTTTTCCCTCTCTTGGGGTAGGATCCCTTTCCCAGGCTCCCCTCAGCTAATTTCCCCTCCCTACACCCTTCAGAATGCTGGGTGCCTCCCTGAACTCCAGGGCCAAGGAGGCAGCCACCACAAGGGACATTGACCGGAAGATGAAACCCCTCAAAGTCTCTCTCTCATGGGAGAGCACCAGATTCTTTCTTTCATCCTTATTAAAAAGCAGATGGTCAGGATTGGGACACGATGGCCTCTTATCAGTCTTATTTTTCATAGAACGAACCACATTCATGGTTTTCCCAAGTATGGACTTGGTACAGGAAATAGAAAAACGTTGGTGGGCGGGGTAATTGGAGGGACTTAGGGGAAGGTAGAGGGTTCCCAGTGCTATTTGTCTGTCAACACTGTTTGTTTGAGGCAGCTTTGCTGACTTACACTCTGACACTTAGTAATGGGCCAGGGTGGCCCACGCCCCACCCCTTCTTTTCCCTATAATCTTCTACAAGTTCTCCCCTCTCATTTCACCACGATGAACACAGTGGAACTGGTTCCTTGCACTCAGCCTTTCATCTTGTGTGATTAGCACAAAGACCCAAGCTAGACACTTTTAGGTTAAGGGATTGTAAAGTCCCAGGGACAATGGCGTCTCACATCATGGCTTCTTTGTACAGGTCTAATCACTTATCCCTCCCAATTTGACACCAAGATGGTGGTAGGGAGGCAGGGGAATCCTGATATCACACAGGCTACAAGGTGGAAGAAGGTCCTGCCCCCAAAAACTTTGCAAGAGGCACCACGGCCTCTTAAAATAATCTACGTGTCATATTTCAAGCCCCACACTCTTTATTTTATCTGTGATCTTAAACACTGCCCGGCAATGAGATATGATGATGTCAGACTTCACAGCCACAAATCATGAGGTTATGTGAGTTGCTTCATTCTTGATAAACTTCACAAACACAGGGGATGGAAAGAAGAGGCTCTTTTTGTCTTTCTCTCTTTGTGAAATCTTGACACCATGCAGACCACTTTCTTCTAATGGGCCTTTGGCCATAATGGCGGTGGTGCCATCTGGCAGTGGAGCCCACACTGGCGCTGGTCTCTGTGAAGCCGGAAGGCTACCTGGGCCCAGGGCCTGCCGGTGCTTGCTCGCTGGAGGTGGTGCTTCAGATAGATCTGCCCCACCGATCCTGCTGAGCCTCCTGCCCTGCTGGCTGCCTCCCTGACTGGCCTGCTGGGATTTTCTCATTTCAGGAAGCAAATTGTTCATAGGCTTCGTAGCTCAGCATCCTGCATGCTGCAGCCCCTCCTACACTAATGGGGAAACAGGCACACCAAAAGCTCCTTTGCATCCAGCTGGGCCTCACTACCTTGTCTCTGGGGCTTATAGGCTAGACAGCACTGAGGAGGGAGGACCAGTGTGTGGGGTGAAGGTGTTTCCGAGGGTGGTGAGTCTGATGGGGGTCACAACACAAAGATCCCAAAGTGGGAGGGTGAGGAGAAAGCGGATGGAGGCTACAGAATTTACTGTATGCTCTTAATCCCCACCCATTCTGAATGACCTTGACAATGAGGACCAGGGAAATGGCCCACGCCTTTTGCTGCTGGGCCCTTCCTTCATCAGTGAAGCTAACTGTTTAATGAGGGGGAAAGGTGACACTTAAAATGTGTTCTCCAAACCATAAGCTAAAGCAGAGATCAGCAAACTTTTTCAGTGAAGGGGCAGATAGTAAATATTTTTGGCTTTGTGAGCCAAGTGTTCTCTGTTGCAACTACTCAACTCTACCTGGAACGTGAGGGAAGCCAAGACAGTATATAAACAGAGGGGCATGGCTGTATTCCAACAAATCTTTACTGATGCAAACAGACAATGGACTGGCTTTTGCCCATGAGTGGGTCATGATTTACTGACCCCTGCTCTAGGGGATGGCAAATAAGCCAGAGAAAGATTCCAGATTCTTATTCTATCAGCTCTGGATTACTTACATTTAGTCTGTTGGGTGAGAGAGAAATGAATATCTTTCTTGTTTAGGCAGCTGTTTTGTAGGTCTCTTTCTTACAGCAGCCTATCTGGTCCTTGCTTGGCTCACGCCCTTACTTTATTTCAAACTTGTACTTGAATGGCACCTTCTCAGAGATATGCTCTCTGACCACCTCATCTGAAACAGCACCTTCTAACATCTCTAGCCCTTTGAACTGCTTGATTTTTTAATTGTATCTGTTACTATATGTTTTACTTTTTTTTTACTGCCTATAAATCCCAGTAAGTTCTATGAGGGCAAGGGAATTTCCAATTTTAATGTTGTATTCACACACCTGGACAGAGGATAACACGTAGTAGGCACTGAATGAGTATTTGATGAGTGAATGAGTGAAACAATGAATAACCTTAAAGGATCTGGAAATCTCAAAGTATGAGAGACTAAAACAAGTTTCCAAACTTTTTTTATCTATCCCCCATCAGCCAACATTTTTTGAGCATGTACCCCCACTATAGGACTATTTATTTATTTCTCAGTTATGTCAAAAATTTTAAAGGATGAGATGAAATGAAGAAATAGAACTTCCTACGTGTCAATGAAGTGTCTCATGCATCCACTTTGGAGTCCACTGAATTAAAGATGGTGGTAAGAGGAGAAGGCCTAGATCAAAGTTGACATTGGGGATGGAGAAAGAATACAGGTACCAGTGCAAATACAGCAGTGATTTATTGGATCCCACAAAAGATCTTTGAGGGCATTGTCTTTCCTCAAATCTTTGCCATTGCTCCCTCTGACCTTGGTGAATGGTTCGTTCAAGGAGCTTACCCTTCTGAACAACCAATGTAGAATCTGGGAGATGACCTCAGCCATAAAATAACAAAAGCATATGCACAGGTTTTAGGACCAACTGGAAAACTGTATACTTTCCTTTTTTTAAGAAATTTCTTTATTTTTGGCTGCGTTGGGTCTTCGTTGCTGCATGCAGGCTTTCCCTAGTTGTGGCGAGCGGGGACTATTCTTCGTTGCAGTACATAGGCTTCTAATTGTGGTGGCTTCTCTTGTCATGGAGTACTGGCTCTAGGCATGCAGGCTTCAGTAGTTGTGACACGTGGGCTCGGTAGTTGTGGCTTGCGGGCTCTAGAGCACGGGCTCAGTAGTTGTGATGCATGGGCTTTGTTGCCCCGCGGCATGTGGGATCTTCCCAGACCAGGGCTCGAACCTGTGTCCCCCGCATTGGCAAGTGGATTCTTAACCACTGCACCACCAGGGAAGTCCTGTATACTTTTCTTTAGTGCAGGAGCTTGGGGGTGGGGATGGTCTCTTCTGTCCTTTAATTTCCAAATTGTCTAGAGTGCATGTGTGTACTTTTAAATAAACTAGCTCTCAACTCATTTATTTTTAAAATATTTATTTATTTATTTATTGGCTGCATCAAGTCTTAGTTGCGGCATGCGGGAGCTTTCGTTGTGGCGCGTGGGCTCTTCATTGCAGTGCACGGGCTCCAGAGCACGTGAGCTCATTAGTTGCAGCGCACGGGCTCTCTAGTGGTGGTGCATGGGCTCCAGAGCTCGTGGGCTCTGTAGTTATGGCCCGGGGGCTTCAGAGCACGTGGTCTCTCTCGTTATGGCATACGGGCTCAGTAGTTGCAGCGCTCAGGCTTAGTTGCCCCAAGGCATGTGGGATCTTAGTTCCCCGACCAGGGATTGAACTGGCGTCCCCTGCATTGCAAAACAGATTCTTAACCACTGGACCACCAGGGAAGTCCCTCAATTCATTTATTAAACACAGTCCACATGTCAGGCACCTTGCAAAGCTTGGAGTTGAAAGCAAAAACAAGGTTCTCAAAACCTAGGAAACACCACCTCCCTTTTCAATGAGAAAATAAAAGCAGGAGGAAAACACACATACAGAATGATCTTCGCTGCTTACAGACCATAGAGAGCATATGCTCTGTAAGACACTGAATATCCTAGAGCCTAACTTTGGTGTTGCAGCTGCTCCCTCAGATATTTACCTTGCTATCCCCTTGGCCGCCTCCTGCTCCTGTCTTATTGGCAATTTGCCTCTCTTGCAGGGACTGACTTTTTGGCCCATCTCAGCCTGCTCTCACTTCTGGCTGCATTGAGTCTCTCATATTTTAAGCTTTCCAGATCCACTGAGGGGCTTTATTTATGATTAACATTTTCCACACTGTGTCTGTGCCCTGGATGTCTTTCTTCTTTGCTTTATTAAAACTGGATATGTTAACACTAGGTGTTTTCATCTTTTTTAATATATTGAAAAACAGCTTGTTTGTTATAATTTCATCTTCCCAGGACTCAGGGGTGAGTCCCTGGGTGCTGGGTCAGAGGGAAGACAATGGAAGTGACCATGGGATCTCATGTTGTGTTCAAATCCTCCCTCCACGCTAACCCTGCTGAGCTTGGATCACATCTGCATACTTGACTCTACCCTGGGACAAGAGTTTTCCCAGGAGGATTTTCTATTCCTCCTGTTAATAGGGTCTTGATATGATTCTCTCCACTACTCTTCCAGATGCAACTGAATCCTGGAGTAAAAGCCCATGGGAATCCTGCAAATATACTGGCACACAAGAGTGTTACACAGTTTTGTTGAAATAGCGTGGGCTTTGCTGTCAGCTGGAGCTGGAATTGAAAGTGATTTTATCATGTGCTCAGTGTGTGACCTTGGCCAAAGTACTCAACCTTTCTGAGCCTTGGGTCCCTTATCTTCATGTGACAGAGAAAGAAGGAAAGATGTTAGATTATGACTATTTGCACTCCCCGCCCCCATACACACACACTCCACAATACAACGCACCTGAAATGAGCAAGGATTCTCTGCCTGCTATTGGGCTCTGGATTGGTTCCACCAGGGTGAGAGGTGGAGAGGAGAATTAAAGAAACCAGAGAGGCCAGATTGCATTGTTTAAGAAAGATTTGAAGGGGCAGTGGTGAGCTAGATGGGAGCAAGCGGGAGCCTTTTTCATGGCCAACTACAAAGACATGGGAGCTTAGGAGCTGGGGCTTCGATGTGTCATTTTGCATCTTCCAAGAAGCAGATGCCAAGGTGGAATTAGAAGTACAGAGATTTATTAGGGAAAATGTCTGTAAAATAAAAAAGAGAGGAAGCAGGACGCGGAGGAGGGAAGTTTGACACGTGTGAAGAAAGAGTGGGAAGGAAGGAGGATTGAATAAGAGCTTCAGTCTGCAGTACAGCTCTGAGAGAGTCTTGGCCAGGCTGATGGGAGCCCCAGACCAAAGACTACCCAGTAGAGGAGTCCCCTGTTGGGCAGGAATGGCCAAGCTCAGGTACCCCTACCACTCACATTGACTGGGAGCAGCCCAGGGAGAGCAGTGGTGGGTCCAAAGCCCTACTGATGCTATGGTGGGTCCAAAGGTGCTGCAGCATGAGGCTGTCAGCTACAACAGGTTCTCTCTTGAAGGGAGATCAGAGAGGCATGCTCCAATGTCTGCCATAGACAGTGGTGTAAAGATGGCCCTACCCCGTATACCCTCATGGCTGCAGGGTTGATGGTCACTGCTGCTGTTACCGTTCTATTGCTGCTCTTGACAATTACCAAAAACTTAGTGGCTTGAAACAACAGACGTTTATTATCTTATAGGTCTGTAGGTTTGAAGTCCAAGAAGAGTCTCACTGGGCTAAAGGCAAATGTTGGCAGGGCTGTGTTTCCTTCTGGAGGATCTAGGGGAGAATGCATTTCCTGGTCTTTCCCAGGGTTCAAAGGCTCACTGCCTGCTTCCTCCATCTTCAAAGCCAGCAACAGCAGATGGATGCTTCTTACATCCCATCACTCTGACCTTTTTTCTGTACTCACATCTTCTGCCCTGTCTCCTCTTCTCCCTCCCTCTTCAACTTTTATGGACCCGTGTGATTACTTTGGGACCGCCCAGATAATTCTAGAAAATCTCCCATCTCAAGGTCCTTAACTTAGTCATATCTGCAAAGTCCTGTTGGCTGTGCAGAGCAGCATATTCATAGGTTCTGGGGGTTGGGACATGGACATCATTATTCTGCCTCTCATGGTGGCTGTGAGTTTTCAGTTTGGATTCTGTGTCCCATCAGAAACACAGTCTGTGGAACCAGCCACTGACTGAGAGGGAAGCAGTTGGGTTGTGTGGCAAATAGATGAACTCCAAAGTTGGATTTTTATCAAGAATTATGTGGGAAGTTAATGATGGATATTTCTTAGAAGCCATGTGATAAAAATAGTTTTGTTCAGGCAAAAATGGGAAGGGGATGATCAATTTGAGGGCAGAGGAAACATTAACAAAATTTCGTCTACAAAAGAAAAATACAGGGCCTCCCTGGTGGCGCAAGTGGTTGAGAGTCCGCCTGCCGATGCAGGGGATGCGGGTTCGTGCCCCGGTCTGGGAGGATCCCATATGCCGCGGAGCGGCTGGGCCCGTGAGCCATGGCCGCTGGGCCTGCGCGTCCGGAGCCTGCGCGTCCGGAGCCTGTGCTCCGCAACGGGGGAGGCCACAACAGTGAGAGGCCCGCATACTGCAAAAAAAAAAAAAAAAAAAAAAAAAAAAATACAAGGGTAACAAGTTTGTGGGATGCTTTCATCTGAAGTTGGTTCTTTTTGTCCAGCAGCCTTTTCCCACAAGGAGAATACCTAAATATCCTCCACATAATCAAAATTTCAAAAGAAACATATTCACAATAAAGCACATATCTGTTTAAGAAGAAGAATCTTGAAATGTAGTGAATTTGAAACAGATTAAATTCTTTTTTTTTTTTTTGCCATACACGGCCTCTCACTGTTGTGGCCTCTCCCGTTGCGGAGCACAGGCTCCGGACGCGCAGGCTCAGCGGCCATGGCTCACGGGCCCAGCCGCTCCGCGCCATGTGGGATCTTCCCAGACTGGGGCACGAACCCGTGTCCCCTGCATCGGCAGGAGGACTCTCAACCACTGCCCCACCAGGGAAGCCCCAGATTAAATTCTTTTGCTTAAAAAGAGTAAGTTCATACTGTGGGGAATGCATTGAGAGTGAGGATTATGGGATGGCCTTCATCAATATTCAAAATCTTATCAATGCCACAGAATTCATAATGGAATAAAAATCTGTGAATAAAATGAACATAGGGAGATTTTTAGCCATGGCTGTCATCTTACTCAACATCAAGGACTATATGCTGGAGAAAAATGCTGTGGATATAATAAATGCAAGAAGGCTTTTAGCCAATGCTCAATGTTTACTCTCTATTGGAGAATTCATATTGTGGATAAAGCCTATGAATGTAATGGGTATAGAAAAGCTATTAGCAAGTTCTCAGACCTTACTAGGCACCGAAGAATTAATAATGAAGTTGAAACCTATGAGTTTCATTACTCTAAGGCTGGAGTAATGACTGTGAGAAGACAAGACCTTCAGCCATGCCTCCAGCCTTGCCTAAAGTGAGAGAATTCATGTTGGAGGAAAGCCCTACAAATGTAATGATTGTAGGAAGTCCCTTAGACAGAGCTCAAACATCGAGCAGCATTTCAAATTCTCATGTGAGTAATGAATGCAAAGAAGACTTTAATAGATACTGGCAATTCATGCATTGAACAAACCCTATAAATACAAAGAACGAGGGGACACCTTTAGCCTGTGTCACTCCTTACTCATATCAGAGAATTCATATTGGGGAATGAAGGTGGAGCTTCTCTTAGTTATAAATTTCATTGATTTAACATAAAAAATGCACAGCAATGAGAAACCTCTGGATTTGGCAATGTCTTTTGTCATAGCTCAATCTTATTGACAAGCAGAGAATTCTGATCTGGGAGAAATCCAAATTACAGAGCAAGTGAGTAATTTGAATACACAGGTAAAGCATGAGAAATGTGAAGAGATCCATTTGTCTGTGTAAATACTTGGTTTTCATGATCATTTCACAGAAAATATTGGTAAATAAAGCCAAAGAGCAAGGATATTGAGGACTTCTGTCTTAGAGTCAAAATCAGTAGAGGAAGCAGCTGCAGACAGAAGGCAATTTCTCTGTTATAAGGAAAGCCTAGCATATTTGTTTTTAAAAGCCTTGTCTTTTGGGACTTCACTGGTGGTGCATTGATTAAGAATCGGCCTTCCAGTGCAGGGGACATGGGGTGGAGCCCTGGTCCAGGAAGATCCCACATGCTGCCAAGCAACTAAGCCTGTGCGGCACAACTACTGAGCCTGCGCTCTAGAGCCTGCAAGCCACAACTACTGAGCCCTCGTGACGCAATTACTGAAACCCACGCGCCTAGAGAGCCCCTGCTAAGCAACAAGAGAAGCCCCCACAGTGAGAAGCCTGCACACCGCAACAAAGAGTAGCCCCCACTCACCGCAACTAGAGAAAGCCCACACGCAGCAACAAAGACCTAACACAGCCAAAAATAAATAAATAAATAAGTATTTTTAAAATTAATTAATAAAAATAGATAAATAAAAGCCTTGTCTTTTAATAATGTGTATTGTAGGAATCATGAATGAACTCATTTTTTAATGGATAAAGTTTTTTGGGTTTTTTTTAACATCTTTATTGGAGTATAATTGCTTTACAGTGGTGTGTTAGTTTCTGCTGTATAACAAAGTGAATCAGCTATACATATAACCCCATATCCCCTCCCTCTTGCATCTCCCTCCCACCCTCCCTATCCCACCCCTCTAGGTGATCACAAAGCACCGAGCTGATCTCCCTGTGCTATGCAGCTGCTTCCCACTAGCCATCTATTTTACATTCGGTAGTGTATATATGTCCATGTCACTTTCTCACTTCGTCTAATGGATAAAGTTTTGAATCTATTCCAAATGGCTCTGAAGAGACAATGAAGAATGAAGCATCCAGAACGAAAAGTTTCTAAGTGAAAGGTCTTGATACACAGGAGGAGCCACCATTTTGTGATGATGAGTGTAAAAAGGAAGATGTAGGAGCAGAATGGGGGAACCTAGTGATTTTAGAGGAAACAGTAGACTCACAGTGGTGGTGAGCATTGACTTATGGGGAGAAAAAACAAGGACAAGCTTCAGGATAGAGATCTGTGGAATCTGAGGGAACTCTTTTCTTTGCTATCAGAAACCATGTGGAGAAGCAAGTATGACCAAGGCCAATGGGAGTGAAGGGCCAAGGTCCTCGGGGGAGACGGCGGCAGGACTCTCATTTAATCCACAGTGAGCATGAATGTTGGGGATTATGTTATTGTTTCACTTGAAAGTAATTTAATATATTGTATAAATGAAAATATTTTTTTTTGGAAAAAAAAAGAAGAAAAATATTGGACTACCACAATGGGGAAAAGATTTGCAAATGGAGAGAAGAGAGGGCTAGGGAACACCAGGTGGCTGAGAAAGCATAGCCCTGTGGAGAGGGAGAAGAGGGGAGGAGATATGCAGATCCTTGAGGAACAGATTTTTTTTTTTTTTTTTCCAGTACGCGGGCCTCTCCCTGTTGTGGCCTCTCCCCTTGCGGAGCACAGGCTCCGGATGCGCAGGCTCAGCGGCCATGACTCACGGGCCCAACCGCTCTGTGGCATGTGGGATCTTCCCGGACCAGGGCACGAACCTGTGTCCCCTGCACCGGCAGGCAGACTCTCAACCACTGCGCCACCAGGGAAGCCCAAGAAACATATTTTAATTACGGAGAGCGGGTCTGTGGTGATTGCGCAATGTAATCCCTTCTTCACTTCCCCATCCTGCTCCCACCCTAATACAACCTTCAGTAAAGTTCACATTGCTTTCAGTGCCAGCAGATCAGATTTGTGCTTCTTTTAAGGTGGGCTTGTTTTACTTGGGTTATGTGTAAAAGCATGATTAGCATCTACCTTTTGGTTATAAGGGATACGTAAAGTGAAGCATGTGGAATTGCTTGCCACATAGCATAATGAGCATCTGAGATGTACCTGTCACTATTCTACGTGCTAGGAATGGAGCGATAGACAGGACGGTCTTGCCCTTGTGGATCTTCATATGTGGTCATTTTTCTTATCTTCCTTCTCAGGAAACATTCAGTTTAGGAGATAACACAACCAAAAGGACATTTAGGATCTCTTTGATTTCACACCTGCATAGACAGGCAATCCCCTTGAGTGGTATGATATTGACTAGTTATGATAATAATCTTGGCTAATATTTGTTGCTTGAACTTGAGGAGTTTTTATGTGTGAATGTGTTGAATCCTCACATCATGCTCATAAAGCAAGTATCTGTGTTACCCCCATTCTAAAGATAAGGATGATGGAGCACAGAGGTCTTGAAGCACTTAGCAGGGATTTGGCAGAGGTGAGATTTAAACCAGATGTTGGCCTTCAAAGCTGCCACTCTATGGAGACACCATTCTACCACTGGAGTGAAAAGGCCTATTCCCTCCGGAGAAGTAAGCGTTATCTTATGACCCTACCCACGCAGCCCTTAATGAGTTAACTGTTGGACAAATGTTTGCTTTTCATAAAACAAACTTTAACGCCTTTATCTTTCCAAATGTGTGTAGTGCCGACAAGGCCATTCAGGGAGCCAGGGAACAGAAGCAGGCCGAGTAAGCCTTTATTTATGTTTTGAGAAGACAGTTCAGCATTTTTCTTGTCTACAGAAGAACCCTAATATCTGTCTGCAGAGCTCGTTCTGGGTTGCCGCCACTGTTTGCTCCCCATCCCCGCTGCCGAGACAGAGTGCTCCCCTTCATCCTCAGGAGGCGGAGACTGCCCTTGCTCACACTTCCAGACAGATATTTTCTGTGCCAATGCTGGGAATAATTTTTCAGCAGATTGCTGTATTAGTCCTTCATTTGTGGCCCAAGTTAATTTTTTTTCCCCACTGCCATGTTCATTTCTCCTGTGAATGACACACCTTCTTCTGGATTCATTTCTGTCTACGTTTTTCCTCTTTTGTTTAGTTTTTTCTTCCTGTTATTCAAGGTTAATAGTGATATTAATATCTTCTATTTGCACAGTGCTCTCTGAATTACAAATGTTTTCATTTACTTACTTTAATCCTCTCGATAGTTTTATGAGATGGGCATTTTACATCCATTATAGAGATGAGAAAACTGAGACCCGGGTATTTTTGGTGATTTGTGCAATGTGATTGTAGTGGACATTTGTTGTTCGCCTAGCATCTGTTTCCCCTTTTTCTAACACCGTTCTGATTTTTATTGCAGTTGACTTCCCCGGTCTTAGGGCGTGAGGTCCTCGTGAAGCTGAGTCAGCTAATGGTTCCACAAATGGCTATTAGAGTAATATACCACCTGATCATCACTGAAAATTGGTCAGTGACCTCCATAGAGGTGGCAAAAGGTCATCCTGGGAGTGATCTGGAGAAGGGCCTTCTTTTTTACTGAACATGAATTTTTGAGGACCCACAGGAGAAAAGAGATGACTGAAAATGGAGTTGATGCAGAAAGACGCAGAGCTGAAGATAGTCAGCGTCTTTATAAGCTGGATCCTGCTAGAAGTTCTGGTTGAGAGAGCCAACACCCACCCCTTCTGACTTAAGCCAGGTGAGTTAGGTTTCTGTTTGTTTGTCCTTTTGTCTCACATCCCCTGAAAGCTTTCAGCTTATTGGATTATTTATATTGTGATCCATGGTGACTCATTTTACTCTAATTTTCCAGATAGACGATTTCCCCCCATTTTTATGTACTCAAATTTATCTGTTTTTCCTAATATAGTAGCCTTCTCATTTTCATTTCATTATTAGGAGAATCTACTGCAATTAATCATTGATTTTTCTCTAATATATTTGTTAACCTTTCTTAGTTTATTTTTATTTTATTTGGTGTAAAGTAGGAACTTCATTTAAATTTAATAAATTGGTTGTCAATTATTCCAACACACTCTATTGAATAATTCACATTGTTTCTTCTGATTTGAAATACCACCTTTATCATATTTCCTAAACCTGTCTTTATTCTAATTCTGGACTCCCTGTTCTGTTCTAGCAATATATGTGTGTATTCTGAACAAGTGTTGCAGTATATCTATGCTCTAAGTTATCCATTACATGTACTACAGAGTTAAAAGCACAGGCTCTGGAATCAGACTGCCTGGCTTCAAATCCTGGCTATATCACTTATTAGCTGTGTGACTTCGGGCTGGGTACTAAATCTTTCTTGACTTTGCTTTCCTTATCCGGAAAATGTGACCAATAATAGTATCAGTCTCACGATATTGTTGTGATGCTTAAATGAGATAAGATATGCCGAGCATTTAGCGGAATGCCTAGCCCGTTAAAAGTAGTACATTCTTAGGGAACTTCAAATCTGAGACCCACCAAGTGCTGTGTGCTCCTTTTACAGATATGCTTTTTAATCTCCACTTAAAAAATAATAATAAGTATGATTTAGAAATTTTAAGAAACTTGCCTGATGTGTGATGTGGTGGAACCCTGATTCTAAACTGTCTCATTGTAAGACATGTGCCCTTTCCACTGTATTATCCTCCTTTTAAACAACAGGCACTTTGCAATAGTGGTAATTTGTGACTAACCTCCTTCCTTTTTTTTGAATTTAATTTAATTTAATTTTTGTATGCAGCAGGTTCTTATTAGTTATCTATTTTATACATATTAGTATATATATATATATGTCAATCCCAATCTCCCAATTCATCCCACCACCACCCCCAACCCGCTTTCCCCCCTTGGTGTCCATATGCTTGTTCTCTACATCTGTGTCTCTATTTCTGCCTTGCAAACCGGTTCATCTGTACCATTTTTCATGTTCATTTATATCATAGTCTTATTGTTAGTCCCATTAGTCTGAAATTGGCTTTCCCCAAAACCACTGTTTTTTACCCTCTCTTGACCCCCTGGCTTCCATGCTGAGGAAGGATGCCAGTGTTAAAGTTAGTTCTCCCGGGCTTCCCTGGTGGCACAGTGGTTGAGAGTCTGCCTGCCGATGCAGGGGACACAGGTTTGTGCCCCGGTCCGGGAAGATCCCACACGCCGCAGAGCAGCTGGGCCCGTGAGCCATGGCCGCTGAGCCTGCGCGTCTGGAGCCTGTGCTCCGCAACAGGAGAGGCCACAACAGTGAGAGGCCCGTGTACCGCAAAAAAAAAAAAAGTTAGTTCTCCTAAGGGACTTCCCATGCACTAAGAATTGGGGACAACAAACAAGGCCTAAAACATAGTAATACATTTTCTCTTCTGGTGGTTTTCATAGCTATGTTACCCAAAAGAATATTCCATGCACTAAGAATTGGGGACAACAAACAAGGCCTAAAACATAGTAATACATTTTCTCTTCTGGTGGTTTTCATAGCTATGTTACCCAAAAGAATATTCAACATAGGCTGTTGGCCAAAGCTTAAAATTATTTTAATTCCACCAACTTTTAAAAATGATATTCCTAGTAATAGATTTGGTCATGGTGCTCTTGGTTTGCCCTCAGCTCTGAGTTCCCAGGACATCCTACACCCTGCCACCCTCTACTCTCTTTGACAGTTGTTGAGCATCCCTCTCATTTCATTCCAGTGCTTCTAGGATTGTTCTTTCCTATATCAGGGATCCTTTATGTTGAAAACTCACTGCAGCAGAGACCAGCTAGATATTCACCACTCCCGTTTCCTCTTCTTAGACACATGGGACAATTATATTCCCTGCCTTCCCTTATGGGTAGAGCTGGGCCTTAGTATGAGCTATGGCCAGTGAAATGTGGTCAGAAGCGATACACACTACTTCCAGGTCTGACAAGAATAGACTGTGTGTGATGGTTAATCTTATGTGTCAACTTGATCAGGCCACAGTTCCCAGATGTGTGATCAAACATTATTCTGTATGTTTCTGTAAGGGTATTTTCGGATGAGATTAACATTTAATTGATGGACTTTGAGCAAAGCAGATTGCCCTCCATAATGTGGGTGGACTTCATCCAATCAGTAGAAGACCTTAATAAAACAAAAAACTGGCCTCCCCCAAGCAAGAAGAAGTTCTGCCAGCAGGTGGCCTCAGCACCAGCTCTTCCCTGGTCTCCAGCCCACCCACCCTACAGATTTTGGGATTGTCAGACTCTATAATTACATGAGCTAATTCCTTAAAATAAATCTTTTTTTCCTCTCTACACACACATTCTATTGGTTCTGCTTCTCTGGAGAACCCTAATTAGTACACTGTGCCATTCTCCATGCTACTTTGTTCCCCAGCTGCATGGCTAGAAGTAAAGTCCTCCAAGATGAGGGAGCCACATGAAAGAAGGAGCTTGGATCCATCCCTGCCTGAGTCACCATAAAAGGCATTCTGCCCAATAACATCATCTGGCTGTATCAGGCTTTTTATGAGCTGGAAATAAAAGCTTTTTTTGTTTTGTTTTTTTAAGTCACTGAGATGTGTTACAGCAGCCGGAGTTACTTGTCCTAACTAATATACACACTTATATCATTGTTGTCTAGAAATTCCAATGAAAATGTCTGACTTTTCTGAAGCCCTTTCTTTTTTTTTTTTTTTTCTTGCGGCATGTGGGCCTCTCACTGCCGTGGCCCCTCCCGTCACGGAGCACAGTCTCCGGACGCACAGGCTCAGCGGCCATGGCTCACGGGCCCAGCCGCTCCGCGGCATGTGGGATCCTCCTGGACGGGGGCACGAACCTGCGTCCCCCGCATCGGCAGGTGGACCCCCAACCACTGCGCCACCAGGGAAGCCCCTGAAGCCCTTTTTTGAAACTAGGAATTTTGCTTGGAAGCTGTCCTGACCCTGGGATTCTATCACACTTGAGTGATAATCCTGGTGCTCAACTATGTGATCCTAATAATTTTTTTCTTCCAGTTTTATTGAGATATAATTGACATACAGCCCTGGATAAATTTAAGGTATACAGCATTATGATTTGATTTACGTACATCATGAAGTGATTATCACAATAAATTTAATGAACATCCATCATTTCACATAGGTACAAAATTAAAGAAATAGAAAAAATTTTTTTTCTTGTGATGAGTGATCCTAATAATTTTTTCATATTTTCTATAGTAGACTAATTAAATTATCTACAAACATTATTTTATTAATTTATTCAAGAAATATCTACAGACTGCCTACCAAGTTCTAGGCACTGTTAGTGTTAAGGACACAGTGGTGAATAAGATATGTATGATGCCTGTCCCATAGAATATACAATCTAGTGGGGGATTTATGTCTCTCAGAACCTTGCAAGGTTCACATTATCATCTCTACAGATGAGGAAAAGGAAGCACACAGAAGTTAGGTGGCTCTATTAAGCTCTTTCTGGGTAAGGAGATCTCTCTCATTGACTCACTAAGCCACCCTAGATGCGGGCTTCCAGTGAGCAGTACCTATTTCTGGTTTCAGCTTCCAGTAGCATTTGATTCAGGAGGAAGGCATTGTTTACTACTTCTCTTGCACGCTTATTCCTGAGCTCCTCCACTTTCCATACAAAATTTAGTGTCCAGCGGGCCAAGGAAACCATAGGCTTCATCTCTACTGGTGTGCACATCCAAATGTATCATCAAGGCTTGTGACCTCAAGCAACAGAAACTAAGTTTGGTTAACTAGGGCAGAAAAGAGAATCATTAGAAGGATATTCTATTTCCAACAGAAATAATGGAAGATTTAGAGAGCAAATTGAAAAAAAGTTGCAGGAACCCAGGTTAGCAGAAACGTAGCCATGACCACGTCTCAGGAACTTTCTGGCAAGACTACCATTGCCACTGTGGCCACTGGATTAAAAACTGCCATTTTTGCTTTGAATACTATCTCTGCATCTTTGTGTCATCATCTGGATGGGATAATTGAGTTTCAAAATCTGGGCCAGGAATCCATGCTAAAGTAGCCAGGGATCAGGGAGAAGGATCCCTTTGAATAGAAATGGTGTGGTGAACAGATTCTGGGTAGCCAAAAGTAATGAATGCCCACTCCATCAAGACAGTCCCAGATGAGACTAGGGTACAGAGGAAAGCCATGACCATAAGAAACTCTCATCATTGGTGACCCCAGAAGCCAGGCATTGGCAGGGTTTTAATTCTGGGGTAGAGGGGATCCATCAAGTGTGGAGCAGTAGTAATCAAAATTCTGAGTTTCAAGAAGTAAAAACAAACTCTTTTACCTTAAGCAAAAAAGGGAATTTATTGTCCAATGACATGAAAATGTACAAGAATATTTTGGCTTTAAATATGTCTTGGTCCAGAGATTCAAATGACGTCACTAGAATCCAGTCTTGCCATCTCTGAGCAAACTCTCCTGTATGTTTACTCTATTCTCAGGTTCTACTTTGTGGCAAGATGGCTACCAGCAGCACCAGGCCCACATTCTCCCAGGTTTATAATCAGCAGAAAACAGTGGGTGCCCCTCTCCAGAAAGTTCAAGTAGAAGCCTAATTATGTCTTGTTGGTTTCTACTGATGACATGCCCATCCATTAAATCATCAGTATGGTCAGGGAAAGATGATGTCTGATTGGCTAATCCCAAGTCACATGCCCACCCTAGAGCTGGAATAAAGTTAAGTCTATTTGGCACAAGGACAGAAAATGGGGGAGGAACTGGCCCTTCAGAGAAAAACCAGAAGAGGGCAAATGCATGTTAATAGCAAAAGCAAGATGTCCACTTTGAAGTAGGACCCCAGACAGTGGTGGAACATACAGGCTAGAAGGTCTAACCTGGCAGATAAATAGGGGGTTCGTCCAAGTGGGGAACCCTAATGAAAACCAAGGAGGTGATGCGGAAGGGACTTGGGAGTGAGCAAACACAGAGAAGGCTTATGGACCAGAAGCTGGCCTGGTGGGCCAGAGCTTCCTCAGGCAAAACATATACTTGTCCTGCAAAACACATTTTAGACTCCAGCTGCTGGTCAGTGTGAGCTGATTGTCTAGTAAGACTCAACCCAGAGACTGTAAGAGAATGAGCGACTGGGCTCCTGTGGAGCCAGAGAGGCTGGGGCCCAACCCAGCTTACTCAGGAAGCAGGAGGGCAGTGTAGGTAGCTGGATCAGTAGCACTAGCCCAACCTCCCTTGGTCCTTTGCTTATATTCATACTTCTCCAAGTATCCCTGCCCTTTCACTTAATCTTGCTGACATCCTCATTTCTCCCTCTAACCCTATTTCTCTGTGATGAGCTGGGTTTCTTGCTCCCCTCAGCCATCTGGCTCTGACCCATAGCTTGTTTTGGCTGCCAGGCAACCAGATGAGAACTCAGGAATCAGGCACTGACCTCAGCCAGACTCTAATCTTTGATGTCTCCTTGCTCCTTGTAATGGATTGAATAGTGCCATCCCCCCAGTCATGTCTACCTGGAACCCCAGAATGTGACCTTATTTGGAAACGGAGTCTGGACAGATTCAAGTAAGTTAAGGCTCTCAGAGTGAGATCATCTTGGATTTAGGGTGGGCCTTACATCCAGTGACAGACATCCTTATAAGAAGTGCAGAGGATGCAGAGACACACATCAAAGAAGGTGATGTGAAGATGGAGGCGGAGACTGGAGTGATGAGAGTGCAAGCTGAGGAAGGCCAAGGATTGCAGGCCGCCACAGGAAGCTAGGAGACAGGCCTGGAACAGATTCTCCCATTGAACCTCTGGAAGGAACCAACCCTGCCAACATCTTGATTTCAGATTTCTGACCTCCAGAACTGTGAGAGAACAAATGTTTGCTGTTTCAAGCCACCCAGTTTGTGGTAATTTGTTATGGCAGCCCTAGGAAATTAACACACCCCTTCAGGCCCTGCTGTGGCTGTGTTTCTGTATACATTGCCTGCTGCTCAACGTTAAACAGCAAGTTAGTGGTTGAATAGAGTTTGAAGCTGGCCCTTATGATACCTGAATTAAAACTCTTGCCTCTACCTCTTGAGGCTTTAGGAAGCAGCTGATGAATGTGGAGGATGAGGCATCAGGGAGCAAAAAGCCCCTGATGTCCTCAACCCTGACCACTATCAACTTCATCACGGACTTTCTGGTTCAGTATACTTGTTGCCTAATTTCCAACCTTCCTCCAAGGCGAAGAAGAGAGACAGCGGTCTGCACAACCTGTTCAACACAATGAAAGAGAAAAATTCTGTTCATCACCCTGGTTTTTATTTGCTAGTTCCAAACAGCTAAATAACAGAATTTTCTAACTGCCATCCGGATGTGTTTGCTTGGCCCAGGTATGGACAGGCTCAGATGTCTCTATAGTTGGCTTTGTTGGAGGAAAAAAATTAGAACGGTGACTCAATGCAAAAATCACATTACTTTAAATGATATGAATAGCAGTCAAGGCAAGAATACAATTATCTGCAGGTGGAATCAGAAAGCAGAGGTTCACTGTCACAGTCCAGAGGAGGTTTGTTGTCATCTGAGTTCCTTCCTCTTCCAGACAATTTCATTGACTGTTGATCAATCAAACACAGTTGAGAACACAGAAACTGACCCCAGTATATCTAAGAAAATAAGATGGTGTCTTGGTCTGTGTGGGCTGCTGTAACAGAATACCATGGACAAAGTGGCTTATGAGCAACAGACATTTATTTCTCACAGTTTTGGAGGCTGGGAAGTCCAGGATCAACAGGCCAGCAGATTCAGTGTCTGGTGAGACTCCACTTCCTGGTTCATAGACAGTTGTTTTCTCCATGTCCTCACATGAATGAAGGGGCCAGGGAGTTCTCCTGGATCTCTTTTTAAGGGCACTAATCCTATTCATTAGGGCTCCACCCTCATGACCTAAGTACTTCCCAAAGAGCCCACCTCCAAATGTCATCAGATTGGGGATTGGGATTTCAACATATAAATTTTGGGGGGACATAAACAAAACATTCAGTCTATAGCAGATGGCATTTCAAGTTAGTTGAGGGAAAACAGATTATTCTTATCATTCAACAATTCATATAGGAGCCATTGATTATTTGAAAAAAGTTAAGTTCTATTCTTACTGCACAGCATACTTGAATTAGTCGGTGTACTTGGATGCAGACAATAGAATCCTCTCTAGTTAGTTTAAGTAGAAAAGGAAATGATTAAATTTTTAAAGGATATTAAGTGGCCCTGAGACTCTCTTAAGAAGGCCAGGAATCAGGCCTGAGGACTATGCGGCCAGGGAATAACCCAAATTATAATACAGCCCAGCTCGAATGGAAATCCTATTGCTCCCCTCCTAAGTATGGACCTCCAGACTTCTCCACTGAAGCTGTGCAAAAGCTAGTGACCCCAGAACCTCTGTCATTGCTGCCTCTGAGATCTGGAGGCCTGTGCCACCACCCAGCTTAGAGTGGATCTTTGGAGGCCTCTACCCTGATCATCACTTGTTTCTAGGTTGAAATTTCATATGGATTGGTAAAGCATTGCTTATGCCCTATTTGCAAAGGCAAGCTTCTGGCTTCTACCATGAGGGAAGTACAGATAAGGTGAGAACAGCCCCTAAACACACACACACACACACTGGAAGGAGTGTGTCCAAGTTGCTGGTTAGCCAAAAACACGATAAATATTCACTATAATACTTCAGAATAAATTCTAGGAATTACAGAGTTAACTGTAAAGAAGGGGGCCCTAAAAAGACTGGGAGAAGATACAGGCAAATATTGAACCAATCTTGAGACAAGGAAAGACTTCCTGAGCATAAAAGCAATAGAAGAAATCACAAAGGAACAGACCAATAGATTCAGCTACTTAAAAATCTAATCCTTCTTACATCAAGCAAACCATGAACTATTTGACTGATCACCCCATGTGGCACTTGCCTCCTTTAAAATACACACGTGTAAGGCCAAAGTCAACTGAATAAAATATATTTAGAAAGTCATCAGACATCACACAATTTGAGTCCAAAGGAAACTATTTCAGTCCTCTCAGATTGCCTAAAAACCAGCTCTGTTCTACTCCAGAGGATTATTTATATTTCTAAAGAAGAAGCTCTTGTTTTTCCCAGTCTCTTAAGAATTGCTCTTACATATTAGGAAAGTTTGTTTATTTTTATTGTCCAAATTACTTTCTGCCTTTTAGAGGAATTTAAGTTAATCCATGTCTAGACTTATGAGATTCTTTTAATTAGAAAAAGAAGTGACTTTGTCACAATGTCGATTTTTCCTGCAGTTCCCTCAGCTGTTTATAAGGTTATTGCTGAATGTATTATTGCTAAAGTGGAGACCAATGTGGGGCAGTTAAAAGGAATCCTCTTTATTCCTTTTCTTTACAGCTACTGGAGAATGCTGGGACTCGGCTTTTGTGGCTAGCTGGGCTCTGACAAGCGCTTTTTACTGACAATATAAAATATATGTTTTTTGATTCCTTGTCAGATTTCAAATGTATCGTTTAGATGATAATAAACTTAATCTTCAAGGAAAATGAGGAAAGAAGAGCAGATCAGGGTCTTGACACAGAGATGTGCTGATGTATGTGAGGCTGGTTGTCTGAGCCTAGAGCAGTGCAGATGTGGGGGGACGTATCCCACACGCTGACCCACTCACTCCGTGGTAGGTGAGGGGATAAACAATATCCCACAGATGTGGAGGAGATAAAGAAGGGCTATCTGATCAATGTGATCTTAATTGTTTTGGAGTTTGTGATCTAAGATTAAGCAAAAAAGGGTACTTGTAAGCAGATATGAAAACCAGGGTCTATTCCCAGCCAGTAGTTTCCATCCTGTGCATTTCTACCCCTGTAAGCCTACCAACACCCATTTCATCACAAAACACAGAAAAAGCCAGAAAATTTTGTTCTGGCATCTATATGCCAAGCACTTTGAATAAGTAACAGGAAAGTAATTTTGCTGTTGACAACACTTTTTTCAAGATGACAGGTGTGGTGGATTAAAGATGGTGCAAATTCTAATCTGAGTTGGCTCTAGCTTTGACCAATAGAAGGTAGTAGAAATTTTTGCCTTAGAACATCCAAGGCTGAGCTTTAAGAGAGCTGCAGCTTCTGCTTTCAAGTGTTGGGAATGTTCCCTCTTGGAATCCAATTGCCATACTATGAGAAGCCCAAGCAAGTGGAGAGGCCACATGAAGGGGAGCTGAGTGGCTCCAGTTCAGCTCCCAGCAGAGACACAGCACCAACGGCCAACCATGTGAGTAAACCATCTTGGACATTTCATCCTCCTGATGCCGGTAAGGCCAGCTGACACCATGTAGAGCAGAGGAACCACATGGCTGAGCCCAACGAACCCAAAGAACTGTGACAGAGATAATAAATACTTGTTGTTATGTTAAACCAGTGAGTTTGGGGGTGGTTTATGCAGCAATGGGTAATCAAAATAGCGAGTCCTGATAAAATGACTGGAGGACCCTTTGTTTCCTGAGCAGTGTGTCAAGTTTACATGTGTTAGTGTAAAATTCAGACCTGGCTTAGAGCCAAAGTCATATGGTAATAAAAGTTTGATAGAATTGCTTGGGGTGGAAGATACTGGAGGGAGAGGAGTTGAGGCAAAAAAAGAAAAAAAGAGAGAAAGAGAATGAGAAAGGAAGAGAAAGATAGATGGATAGAGAGAGATAGAGAGAGAAGCTCTCCCTCATCCTTTCTGGTGGCAGGTTAGCAGAGAAGGGAGTTGGAGCAAGAAACACTAGGTCATTCGCTATGGTGGGTAATATGCAAAGCTCTTCTTCATTGCCCCTACACAATCTTCATTAAAGTCCACATTACTTACAAATGCTTCTGCGCAAGTGCAGCAGTCAGACACAGTGGCTGCCTACAGTTATTCCAGAGCCACAGGACAAGAAGGCAGAGTGCAGGGCACAGGCAATAGGCAGCATCTCATCTTGTCAGCTGCCCTGTGAGATAGGTATCATTCAACTCATCAGCAGATGAGCAAATTGATGCTTTGAGATGTGATGTTTCCTAAGTAGTGCAGCATAAAAATGACAGCAGCAGGATGATTCACCTCTAATACCATTCTCTCTAATACCGTTGCTTGAATTCTTTCCACCTCACCTTGTTTTCTGTGCCTCCTCTCATCTTTTACTGTTCATATAAGCAATCTTCAAGACTTAAACAAGGGTTTCATATGCCTTTTATCCCTTGGTTTCTCAAGCCTTTTATTCTCTATAAATGCAATGCCCTAGTAGTATTTAAATGTTGTTTGAGAGGCGATTACCCTAATGGCCACATGCATAGATTCTGGAGCCAGACTACATTGGTTCGCAGCTCATGTCTATCACTTACTGACTTTCTGAAATTCGGCAAGTTCTGTAACCTTTCTTGTGCCTCTGTTTCCTCATCGGTAAAATGGGGATGATATTTTTTAACCTCTCCAGGTTGTTGAACATTTTCAATGAGTTAATGCCTAAAGTTCTTATGGCAGTACCTAGCACACAGTAAATGCTACGCAAGTATTAGCTATTGTTATTACACTACCCACATTGTAACAGCACCTTCTGGAAGATGGGAAACTAAATTTTTCCAGTCATTCTGATGTTTATTGCTAGTATTCTTGGTTTGTATTGGAGATGAGAGGAAGCAGGATGCTCTCTCCTTGTTGTGAGCTGCACTGCCTGCTGAAGTGGTCAGCTTGTCCCCAGCAAGTGGACAGTGAATTCTGTCACAGGACAGCAACTGAGGACCCATGAAGAAGTCCACTTAAAACTTCCTTTTTCTTTGTGGGAAGAAAAGAAATAAGCTCCGCTATAATTTAAAGAGACATCAGAAGAGCAAACAAACAAGCTTATTAAGCAAAAGCTCTAAACAAATTTCTGCATGGCACATCCCACTGCAGGGGGCACGGGTTCGATCCCTGGTTGGGGAACTAAGATCCCACAAGCTGCATGGTGTGGCCGAGAAAACAAAAACAAAACAAAAAACAAACAAACATTGCTCTTTACAATCTGACAGCCCTGGGTCTGAATCCTGGTTCTGCCACCTAAGTGTGACTTGGGACAAGACACCAAGCATCCCTGGGGCTCATTTTCCTCATCAGATGCAAAAAATCACTGCTATGAGGATGACAAGAGCTAATCTATGCAAAGCACCTGCCACCAGCTTTGTTTCTGCTGATATAAGTTCAGGAGACAGGCGCTACTCTTAGTTGTACATGAGGGCATTTGAGGACGGCTAACGGTCCCCATGCTAGAGCATCATACCCTGAGGAAAGGATTTCTTCTGCTCATCCTTACCTCCAGGATGTTTCCACCCTCTGATAGGAGAGGAGAAGAGAGTGGACCAGGAGGCAAGTGGGGGAGGGCGGGGCAGACACCACAACATCTGTGACTTTGCAGCCCTACAGACTGTGTTTGAGCATCTACGCTCCCAGGGAGTTAGGAACCAATGAGACTGCCCCTAAGAGGACCCATGGGACTCTGTACTGAACAGTTGTCCCCCAGAGTCCAGCTGGCGAAGTTTGCCAAGAGCTGGGCAGGAGCCGGAGTCTCCTGGTTCTCTGACGACCAGACGCTTTTTTTAAAATTAATTTTTATTGAAGTATAGTTGATTTACAAAGTCATGTTAGTTTCTGCTGTACAGCAAAGTGAATCAGTCATACGTATACATACATCCACTCTTTTTTAGATTCTTTTCCCATAGGTCATTACACAGTATTGAGTAGCGTTCCCTGGGCTATACAGTAGGTTCTTATTAGTTATCTATTTTATATATAGTAGTGTGTATATGTCAATCCCAATCTCCCAATTTATCCTTCCCCACCATGAGGACTGGAAGCTTTGAGAAAATCCTGGGTCAGCTCACCCAGCATGGATGTTGGCATCTGTTGGCAAGCAGGAATACTTCCCTGACAGTCTTCAAGGGCCCCGAGCATGGGAGGATGGGCAGAGAGAATGGGGAGGATGCCATGTGAGGACTAAGGCTGCTGACCGGCATGTGGACACAGGGAGGACCCCTTAGGAGATTCACAGAAATAACTGGGTGGGGGGCAGTGCTCAGAAGATCTTAGTTTCTGGAACTTCCCTGGTGGTCCAGTGGTTAAGAATCCGCCTTCCAATGCAGGGGATGTGGGTTCGATCCCTTGTCGGGGAACTAAGATGACACATGCCTCGGGGCAACCAAGCCTACGCTCTACAACTACTGAGCCCGCGTGCCACAACTAAAACCCAACTCAGCCAAAAATAAAATAAATAATTTTTTTAAAAAAATAGAAAGTCTTAGTTTCTAGAATGAAGTGGGTAAGGCTTAAGCAACCATAATTTGATCAATAAAGTAAGTGACCTTATTTTGTACCATGGGCTTGTGATATTGGTGACATTATAAAATTGTACAAATGCACCTCTTTGGCTGAGTGAGGTCCAGTCATTTATTTATTAATAAATAATTTACTCAATCATTCTTTCAATAACACAATTTCTGAGTATATCGTCTGTGTCAGGCCCTCCTGTAGGTGTTAGGGACACAGGCTCTAACAAGCAAAAAGAAAAAAAGACAAAACACCTCTCTCAAGTTGCTAATAACAGATGCCTAGGAGTGACAATGGCTTCATTCTAAAACCAAGTAGCCCTGCTTACAAATGTCTCCTGTATCAAAGGCACTTACCTTAAAAAGACATGGTCTAAGCTCTAAACAGATTCCCAAGAGCATGACAACTGAATCTAAAACTATAGCATATTTGAAACATTATTTATACAGAACAGAACATTAATTAAGCATTAATTAAACAGAATGTGAAGGACATTAGCATAGATACCCTGTCTTTATATGTATATATACATATATGTATGTATTTCTACAGAGACACACATATGTAATCCTAATAAGATCTGCTGTTCCAAATGACCAGACTGTCTGCTGAGTCACATTCAGAGAAAACACAAATGGACATGGATGCCTTAAATGGTGATACTTATTGAGGGCTTACTATGTGCCAGGCATTGTTCTGAGATCTTTACATGTAAAAATTCATACAAGCATCAGGACAACCTTATGCAGTAAGTACTGTTATTATCCTCATTTTACAGATGATGCAATTAAGGCTCAGGGAAACAGAGTCACAAAGCCAGTAAGAAGTAAAGCCAAAATTTAAGCCCAGGAAACTGGGCTCCAGAGTCTGTGTTATTACCCCTACCATCATATTTCTTAATCTATCTAATGTGCATCTTTAGGACTTTTTTTTTTTTTTTTTTTTTTTTTTTGCAGTATGCGGGCCTCTCACTATTGTGGCCTCTCCCATTGCGGAGCACAGGCTCCAGACACGCAGGCTCAGCAGGCATGGTTCACGGGCCCAGCCACTCTGCGGCATGTGGAATCTTCCCGGACCGGGGCACGAACCCGTGTCCCCTGCATCGGCAGGTGGACTCTCAACCACTGCGCTACCAGGAAAGCCCCATCTTTAGGATATTTTAAGGGGCAGTCTAAAGGTCTTAAAATATCAGATTCTCAGAAATCCTCTCTAGATTATGTTCTCTTTCCCTAAATGTCCATGTCACAGACACAGCCGAACACTGCCCCTGCTTAGGACATGCTCCTGACTCTCCCTGCTACCCACACTCCGCTTCCACAGCCCCTTCCCTCCTCCTATACCTCTGCTCACACCCACCATGAAGCTTTCTTTGCCCAAAGTGGAGGCCAAAGCATCCACTCCTGCCTTCAAGGTAACCCTAGGCCACTTCACGATGACTGCATCCCCTCAAGACCCACGGACAGCCTTTGCTCTTATGAAAGGAGTACACAGAGGCCAATGGAAGTACGTTCTTACCCTGCTCCGACCACTTTTTTTCAAAATTTATCATGGGAAAGCTCTCATAAAAAAATTCTCTGCTACATTACATATACGTGTGTGTTACTTGTACACACATGTATATATAACTATATATATGTACATATAGTTCAAAAATGCATGTTCTTCGGTGTGACAGTGGAATTGTGGTCATGTCTTTTTGAAACTTCATTATCTGTTTGGAGATAGAACTAAAATATTCACAGGTAAGTTTTGTATTTACCATAAATACTCCAGTTTAGAAAACCTGTTGAGAGCAAGGACTAGATGAAGTAAGAGTGGAAAATGTTAAAAAAAAAAATTATGGAAGCTGACTGAAGAGAAGAACAAGATTTTCTCTACTTTTGGTGTGACAGAAATTTTCCATAAAAAAGCTTCTTGTGCTCAGAAAAAGATAAATGAGGAGAACTTGAAGAAGAGAGATAACAATTGGTCTGAATATGAGAGCTGTCTTCAATTTTTTAAAATTCATCATAACCAACACTGATTATCAACACAGTCCAGGTATTGGATGAGCCCAGCAGCTACAGCAAGAAAGGTCAGTCTCTGCCCCAAAGGGCTTGCAAGCAACAAAAACATTGCATATCCTGTTCCACTCATTATTTCTTTTTCCTAGACATGTAAAGTCAAGGAGGGCTACTTGGAGGACGTGATACTTGAGATGGGTCTGGAAGGATGAGTAGGAATTGCTAAGGAAGGTGGGAAGGAGGGAGAAAATATTTCTGGGGATGTCACAAGGAGGTGAGCTCACACCTGAGTCTTCAGAGCGTTTCCCTGTGGCCAGTGGGAGAAGCTGTGAGGACACAGATGTTGGTTTAAATCCTGGGAAAGACCTTCACTAGCAGGGCTGCGTGGAGGGACAGTGAGCCGTCCCTGAGGTTCAGGGGGACTCCCCCTACTCCACGTGAGCCCGGTAAGAGGAAACAACCACCTCTCAGGGGTTTAATAGGAGAGCTTGGAAAATTAACTGGGGAAGGGAGTGCGGATTATATCCTTATTCATATAAAAACATTTGTCACACTCAGCACTGCAATACTAGGGACACAGGGCTGAAAAAATAAGCCTTAATCTCACAATCGCATGAAACTAGGTGGGAATCAGGACGGTGTAGCCTCCTCTTTGTAATAAGAGTAAGAGCAATAATAATAATTATAGTTATATGATTTTATATAAATTCTTTTCTTTCCAAATAGGGCTCTTGTGACCCTGCTTTCCATCAATCACTGGACCATGAGCCCCGGGCTGCAGCCAGCCCCCTGTTCCTTACTGCTGATGGCACCAGGCTCTCAGGAGCACCAAGGACTGCTCACAGGGACACAGACACCCACAAATGGAGACTCACATCACCCTCCAGGCTCTCATCACCCCCAAAAGGCAGCTTTTTTAGAACATCAAACTTACGTGATCTCAGTTGGGAGTTTGCTGTTAAAAGGAAGAATAATACTTTCTGAACAACCGGAGACACAAGAGACTTCAAAGCAAACATTTAAAGGAAACAGTGGAACTAGAACCTCTTTTGGGTGGTGCCTCCTGCCTACTAGTTGGGTGACATTGGTCAAGTCATTGTAACTTTCTGGGCTTCTGTTTCTTCACCTGTAACAAAGGCTAGAATCCTACTTTTCTGCAGGAGGATAACACATGTGAAATGTGTTATATGTAAATGTTCCATGTAAACATGTAAATGTTATAGGGTTATATATTTAGAAAATAACATTTATTAATTTCGAGTCACCATGGATAACTGGACAAAGGTCCACTGGCACCAGTTCTGTGAAGATAAGAATTATGTCTCCTGGATCATTGTGTCAAGTTCAGAGCCTGGAACTAAGTAGCTGCTCAATAAATACTTGTTGACTAAATGGGTCGAACCAAGTTGAGCTGCCACAGAGATTTAATTTAGGGGCTGGAGGCACACACCATTCCTCCCGGGCCACTATCTCCCTCTTCATCTCTCTTCTCGTCCCTCTCCCCCTCAGCATCTCTGTGCCCCAGGCCATCTTCACAGACAGCTGTGTGGTCTCTGTAGGAGACATCCCTGTGCTCTGGGACTGCCAGGGGGCACCTGGGGGCTTTCCTGCAAAGAGGACAGCAGCGCAGGCCCCACTCCCTGCAGCTGCAGGGAGCCTGGACTGCCCAGACATAGGCGCCCACAGGCACCGCGAGCAGCACGGTGCACAGGATCACCGTGGTGTGCAGGAGGCGCTCCCGTCCCTCCAGCCCGCTGTGGTCTCGGCCCGTCACAAAGACCACACACCGGCCCTGGCGTGGGGGCTGGCGCCCCAGGCTAAGGCAGACCTCATATTTTGTGCCAGGGAGGAGATCATCCACCAAGTATGTGCTGATTCCTGGGCCGACATGAATGACCTCCTTCCTGCGGGCTTCATCCGACCCAATGTAGAGGGTGAACCACTTCTCAGGGGTGTCGGGTGCCACAAACCATTCCAGCACGATCCCACGCACTGTCTGCTTAACCACCCGCAGGTCAACGTAGGCATTGCCCTCTGAAGTGGAGAAAAGAGAATGGAGTGTGGGCGGGGCCTGGGCGGGCTGGACGTGGAGGGAGATGACACAGGTGCTCCTGCCAATGGAGTTGGAGGCTACACAGGTGTAACTGCCCCTGTCTACCAGGTGGGCAGCAGGTATGACCAGCTCCGACAGAGCAGCATCTTCTGCAGTAGACGAGGTCAGCACTGGGTAGAGAGACAGCAAAACAGCTCAGGTAGACATTTCTCTGATAGACAGTCAGCTGGATAATGTGTCCAGCAATGCCAGTTTTTTGTTAAAAGGTGGTGGCGAGCATTTATTAAGTATGTACTAGGTGCCAGGTGTTGCCTCTCAGCAATCCTGTAAGGTAAGCACCCAAATTTTACACATGGGAAGTTGGGGACTAGAGTAATTAAGCAACTTGCCTATAATGAGAATCGTTCAGGGGTGTTGATTGATCTGGAACCTAGTTCTTCTGTCTATGAAGACCACACTCTTTTTTTTTTTTTTTTTTTTGCGGTAGATGGGCCTCTCATTGTTGTGGCCTCTCCCGTTGCGGAGCACAGGCTCCGGACGCCCAGGCTCAGCAGCCATGGCTGACGGGCCCAGCCGCTCCGCAGCACGTGGGATCTTCCCGGACCGGGGCACGAACCCGTGTCCCCTGCATCGGCAGGCGGACTCTCAACCACTGCGCCACCAGGGAAGCCCAAGACCACACTCTTTTAACTCCACTAGCTCCTCTCACCAAACGACCTTAGCCTCGCTGAGCTAACATGTGGTTTCCAGGAGATCTCTAACAACAGTGTGATTGTACAATACTGTGAGCTTCAGGAAATGCCTTTTTACCTCCCGGATGTAGAGTGGCTCAGAGCCTGGAGCCAAGTGCCTGGATTCTATCCATTACTAAATATATGGTCTTGGATGAGTTGCTTAGATTCTCTTGGCCTCAATTTTCTCATCAGTAAAATGGGATGATAACAGTATTTACTCCGTAAGTTTGATAGTAAGTGCTCAGTAAGTGTTAGCTGTTATTATTACTGAGAGAATGGATCTAACATGGTACCAAAGAGAATGATAATAGAACATCACAAAAGATAACATCTGGATGCATCTCATCATTATCAAAGAGGCTAAGATAACAGATCCTATGTTTCGCCTTCATTGGTATTTAACCTCAAGCCAATAAGACGTAATCAAATGATAGGAAAAAGTCAAAATTTCAGCTAATTAAGTATTTTTTAATCATCCAGAGGTTTGTCACCATATATAACAAATATCTGGGTGACTGATTGTACTTCTCAAGTTTCACTTAGATATTTCTAGTTGTCTTCTAGATAGCGTCAAGATACTTCTAAAGAGGCCATCCTTGGCTTTGTGATGTACCCCAAGGCTGAAGGGTGGCATTAAAGGTGATTTCAGCTGAGGTGTGATAACAGAGCATGAACTTCAGGAAATGAGATGCAGGTTAGAATCCCAGCGGTAAGGCCCACGAAGGTCTCTCCCTCTCCCTGGGTCCCAGTGTGGCAACTTCAAGCCAATAAGTTCTGATCAACACAGCGGTAGGAAGTGTAAAATTCAGTCAATATCTAGGACTTCCCAACCTTGCCTGGTAAGAGTTAGCTGGGGGGTAGGCAATGTCAGAGGGAGGAAATACTTGTTAAAATACATTCTCTCAGGCCCTCCCCTGGACTAACGGAATCAAATCTCCAGGGAAAGGCCTGAAAATTTTATTTGAAACAAGCACCCCAGGCGAGTCTGCTCGGACAAGTTTAAGAAGTAAGTAATAGGGCTTCCCTGGTGGTGCAGTGGTTGAGAGTCCGCCTGCCAATGCAGGGGACAGGGGTTCATGCCCTGGAAGATCCCACATGCCGCAGAGCGGCTGGGCCCGTGAGCCATGGCCGCTGAGCCTGCACATCTGGAGCCTTTGCTCCACAACGGGAAGAGGCCACAACAGTGAGAGGCCCGCGTACCACAAAAAAAAAAAAAAAAAAGAAGTAATAGATAATCTCTAGAATCAGTTCTAGTCAGAAATTCTCTGATTTAAAAATACACAGTATGGTGTTTTGCATCTAGAAGGCTTTCAAAGAATATGTGTTCATATACAATTCTATAATATTTATATCAATACAATATGTTAAGTCAATTCATATATATTAACATCTTACATCCTATCAAGATCTGTAAGCAAAAAATATACAAATATATATATATATGCAACAAATATGTATGTAATATATATTTGCATCTTACTTCCTATAGAGACCTGTATGCAAAAATATATAAATATATATCATACATATATGTGTGTAACAAATATATATTATATCAATAGATAGATCTGTATGCAACAAATATATAAATATATATTATATGGAGTACATATATTTACATCTTATGTCCTATAGAGATCTGTATGCAACCATGTAAAATAATGCCAGTAGGGAGTTCCCTGGCAGCCTCGTGGTTAGGATTCCGGGCTTTCACTGAGTCATATGACCTAATAATAAAATAATGCCAATAGTGGAACACTGTCTTGGAATTTTTTCTGTCATGGTGAGTATAATTCAGGTCTGTCCCAGTCTTACCTGCACCCCTCCTTCATGATTGACCCAGTTTAGAACTTCTCTATTGAGGGCAGTGTTGCTACAGACCTCCCCAACCACCAACCCCCCCACCCAGATACGTGGAGAGGGTGCATGCACTTACCATCAAATTCCCTCCACGTGCTCAGGGGATAAGTCCAAGCAATAGTTGGTGAGGGGCTAGCCTGTACCAAGCATCTCAGGGTCACATTCTGTCCCACCCGGATGCTGACATTGGCACTGGGGGTTGAGATCTGTGGTTTCATGCAAGCACTGAGCTCTGTTTCGTGAAAAAGCTGCCCTGCCTTGGAGAGAGGACCTCGACACATGAGGTAGGGATTCACCAGGACTACTGGAAGACTGATGGACTTTACAAACTGGACAAGTCCCCTTAAGCGACAGTCACATAACCAGGGGTTGTCATGCAGCGCCAGCACCATGCTGGAGAGAATCTCGGCCTCACAGCCAGGCTGCCGGTGTTTCTGGTAGGCTGGCCAGTTCAAGAAGACACTCTTGGCTACAACTGTAAGCCTATTGGAGGATAGGTCAAGGTAGGTCAGGTTGACCAAGAACTGAAGAGCCAGTTCAGGGAGTGCATCAATCCTGTTGTGTTTGAGGTCCAAGACCCGCAGGAGCGGAGTGGCACGGAACGCTGTCCATGGTACTGAACGGAGTTTGTTCCCCTCCAGTCTCAGCTCTTTCAGTTCTGACAGGTGCTCCAGGGCTCCTAGATGCATCACAGTGACATTGTTAAAATTGAGCCAGGGAGCCGGAGGAAGATGGCGGAAGAGTAAGACGCGGAGATCACCTTCCTCCCCACAGATACATCAGAAATTCATCTACACGTGGAACAACTCCTACAGAACACCTACTGAACGCCGACAGAAGACCTCAGACCCCCTAAAAGGCAAGAAACTCCCCACATACCTGGGTAGGGCAAAAGAAAAAAAGAATAAACAGAGACAATAGGATAGGGACGGGACCTGCACCAGTGGGAGGGAGCCGTGAAGGAGGGAAGGTTTCTACACACTGCAAGCCCCTTCGCGGGCGGAGACTGCAGGTGGCGGAGGGGGAAAGCTTCGGAGTAGCGGAGGAGAGCACAGCAACAGGGGTGTGGAGGGCAAAGCGGAGAGATTCCGGCACAGAGGATCGGTGCCCTCAGGCACACACCAGCCCGAGAGGCTTCTCTGCTCGGCCGCCGTGGCGGGCGGGGCTGGGAGCTGAGGCTTGGGTATCGGCTTTCAGTCGGAGCGCAGGGAGAGGACTGGGGCTGGCGGCAGGAAGAGAGCCTGAAGGGGTTAGAGCACCACGGCTAGCCCGGAGGGAGTCCGGGGAAAGGGTCTGGAGTTGCTGAAGAGGCAAGAGTCTTTTTTCACTTTCACTTTCGTTTCCTGGTGTGCGAGGAGAGGGCATTAAAAGGGCTGCTTAGGGAAGCGCCGGAGACAGGCGCGAGCCGCGGGTAAGGCGTGGACCTCGGAGACGGGCGTGGGCCGCCGCCGCCGCCCGCCGCCGCCGCGGCCCGCCGCCGCCCACCGCCCGACGCCGCCCGCCGCCGCGGCGGCCCGCCCGCCGCCGCCCGCCGCGGCCCGCCGCCGCCGCCGCCGCCGCCGCCGCCGCGGCCCGCCGCCGCCGCCCGCCGCCGAGGCCCGCTGCCGCCGCCGCCCCCGCGGCCCGCCACCGCCGCTGCCTGCCGCCGCCCGCCGCCGCCGCAGCCGCGGGGCCTGTGTGCGAGCGCGGGTCACTGTCCGCCCCGCCTTCCGGGGGACCTGTGCACCCCGCCACTGCCGGGGTCCCGAGACCCGTGGACGGCTTTCCCGGGAAAGCGCACGGAGCGCCACGGGCTGCTGCAACGTCACGCTGGCCTCTGCCGCCGCAGGCCCGCCCCACACTGCGCGCCCCTCCCTCCCCTCTGCATGAGTGAGCCAGAGCCCCCGAATCAGCGGCTCCTTTAAACCCGTCCTGTCTGAGCGAAGAACGGACGCCCTCCGGCGACCTACGCACAGAGGCGGGGCCAGGTCCAAGGCTGATACCCGGGAGCTGTGAGAGCAGAGTCAGGGAAATCTCTCTGTGCAGCCTCGGAGGCAGCGGATTAAAGCTCCACGGTCCATTTGATGTGCCCTGCGTCTGTGGAGTGCATGAATGGACAGCGAATCATCCCAAATTGAGGAAGTGGACTTTGAGGACAAGATTTAAGACTTTCCCCCCTTTTCCTCTTTTTACAACGAATTATTCCAAAGTAAGGAGGTGGACTTAGAGAGCAAGATTTCAGACTTCTTGCCCTTTTCCTCTTTTTACAACGAATTATCCCAAATTGAGGAGGTGGGCTTGGAGAGCAAGATTTTTGATTTTTCCCCCTGCTCTCTTTTTGTGAATGTGTATGTGTAATCTTCTGTGTAAGATTCTCTCTGTATAGCTTTGCTTCCACCATATGTCCCAGGGTTCTATCGGTCCGTTTTTTTGTTTTTTTTTTTTGTTTGTTTGTTTTTTTTGCAATAATTACTTTCTAATTTTAATAACGCTACTATATTTCATACTTTACTCTATTTTACTTTACCTGCTCTTTCTTTTGTTCCTACCTTCCCTTCCTCCCTCCCTCCCTCCGCTCTTCCTTTCCTTCTTTCTTTTTCTTTCCTCCCTCCCTCCCACCCTTCTTCTTTCCACTTTCTTTTTCTTTCCTTCCTCCCTCCCTCCCTCCTTTCTTTCCTTCTTTCTTTCCATCCTTCCTCACTCCCTCCCTCCTTTCTTTCTTTCTTCCTTCCTTCCTTCCTTTCTTCCCTTCTTCCTTTCTTTCCCTCTCTCTTTCTTTCTTCTACTAATTCTTTCTTTCTGCTTTTTCTCCCTGTTATTCTGAGCTGGGTGGATGAAAGGCTCTTGGTGCTGCAGCCAGGAGCCAGTGCTGTGCCTCTGAAGTGGGAGAGCCAACTTCAGGACACGGGTCCACAAGAGACCTCCCAGCTCCACATAATATCAAGCAGCGAAAATCTCCCAGAGATCTCCATCCCAACACCAGCACCCAGCTTCAGTCAACGACCAGCAAGCTACAGTGCTGGTCACCCTATGCCAAGCAACTAGCAAGGCAGGAACACAACCCCACCCATTAGCAGAGAAGCTACCTAAAAACATAATAAGGCCATAGGCACCCCAAAACACACCACCAGACGTGGACCTGTCCACCAGAAAGACAAGATCGAGCCTCAACCACCAGAACACAGGCATTACTCCCCCCCACCAGGAAGCCTATACAACCTACTGAAACAACCTTAGCCACTGGGGTCAGACACGAAAAACAACGGGAACTACGAATCTGCAGCCTGCAAAAAGGAGACCCCAAACACAGTAACATAAACAAAATGAGAAGACAGAAAAACACACAGCAGGTGAAGGAGCAAGATAAAAACCTACCAGACCTAACAAATGAAGAGGTAATAGGCAGTCTACCTGAAAAAGAATTCAGAATAATGATGGTAAAGATGATCCAAAATCTTGGAAATAGAATAGACAAAATGCAAGAAACAGTTAACAAGGACCTAGAAGAACTAAAGATGAATCAGGCATCGATTAAAAACACAATACATGAAATAAAAAATACTCTAGATGGGATCAATAGCAGAATAACTGAGGCAGAAGAACGGATAAGTGAGGTGGAAGATAAAATAGTGGAAATAACTGATGCAGAGCAAAATAAAGAAAAAAGAATGAAAAGAACAGAGGACAGTCTCAGAGACCTCTGGGACAACATTAAACGCACCAACATTCGAATTATAGGGGTTCCAGAAGAAGAAGAGAAAAAGAAAGGGACTGAGAAAATATTTGAAGAGATTATAGTTGAAAACTTCCCCAATATGGGAAAGGAAATAGTTAATCAAGTCCAGGAGGCACAGAGAGTCCCATACAGAATAAATCCAAGGAGAAATACACCAAGACACATATTAATCAAACTGTCAAAAATTAAACACAAAGAAATCATATTAAAAGCAGCAAGGGAAAAACAACAAATAACACACAAGGGAATCCCCATCAGGTTAACAGCTGATCTCTCAGCAGAAACTCTACAAGCCAGAAGGGAGTGGCAGGACATAATTAAAGTGATGAAGGAGAGAAACCTGCAGCCAAGATTACTCTACCCAGCAAGGATCTCATTCAGATTTGATGGAGAAATTAAAACCTTTACAGACAAGCAAAAGCTGAGAGAGTTCAGCACCACCAAACCAGCTTTACAACAAATGCTAAAGGAACTTCTCTAGGCAAGAAACACAACAGAAGGAATATACCTACAATAACGAACCCAAAGCAATTAAGGAAATGGGAATAGGAACATACATATCAATAATTACCTTAAATGTAAATGGACTAAATGCTCCCACCAAAAGACACAGAGTGGCTGAATGGATACAAAAACAAGACCCATATATATGCTGTCTACAAGAGACCCACTTCAGACCTAGAGACACATACAGATTGAAAGTAAGGGGATGGAAAAAGATATTCCATGCAAATGGAAATCAAAAGAAAGCTGGAGTAGCAATTCTTATATCAGACAAAATAGACTTTAAAATAAAGACTATTAGAAGAGACAAAGAAGGACACTACATAATGATCAAGGGATCGATCCAAGAAGAAGATATAACAATTGTAAATATTTATGCACCCAACATAGGAGCACCTCAATACATAAGGCAAATACTAACAGCCATAAAAGGGGAAATCGACAGTAACACAATCATAGTAGGGGACTTTAACACCCCACTTTCACCAATGGACAGATCGTCCAAAATGAAAATAAATAAGGAAACACAAGCTTTAAATGATACATTAAACAAGATGGACTTAGTTGATATTTATAGGACATTTCATCCAAAAACAACAGAATACACATTTTTCTCAAGTGCTCATGGAACATTCTCCAGGATAGATCATATCTTGGGTCACAAATCAAGCCTTGGTAAATTTAAGAAAATTGAAATTGTATCAAGTATCTTTTCCGACCACAATGCTATGAGACTAGACATCAATTACAGGAAAAGATCTGTAAAAAATACAAACACATGGAGGCTAAACAATACACTACTCAATAACGAAGTGATCACTGAAGAAATCAGAGAGGAAATTAAAAAATACCTAGAAACAAATGACAATGGAGACACGACAACCCAAAACCTATGGGATGCAGCAAAAGCAGTTCTAAGGGGGAAGTTTATAGCAATACAATCCCACCTTAAGAAACAGGAAACATTTCGAGTAAACAACCTGACCCTGCACCTAAAGCAATTAGAGAAAGAAGAACATAAAACCCCCAAAGCTAGCAGAAGGAAAGAAATCATAAAGATCAGATCAGAAATAAATGAAAAAGAAATGAAGGAAACGATAGCAAAGATCAACCAAACTAAAAGCTGGTTCTTTGAGAAGATAAACAAAATTGACAAACCATTAGCCAGACTCATCAAGAAAAGAAGGGAGAAGACTCAAATCAATAGAATTAGAAATGAAAAAGGAGAAGTAACAACTGACACTGCAGAAATACAAAAGATCATGAGAGATTACTACAAGCAACTCTATGCCAATAAAATGGACAACCTGGAAGAAATGGACAAATTCTTAGAAATGCACAACCTGCCAAGACTGACTCAGGAAGAAATAGAAAATATGAATAGACCAATCACAAGCACTGAAATTGAAACTGTGATTAAAAATCTTCCATCAAACAAAAGCCCAGGACCAGATGGCTTCACAGGCGAATTCTATCAAACATTTAGAGAAGAGCTAACACCCATCCTTCTCAAACTCTTCCAAACAATTTCAGAGGAAGGAACACTCCCAAACTCATTCTACGAGGCCACCATCACCTTGATACCAAAACCAGGCAAGGATGTCACAAAGAAAGAAAACTACAGGCCAATATCACTGATGAACATAGATGCAAAAATCCTCAACAAAATACTAGCAAACAGAATCCAACAGCACATTAAAAGGATCATACACCATGATCAAGTGGGGTTTATTCCAGGAATGCAAGGATTCTTCAATATACGCAAATCAATCAATGTGATACACCATATTAACAAGTTGAAGGAGAAAAACCATATGATCATCTCAATAGATGCAGAGAAAGCTTTCGACAAAATTCAACACCCATTTATGATAAAAACCCTGCAGAAAGTAGGCATAGAGGGAACTTTCCTCAACATAATAAAGGCCATATATGACAAACCCACAGCCAACATTGTCCTCAATGGTGAAAAACTGAAACCATTTCCACTAAGATCAGGAACAAGACAAGGTTGCCCACTCTCACCACTCTTATTCAACCTAGTTTTGGAAGTTTTAGCCACAGCAATCAGAGAAGAAAAGGAAATAAAAGGAATCCAAATCGGAAAAGAAGAAGTAAAGCTGTCATTGTTTGCAGATGACATGATACTATACATAGAGAATCCTAAAGATGCTACCGAAAAACTACTAGAGCTAATCAATGAATTTGGTAAAGTAGCAGGTTACAAAATTAATGTACAGAAATCTCTGGCATTCCTGTACACTAATGATGAAAAATCTGAAAATGAAATCAAGAAAACACTCCCATTTACCATCGCAACAAAAAGAATAAAATATCTAGGAATAAACCTACCTAAGGAGACAAAAGACCTGTATGCAGAAAATTATAAGACACTGATGAAAGAAATTAAAGATGATACAAACAGATGGAGAGATATACCATGCTCCTGGATTGGAAGAATCAATATTGTGAAAATGACTCTACTACCCAAAGCAATCTACAGATTCAATGCAATCCCTATCAAACTACCACTGGCATTTTTCACAGAACTAGAACAAAAAATTTCAAAATTTGTTTGGAAAAACAAAAGACCCCGAATAGCCAAAGCAATCTTGAGAACGAAAAAAGGAGCTGGAGGAATCAGGCTCCCTGACTTCAGACTATACTACAAAGCTACAGTAATTAAGACAGTGTGGTACTGGCATAAAAACAGAAAGATAGATCAGTGGATCAGGATAGAAAGCCCAGAGATAAACCCACGCACATATGGCCAACTTATCTTTGATAAAGGAGGCAGGACTGTACAGTGGAGAAAGGACAGCCTCTTCAATAAGTGGTGCTGGGAAAACTGGACAGGGACATGTAAAAGTATGAGATTAGATCATTCCCTAACACCATACACAAAAATAAGCTCAAAATGGATTAAAGACTTAAATGTAAGGCCAGAAACTATCAAACTCTTAGAGGAAAACATAGGTAGAACACTCTATGACATAAATCACAGCAAGATCCTTTTGGACCCACCTCCTAGAGAAATGGAAATAAAAACAAAGATAAACACATGGGACCTAATGAAACTTCAAAGCTTTTGCACAGCAAAGGAAACCATAAACAAGACCAAAAGACAACCCTCAGAATGGGAGAAAATATTTGCAAATGAAGCAACTGACAAAGGATTAATCTCCAAAATTTATAAACAGCTCATGCAGCTCAATAACAAAAAAACAAACAACCCAATCCAAAAATGGGCAGAAGACTTAAATAGGCATTTCTCCAAAGAAGATATACAGACTGCCAACAAACACATGAAAGAATGCTCAACATCATTAATCATTAGAGAAATGCAAATCAAAACTACAATGAGATATCATCTCACACCAGTCAGAATGGCCATCATCAAGAAATCTAGAAACAATAAATGCTGGAGAGGGTGTGGAGAAAAGGGAACACTCTTGCACTGCTGGTGGGAATGTGAATTGGTACAGCCACTATGGAGAACAGTATGGAGGTTCCTTAAAAAACTAAAAATAGAACTACCATATGATCCAGCAATCCCACTACTAGGCATATACCCTGAGAAAACCATAATTCAAAAAGAGACATGTACCAAAATGTTCATTGCAGCTCTATTCACAATAGCCCGGAGCTGGAAACAACCTAAGTGTCCATCATCGGATGAATGGATAAAGAAGATGTGGCACATATATACAATGGAATATTACTCAGCCATAAAAAGAAACGAAACTGAGCTTTTTGTAATGAGGTGGATAGACCTAGAGTCTGTCATACAGAGTGAAGTAAGTCAGAAAGAGAAAGACAAATACCGTATGCTAACACATATATATGGAATATAAGAAAAAAAATGTCATGAAGAACCTAGGGGTAAAACGGGAATAAAGACACAGACCTACTTGAGAATGGACTTGAGGTTATGGGGAGGGGGAAGGGTAAGCTGTGACAAAGCGAAAGAGAGGCATGGACATATATACACTACCAAACGTAGGCTAGAAAGATAGTGGGAAGCAGCCGCAGAGCACAGGGAGATCAGCTCGGTGCTTTGTGACTGCCTGGAGGGGAGGGATAGGGAGGGTGGGAGGGAGGGAGATGCATGAGGGAGGGGATGTGGGAACAGATGTATATGTATGACTGATTCACTTTGTTATAAAGCAGAAACTAATAAAAAAAAAAAAAAAAAAAAAAAAAATTGAGCCAAAGGTACTCCAAGGTGCTCATGTTGATGAAAGACCCTCGGGGCAGTTCAAATAAGGGTGAATTTTCAATTCTCACTTGCTTGAACTCTTCAGGAAGTTTCCTTGGGATCTTTCCCAAAGTGATAGACGTGCACTGCAGAGTCCTGTACAAAAAACCAGAACAGCTTTGAGATGTACATCAGGAAACTGGGAAGTGGGATCAGGCTTATCCTGGCATTAGACATATGAATTAGAAGGAAAAAAATACGATTCTCTTGAAATACAAGAGTTAGACCCATTTTGGTAAAAGCGCACAGTTTATCAAAGTCCAGCATCAGTTAGAGGGAATCTCACAGAGATTTTGCTGATTTCCTGCCAAATCTTGGCCTGCTCCCACTTCACACCATCCCCAAAGAAAGCCCATCCCCTACAAGCTTCTGGGATCTTGTTAGCCCAGCGCACCTGCCAAAACTCTCCTCTGAGCAGGTACATCCTGGCAGACAGAATGGCTGAGCTGCATGTGAATCCAGAAAGACCAGAACTAGCAAGAAATAGTGAGAAACTGAAGCCATATTCTTCTGTAAGAAACTACCTTATGAGTTTTTGAATAAGCATAGTCCAAGCTTCCGAGTGGCAAATCCTATTATTGGTAATCCATAATGATGTAGGTCAGCACAGCAGCAGCAAAGCCCCTGGATGCTCTGAGGTCTGTTATGGCCCAGATCACAAGCTCAATAAGAACCCAGAAGAGAGGGGTTTCCCTGGTGGCGCAGTGGTTGAGAGTCCGCCTGCCGATGCAGGGGACACAGGTTTGTGCCCCGGTCTGGGAGGATCCCAAGTGCTGCGGAGCGGCTGGGCCCGTGAGCCATGGCCGCTGAGCCTGGGTGTCTGGAGCCTGTGCTCCACAACAGGAGAGGCCAGGCCACAACAGTGAGAGGCCCGTGTACTGCAAAAAAAAAAAAAAAAAAAGAACCCAGAAGAGGGAGCTATGTCTCTTAACTAAGGTCAGAAGATTCACCGTTTCTCTGGTTCTTGAGTCCAGAGAGCAAACTATAAGCTAGATGTGTCCAACTCAGTCCTGATACTGCCTCCCCTCAGTCTCATAAAAAAGATCTGAGAAACAAGCAGGTAATGCTATCCTGAGCACTATGGTTCAGGGGATTTGGCCAGAATACATCTAATACTTCATCAATCACAATTGGCTTCTGAAACCTAGGATTTTCAACCAGTCTCTAAAAGTGACTTCAGATAATGGTTAACAAAGTAATTCTGCAACCACTCCTATCAGTGGTAATCTCCCCAGCACCTCGTGTGGTGGATTCATTTTTCTTCTGCATTAAGACAGCTGCACCTGCTGCTTGGGTGACCAGAATCAGAGAAGCATCACGGTACAGAGGTTAAACCACAAGACTGTGCTTTCTGATTAAATCAAAGCATGCTTCTTATCCTGGATCACATAATTTATCCTGAATGCTGTGTATTTCACATGTTATAAATCTTCCCTGAACACTGTGAATTTCTTATGTTAAAAATTTTTAAGTGAGATAATACGTGGTTTTGTATACTTGATCTGCCATTCTTCATTCAACAAATATATATTGGTCATCTGCTCTAAGCCACACCTTTGCTAGGTGCAAGGAAGGCCATGTTGAGCAAGACTGTTATAGATTCGGTCTCATGGGGTCTTCTATCTACCTTATACTTCCTAGTCTTGAGATCTTTGGAAAGTCGGTTTCTCCTGTGCAAAGTGAGAAAATTAATGAATTCTTTATAGTGTTTCTAGGAAATATTAATATTATGCAAAATAAAGTACATAACATAGAGTAGGTGCCTAATAAAGTTTAATTCACCCCCCACACCAACAGACTCTGGAAGAGAGTCTGCTTTCCATTACTTGGAGTACTTTCTGATGACTACTGAAATTCCATGGGTTCCCCTAAGATTCATGATATACATTATACCCTATAAAAGACCTCAGGGAAGAAAATCCGCTTAGTAGCTAACCAGTGAGAGGGGAAATGGGTCACCAAGTAAGCTGATTACACCCCAGGCTTTCCATCCAAGCCAGATATATTTGCTGGAATTTCCAGACAGCCTAACTCTACAATCTGGCTAGATCTCTGGACTTCCTCTCAAAGTGAAAATTTAAAAAGCAAGGAGAGTACAATGAGCACAAAGCTGTGGCAGATGTGGAGAGGTGCTGCCTAGACACCCTTCAAGGAATGAGTTGATGCTCAACTCCAAGGAGTGCTTGCATGAGGTCATGCCCTTCCCCAGGCAGCCCCATGCAGAGACTGAGGGTGGTGAGGACACAGGGCCCTGGCCAGTCTGGCCTGATGGGGGCAACTCTGATGGGTGATTCTCATTCCAGAGTTCCCTACCAGGTTGGCCAAAATTTTGTCAGCCTTGCTTTGTGGGAAAATGTGATTCAATCCATGGGTATCACAAATGACTAGTGAGTTCTTTTCAAACCCCAAAATAGAAAGGCCTAAAGAGCCCTACATCCCCACAATTTCTTCTCTGTTCATCCCATCCAGCCTCTTTAAATGAATCCAGCTCAACTCAACCTTCCAGTGGTCTGCCGGAAACTTGAGAAGGATGCCCACTGGTATGTCATCTCTGGAATCGCTGCTCTTTCTTGTCTCCTGACTCCCTCATCCTCTAGTTTCCTTATTTTGCATATAGGCATAGGGAGTAGCTGTGCTGTCAGTTAAAACAGGATCCTAGAACAATTAAAGTTAGCTTGGTTCATGTCATTTCTCTTAAACAACTAATGGTTAAGTGGTGTCCTTAAACTCAAGAGACTTAACAACAAAGGGAAGGAAGGAAGGAATCTGAGGATACTATAGCCCCATCTCCCTTCTGGAAGGATGCTTTTAGGAGCTTGGCTCTTAGGATTTTTAGTAGAGACAGAATCTTGTGGGGGGAGTTACTCTGCTTTGGTGAAATTAATTAGATAAAAATGGTTTCTGAGCGGCAGCTCCCTGGCTTGTCTTAGATTTCCTATCTATTCAACTGGAAAACGCCCCCTTCCCCCCATCCCCCAATATGATCGGAACTCTGGGAGAGCTCAGACAGAGAACTAGGCAACCTACCAGGAAGCAGATAGGCTGTCCTTCCTCTTTCTCAAGCTGGTGATTTTCCTTCACTCCTCCACCTGCTCCAACCATATCTCAGACGGTCCTCTTGGGTCCCCGTGCCTGTGATAGATACACAGAGGACTACATCCCCAAGCCCCCTTGAAACAGGTGGGCTACGTGACCAATATTCAGGCTAATGAAATGTTGGACGAAATCATGTTTTAAAAGCCCCTATGTTATTCTCCCAGGTTCTCTTTTCCCTTGTTGCAGCAACTGTTGACATTCCAGGTGGTGAAGTCTTCATCAGCCTGGGTCCCTGAGTGAAGAAGAGCACAGAGCCCTCCCTCCATCCTCACTTCCCACTCACTCAAGTAGACTCTGTGAGAGCAGGAATAAATGTTTCTTCGTTAAGCCACTGAAATCTGAGAATTGTTAGCACAGCATAAGCCTAACCAATCCTGACTACAATGCCCATACAATAAAATATGCTCAAGTACTTGTAGATTGATTTTTGTCTCTCCTGGATTATATGATAGTTAAAACAAAAGTTTCCAGCTCTAGTCCTCTAAACGCACTGCTCACTGAGCCCCTTGACTAACAGCCTAGTTTTAATAGCCACACCCACTTTCCAGGATAAAATTTCTCTTGTCTGCCTTTTGGTTCCCCGTAAGTTTACACGTCTACATCAAGTGACAACAGACATACCCTCTGCCTAGGTCAGGAGGAATATAACCATGTTGCAGCCAAAAAAAATAAAAAAGACATGTTGGAGATGTCATGATTCCAACCAACCTCCAAACAAGGCTTCCAAGGGCCACGTGCTGTGGGATCACCCTAGTGCAGGCTGGTCTTCAGCATTTGAGAGACTAGAAATTCTTTTTTTTTTAATTAATTAGTTTATTTATTTATGGCTGTGTTGGGTCTTCGTTGCTGCACGCGGGCTTTCTCTAGTTGCGGTGAGTGGGGGCTACTCTTCCTTGTGGTGTGCGTGCTTCTCATTGCAGTGGCTTCTTTTGTTGTGGAGCACAGGGTCTAGGTGCGCAGACTTCAGTAGTTGTGGCATGAGGGCTCAGTAGTTGTGGCTCGCGGGCTCTAGAGCGCAGGCTCAGTAGTTGTGGTGCACGGGCTTTGTTGCTCCGTGGCATGTGGGATCTTCCCGGACCAGGGCTCAAACCCGTGTCCCCTGCACTGGCAGGCGGATTCTTAACCACTGCTCCACCAGGGAAGTCTAGAAATTCTTCTCCCAGGATTTTAGGAAGACGTTAGGTTTCCAGGGACTGACTCATACTAACCAGATTCATATACCAAAAGACAAATATACAAACAGTACGTCATTTTATTTTTTACAATGTGAATTTGTTTTTTCCAGTGACTTGAATATACATGAGCACAATCCAGGATGATTCTTCCCTACAAGAGCAAACCAGGGAAGACAGAACACACAAAGAAAGGCTGACATATGGGTATTTGGAGGCTGACCATTTTGGGGGCCATTCCATTCAGACCACCAATGTAGGTCTTCATGAATCACTGGAAAGTTGAAACTTTCTTTCTCTCTCTCTTTCACACACACACACACACACACACACACACACACACACACACATGATACTGGATAAATACTAACACATTCTTGCTTTCAAGTTCCTGATTTTTCTTCAAACAGGGTTCAATAAAACTGACTGCATGTTAGTTGGGTCAATAATTGTTCAGTCCCCATTGGCTCAGCCAATCATTTAGAGAAAACATCTTTATTATTTCAACAGATGGCTGCTGTCATCCACTGCACTTATATTTGTTCTGATTTGGGGAGTGTCTGTCAGTCTCATATACCAAACAATCAGAGTTGAGTCTTAAGTCTCACAAGGCATAGAAGAAATGCCTTTACAAATCTAGATCAGGGGTTGGCAAACTACAGCCTGGGAGCCAAATCCAGCCTGCCACCTGTTCTTGTAAATAACATTTTATTTGAACTCATCCATGCTCATTAACTTACATATTGTCTGGGGTTGCTTTCACACTACATCAGCAGAGTTGAGTAGTAGTAATGGAGCTTCAAGTATCTCCTATCTGGCTTTCTTTATAGAAAAACACAAGTTTGCTGACCTATGATGTAGACAGTGGCTTTGTCATTTTCCAACCAAATAATTTCTCTAACCAATAGCAACAGCCCCCAAGTTAAAGTCAGATGTACCCTACAGGTGATGGGCAGGAAATAGCCATATATGGAAATCCCACATTCACATGCACTGGTGCTCTCATGGTTCTGATCCCAGGTTTCAGTAGCTCAAAAAAAAATCCATTTCCATAGTAAAACTGCTGTGGGTCACACTGCAGAGATCAATACTAAACAAAGACCCTCAGCCTGGCCAGAACATTAACAAAGACACGGATCCTCCAAGAAAATCCATCACTGTGCTCTATAAATTATTCAGCTCTTTGGGTTCCAGTTTTCTTGTCTGTAAAATCAAATAGCCCATCCTTCAAAACAGGTCATTGTGAAGATCAAAATGAGAGAAAACAAGAAAAAAATTTGTAAGGTCATCTGTTGTAAGGTCTTTCGTAAATGTGAGAGGAAGTACAGTAACTTTAGACATCACTGCATCACATTGGTTTTTATATTTAGCAAAGAGTCAAGACAATATGGGGTCTCTTAGGTGATACTAGCAAGATAGCTTTCTTGCATCACTTGCTGTCCCCAAATTTCCTCAGTTGTTACCCAAAGGCCTTGGCACAAACAGCATGGATGCTCCCTTCATTAGAAGCCACTCCTTCAGAGAAGACAGAACATTGGCCCTTCTTCTGGGAACGTTTGTCTTCTCCTATGTGCAGAGATGACATCTCAGAGGTTTCACAGCTTTAAGCAAACTGAACAGGAATCCTCCTTTGAAGTGGCTTACTGAGTGACTCAGAAGGCTCTGAGACACCCTCAGGAACCCAGGTAAGTTTCAGTTAGAATCACAAATGCTGCTACACGGGGACAGAGGTGAGCTGTCTGCCAGACAGCATTGAGTGTACTGTGCCACCTGCCACAGAGGGTCTCTCAGATCCCTCCAGCCTGACATTCTGAGAGTAAATGAGCAGTAGTCTCCTGGGCATCATCTAAACCTCTAGGAATTACTGAAAATCAGATGATTATCTCTAGGCAGAATGGCACCCGGAGAAAAAAATGTTAGAATCCATGTGTCCACAGTGAGGGTCTCTGCATGTGTGTGTATGTGGCTGTACAAATGTGGCAAATGCATAAAAAGACTATGTGTGAGTGCCTACGAGTTAGCATAAATGGAATCAAGATGCAGTAAAGGAAAGTAGCAAGGACTATCAACTCTGGAATCAAGTGCATGGTCCAATTTCTACAGCTGCCACTTCCTAGCTGTGTACTTGTGGGCAACATAGATTAGATCACTGCTCAGCAAAATATGTCCTGCCCTACCATTACCTCCATGGGAGAACTATCCTTTCCTGCCTTGTTTAAAGTTTAGTTTTGGCCATGAGACTTGCTTTGGCAGGTAGAATATGGGCAGAAATGGCAGTGTTAAGGAGCTTAATTGGCATCACATGTTTTTGCTCATTTCTCTGATATCATTTGACATCTCCATGAAAGAAGCCTGCCCCAGGTAGCCACTGACTCTCCATCCTGAGCCCCAAGTAGGACACACAGAGCCGAGCCACCATAGTCAACCCACTGACCTATGGATTGTGTGAAAATAAGTGCTTGTTGCTATATATCACTGCAAATTTGCCTTTATTTGTTACACAGTAAAAACTGACTGATACAGGCAAGTTACTTACTCACCCTGTTCCTTCTCCAGGTAAGCGGGGAGAAGAGTGGTGCCTGCTGCAAAGTGTTGTCATAAGAATTCAATGAGTTAACGTATATAAAGCACTTAGAACACTTTCTGGCACATAGTAAGTGCTTATATAAGTGTTAGCTGTTGTTGTTGTTGTGTGTAAATGTATGAGTAAGCAGATACCCAAGTAGGTAAGAGTGGGTGAGCATGGACTCAGGTGTCAGAGTGAGCATGTGGGAGGTGAAGAGGGAGAGTGGTTGGGAGCAGGCGTGTAGGCACCTGTGTGCACGGCCCTCAGCAGAAGTACTCGTTGATCCGTCTGCCTACCCTGATGCCCAAGGCCTGAGAGTCCAGGCTGGAGCGGGAAGAGAGGAGCCTGTCGGCCTCACTGAGGCTGTGCTGGGACAGCTCCTCTGAGCCATCTTCACTGTGGCCCAGTCTCTCCAGGTTGACGTAGGCACCTGTGGCCTCGGCAGAACCCCTGGTGTGGCACTTGCGCCAGCGGCTCTGGAGAGCACCGCAGCAGACGAGCAGCGTGAGGGGCAGGGCGATGATGGCAGCCACACTGATCACCACCACGTTGATGAGCCACTGAGTGGCTTCAGCATCCACCACCTCGTCAGTGGAGAAGATGACACACTGCTCCTTCCGGGGCACCAGGCCCTGCACGCAGATGCACGCCACGTACTTGATCTTGGGCACCAGCCCATGGATGGTGACACTGGTCTTCCCAGGCTGCACAACCATCCGCCGCATGGCCTGCTGCCCAAAGACCGCGTAGAGGACGCTGAAGGAAGTTGTGTTCCCAGCCTGGGGGGCCTTCCACACCAATGTCACGCTCTGGTAAGTGTCCCCTACCACCTTGAGAGAGCTCACCCTTTGGGCCTCCTGGGGTCCTGCCTGCACATCCAAGTGCTCTGCTGGGGCCCCCATCTGGAAGGGCTGGAGGATCCGTTGCTCCTTCGTGTTGGGCACAGAGGGCCGAGTGGCCGGGACAGCAGGCTCGGGGATGTGGGGGACATGCCTGGCCACCATCTTGTTGTATGCAGCTGCTTCTGCTCCCTCACCTGTCCTTGCCCACAGTGCCGCTGGGCCCCCACTGTGTTCCGTGGATGTCTGGGGCTCAGAGACGACCAGGGAGATGAGAGTCTCAGAGGCTCCAAGGAAGTTCTTGGCCTGGCAGATGTAGTCTCCAGAGTCAAGGTGGGACACAGCAGGCAGGCCCAGCAGAGTCCAGATCGTGCCATCACTGGAGACTTCTTGGTGCACTGTGGGGAAGAGGCACATGTGGGAGAATGAACGGGCCCATCTGCCCCAAGCTTCCTTCCAGGGCCGAGTTCACAGCCCCTGGACTGTGTACATTCTGCCAAACACCGTTATCCCGAGAACAGACTGGGCATCACTGAACTTTTCTTAGATTAGCCATGGGGATGGAGATCACCTGGGCTCAAATGTGGGGAGACACAGGCTGAGGCAGAGTCTAAGAATGATCAGGCTTCTAAATCTGAGATGCTCCAACTGTGTCTTTCAAGGGCCTGAGCTCTGCAGAGCTGACCCGTCAGGGGTGGCAGGCTGATGCTTTGGGAGTGTGGTGGGTTGGGTGAACCTGAGGCGGAGGCCCAGCTAGAAGTGGTCTGCACACCCCTGCCTGGCCCCACTGCCACTTCAATCACAGCATCTCCAACTTTCTGTATTACATTAGTGGAGCTCCTTACACAGTTTTGTTTGTACATTGATTTCAAGCCCACAGTCCTAGAGCAACGCTTGCCAACCTAGTTGGGGGAAACACAGAAGAAAGCTGGTAGGGATGGGAGGTGTTCTGGTCAGGTGCCAAGAAATTATTCCTCCTTCACCCTCTTTCTGCAGGTAGGTGGGCTGTGACCCCTGCAAACCTCCCCCACCAAGTGCCAGGGAGGGACCACCTCTGTCTGCACAGCAAAAAGGGCACAGGCAGTTCCTCCTTGTATGAGCTGTGTGATGCAGACCAACCATTTAGCCTCAGTTTACTTATACCCCAAATAGAAGGATAATCAGTTTGTTCTTTAAAGTTCAGTGACACTTTGTACGTAATACATTTAACACATGAAGCGCTCAATAGATGGTAACTTCTAGCATTAATTACTCCTAGTGATACTGGCTTCATATTTACAACTTGGAACCTTACTATCAATAATAAATACACTAAGAGAGCATCTTCTACCAAAAAGCCAGTGTTTTGCTCCTCTCAGGGTGGACCCCAAGTCTTTGATAGAGTGGCTGGTGGAATATGACAGGACAGGTTGAGATCCATTGTTATTACTGAAGCCACTGTCCTCATGCCCAGCCTCTGGGCACAGTCCCCCAACTCCACTCAGACAGGATGGGAGTAAAGAGCCTTGCTTAGCCTACCTCCGTCTCCCTGGCAAACCTGAAGCCCCATGTGGGATGATGACCCACCCGCCCCAGTCTGGATCTCAGCACAGCCGTCCCCAGAGCTCACACACCTGTGCCGTTGAGTGGGTGCCCATTGGCCCTACTCCAGCTCATTTCCGGCCCAGGGACCCCGGAGGCCCCACAGCGTAGCAATACTGCACTGCCCAAGGGGGACCTGATGCTGGCCGCCCCCGGACGGAGCTCCGGACTCTGGCACTTCCTCAGTTCCAGCTGGCTGAAGGCCACTCCGGCCAGGCTGCGCGGGCTGGCACACCTCAGCCTGGCCTCTATGAAGGCCAGGTTTGGGGCCCAGCCTTCCAGGAGACGGACCAGCTCATAGAGTCGGCAGTCACACACCCAGGGGTTGTCCTGCAGCCCTGCAGGGGTGAAAGGCAAGGCAGGAGGTGAGCCCTAGATATTCAGATCCCCAGGCCCAGCCCCCCGTCTCCCCCAGGGAGGACAAGGCACGTTGTGAGCTCAGGGTAAGCAGAACTGGCCTCCAGACCCGGCTCCTTGCTTCACTACAACCTTAAGCCTCGTTCTTCATCTAGAATGACAGCATTACTCCCGTGTCTGGGTGGCTATAAGCATAAATAAAGATAAATGATATTAAGCACTGGGTAAGCCATACAGCATGCTGACAAAATTGGCAGTTACTGTTGCCACTCTTGGACTGATCCCCTCAGGCTACCAGCCAGGCAGTGGGTATTTCTGCAATAACTGCAATATGCCAGAATCCATCCATTTCTAGAAATGCTTCATGAACCCGACCCCCCCACCCCCCACCCTTTTTTTTTGGCCTTGCCTTGCAGCTTGCAGGATCTTAGTTCTCTGACCAGGGACCGAACCCAGGCCCCCTGCAGTGGAAGCCTGGAGTCCTAACCACTGGACCTCCAGGGAATTCCTGACCCCTGTCCTCCCAGTATAAGTGGCATTTTCAGCATCACCCCAGCAAAGAGTGTGGCTGTTCTGAGCCATGGTCCCTTTGACACAGGCTCCAAAAGACAAGAGTGAGGATGATAGGGAATCAAATCTTATGTTATATTCCCAGCCCTCTTTACTTTAAAATTGAACACTTTTATAGAGCTGAAAGCAGGTCACTGCACCTACCCTGTCAAATAACCTTCAACATATAGAGAGGTATTGTGGGTCCTCCATTCTAAGACACAGTTCCTTTTCATATGTTTGCATTTCTAAATACAAAATGAATGCATTTAATGTGATGTCCTTTCTACCCTCCATGGATTGTTATTAAATTTGATAGCATCTAATCAATAGCATATTATATGTTTGCGTACATGTATTTGATATATTTGGAAACGGAAATGTCAAGGGTTGGGGAAGGTGGATTCAGACCTGCTTGTATATCCGTGACTACCGGGTCTTTTAGAGCACTAGCTGGGAAGGCACCAGCTCCTCTCCTATTCCCCACCCCCATCCCAGCCAGGTGACGGCTACCTTGTGTCACTGGTTAAATGCATTTCATGATGCATCTGCACCCCAAGAGTCATCACTGCCCAGCTCTGGTGGTGAGCTATCTGACTTCACACAGAATCCCCAAAGAATTAACGCAAATGGCAAAGTTAAAGGACAATGAAACTTTCACCAGTCAGACTGGCAAAAATTAAACATTCTGACCACTTTAATTGTTAGCTTCATGAGGGAATAGATGTTCATCCATCTTGTTCACTGCTGTATCCGCAGCACCTAGAACGGAGCCCACACATTGGCTGGCACTCAAATAAGCTTGCAGACTGGACACAAGCATGGATGGTCGTGCACACTACTGGTGGCAGGTAAGAACTGGCACTTTAGAGACTATGATTAATATTAAAACATCTAATGTGCATACTCCATGACCCAGCAATTCCACTTCTCAGTTCCTATTCTAGAGAAACATTTGTCTCGGTGCATGAGGATGCATTGTCAAGAATGTTCTCTGTGGCATCACAGGTGTTAACAAAATAATAGAAACAATTTAAAGGCCCATAAAAGGAGGAATGGCTAAATAAACTGTAGTATAACTGTACGATGGAATATTATGCCAGAGTTTTAAAAAATGAAGTTGATCCATTTGTAGTAACTTACAAAGATCTCCAAGACATATTGCGGGGCAAAAAAAGTACTGGTTGATACATATGATATGATGAAATTTTATGCAAAACACACAGCTAAAATTTCTATGTGCATGTATGTTTGTATATGCATGTGTATGTAAATGTAAACGATAGGGAACATGCAAATAAACATAACAGTGGCTACCTTTTAGGAGGGGGAGAAGGAATTATAATCAGAAGAGGGCATAAAATATAAATATATATATATAGGACATTCAAAGTTGATTTTCAAAGAAACAACGTCTTTCCATGTAAGTACTACCCTATACAATGTCCTTTATCAGGTGAGATAGTCTGTAGGGTGGATGGAGCTGGAATGGGCTTTGCTGTTCCCTGCCCCACATCCAGGAAGTGAGGGGTCTAAATATTCCCTCCTTGGGCTTCCCTGGTGGCGCAGTGGTTGAGAATCTGCCTGCCAATGCAGGGGACATGGGTTCGAGCCCTGGTATGGGAAGATCCCACATGCCGCAGAGCAACTAGGTCCGTGAGCCACAACTACTGAGCCTATGCGTCTGGAGCTTGTCCGCAACAAGAGAGGCTGCGACAGTGAGAGGCCCGCGCACCGCGATGAAGAGTGGCCCCCGTTCGCCGCAACTAGAGAAAGCCCTCGCACAGAAATGAAGACCCAACACAGACAAAAATAAACAAACAAACAAACAAAGATTCCCTCCTTGAGCGACTCTCCCAGGCCTCAGGGCAAGAGCTGCCCCAAACTGCCCTAAGATTGCTCCAGCCCTCAGTGCTGGACCTCACGTGAGCCAAGGCATGCTCCGGGGACACCTGCCAGGAGGCCTCTCTTCTGACACTGCCCACCCACTCCCTACCACCCACTTTCTGCCAGGGCCTCACCATGATTCCCAACCCCTCACGGGACAGGGAAAAGGGGCAGAGCTGGGGTCTGAACTGCAGCAGTCTGGCTGGGAGCTTGAGCTCCTAAACCTACCTACCAATGTGTGTCTCTCATTCAATCTTTACTCAAACCCAGAAGGCAAGTGTGACTTTCCAGGTAAAGAACTGAGTCTCAGAGCGGCTTTAATAAACATGCCTAAGACCCCCAAGTCTCACTAAATTGGTTCCAAGTGAAGGATGCCATCTCTTACCTAGGACCAGCTTGGCGTGGTGGCCGGGAAGGAAGGGTCCCGTCTGCAGGTGAGTCCAGGTGGTGAGCAGCTCCTCGGGGAGCCTCAGCAGCTGGTTGCTGGAGAGGTCAAGGAAGGTGAGGTTCCCCAAGAAGCGCGCGGCCTCCGGGGGCACAGCCGAGAGGCGGTTGGCCTGCAGGTCCAGCAGCCGCAGCTTGGGGGCGTCCCTGAGCGCCGCCCAGGGGAAGGTGGCCAGGCGGTTCCCGGGCATGCGGAGCTCGCGCAGGCGGCGCAGGCCCCTCAGCATCAGAGCGTTGAGCTCGCAGAGCGCGTTGTAGGGCAGCCACAGCTGCTCCAGGCGGCCCAACGGCTTGAAGGCCTCCCCGGGCACCCTGCGAATGGCCGTCCGCTCCAGGCGCAGGCTGGAGGTGTCCAGAGGGACAGATGCTGGGGGCAGGGTCATGTCAGGGTCGTTGCACACCACTGTCCTGGTTACAGAAATGGGAGTATTTGAGCAAAGGTCCTGTGGGGTCGGAGATTCCCCCTTACTTAACCTCCTTTCAAGAGTCCCCCCTGGTGCGCACAGCCTCATAGGACACCAAACCCAGACTGTGGTGTGCCCCGGAGGTGGGCTAGTAACAAGATTCCTTCTGTTTTCTCTTTGGGAGCTTCTTGCTTGCAGAGCCTCTCACAAGTGTCCCAGGAGGGCCGTTTGGTCTCGGTCACTGGCCTGAAGGACCTCAAGCTTGAACTACTATGTCGCCTTACAGCCTACACCACCTGCAGTGCACTAAGAATTAATAGTATTTCTAAATCCTGAGATCATTTTGTGCATTGCAGCATTTCATCTATGAGTTAAAAGGGTTCCTTTGTTAAATTATAGCTCAGTTTTTGTGACTGCTTTGGCTTTTCTTCATTTAAAAAATATATATATAGCAATGGCATCAGAACTGGAAGCCACACACGGGATGCCTCGAGCCTCTCCTGACACTGAGGGACCACGAGATGATCAAGGTGTTTAAAAGATAGAATTTTGCAGCCCCACAGCTGGATTCACCTCTGGGTTCTTCGCTTGCTGGCTGTGTATCCTTGAGTCTATTATGTAACCTCTATTTTCTTCAGTTTCCCCAGAATAATAGACTCCACTGCACAGGGTGGTTTGGGTGTTTAAATGAGTTCATGTGTGTATCAGCTCTGCATACCTGTCACCTGTAGAAGCCCAATTGCTATTGACCACTGTTGTAAGTTTCTGCATCCCAGCACTGCAAGTACATCAGTTCGGTCTTACCAGCTCCTTCCAATGCTCCTTCTGCCCAAACAGTGACTTCTTAAAGCTCGTTCTATTAAGTTTGACACTAAAGCAGATAGATAACAGGAGGCAGTCCCCGCCCTCGAGGAGCTGACAATGCAGGACTGTGTTAAATGCCATCACTGACAGCAGCACACACACAGGTGGTAAAAAGGGAAAGATTCTCGGGCCTCCCTGGTGGCGCAGTGGTTGAGAGTCTGCCTGCCGATGCAGGGGATGCGGGTTCATGCCCCGGTCCGAGAGGATCCCACATGCCGCGGAGCGGCTGGGCCCGTGAGCCATGGCCGCTGAGCCTGTGCATCTGGGGCCTGTGCTCCACAAAGGGAGAGGCACAACAGTGAGAGGCCTGCGTACCGCAAAAAAAAAAGGGGGGGGAATGATTCTCAAGAGAACGAAACCTTGAGTCTGGCTGTGAGGGACCCAGCCTTTATGCAGCCCCAGTTGCATCTGGAGGATGTTTCTGCTCACACTGAAGGTGATGGGGTGGGAGTGAGGTGGGGATATTGTTTAGCTTTGCTAAGAGAGGTTGTTCTCTTGTCAGGTCATAACGCATTGCTCATATCATTCTTCCTGACACCACACACACACACACACGCACACACACACTCGCTCCACCAGCATCCCTCAGCTTAACTTGCATACAGTACTCAAAGTCAGCTGGGCTTGGCTTGTTTTTGTCAATGGTGTGCACAAAAGGCCCAGTTACTTCCGCCCACTCGTATTCATTCTTTAGATACACATGGAACCCCTACTGAGTGACAGAAGAATATCAGACTCACAGCCCCTGTCCCCATACAGCTTATAATCCAGCAAAGGAAGAAAAAGCATTGGAGGCAATGATACCTTCAGTGCTAATGGAAGCTTGGGTGTTGCAAGGAGGAAGGTCTGAATGTAGGTGGGAGGAAGGAAGTTGATGGGAAAACATGTGCTGGAAGGGGGAGAAAACGGTCAATGGAGGAATCAAAGAAACCGATAAGAGCCAGCACAGGCCAACCACATGGCTCCTGGTGGGGCAAACCAGGCATGAAGGACAAGGGGAAACATCTCTCCAGGTGCCCAGACTCACCCCCACCCCCACCCCAGGAAACCCCAGGACCCACAAGTACACACACTCTGTTCATGATAGGGGAGCGTGGATCACAGGCAGGTCCATCAGGTGCTCAGATGTAAGGGCTAGGCCCTCCAAGGGACCCTGGTTAAAGATGGGGTGAGGAAGGTGTCTGAGACACAAAAGAAGACTCTGTCTGACAGCACAACCTGTGCCCTTGGCCACTGGGGATCTCGGGTTTCCCAATAGCCTTTCATGGCCTCGTTCCCCTCATTCCTCACACTCCATGCAGATGGGCCGGTGCCTATCAGCTGTGGGACTTCTGGGCAGGTAGAACTGATGGTGAGAGCTCTGGCTTCAGAGGACGCATAACCACTAGCTGATGTTAGGGGCCCTGGAAACTGCCCTGGGAATTTCATTTCCCAGCCTAAAGTCAACCTGCTGTCAGAAGCCCTCCCTGGTCCCTGCCCATGGCAGCATCACCAGGTAAGAAGAGCTCTTGAAACGGAACTGAAGTTCTGGGTTCCAGGACCAGCTCTGCCACTGATGCTGTATGACTTTGAGCCCTGTGCTCTCTGTAGGCTGTAAGGGAGGCTCTTTGCCACCCTGGTCACACTGTCCTTGGCCATGGGCTATTCCTGGCCTATTCAGGGCTTAGCCCTGGTTTCTCTTGGGGAGAAGATCCTTACCTCTGATGATCCATATGAGTTGGAGCATCACAGCTTTGGGCCAAAAATGGAGCTCTTCCTGTTCTTCAGACCACATGGGGTATCCTTTCTTGGGGGTGTCTCACCTTTCTCTACCTCCCCTCACACCCAATCAGCCTGACCTATTGCTAAGATCATTGAAAGAGTTGCACTGAGGGCTTCCCTGGGGGCGCAGTGGTTGAGAGTCCGCCTGCCAATGCAGGGGACACGGGTTCATGCCCCAGTCCGGGAAGATCCCACATGCCGCGGAGCAGCTGGACCCGTGAGCCATGGCCGCTGAGCCTGTGCGTCCGGAGCCTGTGCTCCGCAACGGGAGAGGCCACAACAGTGAGAGGCCCGCATACCGCAAAAAAAAAAAAAAAAAGAGTTGCACTGATAACATTGCTGTCCTGATCAGAAGCCATCAGTGGCTCCCCAACACCCATCTAAGACAAGGGAGAAAGGGAGGATGGAATTCCACAAGGTTGGAAAGATGGTAGGAAAGACCCTAAACCAGAGACTGAAGTCTCTGCGTAAGTTGGGAAATGCTGTGATCATTAATGGATGGGCTGAAGAGGTCAGAGAAAAGATAGTTTAAAGACTGCCAAAGAGAGATAGGGAATGAGCCATGGGGGAAGAGCAAGGGTCCACAAACCACGGGAGCCTTGGGGACGTCCCAGGGAGAGGAGGAGGAGAGGATGGAGGTGCTCTCAGGGCTCAGATGGGGGATGAGGGAAGTCAAAGAAGAGGCTGAGGATGGAGGGACCCTTGCTTGCAATGGAATGGGCACTCCTGGCCTTTCTGAGAGCCCATTGAAAGGGGTCAAGGCCGAGGCTCCTGGGGGCTGGGCCAGAGGAGACCCAAAGTGGGAAGAGTATGAGGAATCAGGTGGTCCCATCATGGGTGGGGCGGAAACACCTGGGATATGATTGGGTACCCCCAGGAGGTGGGGCAAGAGAATGGAAGAGTCCTGGGAAAGAAGGGGCTGGGGAGATAGAGGATGGTAGGGGGCAAGAGAGAAGGAGAGGAAAAGAAAAAGGTAAGGGGGAGACTTCCTGTGCCCTTAAAGAGGGTTCCACTCACAGGATCCTGGAGGAAGACTCAGGAAGGATTTCTGGAGCTGGCACACCGGTGCCCCACCCCTGCCCCATGTGTGAAGGTACCTGGTACGTCCACTCCACCCCCGAGGCAGAGCCACACCCTGCTGACTGGAAGAAATGCAGCCCAGACAAGACCCACGAGACCCTTGGGTCTTGAGGGCCAGGGAGATGGAGGTTTCACCCCGCCACGGTCCTAGGGCCATGCATCCAACCCCTCCCAGCCCAGCCTAGCTGGTGGAGCCTTGGAGGCTGGGCAACCCACCCCGCACACCTGGTGCCATACCTGGCTTTGCTGCCATCGCCCAGGACATGGAGGCTGCAGCTGCACTGAGAAGGGCAGGCGCCCCGGGCCTGCAGGGGTCCTCCGAGGGCCAGGAGCCACAGAATGCCCACTGCCACCCTCATGGCTCCTGGCTCCTCTGTAGCCCGGGCAGGGGCCTGTCCCTGACTGCTCTGTCCTGCCGGCCCAGCAAACCCAGCAGCTGCCCGCCGGCTCATCAGCTGCCCACACCCCCAACTGAAGCCATCGGATAATCATGGACAGGCTGGGGATTAGGGAGGGGAGCCCTGGCCACAGCGGCTCAGCGGCTTATTGCTTCCTGGAATCACCCAGTCCTGAAGATGGGGGTGGGGCATCCCCTTCCAGAGCCACAGCCTCAGGCCCAGAGCACGCAGGGCCTGGCAGGAAGTGGGCAGCCACCCAGGGGCCGGCGGCTACTGGACTGCCCTATGCCAGCCAGGCTGCCAGGCAGCCAGGCTGCGGCTGCACAGACCCCACAGGGTGCCTGGGATCAAAAGAGATGAAGACAGAACGCTGGCCAGTGACCCTGTCTTATAGTGAAAAGGCATTGAGATGAAGGCGGTGAAGGCATTAGAAAGAGCCCAAGTGCTGGGCCGGGCCAGCTGGGTTCAAATCCCAGCTCTTCCATGTGCAGGCTGTGACGTTGGATAAGTCACACGGTCTCTCGTGGCCTCTGTGTCCTCATCTGCCAAAGGGAAGTAATGTTATTCAGGGTGTTTATGAAAATGAAACAACCCAAGTTTCTCAGACCTTGACAGCCTGTGGGAACAGAAGCTTTCTTGGGAGTAGTAAGTACCCAGTTCCACGGGCACTTCCAAGTACCTGCTCACGGAGGAGCTGGGAAGATTCAGCTATTTGGGGGCAACCGCAGAGGTGTCTCCCATGGACTCAGGAGCTCTCCCAGCCTGCCGGGCAAACAACTGCCTCCTGGGGTACCCTGTGGCACCGAGTCTCAGATCACTGCCATCTGAGCCTTCAGGACATTACCACCAATACCAAAGGCATGAGGTGTCTTGGCCTGAGGGTGGAGAGTGCCCCTCCCCTCAAGTTATCTCACTCCAAGGAGGGTCTCAGAGCAGGATCTCCCAGAGCTTTTAGAGAAGCTAAAAGCTTCTGTCGGTTTTTACTGATTGTCCCCTACCCCCAACCTCATCCCACCATAGACACCACCTTTCACTCATTTATTCTTCACGTTTGACTCCAAGGCTTTGCTCTTTGGCCCAGCAAACCCTACCTGGTTCCTATGGCTTTTCCAGAAGGTTCCTCAGCCCATGCGCCTAGACAAACCTACACCAGTGAGGTGTGACCAAGGCAGATACCTGGGGCCCCGGTATACACACAAAATACCTGTGCCAGGCCTGTTTGGACAATATTGGCTTCCAGGAAACATTGGTTCCCATTCCTTCCTCTCTTCCGATTCAACCAATGTGATTTTCTCAGTGTTTCCCACCTGTACCTCCTCCTCCCCAAACCAGAAATCCAGCCCTGCCCACTCCCACCTCTCTGGCTTTTTCTCCTCCTTTTGGCCATGCCGCATGGCATGTGGGATCTTAGTTCCCCAACCAGGGATCGAACCCGTGCCCGCCTGCAGTGGAAGCGCGTAGTCCTAACCACTGGACCACCAGGGACTTCCTGCTGGCTTTTCCTCCTTCTGTTGGGGATGCAACAACCCTGCTCTCTTTTGCCAGCCTAAATTCTAACCTTGGTTCCTGGTCCTGTCCTGCTTTCTCTTCTCCCTTGAAGTCTTTTGCAATCTTGCAGACATGAACAAAAAAACCTGACATATGTTGCTGGTTACAGTAATGCAAGATGGAAATCAGGAAAGGCAGGGAACACTCTCTGGTAACTGGGTAATCAAGGAAGGCTTCCAGGAACACGTGGACAGTCAGCTCAGCCCTGAGGGATGGTTAGCTTGGATAAAAGTGGGGGCCAACAAGAGGAAGGGCATGGGAAATGAACATTTACAGGATAAAATGAGCTGCTTGACCAGGAGCCCAGGCAGTAGGAGACTGGGCTTCCGTTCCAGCTCCATCCTTGAATCACTGCATGACCTCAGGCTAATTCTTTACTGCTTTGAGCCTCAGTTTCTTTGTGTGAAAAGAAAAGGATGATGGTATCTAATTTGTGCAGTTGTGGTAAGAATCCTCATAAGATCATTTAGCACAGTGCCTAGCCCTTAGTGAGCACTCAATAAATATTAGCTATATTACTGGTAGTGTAATAAGGAAGAACAAACCTGACTCCATGTTAGATCTGTTTCTTTAACTTTGTTATTCTATTGCTTTGGCTTAGAGTTAAGAATGTTGCCTATAGCCTGAAATATACAGAATAGCCCATTCTCAAAGCTCTGACCTTTAAGAGTATAACACTTTTCCATTCATAAAGAGATAAAGGGTTGCGGAAAGAGAATAACATTTGTCTTGTTGAAGGTTTACAGGAACATCAGTGGCCTGACATAGGTGGACAGCTGCAAGAACAAAGGATCTGACACCAAGAAGTCTGCAACAACCAACCATGCCCCTCCCTCACCTTGCCTTTAAAAATGCTTTGCTGAGGGGCTTCCCTGGTGGCGCAGTGGTTGAGAGTCCGCCTGCCGATGCAGGGGACACGGGTTCGTGCCCCGATCCCGGAAGATCCCACATGCAGCGGAGCGGCTGGGCCCGCGAGCCATGGCCGCGGAGCCTGTGTGTCCGGAGCCTGTGCTCTGCAACGGCAGAGGCCACAACAGTGAGAGGCCCGCGTACAGAAAAAAAAAAAAAAAAAAAAAAGCTTTGCTGAGTCGGCCTGCTGATGCAGGGGACACAGGTTCGTGCCCCGGTCCGGGAGGATACCACATGCCACGGGGCGGCTGGGCCCGTGAGCCATGGCTGCTGAGCCTGAGCCATGGTCGCTAAGCACGCGCGTCCGAGGCCTGTGCTCCGCAACTGGAGAGGCCACGACAGTGAGACGCCCGCATACGGCAAAAAAAAAAAAAAATGCTTTGCTGAAACCCTTCCAGGGAGTTTGCATTTTGGGGGGCACGAGCCACTCCTTCTCCTTGCATGGCCTGCAATAAACTTTTCTCTGCTTCAAACTGATGCTTACGTTTGTTTAGCCACACTGTGCATCGGGCACACGAGCTTATGTTCAGTAAAGGTAGCACTCTGAGCCTTGGTTTCTTTACCTGAAAATGAATTAAGTTGTTCTGGATTAGTGTTTCTTCTTTTTTCCTTTTCTTTTCTTCTCTTTTTTTCTTTTTTCTTTCTTTTTTTTTATCTGCACTGTGCAGCTGGTCGGATCTTAGTTCCCCTACCAGGGATTGGACCTAGGTCTTGGCAGTGAAAACAAAGAATCCTAACCACTGGACCCCCAGAGGATTCCCAGGAATAGTGTTTCTTGACGTAACTGTCACTATAAGCCAGTGTGTAATTTGTAGCAGTCCCTCATTTATAGAAGGCACAGCTCTTAGTGGGTCATGGGCCACTTACAAGAAGACAGAAGCCCCTCTGTCCCAATCCAGTGCCTTGGGAGATGCTTGTGCTTGCATAGCCTAAGTGCTCTATGGGAGACAGGAACTGCAGCCCCAAAGGCTATATCCACCATGTATTCTTCCGACCAAGACTCACACAGGCCAGGGGCAAAGATGCTTACTTTGCAAAAGAGGCAACTGAGATGACCCCAGTGGTCCCGCCCCAGGGACATAGCTAGTTAATGGTTAATGCAGAACCAGAACCAGTCTCTAGTCCCAGTTGGAGCTCTTTCTATGACAGCAAATGACTTCCCAACCAGCATTCTTTCCCCATCGCTTGTGAGAACACACACATGAGCAGGTGGACGCACACACATACGTGCACACACATGCACACAGGTGCTAGGCTTGTCAGCACCTGAAAACATGGAAGGGCCTGGCTCCTGACCCGTTCTCAGGCTCAGCTGCAGCTCAGATCCCCACTTCTGCTCCCCATCCCTCCCTTCGTTATGCAACTCTCTTCTAATTTAGCTTTCAGCCGTACACCATTTGGATTCCAGGTCCTTAATCCGATGGAGCTGAAATGAATGAGGCAGGACTCCGTGCCGGCTTCACAAAGGCGGCACTGTCTAACTGATGAATGGGTTCCTTTCTCCGGGCCAAGAGGACAATTTGGAGGGGCCAGGGTAGGCAGCAAAAAGGAGCTCAATGTCTAGCATAATAACCTGCATGTGCCAGCACGTGGAATGGCCCTTTATAACAGAGGGGCCTGGGTTGGGGGAGCCAGAGAAGAGCTGGGTCTGTTGGGAGAAAGGCAGAGAGAATGGCAGAGTCCGGGACCCTGCCCACTGGCTTCGGGGAGCTGGAGGTCCTGGCAGTGGGAACGGTGCTGCTGGTGGAAGGTGAGCCAGGCAGGAGCCGGGGTGGAGCAGGAACTCGGCCGGGTCCCAGAACCCAGACTGCAGCTGCAAAGCTGGCAAGGAGAGGTCCCAAACCCTACTCCTCTGTGTCCGGACCCATGGGGTCTTCTGATGGCTGCACCTGCGGGATGCAGCACACAGGCTGGGAAGCCAAGAGAGAGAAGCTGGTCAGGGTCAGGGAGGGAGGAACTTTGAGGAGGGGACGTCTGCCCAGGGCATGACCAAGAACCAAGACTTTTCATGTCTCTGCAGCCAAGAGAAAGTTGAGTCCACTCCCTGGAAGTCCTGCTAAGAATCTCATATAAGATCAGGCCCCTGGTAGGCTCTGGAGGCAGACAGCTCTGCCGCTTGCTGTCTGTGTCACTGAAACCAAGACACTTGAGCTCTCTGACCCTCGGTGCGCTGACGTGCCAAGTGGGTGGTGGTAAAGGTTAGATGGGATGAGGGCATAAAGTGCTAGCCTAGATAGACACCGAGGGTTTTCAGTTCATTCATTCCCTTCCTCTCTGGCCCCACATTACTTGGACCATCTCCATTCCCTTGGCCCTAAGGTCTTCTGCTCTAGTGGTGACCTGGGTCCATGAGGTGCCAGCTTCAATCCAGAGTCCCTAAGATGATCACTGAGGGCAGAGCTGGGCCGGTAGACGCTGGAGTTGGGCCAGCCCAAGACTAGGTTGATGAGGGATGCAGCCCTTGTTCAAAGCAGATCCAGAGAAATAATCAACACATTTTCTCACCCAACAAGAACTGACAGTGGAGAGGGAGCCGCAGCCACTAGGCTGGTCCCAGAGACCCTGGATGTCATCATCTGGTGGCCAAAGTCCCTTTTCCTCTCCACTGGGAACCCTACAATCTAGCATCCCTCTAGGTCCTCAAACATGCCTTGAAAGTTTACAGCTTTATGTTTTTGCAGGTGCTGTTCCCTCTTTTTTTTTTTTTTAAGATGTTGGGGGTAGGAGTTTATTAATTTATTTATTTATTTTTGCTGTGTTGGGTCTTTGTTTCTGTGTGAGTGCTTTCTCTAGTTGTGGCAAGCGGGGGTCACTCTTCATCGCGGTGTGCGGGCCTCTCACTATCGCGGCCTCTCTTACTGCGGAGCACAAGCTCCAGACGCGCAGGCTCAGTAGTTGTGGCTCACGGGCCTAGTTGCTCCGTGGCATGTGGGATCCTCCCAGACCAGGGCTCAAACCCGTGTCCCCTGCATTAGCAGGCAGGTTCTCAACCACTGCGCCACCAGGGAAGCCCCATGCTGTTCCCTCTTTTTAGAATGCTTTTCCACGCCTTGTCCTTCTAGTGGATGCTCACAGTTTGAATGCAGGATCCTTCCCCATTCCTCTTTAGACGGGAGAAGCCCAGGTGCAGGGAGCATAAGGGGCGGCAAATGAGTGATAAAGCCGAAGTTCAAGGTCAGGTCTGCCTACCATGGAGACCACTCCCTTCAAGCTCACCTCACTGCCTGGTGTCCTGGGAAGCTCCCAGTTCTACGCTGCCACCCCTTATCCAACGCTCTCCCTGACGTTGCTCCAGAGCCCTTGGAGAAGGCATTCTGGAATTTGAAAAACCTGATTTCCAGTCCCAGCACCGCCACTTCCTAGCTGCATACTTAGGGCAAGCTGGCCAGCATCTCTGAGCCTCGGCCTCTCTGCTGTAAGTGGGGAGGACGGTGTCCAGGTGAAGACTGACTGGGAGGACCCACATAAAGTGCTCAGCACCCTGCCGGGCACGTGATAAGTGCTCCGTGGCTGTCCATGACTGTGATTGTTCCAGCACAAGCCGTGCGGCACTTTATCGGACTTCTTCCTTGTCTGTCTTCCCATCAGACTGTGCGTTGGTAGAGGGCAGGGTGTACATCTTGTCTCGTGGCTTTCGGTACCTGAGGGCCAACCCACTGTGTAGGGGCTGGGTGAGCTGCACTGAGATGGATGCTGAGGGTTTCGGGGGAGGCTGCTGGGGCCCCATCCCTCCCACGGCCCCTCATTCTGAGCCCAGGAGGGACTCTGCAGCCCCGGTGCCAGCTCTCCCCTTCCTTTCAGCTCTCTCCGGCCTCGGCCTCAATGGCCTGACCATCCTCTGTTTCTGCAAGAACCCGGAGCTGCGGACTCCCAGCCACCTGCTGGTGCTGAGCTTGGCGCTGTCGGACAGTGGGATTAGCCTGAATGCCCTCATGGCAGCCACGTCCAGCCTCCTCCGGTACCTGCCCCCTCCGCAGTCCCTGGGCTCTGGGGCCTGACCTCTGGGCACTGGGCCAGCCAGAGACATTCTGCCTCCCTGTAGAAGACTATAGCGGAGAGGGTGGGCAGACTGAACTAGGTTAAATCCGAATTCCAGACTATCCCTGTAGAACCCCAGGCGATTTCTGGAACGCAGGAGTTGCTCGGACCTGACCATCAGAGCTGACTGACTGCGGGGATTAAGAGGATGGGCTCTGCAACCAGGCCGCCTAGGTTGGAATCCTGACTTCATTATTTCTATATCTCGGCTTCTTCTGTAAATTGCATATTATTACCTAACCCATATGGTTGTTGGAAGTATTGACTTATTATTTGTAAATAACATAAAACAATGCTTGGCACCTAGGAAGCCTTAAATAAGTGTTTGTGAAAGCAAACAGGATTTTGACAAGTGTCTAAGACCTTATGTGCAAACCAGGGTCTTCCAAAGTGGCCTCAGAAGGTGTTTACCAGATTGTTTTCTTAAGCAGACGGAACATTCCTGTGAAAGCTAGAGCCCCACCCCCACCCCACCACCGCCCTCCTATGAACACTCAGAGCTGACCAGTCTGTAGGGTCTGAATCAGTGAGGATTCCTTGCCTTGTTCTCCTCCAGGGCTGGGGAGGGACAACTGAAGCTTCCACCTTGCTTGGCCCATGATGCTGGGAGTTGGGAGGCCTGGGATCTACCCTCTGTCTTTGTCTTCATCTGCTGTGTGACATTGGCTCAGTACGTTTTCCACTCTGAGCCTCAGGCACGAGCTCTCCTCCCAACCAGGTTGTTCCATTTCCTGTGATGCATGCATCTGATCACCAGGGAGACCCTTCGGTCCAACAGAGGTGCCGTGAAGGACCCTGAGCCTGGAGAGTCGGCATCAGGCTCCACCCCTTCACCCCAGCGGCTCGATCTCTAAGGCCCCAGTTTCCTCATAGGAAAAACAGATACTAAAGCCCTTTTCTAAGGAGCTAAAAGTGCCTTCCAAGCTGCTGCTGAGCAGGTGAGGGAGGAAGACAGGGACGGGGGGAGGGGTCACTGGTGCCCCGTGTCTCCCACAGGCGCTGGCCCTATGGCTCAGAAGGCTGCCAGGCTCACGGCTTCCAGGGCTTTGCAACAGTGTTGGCCAGCATCTGCAGCAGTGCAGCCATCGCCTGGGGGCGCTATCACCACTACTGCACCCGTATGTCTTCGGGTTCCCACAGTCGAGGGACATCCACCTATTGAGGGTGATCAGGGAGAAGGTCTGCTCAGTGTTTCCCAGTTCAGGGAACTGTGGGTGGGTGTAGGTGCCCATGAGCATGGGGTGTGGGCACTCAGGAAAGGGGGGAGGAGAGTGCAGGAGAGGTGTTGAGGCACATGCTGGGAAGGCTGCCTGTGCCCTCACTACAGCCTCAGGCAAGTCAGAGGTCCTCTCTGAACTTAGTCTCCTCCTCTGTAGGATGATTTTTATAACCTACCTCACAGTTTTATTTTGAAAATCAAATGAGATCCTGGATACAGAAAATGCCCTTGAAGACAGGCACTGTTGGGAAGCAGAGAGGTGACGTGTGTGTGTGTGTGTGTGTGTGTGTGTGTGTGTGTGTGTGTGTAAAACTGGGCATGTGCCTTCGCACCCCACAATTCCATGGAGCCTCTGTCATGCGAAGGCTTCATGAAAATGAGTCTAGCTCTAGGTTTTCCAAGCTGTATTGTCAAATTCCATCTTCGTAATTATCCGTATCAGTGTACCACCTGCTCTGTTTTTTTGTTTTTCTTAAAAGTGACCCATTTTTAAAAATTTAAACACCTGCTTTAGTCTCATTCTAAAAAATATCTGTGAAATCACAACTTTAATGTCCTTATAATTTTAATACACATTAAAGTAAAAAACATGTTCACCCATAGACCATTTAGAATAACACTCACCACAGAGATACATAAACATGTATCTGGGGGGGCCGTGGCTCAGTTACCACTCACAGCAAACCCCCAGCTTGCAGACTGGGAAGCAGAGGCTCAGATAAGTTGAGTAGCTTGCCCCGAGTCACACAGCGATAGGGGCAGAGCTGGGATTGGGCACAGCCTGGATGCCTCCAGAGGGAGTCTCTCCCTTTGTCTCCTGGGCTCTGAGTCCTGGAGCTGTGGATTTGCCTGGCACAGAGGCTACTCTGGGGTCCATAGCTAGCATGACCTCAAGACCTGAGCACTTCCCTTTGGAATCGCAGATCTGCCCTGGCCACAGACACACGTGGCCCCCTGCCCTCCACAAAGTCACATGCCTCTGTCCAGGCCCCCCAAAAAAGCCTCCGTTCTTATCCTAACTCCTATCTGAGCCCCTCCCACCCCATCTGACCTTGGAGCTCCTCTCCCACCACTTCTACCCCAGCCCTGTCCCCAAAGCTCCCTCAGACCATCATACACGCATGCACACACACACACACACACACGCACTCTCACATGTGCACACAGGAATGCACACCTTCTCAGATGGCAACAGGCTCTCGGCCTTAATATAGAGCAGTTAATCCCTGTCCCATGGGCCTCTGGATCAAAGCCCTTCCCATGCTGGAGGGCACAGGCGAGCAGCACGAAAACAGGGAAGAGGGAAGGGGGGTGTGTTCTAATAAAAATTATCTTTTTTATTCTTCATAACAATCATCTGAAGCAGGGAGTATCATTTCGACTTTGTGAAGGAGAAAACTGAGGCTCAGAGAAACTCTTAATTGCCTGAGGCACTATGCTGTTAAGCACCAGGGGCAGCAGTTAGGGACATTCTGCATGACCACAGAGTCCATTAGTTTTCACTCTGCCAAGCTATCTCCTCCTCTCAACCATCCTCCTCCTGTGTCCCATGCAGGCAGCCGACTGGATTGGAACACGGCCGTCTCCTTGGTTCTCTTTGTGTGGCTGTCTTCTGCCTTCTGGGCAACACTGCCCCTCCTGGGCTGGGGACACTATGACCGTGAGCCGCTGGGGACATGCTGCACCCTGGACTATTCCAGGCCGGACAGGTGAGGTGAGGGGAGTGGCTTCGAGGCTCCTTTCCATGGGAGTCTTGGCTTTGAGTCTGTAGGACAGCAGTGTCAGCTGAAAATCCAAATGGGGACATGTCAGCATTTGCCAGACAATCTCAACTCCCTAGTCATCATACCCACTAAGGAAAGCCCATTCCAAAGACTGGCCAAGTTATGGGAATGTTATGCAAATTGGGGTGCAGAGTTGGGCCCCAGAAGGGGTCCTTTCCGGGGAGCTATTGGCCTGTGTTGGTTATAACATTCACTGAGCCCCATGACCCCTTTGCCACCTTCAGTACAGTCAGATGTCCCAGCTCTAACTTACCAACTTCTACAGGGAGCCATATCCTTGGTTTGATAGCGTCAAAGAATGTTAAGGTCTTTGCATTGGAAGGGACCTCCTTGGCATAGAGTTCAGTTCTCTGAATTCCTTGAGCGTCTGCTGTGAGCCAAGCCCTGGGCCAAGCCCTGGAGAGACAAGAATAAATGCATGGGGCTTCCCTGGTGGCGCAGTGGTTGAGAGTCCGCCTGCCGATGCAGGGGATGCGGGTTCGTGCCCCGGTCCGGGAAGATCCCACATGCCACGGAGCAGCTGGGCCCATGAGCCATGTGTCCAGAGCCTGTGCTCCACAACGGGAGAGGCCACAACAGTGAGAGGCCTGCATACCGCAAAAAAAAAAAAAAAAAAAAAAAAGAATAAATGCATGATGGAGCCTACCATTGTGGACCACACGTCTAGTATACTGCCAGGTCGACCTGGCTCTGGGGAGTCCGGAGCTCCCTCTAGGGGCTGCCTTGTGGAGGGACCATGTGGGCTTCAGCCCCACTCTTGCTTCCACTAGAGGCACATTTCATTCATCTGCTTTACATGTTTATTCATGTTTACTCATAAAGCACCTGCATTGATGACCCGCTTCCCGGGTCAAACCCACTGGAGAACCCTGGGTCTTGTCTAATGCCCTTCAGGGCATTCCCTGCAGGTATTTCCCCACCTGGTGTCCAGCCCTTCTGGCAGCCCTCCTTCCCACTCCTCCTTAGTGGACAGCACCCAGGTGACATGGTCTCCCCTTCATGGAATGGCAGCCTACCTCCCTGTGACTCCCACCTGCTTCTGGGCAGCCCTCTTGCCTCCCCATCACCACTACCTGGGACCCCAGGCTCTTCTCTGGTCCCTTCAATGATTTCTTCAGTGATACAACGTCCAGTCTCATCCACAGGGTCCTTCCAAATCCCTATGCCAGGAACACTCCTTGGATGATCCTTCCTCCTGGTCCACTGACATCTCCATTTGGTAAACACGTTTCCCAAACTAAAGTGTCCCGTTCTCTATGCTTGGGGCACATACAGAGAGCAGGGCTGAGCACTTGAACCGCCCAACAGCAAGTTCAAGGAGGACTATCCCTCATTCCAGCTCCCTGGCTCCTAAAGGCAGGTTCCAGGAGGACCTAGTAGCTCTCTGGTTCCGAGGGGAGTTCAGCTGGGACTTGGGAGCACCCACACTCTGAAAGTGCATCTGATGGGAGCAGTTCCGTGCACCTGACTGTCTAGAGCAAAGTCTGGTGGGCTTTCTAGGGTAAGTGATCGTCTCTGAGAGGCAATCCTGACTCCTCCATCTCCTCTGTCTGCAGAAACTTCACCAGCTTCCTCTTCACCATGGCCTTTTTCAACTACCTCCTGCCCCTCTTCATCACAGTCATATCCTATCGGCTCATGGAGCAGAAACTCGGGAAGACTGGCCGTCCTCCGGTAAGGATCAACACCTAGAGCGGGAGGAATCTCTCTGTCCCTCTCAGGGACAGCAGGGAACATGAATGATGTGACAAAAATCAGGGGTTCTCTGTGTTTTCAACGATCAGGAAAGAAATCCAGCTTTTGTACATTGAGCATGGGGTGTTAGGGCAGAAACACACCTTTCCCATTGCTGGGGATCACCAAGACCTGGGAGGAAGTATCAGAACTGCTCAGACGTACCCAGACCCCATAACTCAGAGCCAGGGCGCCCTACCGGACGACATCCTTGCTGTTACACTTGCTCCTTCACAAGAATGTAAGGGTTGGCACAAAATTACACGCATTTTAAATGCTACCTTTAAATTGCTTCAAGATGTTTCATTGAATCACAGGCACAGGCTGTTACCCACAACATAAAACCACACCTGAAAGCACGTTTGTCCAAGAAAAACAATGCTTCGGAATAAGCCCTCCTGGTCATTTCTCAATTTCTGCATTAATATTTTCTTGCCACAATTTTCCTTTAACTTTATCAACTGAACAGTCTCTAGCAGATGAGTCATAAGAAGTACCAAAAAACTCAAAAACAAAAACAAAAAAACCCAAAACACCCAGGTACTAATGTTACTTTATGTGCATTATGTCATTTCATTTTTGCACCCCACTCCCCGAGGAAGGAAGGTTTTACTGTCCCTAGGTCACAGATTAGAAATTTGAGGCTGAAAGGGGTTATTAGCTAAACAACTCAAAAGCCATGCAATTAGTAATAGCAGAGTTGGATCAAACCCAGGTCTGGGACTCCACCACTCAAGTGGGCAATCGTAGTGCATAAAAGAAACACTTTCTTTGTTGAGAAACTTCATCTGCCACATTTTTTTTTCTGTGAATTGGAAAAGCACTGTACAAATCGATTTTAGCTGTGGACCCAGGTTCCCCTGGTCACAGAAGGAGGGCGAGGGCTGTGCCGGTGCTTTCCCCGGCGCTCATCACCGCCTCCACGGTGGTCCTCCGCGCTCTGCCCTCCCCTAGCCCTGTCTGGGTGCTCAAAGTCGCCACATTTTATTGAAGGTGCAATGCAGGAGACAAGGCTGCCACACGGATTTTTCCGGGTTGACTTTAAACCATCCGTTTCAGTAACATCAACAGAGGTCGCCACGCGTTGTCCCAGGGTCCACGCCTGCGAGCTTGTCACCTTCTTTGTTAAAAGGCGACATGGTCAATAAGAAAATAGGCACTGATTTTTAGCGTCAGAATTTTAACCTCTGAGTATATGTGGGGAGCTGGAATTTAGCAAGTTCCACCCTGAAATTAGAGCGCGAGTCGTGCGCCCTCCTGTGGCCACAGGTGGTACCACATCGCCTGCTGCTTGATTCTATCTCACACGGCGGAAAGCGGCCCCTTTGAACCCAGGACTGGTTGGCCTGCAAGTTGGCTGCAGCTACTGATGGCCAGCTGGTTCTGGGGCTGAGTTGTGAGGGCAGCTCAGCCTGGGGACCCTTACGCACACATTCACATTCACAGAATCCCTGGTTTCTCAGAACACAGACCAGGAAGGAAGCTCGTTATCCACGCCAGTCCCGGCCTCCAGGCAAGTCAGGCATTATCAGGCCACTTTACAGACAAGGCAGCTGAGGTCAAGTAAGCTTGAACGAGAGGCCTAGGGTCAGACATCTTAAACAGAAGAGAGATTCATCCGGTCCCAGGTTCCCCCCCAGGCTCAGCATCTTCCCACAGCCCTGCCGAGTGCCAACCTGGTTCCTGGACCTCACGGGGCTGCCGACCACCTAGAGCAAGTCGATGCCTCCCTCCTTTACCCATGTCTCCCCAGGTGAACACCGTTCTGCCAGCCAGGACGCTGCTGCTCGGCTGGGGCCCCTACGCTCTCCTATATCTGTACGCAGCCGTTGCGGATGTGACCTCCATCTCCCCCAAGCTGCAAATGGTACAGACACCGCCAGTACCCAAAGCTCTCCCCATCTTCGTGCTTCTGTTTCACCCCATCTCTCTTTCTGGCTTTATGGCCTCCAAGATAAGCTCTCTCTTTCTCTTTTCCTTTGAACACTCATAACTCACTGGGTATTAGTTTGTCCCCTGGTCACGCAGGACCGCTGCTCGACATGGCCTAGGCCTCATGTGAGATGACAGGGACAGCCAGCCAGATGGTGACACGTACACTCTGGGACCAGGGGCTGAGATTGGTGCCCAGAGGATTGTGATTCCATGCATCATCCACCAACGTATGTCATAGTCAGAGAAGGCTTAGAGGTTGCAGAATCAAGCTAAGGACAGATGCTTGGCGGCGGGGGCGGGGATGTCGGGGTGAGCATGGGGGACTGCAGTCACCAGTTGGGACCAGAGAGAGGAGAAGAGGCTCTGAAACTTCTCTCCTGGACTTTTCTGTCACAACAGGTGCCCGCTCTCATTGCCAAGGCTGTGCCCACGGTCAACGCCATCAACTATGCTCTGGGCAGTGAGATGGTGCACGGGGGAATCTGGCGGTGCCTCTCGCCGCAGAAAAGAGAGCGGGACCGAGAGCAGTGAGCCTCTCCAGGGCGCTGCTGAGACCCAGGCCCACCCTGGCCACCCTGGACTGAGCCTCTTGCAGGAGGCTGCCTGGGAGTCATGTCCAGCAGCCTCAGGAGCCAAGCTCCAGACACGCACCCACCATCCCCGATGGCCCTCTTGAGCCTGGCCCGAGGCTGGACACAGAGGATTCAGAGAGAAACCAAGCTGTGTGGAAGGAGCCGGGACTTTGCAGCCAGACAGACCTGAGTGTTGGTCATAGCGGTCCCCACGGAGGCTGAGAGATCTTGGGAAAATCACACTCTCTGAACTCAGCTTCCTGACCCATAACAGAAGGATGTCAATATGCACCTCAGGTCTGTCGTGAGACTTGAACATGATAGTGTGTACTCACCACGCACATAGAAGCTGCTGCTCATTAGAACAGCTGTTAGGACTCAGAAACTTGCATAGAAAGGGGTGAAAGCCCCAGGTTTGTTTGTGGGAGCTCAACCCAGGCTGCCAGAGTTCAAATACCACTTATTAAATTGTGATCTTTGCAGGTGACTTACTCTTTCTGGGCATTTGTTTCCCAACTTGTGAGGTGTGATGACAGTAATGGTGACCTGACTGTGCAGAAAGGCCCAGAACGTTACCAGGCACGTGCGAATTGCTCCCTGAGAGTAGCCGCCAGCACCCGCCAGTCAAGACAGCTAGCTGTACATTGCTTAGTTGCCGACATTTAAAAAATCAGGACGATTGGGGCTTCCCTGGTGGCGCAGTGGTTGAGAGTCCGCCTGCCGATGCAGGGGACACGGGTTCGTGCCCCGATCCCGGAAGATCCCACATGCCGCGGAGCGGCTGGGCCCGCGAGCCATGGCCGCGGAGCCTGTGTGTCCGGAGCCTGTGCTCCGCAACGGGAGAGGCCACAGCAGTGAGAGGCCCGCGTACAGCAAAAAAAAAAAAAAAAAAAAAAAAAAAATCAGGACGATTTATCTAGAACTCCAGACCTCTGAAGATGAGGCCCCACCAGCCCCAGAGGAGGCTCCATGGTGACAGTCTGAGACGCGGGTGGCTCTGCCCTTTGCCCAGGGCACATACTCTGCCATCAGTTACAGCTCGTGTGTTCCCTGCGGAGCCCGCGGGCATCTGAGTTTGAAACACTATCGCTGGGGTCCCCATCCCTGGATGTCCCTCTGCTCCTCCCACAGAGCCAGCGCTTCAGGGACAAGGCACAGCAGGTGCACAGGCCTGGGCGGGACCCATGGCCCTAGAGGGAAATGGAGATGGGTGGAGGGTGACTGAGGGCTCTTCAGAAGGTCTGATGATGGAGGGACAGCTGCCCCAGGCACCGCGGAGGCAGCAAGTCTGCAAGCCAATCCCGTGGAGCTGAGGGGAAGAGGGGCCACGTCGGGGGTGGGCGCGGATGGCCAGGAGAACAGCATCTGGGGTCCCTGCAGACCAGGACCTGCCTCTTGGTTTTGCAGATGCAGAAAATCAGGCCACAGAAATATCTAACTCCCAAGAAGTCTGCACAAAGCAGAAGCCGTTTCAATCATTTTGCAAAACGTTGTGGGGTGGGGAGGGGAACGCAGCCTTCACACAGCACTGTTTCCTAGACCATGCCCTATGCCAGGCACTGTGGAGGCCGAGATGCCACTCGGTCTCACTCCAGCGTCCACGCAGGGTCCTTGTCTTCGGCCCTGGAGTGGGGATGGGGTGGGGAAACCTGGGACCTGAGCCGGGCTCACACACAGACGGAGTGGGTCACCAGGAAAGCGATGGATTCTGCGGCCCAGAGATGCTGACTCTGCCTCCACAGCCCGTGGACCTTTAAATGGTCTTTATTGGGGACCCACCCTTTACTTCCCCATTAGAAACACTAAATCCTTAAGGAGGGATGAGGAAACACATTGAGAAGAGGGGAGATGAGCCCCAGACTCCAAGAGAGAAGGGCTGGAAGGTTAGACGAGGCTGAAGACACCCAGCAAGAGTGGCCCATGTCCCCAAAGAGATCAATCCCCCGCTGGTGCTCAGAGAGGAAGGGAGGAAGGCAGGTTGGCCAGATGTGGCCAAGGACAGCGTTAGCTTGAGCCCTGTATCCCCAAGTCTGTCTGGAGAGGGGAAGGTGGGCTTGGGGCATCTCCACCCTGGGCTGGGTCGGCAGGAGATGGGAGGGGCTGACAGCACCCGGTGGGGAACGACCAGAGCCCCACCTGCAGCTGTTTGTTCAGATGCCCCAAGTCCACCCACCCATACCCCTGCATCTCACTTGGGGAATGGGTTTAGGGAGACTCATCAAGGCGCCACTTCTGCAGAACCGCGGGATTGTATAAAGCCCAGTTTAAAAGGCACAAAATTTGCTTCCTAAGAGTGCCTACATTCTAAGATCCATTGATTTCATAGTTTATTTAAGCTCTTATTAAAAGAAATATAAGTACAGTAGAATAATATTCCCCATCCCCCCCCATCTTCTTGCTGGGAAAGATGACTCCGCCTATTGACAGATGGACTTGAATTAAGATTACAAATGAAGTAGCAAGTTGTCTCTGAGTTAAAGGAATGTACAATCCCTGGTCTCCTCCCCAAGATCCCCACTGGGACAATTTTCCTGGGAAAAGGAGGGACTGTGTGCCTGATTGATTAGAAAAGAAGGAAGCATAAATTAATTATCGCGCTTTCCTGGTGGCGCATTGGTTGAGAGTCCGCCTGCCGATGCAGGGGACACGGGTTCGTGCCCCGGTCCGGGAAGATCCCACATGCCGTGGAGCGGCTGGGCCCGTGAGCCATGGCCACTGAGCCTGCGCTTCCGGAGCCTGTGCTCCACAACGGGAGAGGCCACAGCAGTGAGAAGCCTGCGTACCGCAAAAATAAATTAATAAATTAATTAAAATTAATTAATTAATTAATTACAGCCTAAACTACGTCTATATTTTCTATTAAAAGTAAAAGGATTTTACAAATTTTCTACATTCAATAACAAGGTAGTAGACCTAATTTATTTATATCTTTCCCCTTGCCATGAAATTGAAAAGATTTCTGCTGTTTTCCCTCTTAGAGACACTCATAATTCAATTTGTTCAAATACAGGCTCATTATCCCTCCAACAAAACTGTCTCCTGGATTATTTTTCCCATCTCAGTAATATCATTACTATTTGTCCTGTCATATAAGCTAAATGAAGAGAGAAGAAATGGGGGAAAGCAACAGCGTGCTAGGCAGAAGTCCTTACCTGGAAGATAATGATGACGCAGTGCCCAGTTTCTACCACAGGGTGGCAGTGCTAACTCAATGATAAATTAATTCAACCTGGGTCTCCAGTCCCTGAGGTGTATTTTGAAGAGCCTGAAAGTTCCACACAAGGCTACTGGGGTGAATTATAGATTCCTGCAGGATCCCGGACAAGCTTTCTTTTCTGCTCTTGCTACAGAAACCTGATGTCTAGTTGTTTTCCACTCCAAATAATGATGTGATTCCACATCTCTCCTTGAAGGGCACAGAATTGCACTCCCACTGTCCAGAGGACTCCCAGAGGGCCCTATATAGCTCCCCTTTTCTCTGCCTACAGAACAGTCATTGAAAGTTCTGCCAGATGTAAACCTCCAAAGTTTTCCCATGCATAGGATTTGGTTAGGACGTCTGGTCTGGCTTTTTTTTTTTTTTTTTTTTTTTTTTTTTTGCGGTACGCAGGCCTCTCATTGCTGTGGCCTCTCCCGTTGCAGAGCACAGGCTCCGGAATCGCAGGCTCAGCGGCCATGGCTCACGGGCCCAGCTGCTCTGCGGCATGTGGGATCTTCCCGGACCGGGGCACGAACCCGTGTCCTCTGCATCGGCAGGCGGACTCTCAACCACTGTGCCACCAGGGAAGCCCTGGTCTGGCTTTTGCCTCTGTCTAGTCATGAGAAGTTGGGGCAGTCCCTGAATTTTTCTGACTTGGATTATTCATCTGGAAAGTGGAGGTGAGAGCACCTTATACTGATATTACATGTGGGCACACACAGTAAACTATGGGATGTGGGACATAAGGGCATTGCAAGGACCATACCCAGAGAAGCAGCCCGAGCCTCAGAAGAGGTGCAGTAAATGGCTTTTGGTGATGGTAACTTTTTAAGGTAACAAGTCCTGGAAAAGCCCTGGGTGAAGGCCAAAATCACAATCCCTAAATCTTCCTGTCCTCTTGGTTGAGGTAACTTGCTGCTCCCCTCTTAAGCTGCTCCCTGGCCCTGACTCCACACATCCCTGCAGCTGCTGCTACAATGGCCTCCACTGTCTCCCTGCAAGGCCTGCTCTGCCCAGCTGCCCTTCCTTTCGCAGCTGTCAAAACATGCAAGTCCTTTGCCGTCTAGGTGAGAGGCAGCGTGGCAGCTTGGAAAGCACTTAGGTGTGGGTATTGGAAAGACCTGGCATGAATCCAGGATTGGCCTTTTATTCAATGTGTGACCAAGCTTGAGCAAGTTTCTTATCTCTGATTTTGTTCTGCTCCCACCAAAATGGCCTCATTGGGGTGGCATATTTTAAAGCACATAGTGCGTAGTGGGTGTTCAATAAATATTAGAGTCCCATCTTATCGACTATTCCCTGCTATCCCCTGATTTTTACTATTACTCACTCACAAAAGGGGTGTACAGGAAAATTATGATGATTGAGTGACGATTAGATGCAACATGTGTCACATCTACAACCTTGTTTAATTCCCCACAACATCCTCAAAAACATATTCTCAAACTTGTCTGCACCTTTGAATCATCTTGGGGCCTGGCCATTCAAAGTGGTCCCTGGACCAGAAGCATCTGCATGCTTGTTAGATATGTAGATTCCCAGGCCCCAACCCCAGACCTCCTGAATCCAAATGTGCTTTTTAAATGACCCCCAGGTCATTTGTGTGCATCTTAAAGCTTGAAAAGCACAGCGGAGCTTTACAGACTCTAAAGTCTGGGTCCTTCCCACAGAGACTCTGATGTAATTGGTCTGAAGGGCTGGCGGGGCTTGAGGCTTTTAAAAGCTCCCAGATGATTCTATTGTGCAGCCAGGATTAAGAACCATTGATTAGGGGTGGGGGTTATGGACGCTCATTCTGTGAAGAGTGATTTAGCTGAGATTTACTGAGTCATCTCTGAGCCTATTATTTGCTCTTTTATATGAATATATTATATATCTATATCCACACACATATACATACACATTTCTCTCTAGAAGTCTATTTCTTTTTTTTTTTTAATTTTATTTATTTATTTATTTTTGGCTGCATTGTGTCTTCATTTCTATGCACAGGCTTTCTCTAGTTGCGGCAAGTGGGGGCTACTCTTTGCCGCAGTGTGCGTGGGCTTCTCACTGCTGTGGCTTCTCTTGCTGTGGAGCATGGGCTTTACGTGTGTGGGCTTCAGTAGTTGTGGCGTGCGGGCTCAGTAGTTGTGGCTCACAGGCTCTAGAGTGCAGGCTCGGTACTTGTGGCACACAGGCTTGGTTGCCCTACGGCATGTGGGATCTTCCCGGACCAGGGCTCGAACCCGTGTCCCCTGCATTGGCAGGCGGATTCTTAACCACTGCGCCACCAGGGAAGCCCTAGAAGTCTATTTCTTTGTTACTCACCCCCATCTAGCCCTATGGCTTGCTCTCATCTTTCTCTTACTAATTCCCCAAACCCCAAAGATCATGGATCCAGCAGTAGAGTTTCAGCCTAAGGCTTTTTGTTTTATCACCATGATATCATTTACAAGAGAACAAGGTCAGGTCTTGTAACTGATGGAGAGACAAAGTCATAAAGAGGTTAAACATACTCCTTAAGGCCATACAATACAGTACGTGGGGAAACATGACTCCTGACTCTCAGCCCAGACTTTTGGGTATCAGTCCTGGCCATTCAGATGCAGGAGGTAGAGAGCCGGGCTTCTCAAGCCATCAAGTGCACACGAATCATTGTTAAGTGCACATTCTGATTCAGTAAGTCTCAGGTGGGGCTGAGATTCTGCATTTCTAACAAGCTCCCAAGTGAAGCCAAGGCGGCCGAAGCTGTAGTGTGTTTGGCCAGGGCATCATACTATGATCCCTGGTCCCCGTTGCCTGGCTCTCCCTTCCCAGCAGCTGACCGGGGTGTTTCAGACCAAAGTTTCAAGGTGTGTTATCAGGTTGTGGAGATCGGCTGACCTCCATGCCATGACTCAGCCTACCACTGGGTGGCGCTCTGGGAACACCTCCCTACAGGATTTCATCTTGCTCAGCTGCTCTTGGGTGTTCGTGAAACAAATATTTATTTAGCCTAATTTTATCAGGACACCGTTTAAACAAGACAGTCAAGGTCCTCATTTGGAGTTTACAGTTTAAGACAATAAATAAGTGTATAAAATCGATCATTATGTACTGTGCTGTGCAAGGAGATAAATAAGGGCTAAGATGGGAAGTGACTGGGAGTGGTGGTCAGGGAAGACAGCTCTGAGGTGGTGCCCAGAGAGCATTTGGAAACATGGGCAGGAGCTAAAGGGAGTTGCCCTGGGCGGGGCCACATCACATGGCATCCTCTAGGTGTGGGACAGAGTCACAAACTCCCAGCCTTAGCACAGTCTCTCTTGACAGCCCAGGAATTAGCATGAGGAAAGGAATGCTCTAGTATTCTGTTGAGAAGTTTAGGGCCTGTGATTCTCCAAAATAAATAAAGCCATGAGCATCAGTATTCTGCTACTAGGGGAATAAATGGAGGACCTTAGTGAACATGTGGATTGGGAAAAATTAGAATTAAAAACATTTTTCAAGTCTTTTATTTCTGTGATCCTTAGAACAAACAAAAGAGGAAAGCAGGAAGAGGATTTGGAGTCCCATTTTTTGATGAAAAACTGAGATTCACACAAGTTAACTGATGACACCAGAGCCTGCATTTGAACCCCTTCCCCTTGATTCAAAATTAAGCCTCCAAACCCTGCAGATCCAAATAGCTATGGCCAGATAAACTATTCTTGGAAAATATGTACATGACTCAAGACAGCACGTGCTCGAATGTTTTTTCAGGTGCTTTGGGAGGTGACTTAACAGGGTGGCAGCAGGTAAGGTGGAAAGAAACCCTGGGCTCCCGGTCAGAACAACACCCACCTTGGAGTTCCAGCTTTGCTGCTCCCTTCCTGTCTGACCTTGGGTGGGTCACTAAATTTTTCTGGTCTGTATTTTCATCTAATAAGGGGTTTGGATTATATCAGTTGTTTTCAAAGTTTAAAAAAATGGAAGTTTTTGTTTTTGTTTTTTGTTTGTTTGTTTGAGAAAAGCCATACCAGGATGTAAATAAATTAGAGGGATCCCAGCATAACTTGTCCCCAGTCCTCTTCTCCAAGAACCATCATCCTGGAAGGTCTGATGACCTCTCTGCTTTGCTTTCTAGGAGTCTGTGGGTTGCTTCCCTTTCTAGGTAAGTCCTGGGGTTTCCTACCTGCCCCCAGCTTTAAAGCCTCCAGTGCCCCCAGGAAAGCTGCCTCAGAGTCCTTGTCTTCACACCTGGCAGCCCCATAAGGCAGCAGGTGCCCTCTGTTCATAGCTCTGTCAGGGCATGAGCCCCATGGATGGAGCATCTTGGTTGTTCTGCCTGCCTGGGTTTCAAAGAAGGCCTTTGTGGAAGCTCAGGCATCAGAGAGCTAAAGACACTATTATTCAGCTGTTGCTGTTGGCAGGTGCATTTGCCAAACCTTTGCTTAATTTAAACAGGAAGTGATTAAAGGGTTCCCTGGAGCTAGGAAAGGCAGGAAGAATAAACACTCGTAATTATGAGCAGCAATGCCTGACACCATGCTTTGTGTCAACTCATCTAATCCTCTGAACCTTACTAGGGTCACAATATTATGATACTAAGTACTATTTTCCACATTGCATATATGTGAAAACTGAGGCTCTAAATGATTATAACAACTGCCTTAGGACACTATTAATAAGTGACACAATTGGGATAGAAACCTCACAATTATCTAGATACCAATGGAAGGATAGTTTTTCTAAGATTCTCTAGGATTAAGAAATAAAGCCACAGCATCGCAAGATAGCACAATAACTTGTCCTCGGTGGTTACTTCTGTGGAGTTTAATCACTCATTCCTTCAATAACAGCCTGCTATTTACCAAGCACCTGACTTGGTTCTTCACTTGGAGGTGAAGATAGGAGGTGAGTAAGACCTAATCCTTTCACTCTAGGAGTTCACAGCCTAGCAGGAAAATAAAGTCATACATTATTATTCGTTACAAGTGCTATAATAGAAGTTGATTCAAAATACCATGGGTTGTCAGCAGGAATGACGGAACAATATATATCTCAACCATACAGCTCAGTTTTAGGGTGTGTAAACTGAAAGTGCTACAGGAGCTCAGAGGAAATTTAAAAGCTACAGGGGCATCCACGAAGGCTTCCCTGAGGAGGTGATATAAGTTCTTCTCTTCCTAGCTCTCAAGTCTCTGAAATACAGTTGGCTCACAATCACTTTCCAAAGCAATGTCTCACCAGAGCACTAAGGGCCCACTTCACACGCTGATGTTTCTTCCCAGTGCCTTCCTTTCCTCTATACAGGCTTTACGTTACATTGACAAAATCCTCCTGGCTCTATTTGTCCAACCTTTCTTCAGTGGAAGTTTCTTCTACATCAGAATATACTTTTTCATGGTCATTTTAAAATCAATGTCTAATAGACATCTTGCATGAGAACTTTCACATCTTCCACATGTTTAAGGCTGGAGCAGGGTGGGAAAGAGACAGCCCATGGGAATGAAAGGGAAGGGACGTGCTAGGGGCTGAATGTCCGGGTGTAAGGGGCATTATCTCGTGACTTGTAGCACGGTTTTGCCATGCACTATGCTTGCACCACGGTTGCATGCCATAAAAGCAATGCTGATAAGGAAACCACGGCCCAATGCCAGGATCCATTAGGTTGTGTATTGATCAGAAAGGGGACAGAGTACAGAAAAACAAACAGTGGTGGAAGCATCCAAGGGGCACCGTTGATGGAGGATAGATTTGGAGATGGGCTGGGAGGAACGGAGTCCTAACTCTAGGTCCTGGAGGAAGGAGCATTCATCTTTAGCAGAGGAGTTGCCTGCTCTCCACTCCCCCACCCCCCCACTTTATGGACCTTAACATCACTGAGGTTTGAGAAAGTCATACCCTTTTAGTTGGGGTGTTTTTGAGATGAGAAAGGAGATGTTGCTCTAAGGCCATTGGAGTTGAAATAATAAATGTAAGGAAAGGAACGATATAAGCTGAGGCAGGAGGCACTGGTCTGACCACACAGGTCAGTTTAAAGATTTTAGACTTTACACTAAATGTAACTGGAAGGCATAGAAGGGGGTTAAGCATACGTCAATATAATCCAATTTATATTTTGATATTCTGGCACAAAAAAGGGTCTTTGTTAAGAAGAGTGGAGGCAGGGGACCAGTTAAAGTCTATTTATGGACATCCAGGGAAAATATGGTGGTAACTTGGACTGTGATGATAGCAGTGGAAGTGGAGGAAAGGACTGGAAGGTGGCTGGGTTTATGGGGAAGATTATGAGTTCAGCCTGGGATTGTTGTGGTTGGAATACCCGTGTGATGCCAAGGGGAGATGAAGAGAGGGTGATTGAATATAAGAGAAGTCTGAATGGGGATGTAGATGTGCAAGTCTTTGCTACAGAGTTGATAACTAAAGCTGTAGTCTGAGATGAGATTGCCCAGGGAAAGATTATACACAGAGAGGAAAAAAGAGCCTCCAATGAGCCTTGAGGAACCCCAAGATATTTAATGGCCTGATGCAGGAGGAAAAGTCTTGAAAGGAGATGGAGAAGGAATATCCAGAGTAATGGGGGAAAAAAATCTGGAGTGGGGGGTGTCCAGAAGTAGAGGGAAGTGAGTGTGTCGAGAAGGAAAGCAAGGTCAAGTCAAGGAAGAATGGGAAAATGTACATTGGATTTGGTGACTTGGTGGCCATTATTGACCTGAGCAAGAACTGTCTCAGTGAAGGGAAGAGAATGGAAGCCAGAGCAGAAAAACAGGAGATTATTCCAAGAATTTTAACTGTGAGGTGAAAAATAGAAATAAGGTAATGTGGGGGAGAAAGGGAACTCTGTGAACTCTAATTTAAGAAGGACGAGATGTGAGTAAGCTTAAATGTTAATGGGAAAGCTCTATTGAGAAGGAACAATTGATCATATGGGAGAGAGAAGCAATAATTCATAGTGTAAGGTTCTTTTTTTTTTAACTTTTTAAAAAAAGAGGCTATCACTTTAACTATTTATGTTTGTTCTTGTATGCACAGAATCAAAGTTTCTCATTTTTCTATGGCACAAAGACAATGATTTAGTTGAGCTGATTACAGTGTAAGCCAAAGGAAAAAGTTATCAAAATCCTTTTAAATACTTGATTTAACTGCAGGACAGAACCTGCTTAAGAATAAATTTTACAAAAAAAAATAAATAAATTTTACAAGTCTTTTGAAAGCTGAGGTTTTATTAAGTCCATGAGATTTTATTAAGTCCATAAAAATATCATTCCTTTTTATGGCAACATATGAGATGTGATTTTAAGCGTCTTCACTTCTAAACATGTTTTTCTCAACTTTTAGGTATACAATGTTTTCATGCTGAAAATGAAGCTATCACAACTTCCTAATTTGGAGGAGCATTTCACATTTTCTTTTCTGTATAAATGTTATCTTTCTATACATCCACATAGTGTAGGGTTCTGAGAAGAGGAAGAAGATAGGACCTAACACAAGAGAAGGGAAGGGGTGGTGGGAGGGAGATTGGGATGTTTGTGGGTATACTGGCAGAATTTTAAGGAAATTCCCATTTGATGACTTCAATTTTCTTTGTGAAAGAGGAAGTCTGCTATTAGCAAGGGAAGAAGTGAGAAGGTCGGAAGATTAGGAAGAATGATAAGAATGAAGAAAGTTTAAAATAAAAGTGGAATTTCACTGAAGAGGATTACAAATAAACACATGAAAAGATGTCCAACATCATTAGGCGTTAGGGAAATGCAAATTAAAACCAGGAGAGAATTCCTGTTTTCAGGAAATTGGAATAGACGTGCAATTCCTTATTCTTCTTGCCAAGTATAACTAAAAACCCTAGACGTGATATATAAAGCAAACATAAGAAAATGGCTGAAAGGTGGAGAGAAGGAAGCCTGCCTAGAGACCTCAGGATGGAGAAATGACACAGCGGTTTGCTCCCTGGGTTTTCTTTTTGCCTCCAATACCACAGATTTGAAGCTGAGGAAGCCAGCCTCCCAGTCATGACAATCAGTGAAGAAAAAATAGAACCCCAATAAAAACCTGCCCTCTCCAGCCAAATCAACAGGAAAGGTGCAGCCTGGCAAGACAGAAAACATTTAGACAATAACCACCCCAATTTAATTAAATACCACGGGAAAATGTTATTTCAACACATAAATTTGACAACTTAAATTTTACCGATTCCTTAAAAGCACAAACTACCACAACACATCCAATATGAAACAGATCTTTTGAATAGCCCTATGAGGGAAATTGAATTTATAGTTTAAAAATTCCAAGAAAAATCTCCAGATCCAGAGAATTCTACCAAATGTTTAAAGAAGAACTAACACAAATTCTATGCAATCCCTTCCATACAGTAGAAGAGGAGGAAAGGCTTCTCAGTTTATTTTATGAAGCTATCATTACCCTGATACCACAACCAGACAAAGACAAGAAAACTACAGACCAATATACTTCATGAATATAGATGCAAAAGCCCTTAACATAATATCAGCAAATAGAAATCAAAAATACTTAAAAACAATTATACGTAAAAACAAGATCAGGAGAATCTATTCCCAGGGATACAAGGCTGGTTCAATATGGGAAAATCTATCAATGTAATTGTGGACAAAGAATGTCACCTGCCATTTCAGTAAACAAAGAATGTTGCCTGCTCTTCCAATAAACCACAAATGTTGCCTGCCATCAAGCCGTCAGCCACTGCAGCTGCCACCTGCCCACGGTGCACCCTGAGGGGAATTCAAGATAGAGAAAAACAGGATACTGACCCTAAATAGTTAAGATGCATATCTAAGGAATAATTTCAATATGCCCAGATTCTTGCATATTCCCATACATAGAAAATCATTAACTTGGGATGTCTGGTTTTTGTGATTAGCAGTCTTCAGATGTTCAACTACATGTTGCTGTTGCTTTGTTTTTCATCAAAAACTCCTCTATATCCTTGCTCTTCCCTTACCTCTTTGGAGTAGCTCTTGAGAGCTATCTGAGAGGCTGTCTCTCAGGCTGTGGTCCATAGGAAGGTCCCTGAATAAAACATAACTCAGAATTTTTAGGTTTTGCATTGTTCTTCAGTCAATATAATCCACCATATTAACAGACTAAAGAATAAAAATCACATGATCATATCAATAGATGTAGAAAAAAATTTGATAAAGTTCAACACCATATTATTCATAATAAAAATTCTCAGAAAAATAGGATAAAGTTATTTAAGTCAGACAAAGAAAGACAAACACTGTTCCTTAACTTGATAAAGAGCATCTACAAAAACTTACAGCTAACATTATATTTAAAGGTGAAAAACTGAATGTTTCTCCCTAAGATCAGGAGCAAAACAAGGACGTCCACTTTCATACGTCCTATTCAATATAGTCCTAGAAGGTCTAGCCAATATAATCAAGGCAAGAAAAGGAAATAAACAGCACAGAGTTTGGAAAGGAAGAAATAAAACTGCCTCTATTTGCAGATGACAAGATTGTCTATGTAGAAAATCCCAGCAAATATACAAATAAACTCCTAGAACTAATAAGTGAGTTCAGCAAGGTCACAGAATAAAAGAAAAACATAAAAAATCAACTGTAGTTCTATATGCTAACAACTAACATGTGGAAACTGAAATTAAAATACAATACCATTTACAATTGCTCAAAGACAATGAAATACTTAGGTGTAAATCTAAGAAGACATATATAGGACTCATGGGCTGAAAACTATGCAATGCTGATGAAAGAAATCAAAGGCCTAAATAAATGGAGAGACACATCATGTTTGTGAATTGGAAGACTCAACACAGCAAAGATGGTAATTCTCTCCAAATTGATGTAAAAGTATAACACAATTCCTATTAAAATCCTAGCAACAATTTTTGTAGATATAGATTTTTTAAATTTTTATATAGAAAGACAAAGAAACAAATATCCTGAAATTTATGAAAAGGAAGAATAAACTGGGAGGAATCCATCTACTCGATTCCAATACTTATTATAAAGCTACATAACCAAGACTATGTAGTATTGGCAGGAATATAGTCACATAGATCAGTGGAACAGAGTGGATAAGCCAGAAAAAGACCCACCCTAATATGCCCAACTAATTTTTTTTTTTTTTTTTTTTTTTTTTTTTTGTGGTATGCAGGCCTCTCACTATTGTGGCCTCTCCCGTTGCGGAGCACAGGCTCAGCAGCCATGGCTCACGGGCCTAGCTGCTCTGTGGCATGTGGGATCATCCCGGACCGGGGCATGAACCCATGTCCCCTGCATCGGCAGGCAGACTCTCAACAACTGTGCCACCAGGGAAGCCCCATCCCAACTAATTTTTGAGGAAGATGCAGAAGCAACTCACTGGAGGAAGGGTAAGCTTTTCAACAAATTGTGCAATGCAAGTCCATAGGCATAAACAAACAAACAAACAAATAAATGAACAAAAATTAACTTGACCTAAGTCTCACACTTTAGGCAAAAATTAACTCAACATGGATCGTGGGCATAAATATAAAATGCAAAACTATAAAACGTTTAGGAAAAAAATTTAGGGAAAAAATTCACAGGATATAGAGCCAGCCAAAGTGTTTTTAGACCTGACACCAAAAGGATGATTCATAACAGGTAAATCTGGTAAATTAGACTTCATCAAAATTAAAAACTTTTGAAAGCAACTGTACTCCAATAAAAATTAATTTAAAAAATTAAAAACTTTTGCTCTGCAAAAGACCCTCTTGTCAAAATGCCTCTGAGAGGTACTTTGACAAGAACACATTTAATAGTTTCTATGAGGAAGAAAGGAAACCTCACTTCAGTTCAATAGAGATTGTTATTTGGGACCCTTTCAAAACAACCAATTATTACTCTCTCTACGATATTGCCATCCAGCCCCCATCCCTCACTACTGTCTTCATGGTATTTAGAAGGTATTCATTCATCCTGTGCCTTGCTGAAGTCCAGATACTACTGTCTAAAGCAGTTCTTTAATCTGCCTGTCTAGTGATCCCACCACAAATGGGTCTATTGAGTCTGGCACGCCTCGTGCGTGGTGTGATTTTCTACACAGTACACTCATTGTAGGTGAACGGGACAAATGATATGATTAATATAGAAAGCTACATTCAAAGCATTTTGTCCCAGACCCAGTAATCTCCATTAGAAGGAAAATACACTTTCTATTTGAGAATCCTTGGATTTAAGTCTTCCATTTGGAGGTTGGAGGGAATAAAGAAGGGAATCTGTGGCATCTACTTCATTCAAATCTTTTTACAAGGTGAAGATTTATTAACTATTTGTTGTTTGGAACTTTTCATTAAAGCAGTCTGTGATGACAGCATCTTCCTACCTCAGAATTCATGTGTGCCCTTTATATTATCAAGGAATCAAATGTTAATAATCATAAATACTTTGTTATAGAAACTACTTTCACCTCTCTTGGCTTCATTGCACACTGTTCTGAAAATATTTCGAATTCTTCCAAAGATAACTGCCTTGGGAGTAGTCACAGAACATTCTTGTTCAACCTGCTTATTAACCCAGCAAGCAACAGCTTCGGGATTATGCACCTGTGATCAGGCCAAATGTGGTAGGAACATTATTTACCCCTGTCTCCTCAGGGATGAAAAAACTCTGCATTGCACATCAGCATCATTTTTTTCCCCTTACTCTCTGCCCAGAAATCCAGCCCCACCCCATGAAAAGGCTGTCTATTCAATCAGAGAGACACAAAGTTGGCTTGTGCAAACCAGGCCTGAAAGACACAAGAGCAATTTATTCTGGTTAATAAGCTGGGAGAAAACATTTAGAGGCCAATTGTATGGTGGGCACAACAAGGGTTTCTTGTCTGACCAGTGTATAATGTGGCAGACACTGTTATTTGTTTGCTTACCCAATAGCCACCTCCCACCTGCCTTCTTTATTACTTAGAAAAAAACTATCTGCTACAGATATCAGGCAGGTGGCCATGGGATTTAGGAAGCAAAGATTTGCTATCAGCCCTGAAAGATGAACAAATTACAGTTTCTCTGTACAAATGTTGGGAGGCAGCTTTGAGATCCTCAAATGATGCTCACCTCCTGGCCTTCATGCCCTTGTGTAGTTGTTTCCTACAGTGAATAGGGCTGATGTGTGAACAACAGGATATTGTGGAAATGGCAGGGAACACTGGCTAGCAGAGCTGAGGACCCCTAGGAATAGTATGTCTCTTAAAAGAAAATGAAACAAAACCTGAATCAGCTGAGGCCTTCTGGCCTGATGTGAGTTGCCTTTGGACCCACATAACCTTTTTAAAGGGGAGGAAGAAAAGAGTGGATACTGGTAGAATGTGTACTCTGTGTTTATCACTGGACTAGGTACTTTATAAAAATTATTTTATTTGGTTCTCACAACACTATATGTCAGCAAATGTGTCGGCGTTTCCCTAATGATGAACGACCCAAGACACTGAGAACTGGAGTAACTGGCGGAAGGTCACCTAGCTAATCAGCAGTGGGGAAAGAATTTCATTCCAGGTCTCTCTCTGTCCAAAGCTCCAGCTCCTTACACTCTGGATGCTGCTATTTCCAAAAAGTCAACAACACAGTGGACTCTTGACCTAGGAAGAACTAAATAGCACTGGATTAGGTAATAAATAATGTGGATTATTTATTATCGTAGCGCTCTGCTTGAAGTCAGGGGATACTGCTCCCTCTACACCCCTTCTTCAGCTTTCAGGGGAGCTCCTCTAGGTGCTGGAAAGAGCCTGCAAATAGCTTCACTCCTACTCAATGGGAGAAAGGGAGGTCATTCCTGAAAACATGGGCTGGCAATGCCCTGGGACAGGGACTTAAGCCAAAGAAGGCCAATGCTTGACAGCAACCAAGGGATTTCCTGGTGTGTGGTTAGGTCCCAGGGAACAGAAGAGGCTTCACACACTAAGACCAGAACCCCATCTTGAAGCCATGCCTGAGATGTGGTCAGTTCAACAAACACCACACTATGGGATAAACCTTTTATGGTAAGGTAATAGCGTGGTGGTTAAGTGCCACCTCAGGTTGTCTGCATTCACACTGTTTCCACTAGCTGTGTAATTTGGGGTGCATTTATTTAACCCCATAAGCCTCAGTTTTTCCATCTGTTAATAATAGAGTTGATTTTATGCAATTATGTCATATGCTTGACCAATGGAAAGTATTCAATCAACTTTACCTATTTTTATTAACACCATTACTCTGCAGTGATGCAGGTCACTGAAGGAAAAGGCAGAGTTTCAACAATAAAAGGGAGAAGGTCCTTAGCGTGTCTCCATATTCCTTGAAGCAGAGCTGGAAAGACAAGATGGGCTTGGCCTCACTTCCCTGCCAGGCCCTCCCTGTTGGACTGTCATTCCTCTGCACACATTCCTCTACAGAAGCAGCCCCACCCATCTCCTGAACCATTCCCAACCAGGACAGGAGGACGTCATGGCCTCAACCCACCAGCTGCACCACAGTTGAGCCTCTTGTCAGGTGCCCACTGAATCCCAAGCCACCCCTTCTCCCGTCCTTGTCCATTTGACCTGACTTCTGACTGGTTTTCTCTGCTGGACACTTGTCTGGGGCTGTATCTCTGCATGGATCTTGTGGTCCCCTGCCCAGAGGTTGGGGGGAAGAGGCTCCCACGCCCTAAGACAACAGCTGAACTCAGTCCTCTGTGAGTGCCGCCTGTCAGAAGAATAATGGCACTGTTTAATGTGCCAGCTGTCACTGTGACCCCATCACCCAGATGAGCACATGCCATGCACCTGGTGCATGGTGGATCACCAGCTGCTTTGTAGAGAGGTCCTCCCATCCTATGATGACCTAACCAGCTTCCCAATCTTCCCCAAAATATGATATGGCTGAGGTCCCTGTGGATCTTGCAGATAAACTCACAAAGGACATCCTATACACAAGACAAGCTGCTTATAATTAAACAGTCTTGCTCTTCGGTTCCTGGGCCCTACTTCACAACAGATGGCAGCCAGCTGTCTGGTTTACCCACTTAGGCAAAGGGATTCAGAAGTTTTCCCATCCATTAAAGCTACCACCTTCCATTCTGAACCACACCCCTTAGTGGATGCACTAAAACACAGTCTCTCCCCTCCACCTGCTTGCTGTAACCCAGGGAAGCCCATGGGTTGTTCTTGATTTCAGTATTTCTGATTGCTATAGGAACAGGGGAAATAGCAGCCACATGAGAAACTGAGTTTAACTCTGTAATATTATAAAATTCTTATAATAACTGGTTTTAGGCTTAGGGTCAGTATTGTTAAAAAGAGATGATTCAGTGGATGCTTGTTAAAAATGGCAAGACAGAGTTTATTCAGGACTACTGCAACAGAAGAGAGACCAACTCAACTCTGAATACAAACAGAGACGGAGAGGATAGGAGGAACTTGGTTAGGTATCAAGAGTTGGGAGGAAGAAGACCTGGATTAGCCCTTGATAAAAGGTGGAGGAAGAAGAGTTTGATTGGAAATCAAAGGGTGGTTGGGAAAGATTCTTCATAAACTGGCTTAGCAGGATTATTTGGTAAAATTAGGCTCAGCAGGTCAAGGATGAGATCTAGTCAAGAAGATCAAGGGGGGAGTCTTTGTCAGTATCAGTCAGAATCCTTTGTCAATATCAGAAACGGAACCATCAGGATATATGTATATGGAGAAGGGGTTGGGGGGGTTGGGAGGGAGGGAGAGAGGGAAGGAAGGAAGAAAGAAGAGAGAAAGAGATTTATTTTAGGGAGTTGACTCATGTAATTATGGAGGCTGGCCAGTTTGAAATCCATAAAGTAGGCCAGCCGGCAGGAAACCTAGGCTGAATTTCTATGATACAGTCTTGAGGCAGAATGTCTTTTCTGGGAAACCTCAGTTTTTTCTTTTTGCTCTTAAGCCTTTTAATGGATAGAATGAGAAACACCCACATTATGGAGGGTACTCTGCTTTTTTAAAAGTCAACTGGTTGTAAATGTTAATCACATCTACAAAATACCGTCCATCACAGCAACATCTAGACTAGCATTTGACCAGAAGACTGGCACCATAGTTGAAACACCCTGACATAAAATTAACCATCACAAGGTTCAGAGAAAGTATGTGAAAGGCCAGCTGGGCATGTCCAGTCCCCTTTGACTTCTGAGGGGCACTCACCAGCCTCCTGATCCTATTTTCAGAGATGATACAGAAGACCCCTCCCCTGTACAATGCTCCTCTTTATAGCCTAGAGATTAAAATGAGGTAGAAAATATTTGTGCCTTTACCTCAAGTGGATATTCTTTATCCAGAAACCCACTGTTCTGGGAATATCTGCCTCCCTCAGACTCTGACTGTTGACAAGGGTGTTTTGAGGCATTTCATACAAGATGCATTGCCAAGGAGAGGTAACAAACAGTCACCTGAAACTGAAAGTAAGGTCTCAGTCCCGGAGATGCTGAGGCTTGGCAAAAATGCTAAGAACACTGATATAGGCCCCGCAATGTTATCTGGAGGTAAGAGCAAGGAAGGATTAAGCCACAAACCTAATAATCAGAGATGACGGAAGTGGAAAATCTCACTTCCCATATATGCTGTTGTCTTCTGACTCTCAAAAATGAGCTTTTAAGGGCTTCCCTGGTGGCGCAGTGGTTGAGAGTCTGCCTGCCGATGCAGGGGACATGGGTTCGAGCCCCGGTCCGGGAGGATCCCACATGCCGCGGAGCAACTGGGCCCGTGAGCCATGGCCGCTGAGCCTGCGCGTCCGGAGCCTGTGCTCCGCAACAAGAGAGGCCGCGATAGGGAGAGACCCACGCACCGCGATGAAAAGTGGCCCCTGCTTGCCGCAACTAGAGAAATCCCTCGCACAGAAACAAAGATCCAACACAGCCAAAAATTAATTAATTAGTTTTTAAAATGAGCTTTTAGATTTGGCAAGGCAGGAAAAACCACACAGGTAGAAATGGCCACCATCCTCTCCCCAAATAGGAACTTGTCACAGAGCATCTTACTGCTTTGCTGAATCTTCATTACTATCCTCCACGGAGCGAGAGCTAAGCTGCTCAGAACCAAGTTCCCGCTGCCAGCTGATGCCGCTGCTTCACCAAGCACCTCAGCTCCACTGGGACTGGCTGGGCCTGCTTTCATAGGGAGTCCCTCTTGTCCAAGGCCGTGGGCGGTCTTCAAACAAGCAAGGGAGTGAATAGAGTTTTCCTACTTTCTGTGATGGATTTTCTTGGTGTGATTATAAAGTAGGGTGCTTGCCTTTAAAAGGACAGCTCCCTTGATTTTACTTACTACATCCCGTTCTCCCAGAACTTGGACATTAATGGCTGGGCTGAGAGACAAACCTGAGAGATGCCAGGTCTGGCTCCTTCCTGATAACCAAGCTCCTGATTGGACCAGGCTCAACCTGCGGGAATTCCTCCCCTCTCATTCACTCATGAGTGCATTTTAGAAATGTGCTTTGAGTGCCTGTGCACCAGGCACTGCTCTGGGTGCTGGGGATTCAGCAGTGCCCACGCAGCCTCCGCCATCCTGAAGTGCCCCTTCTTGCAAAGAGACCTCTGCTCCCATCACCCCAGTGGTCAGATGTGTCCCAGTGGTCAGATGTGTCCAAATAGGCCTGCTTCCAGTTGAGACTCATGATGGGCTCTCTTACCCCTGCTATGTTACGTATATTTTTTAAAAATATTTTTAAACATTTGTTAAATAGCACTCAGTGGGAGATATTTCTTTAAAACAGGAAAACACAGAAAAGTTTAAAAAAGAAAAGTAATCATTTTTACATCCAGATCCATTGATAACAATTGTTAATATATTGGTATATTTCCTTCCAGTTTTTTTCCCCAATATATATAAAATTGGAAACATACTACACATCCTGGTAATGGGAAGAATTGGCCATTATCTGCGTTTCCTCCAGAAGGAGTTGGGAGATCAAAGGCCCTGGGCTGAGAATGAAGTGAAGGCATTGTTAGAAGCGTCATTTCACAGCCCCTCTCGGGGTAACCAAGGGAGTCTCCTCTGAGGCATAATGTGGCTCCTTTGTTTTTCAGGCCAGCCTTAAGGAGAGGCAGGAAATAGACCAAACACGACATAGCTTAACAATGCAGCATACTGACTCCCAGGAAATAGGGAGGTGCACTCAAATTACGGAGCTGCTCAGGGAAGAACTCCTTTCTCACTGCGGGTTTGGACACTGACTCTGACCACTAGCATTGCTGTTTGTCCTTGGGACATATGGGTGTTGATGCTGACTTTAGCAGGTGCATCATCTGAAGAAGCTGGATGTAACAGGTGCATTCCCTGGTAGAAATGTGGCAAAGGAAAGCCAATCTGATGCCAGCATCCACCTCGACCATTGATATCTGAGGGCCAAAGCCCCTCCCGGGCCCAGGATGTGCAGGGGACTAGATTATTGAGTGGGAGTTCCCCCATCATCCTTCCAAAGCCCAGGGGATCACAGACTCAGGCTTGGGGAAAGGCACTGGAGCCTTATAAAGCGGTGGGTGTGGGGATGAGGCTTATGTTGCTCAGAAGTTGGGTGGAGGTTTAAAGAAAGAGGCATCACCACAGTGGGGCAGGTGTGAGCAGGGGCCTAGTGCCAAATTAGGACCTGGGTCATGCCTGAGGGGCTCCCCCACGAGGAGCTAATCTCTTTTGTACTGTTTCTTTGGATTCTGGGGAGAAATACTAATTACTACCTTCAATGTGACAAATCGTTTTCCTCCACTGTCCTAATCAAAGCCCCTGAATGACATCAGGGCAGCAGGCCCAGATCAGAGTAGACAGATGCCACTGGGAGGGGCTCTGTCTTCTGGAGAAAAAGGAGATAACTCCATATCTGTGGGCTTCCCTGGTGGCGCAGTGGTTGAGAGTCCGCCTGCCGATGCAGGGGACATGGGTTCGTGCCCTGGTCCAGGAAGGTCCCACATGCCGCGGAGCGGCTGGACCCGTGAGTCATGGCTGCTGAGCCTGCGTGTCCGGAGCCTGTGCTCCGCAACGGGAGAGGCCACAGCAGTAAGAGGCCCGCGTACCGCAAAAAACAAACAAACAAACAAAAACTGGAGTAACTCCATATCTGAGACCGTGGAAGCCTTGTTTCTGTGGTTATTGTTTAACGGAAGAAAAAAAAGAATGTGAGGACTTCGGGAAAGAAAGACACAAAGAAAGAAAATGTAATACTCTCCCCAGATCCACGGAGAGCATTGTCAACGTGGACATAATAAGGTAGCCTTTGTTTATTGATTTAACCAAAATAGTAATGGAGCTATATTGGGAGAATGGAAGAAGGAGAAGATGATGTAAGGAAGCTAAATCATGATCTAAAGGAAGTAAAGAGAGAATGTCTAAAATTAATAAATTATGATTCAGAGTGCTCATCCGGGGAGCTGGGGTGTGGTCACAGGTGGTGCAAGGTATTGCTTTATCATCGTCCTCTTCTCTCCCTCTTAGCTGTCTTAGCCATGTTTGTGTATAACTTTTACCAAAAAAATCTAAATCTATGAAATTATTCGGGAAATGGAAGTATGCCTGTTTACATGGCTGGTATACGGAGAGGGGGTCTTGGGGACTACAGGAGGGTGGTGGAGGAGAGGGACCTCCCACATGACCCCTGCCCCGCCATGTCTGTGCTGTGTTGGAGGACGAACAGCAGCCAGCCATTTAACAGGTGGTGTCCGGGGAGCAGCTCTAATGCTGAGGACGCCCTGCAAGACCCCTCCTGAGAGACACACGTTAGACCTTCTCTCTACTTGTGCAAGTAAGAGGAAGCTGGCATTGAATGGGGAAGTCGAGGTTGACCCTGATGTTTCACATACCTCTGTGTCTTGCTTTTTCCACTTATGGGCATTTTGTGTGTGTGTGTGCAATATATACATCCTTTGGAAATTTGGTCAAAATGATATCTAATCTCATGTCGTGACAATCCCACGTTAGAGGCAAAGCCAAAAACAACACTGCTGGTTAAGAATGCAGGTGTACCAGTCCCATCCTCTGGGCTGGAACCCTGACTCTGCCACCTGACACAGCTTCAGTTTCTACCTCTGTAAAATGACCTACTTCCCGGAGCAGTTGTGAGATTTAAATAAATGGATACATGCAAAGTGCTCAAAACAGCATCTGTTACATAGTAAGCACTCAATAAATTGGAGCTATTACTTTTTTAAAATTTAGCCATCCTCATTTTTAAATTTAAGGTTTCTTTTTCCTAAAGCTCACTTCGATAAACATCCCTGTACAATTGTTTTTTGTGAAACAATAATACAAATAATTTATATTTATTATAGAAAAAATAGACAATGCAGACGAGAAAAGAAAAAAGAAAGAAAGAAAAGAAAAGCTGCTTGCAGTATATTACTCCTCAAAGACAACCACAATATATTTGGTGTATATATTTCAAGTTTTTATTTCCTATATGTGTGTATGTACACATACACACACACACACACACACACACACTTTACAAAATGAATTTTGTGATACTGTTTTATAATTTTCTTTCTACCAGTTAAGAATAATCATGTACACTTGTCAGGAAAAAGAGGCAACAACATAATTTTTAGTGGCTGCCTAGTATTCCTTTGCATGTTTGTATCATTCTTTATTAGCACCCATTGCCAATTACAAACAGCATTTTATTATTCAAATTGTATGTATGTGGTGGGGTGAAAAGTTATGCACAGTCTCCTCTGGTGCAAAAGCGTACAGCTTTAAATTTTCTCTGTAATTATTACAAGGTATTCTCTATCAGGTGGTGTAATGACAAAAATTTAGACTTGCCATTTAAAAGTTTGCTATCTCTTCTCTTATTAGAGATAAATTGCCTGTCAATATTTAGTCTCCTTCTTCTGAAATTGGTATCTGGGTTCACAGGAGCACAGTGCGTGTAGGAATGAGGGGGCAGGTCCTGGGGCAGAGCTTGGAGCTGTGTACTCTGGTCATGGGGTCTAGCATGAAGTCTCTGGGGACCCCTTTCTACCAACTGAGCCCTTGACCCCTGACTCCTGCAAACCCTCTGAGTCTAGACACTTTCTCCATCAGTCCCCTGGCCAGTCTGTCTTCACCAGTGCTTTTCAATCTTTGGCACACAAAGCAATCACCTGGAGAGCCTGTCAAAAGAGATTTCTGGGCACCATACCCAGAGATTCTGATTACAGGTCTGAGATAGGGCTGTGAGAGTTTGCATTTCTACCGAGCTCCCAGGTAAGGCAGGTCCAAAGACCATACTTTGTGCAGCCCTGGTCCAGGTCTCCACCACAGCCTCTGCTTTGGGGTTACTTTGCTCTTGCCAAGGTGGTCCTATGGCTGGCTCATCGGTTCTCAACTAAGCTGCCTACCCCACATGTTACTGGGAACTTCGGAGAATTTCTGGATTCTTGTATTCCACAAAAGAAACAGGGGTGGGTGCTGCGAAAGTGCTTCCTCTAGCTCTCCCTTGGATGAACATTCCATGCTGCCTCCTCTCCCCTAAAATGAGATGGGAGTTCCCTGTGAGAGGCATCCTTCCAAAGTACCAAATGGGAAGAGAAACACAAGCTCCCTTTGCTTTTAGGCTTCTATCTGAAGAGGCAGTTCTTCCATTTTAAAACTAGGACCAGGGCTTCCCTGGTGGCGCAGTGGTTGAGAATCTGCCTGCTAATGCAGGGGACACGGGTTCGAGCCCTGGTCTGGAAGGATCCCACATGCTGCGGAGCAACTAGGCCCGTGAGCCACAACTACTAAGCCTGCGCGTCTGGAGCCTGTGCTCCGCAACAAGAGAGGCCGCGATAGTGAGAGACCCACGCACCGCGATGAAGAGTGGCCCCCACTTGCCACAACTAGAGAAAGCCCTCGTGCAGAAAAGAAGACCCAACAGCAAAAATAAATTAATTAATTAATAAACTCCTACCCCCAACATCTTAAAAAAAAAAAAAAAAAAAAACTAGGACCAAATGTGGGGAAGGGTAAACACAAGGACACTGGCACCTGACATCATTTGTGTGTCTCTCTCTCCTCTCCTTTCCTCCCAGAACCAAAAAGGCTTTCTTTCTTTGCCCGCTTTGTCTGAAAATCACTTTTCCATTGTTAATGCCTCCTTCTTCCTGTGGTGGACATTTGGCTGCCTTCCCTGGGGCCATAAGGGCACAGTGGCTTCTGGGGAACATGATTGAGAGAATATTAAAAAATACATGGCTTAATGTTTTCAAAAGATTGTCTCTGATACATTCAGTAATTATGTTATCTTTTTTTCTTTGTTACATTTGCCAGACATTTGTCTATCTGTTTATGCTTTTTTATTTGGTTTGATTTATTAATTCTACTTTTTTCCTATTTTCACATTCAATAATATTGTTACCTTTATGACATTCTTCAGTTTTAGATTTTTTCTAACATCTTGAACAGAAAGCTTAGTTTATTAATTTTCATCATCTTGAACTTTTAAAATATCAATATATTTCACAATCACATACTGTAAATAGGTAATTTTATGGGATCATGTCACATGTGGATACCTTCTCTGCCACCCTCAGTTACATCATCCCTTTGCATCAGCACCGCCCCTTGCCTTTTTCTTCTTATATAATAGAACATTTGAGGCTAGAAATTTATTTATTTATTTATTTATTTATTTTATTATTATTATTTTTTTTTGCGGTACGTGGGCCTTTCACTGTTGTGGCCTCTCCCGTTGCGGAGCACAGGCTCTGGACGCGCAGGATCAGCGGCCATGGCTCCCGGGTCCAGCCGCTCCGCGGCATGTGGGATGTGGGATCTTCCCGGACCGGGGCATGAACCCGTGTCTCCTGCATCGGCAGGTGGACTCTCAACCACTGCGCCACCAGGGAAGACCAGAAATTTATTTCTTTAAATGCTTTGGCTGTATCCTATTAGTTTGACATGTAGGATTCTCACTGTCTTTAAATTTCTATAGACATTAAAATCCTGCTATAGTTTGCCTCATAGATAATGTGAATTTAGACTTACTAGATCTACATTTACTGAGATCAGTACTTTGTTCCTCCCCTCCTCTGAACCCTCTTCTTCCTTTTCTTTTTTTAAAATTTATTTATTTATTTTTGGCTGCGTTGGGTCTTTGTTGCTGCACGTGGGCTTTCTCTAGTTGCAGTGAGCAGAGACTACTCTTCATTGTGGTGAGCGGGCTTCTCACTATGGTGGTTTCTCTTGTTGTGGAGCACAGGCTCTAGGGGAGTAGGCTCAGTAGTTGTGGCACACGGGCTTAATTGCTCTGCAGCATGTGGGATCTTCCCTGGCCAGGGATCGAACCCATGTCCTCTGCTTTGGCAGGCGGATTCTTAATCCCTGTGCCACCAGGGAAGTCCTCTTCTTCCTTTTCAAACGGGGTCAGCTAAAATTCTTATCTTCCTCACAGGAAGGGGGATCTTAGGAGATGTGAGATTGGGCAATGGAGTGAAGAGAATATGGCCTCCAATTTCTTGGGATTCCCCTGGCCCATTGGCCCCAGGTCAGTTGGAAAACACCAGGTAAGAGACCCTGAGACTCTTGCTCATGTCCTGGATGTAATCAGCCACAGAACTCAAATGCATTCCTGTGAATATTTAGGTTGGGGCAGCCATCAGCTAGCAGGTAGCACCAAGTGCAGCCAGATCCTGGATGGATTTGGGGAAATCCCAGCTACAAAGACGTGACCCTCATCTTTTCATCTCATTCAACTTGCAGTAACATAAACCTGTATATTTAACAAAATTGAATTTTTTGGACTCTTCTAAGTGGATTATGGTGGGGTTTTACTGTGGGATGTGTGAACAAAGAACAGAGAGCGTCACTCATCACCCAGTTATACAAGGGTTAAATTGAAACCCATGCGGTTGTCCACTAACAGGACACCCTGAGAGGGATTCAGGATGAAAAACAGGATGAGGCACTCTGTGCTTTGAATAAATGGGCCCCTATATTCCTAGAGAGTGAGAAGTCTATCTCAGGAAGACTTTCAATGACCCTAGATTCTTGCATCTTCCCACATATATTAAAAAAAACACCAAAATCATTAACTTGAGATGTCTGTTCTTTGTGATTAGCAGTAATCTTTTACCATGATGTATCCTTGACTATATGTATTTCCTAGTCAAAAAAAAATCATATACAAACTGGCTCCTCTCCTACCTCATAGCTGAATGAGTGGCTGTCTCCAGGGCTATAGTCCTCAGTAAGACCCTGAATAAAACTTAAACTCACAACTCTTATGTTATGTTTTTCTTTAAGTCAACAGATGAAATATACTTGAGTCTGTTCCTACCCCCTAGACCATGAACACCCAGCGCCAGAGAATGGCTCCCTGCCCCTGATGTTCACTCACCCACTGCCCTCCTTCCAGCTCACATCACCCTGTTGTCCTGGCGCCAGGCTTTTCTGCATTTCGCACCCTTGGCTCCTAATCCTGTCTTCCATTTCCTCCCTCAAGCCTTCTTACTCCAGCAAATGATTCTGGTACCCTCCTTTTTGGTTGCGTTTTAAAATTATTATTATTGTTATTATTTGAATTTATTTCCTATACTGCATAGGTATTTTCTTCATATGGTACAGCATTGAAAAGCTACACGAGTATACAGTGGAAATAAAGTCTCCTTTCATTCCACATCTCTTAGTAACAGAATCCCCCTTTGTGAAAGCAACCACTGTTGGAAGTTTCTTGAGTATCTTCTGAGAGATGGCCTTTGAAACTACAAATATTTGATGTATATACACCTATTTCCTTTTCCTTAAACAAGTTGTGGCATGTTATACATATACTTCACACCTGGCTTTTTCCCCTTGACATCGTGACTTAAAGGGAGCTCCATTCCAGCACATGGAGACCTGTGTGTTGTTGTTAATGCCATTACATTTCTTGGGCCTTGACTTTTGGAAAAATGTCTTGGGTCATTCTGAGAACCCCCAAAGCTGCCTTCTACTCCCCACACTGCAGCTTCCAGTAAGAGGTACTCCGTTCAGTCCACCCCACCCCACCCCCCCGCCAGGGACTGGCACCATCCCTGGCGCTCTCCCAGGCTTTCCTGCCAATGATGGAGAGGAACGAGCCAGTTCTAGCCACAGCACTTTATTTCTCCCACAGAACAGCTGAGCTGAAAAGGGAAATGGCTCTTTCTGGAAGGGAGTCTGTGGACCTTCAACAATGACATGCTGACGCCTGCAGAGGAGCGCAGAGTCACAAAACCCCCTCAGCCATAGTGGGCAAATGGCATTCATATGGGAGGGCAAGGCTCAGCAATATCAAATCAGCAATCCTTTCTTCTTTATCTGCGTGTTTATCCTGTAAGATAAACAAGGGGTCACTTTCCACGAGGAACAATCAGCATCCTTCTCAGGGCCCAGGGTGGCAGGATATTTCAATTTCTTTACTCCTTGATCATGCAGGTTATTGTATTATCACTTCTTAAAAAGTTAGCCTTTTTCTCCCCAATTCAACAAATATTTTTGAATACTCACTACGTTACAGGTTGTATTCTAGGTACCAAGAATATAACCGTACTGGAAGGTCCCTATTCTCAGTCCAGTTGTTTTGTTTTGTTTTGTTTTTTTTTTTTAATTCTCCAATCTTCCCTCTTACATGCTCTAAAACCTGTTGGCTGTTTCTTGTATAATATTGATATGTTCATTGTAGAGTAATTTCACGGGAAGGATAAAAAACTTTGCTCAATTTCCTGCTTGCTTTTGGTTCCTATTCCTTTCTCCAGACATGTCCACAGATCAGGTGTGTCAAGCAGAGTCTCCTGACTTCCATGGCTTAATGCCCTAGTGCTCAGGATAATGCAAATGAGGGAATGGAAGGGAGAAGGAATCAGATACTGCACTGAAGTCATCCATGGTAGAAACTGCCTCTAATACACATTCTCCTTTTCTTCATAGGCATAGATTTTATATCTGGGCACAGAACTGTAGAGAGGAAAGAACACATTTGCCAGCCTCCCTGCAACTAGGTGTGGCCATGAACTAAAGTTTGGCTGAGGAAATATAAGAGGAAGCGTCCTGTGGCCACTTTCGGGAACCTACCTTAAGAGACTGCTGGAGCATGCCTTTTGCCCTTTCTTCATTCCTTTCTTCAGCCTACTGCTTAGAACACAGCTGTTGACTTAGACCTTGAAGACTAGAGCCACATCCTAGGGATGGTAGAGGAACTTCAAGAGAAACTGATGGCACCAAGCCCCATAACAATACTGGACTACATACACCTTGACTTTTCCTTGAAGGAAAAAAGAAATTCTGGTGTGGTTGTAACCTCTGTCAGGTTGAATTTTGCTGATTTTTCCCCCGTCCCTACCTAAGTCATAAACTACCATCCACTCAGAATCCTGAAGAAATATATTTCATGTTTATTTTAAAATCTCTGCTATTAGTAACGGCAAGGGTTAATTTATAAATGTTGATTTAGAAGCTATCAGCCATTCTCAGCCCCCTGCCTTTCCAACCTACACAGTAGATTTTTCAGCTTGAAACTTCAGTCCTACTCAGTGGGTGAGCCTGAGAAGGGGGTATGCAGTGTGCATGTGGAGCAGGGCAGGGGCTATAGAGGAGTTTGGAATTGTTCTTTCAGGAGGTTGGATTCCAATATGCCCAGGCTACCCAGATGGTACTCTATGCACCTGTGTGCTCAGCCCAACATCCGCCTGACCCTTAGTGTCTTGCTTCACCATCATGAGCAGGTCATTCACTCCTCAAGGGTGCACATCCTCTTTTATGTCTGTTAGAAGAACTGGCTACTGGTCGGTGGCCTACGATGGGAATCCTCTCCATGGTTAGTCCCAAGTACCAGGGAAATTGAGAGCAGAATTGGCATAGGAGCCAGTTGGGAAGAAGTGAAAAAGGCAGCCCATGGGTCATTAAGCAGATGGTTTCCTATCACTGGCACCACTACTGGCCGATGGTGCATGGGCACATTTACCCAGCTTAAAGGTCCAGGGTAATCTGTGTAGTTTCTGACAGAAGCCTCTCTGGGTTGCTGGTGCCTGGCCCCTGCATTCTGCCCAGCTCTAAACGAGATGGGTCAGTTGGAAGTGCTCAGGTGCTGCCAACAGTGCCCATATTGCTTGGAGAAGTTGATTCTGGGCTCCATCACTACACCAGACTGGGATGGATACTAGCTCATAATGTAACTCATATTTGCTATGTACCCTGCATGCTGATTTGGAATCCCCACCCCCTATATTGGAAGTCCTCTCTACAATGTTCTCAGTGACCTGAGCCTTGGGATCACCCATCATCCCTTTCCTTCCTGGCCCATTGTTGAGCCAATTGCCCGGGATCACAGACAGATTTCAGAGGTGCTGTGGTGTTTGCAGGAGCCAAGGCGAGGCCAAGTCATCCAGAGAGAGCTACTGAGCCCTGAACAAGTCAAGGGGACTATATCTCCTGCTACCTTACTTGGAGTCTTCCACTTGGAAGGCTAAATAAGGGACATTGCTCCAGTGACTACAGAAGGCAGGAGACAGCATCTTTGAGGACCCCAACTCTTCCCCAGACCATAAGGTCTTAAAAGCTATAGCCCTTCCCATCCCCCATAATTCAGACACCTTCTTAGAGAGAGAAGCAGGGAACAGATGAAGCCACAGAGATATCAGGTCTTTTTACAAGGAAATAATCAAAGACTTCTTAAAAGCTGTTGTTTAAAAGATCAACTATGTCCAAGTTTTAAGCAGATTGATATGTTTTTTTCCAAAACCCAGCAGATAAGGAGTCAGGGGAAAAGTCAGATTAGTTATTGTCAAATAAAGGAATTTAAATTTCTCTGTTGTTATGGGCTAAATTGTGTCCCCCTAAAATTCATATGCTGAAGTCCTAACCCCCTGTACTGAGTGTATTTGGAGATAGAGTCTTTAAAGTGGTAATTAAGGTAAAATGAAGTCATTAGTGTGGGCCCTAATTCGACATGCTGGTATCCTTGTAAGAAGAGATTAGGGCATAGACACAGAGGGACACAGGGGTCAGGTGGCCATCTACAGGCCAAGTTGAGAGGCCTCAGAAGAAACCAATACTGCCGACACCTTGATCTTGGACTTCTAGCCTCTAGAAGTTGAGAAAAAAATTCCTGTTGTTTAAGCCACGCAGTCTTTGGTACTTTGTTATGGCAGCCCTAGCAAACTAATATATCTGCATATCTGAATAATAGTGTAAATAAATTTACATCCCCGTTACGACTTTAATTTTTACATGAATTGAAGTGTGTTGTAATAATATCTAATTATTTAGCACCTCCTCTGTGCCAGGCATTACTCTAAGGGCTTACATATATTAATTCATCTTATTCTTATAAGAACCTCATTTATTCTCCATTTACAGATATGAACACTGAGGGACAGAGAAAGTAACTTCTAAAGCCTCACAAAGCATCAGTGGCATGTGGCAGAGCCAGGATTCAGAGCTAGACAGTTAGGCTCCAGAGCTACATGCTCCACCAGCACAGGGAAACTTGGTTTTTCACTGAAATATAATACTTCCTGGCAGTTTTCCAAGTCAGTACATGTTTGTTTAAAGAGTCACATGGAATTATAGTTTTATTCCAGGGTATGAAAATTAAACCTGCACTGATGCCTTTGCTGCTTTAGCAAGTAGCCTTCTGACCATCCTCAGGAACAGTGACTCATCCAGAAAGAATTAAGGCATTTCCTCTCATCCCCAAGGTGCAGAGTGGCCATTGTGTTTCTAAGGATTGGTGGGCCCTCCTTCATTTAGTAGAGCTCTTTTTTGAGAAGCTTTGCCTGGAAGGAATTTAAGTCATATTATGACAGAAAAGAAGTAAAATGAGAATTTGTAAGAGAGGTACTAGATGGATTTCGAGCTGGCACCCTAAGAAATGCCTGGGAGCAGGGGACAGGACGAAGTCCTTTGAAAGGTCCTGGGGTCCAGTAACTGGCCCATACTTGTGTGGTCCCATCTGTGGTATATAGTCGGGAAAGGGTCAGGTCTACTGCCAGTGGGGGCAGAGGACTGTAGGGAGTTCTGTTGGAGTGGCCAGGGTGGATGTCAGACTAGAGAAGGGCTGTCCTACACCAGAGGCAACCAGCCAGGGCAGGCTGCACAGTGGGGAGAGGAAACCATGGGAGTGGGCACTTGCCCTAGATGCTGCCTGCCCAGCCTTCTGGGAAAGCCTATGAAATCCATGTCCCCTAGTGAATCATCTGCTAGTGAGGGGCTTCCTCTTTTTACCCCAGGAACTTGGCACACCTTCAGGAGATCTCATTAAATTATTTAATCTCCTGTTCTCAATCTCTTTTTCCATTTTCATCAATTTCTGGGAGAGTTCCTCAACTTTATTTTCTATCCCTTCTATTGAGTTTTTTCATTGCTGCTTCATCTTTTCCATTTCCAAAGGCTCTTGAACAGTGTTTTCAGAACATTTCTTTTTTTGTGACATCTATTCTTGTTTCATGGATGCAAGGATATTTCTTATTTCTTTCATATTTTCTTAAACACGTTATTTATACTTTTTTTGTGAGGCAAGTGAATGGGGTGTAGTTTTCCTCTTCCTGCAGAGTTTCTGGTTCCTTTCAGGTCTATTTGTTTGGGTCTCTGTCTTCTGTGTTAGAGGTTGTCTTCTAGTGTGCTGCAATTTTGGTTTCCTGTTCATTGTTACACAGGAAGGGGAAACTAAGGAATCCTATAAAACTATATTGGATTCTGTACCTATAGAAAAGAAAATATACCTTTTCTTGAAGTGCACGTGGAAAATTTATGAAAATGAACCAAATATTAGGTTGCCAAGAAAATCTCAAGAAATCCCAAATAATAGAAATATACAAATAACATTCTCTGATCATAATGCAATAAAACTTTTAGAAATTAGTGACAGAATTTCTTAAAAATGTAAAATTTCCTTTTTCCTGGTAATTAAAAAAAACTATTAAACACCTATTGGATTAAAGGGAAAATAAAAAATAAGATTGCAGAATTTCTTGAAAATAATAATAATGAAAACATGACATAGAATCACTGTGATACCACTAAGGTTGTTATCACAGGAAAACTTATAGCTTTAAACACCTGGTGCAATAGAAATAAAAACATCAATATAAATGAATTTAGCATCCAAAATGGAAAGCTAGGAAAAAAGTAACTAAAAGAAAGGAGAAGGAAACTAATAAAGATCAAATTATAAACAATGACTTGGAAAACAGAAAAGAGTAAACTAATAAATCCAAAAGTTGGTTATTTGGAAAACACAACAAAATACGCAAACAATTAGCTAACTTAAGCTTTAAAAAGGGAGAAATCACAAATGTAAGAGGGAAATCGCATAAAAGGAGGTAAACCACTAGCTAACCTATGCTTTAAAAAGAAAGAAATCACAAAAATAAAAGGAAAATAGCATAAAAACAGAGAAAACAATTTTTAAGAAGAAAGTACTTTGTGCAACTCTGCAAATAAACATGAAAACTTAGAAGAAATGGGTATGTTTTCAGGCAAATAGAAGTTGCCAAAATTGATCCTAATAGAGACAGAAAGTCTAAACAAACTAATTGCTATAAAAGAAATGAAAAGGCTAAAGAGTTATTTCTCAAAATAATACACAAAGAATCACCAAGCAAAATGGTTTCACAATGAAATTCCACATAATCTTTAAAGGTCAGATAATTTCATTGTTACTTAAACTATATATAATATTAGGTCAGATAATTGCATTGTTACTTAAACTATATATAATATTAATCTCTAAACCTGATGAAGATTTTCAGGTTTTTATTCCAATACATTTCAACTCATTTAGGATAAATTCCAAAGATTTTTATTCCATCTGTAAATTTTTTTTTTTTCATTTTATTTTGGCCGTGCTGTGTGGCATGTGGATCTTAGTTCCCTGACCAAGGATCGAACCACGCCCCCCCGACCCAGGGAAGTCCCAAAGATTTTTATCCCAATAAAAGGAGAACACAGACCATTCTCAATTAAGAATTTCCTTATCTATTCATCCATGTCTTGGCTCTTGTGAATTATGCTGTGATTAACACTGAGGAAGAGATATAGCTTCAAGATAGTGCTTTACTTTCCTTCAAATATATACCCAGAAGTGGGATTGCTGTGTCATATGGTAGTGCTATTTTTAATTTTTTGAGGAACATCTGTAGTGTTTTCCATACTGGCTGTACCAATTTACACTCCCAACAATACTGCACAAGTGTTCTCTTTTCTCCACATCCTTGCCAGAATTATTTTATCTCTTGTTTTTTTGTTCTTTTTAAAATTATAGCCATTCTAAGAGGTATGAGGTGATCTCTCTCTCTCTCCCTTTTTTTTTAACATTAAAAAAAAAGAAATTTATTTAACCAAAAAACCAAAAAGAGTTCACCCATTTCTCCTACCCTTCCACACCCCCACCCCTGGCACCCACCAATCTGTCTCTTCTCTGTATCTATGAGCTTGAGCTTGTTCTTTTTGTTTGTTTTATATTCCATGTATAAGAGAAATAATACAGTATTTGTCTTTCTCTGTCTTATTTCACTTCATGTAATGCCTTCGAGGTCCATCCACATTGTCACAAATGGCAAGATTTCACTTTTTTTCATCTCTGAATAATATTCCACTGTATATATACCAAATCTTCTTTATCCATTCATCTGTCAATAACACAGCTGTTTCCATATCTTGGGTATTGTAAATAATGCTGCACTGAACACAGGAGTTCATGTATCTTTTCGAGTTAGTGTTTTGATTTTCTTCAGATGAAAATCCAGAAGTAGAATCGTGGGATCATTTGGTAGTTCTATTTTTAATTTTTTGAGGAAACTTCATACTCTTTTCATAGTGGCTGCATCAATTTACATTCCCACCAACAGTGCACAAGCATTCCCTTTTCACCACATCCTCACCAACATGTATTTCTAGTCTTTTCGATGATAACCATTCTAACAAGTGTGAAGTGATATCTCATTGTGGTTTTGATGTGCATTTCACTGATGATTAGTGATGTTGAGCATCTTTTAAAGATAATAAATGTATTACAGTATTTAAGCAATAAATAAATAAATAAATAAGTACAGAAGTCCCTAGGAATATTAACTCCAAACTAGTAAAACATGTTAAGATGTCTATAAACTTAAGAAAATACACTGAAATATTATTATGATTGTATTAAGTGTGTTTGAGAATTGTGAGAAGTCTTTTCCTTGTTTTACCTATTATGATCCCATTGTAGATACTTTTGTAATCTAATAAACATGCATAGTAAAAATGTATAAATATACTTGCTGACTCTTCTCTAGACTCATTCCCATACAGACATCTGTAAGGCAGACACCTCTTCCTCCAAATATTCTGTGCTATCATACAGTTTTTCTTAATAAGCAAGTCCAGACTGCGATCCAAAAGATCATCTGATTCCCTGTTTGCCCTGACACCACTGGGCCCATCCCAAAAAACACAGGGAAGGTTTGTCAAACTACTAACGTTCCCACCACAGCATTTTGTACATCTGCCCCTGACTCTTCATCTTCTGTTCTACTTCCCCTGCTTGTGGGGCTGGGGATATACCCTGGCCTTCTCAGCTGTTCTCTGCTGCCTAGCCTGTGTTGAAGGCTGTCACAGTTGGGTTACTTATCCACATAACACATGACACTTAAACCTTTGTCTCCCATCAGTCATTCATGGGTTTCTGGGAGATGGTCATCTCCTACCTGATTAGGATGATTGTAGCATAGATTGTTGAAGAGGTAGTTTAGTGCAATGGTTCTTAAGGTGTGGTTCTTGGGCATTATTCCTCCCAGGAACTTATTAGAACTACAAATTTTGGGGTACCACCCAGGCCTTCTGAATCAGAAACTCTGGGGGTGGTGCCCAGCTAGCTACAGTTTGCTAAGCTCCCCAGGTAATTCTAACTAAAATTTGTGAACCACCGCTCATCTTGATCTGTCCTCTCACCTTTAACCTCAGTCATAAGCAGGCTTCAGACTCTCAGAGGTCAGACTTCTAAGGATATATATAATATGTATATACAATATATTTATATTTAATATTAAAAGCTTTTCTATATATAGCTTGATGTGCCTGATAGAACTAATGTGACATGATAACAACCAAGTAAATGAGGAAATTGGGATAAAGACTAAACAGCAATAAGGAAAATTAGATGAACTTGGGAAATATTCATACACAGCAAGCCCCCAGTAACCTTTGCAGAGGAAGAAGGGAAGGGTGACAGTATTAAAGAGCTGCTAAAGGAAAGAGAAAACATAATCACCTCAAGTCTTTAGAGAATCACAAGATAGCAACCTAGCAGTTTGGAGAAGCATAGCTCTTTCTGATTTTTGGAACAGAGATGTTCCTTTCCTAGATCCTCATATGCAGACTATCGAGTATGTAGCATTTTCTCCAATTCCCACATACAAGCTGTTAGGAGACATTTCTTTTTTTTTTTTTAAATTAATTAAAGAATTTATTTATTTTTGGCTGCGTTGGGTCTTCACTGCTGCACGTGGGTTTTCTCTGGTTGCGTCGAGTGGCGGCTACTCTTCGTTGCGGTGCGTGGGCTTCTCACTGCGGTGGCTTCTCTTGTTGCAGAGCATGGGCTCTAGGTGCACCGGCTTCAGTAGTTGCAGCAGGCGGGCTCAGTAGTTGTGGCTTGTGGGCTCTACAGCACAGTCTCAGTTGTTGTGGCGCACAGGCTTAGTTGCTCCACGGCATGTGGGATCTTTCTGGACCAGGGCTTGAACCCGTGTCCCCTGCATTGGCAGGCAGATTCTTAACTACTGTGCCACCAGGGAAGCCCGAGGAGACATTTCTTGTACCACCTCTCGATTTAGCTGATGGCATAAACCCCAAAGCGAATGTTAGTAACTGCATTTCTTGAGGGATGTTCTTGAGGGGTGTGTTCAAGTGTTCAGTCTGGTGTTTGCCTAATGACCTGACTTAATCCAAAGATAAATCATAGAGTGTTTAGTTCTAGTCTTTCTCTACATTTTAAACATACATCTTATCATCCAAGAAATTCAATCTTTAACTTTATGGGTTGATTTTAAACATGACACTATTTTCCAAATATAAATGTATATTATTAAGAGAAGTCTGGTTCTACAAATCAGGCATGCCCCCTCATATCAGTCTGGTAATTTCTACTCCCTTTCCCCTTGGAGTATCACTGATCTGGAGGCATGAAAGAAATGGGTATTTCTCAAGAAATCCTCAAAGTTATTTACTGCAGTGGAGCTGTTGATAAGCATGGCCCACAGGGATTTCAGGTAAGTCTATTGCCAGACAGGGGAACCTCCAGGGCTTTTACATCCACCTAGACCAGGGAGGCCTCCAGGGGCAAGGGCACTTAAGCCAAGCCATCAAGGAAGAAAGGAGGGGAAGAGAAGGCCTATGGCTGATGGAAGTCCCAGAGGGCAGGAGGACCTGGCTTCCGGCAAAAGAAACCCAGATTGATTATGTCATGAAGCTGTTTCCACTCTCAGCACTCCGGTGTGCCTATTTCTTCCCCTCAATCTCAGTAAGATCCGGCAGAGTGTTGGTTCTGGCATTACCCAGAGCAAGCACCGGAGGGCAGGTAACAGGGATGGACCTGAAAACACAAAATGTTAGATCTGTCCACTTCACCGAAATGTGGGAGAGGAGCCCATGTCAGTCCCAAAGCTAGACTACTCCTAACTTTTCGGGGTCAGGAGGTTTAGTTGACAGGTTTGACCGAGGTAAAGAGGCAAATGTTGGTCCAGGAGGCCGGCTATAGGTGGGTCAGCCACTAGGCTGGCGTCACAATTTGAGCGAAGGAAAGGCCTGAGTCAGGGGGCAGAGAGGCAAGGTCAGTGGAAGGGGGCGGGTCCTGAAGTGGGGGCGTAGCCTGGGAAAGGCTGGCGAGAGGGCGGGGGCGGTGCCAGAAATGGGCAGAAGCCGGAGTCAGGCGGCGGGGGCGGGCCCAAAGGCGGGGCCTAACCTCGTGAGGCTCGCGCCTGCGCAGGGCGTCCCGGGGGGGCGGGGCTGCGCGCGCGCGGTTCGCGGGCCCCGGAGGGCGGAGTCCAGGCGGGCGCCGGCCGAGGGAGGGGGTGCGGTGGGTCTGGAGTCCAGCGTTCCCTCAGGCCGTGGACGTGATGCTGGCTGCTGTGGGTCGGGCGGCTGGGCCAGCGGGGATGTGACGGGCGGCCCCTTGCCTCACCTGCCGTCCTTTGGCCTGTAGGTCGCTGGGCGACCCGCAGCCGGGCCGCGGCTGAGGAGGCAGCGCGACCTCCGCACGGTGAGAGCCGGGGTCGGGGCGGGAGCAGGGGCCGGAGTCGGGGCGGGGCGAGTGCCCGCGGCAGCCCTGGGCAGGGGGCGCGGTCCGGGGCCCAGGTCCGGGCGCCCGGGATAGGGCCATGGCGTCCTCCGGCCTCCTGCCCTCCGGAGCGACCCTCTGGAGTCTCCGCGAGCCGCCTGAGGCCAGGCAGGCGTGGAGCGGGGAGGTCGGACGCCCCTCGCCCCTGGGGCTGTGACAGGCATATCGGGGCCCGTGGGCCGCTGCGGCTGCGGCCCTCTCTCTCTCAAGGAGAAATCAGGGCGAGGCTGAGATACCCAGTGATTTCAGAGCCAGGATGCTAGTGAGGGATGATAGGGAAAGTACCAAGGACCGGGGTGCCCCGAATGACTGTGGGTTTTTTTGATTTTTTTTAAATTACTGGGCCCAAACAAAGACACACCCTAAACACATCCTGAGAGAAAACTTTGGTGGACCACACCGTTGCCATAGGTTCAAATGCTTCTTCTCTCTCCTTTTTAGACATCTGCTATTTTTATGCATATATATATATTTTAATGCACCTACTTTTTTTTGTCAGGCAAAGGGAGAATGACTCCTTTGAGGGAGCATTTGACGGCTAAGCTTGAGTTTGAATTTCAGTAATTGCAAATTCATCTTTGTGGGCTACCCAGCCAGTTAGGCTTGCTGTTCCTAGACTAGGCCTGAACAGTGTGGAAATTACTGATGCAGGGACTCTTGGTAGTCCCAGATTGGAATGTCTGTGTCTCACTCCCATTGGTGAGATAAATGGAGCTTAGGCTTCCCAAAATAACCTTTTGAAAGGCATTTCTTTTCTCCTTTTTTTCCTGAGCATTAAAATATTAATGGAACCTATTAATTTTGCCAGTTTTTTTTCTTTTTTTCTTCTTAAGCATCATCTTTTAGACTAGTTTTAAAGAGAGTTTGGTTGTGGCACCTCTTCTTTAACCAAAAGGCATTTAGATACTCGCCTTCTGCAAAAGATGGTCACAAAAAACATGTCTTATCTGTAATCAGTATATGTATTATAAGGATATAAACATTCCTGAATAGTTTACCTGAAGTCAGTCTTAGATGTCATTACTGTTTGCCTCTCTTAATTTATTACTTAGTATCTTTAGTATTTTCTTATTTGCTTGTTTTCTTTAGTGTTCTCAACAACACTGATGTCAAATAATCTTTAGGTAAACACACACTTTCTTGAACCCTTTAGCTGTAATTCATACTGTTTTACTTCAGTGTTGTACTAATACGCCATAGTAAGAAACTGCTAGAAGCCATCCTGAACAGCAGGAACTCTCCATTTAAAAAAACACAACAAGGCAATTTATTGTACCTTTTCACATCCAGACCTGCATTTTCTGTTTGTTGTCTTGACTCAACTTTGATTGGGGAAGAAGGGGGGACTTTGGTTTCATGTTTAAAAGTCCGGCAGTGACTCTTCATAATCTGTATTTGATAAAAGTCAGAGTCCTTCACAATTTCTCGTACTTGTCTTTGTTTCTCATTTCATCTTCTACCATTTTGCCTGCCCTCTCTGAACAAAGACTACTTAGAGTTCTCTGAAGATGTCATCTTCCTTTGTGGTTTTACACTGTTGCTTCTATTGAGAATTCTTCTCCATCTAGTAAACAATTTGCCCTTCAAGACCTGACCAAATTATCACCTCTGAATCTTGTCCAGACATCTTATCTCACTTGTCTTCACTGATCCATTAGTACATCGTACATTCTGCAGTTAGTACTTGTCAGTTGGTAGTTAATGATTTGTTAATATGTCTGTGTCCACCAGACTTTTGGGCTTCTTAAGGGAAGGGACCTTTGCAACTCTAACACATGCTGTTTTATGGCACAGGTGCTCACAAACTGTTTACTGAATGAACTTTTGAGGAATGCTCCTAATCTTGAATATAGTTTATAGGTAAAGTATGTTAACTACCTCTTTCAGTGTTAGAAAACTTAGAAGAGGTGACTGCACAAGGTACTTTAAAATTTCCAGGAATAAAGTCAAAATTGTTGTTGCTGGTTAGGAATGAAACCCCACTTATGACAGAAAAAAACCAATATGTTTTATGACACAAGAATAAAATGAATATGGCCAGTAAGTATTGCTGTTTCTTTAATTTAGGACTTTAAGACAAAGAAATTTGCCCAAGGTCATGCAGGTAGAAGGGGACAGAACTGGGTTACAATCCAGGTCTTTTGACCATCTGTGTCCTTGCCCCCAGTTTCCTACTTCTAAGTCTTGTTTTATAATCAGAGTGGGAGATTTTGAGAGAGTTGGGCGTATATTGGTTAAGGTCTATTAGTAGAATATTGAACTTGAAAGAATTCATAGATTATTTGTTTCACCTTTAAAAATTTTACCCATTAAATGACTGAAACCCCAAAGGGCAAGAAACTTACGTGAAGTTACTCAGAGTCACTTGTATCCCACATCTCCTGATGTCACACTTGTGTATTTTTCATTATTCCATGGTGCTTTGGGGGAAAATGAGGAAGTTGTCAATTTTTAGAGGGAGAGCAAATCAGCTTCCACTTTCAATCTCTTTGGCTGCTTAACTGCCTGCTGCTTCTAGGGTCTTAGAGCCCTTGAGGCTAAGAAACATGATGATTCATTTGAGGATGTAGGAGAAACCTAACCTCCACTATTCCATTCATCTGGGGTTTTTGACCTCATTGCTGGATAGAGTTCCCCTTAATAAGTGGCTTCTGCTCACCATATGGAGACCCCCACATACAGTTACCTTTTGATGGTAAAATGAGATTTAATAAAATAAGGTTACAGCTGGCTAATAGCATGGCTAAAATTACATGTATCGCTAGTCTGTACGTGAGAAGAGCCTATCTGATTACTTCTATGTGATAGGTTTTTTGGAAAAGAAAAATTGTGGTTCTGTGCCTTTGAAAAGTTAGTTTTGAAATGTGTACTTCCTATGGGAGGCCTGATCAATTCCAGCAGACAACTTAATGGTCAGAGAAATAAGGAAAAAAAAATAAACTTAAAATATTCTCTTATTCATTTCTCATCATATATACATGATTTTATACTGTAATCACAGCATAAATATAGTTCAATATTTGCCTTCATATTTAATGTTTTCTTACTGCTATAGTTTTTATATATCTAAATTATTATACAGTGTTACAATAAGTTGATTTATTTACTTATTTATAATGATTGGACACCTAAGCCGCTTCCCAGTTTTCACGGGATGCAGTTAACATGGAGATGTCCTTTGTTTTGCTTCTTTCCTTTAGGCTAAAGCCCCAGGAGGGGGATTATAAGGTCAAAAGGTATGAAGGTTTTTGTCACTTTTGAAAAATACTGCTAGGTTTGTTTCTGAAAGGTAGTATTTTTTTTTTTTACTGCTTCCAGCAGTTTGGTTGACTAGTTTTATGTTTTACAGGCTTTTGTTTTTAACTTTTTTTTTTTTTCAAATGGGTATAAGGGTACCTGCTGTCTAAGATCACTATTTACAATAGAAAAGGAAGTGCAGTATTTCTCTCATTTTATTTTCTCCTTTGTATGAATTGTTTGTCCTTTGCCCATAAATTTACTGGACTCTTCTTACCAATTTTCGTTAGTACCTAGCATCATAAATATATTATTCTCTTGAAATATGTTTGTGCTCTGTTTTATTTTTATTGTTGTAGACTTTGCAGTTTTAAAATTATTAAAATCATTGACAGCAACAACAACAAAAAAACTAAAAAAAAATCATTGACAATTTTTTGTGTGTGATTTCATCTTTTGATTGTGAGGTCTAAGAACAAATGTCACTCTACCATCTGATGCATATTTTTATTTTCTTAAGCTTCTCTGGTTCTTTTTGTTATATGTATATATCTTTAACAATAATATATGCAATTGAGATTGCATTTAATTTTTGTGGATTTTATACTACAGAGAATCACATTCTTATAAATATGTAAGTGAGTTTCCATTGGTAAACTGCTGCCTTTTTTCTTCTTGAACTTGAAGAGGAAACAAAGCAAAAGAAAACTAGTTTTTTTAATAAATGGATACTTGTTTTTTAATAAATTATAGTAAATTTAGACAAAAATTTCATGAAAGCAGTTTTTGGTTAATTGAAGTTTTTGTTGTTTTAGTATTAACTAGAAGATCATTTCTGATTTAACTTTTATTGTTAATCATTCTAAAATGTACGAAAATAAAACCTTGGTTATCTTCTTCCTTTGGGAGTAGGACATTCTAGACAGATGAGACAACCCTGGTGTAGTAATTAACATTGATTGAGTGCTGGTTACTTTGCTGGTACTTGGATAGAATTTCTTACTTAATCCTCATAACAACCCTAAGATGTAGGTTCTTTTCATATCCTCATTTTGCAAATGAGAAAGAGAGGTAAGGTGACCCGCCAAAGGTAACACAGCTAGGAAGCATCGGAACTAGAACTCAAACAGCCTGCTTTTAAAGGGCTCTATTTGAAAAGTATATTATATTACCTTATTTTCTCTGCTAAGGATTTGAACGTTATCTCTTAGGTACTGGAAAAATATTAGATGTTTCAAAGCAAGGGGATGATATAGTATGTTATATGTTTTAGGGAGATGGCTGATGTGGCAAAGTGGAAATATATTGAATTGTGTTTCTGATAGGAAGTCGTTGAAATAGGTCTAATGAGAAATGAAGCCTAAACTGCAAGTTGGAAGTGGAGATCAGGGGTATTATGGAAAGCTATGGGGCTTAGTAGCTGATAAGAGAGTGGGAAGCTGGAGTGTTGATTTCCACGTTATCAATTAGGGTACTGACAGATGAATATGCGCTCACAGCACTTTGTTATATTTCTTTCATAGCATTGACTGTGATTTATTGTACCTAACTTAGTGACACATCTACCTCCCCCACTGGGTTATGTACTTGTCAAGGACAGGGACTGAGTAGAAAGCATGAGCTAATACAGGATGAGCTAATTCAGGAAGATGGCAAGAGACTGAACTGGGGGTAGGAGACACCAAATCACCAAAATCAAAAAGTGGCTGGAGGAAGAGAAGCTATAGAGAGTGATAGTTGTCAGAGAGAAGGGGGAAGAGCCATCAGCGCAGGATTAGAAGAGGAGCCTTAAGGACAGGGAAGTATTAGCACAGAAGTAAACACGGAATGCTACCTCACGCTACAAACAGTTTTGGTTCGTGTGCCCTACTGTGATTTGCTGATGGCCAGTGGCTGTATGGCGTTAAATCATCTTTCCTTTGTTACTGACCTCCCCCCCGCGCCCCCTTTCTCAGAGTATCCTGTGCCCACTTTTAGCTTCTACCATCTTCTTGCTACAGGTGCTGATGCTGGGGCGTGACTCAGCCTATAGAGAGCAACCAATCAGAACGCTCCTTTCTTTTTAAGTGAATTGACCAATCAAGAGTATGATAGGTGCAATCTCTGAGCTTTTAACTCTTCTCTGCTGAGTTGATTGCCTTTGAATGCCCGCAGAGTTACCTCTCTGACTTCTAATTGGTTATTTTGAGATTTGGAGCCATTGGGAAGCCAGAGAATTCTTAAAGCCTGCATCCATGAAAGTGAAAGATTTTCACCTTTTCCGTGCTGATCAGTAAGTTAGTTTGAAAATATTTAGATCATCTTTGAGGATTGTTGAACTTAAAAATGCCCCAGGACCATCATTCCAAATAATTAAGAATCTCTCTTCTCTTTCTATAGTTCTGTCATTATCTAAGGTGTGGGAATTTGTTTTAAATTTTAAATTTCCTCGGTCAGTTCGTAACTTCATGTCTGTTTTTCGAAGAGTCACTTAGAAAAGGAATTTGTGCATGATTTCTTCTGCTACCTTTTGCTTCAGAGCATCGTTATCCTTCACTGTCTGTGTTGTCCTTCCTTGTGTTCATCTGCCCAGTTTCTTCTGTACTTGGTAAGTAGAATAGGAAGGGGGGAAAAGAGAAAAAATATGGGTAATTATTCCTCTCCCCCGCTTTTCCATGGTTGTTACCACTCTTCCCTCCCCCGTTACTGCTCTCAGCTGTCCATTTTGGCATGGTCTCCTGCGCCATCTCTTCAATTCTATGTATGGTAATGGGAGATGCAAGACAGCTCTTTAGCTGAGGAATGCTGGATTTCTCAGGGTTTTGGTTCTTCTGTGGTCTCTGTTTTGGTGTCATATTGAAGAGCCCAGGTGACATCTTGTATCTTAACAGGTGCTTTCTATTTCCTGGCAATCTACCTCTCTTTAAAATGGAAAAAAATAAATCCAGGTCCTGTTTCTTTGAATTCTCTCTCTCTCTCTCCCTCCCTCTCTTTCTCTCTCTCTCTCTCCCCCTCTCCCCCCCCAACCACACACCTCCCTCCCCCCATATCAAGATACCATATCTCTTGATGACAGATACCCTAGTGCATACACTAGAGAAAATGAAGATAGGCAGACACCAGAAGGTACTTTGAATTGTTGTTGTCATTACATTAATGATATTTGGTTGCAGCCTGAGTGCTTTGGGGAAATTTGAGAGCTTTCTCTGACCATTATGTCTTGGCAGCCAGTGTTAGGGTTGGGAGTTACAATTTTCTCAGAAGACCATACCTTAGAAAAGCAGGGACTATTCATAACAGCTACTTAAGTGTGTAGAATGGGTCTGGTAATATTTTGGTCTAACTTGGTAGGCCAACTTACAGGAAACATATCCAGGTGGTATTTCTTTACAGGGAATAGGGAGGCAGGGATGACCATTTCTTCTTCCTTCTTTTATTTTTATTTAAACATTTTACCTCAAGCTTATTTTCTTTATTTTAAGATAGTCTGGACTTGTCAGCCCTTATTTATTATTGGCATCAGCTAGACTTGTAGACTTGGCCATTGTTGTGGCCACTTTTGCAGTTGACGTTTTTTTCACTACTTGAGGATATCTACACTGTAAGTTTCCTCAACCCAGGCTTTGAGACCAGATCTTGAATCTGGATTTTCCTCATTCATGCCATCTTTCCATTCAACAAATACCAGCTGGGCACTTGCTAGTAATGGTGCAGTGAAGAAAACACATTTTCTGACCTTGTGGAACTTATATTCTAATAATAAGATACAGAAAATAAACAAGTATGTATGCAGTATGTCAGCTATTATACTGCTGTGGAAAAAAACAAAGCAACATAATGTGGAAAGAACACACGGGGGATGCTGCAGTGATCAGTGGTGAGCAGAGATGTGGAAGAAATGAGGTTGTGATCTAATTTGTACAGATATTAACGGAGAGCATTTGAGGAAGATGGAATAAGAGTGCAGATGTCTTTTGTCTGAAGCATGCTTGTCCTGTTTGAGGAGTCATAAGTAGATGATTGGAGGCCTTGTGAGGAATGATTGGTGGAAGACGAGGCCAGAGAGGTGGGTGAGGGGGCCAAAGGGATGGTAGTGGGAGTGCAAAATAGATCATATATGGCCTCACAGGCCAATGGAACTTTTTGGCTTTTACCCTGAAAGTGGGAAGCCATCGATGGATTTTGACTTGTTTTAAATAGACCTTTCCACTGCTGTGTAGAGAATGTCATAGGCGGGGTATAATGAGATAATTCAGCAGGCTTCAGCAATAATGCCGGGTGGGAGATGATGGTGATTTTAGGCAGGGTTAGGAGAAGTGCTCACAGTCCATTTTGAAGGCAGAGCCAACAGAATTTGATGGTCGATTGGATGTGGGTTGTAGGTTTTGACCTGAACAACTGAAAGAATGGAGTTGCCGTTTACCGAGATGGGGAAGACTGCAGGAGAAGCAGGTTTTAGGGGGAAGTAATGAGTTCAGTTTTGGATATGTTAGCAGCCCAAGTGGAGATACTGTCTAGACAGCTGGGTATACATGAGTCTGCATTTCAGTTCAGAGGAGGGGCTGGGGATATAAATTTCCAGTCATTGGCATAGAGATAGTATTTAATACCATTAGAACTGATTAAGATAATCTAGGAAGTGAGTGTGACTGGAGAAGTCAGAGACTTTGCCTTGGGGTCCTCTAATGAGAGAGAGGGACCTGGAGAGAGAGTTAGTGCTAGAGCTAAAAAATGAGAGTAAGAAGCACCCTCCAAAGGAGGAAAATTAAGAGTGAGTGGTTATCTCTGAAGCCAAGTGAAATGTTTTAAGAAGGGGGAAGTGAGTGATCAGTTGTGTTGGCTGCAGTTAGATCGACGACTAAGATGTGACTTAGATTTAACAATATGAAAATCATTGGTGGGAATTCCTTGGAGGTCCAGTGGTTAGGACTCCGCGCTTCCACTCACTGCAGGGAGCATGGGTTCGACCCCTGGTCAGGGAACGAGGATCCCTCATTCCTCGTGGTGCAACCAAAAAAAAAAAGGAAAATCATTGGTGACCTTAAGCTGTTCATGGTGGATTAATGGAGATGAAAACTTGATTGGAGAGGGTTTAAGAGGGACCTGTAGGAGAGAAATTGGAGACAGCCAATTTTTTCAAGGAGTTTCAACTGAAACTGAGGAAAAACAGGGTGCTGGCTGGAGGGGATGTGGAGTCAAGGAATTTTAATTTTTTTGAAAGATGGCTGCTTTTCTAGTATATTTGTAGCTGATGGAATGACCCAGTGGAGAGAAAAAAAATTACAGGAGCTATTTCTTTGAAAAATAAATGAAATTAATTTTATCCTTAACTGTGACCCTAAGGTCTGGCATTATCATATATGTGTCCTTATGTACTGACCTATTTTTTTTCCAAATGAAGACAGTAGCTAGTGGAGATAGGTATTAAAGAACATCCCTTCCCCCTAATTTGGTGAATTTTCATCAGTTCAAAACTGTTGTTTTTATATGTGGGTAACAAAATTTTTAATGAATTATTAGGAATCCGTTAAATAATCTTTGTTGTTGTTGTTATTGACCAGTTTTTCTCTGGTAACTTTTTACTGATTATCATTTTCAGTAGTTTTGCACAGTGCTAGTAGCCATGTGGTAGGTTCTAAATTTGGATTTGGTAATCTCTGCCTGCTATGGTAGTTTTATTATGAAGTATCTTTTTTAAAAAGAAAAAAATTTTTTTAAATAAAAAAACCCTTTTAAATTAAAGTATAGATGAAGTACTTCTAAGGGGAAAATTTGGTGGCCACTCTTTCCCCCCCCTTTTTTTTTAATGTCCCTGATTGTACTTTTACTGTAATTGCTTCTGATTATTGAGTTGTTATCGGAGATGAGTTCTGAAACTCATGGTTCAAAGCCCATATTACAGTTACAGCACTTTATGTACCTCTTTCTGTGGTTCATTTATGTTTCGAGTAGGTAGTTGTCAGTATTTAGTGCTGGAGCGTTATTGCAATTGCTTCTTTTTTTTTTTTTTTCTTTTTGCGGTATGCGGGCCTCTCACTGTTGTGGCCTCTCCCGTTGCGGAGCACAGGCTCCGGACGCGCAGGCCCAGCGGCCATGGCTCACGGGCCCAGCCGCTCCGCGGCACATGGGATCCTCCCATGCAATTGCTTCTTAATCTTCAGTTTTCCTCGAGATTTTCTTCCCTTAGCCACTGCTACTGACTTTTGGATTTCTGAAACAAGTTTTGTTATTGCTTAAAAATCTTCTGTGGCTCTGCCCTGTTTTTTGCTTCTGCATCTCCTGCCTGCACTTGCACTCTGCCTTAGGGGATTTGTAGTACTCCTTAGGGCATTCTAATGCACATCTGATGTTTCTTACCACAGGACTATAGGATAAGGGTCAAATTCCTTATCAGTGAACAGAAAGTCTTCCATGAGCTGTGCCATGACATCTCTCATGTTTCCATGAAGATGAGAAACTCTTTTTGACATCTCCATGCTTTTGCACATACTATTCCTTTTGTTCCAGAATACCATTCAGCTTCTTAGCTATCTTGTTAAATCACTTCATCTTTTAAAAAGCCCAACATAGGTGTCTCCTCTTCCAGGACAGCTTCTAGGTCTATTTTCATCATGCCTCCTCTACCCATCCACCATTATATTCTCTGTTCTGTGTTACCTGTGTTTCTTTACATTTTGCAGTGACTTTGTTGTAGTATTTGCTGCATGTTACTTTATTTGCTTTGTGTCTGGTCCCCCTGAGTTCTATTGTAACTCAACAAAAATTTTTTGGCCTCTTCCTGTGTTCCTGTTTTGTTAGTTCTAGTAATGAGAGGCTGAATAAGAGAGGGTCCCAGTCCACAAATGATTATGATGCAATGTGATGAGTATAATAATATGATTACTTTAGAAAATTTATTTTATTTTGTTTCTGTCTGCGTTGGGTCTTCGTTGCTGTGGTCTTCGTTGCTGTGCGTGGGCCTTCTCTAGTTGCGGCGAGTGGGGGCTACTCTTCGTTGCAGTGCATGGGCTTCTCATTGTGGTGGCTTCTCGTTGCAGAGCATGGGCTCTAGGCGTGCGGGCTTCAGTAGTTGCGGCCAGCGGGCTCAGTAGTTGTGGCTCGCGGGCTCTAGAGTGCAGGCTCAGTGGTTGTGGCGTACAGGCTCAGCTGCTCTGCAGCATGTGGGATCTTCCCAGACTAGGGCTTGAACCTGTGTCCCCTGCATTGGCAGATGGACTCCCAACCACTGTGCCACCAGGGAAGCCCTATGGTTATTATTATACTCCAGTCCACAGATGATTATGGTGCAATGTGATGAGTATAATAATATAGTAATAGTGGAATATCTAGGGCACCCTGGGATTAGAGAATATCTCTCCTTCATGTATCTCTTAATTCTTACTTTGTCTACTGCCAGCCTCTTTCAGGCCCTCATTACTATGTTTAGATAATTTTAAGACTGCTTAATAGCTTGTAACTCTCTTGTCATTCCAGTTCATCATGAATGTTGTCACCAGGGTAGTTGTTTCAAAAAGAAAAAAGCAAAGCTACTTGTCTTTCTTCTTCCTCACAGAATAAAATCTAAAATAGAATAAAATCTTGAATGCAAAGTCTTTGGCCCAGACTTCCTTTCTTGTCTTCTGCTACATGAACTTTCCATTCCAGCAAAACTCTTCTACATTCTATTCCAAATACACTTCGCCAAATACACTTCGCACTCTTCCTTTTTTGTTTCCTTCTCCCAACAGTGTTTTTATTACTCTTGCTTCCTCTACTTGTTGAAATTGTATTAACCTTGGACATAGTTCCTAATTGTTAAATCCTGAGTGAACCATTTAGCTGATCGTGCCCATGTTCTCGACACCCTCTTTTTCTTGGCTTCCATGATATGACTCTCTCCTGTTTCTTTTTCTTACCTCTTCTTTCTCAGCTATCATTACTAACTCCTGTCCCTTAATGTTCATGTTTTCCAAGGTTTCAGCCTGACTTTTTTTTTCTTCATTGTTATGCTTTCTTGAACACATTATTTTTTGTTATCTCATATCTGTGTTCTTTTATCCACCCTAGTTTCTCTTGAGCATTCCAGTCCTTAAGTTTGCTATTTAGAATGGCTACCTGATAGTTCAGCAGAAAACCTGAAATTTAAAACATCAAAAATTAGTACATGGTCTTCTCCAGACTTATGTATTCACTTCATTTCCTGCCATGGTTAGTGATGCTGCCAGTCACTCAGTTACCCAAATTATAAACCTGAGAATCATCTTGACTTCTGTTCATTTTCCTTTGCCTGTCAAGTTCTGCTGATGGAGCTTTTCCTTCTCCATTCCCCTTACTGTTTTCTTGGGCCAGGCTCTAATATCCTGAGTAGAGCATTGTAAAAAAAAAAACAAACCCTTTGAAAGTAATTCTTCTGCTTGGTCCTGGGTATTCTACAGGAAATGCATGTTGGTTGTATCTAGTAGGAATGTCAAAGGCAAAATAATTTTGGATCTGCCACCCTAGAATAGTGCTTGAACCATTAAAGGTCAATTTCCTAAATATCTCTGTTAGGTGATATTGTTAAGAAGTAGTTTATGCTTTTTACAAGAAATTTGCTTAGGAGTTAAGAATATGATTTGTAAGGATTAGTGGGGAAAAGCAAGAAAAGATATATGGGTAAGTCCCAGAAGTACTCTTATAGGACATTTTTTTAATTAGCTAGAAGAGAGATTAAAACTTTGAAAGTAACAGTTGGTGCTTTGTGTCCAAATGCCAGTTAAAGAGCAATTAAGTATAAACCCTGCTTTCCACTTATACCAAACCACCCAAGGATCTGTGACCATACTACTATCTTTCAGGACTCCTTACCAGTCTTGGTACCATACTACCCCTTGGCTCAAAATGCCCACTCACCCACCTTGATCCACCTTGGGAACTCTCTCTGAAGACTTTTTCCTTTCTTAGCTTAACCCTTAAGCAGGAAGATCTTGAGGTTGTGAATAGATGAAAATAGGAGCTTTAGTGTGGGGAATTGTAAGCTAATATATTTGAATAGTACCTTGAAGAAATGCTGTTTAAACTGTCAGCTAATACCCAGAAGAGACTCCTGATATCATTGTTGCATGTTCCTGGAAGATGCGGGCCTAATATGGTGATGCTGCAGATGTGGTAACATAATCCCTGTACCTCTGCATCATCTAATATGATTCATAAGCACAAGTCGTTTAGTATTGAATCGCCATTTTCTGAACCCAGATATAGTCATAGAAGAGCTCTTTAGTTACTTGAATTTTGTCTTGGTTTGCTAACAGAATTTGTAAAATTTTGTAGAATTTGTCTTGCTTGTTACATTTAAAGAAGTCCAGGGCTTCCCTGGTGGCGCAGTGGTTGAGAGTCCGCCTGCCGATGCAGGGGACATGGGTTCGTGCCCCGGTCCGGGAAGATCCCACATGCCGCAGAGCGGCTGGGCCCGTGAGCCATGGCCGCTGAGCCTGCGCGTCCGGAGCCTGTGCTCCGCAACGGGAGAAGCCACAACAGTGAGAGGCCCGCATACGGCAAAAAAAAAAAAAAAAAAAAGAAGTCCAAATTTGCAGAAGAAAATATTTTAAAATTTGATCCTTTATATTCTGGATGATTTACCACATATTTCAAAATAATTGAATTTTACATGTTGTGAATATTTTGCAAAAGTATTAAGTATATTTTTATTAGCCTTTGCTGTTGCTACATTGTGATCTTTGTTTACTTTTCTGATAAATGTAGAGTTTATGAGGCTGGCACTATATTCTCACCTGGAAATTACCTTGGAAAATCGATTTGAGCATTCTGTATTGTAGCATTTTGAAGTTTAGAGTGGGGTGTGTATATCATTTTGGTTTATATTGTTCTGCCTAGGGACCTCCCTTGTGGAGGAGGTAAGAAAGAAAGGAAAAAGTCTTCAGAGAGAGTTCTCAAGGTGCCCAGGGTGGACCAAGGTGGGTGAGTGGGCATTTTGAGCCAAGAGGGTAGTATGGTACCAAGACTGGTAAGGAGTCCTGAAAGATCATAGTATGGTCACAGATCTTTGGGTGGTTTAATGTAAGTGGAAGGCAGGGTTTATTAGGTAGTTATGGGAGAGAGCTGCTGCAAAGGAGTAAAAGCCAGATTTTGAAGGCTTTTGTAATCTTAGCTGCATTTTCTTACTGTCTGTTTGGCTATGGACAGATCATGTGATTTTTCCAAGTTTCATTTTGCTTAAATCTGGAAAATAAGAATAATGAAAATATCTACACTGTAGGATTGTTGTGAGATTTAAATGAGGTAATGCAGGTACCTGGCATACAACTTCTCAGCAGCTGTCACCTGCTGTTGTTAGTACTGTTTTAAGGTATTTGTTCTTTGGAGGACCACTGAAGAATTTTAAATTGAAGAGTGACATGATCAGATTTATGATTTTAAATATCAACTCTGGGAAAACTATAGGGATGAATTGAAGGGGAAGAAACTGAAGGTAGGGAATTAAGGAAATTTATGCTAGAATACTGGTTCTAGATGATAAGATTCTAGATTAAGAAATGAGGTAGTGTTGGAGAACACAAGACAGAGTTGAGAATTATTACAAATTGACATGAGCATTGTATTCCACGAGTTGGAGAGATCTAAAGGAAACTAGGAGAATAGACAGCCATCATATAGACAGAGTACCTAGATGAGTAGGAAACATTGTATTCTCCTACTCATAATAAGAGAGTGCAGAAGAGGATGGTTAGAAGCAAGTACTTGCCATTGCCAAGGAACTAATGCCTGAGCTGGGTTGCCTGCTGTTCCCCAGATGGGGCTGGAGGGATTGGGCAACTCTGGATGAGTCCAGAGCAGTAACTTTGGGCAGCACACGGGGATTATATGCCAAGTGTCAGAAAGCTCTCATGAGTGGAGGAGAGAAATGACGTAGACCACAAGTAGACCTTAAGCAGTACCAGGCATGAAATAGAGAAAGAGCTAGTTCCTAAGGGGTTGGAAGGACAAATTGACAGTTTTGTGGTATATTTGGATTTTCTAAGTACTAAAAGAGGATCAAGCCCCACTAAGGACTCACCTAAGTTTTGTTAATTTTACAAGCCCAGAAGTATCCTTCAAGCATTTGGTATTTTAACATTTGATAGTGAGACATTTTGCAGTATTACCATGTAGTCATTTTGGATAAGGATGTATTTCTACTTTATAGTTTCGTTTTTGAAGTACTTTATGTGTTTTCTCGTTTAATCATATTGTGTCTGGCAAGTTTAATTGTAGTATTTGAAAACTACCTTTCACAGTAAAATGATTAGTTTTTAATTTGTTTACTAAGTTGCTTATTCTTACCTGACATAATTTTACTTAAAGTTTCTTTCATAATAGAGAACAAAGTTCTGTCTAGAATATTATGATATGTATTTTCTTGTCACTGAAGCGTTCCTTGCGTTGTATTGACCAGTTGCCAGCGTAGGTTAAATATAAATGTACTTTGATTTTAAGGTGTGGTTGATACTCAGGCCTCAGCCTTTAGCTTTTTTTTAGTCATAGTTTATGAAATTATTATTTGTTATTGAAGTAGTTATGAAATTATTATTTGTGTTACTGAAGTAAACACGATTTGGGGATTGTGCATAGTGTTATTAATATTTTCAGTTCTTTATCAGAAACCCCTAGTTGCTGTGTCTTATTTGTTATGGAACTAGAGGAAGACTCTTTCTACATACTGCTATGTCCAAGGTAAAGAAAAAAACCAAAACACCTTTTTACTAGAATTGTAGTCATAACATATTTAGATTCTTCAGTAACTTTTATTTCTTCCCTCAGCTTTTACTGAGTGTTTTTTCCTACATCTTTAAGAATTAAAAAAACCTAAATATGTTGTGGTCCTTGTTTTTATTTTTATTTTTTTTGCGGTACGCTGGCCTCTCACTGTTGTGGCCTCTCCCGTTGCTCCGGACACGCAGGCTCAGCGGCCATGGCTCACGGGCCTAGCCGCTCCGCGGCATGTGGGATCTTCCCGGACCCGGGCACGAACCTGCGTCCCTTGCATCGGCAGGCGGACTTTCAACCACTGCGCCACCAGGGAAGCCTGTGGCCCTTGTTTTTAAGGAGCTTCCAGTCTAGTAGAGAAAGCAGAACACATGTAGACATGATTTTTAAAATAAAATAGTGTGATAATTGCTGTACTTAGAGAGGTATGGGAATGTTTAGGAGGAACACTTAATCTAGGTAGAGAACACATGATCATGCTGATTCTACAGTGAGGTTTATTGCTGTATGTTACATGAAAAGAGAAGATACAGAAGCAAAGAGCTGTCATCTAGCAGCCTGATATAAATCAGGACATAGGACATAGAACATTCCAGAGAGCAGAAATATAGATATTGTACTTCATGTGAGATTGCAGATTGCAAAAAAGCCTGTTCTAGTCCTCACCTCTTGTCATGCCATATCTCTGTAGAGCTGCTGTGTATGTTTCTTGTCTACCTGATGGAGACACTACTCTGGATAATGGAAAAGACAAGGTGGCTTGTTGGGGGGAAATACAGATGAGATAGGTTGAAAAGAATTGGAAATATTTAGCATGAATAAGAAAAATCTAGGACTGACTGCTTAAAATTTTTTTTTTAATTTGGAAATTATTTCATACTCAGAAAAGTTACAAGAATATGAGTAGTATAAAGACTGAGTAGTCTTTATTCAGATTCACCTATTGTTAATATTTTATGCCATTTGCTTATCATTTGCTCTGTCACATATGTACACATATATGTATATGTATACATATGTCTGGATACATGTATATGTTCTTGCACGTGCACACATGTGCGAAGCATTTGAGAATAAGTTGCATACATCATGATACTTTACCCCTAAATACTATGACATGTACTTCCTAAGAATAGGGGTTTTTAAAAAGATGTATACTACTCAGCCTTAAAAAGGAACGAAATTGGGTCATTTGTTGAGACGTGGATGGATCTAGAGACTGTCATACAGAGTGAGGTAAGTCAGAAAGAGAAAAACAAATATCGTATATTAACGCATATATGTTGAACCTAGAAAAATGGTACAGATGAACCGGTTTGCAGGGCAGAAATTGAGACACAGATGTAGAGAACAAACGTATGGACACCAAGGGGGGAAAGCGGCAGGGTGGTGGTGGTGGTGGTGTGATGAATTGGGAGATTGGGATTGACATGTTTACACTGATGTGTATAAAATGGATGACTAATAAGAACCTGCTGTATAAAAAAATAAATAAAATAAAATTCAAAAATTCAAAAAAACATGTGACCATGGTACAAACTACTTCACTGAATTTAACATTGATAAAATAATTTAATCTACCATTTGTAATCCAATTTTTAAAAAATTGACCGAGTCTCTTTTATAGCATTAATCCCCTTCCACAGACTGCCTTTTAAAGAGCAAAGAATGAATAATGAGAGATTTTTGGTAGCATCATGGAGACTTAAAAGTTGGATTCCCCTTTTATTCCATATGTCTTTCCCCCAGTCTTTGCATCTCAGAAAATGGCAGCACCATTAGAACAACCGTTAGTTGTTGCATTTAACCTGTCATCAAGTGCTATAGCTCCTATCTCCCCCCCCCCGACCCATTCACCTTGAACTCCTTTATTCCTTTCTGTCCATCTACTTCAACCTGCCTATCTGTCATTTCTCATCTGGATTCCTCCCTACCTAGCTTAACTGATTTCCCTGCTTCCATGTTTTCTCCCTTCCAATTCATTCTCCACATAACAGCTGGAATAATCTTTTAGGAATGAAAATCAGATTGCGTCACTCTCTTGCTTATGACCTTCAGTGCCTTTTCATTGCGCCAGAGTGCTAGCTCCTCTTAGTACAAACTAGATATTATCCCTCTGAGGTGGCTTCCTTGATGCCCAGTCTGCTGTTTTCTGCTATAGCATTTCATTGTTTTCCTTCATAGGATTTAGGATTCATAATTATTCGTTTACTTGTGTGTTTTTGTTTTTTTCTTTTTCTGTTTCTTGCACTAGACTGTAATTGCAAAAACCATAGGGGTCATGTCTGTTCTGTCAACTTTTGTATACCTAGTACCTAGCATATTGCTAGGATCATAGTTAGGTCATTAATAAATATTTGAATACACTAGTAAAAGGAAACCTGGGAGGTTATGTAGTTCTACTGCCCACCCAGTATGAGTCTGCACTATCTCTGGCAAGTGATTATCTAGCTTGTTTTTGAATGCTTTCAGAGATGGACATCTTAGTGTTTTATGTAGTAGCCCATTACCTTGTTGAGTAAATTTTGACAGTTTGAAAAGTTTTCATTATTTTGGACTGAAAATACGTTTCTGTTATTTCCATCCATTGATCCTAGTTCTGCCTCTTTTTGACACCTTAAGCTACTTGACAGCAATAATAATATAGTCTCATGGTCTTGCTAGGCTAAAACATTTGTAATTACTTTGCTTTTCATCATGTAAGGTGGTTCTTCACCCGTACCCCAGGGTAACCCTAAAAGTGGTATACTGAAAGATAAAGATGTTCATAATTGGTCCAGTAATTTGTGGTAGAATAATTTATAGCATATAAATTCAGTGTAATATATTGTAGCAATTAAAATAACTATAACTATAGAAATGTGGGAAATATTTATAAAATAATGATATTTAAAAAGTAGAATACTGTATCTAGATATTTATCATAGCCGACTTTGGTGTGTAGATGTAATTGAGAAGGGAAATAAAGTAATGAGAACAGTTGTGTTAGGGTAGTGGATTATAGGAAGAAGTTTTTAAATAAAAACTAGCAATAGTTTATAGTAATAGTTTAATAAGAAAGGAGAAAATGTACTGCTCATAATGTCATTCCAACAAGTGTTAAGTGAGACTTCAGTAATCTGCATTAACTCCTGATTTACATGATGCATTTCTTTTAGTGTAGTCTAAGATTGCCTGTGTGTGGCCTTATCACACTGTTAACTCTTTTGAGCTCATCAACTAAAATTGCTAAAGTTAAACTAAGGCCCCAAATTTATTTCCTTGAGATTTAAAAACATTTTAATTTTTCTGCAGTAATGTATCAAATTGGCGTGGAGACCTGAAATAGACTGAATGACTTGAGGGATTGTTTAGGGTATTCTTTCCTGTCTAAATTATTTCTTGAAGGTACCAAAACCTTAGACTGCTGGTATATTATTTGAATGTTTTCTACCAATACTACAATTCTTACTATCCTGAAATAGGTTACTATTTTAATATTTTCAATTAAAACTAATAAGTGGTAATTGTAACTAAAGTTTAGAAAGTTTTTTCTGAGAAGCTTACTTATATACTATAACTAGCATATTTAAAAGCAAACTTAAAAATAACTCCATACTTTGTTTTTACAGAGAAAAGTCTTTAGAATTGAATTATAGTAATTTTCAAACTTAAAGATGTTTATTTAATACTTGGAAAGCTATTTTCTCACAAAACCATTATTTTATGTTTGTCAACCCAAAATAATAGACAGTAACACCCTTGGATATTAATAATTAAATCCAGAAAATAAAATTGATTGAAATTATGCTTTTTAATTGATATGTGAAGAAAATCAAGTTTTGTTAGATGAACATTAAGGAGATAGGTGGACATTTAAAAAGAATGAGGAGCTTGAGAGCAGGATTTCTGTGTTACTGTTCTTTGTATCTAGTAATTTGCTGTAAATGTTGTTGAGTGAATTCTGAAAGAATTTCTAGGTAAGAATTTCTACAAATTTCTAGAATTTCTAGGTTTCTTTTCTGTGTTAGAAAAGCTGGCTCTGTGGTCATCAGACTCTGAGTGGAAATTCTCTTAACTTCTCTGGACTCAATTTCCTATATGATCTGTAATTTCCCAATTCCAAAGTTCTGGTTTATTAAATTTAAAGTACACTGTATGACAGAGTGGCATTTTTAAGCATATAGAGATTGTTAATAACACTTTTATTTATTATATCTAATTTTACTTTAAAATCTTTTTCATGATAAGAAGCCATTTTTAACTGTTTATCTAATTTTCAAGGCTTATCTGTCTTCCTCAGGCACGTTTTGTGATTTATAAGTGGAGTGAAAATAAACAGGATTTTTTTAAAATTTATTTTTGGTTGCGTTGGGTCTTCATTGCTGCATGGGGGCTTTCTCTAGTTTTGTCAAGTGCGGGCTACTCTTCGTTGTGGTGCACAGGCTTCTCACTGCGGTGGCTTCTCTTGTTGCAGAGCACGGGCTCTGGGCGGCGCGGGCTTCAGTACTTGTGGCTCATGGGCTCTAGAGAACAGGCTCAGTAGTTGTGGCGCACAGGCTTAATTGCTCTGCGGCATGTGGGATCTTCCCGACCAGGGCGCGAACCCGTGTCCCCCGCATTGGCAGGTGGATTCTTAACCACTGCGCCACCAGGGAAGTCCCAACAAGAGGATTTTTTGTTTTTTTTCTCTGAAGTAGTAACTGGGCAAGAATTTGAAAAGACAGAAGGAGAGATGGATAAATACTTGGTTTTTAAGTTTGTGTATAAGATTGTGCTGTCCATTATGGTAGCCTCTAGCCACGTGTAGCTTTTAAATTTAAATGAGTTAAAAGTAAATAAAAATAAAAATTTATTTCCTTAGCTACTGTAGTCATATCCTAAGGCTCAAGAGCCACTTGTGGTTAGTGGCTACTGTATTGGACAGGGCAGATATAGAACATTTCCATTATTGTAGAAAATTTTATGGATAGTGCTAGAATAAGAGATTGTATGGAATGGGATTACTCACGAGAGTGGAGACAGACAAAATGGTGACTTGTGTGCATACATTCCTTTTAAGCCTAAAGAGGCTAAATTTTGAAAGTGGGGTGAGGGAGAGGAGGTGTGTGAACAGGGCCCCAAAGACATACAATTTACACTGGCCATCAGGTGACAGTGTCTACTCAGGTCTGGGGAAAGGGGAAGAATGAGGGGAGCAGTCCTATGGATGAGTGGCAGCCAGTGCGCAAGGTTTGTTTTTTATATACGCAAAAGTTTGTCGGTAGGGTCTTTACATTTTAAAAGTTTCTTAGATGTTGCAATAAAATGTTTTATGCTTGTGTATTTTAAAACTTATAACCAGAACATTTTACATGCTGCACGCACATATATACACATAACTGAAACTAAAGTGTCATGAAGTACTTTCACTATGTATGATGCCTTCTGATATTTTCTGTTCTGTTCTTATTGCTGTATATGTAGGAAAGGTATTGATTCATTATTAAGTAGGGAAAAACTGCTTTTTTAAATAAATAAACTGCTTTTTAAAAAATAAATCTAGTTTCCAAAATATAATATAAAAATGACTCCGTGAAATGTTGCAAAATTAATTTTAAAAATCCAACTAAACATTATAAAAACTGCTGAAGCTGTAACTGTCTTAGGTTCTACACTGGTTTTCCTTATACAAAATACAAAGGCAAAAATGTTTACATAAAATAATTACATTTTATAGTACTGTTTCAGGTTTGAAAAAACATTGCAGGCAAGTTTATTACTCTATGTCCGCTGAATGTGACATGTCTTGTTTCTTTGGTCTGACAAGTAAGACCATTACTACACACAAATGGAATCACTTACTTCACATGAAAAGACGGAGTCTGTCACCATTTTACTGTCTTTAATCTACCTTAATCTTCCATCGGCGGCTTGATAATAGCATTCAGATAAAGCCTTTTGAGGTTATCTGCAACTTCTGTCCTCCTTTGCTGGCATTTTCCCTCACAGTGGTCCATTCCAGTATTATTTTGTCATTCACCTCAAATAGTATAATTATTTTTCACCTTCAGACGGTTTTGATTTTGATTTCTCAATTACATCAATCAGAATTTCTCCTTGCTGTTTTTCTTCTTCAAACAATCAATGCCTACATGTATTTGTGTACTCTTCCAACATCTCTTTGCCTTCTATTTGTTCTCTAATAAGTTTTAGATTTCCCTGAACTTCACCTGCTACATCTTTGCAAAATGTCTTCCTTCATCTGTCGTCTTGTCTCACTAAAAATTTCCCAGTTGTCATTTTATAGCTTCGTTTTTCCTTATTTGTTCCATAACTTACTTTTAATGATGAAGCTGACAGTATCTCTCCTTTTACTTAGGATTTCTTTCCTAAACTGCTTTTAGAACTTCTGTCTGCATCATCTGAATCAGACAGTTCTACTTCCAGTGTTCTTATGTCATCTTCCTGTTTAGAGAATTGCTTTTCATTTTCCTTTTGTTGATTTCTTAGCCACCTCTAATTTCTTTAGGTGGTAAGAAGTATCTTTGACTCAGCGTACAAGAGACTTCCGTTCTTTTTTTGGTTGCAGTAGTTGTCTGATTTGCATTCCTTGTTCCATTTTCTTGGCTTAAGCTATGTTTGCATAAAGAGTTATTTTAAGATACAGTTCCTACCCATGTTATAATTCATTGTTAAAAAAGTGAATTTTGGGGGGCTTCCCTGGTGGTGCAGTGGTTGGGAGTCCACCTGCCGATGCGGGGGGCGCGGGTTCCTGCCCTGGTCCGGGAGGATCCCACGTGCCACGGAGCGGCTGGGCCCGTGAGCCATGGCTTCTGAGCCTGCGCGTCTGGAGCCTGTGCTCCGCGACGGGAGAGGCCACAACGGTGAGAGGCCCGCGTATCGCAAAAAAAACAAAAAACAAAAAAGTGAATTTTTTTCTTACTTTGATATTCTTGAAAAAAACTGCAATTTGTATATTATTTATTTTCAGTTCTTCAGAAGGCTCTAGTAACTGTTGTCTCCCCCTGTGGCTACATTTTCTTCTCTTATTGGAGTTAAATTGAGCATCTTTTTCAGCTTTCTATTTTCAGTCCCTGACCCTTTTCATCATATTCTTTTGTTTCCCTGAAGTGTTGATTTCTTCAAAAAAATAGATTATTCATTGGGTTTTTTTTCATTGAAATTGACTTTACTGTTACTTTGAATAATTCTTAAACATTTTCTCTTATCTATTCTATACAACTTTTACATTTAAAGAAGAAGAAACAGATTTTCTGATTTGTGCTCCATGAATAAGTTTTTGAATATTTTTCACTGTTAAATTTGATTGATTCCTTCCCCATCCATTACAAAACTAAACAAACACATCTGTTACATATGCTTTTCTTGCAGTTCGCCCAGGATGTTGGCCATCTCGTCCAGCACTAGAGAAGGTATTGGGAAAAGAGTGGAGTAGTCCATTCTATTCTAGTCTTTTCAGTTACAACAAAACTTGCTTGTCATAAACCAGTACATTGATATCATGATCAGCAGTTGGAAAAACACAGTATATTGCATCTTAGCTTAGAGAAAATGAATTGGAGAGAGGCTATATAGGGTAATGGTTAAATTTGAATCCTGGCCCCACCACTTAGTAGCTGTGTGGTCTTGGGAAAACTACCTAACCCCTCTGTGTTTACTTTCTTCCTTTGTAAAATGATTACATTTACTTCATAAAGTAGTTGTGAAGGTTAATAAATATGAAACCCTTAGAACATTGCCTATCACATAGTAAGAGCTATAAGAGTGTTAGCTGCTGTTGTTCCTGCTGTTACTACTACTACCACTACTATCACTACTCATCATATTGAGTGCTACTGACTTGGGTTCAGTAGTCTTGGTTCTTTATTATATATGTGAACTTGGACAAGTTACTTAACCTCTGAAGAAAACTGAGTTTCTTCATCTCTGAAATGGGAATAAATGTACCTGTTGTGTGTTGTAATGAGGTTAAGATATGGTAATTCTTATAAACTGTTCAGCACAGTGCCATACGTATACTGTTCTTGATAAAAATTAGCTGTTATCATTAAGGCCCCTCACAGTCATGTTGTCCTCTTTTGTTTTCAGTAGGGACAATTAGGTTTTTCCACCCTCCTGGTCCCATAGGAAGGAGACTTTCTAGCCAGGTCATTGGAAACACTGCAGAGTCTGCCTTCCACAGGTGTTCTGTCTCTTGGGATATTGCCCTGAGTCGGTCCCACAACATCATTCACTTGTATGCGCTGATGTCTGTTATGTGCCAGGCTCTGTGCTAGATGATGAGAATTTTAAAAATGAGTCTTTTAATTAAGCTATTAAGTAAATATTACAGACATTTTCATTACACTTATATTTTTGAAATTATTTGTATTGCCCACGTTCTCAATAATCTTGCTGGTTGAGTTTGCTCATAACATCTAATAAGACCTAGTCCCTGCTTTCTACAGCCCCGTTCAGCTGCAAGCACAATTCCCACATCCTGCAGGTTTAGCCAGTCCCGACTAAGGTGGGTGAGTGGAGCCTGCGGTAGTGTCCAGTGTTCCCAGGGCTAGAGCCCTGAGCAATGTGCCTGTCAAGCTACTACCTTCTTTGTGACTCAGCTGTAAATCAGAATGTCTGCCTTGTTTTCCTGTCTAGCATTCCAGGTCTCATCATGGGACTGGAAGCCCATCTTCATCTTATGTCCTGTGGTATCTTGCTCTAGCTATTGTCCCCACCATTTTCTTATTTTTAATCTTCTGTTTTTGCTCTTTTTCTGCATCTTAGAAAAGAGAGCACAAAATTAGAAAAAAACAAAACTACTGCCTTTATTTCCTCTCAAGTTACTGCCTTTTTCTTTCTAGTCTTTGAAAGAATGGATTACGTTTCCTGACTCGATTTCTTTACCTTTTTTTTTACTCTTGAACTCTAGTTTTCTGTGCCTCATCTTGTCTCCTGAAACTCCTCTGGCAAAGGTGACCAAATTTGCAAACTACCAAGGGTGATCATTCCTTTCAGTCTTTAGTTTTTCTTTGCTTATCTGTGAAATTTGACACTACTGCCTATTATCATTTTCAAATTCTCTTCCAGTTCTTTTCTTTCCTTTTGGATTGTGCATTCTCGGCCGTCTTTGTTGCTTTCTTTCCCTTCTGTCCATTCCTTAAATGTTCGTGATCCCCTGGATCTCCTTAGCCTTTCTTTCCTTTTTCTACATCTTCCCCAGATGACCTCACCTGTTTCTGTTGGAACATTTGACTGTTATCTTTGTACTGACAGTTCCCAAATCATCTCCCATTCAGATCTTGCCCTTGCATTTCAGACTTCTTTACATGGCTTGTAAACACCCCCACCTGCACCCTCTGTAGGTACCTCAAAGTCAGCTTGACATGCTAAGTTCACGATCTCTTTCCCCAGACATAATGTTTACCCTCAATTAAAGGCACCACCCTCTGTCCAGTCCGGCCTGGAATCATGAACCCTTTCTCCTCTCTACATCTAATTAGTCAATCAGTTATCCATTTCCATCTCCTACACCTAATCAGCCAGTCAATTATTCATCCATTTATTCATTAAATATTGTGCTCTCATTTTGTGTCCACTGTTATGATGAAATTCTCAAGATTCAGTATTGCTAATATCTTTTGTATTTGTATCTTTTCTCTAACCTTTTTGCTACAATCCTTGCCATCATTTTCATGTTAAAACCTCTTAACCTATCTACCTTTCTTCCTCTGGTCCATCCTTCATACTGAAATCAGAGTCAGTTTTCAAAATTCAGGTCAGGTCATTGTTTTCTGGCTTAAAACCCTTTGGCTTCCTTACTGCCTGTAGTGAAGTTCAGATTTCTTAGTATGGCATTTAAGGCCTTTCGCAGGCTGTACTTTTTCCATTGAACTTCTCTCATTTCCTGCAGCATTTCTTTGAACCCTGTTCACTACCCTTATTTAATTAATAACAGTTTCCTGAATGTGCCATGCTGGTTCTGTGCTTTTGTTTATACTCTTTACTTAGGCTGTATTGCTTATCACATTTTCTTTATTATTATTTACTATTTATCATTTGGACCCAACTCAAGCATTGGCTTCCTCTATGAAGCCATTTATGAAATCCCCTTCTCCCATTAAGCACTTTCTTTTTTGTGCCCTCATGTACTACCCCATATACTCTCCTATAGCAATTATAGCACTTTATTGCACTTTTCTTGTCTATATGTCTTTTTCTCCGTATTGGAGTGTCTGTTGTATCCATATCCTCTAGCACAGAGCCTGATTTGTAATAAATCTTTCAATAAATGTCTTCAAAAAGGCTTTCAATACATGTTTGATGACTGAATTAATGTATTCTAACTCATGACCATGATGAAAACATTCCTTCCTTTGCCAGATCATAAGCTTCTCCTGGCAGGCATTATATCCTACCTTGTTTATTTTTTAGGATCTTGTCTCATAGATGCTTAATAAAAAAGTGTTATAGTAATCTGAGGTGGAGGTATGCAGTGAATTAAGTGGGGCTTCCCTGCAGAGGAAGAAGTTGAATTGTGGTAGACCGAAGCACAATAAGATTGCTCTTATATTCAGTGGTCCTTATGCCTTACATCATGATCAACTTATAGATGCAAATATTGTACCTAACTTTAATCACTCTGATTTTTACAAAATCAGTAAGATTCTCAGTGCCAATACCTCTGGGGACTGATTAAATGCTGTTAACTAGTTTAAGGATTTTTACTTTTTAAAAATGTTAAAATATGAGTATCCTAGTTCTATTAAAAGTTGCAGAGTAATTATCTAAAATACTTTGTAATTAAATCACACAAAGAACATATAAAGAGCACAATCAGACTGAGATTGTGTCATGTCCCCTTCCTTTTGTAATTTATTTTTTTAAAATAATGTTTTATGCCAAAAGTTGTAGGTTTCTTGGAAAAAACTTAAAGAGTTAGGTGCCATGGGTATGAATAGGGAATGAGATTCCAAATTAGAAATAAATTCTTAAGCAAGAGAGCTACCAGGGAGGAGATTGACTTTTTCATTGGGTTTAATAACCCAATGTGGTTTGTAGAGGGGTGGGAAAAAAATCAGTATCATGAATTTGGGTACTTGTTTTACCTAGGAAAATAGGAGTTTATAAACAGAAGCTTGTACTTGTGTCAGGCTGTGTTATGCTTTATACATATAAATGCTTATATTGCTTTTAAAAAAATTATTTAATTTATTTATTTTTGGCTGCATTGGGTCTTCGTTGCTGCACGCGGATTTTCTCTAGGCGGCGAGCGGGGGCTACTCTTCATTGTGGTGCGTGGGCTTCTCATTGCGGTGGCTTCTCTTGTTTCAGAGCACGAGCTCTAGGCACGCGGGCTCAGTAGTTGTGGCTCACGGGCTCTAGAGTGAAGGCTCAGTAGTTGTGGTGCATGGGCTTAGTTGCTCTGTGGCATGTGGGATCTTCCCAGACCAGGGCTCGAACCTGTGTCCCCTGCATTGGCAGGCGGACTCTCAACCACTGCGCCATCAGGGAAGCCCTAAATGCTTATATTGTTGATTTGAGGTAAAACTAACAAAATTCTCAGAAAATCACTGTTAAGGGATATGCTTTTCTTGCTTTCAACCTGCATTTATAAAATGCCAATTATGTGCGAGCCTATGTCCTAGGGCCACAGTGAGGAAACAGAAGAGTGAAAGGCATAGTTTGTATTCTCAAAGAACTTGGTTTCCAGTGAAGGGAACATAAACCTGGAGTGGTCTGAGGAACGCTTCTTGGCTTGTTGACAAGAAATAGGAGTCCACATTCATTTGAATGCCCTACGCAGTTATTGAGTTTTACCTGAACTAAATAATAAAATTTGGAGAGAGAGCTTTTGTGGTTGGCCAGGGGAGCTTCCAGTTCTTCTTTAGCTGCTAGTATTCTCTTTGTTCCTTAAATTAAAGCTTCAGGAAGTAATATACTTTGAATCTGCATTTAATAACATCATTTAATGTTCCTAAACCACAAATTCATTTTGAGACTAACTTTCCCAAGTTGCTTTGATCCCCATCTGCCTGAGTAAAAAATTGTAGCTAGAGGACAAAAAGGTCAGCTTGATTACAAAAAAAAAAGAAATGGGGTTTTGGGTTGTGCTTGGTGTGCACTCTTTAAAACCGTGAAGAATCTGGAATGAAGTTGTATTGTTTTAAACCTTTACTTTTGAAGGTGTTATTTTTACTTATTTAATTGCTATAATCAAGGCTTTGAATCAACTTGACATAGATGACAGCCAGAAAAAAACATGGGGGAACAGGATATGAGGGAAATGGTTGGGTAACACAAGGTAAAAAAAAAAAAAATTTTTTTTTTTAAATTAAATGTAGTTATCTGAATGAGAAAGCAAGTTTCAAGAAGTGACTGGTAGGGGCATGTAATCATCAGCATTGTTGTTCAGTTAACTGCTCTTGGACTCAGTAGTGAATTTATGCCTATGTAAAATCCCTAAAATGTATGCATTTCATACCTTCTAAAAAGCTATTTGAAAAACTAAAAAAAAAAAGAATATGAGTGGGTGGTTCCTCAGATGATAAGGTAATTGATATGAAAGGAATTTGAAAAAGAGGAAGCTCTTACTTGTTCCTTTGCAAAGACTTCTTTAATCAATACCTAGGTTCTTTGCAGTCTTCATGCTTCTCCTCTAACCTTAGCTATCCAGTTCCTTCCTTCACTGTTGTCCCTAGCTATCAGTAAACTTCTCAGAATATTTCATTCCTTTGTCAGGAAGGCAGTCTGCCTGGATCCTGGAATCAGGTAGAGTTGAACCTGAATTCTCTTAAGTAATTTATGAACTTGTGACTTTGGACAAGTGTTTTAGCCTTTCTGAATCTTGGTTTATCTGTTTAAAATAGAATGAAATCTACCACCTTATAATATTAGGAAGATTAAACAATTAACAGGGACAAAGTGGTAAGGATGTTACCTGTTATATATAAGTGCTCAGTAATATTTGCTCCTTCTTTCCCCTTCTTATCCAATTGTGGATTCCTTTTAAAAGCAAAAAACTTTGATATATAATTTAAAAAAAGAATTTATAAGCAGTTTTGAAAATTCTTTCAAATGTGAACTACCATACTTTAAATGTGCTATACTTAAAAAAATTATTCTTACAGGAAGTAACTCAAAATTTCAGATATTTCCAGGCCCTGTACCAGGCATTATGCTTAGTTCAGCATTAACCTAAAGCTCACAGACAATGTTAAAGTATTTCAGAGAAGATTATATCATTAGATGATGTAGTCAACATGTACTTTTTCAGACTTATGACTGCATTTTTTTTTTTTTTTTTTTTTGCGGTACGCGGGCTTCTCACTGTTGTGGCCTCTCCCGTTGCGGAGCACAGGCTCGGGATGCGCAGGCTCAGCGGCCATGGCTCACCGGCCTAGCCGCTCCGCGGCATGTGGGATCCCCGCAGACCGGGGCACGAACCCGTGTTCCCTGCATCGGCAGGCGGACTCTCAACCACTGCGCCACCAGGGAAGCCGCATGACTGCATTTTTTAATTGGTTAACCGACTGCATATCAGGTAAAGTGTAGCAAAGACAGCACAGCTACTAAAATGAAGCAGATTCACAATGTCTGTTTTATTTCACTTAAGAGTTATAAATAAGTATAGGAGAAAGTTTCATGAATGAAACTTTAAAAAGACAGAAACAGAAAGCTTCTGTCTTTTTAAAGACAGAAGGTAGCTCATCAACAAATGAAGTGACAATATTCATAACATAAGCAAATATGGAAACTTTATAGAGTTGAGCTGTCAGATTAGCTTAGTTTTAAGACCACAGTCCAAGATGATTGATATCAATTATGTTGCAGTTATTTGTGCATTTAGAAATCAGTAAATAATCTTGATAGGAAATAGTACATTCAGGTTCTATTCTTTTCCCCCCCCCACCACGTGATAGCACCCTAAACATTTTGTAGTAACAGTGTGTCTTGTGGGCTTATCTTGTGCCTCTAAGTTATTAATACTTAAGATGTTCTTGGGGAATAACATATATTACCCTCATTTCAGACAGTCAAGTAAAAGCATAGAGAAGTGAAAGAATAGAGTGTTCTGTTCTCAGTCTACTTGTGACTGGCAGGGAAATGTTAAAGCCTTTCTGACTCACAGATGACTCACCAGAGGACAGAATCTTTAATGTGTGTTATTTAATGATTTGCAGAATGACGCTTATATCTAATATCATTACCAGTTTTCTTATGGTCACCCTGAAAGTATTTGTAGGTGTGGAGTATGTTTTGTGGTAAAGGTCATTATCAGAAAATGAGGATGGCAGTCATCTGGCATGGATATGCTGTCCCTTTTCCTGCTCCTGGCAGATATTGCTGTTTGATCAAGATTCTTTACTGCAGAGTCTAGATTTCACCTCAGAGTCCTCAATGTATTGCTCAAGGCCGCTACTACCAATCAGTCACAGGCCCACAAAATGAAATTACTTTTCAGTCTTGGCTTACTATTTATTAAATTAATTTGCACTAAGATTATGAGTTTACTTAAAAGTTGAGGATCTATCATATTTGTGATCCTATAGCAGGTACAGTTTATGCTCTCATACTTTCTTATGGGTCAAATAAACATGCACACAATTATAAGACAGACTCAGCTCTATTATTGGTGTGAAGGGAATAGAGAAGGATGCAAAATTAATTTTAACTGGAAAGGTTTGTGAGTGTAATGATTTTGGACTTGGAGGGTAGGATCTTCAAGGTGGTCTTTACAGCTTTAGCAAAGGCATAGAAGGTACAAAATATAGGATGGATTTTGGGGAATGATAGACAATGTATCTTGGCTAGAATGTATAGTACTGCAGTGATAGGGTAGAAGCAAAGAGAGAAGCTTGATCTCTGTACAGTGGGTTTTGGATTTTATTTTGTTGTTCCTGGGCCACATGTGGTTTTTAATCTATAGAATGACGTGATCAGATCTGTGCTTTGAGAGAATAACTTTTGACAGTTTGAATAGAAGTGGAGTCGGAATCTTGATAACGTAGGAAGCCTTTTTAATAATGTAGAAAGAGATGAGGGTAAGAACTAGAATTGTGGAATGGATATGGTGAATTTAGAATAAAGTTTTAAAGATAAAATTGATAAGTGAAACAATAAATTGAGGTTGAAGTCTGGAGAAATTGAAATAGTAATTTATGAAAAAATAATGTCTGTTGACTAAAAAAATCCTTTTTTGTGTTTTATCCAAACTTCTATTTTTATGTCTTTTAAGTATATTTTCTGTAATATTACACTTAATTTTAAATAATTTTTTGGTAAGATTAAACTGTTTTAAGAGTCTTGTTTGATACTGAATAAAATTTTTAAATTTTTTAAATGCAGTTTTTTAGTTAACATGTTTTAAATGGCAAAAATATTGGCATATTTAAAGTATTTAAACAATAACGATTTAAAGGTGAAAAGAAGTCTTCTTTTCACCTAATTCTCACTTCCCTAATGGTAATCACTATTAATAGTTTGTGTGTTTAAATATATAGGTGCACGCACATCTCTATGTGATATCTTGTGTCTGTGTGTCTATTTATCTATCTGGTAAGATTAAACTGTTTAAGAGTCTTGTTTGATACTGAATAAATTTTTTTAATTTTTTAAATGCAGTGTTTTAGTTAACATGTTTTAAATGGCAAAAATATGGGCATATTTAAAGTATTTAAACAATAACGATTTAAAGGTGAAAAGAAGTCTTCTTTTCACTTAATTCTTACTTCCCTAATGGTAATCACTATTAACACTTTGTGTGTTTAAATATATAGGTGCACGCACACCTCTATGTGATATCTTCTGTCTCTCTGTCTGTCTGTTTATTTATCTATCTGGCATGTTACTTTTATAAAAATGGGATCTAGTGTACAATTTCTCAGAGTAGCAAAAACGAACATGTTCATTTACATGTCCCAAAGAGAGTCTTTCTGTAGCACACAATAACAAGAAGCAAAAGCATATAAACTTGAAATTATGCTTAGTAACCAAAGTTTTAATATTCTTACTTAGAAATGATCTAGCAAGCCAGTGATTATCCACTAATTAATTCAGTTTAATATTAGTCTAAGCTTTTGTTACCTTAAAGTTCTTGGAAATTATTTGTAAGTTGACATACTATAAAACATAATTACTGTTGAAATGAAAAGTTTGTCAGAATAGTCATTCAATTAAACACAGTTTTACATTTTCATAGTCTTAAACATTGTGTGTGAGTAATACTGGCTTATTTGATCAGTAAGCCTATATATGTTTTAGAAAGTTACTCTAATGGAATAAAGATGTATGCTTGTTTATACTTAACATTAATTTAAAAAAGCAGAAGATAAACCTATTTTATTAAACTATTTTTGTTTGCCATTTACCTTAATTATATGAACTTGGTTCTTAAAACCTTTCTGAGTTAATTTCTGTAAGAATAATTTTAAAAAATATAACACATTTAAAATATTAGAAGATCAATTTGCTTATTTTCTGGGAATTTTGATAATATTCAATTTATAAAAATAGTGCATATTTACCTCTATAAGCCAGTCGGAACAGAGCTGCTTTAAGAGACTTTATAATCTAATTTATTAATACCCTCTGAGGGTAGGAAAGCATTATGTACTCAAAATAAGAGGTAAAGACTTTTTTGAATTAATAGACACATAGCCATACAGACACTGAGAGAGCTTATCTTTTTCCAATTCTCCAATTTTAGCCATGGCTACAGAGTTAACAAACACAAACCCTGACCTTTCCAGATACTGAAGAGCTATTCTCCTTCCTGGTTGGCATGAAATTCTTAATTGATTTGAGCTCAAGATAGGTAAATGGGGGCTTCCCTGGTGGCGCAGTGGTTGAGAGTCCACCTGCCGATGCAGGGGACACAGGTTCGTGCCCCGGTCTGGGAAGATCCCACATGCCGCAGAGCGGCCGGGCCCATGAGCCATGGCCGCTGAGCCTGCGCATCGGAGCCTGTGCTCCGCAACGGGAGAGGCCACAACAGTGAGAGGCCCGCGTACCGCAAAAAAAAAAAAGATAGGTAAACAAAAATGATAAGTGAAGAGGTGACTAATGAATCAGATTCTTCTTTTTCTCTCACCCAACACAGATCTGTATAAACCATTAATTTGTTTACAGAGATCACTGAATGACAGTCCATAAAATCAAATTCTGAATCATTGTTATCACAACAGAGAATAACTTATTGACCATAAATAAACTAAAAACAAAAACAAAATTAGAAGAGAGGAAAGTTAAAACAGAAAGCACAGTTAACAAAGTTCTATTGCCGATCTTAGTTCACTTCTGGGAGACAAGAAATGTCTGGGCTTGAGATACCTGTGAGGTGTACTATTCTGGCAAAGAAGTTACCTAGCTCTGTCAGGTGAATCCACTGGGTATCTTGGTGGAATTTCCAAAACTACTAAGGATAAATTTTAGAAGAGAATCAAATCATGCCTCTTATTCAGATATCAAATGAACATGTTAAAGGTTTTATTTATCTTATCATTAATGAGGGAGTCAGAGATATGTTATAGCTGGTTCAAGGGAGAATGCAAAGGACACGTACATTTATAGATCAGGAATACTGAAGTGAATTTGCAAAGCTGGCTTCTTCCATCATGGTGGAGAGAAGTCAACTGAAATGGGCAGAATTTATTTGCATGTCTGTAGACAAGAATTGTGTGAGGATATGGGGAGGGGGAAGGGTAAGCTGTGACAAAGTGAAAGAGCGGCATGGACATATATACACTACCAAACGTAAGGTAGATAGCTAGTGGGAAGCAGCCGCATAGCACAGGGAGATCAGCTCGGTTCTTTGTGACCGCCTGGAGGGGTGGGATAGGGAGGGTGGGAGGGAGACGCAAAAGGGAGGGGATATGGGAGCATATGTATATGTATAACTGATTAAATTTGTAAAATAAAATAAATAAATAAATAAATAAAAAAAAAAAAAAAAAAAAGAATTGTGTGCTTTACCATTAGTTTTCTATGTGTTAACCTCTGTCTTTACAGAGTGGTAAAATAGTCCAATGACAATTCCTGTAGCATTAAATTATCCCTAGAAGCTGCAACATTTCATCAGAAGGATCTTTTTTGCTTATTCAAAAGTCTTAAAATTTTCTTTACAAAATGATTTTTTTCAATTTGCATTCCCAGAGAATTATTTCTTTATCCTTGATGTTTTATTAATTTAATTTAGATATGTATTTGGATCTATGGTTTATTGTATTTTTCCTTTCCTTTGTAGATTTTCTTTACCTTTATTTTAGGGCTATTTTCTATCATGTCTACCTGCTTTTTCTCTTCTATTTGTTTAGTTATTCTACTTCAGGGATACTAAGTATCTTTCTGTTTAGTCTCTGTCCTACTTATTCTATCTGATTGCCTTGGTATCTCTGTCTTTTTTTCTCCTTGGTACTTAGGTTATCTTATGATTTTTCTTCTTGCCATTAGTTTGATTTTCAGTGTTTGGTTCTTTTTCTTGCTTTTTTTTCAAATTCATTGTTCTTAATTGGTTTTGTTAGCTCCATAGCTTTTCTTTTCAATTTACCTGTTTTGCCTTTTTATCTTTGAGCTTTTGATTTATTAAATGTATGTGCTTATTAGGTTGTTTTCTGTTACAAAGAACTCACTGGGGATTTCCTTATTTTCCTGTGTTATGTTTTCTTTCAGACTAGGTTCTTCTTTTCTTTCCTCTTCCTTCCACCCTCTTGTTTATACAGTTGCATGGCCTTTTCTTTATATCTTGCTAGGTAAAGACTTGGATAGCGAAGTCAAGACTTTGTATCTGCCCTGATATAACATGGGTGAGTTCTCCTTGATGCCATCCTCATCTTAGCTGTGACTTTGTCTCCTCCTTTTACTGTACCCCCTCAATACATCTTTTGAGCAGTGTGTTTTATTCTCTGTCTGCTTCTCTGTAGTTGAAGGATATAAGGTGGTGGTGGGGGGAGAGTTCTTCTGGGGCTCCAGGCTCTCCTGTCTCTGTAGATTTTGTTAAGTGTCCTGTACTGGCCTTATTCCATCCTGCCGAGGGTGTAGTACATTTCTAGGGGCTTCAGACCCTTTCCTTAACTCAGAAGAATGCCTTTGAAGTCAACAGGTTCTGGTGGCCACGCTGCAGGTCTCAGCTTAGGTTTTAAAGCTTCTGTGCTGAAGATGTTCTCCTGGACTTTTCTAGGGCAGGCCATCCAAACCGGAGGATATTTATTAAAATATTTATATATTAAAATTTTCAAGTTTTATTAACTCACCAATTTTTCTCATTATTGCTTCTAGGCAGTGTAATCAGGCTAGGAGCCAGATCACACTGTGCAGAATCTTTTTCTGGCCCCTACTTTTTAAAGTTTAGAGATTTTTAGTTTAAGCATTTTCTTGTTCGACTGTAGCTGGTGGATTTTTGGCTGAAAAATGACACACACACACACACACGTATGTGTAGTCTGTCTCTTTTTTAAAAAAATTAATTTATTTTATTTATTTATTTTTGGCTGCTTTGGGTCTGCACGCGGCCTTTCACTAGTTGTGGCGAGCGGGGGCTACTCTTTGTTTCGGTGCGCGGGCTTCTCATTGCGGTGGCTTCTCTTGTTGAGGAGCACGGGCTTTAGGCACAGGGCTTCCGTAGTTGTGGCTCATGGGCTCTAGAGCACAGGCTCAGCAGTTGTGGTGCATGGACTTTGCCGCTCCGTGGCACGTGGGAACTTCCCGGACTAAGGCTTGAACCCTTGTCCCCTGCGTTGGCAGGCAGATTCCCAACCACTGCGTCACCAGGGAAACCCTAGTCTGTCTCTTATTTTTTTTTCTTTTGCGGTACGCGGGCCTCTCACTGTTGTGGCCTCTCCCGTTGCGGAGCACAGGCTCCGGACGCGCAGGCTCAGCGGCCATGGCTCACAGGCCCAGCCGCTCCACGGCATGTGGGATCTTCCCGGACCGGGGCACGAACCCGTGTCCCCTGCATCGGCAGGCGGACTCTCAACCACTGTGCCACCAGGGAAGCCCGTGTTACAACATTTTTATATAACTACAGTGAATATAGTGACCAATTATATTTTTGTTAATGTTAGGGCATTTTAATATTTTTATCTCATTTTTGTAATCTCATCAGATGACATAATTTATTAAAGTTACTCAACTAGAGGCCACTTTTTATTTTTATGCTCTTTTGTGTTCATTGAACCTTTTTGTTGTTTTTTATTACCTTTAAAATAATTTGAGGGGACGTCCCTGGTGGTGCAATGGGTAAGACTTCATGCTCCCTATGCAGGGGTCCCGGGTTCGATCCCTGGTCAGGGAACTAGATCCTACATGCATGCTGCAGCTAAGAGTTCTCATGCCACAACTAAGGAGCCTGCCTGCTGCGACTAAGACCCGGTGCAACCAAATAAATAATATTAAAAAAAATAAATTTGAGAGGTTGAGATTAATGGACTAATCAATGTTATTAAATCATTATACTTCTCCCCCTGGCACTAACTGTAATGTATGTTTATATTACTGGATAGAAATTCTTTTGAGATATTTGCTTAAAATGACAGCTGATATTTCAGCCCTTGATGCCAGAAGAATTTTTTTGGTGCTTTTGGATTCTTTATCTACATCCTTCCCATAACTTTAATAATGAAAGTTTTAAAATGTATTCCAGTTTTTATAAGATCAAGTGCACTTAAAAAAAAACCCAAAGTCACGTTTTTGTTTTTGAAGGAAATAATATTACCCAAAATGGAAAAAATAATTTGGATTGGAAAAAGGAAGATGTGCTGTAGAAATGTTATTTTTTAATACAAATTTGATAGTCTAATTTTATTATTTCTGGATTTTGCTATCATCATTCATAGCCCAAGTTAATAAAAGGGTTTATAAAAATGTTTATTTTCTTCTAACATAAAATTATTAATTAGTGTAATCAGTATTTATTAAGAGTTCTGTAGGAATTATGAGTAACTTTTGGTTTTTGCTGCATTTAATTAAGAATATGCATTCATATTATGTAATAATCCATGTAATTATCCTTATTTAGAAATGTTTAATCTGATTTTTGTCTCCTCAGATTTTGTCAAATTTTAAGAACAAATGCACCATATAGCTCATGGAAGAAAAAACACAAATCAAGACTTTTTTGGGTTCCAAGTTGCCAAAGTATGGAACAAAACCTGTAAGAAGTACACTGCAGCCAATGCCAAATGGAAAACCTGTTAATTTATTGGGAACTTCCAAGAGTAGTAATGCCAAAAGTTACATCAAAAATAATGGCTCTGATTGTTCATTGTCCCATTCATTTAATTGGAGAACGGCAAATAAATACCAGTTTAGTGCACAAAGTCCTGAAGAGCCTAACGGTACTCAGAGTTCACATGATAAAGAAATTGATCCTGAAAAACATGCACCTGCTCAAGGAATGTTTGATCAAAATGGGATGAAGGGAGGTTTGAAAAGTATTTCTTTACTCACATCAAAGTTAGCAAAGACATCTACTATGTTTGTGTCATCTGCAGAAGAGTTAAACCAAAAGTCTTTGTCTGGACCGTCTAATTTGGGTAAATTCACCAAAGGCACATTATTAGGAAGGACTTCATATGCTTCAGTCAGTGCTCCAAAATCGCAGTTGAGTGGATTTTATGGAAACCGATCAGCTGGTAGCATACAAAGTCCTAGAGCAAACTCCTGTGCCACCAGAAGCAGCTCTGGAGAAAGCTTAGCACAATCCCTAGATAATATTAAATCTCTTGCTTGTGAAAAAATGGTTAGGTCACAGAGTTTTTCACATTCCATTCAGAATTCATTCCTTCCACCTTCATCTATAACCAGATCACATTCCTTCAATAGAGCTGCAGATCTTACAAAGCCTTATCAGAATCAACAGCTACCCATTAGAGTGCCTCTGAGGTCAAGTATGCTAACAAGAAATTCTCGGCAGTCAGAAGTACTCAATGGGAATGAACATTTAAGGTATGGATTTAATAGGCCTTATGCTGCTGGTGGAAAGAAGTTGGCTTTACCAAATGGCCCAGGTGTAACTTCCACTTTGGGTTATAGGATGGTTCATCCCTCTCTACTGAAATCTGGCCGACCTCCGTTTTCTGGGACTATCACAGTTGATGGTAATAAAAATTCACCGGCTGACACATGTATAGAGGAAGATGCTGCACTTGTGGCTAAGGACAGAGCTAAGGATAAGGACCAAGAACTAATTGACAATGATAGTTATAGAACAGAAAATGACCAGACCATGAAGCATGATGCTAAAATTAGATACCTGGGTGATGATGTGGATGACATTTCATTGTCTTCTCTGTCATCTTCTGATAAGAATGATTTAAGTGAAGACTTCAGTGATGATTTTATAGATATAGAAGATTCCAACAGAACTAGAGTAACTCCAGAGGAAATTTCTCTCAAAGAAGAAAAGTGTGACAATGTACCACCAAAGGATATATATGATTCCCCCAAGGAAAATGAAAAATCCTTCAGTAAAACTGATGAGTGGATAGATATAAGTGTCTCTGGTAAATATTAATGTCCTTATTTTTTTTTGCTTTCTCCTAGATAATAGAACTGAATTTCCACTTAGGATTATCTTCTGATTAATACCAGGATACTAACAATTTCATGGAAGGATGGATCTAGACAAAATTAGAATGGGGCAACATTTACCTTCCTTGTGGCTTTTGTCCCTTGTTCTATTTTTCATGCTAAAAGAGCATCCATAAAAATATTCATTCCCTTATGGTATTTTACCTTTGCTCTTCTTTGTCACACACAGGCTTATTCCTGCTTGCTTCAAAATTATTTTTTTTCCCTGCTTCCTCCAATCAGTGGCAGCCTGTTTTAAACCATCTCTTCCTTTAGGGTAGTAGATCACTACTATTTGTTAAGAGTAAAGCTGTACCAAAGGGTAAATGGACTAATACAGGTTATGTCCAATCTAATGAATTTTTTTATCCTAGGCAATTTTCATTTTTTTAAAGGAAGAGTTAGATTTCTTGCTTAGTAGACTTAATAGTTAAACTTTCAGAGGAGCTTTATTTTTTTAATTGAGGAGAGTGAGATAGCACCTGTTAAACATTTCTTCTTATACTTGGTAATCCTGGTGCTAAATACTGGAGAAAATATATCTCTGTGCCCATCTGTCCTGAAAAAGGAACAACTGATGGTTTGGGTATAGGCATGAAGTCTGGTTGAGGGACTAGGCCGTCCCTGGAGATATGCATAAACCCTTGACTGCCTGAGGGTCTTCTAGTTAGGAGTGACTGCTGGAGCTAGTTATTTCCTTATAAGGAGTCAACTGCAAGGTTAAATGATACACACAGAGTAAAGAGTTTCCTGGGCAGTGCTTAAAAATAAATATCTTAGGAAATATTCAAAGAATATGAGGCTTTATGTACATTTCTAGAAATATTGCAGAAGTGAAAGATGGCTCAATGAATTTTCTTTATTGGGAAATATTTCAGTAGGTTATTTTTAAGATTTTGCATCTTGATTTTTTTATTGTTTAGATTTAGAAGATGCTAGTTATGAATACCTTTTTGCCGACTTTTTTGCTATAATATATCAAATTATTAAAGCTTATATTTTTTGAACCTGAGAAATAATTATATTTTTGTGAATTAATAACTTTTTTTTCCCTCTCTTTTAAAAAATAAACTGAAGACAGGAGTGAATGTTCAAAACATGCTTCTGGAAACAACTTGATTTCACCAGATACAGATTACAGAGCTGGTTCTTCATTTGAACTCTCTCCATCTGATAGCTCTGATGGAACGTACATGTGGGATGAAGAGGGCTTGGAGCCCATTGGAAATGTCCACCCAGTTGGGAGCTATGAGTCCTCTGAGATGAACAGCATAGTATGTATGGATTTATATACCATTTTGGAAAATTTTGTTTCCTTTGCTATAGAGAGACTTGGGATATTGATTGAATTTTTTAAGTTTATGAACTAACTTTCCTAGTTTGAGAAATGGGTATTCATATCTCTTAAAAGCCTACAAAACATCTGGTCTTAATACATAATAAAGCATATATTTGTATAATATAGCACGAGTTAAATATGTTCTCATACACACATATTCATAATATAGTTGACCCTTGAATAACATGGGTTCGAACTGCGAGGGTCCACTTATATGTGAATCTTTTTCAATAGTAAAAATACTACAGTACTACAGTCTGTGGTTGGTTGAATTTGCGGATGTGGAAATGCGGGTATGGAGGAACAGCGTATATATAGAGGGCTGATTGTAAGTTAAACATGGATTTTCGACTGTGTGGAGGGTCAGCACCTCTAACCCCATGTTGTTCAAAGGTCAGCTGTATGTAAATAAATACACATATATTCATATGGACACACTGTACTGTTCAGGTTAAGCTAGGCTAGTGGTTCTCAGTAGGGGAAGGCAATGTCTGGAGACATTTTTGGTTGTCACATTGAGGGATGCTGCTGGCAACTAATGGGTAGACACCAGGATACTGCTTAACATCCTGTAATGCACAGGATAGCACCCACAACAAAGATTTATCCAGCCCAAGATGTAAATAGTGCTGCTGATGAGAAATCCTGGGCTAGGCTGTGCTGAGGTAACATTCTCAGTGCCAACTCTCAGTGACTTAACACAATAGAAGTTTATTTTTTACTCTTAAAATGTCTGTTGTAGGTCTGGACAACTCTCTAGGGCAACTGTCTTCAGTGTTCCAAGCTGCTTTGATCTTGGGGCTCTTTTGAGACCCTTTGTCACCCTGGTAACAAGGATCTCAAACATGCGGTTACTGCCCGAGGGTCTCACACATGCAGTTACTGCTGTGGCCTGCAGGTGGCATATGGCACTTTTACTCACAACATACTGACCGGAACTAATCTTATGTACTGAGTGGGCAGGAAGTGTAATTTTCCTGTATGCCTGGTAGGCAAGGGCACCAGATATGAATGAGCACTAGAGGACCTACCATATATTTATACATGCATATTTTAAGAAAAATTGCAAGTAATGTGGATTATATGCCATGTGAGTAAAGTATAGTTGGTGTGATTAAAGTTATTCCCTGTGGTTACTGAGTATATAAAATCAATTTTCCTGTAGTTGTATGGGAAATTGGTAGTCTTTGTGGATATATTAAATTCCAGGTAGACTTCAGGTGATGTAATTTTCACAGGTTTATTCATATAAACCTGTGACTTGGAAAAAATAAACGTTGTTACCAGAGGCTTGTTAAATTGCACAGACATGGAGAGGACACGTCCTTAATTTAGAGGCAGCATCTCTTATTTCGTTAGATAAAGGAAGTTCAGAAAAGATTACAGTTTAGGGCCTTATGTGCTCTCTTACTAGGACTTCTTAAGCGAATATGATTGAAGTTGAAATGACCATTGTGTCCAGTAGATGGCAGCAGTCAGCGCCCAGTACCTGACATTTCTGACAGTTCACTGTTCTTGTAACATAAATGATGAAATAGCCTCTGGAAGACTTCAGTACACATCTGAATTGACCATTAGTCTCTAAGATCCATGAATTTCCTCCTTGAACATTTGGCTTGTGTATATGGGATGGGAGACTACAAAAGTGTTCATTCTGTGCTTTGGAACGGAATGGTGTCTGTGTGTCATTCTCTTCGGATCTAAGAGGAAGATAGTCTGAGAAAGGATGGAGAATTGATGGTAAAAGTTGAAAAGAGTGTGTTAAGATCTACTGTGATAGTGGATTTACCATTTATGCTCTAAAATTCTATCAACTGTTTGCTTTTTTCTATTTTAAATTAATTTTGTTACATGTGTACCTGTTTAGAATTGTTTCCTTGGTGATTTGGACTTTCAGTCATTGTTTAGTGATCCTCTCTAACCCTCATGCTTTTTGTCTTAAGGCCTCTTTTTTTTCAGAATTAGTATATTTTACCAGTTTTATTTATATATTTTCTATCCTTTCACTATCAGCTCTTTTGATATATAACAAATAGGTTATTATTTTTTAAAAAATGCAATGTCTTTTGCTTTTAACTGGTGAGTTTGGTCCTTTATGTTTGCATTTATTGATATACTTGGAATTAACTGTGTTATCTTATATTTTTATTTAAATTATCTCACTTTTTCTGTTTCTTCTTTCTCCTTTTTCTAAAATAGTATATCTAACTTACCCCAAAAGAACTTTAGCCTGTTTTCATTTTCCTTTGTCTCTCCATTGCCTCCTTTGTCTCACCAAAGACATTTCCTAATCTTGTGTCCTCCACAAGCACCACTATGGTTGTTCTTTACAACAGTGCTCATTCCGGTCCAGGTTGAGGTTAGGAGCCTTCACTACAATGTGAGTCAGCTTTGTCCACAACTAACAGTTTCGTTGAAATCCATTGTTTAGTTCAGCTGACTTTCTCTTTGAAGAAAGCAGTGTGTTGATGCAGTCTGGTGCAAGCTCCTTATCTTGTCATAGGTCCTAACAGTTGTAGACGGACTACTTTGCATAACACTTGTCTAGAATCTAGGCTATTTTTTTTTTTTTTTTGCTTAAATATTGACAGTGGTTTGTTGAGGTATAATTTAAATACAATAAAATGTACAAGTCTTTTGCATATAGCAAAGGGAATTTTGGAAATGTGTGTACTTGTTTAACAATCATCCACATTTATGATATAGAATATTTCCAGCACACCAGAATATTTCTTGTGCTCTTCAGTCATTCTGTTACCCCACCCCAGGAGCAACCACTGTTCTGATTTCAATTGCTTTAGCTTAGTTTTGCCTATTCCTGAATTCAATATGAGTAGAATTATAGACATGTGTTATTTATATCTGGCTTCTTCCAATAAATGTTATATGCATATTTGTTAGTTGTTGTTTGCTCATTCTTCTTGTTACATAATAATCCATTGTGTGAATATATTATAAGTTATTTTATTCTGCTATTGATGGACATTTATATTGTATCTGGTTTTGGGCTACTGCTTCTGCTGTGAAGATTTTGCAACATGTTTTTTGGTGAACATTTATGCATTTCTGTTCACAAAATATGTAGGAGAGGAATTGCTGGATTATAGTGTATACTTATGTCTATAGCTTTAGATGCTTTCAGTTTTCCAAAGTGGTTGTATCAGTTTAAACTCTCACTAGCAGTAAATAAGCATTCCAGAAATTCCACTTTCTAGTTTATACTTTATGTTGTCTGGTTTTTTTTTGCATTTTTGCTATTCTGGTGGGGGCATAGTAGTATTGCATTGAGATTTTTGTCCTGTGGTTTGTGGTAACTACTTGTTTGCCATTAGTTTATACTCTTCTGTGAAGTGCCTTCTGTTGGGCTTTATGTATTTTCTCTTAATTGGTTTGTAAAAATCCTTTATATATTTTGGATATAAATTTTATATATATACACACACATATACACATATGTGTATACATTTTTATATATATGGATTGCTTTTAAAACCTTTTAATAGTGTCTTTTGATGAGTAGAATTTAACAATCTAACATTTTTCTTTATTATTAGCACTTTTTGCACTGTGAGAATTTTTTGTCTACTCTAAAGTTATGAAGGTATATTCCAATGTTTATTTTATTTTATTTATTTATTTTTGCGGTACGCGGGCCTCTCACTGTTATGGCCTCTCCCGTTGTGGAGCACAGGCTCTGGATGCACAGGCTCAGTGGCCATGGCTCACGGGCCCAGCCGCTCCGCGGCATGTGGGATCTTCCCAGACCGGGGCACGAACCCATGTCCCCTGCATCGGCAGGCGGACTCTCAACCACTGTACCACCAGGGAAGCCCCAACCTTTTCCTTTTTTTATTTTGTTTCGTGTCCTTGTGCTGGAACAAATCTTAGCTGTGAATATCTATGACTGCTGAGTCCTGTGAGTCCTTCTTGTGAACCATCTAACCCGGGGGTGGTCTTGAGGACTCTGACATAGGTACTGATTCGAAGTTATCTTTGTTTGCTGCAGTAAGTAAATTTTTAATTTATCATCTTTTATATTTTTATAATAATCCTTGGAAGTAGCTATGGACCAGTTACTAACTCTTGCTTCAGATTTGGATGAGTTTAGATGCGTTGAGTAAACTGATATTGATAGGTTGGGAACTAGCTTGCTGACTGTTGTACTCTCAGTCTGGTATTCTTGTTTTTCAGCCTTATATCTACTCAGGATAACTGAGCATTTTAAAACTCAGGAAACTTTTAGTCGACATTTAACTTTTTTGAACATGAAGTACAGCATTTTTTTGTTAGTAAATATTGTCCGAATCATATTGTATGTGAACAATTAGAGGCAAAAACATTTTCCACTGTTGTACAGCGAATTGCAACCCTCTTTGCTGTGGTGCTGTGACCAATATAAGAGCTCTCATTGCAGAGGAATTGAATTACAATGTCACAATGACTGATTTCCTAACACTGATACATTTAGGGATTGATAATTTTAAATCATCACATGGAGTGCTTTTGTTTTTGGAAGGATTTTTATGGAAGGCTAAAGAAGTGGTTGAACCAGATTTTCCCTGAAAGTGTCTAGCTTTATTTTTCTATTTTATCACCCTTGACTTATGTTCACGTAGTAGGCAGGTTTAACCTTATCATTTAAATAGAACCTTTTTTACTTTGAAATGTAGATTCAAATTCTTGCTTGAATGCTTTTGACACATCAGTAAGTAGTTATGCCTCATGATGCTAACATGTTTTATTACATATTTTTTTACCTTTTTTTACTAAGGCAACAGCTGGCTAAATTTGGGTTTCTACCTTCGTGGCTGACGTTGCTAGACTTTATTGAGACTTAAATGTATGCTGAATATCATAATATTCTTAGCAGTAATTTATGTGGGAGTAGGACTCCCATAGGTTTTTTTGCACTGAATTTTGGAATTTCCTGTGGTCTAGAAATGTAGCAGAGGAATACTAGAATATCAAATTTGGTTTTTATTTTTCGTATTTAGTTTTATTGGCTTTAATTTCTGTTTCGTGTTTCTTTGGGGTATATTAACAGGGACCAGCAAGCTACAGCCTTGAGGCTGCCCACCCTTTTTTTTTTTTTTTTGCCGTACACGGGCCTCTCACTGTTGTGGCCTCTCCCGTTGCGGAGCACAGGCTCTGGACGCGCAGGCTCAGCGGCCATGGCTCACGGGCCTAGCCGCTCCGCGGCATGTGGGATCCTCCCGGACCGGGGCATGAACCCGTGTCCCCTGCATCGGCAGGTGGACTCTCAACCACTGCGCCACTAGGGAAGCCCCACCCATTTTTGTAAGTAAATTTATGTATATGTAAAGTTTAATTTACATGTAGTCTGTGGCTGCTTTCATGCTATTGTGGCAGTATTGAGTAGTTACAACAGAGACTATTGCACACAAACCTAAATATTTACTATCTGGGCTTTGAGAAGACGTTTGCTGACCCCTACATTAGAACACTGCAGATAATTTAAAAGATTCAGAAGTTAACTTTTTAAACCAATGAAAAATCTATGGAAAATTTTTAGGCATTTAGTTTTCTCTTGGTTGTCATTGCTACGCCGTTCTTCCTCTGACCCCCAGTGGAAGGTATCCATCAATCCATTTAACATATTTGAGTGACCATCATGTGCAGAGCACTGAGGATACAGTGATCAAGACAGCTGTAGGATCTGTTTTCAGGCTTATATTCTGTTAAGGCACATGTAGTTGAAATATTCAGCTAACTCATTAATTATCTTCAATCGATATGTGGAGAAAGTGCTACAAAGGAGAATTACAAAGTGTGAAAGTGTATTATTGGAAAACCTGGTCTGGTGTGAGTGTAAGGTAAGGCTTTTCCAGGAAATGATGTTTAGGCTTAGTTGGCCCAGGGATACAGTAGGTACAAAGGGAATATGTAATTGGAAGAATGTCAGGTGTTTTAGTAAACGGCATATGGAAATGCCTTGAAGTAGGAAGGGATCATGGAGTGTTTGGGGAAATATGAGAAGGCCAGTATGGCCTGAGCACTGACACAGAGGGGAGGAGTGGCAGGAGAGAGGAGGCTATTAGTATAGAGCTTTTATGGAGCACAAAGGGTTTGAATCTTTATCCTAAAAACTGAAGGGGAGCTGTTGGAGGACTTTAAGCTGGAAAGGGACATAAGTTGATTCACATTTTAAAAACGCTCTGTATAAAGATTGAATTAGGGGGATACCCTGGTGGCGCAGTGGTTAAGAATCCTTCTGCCAATGCAGGGGACACAGGTTCGAGCCCTGGTCCAGGAAGGTCCCACATGCCGCGGAGCACCTGGGCCCGTGTGCCACAGCTGCTTGGCCTGTGCTCTGGAGCCTGCAGGCCACAACTGCTGAGGCCTGTGCGCCTGGAGCCCGTGCTCCACAACAGGAGAGGCCACTGCAATGGGAGGCCCGTGCACCACAACAAAGAGTAGCCACGGCTAGAGAGAGCCCGCACACAGCCAGAAATGTAAATAAATAAATTAAAAAATGAATGATTGAGTTAGAAGAGAGAGAGAAAGTATGCTGGAAGCTGTCATTCAAGTGAGGGGTGGTAGTGGCTTGGGCTAAAGTGATGGCAGAGTGAAGATGTAGTGGGGTCAGCAATTTTGAAAACGAGTTTAGAGGGTACAGCTGATGAAATTCAGTTACTCATTGATGGTAGGGGAGAAAAGTGTCACCTCCTCCCATTTAGAAGTTATGATTAGTACTGTTGCTCTTATTCATTCTGCCAGAATCATCCTAAATTGTCAGTTTGACTTGTTATTCTCCTGATGATTTTCCCATTCCTTATAATGTCAAATGTAAACTCCTTGACTGGCTCTCCATGGTCTGTTCTCACTTTATACAGGTCTGTCTAGTTGCTTTTAATCTCCAGTTCCTACTACATGTCTTGAATATTGATATTTCTCTCTCTCATCACTCTTTTAGGTTTCTGGCACTAAATAAAGACTCAATACATACTTGTTGAGATGGGTGCCATGATATGCCATTTAATTGAAAATAAATGGAAACCCTTAAACTAAATATAATGCTTAATATTATTCAGTATTTTTCCATACACATTGTGACATAACCTATTTACAAAGTTTCTGAGGTACCACGTGTCATAATAGCAAGTTGCAAGTAACTAAAAATGTGACATTAGCATAGGTGTGATAGTGGAGGGACAGCTTACAGAAAGTTGAGTCCTAATATAGGTAAATGAAAATCTCAAACTGACATTAATATTTTCAGTATGCTCTGATACAGAATACAGAACTTGAATGCATAGAAGGGATCTAATCCAACTCATTTAACTATTTCACAGATAAGGGGACGGAATGATATGAGGAAACTAAATTTTTCTTAATTTCCTTTTTTTTTAGCTAGACTAGTGAATCTCCCATGTCCATTTAATTACTAGCATAGCTTCTTTTTTAGCCTGTTAATGTAACTTGTAGGTTTAAAAACAAAGTTTAAATTTATCACATATGGTTGTTGTGACCCTTTAAACATAATGTTTTTCTTCACTCTATATTGTTTCTTGTAGATTAAATCTGTTTAATATGAAGTTCAATTCAGTAATTATTTATTGAGCTTCTGCTACGTCTCAGGCATGCTGTTAAGTGCTGAAATTACTGAATATGAGTAAGGCTGTCTTTGTCCTTTATGAATTCAAAATCTAGTATGATAGGCAAATATAAATAGATAATCATAGTATAATTTTTAAGTGATATCGTGCATGCTGTGTTAGCATGTGTGTGATATACTAAGAGGAAGTGACATCTGAGTTGAGTTTTGAAAAATGGATACAAAGTTGACCAACTGGTCAAGGAAAAGGGAGGGTGAGCATTTTAGGTGTAAAGAATAGCATGTACAGTGACCTGGAGGGATCACAAAATCGTGATGTATGAGAGGAATATCTGCACACTAATAGTATAAATTGTGAAGTAGAGAGTAATTAGAGATGAAGCTGTGGAATTAATAAAGTGGAAAGGAAGAAAAATCTTGTATCTCAATTCAGGAAGACAACTGATGTTTACAAATCAGATTTTAGAATAAGACAGATATAATTTAAATATTATATCAATATCTATATTTCAGATCTTTATACACACTTCCTGTCTATGTACTGAGACCATGAGTAGAGGATTTTTTTCTGAGCATTTTTTCTTTTTTCATAAAAATGGAATTCTTGGACTGTCTAAACTCCTTCTGGGTCAAAGCCTGTGTTTCAGAGAAAATGTTAGTGAATTTAAAAGTAGTTTGTCTTATGGTTACCAAGAGAGAAAAGGTGGGGGAGGGGTAAATTGGGAGATTGGGATTGACATATGTACACTACTATATGTAAAATAACTAATGAAAACCTACTGTATAGCACAGGGAACTCTACTCAGTACAGTGTAATAACCTATATGGGAAACGAATCTAAAAAAGAGTGGATATATGTATATGTATAACTGGTTCACTTTGCTGTACAACAGAAACTAACACAACATTATAAATCAACTATACTCTGATAAAAATGAATTAAAAAAAATAAAAGTAGTTTGTTAAAGAAAAAAAAAAGAGTAATTAGTTCACTACCAGGTCCCTTTTACCTAGCATAGGACCTGGCATAGAGTAGATGCATAGTTTGTAATATTTATGAAGAAAATACTGAATTCTGTGAGTTGAATCAGATAGATGTTATAAACTAGTTATAGTTAGGACACTGAGGCTGAGGAGTTAAATGCCTTTTATGAATTTTAGGTGTTGTTGATGTTGCTGTTCTAACCTAAATGATTAGTCACTTCAGAACTGTTAATTTGTACCCCCATAGGAAACACCTTTATCAATTAAAGTAAGGTGTTTATATAGAATTCCTTTGCCTTTAGTCTTGCAGACTCCATTCATTTCCACAATCACTTTGGACAGTGCTTTATTCCCCTCACCTCCTTCAGTGAGGTTGTTTCATAAACTTAAAAAAAATATATGCATGCATTAAGATTTACTCTTTGTGCTATAAAGATCATTGAATTTTGACAAATGCTTAATGTCTTGTATCATAAAGAATAGTTTCATCATCCAAAAAATGTCCCCTATATTTTATGTGCTTATTCCTCCCTGCAGTGAACCCCTTGCAAACACTAATATATAGACCATCTCTATAATTTTGTCTTTTTAAGAATGTCATATAATTGAAATCATACAGCACATAGCTTTTTCATATTGGTTTCTTTCATTTAGCAATGTGAATTTAAGATACATCCGGGTCTTTCTGTGGCTTGCTACTTCATTTCTTTTTATTGGTGAATAATACTGCATTGTACCACAGTTTGTTTATCCATTCAGCTATCAAAGGACATGTTGGTTGCTTCATTTTTGGCCATTATGAATAAAGGTGCTATATATTCACATGCAGGTATTTATGTGGACAGGTGTTTTCAACTCATTGGGGAAGATACCAAAGAGTGCAAATGCTCAATCACGTGGTGAGACTGTTTAGCCTTGTAAGAAACTGCCAAACTGTTTTGCAAAGTAGCTGTACCATTTTGCATTTCCACTGGCAGTGAGTGAAAGTTCTAGGTCCTCTGTGTCCTCACCAGCAATTGTCAGTGCTTTGTGTTTTAGGCATCCTAATAGGTGTATAGTGGTATCCTGTTATGGTTTTAAATTTGCAATTCCCTAATGACAAATGATGTTGAGCATCTTTTCATATGCTTGTCATCTGTGTATCTTTAAGTGTCAGTTTGGATCTTTTGCCCATTTTAAAATTCATTTCTTACTGTTGAGTTTTAAGAGTTCTTTGTATATTTTGGATATGTCTTTTATCAGATACGTGTTTTGCATGTGTTTCCCAGCCTGTGCCTTGTCTTTTCATTCTCTTAAAAGTGTCCTTCACATATATACACTACCAAATGTAAAATAGATAGCTAGTGGGAAGCAGCCACATAGCACAGGGAGATCAGCTTGGTGCTTTGTGTCCACCTAGAGGGGTGGGATAGGGAGGGTGGGAGGGAGGGAGACGCAAGAGGGAGGAGATATGGGGATATATGGATATGTATAGCTGATTCACTTTGTTATAAAGCAGAAACTAACACACCATTGTAAAGCAATTATACTCCAATAAAGATGTAAAAAAAAAAGTGTCCTTTACAGACCAAACATTTTAATAAATTCCAACTTAATTTTTTCTTTCACAGATCAAGGTCATGTAGTTTTTCTACTTTGTTTTTCGACTTCAAGAAGTTTTATAGTATTGTATTTTACATTTTGGTCTGTGATCCATATTGAGTTAATTTTTGTGTAACACCTATGTTTGAGTTAATTTTTTTGCATAAACTTTTGTCTAAGATCCAGCACTATTTGTTGAGAAGACTATCCTTTCTGCATTAAATTGCTGTTGCTCTTTTGTCAGAATGTGTTGAGTGTATTTGTGTGGGTCTGCTTTTGAGCTCTCTGTTCTTTTTTGTTGATCTACATGTCTGTTCTTTTGCCAGTCACATTCTGTCTTGATTACTGTCTTGTTATGTCTTATAGTAAGTCTTATGTTGTATAACGAAGAATTCAGCTGGCTTTTGTTCCTAGTTCCTGCGTGGGAGCCTCTACATCTTTGGAATTTCCCAAGTGATAGGAGTGTTTTTGTTAACTGTGGGCCCTAATAGTTTATGCTAACAGGGCGGCTCAGGGTCAGGGTAGGCCATGCAAGAAAAACCAAACATGTGATTAGAGGGTTGGAGTGTTGAGCCCTCTGCTATTAGTCTGATCTCTGGGGAGCAGGGGAAGTGGGCTGGACATTGAGTTCAGTCGCGTGGCCAATGATTCAACCATGCATGCTTTTGTAATGAAACTACTATAAAAACTCTGGACACTGAATCTCAGGTGAACATCCCTAGTTAACCATACTTTCTGTATATGTTGCTGATCCGTGTGCCAAGGAGGTGACCTCTTCTGGCTCCATGGGGAGAGAACACAGAGGCTTTGCGTTTGGGACCATCCTAAGCTTTGCCCTATGTGTCTGTTCTTTTGGTTTGTCCTGATTGATACCATTTTGGCTATAATACAGCTTATCATAAAGTATATTGCTTTCCTGAGTTCTGTGAGTTGTTCTAGTGAATAACCTGAGGGAGTCATGGGAACCTCTGCATTTGTAGGCAGTTAGTAGGACATACAGGACCTGGGAACCCCTGAGCTTTTTTGGCCAGTGATGTCTGAATTAATGTCAGTCTTGTGGAAGACTGTGCCCTTAACCTGTGAAGTTTGTCCTAACTCTGGATCATTAGTGTCAAAAGTCCTTGTGGTTGGTGTCAGAAAAAGTTGAATATGCTAGATAACCCTGCCTCACTGAAGCTTGTGGGAAGAGAAAGGATGAAAGGACTGGGGATGAAGAAATTTTGATTCTTGAATGGCTATCTAGTTGCTCATGATATGAAACTGCAGCTGTGCTGCGATCCATTACTAAAGGCAAAAGTTATGGAATAGAATTTAGAAATGGTGGGAGACACAATCCCCAATGAGGTGGCTCACTGGTTACAGAAGGAAATGCAGAATAATAAGAAGCAAACTAAATATATAATGTGTTGGCTATTGTTACTTGTAATAGCTAAAGTGAAAGTAATATAGAGTGCTGGGGCTGATCCTGATGCTGGGCCAAGCTTAGATTTCAGTCAGTCTGATCTACCACTAATAGCTTTAAAGCCGCCCCTAATGAGAGAGATTATTCTAGGACAAAAGGCAGTACTGTTATGAACTCTGGTTACCAGGAAGGTGGTCCAGTTAGGGAGAGGGAAAACCCAAGAAACTACTGAAACCAGGGGTTATAGTGCCAAAGAGTAGTCTTATTTTGTGGATCTGTGTCATCAACTTCCTGAAGAACTTTTAGTAAAATGGATTGCAAGAGTGACTAATTTAGGGGTAGTATCTTTGGTTTAGAATGCTACAGAGTGGAAGAGAATGTTGGGTTGACATAAGACCCACAGCTCACTGTAGAACAATCACAAATGGCTGTCCATAGTAGGTTACCTGAGGGAGTGGGTAGCCTGGTGGACTGGATAAAACTTGCTGTAAAGTCTGTTTATCTGAGAAGAGAGACTGTGTTTCTTCTATAAATGAAGTGGAACACCATAGATGAAGAGTCTGTGCACTTCATAGCAAGCCATGCTGGACTGACGTGATGATTGTCCTATGAAGGTTATTTATCTACTGAATATGCCCCATAACTAGGTCATGGTATCTCTTGTGATTAAGAGGGCCCCTTTTACATGGGCACCTCATGAAACAGTACTGTTGTAAAACCAAGCAGCTGAGAAACGTTATTAGGTTTGTTGTCTCAGTTTCCCTTATCGATGTTAAAGATGAAAAAAAAGTCATTAACAAGAAAAGGGAGGAAAACAGAAGGGGAGAGCCAAGGGATTCATCCCATCGGGGTCGATGTTTATGAGAAATGTAGTGAATATATTGGACATTGATGAGGTTAAGACAAAGGTGTTAATGCAGCAGTGTTGAAGATTGAGTGTACCAATGGGAGCTAATGCTGGTTCTAGAACTTTAAAGGGGCCTCAGCAATACCACTGTATTTATCCCAGTTTGAAGGAATTTGAAAAGCTTAAAGGCAAAGGTGAAATTGAGAAACCTGACCTGGAATCACCTGGGACAATGGTCTGGCAGATTAGTCAAAATGAAGATTGACAGAAGGGATAGGATCCCTTGGCTCTTAACTCTTCCCCTCTGGGGACCTAAGGCCTTACGTATGTGAGTGGGTAAAATGGTCACCAGGTATAGAAGAGACCTTTCTGGGACTCCTTGACACAGACCCCCATGTACTTTGGTATCAAAATATGTTGATGAACATGTCTTAACTGGGGCCACTTTTAGACCGAGAGAAAATAGTAATGCATTGGTTGATGGGATTAAGATGAAAGTTCAAGTGAAAGTTTAAACAGGCTTTATGTGAAGTAGTTGGTCTTCTTAGCTGAATGTTTTATGGAAAAGGATATTATGCCCTATCTAGTATTGTGAAGCAAAACTGTTTGGTGAAATTTTAATAGAGGCTGTTAGGAATGCAAAGTTGATGGGATTATTGTCCTATAAAGGTCTGAGAATAATATTGTAATTTTCTGTAAGATGTTACAGAAAAACCCAAACGAACTTTTTGGCCAACCCAGTAATTCCACCACCACCAATATAATTCTTGAAAACAGCTTGAGGATTTTTTTCCTTTCTTTCTTTCTTTTTTTTTTTTTTTTTTCTATTTGAAATAGTTTCTCTCTGAATGGTTATTCCATGAACTTGATACACAGGTTTGTGTATATTATTTTACTTTTGATTTTTAGGGATTTGTTTAAGCATTATTTGCGATAGTAGAATATTGGAAACAACACAAACACCCAAATAACATTCATATTACATAAGAATAGCATATTATAGAGGCTAAGGTAGGGGAAGGAGTATGAAAATACAGATATTTGTTTAAAAGTTTTAAATTAATTTTTTATTATTTTATTTTTTAAGAAAAAGTAAGCAAATATGAATATATTTACCACCCCTCAGCTTCTAAACATATATATTATGCTTTTGCTATTACAACTAGTTCTTTAATAAATAGCCTTGTCTTTTTGTATTTTGGGGATAGATATATAGAATGGTGTGATATTGGATCAAAGGTTAAATGTACAATTAATTTTCTTAGAAATTTGAGCAATATTTTTTAATTTTCAAAAGCTCTTTTTTATTCTTGAGTGAAATTTCATTCAACATAAAATTAACCATTTTAAAGCGAACATTTCAGTGGCATTTTGTATATTTGCAATACTGTGCAACCACTACCTCTGTCTAGTTCCAAAACATTTCATCACCCATAAGTAAACTTTGTACTCACTTAAGTAGTTACTCCCCATTCACCTGTCCCCAGCCTCTGGAAACCATCAATCTGCTCTCTGTCTGTATGAATTTACCTATTTTGGATATTTCATATGTGGAATTATACAACATGTGACCTTTTGTGCCCAGATCTTTTACTTACCATAGTGTTTTTGCGGTTCTTCCACATTTTTGTAGCATGTTTCAGGAGTCCATTCCTTTTTAAAGCTGAATAATAGTCCATCATATGTACATTCCATTCATCCATTAATGGACATAGGACATACGGGCAGTTTCTACCTTTTTGCTGTTGTGGATAGTGCTGCTATGAACATGCATGTATATGTGTTTGTTTGAGTACCTGCTTTAAATTTTTGAGGTATATATACCTTGGAGTGAAATTGCTGGATTATGTAGTAATTCTGTGTTTAACTTTTTGAAGAGCTGCTGAACTGTTTTTTTTGTTTTTTTAATTGCAGCTGAATCATTTTACATTCCCACCAGCAATGTATAAGTCTTCCAGTTTTTCTACATACTTGATGACACTTGTTTACTGTCTTTTTTTTTTTTTTTTAGTCAACCTACTGGATATTAAGTGATATTCCATTGTGGTTTTGATTTACATTTCCCAAATGAATAATAATGTTGAGCATCTTTTCATGTGCTTGTTGGATATTTGTATATCTTCTTCAGATAAAGTCTATGTAAGTCCTTTGCCCACTTAAAAAATTGGATTATTTGTGGTTTTATGTATCTTGGATACTAGAGTCTTATTAGATATGATTTGCAAATATTTTCTTTCATTCTGTAGGTTGTCTTTTCACTTTATTGATAATGTCCTTTGTTGCACAAAAGCTTTTAATTTTGATGAATCCAAATTATTTTTTCTTTTATTCTGCTTTTGATGTCATACCTAAGAATTTATTGCCAAATGCAAAGTCATGAAGATTCAGGGTCTTTTGTGTTTCCACACAAATTTTAGAATTATTTCTTCTAGTTCTATGAAAAACGCCATTGGTATTTTGATAGAAGTTGCATTCAATCTGTAGATTGTCTTGGGTAGTATGATTATTTTAACAATATTAATTCTTCCAGTCCATGAGGACATATATCCTTCCATTCGTTTGTGTCATCTTCAATTTCTTTCATCATTGTCTTACAGTTTTCAGAGTAAAAGTCTTATTCCTATGTATTTTATTCTTTTTGATGCAGTTGTAAATGGGATTTTCTTAATTTCTCTTTCTGATAGTTTGTTGTTAGTGTATAGAAATGCAGCAGATTTCTGTATATTAATTTTATTTCCTGACACTTCAGTGAATTCATTTATTCTGTTTTTTGGTGGTGTCCTTAGAATTTTCTATATATAGTATCATGTCATCCTCAAACAGTGACAGTTTTAGTTCTTACTTTCCATTTATTATTTCTTTTTCTTGTCTGATTGCTGTGTCTAGGACTTCTAATACTATGTTGAATAAAAGTGGCAAGAGTGGGCATCTTTGTCTTGTTCCTGATCTTAGAGGAAATGCTTTCAACTTTTCACTACTGAGTATGATATAAGCTTTAGGCTTATCATATATGGCCTTTATTATAGTCTCTCTGTATCCACTTTCTGGAGAGTTTTTATCATAAATGGATGTTGAATTTTCTCAAAAGCTTTTTCTGTATCTATTGAGATGACCATATGGTTTTTATTCTTCAGTTTGTTAATGTGTTGTATCACACTGATTGATTTGCAGATATTGAACCATCTTTGCATCCCTGGGATAAATCCCACTTGATCAAGGTGTATGATCCTTTTAATGTATTGTTGAATTTGGTTTGCTAGTATTTTGTTGAGGATGTTTTCTTGTATTGCTATAAATTTCCTTCCTAGAACTGTTTTTGCTGCATTCCATAGATTTTGGAGCATTGTGTTTCCATTTTTCTCCAGTTTTTTTTTTCTTTCTTTCTTTTTTGATTTCTTCTGTGATCCAGTGTTTGTTTTGTAGCATATTCTTTAGCTTCCATGTGTTTGTGTCTTTTTCAGTTTTTTTTCTTGTAGTTGATTTCTAGTTGTCATAGTGTTGTGGTGGGAAAAATGCTTGATGTGATTTCAGTTTTCTTAAATTTGAGACTAGTTTTGTGGCCTAGTATATGATCTATCCTGGAGAATGTGTTATGTGCACTTGAAAAAAAAGTGTATTTTGCTCTTTTGGATGGAATGTCCTGTAGATAGCTATTAAGTTCAGTGAGTCTAACATGTTCTTTAAGGCCAGTGTTTCCTTATTGATTTTCTGTCTGGATGATCTGTCTGTTGATGCAAGTGGGGTCTTAAAGTCTTCTATTATTATTGTGTTACTGTCAGTTTCTCCTTTTGTGTTTGTTAATACTTATTTTATGTATTTAGGAGTTTTTCTCTTAAATTGTTTTACTTTCACCTCCAGAATTTTTATTTTTCATTCCTTTATGTTTTATATCTTCACTGATATTCTGTACTTGGTTAGATATACTTTGCCTGAGGTTTGCGCATATTTAAGATAGTTGATTTAAAACTTTTGTCTATTAAGTTCAGTGCTTGGGCTTCCTCAGGGATCATTTCTGTTAATTTTTATTTTTTTTCTGTGACTGGATGATACTTCCTTTGCATGTCCCTAAGGTTTTGTTGAAAACTAGTCATTTTAAATATTTTAATATAGCAACACTGGAAATCATATCCTTCATCTTCCTTAGGGTTTGTTTTTGTTAACTTTTTTAGGCTATAGCTGTTTTTTAAAAAAAATTTTTATTATTTATTTATTTATTTATTTATTTATAGTTGCACTGGGTCTTAGTTGCAGCATGCAGGATCTTTGTTGTGGCATGTGGACTCTTGTGGCATGTGGGCTTCTTAGTTGCGGAATGTGAACTCTTAGTTGCAGCATGCATGTGGGATTTAGTTCTCCAACCAGGGATTGAACCTGGGCCCCCTGTGTTGGGAGCATGGAGTCTTACCCACTGCACTACCAGGGAAGTGCCCCCTTTTTTTTTTTTTAGTGAATTTTCTAAACTATTTTTCCAAAGTCTCTCTTCTTGTCATGTGTGGTCTATGAAGTGTGTGTTACTTTAGCTTGTGTTTACTTAGTGTTTTATGCAGAGATTTCCTTGAATGCCAGATGGCAAATAAAAAGAAAGAAAAGAAAAAGGGAGAGAGGAAGAGTGAGAGGAAGAGGAAGGGAATAAGGGAAAGAAGAATAGAAGGAGGCAGAGAAAGAGCAAAGAATTAAAAGGAAGGATGATTAAAAGATCTTACAGTCAAAATTAAAAAAAAAAAAACCATTCAGTGTCTCTGTCTGCGTATTGGCTCTTTGTTGGGCCACTCCTTCAATCTTTAGCCTGACCATTTACAGTTCTACCCTTAGCCTTCACTTGCTACTTTTTCTGGGCCTAGAGATCAGCCAGAGGTGAAAACTTTGGGCTTTCTTAGGTCTTTACTGAGAATACATTCTGCCCTGGGCATTTTTGTGGCTTTCTAAATTCCCAACATACATGGCACTTTTTTTTTTTTTTTTTTTTTTTTTTTTTTTTTGCGGTATGCGGGCCTCTCACTGCTGTGGCCTCCCCCGTTGCGGAGCACAGGCTCCGGACGCGCAGGCTCCGGACGCGCAGGCTCAGCGGCCATGGCCCACGGGCCCAGCCGCTCCGCGGCATATGGGATCCTCCCAGACCGGGGCACGAACCCGTATCCCCTGCTTCGGCAGGCGGACTCTCAACCACTTGCGCCACCAGGGAGGCCCCTACATGGCACTTTTGAATTACCTAATTTCCCAAAGAAATTCTCTCCCCAGCCTTTTTTATCAGTCTTTTAGTATTCTGTTATATCAACTATAATCTTTTGCCCCAGGGTGATTGTGGATTGTTTGTTTCACTTACAGTGGTTTTGAGCAGTGCCCACAGCTTTTCTGCCTGAGTGAATTCCAAGTTGGGCAAAACAAAGAAAAGCACTTTGTGTTAGTCATTCAGGTAACCCCAGACAGGTTAGAGCGGACAAACACAGTATTTCTTGAATAAGTTTGCCACTGTGCCCTTTGGAACCAGGTAGCAGAGTCCCACACTGGGAACAAGGTCTACTTTAAGTCTGCAGTCAAGCAGGGGAGGGGCATATGGGAAAGGCCGGTCTCAATGATAATTGGAATGCAAATTATTACAGCAGTTCTGGGAAATGGTTTAGCAGCTTCTTATGAAGTTAAACATAAACTCACTATATCACCGAACAGTCCTACTCACTTGGGTATTTACTCTAGAGAAATGAAATCTTATATTCACACAAAAACCTGTACATGAATGTTCATAGTGGCTTTATTTATAATAACTAAAAACTGGAAAAACCAGTTTACTTCAGTGAGTAAATGGATGCACAAACTGTTACATCCATGCAATGGAATGCTATTCACTAGTAAAAAGTAATGAGTTAATGATATATTCAATGATTTAGATTAATCATAAAGGCATTCTGCTGAGTGAAATAAGCCAGTCCCAAAAGGTTACATAGTGTATGATTGCCGTTATGACATTCTTAAAAAACACAACTATAGTGATGGAGAACAGATCATTGTCTGCTAGGGGTGATGGGTGGGAGAGGGTGTAATTAAAACTGGATAGTACAAGGAAGTTTCTTTGGGTGAATAAATTGTTATGTGTCCTGATTATATTGGTGATTACACAAACTTATATGTGTTTTAAAATTCATAAACTGTATGCCAAAAGAAAAAATTAATTTTACTGCATGGTGATGAATACAAACTTGTGATGAAGTCCTTTATTTGCCAGAAACATTTAGGCTTTCTTCAATGTATTACTGAAGGAGAAACTCGTTAAGGAAGCACTGGCCCACCATCTCATAGTTCACTCTTTTTTAATGGAAAAGCATTCTCAGAGACCAAGGAAGTTCTGTGGCACTTCTGCTTATATGTGTTTAGTCAGGGTTTTAATTCCAATGAGATGTGTGGGAAGCCTCTGGAAGCCAGACAGTATACAGATTTATGTTTTCATTGTCATACTCCCGGCTAATGGCTGTGCTAGATCATCTCCCAGGTGTATGTGGATGTTGGCTCCCAACAAATGCAGGCTTGCCAGTGAGAGGAAAAGCCTGCCACCATCACAAACATGGAAGAGAAACACTTTCCCATGTTAAGCAGTCTCCATGCTTACATGGCTTCCTTTCTTCCTATAATAATGCACTTCCTAGGCTGTGTAAGTGACAGATTTCTACACTAGTGAAGAAAAATTATAATAATTTTTTTTCTTATCTCTTTGCCTGAATCATTTCTGAAAGGTCTGATAATATCTCTGATACAACTCTTCTCAAAATCTGATATTGGAGAAACAGAGACCTTCTATGGGAATGTGGGAAAAACTGTCTAAGACAGATATTAGAATCCAATCTTCTCAGTCAGCATTGTGTCTCTTGTCAAACTCATTATTCAACAACTTTCAGTTGTCATCTATGTGGTAGTGACTCCCACACCTCAACTTCACTCCCCTGTATATTTAGTTGTTTGGTGGACATGTCTTCTTGAAGGTGCAGCAGGCATGTCAAAACTGTCAGGTTCTAATATTATTTATTAATTTTTTAATCTCCTATCAGATCTGGTCATCCTTTTTCAGTACTTTATTTCAGTGAATGGTAATCACCCACCTGTTTCTAAATCCAGGAACCAAGGAGTCATTCATGGCTCTTTCTTTTCTTCTTAGTTAACTTTGGTTCTTTAGATCCTAACTCCTCTGTGTGTCTTATAATTGCTATTCTTTCATTGTCACTGACACTAATTAATATCAGGCTGCTGTCATATGTCACATGGATTCTGCAGTAGCTACAAAACTGCTTTTTTTCCCCCCATTTAAATCCATTGTCTACACTGTAACCAGAATAATGTTTCTTTAATGCAGATCTCAATTTGTCACTTCTTAAAGCTCAACAGTCATATCCCTGTCATTGAGATACAGTCCAAACTCCTTAACATGGCTGAAATAGTTGTTCATGATGTAGATATATTTCTGTCCCTTCCCCTTACACTCTGAGTGTTGTCTTAGTTCTAGCTACTGTAACAAAATACCGTAGGCTGAGTGGCTTGAACAGAGACATTTATTTTTTATGGTTTTGGAGTCTGGAAGTCCTAGATCAAGGTGTTGGCAGATTCAGTTCCTAGTGAAGGCCCTCTTCACCTTTTAACAGAACCCTCACATGGTGGGGAGAGAGATTGTGTGCTCTGGTCTCTTTTGCTTCCTCTAAGGACACTAATCCCATGATCGGGTCTCCACCAGATTCAGTTCCTAGTGAAGGCCCTCTTCACCTTTTAACAGAACCCTCACATGGTGGGGAGAGAGATTGTGTGCTCTGGTTTCTTTTGCTTCCTCTAAGGACACTAATCCCATGATCGGGTCTCCACCATCATGACCTTGTCTAAACCTAATTATCTCCCAAAGGCCATATTTCCAAATATCCTCATATTGAGGGTTAGAGCTTCAACATATGAATTTTGGGGGGGATGCACACACAAACATTCAGTCCATAACAAGTGTTAATGAGCTACTTGAAGTTATTTGAATAGAGCAGATCAGCATACTATGTCCTGTAAGTGAAATCTGACCAACCACCTGTTTTTTTCACAGTCTGCAAACTAAGAATGTTTTTTACACTTCCAGAGGTTACACTTTAAATGGTTATATAAGTACATACATAATATACTTGATTTTCTCTGTAGGCTTGCAAAATCTAAAATACTTCTCACCTTTTAAAAAAGTTTCTGCCAACGTTTGGAATAGATTATGCTTTTTGCCTCCTTGCCCTTACCATACTGTTTATGCAGAATATAGTCTCCTCCACGTTCTAGAGGCTGAATTTGTTGTTTCTTAGGTTGTCTTGACTTGAATTTGTTTTATTTAAACATTTTTTATTTTATTTTTTAAATTTTTAATTTTTTTGAACATCTTTATTGGAGTATAATTGCTTTACAATGGTGTGTTAGTTTCTGCTTTATAACAAAGTGAATCAGCTATACGTATACATATATCCCCATATCTCCTCCCTCTTGCGTCTCCCTCCCACCCTCCCTATCCCACCCCTCTAGGTGGTCACAAAGCAAGGATATAACTCCCTGTGCTATGTGGCTGCTTCCTACTAGCGATCTGTTTTACATTTGGTAGTGTATATATGTCCATGCCACTCTCTCACTTCATCCCAGCTTACCCTTCCCCCTCCCCACGTCCTCAAGTCCATTCTCTGCATCTGTGTCTTTATTCCTGTCCTGCCCCTAGGTTCATCAGAACCTTTTTTTTTTTTTTTAGATTCCATATATATGTGTTAGCATACGGTATTTGTTTTTCTCTGACTTCCCTCTCTATCACAGACTCTAGGTCTATCCACCTCACTACAAATAACTCAATTTCATTTCCTTTTATGGCTGAGTAATATTCCATTGTATATATGGGCCACATCTTCTTTATCCATTCATCTGTCGATGGACACTTAGGTTGCTTCCATGTCCTGGCTATTGTAAATAGAGCTGCAGTGGACATTGTGGTGCATGACTCTTTTTGAATTATGGTTTTCTCAGGGTATATGCACAGTAGTGGGATGGCTGGGTCATATGGTAGTTCTATTTTTAGTTTTCTAAGGAACCTCCATACTGTTCTCCATAGTGGCTGTATCAATTTACATTCCCACCAACAGTGCAAGAGGGTTCCCTTTTCTCCACACCCTCTCTAGCATTTATTGTTTGTAGATTTTTTGATGATGGCCATTCTGACTGGTGTGAGGTGATACCTCATTGTAGTTTTGATTTGCATTTCTCTAATGATTAGTGATGTTGAGCATCCTTTCGTGTGTTTGTTGGCCATCTGTATATCTTCTTTAGAGAAATGTGTATTTAGGTCTTCTGCCCATTTTTGGATTGGGTTGTTTGTTTTTTTGCTATTGAGCTGCATGAGCTGCTTGTAAATTTTTGAGATTAATCCTTTGTCGGTTGCTTCATTTGCAAATATTTTCTCCCATTCTGAGGGTTGTCTTTTCATCTTGTTTATGGTTTCCTTTGCTGTGCAAAAGCTTTTAAGTTTCATTAGGTCCCATTTGTTTATTTTTGTTTTTATTTCCATTTCTCTAGGAGGTGGGTTAAAAAAGATCTTGTTGTGATTTATGTCATGGAGTGTTCTGCCAATGTTTTCCTCTAAGAGTTTTATAGTGTTTGGCATTACGTTTAGATCTTTAATCCATTTTGAGTTTATTTTTGTGTATGGTGTTAGGGAGTGTTCTAATTTCATTCTTTTACATGTAGCTGTCCAGTTTTCCCAGCACCACTTATTGAAGAGGCTGTCTTTTCTCCATTGTATGTTCTTGCCTCCTTTATCAAAGATAAGGTGACCATATGTGTGTGGGTTTATCTCTGGTCTTTCTGTCCTGTTCCATTGATCTATATTTCTGTTTTTGTGCCAGTACCATACTGTCTTGATTACTGTAGCTTTGTAATATAGTCTGAACTCTGGGAGCCTGATTCCTCCAGCTCCGTTTTTCTTTCTCAAGATTGCTTTGGCTATTCGGGGTCTTTTGTGTTTCCATAGAAATTGTGAAATTTTTTGTTCTAGTTCTGTGAAAAATGCCGTTGGTAGTGTGATAGGGATTGCACTGAATCTGTAGATTGTGTTGGGTAGTATAGTCATTTTCACAATGTTGATTCTTCCAATCCAAGAACATGGTATATCTCTCCATCTATTTGTATCATCTTTAATTTCTTTCATCAGTATCTTACAGTTTTCTGCATACAGGTCTTTTGTCCCTTTAGGTAGGTTTATTCTTAGGTATTTTATTCTTTTTGTTGCAGTTGAATTTGTTTTAGATTGGCTCTGATTTGCCAAGATATATATCCATGTGATATACCCTCATGGCACTTGGGAATACCATACTGTGAAGGAATTGTCTGTTTGAGGGGAGACAAGTAAGCTTGGAGGGTTGTTGTGACTTTGTTAAATTAACATTTGTTAAGTAGAGCCCCAAGGTGTTGTTTGGTGAACCCCAATTCAACAAAAGAGAACAAGGGAAATAGAAATAGAGAAGTTTATTACTCTCAGGTCCTGGAGGAAGTACATGGCATGCCTGCAGGGGCCATATGGGAAAACGTGGCATGCCTCGAGGAGCCATACAAGGGCAAACAGAGTGGCAGGAACCTGGGGCACATGCTTTTATTATTAGGGTCCATGGCTGGAGTGCTTTTGGGTTCTTGGGCTAAGGCTTGATAGGGCAGTTCAAACCAAGAAGTGCAGGGTTTTGGTAAGCTCGGCGGTGGTCTTATCTAAGGTTTCACAAGGGGCAGTCCTTGGGAGGCAGGGGAGACTGTTGCTCACAAGGGCTGCTGGAGAAGTCCTGTTAGGAATTTACATTTGCTTCTGACTCTGGAAGTGTTATCTAGGGCAGGCCCCTGCAGACTTCTTGGTCACACAAAATGGATGCCAAGGCAGCAATATCATGGAGTAGTTTAGCAGACTCTCAAGATAGGGATTGTCTTTTTACATGAATATATCGTGTACCCAGAATTGTGCATTGCATATATTGGTTTTCATATGTGTTGAATTTTTGACGGTGTGTCTTGTGGTTGCCATATGGAGGCAGGATCAACTCCCTTCCTCCCAGATTTGTTCAGTGTCGAGAAAGATGGTGCCACACATGTATCAAGAGAATGTGAAAACATTTATTATTCACATAGTGAGACTTTCTGGGAACACCAGGACAGACACCCAAAGTAGTACACAATGGCTCGAGTGAAGAGGGGAGAGGCAGGTGGCTCTGGTTATTATTGTGGTTAGGGGATGGGCTGGGTTGAGGATTCCCACATGCAGGCTAGATTTGTGTGGTTTGAACTTCCTTGCTGTTGCTAAGAGAGGTTCACTTTTTTCAGTGTGAAGTTTTGCTTTCATTATAAAAGCAGTATGTCCTTATTACAAAATCAAAAAAAGTGTAACAAGTCAAAATCAAAAAGAATACAAAGAACATAAGCACATGTTGTCTCATATAGTGGAAAATAATAACAATTCTTTGGTTTATCACCATTCAGACATTTAAATGTATTTTTCAGCATTAAAGATGAAGTCATATTGTACATATATAATTGCTTCCCCACCCACCATTTTACAGAGCATCTTTCCATGTATCTAGATAAATTTCTGAAATATCATATATAATGATTTATTGATGAGTGTTAACTTGAAGCATAAATATGGATGGTTTCCCTTTTCTGTAACTGTTGCTAACTGTGTCCCCCTTCCTTTTCCATTGAGCTTTCTTAGTAACTTCTCAAAGTGATACAATTTTTTTTTACCACTTTTGAATTCATTAGAACAGGCACATTCCCATTCCCTAAGACTATGTTCTTAAATCTTTGTTATAAAATGAAACCTACAGAAAACCCTACAAAACATATGTAGAGTTTAGTTAGTTATTAAAACTTGAACACCTTTTTGGCAGTGGTGACAGTGCTCCTTTTGCTGACTGGTGCATCTCAGCAAGCCCTGCTTTGGACTTAGAAAATGAGGTTCTATTGCCTTTGATTCTTTGCTGTGTCTTTAGTTGTCAGATTTGGCCTGGGGTGCCCAACATCATCTTGTTTCAGGCATATTCATACAAATAGCCAAATTTTTTTAATTGAAGATATGATTTTAGGAGTAAAATTATATAAGTTATAATACTTATTGCAGAAAATGAGAAAATACAGGTCCTCTAAGCAAAAAAAAAAAAAAAAAAAAAGAAGAAAAAGAAAAATCTCATAATCCTAAAATAGTTAACCTGTGTTTTGGTTTTCTTCTAAGTTTTTTCCAATGCATATTATACAATGTTTTTTTTCATGAAATGGATAATTCTGTACATGCTGTTTTAGAGACGTGATTTTTTTTTTTCCAGTTAACATGTAGGCCTTTTCAGTGGAAGAAATGTATCTTTTATTTTAAGATGAAAAACATCTTGTGTTCATACTGATACTTCCCACTTATACTCAGGAACATAGCATAGAATTTTTACTTAATTTCATTGTTTTTTACGTCTTTATTTTCTTTTTCCTAAGATGAGAATCCATTTTTCAGCAAATACCAATATACACAAGTCTCAGAATAACAACACCATTATTGCCATCTGTAATGTAATTACTGAAAATAGTTTGAGGATTTTTTCCCCCACTTGAAATAGTTTCCCTCTGAGTGTTATACCATCAACTTGATATACAGATTCATTTATTTCAATTTAATGTTGACATATAGGGATTCGTTGAAACATTATTTGTAAGAGCAAAAGATTGGAAACAAACTAGTCCGTATTTTTCCCCAATTAACATCTTTCTATGTCTGTAAATATATTTTTATTATCTTTTTTTAAGAACAACATCATATTCTGTTGTATGACTATATCATACTTCCTGTTTAACCATTTTTCTGTTGTTGGACATTTACCTCATTTCTACTTTTTTTGCTATTCTGTCCAATGCTACAATCACCACACTTATACATATATTTTTTGCATTTGTCTGTTTCTAAGGGATAAATTATTAGGAGGGAAGACTTTGCCTTTTTAAAAAAGGTTTTAGCTAAATTTTAACAAATTGGCCTCCAGATGGTTTGTATGAATACTAGATTCCTCTAAATCATGATAAATCCACATTGGTGTGGTAGCATTCTTTCCTACATTGTATTTATTGGCCGTTTTTCTATCTGTTTATTTTCTATTTATTTTGTGAATTGTCCATTATGGCCTTTGCCAGTTTTTTTTTTTCCATATTCATTTTTTTCCTTGATTGTTTTTTTTAGGAAGACTGTTTTAAGAACAGAAAACATTTCATAATGGAAAGAGGTTCTGCGAAATACCTTTTTCTTATGCCAAGGTTAAATAATTATGCAGTTTTTTTGTTCATTTTAAATAATCATAATTTAAATAATAACAATTATTCCAATTACTCTTAGTTCTCAGTGGACCCTGGAAGGAAGGCCCAACACAAAATTGAAAAGATTTGTGTGGAATATCCAATATAGGGAACACTTCTAATTTTATTCATATTATCTGTAATAAAGTAGATATTCCCCTTCTGTGAGTGTTTTTCAAGGTCATAATCTCTCAGCCCCATTTAAAGATTTGTGAATTTGTGATCTTTTTACTTGTATATACTAAGGCAAGATCAGTTTTTGGATTGGAGGGATTCACTAGTGGGCTATAGGTCAAACTGAGTTCATTACCTTAAACTTAGTTTTTGTTTATTTAGTTATTTAGACTTCCGAATAAGAGTCTTCTAAAGCAAAACAGTACTTTTCTAAGGATAGATAATAGCTAACAAGATTGCAAATAGAACCCAGGAGGGACTGCTTATAACCAATTTGAGTAGTCCAGTCCTACTGTAGAGAAAGAACAAATTAAGATAAACCAAGGAAGTAGTAGTGGTGCTGAAAGTAGTAGTAGAAGCGGTTTTTGGCTCAGGAAAGGAAATGTAATAATGACATCATTAAAAACTCACTTCATTAATTTACATAAGTAGTCAGATCCCTAGAGATAATAAAATACCACCTCGCACACCAAATATGAATACATCCTGTGAGATTGTTTACCATTTTTGATTATTCGTGGTATCAGGGAAGTTGTTAAAAGCGTGGACTCAGGAGATTGACCTTCTTTTGTTCACATTCTGTTTTGGCCAGGGATTTAGATTTTCTGTGCATTAGTTTCATCATGTATAATATGGAGATTATACTAGTCACTAAATCATAGTGAAGACTAAAGAAATCAATTAATATCTGTGAAGTGCTTAGAACAATATCTTGCAGATAGTGAGCACTGTGTAAGTTTTTAAAAATACAAATAAAAATTACTGGTGGGAAAGAAGACTAGGAAAAGGATGTTACAAATAGCTTAACCAAGTAAACCAGTTGAATCTATTTTTTAAAAAATTTTATCTTTAAAATCTATTCTTAACCACATAAACATTGAGTAAAATAAGATTCTCATATAGTGATGTTCAAAAATAATGATTACACTGAGCTAGGTTATAGCATTTTTTCTGCTTTTGTTTACAGGATATTCTGAATAATCTTGAATCATGTGACCTTGAGGATGATGACCTTATGCTTGATGTGGATCTGCCTGAGGATGCACCTCTTGAGAATGGTAGGGGGGACAATATTGAACCTTCAGAAGTATATAGTTGCGCTACTTGACTATATCCAATTTGGTATTTGTTATTTACAGACTTCCTTATCTCTATGGTGGTAGCCTTTTCAGGCTGAGAATTTATCTTAAGTGAGGTTAAACAGGTTCATTTGCAAAATTATTTAAATGTTTAAAACCTGACTTTGTAGGTCTTAGGTATAACTCTGTATGATCCAATAAGATTGTATACCTAAATCCTAAAGTATCTGGTAGATAGGATTTGTCCTTTTTTCCCTTTGTCTTATCCAATTTTTTATTCCTTTGTCTCATTTTGATTTTAAGAAAATATAAATTTAGAGAAAAAGATATCATTTGACTTGTAAAACAGCAGCAAAAACCATTAAGTTAATAAATACTTTTAAAAAATCAATTCTGGGAAAATGGCGACCTGAATGAATCATTCTATCCTTTTTACTCTTAAATCTGGTCTGTCTTCGTCTCTGGATCCCAGTAACTGCTGGAGTGGGGCTTTAGATAATCCATGTGCAAGAGGGGCCTAGGTGCTCTTGCCCCCACTGCCATAGCATTTGAAGCATTTTCTGTCTTAAAGACTTGTCAGGAACCAGAGACCAGCCTAGAAATCCTCTGGGGCAAGGGTTGAAATGAGGATCCTCCTGGAAGAAGAATCTCAGAGAGCTGTGGATTCCCTGTTAGTCAACATTTGCCAGGTTTCTTAGGCCTTCCAGGGGCCAGGGATGAACGAAAAAGGGTAGTGAAGTCCTTTTTATACATGATGCTAGAAAAATGCAAGGATATTTCAGAGAGGGTGGTTGGTTGTTCTAGTGCTTCATCGAGGTACAAGGAGCCTGCTTGCTGTTCAGTTTTGTCATATTGGTCAGGGGTTTTTTGTTTGTTTTTTCTTTTCCCCTGCTGCCAGGATGCTGTATAATAATCACTCTTAGAATCTCAGTGGCTTTCAAAATAAACATTTATTTTTCTCATTCATGGATCTTTGTATTAGCTGGGTCAGCTCAGGCTGTGGGACTGAGTTCAGGTCTACTCCTTGCTTCTTCATTTTGAAACCAGGACTCCTTGGAGCAGATTGTGCTCATGGCAGATGGCAGAAGGACAACAGGGTGAGGAGAAACATGCATATAGTACCTCTTAAAGTCTTCACTTAGAACCAGCACACTGGTATTCTAACCACATTCTGTTGGCCAAAGCAAGTTACATGGCCAACCCTAAGACCAGTATACTGGGAAGTATACTCTATTCACAGTGTGAATCTCTGCTGCAGAGGACATTGGATGTATAAGTCTATTGAAGGACAGAGTGTAGAGCTGAGAACAGTATCTACTCTACCACAGGGATAGAGACTGTTGCATCTTCTTGTGGTTCTGCTGTTACTTGGGATACTCTAGCAATCAGTGCTGAGTTGTAGTCAACTGAGAAAGAAAAATCACAGCCAGTACCCAGGAAGAGGAGCAGGGAAAACACAGAACTCCCGGGATTAGAGTGGCCGAAAGAGATAATAATGAGAGCACTTAGAGAGATTCAATTGCAGCACAATACTTTCTGGAGCTTATTATAAAAGAAGATTTCCCAACAAAACAGTTCAATCGATGACAGAAAGCATAGTTGAAATCAGAATTAGTGGCCTGGAAGATCAAGTGGAAAAGTATTTTAGAGCACAGAAGAAAAACATAAACCATTAATGATTATTAGGGAAAAAATAATGAGACTTTATGATCCAGGAGATTTAATGTGAAGTTTTAAGGGCTGGTAGTGAGGAATGAAGGATTTACCTCTGTGGAATAAATTATCTAATGCATTTTACTTTGACAGAACTATAACAACTTCTCTTTGGAAACCTTAGCTAAACCAGGAAGTAGAGAGATGACATTGGTCTTAGAGCCTGCCTCATCTTTAGAGCACAACAAAAAGTTATCCATATATTAGGTAAAAGTAGAATCACAAGGCAATTTAAAGTTTCTGAGGTCTTGGTTGGGGACTTGTGAAAAGTAGGAGGGAACTCCTGAGGTATAACATCTCACATATATTATGGATTTTCCTAGGAGAAGGCAAACAAGTATTGATTATTTTGAGCTAATTGAACACTGAAGAAAGCAGAACCTGGATCTAAAATATGTAGCCTTCAGAGGCACCAAAGATAAAACAGTATTTAGATTTGGTACTACTGGAAAGGAGGGAATGACTATTCTCTTTATAGGTCTGAGGTCCTGAATGACTATACCCACTGCCGCTGAGTTTTTTTATTGGCAGGATAGGAATGTTACAAGGACTAGTACAAGGTTTAAGGAGTCTTTTAATATACTCAGACTATTGGTTTTAGTTCTCTTTAGCTTCTGGTTTTTGAAGCTACTGTGCAAATTTGGGTAGAGTTTTGGATGGATCACTCTGGATTTTATGGGTTCACCACTAATTCTGCCAATATCAGTGGAATTTTTGTCAACAAGAAGACTGGCACCTTGTTGAGATCTTTAGTTTGGGTTTGATTTGGACACAAGTTTACTGTGACTTTATTATGAATAGGGAAGTCATCTGGGATTTCAAGGAAGAGGCCATGAAGAGAATATTTATCTGGCAATTGCATTTGTGTACCTATTAAGGTAGCATATGTGGTAGCACAGACAAGGAAAGAATGTTGGTCAAATGTTTCTTGGACAGTTATGGGCTAGGACTTGGGAGCTGTCTGAGTTATTGGAGATAGCTACACTGGGTGGTTTAGTGACACTGAGGGGGATGTTATATAATAGTCACAGGGTTTAAAGTTGTTATTATAGTGCCTATATCAATAATATATTTGCAAGGTTGTCCTTTACTGTTTCGAAAATTTTATCTTTGAGTTTAAGGGTAAAACCTGAAATTGGGTGCTTGATTTTTCCCTCAGAACACTTTGACTAATCACCCACTTATTTTTTCTCTTTTATTTCTTAGGCAATGCAAGACAGTTTTTCAGTGCCCTGCTATTTATCTATAAGTGTATCAAGAGACTCCTTTCTCCAGTGTTTAATTTACTGGGGTGGAGGCATCTCATTATATGTGAAGGACATCATTTTATTCTGAGTCTTACTCTGCTTTTTTCTAAGTCTCTTTCCAAGCACTGGAAGTCTGGCAAGTGAGGAGGGAGACGAGGTCACATCTCTTTCAGAATCTATTCCTGAATGCTATCTGATGGTATTAGTCTATCTGTGAAATCTCTAGTGGATTTATTCTTCCTTTGCTTACAGAACTGAATCAGAGCCCAGTGTACGTTCACAGAAAAGACTTTGTTGACAGCTTCTGAAAGTCCTTTTCTAACTTCTGATTTCCTCTGCAATTGATGGAGTTCAGGACACATGACCCCAAAATATGGCACCTTGGCATATTGAATATTTTAAGCTGAAGGAGTTTGAGAAAATGGCAGAAGCAGAAAAGTCACTGTGATTTCCTCCCCCTCTTGCCCATCTTCCCTGAAACAGGTCATAAAACCGTCATGTGAGAGGTGCCTTCCGCATACCTAAAGGAAAGGAGCATCCTTATCTCTGAAGACAAAGTTAGACCAAGAAGATCCTAACAAACAGACCTTGCTAAAGTTTCCCCCAGTTTACCACACTTAGACTCCTTAACCTGTCACATTCCTCCTTGACTGTCTACTCTTCATCAAGCCTAGCATAAAAATATACAGGTCTAACTGTTTCTTTGAGTCTTCATTTCCTCCTGAAGGCTCCCATGTCACATATTAAATAAATTTGTATGCTTTTCTCCCATTAATCTATCTTGTCAGTTTTATTTTCAGGCCCTAAGAGAGTTGAGAAAAACTTTTCCTTCTCTACACAATCGTGGGTTCTTAAGTCAACTTTAGGTTTTTCACACTGTGCTTTTTCTATTCTGTTTTTATGCACCTAGATTTCCTTCTAATGTATGAACTAATTGGTATAGATCTGGAGGCCCTGGATTATCAATTGCTAAAAGTATTCTAAATTCTTCTGGAAATTTCTCCCCGTCTTGTTTAGACCTTAGAAAGTCTGTAGCTATGGCTGTCAGCTCAGGATGAGACCAGAGCCAAGTCAACCTTAAGGGAATTTTCCATCTTCTGAAGGAAGGTTAACTAAGAGGTATAGAGTTTTTTAGGTTTCTGGTCAGCTTGAGGGGTAGGGAAAGAGGTTAAAGGGAGAGATGGGACGGACGGAAATTGAATATATAATGAGGGAAGAGGAATAAAAGGAAAAAGGACTTCAGATTTGAGTATCAATTTAGGAGGATCTAAAAAGAGAGACCATTTTCTTTTATATTTTTCTTTTACCTTGGTGAAGGAATCTCTTAAGGAAATTTTGGAATCTGAATTTCTTTTAGCGGACCAGTGGGTATTTGAGATTTGCTTGCTTTTTTTCTAAAGTGTCTCTCATATAAACAGTTTGGTTATACCAAAGGCATAATTGTATTGTTTTATTCTCTTGCTCAGAAACTTCTAATGGTCACTCATTGCCTACAGATTAAAGCCTAGCTTTTGGCACATTCATAGCATCATCCTTAGGTTTATGGAATTTCCATAGTATACATTTTCTTAGGTGTGATCTTTCTTCTACTCGTTCTGTTTTAAACTTTTCTCTGTTGAAAAAGATGTCTTTCTAATTACTTCCTGAATCCTACCCCATCAAATTATGGTGCCTATTAAATTGCACTTACTTCATGTTATTAATATATTTATTTCCTAAGGCCACTTTTTTGCTAAACATTTTATTGAGATATAGTCATATGAGGTCAGTAGTATTGTCCTTTACCACTTTCCAATTACTGTATTTTCTTCTGGAAATTTATCTTTCTTTTTCAGTACTAATGGCATTTAGTAATATCAACTTCATGATTTTTTTTTTTAACATGAGCTTTTCTCCTTTCAAGCCAAATTTCATTTTAAAAACTTTCTTGTTCAGATTGTAAAACCTCCTGCATGACACATTCTTTCCAGACTTTCTGATGTGTAATTTCTTCCTGCTATCTTCATAGCCAGTTGTTAGTCATAGATAGGAATACTACCTGTGTCAGCCATTATCTTCTTAGGACTTTAAGTTATTAGAAAGAATATAGGGTACATTTGGCGTCATATTTCGTTCCTTGTCAAATCAGAAGAAATGGGTATGATGAGTGTTAGACATAGGCATCTCCATATCCCATACCTTTCAGTTAGCTATGTTAGATTCTCTTTCCCTCATCACAGGGTAGAAGTCCTGAAAATTCTGTCTCCTACTCATAGTAAAATACCTACTAAAATCTGCCTTTTACTTTGGGAACTAGAAAGCACCTTCAGAAGGCGTTTATTTATTCTCTTTTCCTAAACTCATAATTAGGGTCAAATCTGGTGTGTAGATAGTTTTGATCAGCATATTGGTTAAAATTTTTTTTTTTTTTTTTGGCGGTACGCGGGCCTCTCACTGTCGTGGCCTCTCCCGTTGCGGAGCACAGGCTCTGGACGCGCAGGCCCAGCGGCCATGGCTCACGGGCCCAGCCGCTCCGCAGCATGCGGGATCCTCCCCGACCGGAGCACGAACCCGTATCCCCTGCATCGGCAGGCGGACTCTCAACCACTGTGCCACCAGGGAAGCCCTAAAATTTTTTTTGGAAAGCCTTTAGGTTTGCCTCATCCTTCCCTATGATATTACACATTCAGAAGGATTTATTTCCTTTCTTAGTCTGGTTTGTCCTGTTCCTTCATTGGCACTGGAAACTGGCTTTAAATTAACTCCATCTTGTAATTTTATTGGCTTTCCATTTTATTTTCTATGTTATTTCTTTCTCTCTGCCCTTAGTCTTTTCTAAGAAACCACCACTAATGTTATTTTGCATTCTCTTCTTAGTAACATTTTAAAGTGTATCAAAACATGATTGATGGGTACTGCAGTAGTAGTATAAGCAGGACCCTTCCTTCCTTCAGAGTCTTGGAGGAGACATTTTTCTGAGAGTTTAAGCCCCCCTCTGTCCCAGGTCTAACAATAGTGTTTTGTAGTCATGGAAAATATTTGTTTCCGGTGCCTGTTTGTCGTTATGCTGATGGTTGAGTTCATGTTTCAATGAAAGAGCTTTATTTGGAGCCTGTGTGTAGTACCAACAATCTTTAGTAAATACAAAAGCAGCACATCATTTTCTGCATTATAATTTCCCACAGCATTTAACCCCATCTCCTGACCTGTTTTCCTGGTTAGTGTGCTTCTTATTACTCTGAGTGCACTTTGTGGATGATATACTAATTATATATCAGATTCTTAATACAGAATTTCTTTTTTGGGGAGTGAATGGAATATTACCTGCGTGAATTAAGAGGAAATATGAATTCAGATTTAAAAGTAGGTATAGATTATCCCTCAGCTATACACAATTCCTTAACCTGAAGTAACATTTTAACGCCATGTAGAAATACTTAAGGAACTTAACTGAGTCTATGAGTATAATGTGAATGTCAACTAAAAGCATTTTTAAGCCTTCTTAGGATTATTTTTCAATTTATTTTTCTTTTGCCGTCTTATATTCTCCTCCTTACTTTTGAGGCATAATGATCACCATGCCTTTATTTACATAACAGTCTGGTTTTCTTTATTGAACTTTAAAAAAATATGTATATCTTAATTTATCCCAGTAAGATGATGAGAAATTGTTAGAAATAATTTCAAATGTAAGTCTTCTTTTAAAAATTTTTCTTAAAAAAATTTTTTTTAACTATAAAACCTATTGTTTTCTTCCCAAAATTGATTTCTCTAATGGAAATTTTCTAATAAAATTGCAATGTCTTTTATAACCTTATTTAAATTGTTACTCATATACAAGTAATGTGTTCACAGTGAGTTCAGTGTATATTAGAATTGAACATATACACTTTAACTATATCAGCCTTTTTTTTGGAGTGGGGAAGTTTGTTTTTATCTGGTATACTGTAATTAAACACTTGCCATGTATCAAATTCAGACTTAGGTTAAGTTAAAAAAATCATTTAAATAGTGAGTTTTGTTTTTTTTTTTAAATTGGGGAGGATTATGTTGATTTCTAAAGCTTTCTTATCACAAGGGATTCTGAACATGCAGGATTTGAACTTTCTCATGTAATAATTCTCAGACTAGAGAAACCTTTCCTGTTCCTGCCTTGGGTTAGTGTTTAGTTGTATTTTTAGTAACAGTCTTAACTCAGAGGCTATGTAAGCACTGAGTGAAGATGGAGTCACAGGGTAAACTGGGCTTGCTTCCCACAGGGAGGGCTGGGAGTTGAGCAGGAAGGAAGGCCTGTTTGTCAGTGCCTTGTATGCAACTATGTCTGAGTAGGCAGCAAGCGACACAATGCCTCCCTCGTACAAAGTAACTCTCTTAGTGAGTGCTCAGATATGTGAGGAAAAAGTGTTTGGGTAAGTGAAGGAGAAGCTTGGGGTGTTTCAAAGAAATTCTTTTCATGTTTTTGTGGCATTTGGATTTCAGGGAGTATACTGTTTGTTGCTGCAAAGTGCTGGCTTTGTTTTCAGTGGCATTTTAGAATTTTTGAACAAGCTCCACTGTCGGCAGATTGGAGCGTTTTACTTTCTAAAACTGTGAGCTTAATTTAAAAAATATGATTTGTTTATGATGAAGAGCTAATTTGTGCTTCTTGAAATCAGTAAAAATTAATTGTGGCATTCATTTTTAGGAATGAGTTCTCTACCAGACTTAAAATCTTCTACTTTTTCTTGTCATTTTCATTCTGAAGTCAGAACCAACTACTGATAATGATGAAAACCACTTAAAACTGACTACTGGTGTTTAAAATGTATAATGTTGATTTCAAGGATAATTTGCCTGTTTTAAGACAGTGGGACTGTTGTTACTTAAGTGACTGTGATAATGAAAGTTCTATAATTTACTTCAGTTTGAATAATATAAAGTTTGGTTTTCACTGAAAGAACTAGTCATTTTTCTTCTGAAAATCTTGATTTCGTGGTTAGCTAACATAAATGGCTGGTATTTTTAGAATATTACTTTTATATTTTCAGCAGCATTTAATTATTGAGCTATAAGTAGTTAGCTTTTATAGAGTGTGTGTACATGTTTCTAGTGTTTCGCTTTTGAATTTGTCTAGTGGAGTGTGACAATATGAACCGCTTTGACCGATCAGACAGAAATGTTCGGCAGTCTCAAGAAGGATTTTGGAAAAGGCCACCCCAGAGGTGGAGTGGACAGGAACATTACCACCTTAGCCATCCTGACCACTATCATCACTATGGAAAAAGTGACTTGAGCAGGTGAGTCTAATTTCAATTTTATTTTCCATCTTATTAGTTTTGAATCATATTTCCCCCCACCCTTAAAACTGTTTTTCGTCTTTGTTTTTAGAGGCACCAAAAAACATTTCAAGTTATATGTGGTACTAATTGGAATAATATGTCTGATTCTTTTCTTTTGGCTCAAAACTTTTTTCATTAGCTTTGTCGTGAATATAAATATTTATTTCTGATGTTTGAACTTTAAATTTTTGTGTGATTTTCTAGTTCTTATTTGGGAATGATCAGAGATGTTGACTTTGTTGAAGTTTATTATGTTTAAGATATTAATGTGTAAAATTAGTGCCAAGTGATTTGTCTTCTTTTACTTATATAATAAATTGAAATTTTAGAATTCCTCAAGTACTATACTAGAATTCTTTTTCTTTTTGAAGTGTAGCATAGTCTTTAATTTGGTCAGACCTTATGTATAGTGTTGCTGTGTAGTCATTCAAACCTGGGATCAAACCCTGGCCTGGTACAACTTAGTTTTGTGAGCTTAGATAATTTTTTAACCCCTCTCTACTTTAGTTTACCATCTGTTAAACATACTTAATATTAATAATACCTTTCTCTCAGTGTTCAAGGATCAGGGATAAAAGTACCTGGAACAGTGTCTGACTTACTAGCACCCGATGGCAGTTATTAAGTTTTTTCCTTTTTACTCTTTCATCTCATTCTCCTAGGGATTTGAGGTCCTTTTGGAGCACATTTACGATACAAATAATAAAATTGGGATAAAGACATAGTGGAAGGGGGGAAACTTAAGGCACTGTATAGTTCTTGAAGTAAGAAAAAAAATTAAGATTCCTCGCAGCAAAAGCAAAGAACAAAACTTGGTCCATTACAAGATTTATAATATACATAAGATAAAGGGTATGTTTCTCAATTAATTTGCTTTTATGAGATAGAAACCTGAAAGCAGTTGCTTTGCATGAGTTCTTATAAGGAGAATACTTTGTGATATAGTGGACAGGTCTCAGACAGCTTCCCAAAGTAGAAATAATGATAAATTCCTTAAGTCTGTTTTTTCTTTATTTTCTTCAATCTATGCTACAAAAAACTCTAAGTGAGAAAAGGCAGTTGTACAGTGGATCATGAAACAGTGAGGCCCAACTAAAGATCCTTCTGTTGGTAAAATTTGATGCCAGGATAAAATTTAGAAGATCTGGAAGAATGTATGGAGTACATACCCTTCCAGGCATTATTTTGGCTGTTCTGTTTCTCGTATCTGGGCTTTTGATAAGGAATGGACATCAGAGAGTTGGTATTATCAGGCAGGAATCTGATGTAAAGATAGTCTTCATTGCTAATAATGAAGATGATGCTTCCTTCATCTCTGATGGTTGGTTTATAAGAAGGTAAATTTAAGGCCAACTTATGAAAATTTAGAAGCCTACCTAGAATATGAACCTTTGCTTATAAGACAAGATTTATTCAACCATTTGAGAAGTATTTTTTGAGAACCTGTATGTTGGGCTCTGTGCTAAATTCTCAAGCTGGAATGAATTTGCAGATGGTGTGAGAGGTGAAAGCTGTAGATTGGTAGTGGCTTCTCAAGAGTATTGTTTTGAGGAGGTTAAAAAGAATTATGCAGTGTGTGAGGTCAGTTGGAATCATTGCAATTATCAGGTAGGTAGAAGACTCTTGTGCCTTTTCCATCCCATACAAATATGAGTAATAAATACTTCCTGCTGCCAGGGTGTTTAGTGTATGGGAGAGACAGGTATGCAGATAGTTATAATGCAGTATTAGTACAGTGTAATGATGAGAGGTGCCTCAAAGTGGTGTATGCAGGACTCCAGGAGCATACAGGTTTTTGTCTAGGATAGTGATGCATAAAGAAAGTTACTGTTGAACTGATAACTATGACTGTAGCAATTGCAGAGGATCAATTTCTGTAGAAGGATGAGTATTCAGATGGAAAAAATAGCATGTGCAAAAAACCATGTATGAAACAGTGTGACATTTTCAGAGAACTGCTCTTAGGTTCCTAGCTGAATTGGTAGTTCACTTGGAGGAATGAATAAATGTGATCTCTAACTGTAGATAGCAAAATTATCTATGCATTTTAAGATAAAGGGTGGCAAATTTCAGCTTAGTGAGACTATTAATCAGAATATCCAGAATGGAATGAATTACCTGGAGATAGCAGTCTCTGCCCCTGGGAATGATCAAGAGATCAATGAGACTGATTATTTATCTGTCAGAAAAGTTAAGCAACATTTTTCAAAAACTGTATTCCTGGATTTCAATAGGTGTAGAAAAGGGAGACTCTGATCAGATGAGTATAGGAAGAACAAGTTAATCGAAGTTAATTTTTTTTTAAATAGTAGACTCTGCAGTGCCTTTAATATATAATTATAGTACTGTGATGTTGCAAAAGGTGGTACAGGAAAATATGTAGCTATTTTCCAAAACATGAGGACAAATCCCTTCTACACAGTGTATTTTGAGGGACTAGTGGTTTGTGGATCATCCACACTTGTGAATCTCGATGAGGAGAGAGAAATGCACAGAACTCTTGGCGGTTGTTAATCTGACTCAGCGCAGAATTTTCCAACAAGTGAACTGACACATACTGGTTTGTTATGACTAGTTATAGGTTAACCAGTTTATGGATCCCCTCAGGCTTTTGGGTAGCTATGCGAGGTTTGGGACTTCTAGATTTCTCAGAGCCAGTTATGGGGATGGGTGGTAGAGAGAGAAATCTCATCCAAGGTAAGCCTTACTCCAGCAAACCTTAAAACTATTATTTTCTTTCTATACCTTGATTTTAAAAGATTTGGATGTACTAACCCCAGGGCCTTTTAATATTACATGTGTAAAAGTTCCTTTTCCCATTCTATGACTTCTTGAATGTTGCTGGTTCCCTTTCCTGTCTGTCCTTCAGTTCCCATCATCATAATTAATTACAGGATTATGTCTTAATCTGTAACTCAGGGGACTGGTGGTTCAGAACCACTGATCTACTTTCTCTGTATTTTTGTCAGTCTCTTTTCACCTGGCCTATCCTTTTATTCCTCTTTTCTCCCCACACCTCCCCTTTTCCCTACACCCTCCATTAACCATATGTAATTCTCTCACATCTTAACAAACCCATATCCTTGACTTCTTCACCTACATTCTCCTGATTGTAACTTTTTCCTAAATGTACTAATTCCTCAGTAGCATTCTTATATGAAGGATTCTTATTTTCCAGGCACTCTAGTACTGTGCTGTTTTGAGGTCTTTGTCTTCCCTCCTCACTGTTACTTCTAAATGAAGTGTTCTTAAGCCTCTTTCATTTGACACTTAGGGCATTTGGCTTTATCAACTCCTCCTTAATGGTCCCAATCCCTAGCTCACAAAAATCTTGGCCCTTGGTTCACTTTCCCTCTTCATTGTAAGCTTTGCTACAACTCTGAGTGTAGCCTCCAATGTTCATGTGCATGATTCATTTAACCTTCTGACTACCTAGTTCCTTAGGAGTCTCTTATAAAGATCTGTCACCTGAGACTAGAGATAGTTTTACCTTTTTCTTTTCAATCTGTATACTTTCCCTTTTTTTTCCCCCCTGCATAATTGGTTAGAATCTCCAGTACAAGTTAAGGAGTGATGAGAGCAGACATCTTTGTCTTCTTTCTGATAGTAGGAGCAAAGCATTTGGTCTTTCACTGTTAAGTATGACGTTAACTGTGGGTTTCATAGATACTCTTCATTAGGTTGAGGAAGTTCCCTTCTATTCCTATTTTGTTGAGTTTTTTTTAATCACGAACGGGTATTAGATTTTGTCAAATGCTATTGCTGTGTCTGTTGAGATAATCATTTTTCCTTTCATTCTGTTCATGTGGTGTATGACTTTGATTTTCAGATGTTGAATCAACCCTGCATTTCTCGAATAAATCCCTCTTGGTCATGGATGGTATCCTTTTAGATGTTGCTAGATTCAAATTGCTAGTATTTTGTTGAAGATTTTTCTGTATACATTCATAACAAATACTGGTGTGTAGTTTTCTTGAGATGTCTTTGTGGTTTTGATATTATCACATAAATTGAATTGGGAAGTGTTTCATTTCTATTTTTGAGGGAGTTCGTGAAGGAGTTTTGTTAATTCTTCATTGAATGTTTTATAGAATTCACCATTGAGGTTATTTGGATCTGGGCTTTTCTTTGCAGTGAGTTTTTTTTGTTTTTTGGTTTTTTTTTTTTGTGGTATGCGGGCCTCTCACTGTTGTGGCCTCTCCCGTTGCGGAGCACAGGTTCCGGACTCACAGGCTCAGTGGCCATGGCTCACGGGCCTAGCCGCTCTGCGGCATGTGGGATCTTCCCGGACTGGGGCACGAACCCGTGTCCCCTGCATCGGCAGGCGGACTCTCAACCACTGTGCCACCAGGGAAGCCCTGCAGTGAGTTTTTTGATTACTGGTTTAATCTCATATAGTCTGTGGATGTCTGTTTGGTTTTCTTAGTTTGTAGTGTTGCTCAAGTCTTCTGTTTCCTCGCTGACCTTCTTCCTAGTTGTTTTATCCATTAATGAGAAGGAGGTATTAAAGTCTCCAACTTAAGTATATCTTGTAGGGAAGGTTTGATAGCAAGAAATTCACTCAGTTTGTGTTTATCTGGGGATGTTTTAGTTTCTCTTTAATTTTAAAGGATAGTTTTGCTGGATATAGGATTCTTGGTTGATAGGCTTTCTTTTAACGTTTTTGATCCCTATGCTTTCTGATGAAAAATCAGCTTTTAATCTTATTGAGCATGTCTTCTACATAATAAATCACTTTGTTCTTGCAGTGTCAGGATTCACTTTTTCTTTGGCTTTTGACAGTTTAACTATGATGTGTCTCTCTTTTGGTTTATCACATTTTGGAGTTTGTTGAGCTAATGATTAGAAAGCGATTTCCGTAAATGCCTTGCACCAATAAGTTTCCCAGCCTTTTGCCAAGGGGCTCTGTGTGTGTGTGTGTTCAGGGGTGCCTTCAGCAAACTGATAAGCAGATTGCAGCACTTCCTTAGCTTCATTTCCTGCTTGCTCAGAGGCTCAAGGTTAGCAAAAGGTGAGGTAAGATTAAGACCTTCTCAGGTATTTCCTTGGCTTTCACATGTGTATGGCCTTCTCTATGCCCAGGAATATGTTGGAGCTTTCCAAAGCCTCCTGTGTACACCTTATTCCTCAGGTTTTCCTTTTAAGTTTTTTGGTCACCTTCTTGTTTGTTCCAAGTGGTATTGCCATCATAGGCAGCAGAGATTTTAAACAATTGCCACTGATTTTTTTTTTTTTTTAAACAAACGTACTAGAGATAAGGCTATTCCCGCTGAGGGAGCTCTGAATGAGGCCAAATAAAACAACTGCTGAGAATGGGCCTTTTCTGGTGAGGTGCCATTTAGGTCAAATAGTAACAATTCTCTAGAAATGGTGCTTTTTGGAGAGTTCCAGTCCCAGTTTACCTCCCATCCCACGCCCTAGAGACTGCTGAATTTCACAGCTATTGTACTTGTAAAGCTTTTGTTTTTCAAGCCAACACAGAGCTAGGAAGATAGGCAGGGAAATAGAATAAATTAAAATGTCACAGAGTTTGTTCTTCTCCTGAGATTAAGCTGGTTTTTTTCAGTAAGTGCTCTTCAGTTGTTGCAAGCGATTACAGAGCTCTGAAAGAGTTGATTTTGACAAATTTGCCAGTATTCTCAGAGCTTTTATGGAGGAGTGGATTTTTGAGATCTTTTATTCTGCCATTCTGTAAGTACTTCCTTCTTTTCCTTTTGTCATGGATTTTTTTTTAATTGCCTTATTTTTTAGAGCAGTTTTAGGTTTACAGAAATTTTGAGCAGAAAGTACAGGGAGTTCTCATATATTCCCTCACCTCTTATGCACAGTTTCTCTATTATTAACATCTTGCATTAGTGTGGAATATTTGTTACAATTAATGAGTCAGTGTTGATACATTATTATTAACTAAAATTCATAGTTTATATTAGGTTTCATTTTAAATACCTTGAACCAATAAGTTGTGTGTACATTCTATGGACTTTGACAAATGCATAATGATGTATATCTACCATTACTGTATCATACAGAATAATTCTACTGCCCTTGAAATCCCAGATCCTCCATCTATTCATCCCTTTCTTCTCCTCCCTATCCCTACCCCCGGCAACACTCCTGACAAACACTGATCTTTTTACTGTCTCCATAGCTTTGCCTTTTAAACAGAATGCCATATAGTTGGAAACAGAATGTAGCCTTTTCAGATTGGCTGTTTTTAGCAATACATGTTTTAGGTTCCTCTGTGTCTTTCCATGGGTTTATATCACTAAAGAACAGTGATTTCTTTTTACCACTAAATAAAAGTCCATTGTATGGATGAACTACAGTTTGTTTATCCATTCACCTACTGAAGGACTTCTTGATTACTTCCAGATTTGGCAATTATGAATAAAGCTGCTCTAAACACTTATGTGGGTAAGTTTTCAACTCATTTTGGTAAATACCAAGAAGCACGATTGCAGGGTCATATAGTAAGGGTATGTTTAGTTTGGTAAGAAACTGCCGTGGCTGTACATTTTGCATTTCCTCCAGCAATGAGTGAGGGCTCCTGTTGATACACATCTTTGTCAGCATTTGGTGTTGTGTTGTGGATTTTAACTGTTCTAATAGGTGTGTAGTGACATCTCATTGTTGTTTTAATTTGCAGTTCTCTAATCATATGATGTTGAGCATTTTTTCGTATACTTATTTGCCATCTGTGTATCTTCTTCTTCTTTTTTTTTTTTTTTTTTTTTTGCTGTATGCGGGCCTCTCACTGCTGTGGCCTCTCCCGTTGCGGAGCACAGGCTCTGGACACACAGGCTCCGCGGCCATGGCTCGCGGGCCCAGCCGCTCCGCGGCATGTGGGATCTTCCGGGATCGGGGCACGAACCCGTGTCCCCTGCATCGGCAGGCGGACTCTCAACCACTGCGCCACCAGGGAAGCCCTGTGTATCTTCTTAGTGACATGTCTGTTTAGATCTTTTGCTCATTTTTAAATTGGGTTATCTGTTTTCTTGTTGAATTTTAAGAGTTCTTTATATATTTTATATACCAGTCCTTTATCAGATACATATTTTACAAATATTTTCTCCAGCCTGTGGTTTGCCTTTTCATTCTCCTAATGATGTTTTTCACAGAGCAGACGTTTTTAATTTTATGCAGTACAGCTAGTCAATCTTTTCTTTCATGTATAGTACTTTTTGTGTCATATCTAAAAACTTATTGCCAAGGTCACCTGGATTTTCTTCGTTGTTATTTTTTAGTTTTACGTTTTACATGTAGGTCTTTGATCCATGTTTAGTTAATTTTTGTGGAAGGTGTGAATGTCTAATTGTTCTAGTACTATTTATTGAAAAGACTGTCTCTCCTTTGAATTGCCATTGCTCCTTTACCATACATACATATGGGTGTATTTTGGACCCTCTATTCTGTTCCACTGATCTGTTTTTTTGTACCACAGTCTTGATTACTGTCACTTGATAGAGTAAATCTGTAAGTCAGATAGTGTCAGTATTCTGACTTTCTTCTTCTTCAGTATTGTATTGGTTATTCTGGGTCTTTTGCCTTTTCATATAAACTTTAGAATTATTTTGTTGCTACCCACAAAATAACTTGCTGGGATTTTAATTGAGATTATGTTGAATCTAGCATTAAAAAAATGTAACCAAGAAGTTAAAAATACATATGTTTAACTTTTAATATACAATTTTTATTAATGGTGAGAAAAGAAACAAAGGTTTTGTGAAGTCAAACTGACTCAGAATAGGAAATAAATATGGAAGAAAAATCTCAATCTCTCTCTGTCTCTCTCTCTCTCATACACACATACACACACACACACACACACACACACACACACACACACAATCTCCATTCACCAGTCTAACCTATGAATCACAAATCTTAAGATTTGCACAAAAATCACACATCTTAGTAATCAAGAAACTCTGATAGTAGTGGTGAAGAGTATAAATATACGGATAGAGACATATAATTTGGGGAGATTACTTTAAAACTGCAATAAGTGATTATTAGGTGTGTGGGTTGAATATCAGGTGCTGCTACTGTATATGGATTAAGTTTGAATTGGTTTTAAAAAAGCTTATTTCTTAAAAATTCCTTTTTGTAGTTATTCTGATTGTGTTGTTTTTCTTGTTGATTTTATTGGCTGTACTTAACAGAACAATGTTAAATAATATTAATGATAGTGGGCATTTCATTCTTATGCTTCTGTAACCACTGAAATAATTTTTGCCTTCATCCATACCTGTATTCGTTCAATTCTTCATATCCACTAGCCGTCTTGGCCTATGATTGGCCACATAGGTTCTGCCTTTGCAAACACGCTGCCAACCTTCCAGTGTTTTGCCCAAAGCAGCTTGGAGTCTTTTGTTGCTTTCATGATCTAATTTCCCTACTAGAAGTCCATGATTGTTAAAATTTGTACAAAAGTACAAATTTATGACTGTTAACCTAACATGAGGTATTTTTCCAGTAATTCCTCTTTTTTTTTTAACATCTTTATTGGAGTATAATTGCTTTACAGTGGTGTGTTTGTTTCTGCTTTATAACAGAGTGAATCAGCTATACATATACATATATCCCCATATCCCCTCCCTCTTGTGTCTCCCTCTCACCCTCCCTATCCCACCCCTCTAGGTGGTCACAAAGCACTGAGCTGATCTCCCTGTGCTATGCGGCTGCTTCCCACTAGCTATCTGTTTTATATTTGATAGAATGTATAAGTCCATGCCACTCTCACTTCGTCCCAGCTTACCCTTCCCCCTCCCCATGTCCTCAAGTTCATTCTCTATGGCTGCATCTTTATTCCTGTCCTGCCCCCAGGTTCTTCAGAACCTTTTTTTTTTTTTAAGATTCCATATGTATGTGTTAGCGTACGGTATTTGTTTTTCTCTTTCTGACTTACGTCACTCTGTATGACAGACTCTAGGCCCATCCACCTCACTACAAATAACTCAATTTCATTTCTTTTTATGGCTGAGTAGTATTCCATTGTATATATGTGCCACATCTTCTTTATCCATTCATCTGTCGATGGACACTTAGGTTGCTTCCCTCTCCTGGCTATTGTAAATAGTGCTGCAATGAACATTGTGGTGCATGACTCTTTTTGAATTATGGTTTTCTCAGGGTATATGCCCAATAGTGGGATTGCTGGGTCATATGGTAGTTCTATTTTTAGTTTTTTAAGGAACCTCCATCCAGTAATTCCTCTTTTGTCTCATGTTTTTACCTCTCATTCTGTTTCAAAGGTTCAGGTTTTCCTATGTGAACTGCATCATCTTCTCAGAATGTGAAATTTCAAAATCTTTATTATCTTTCATTATCTTATTTTGTTTCTTCTCCTGTTTTAAGTGTCCTTTTATTTTCTGAAAATAATTTCCGTTATGTATTTGCTTTCTGTTTCGTTTTTGTCTTCTTCTGCCTCTGAGCCTTTTCAATTATATTCATTTTTTCCAGCAACCTTAAAATGGCCCTCATTGAGGTGTTATGTTATTTCCAGCTTATTGTCATATGGTTTAGCAACAAATACACACATAGATATAAAGCATTGTGTCAACATTTATCAATTGGGGAATCTAGGCGAAGGGTATATGGCATTATAGTATTCTTTTGACATTTATGTTAGAAAAAATTTTCAATATAGAGAAGTTAGAAATTATTGATAATAATAATTCATAGTAATAGGTTTTTATTTAACAATTATTGTAAGTCAAGCACCATTCCAAGCATTCTAACATATATTATTACCTCATTTAATCCTTATACCAACCTAATGAGATAAATACTGTTATCGCCATTTTACAGCTCAGGAAAATGAAGCATAGATAAAGTGACTTGCCCTGTGTGTTATATAGCTAGTGAGTGACAGAGCTGAGTTTTGAACTCAGATAATCTGTGCATTAATTGAATAATATAAAAATGAATAAGTCCCTGTTTTCAGGTTATCATCAAGTTAGAGGTGATATTTATGCAGATTTCTTTCACTTATGCTGTGAAAGAAGTTAAGCGTCGTAAAACAGTTTTAGCTAGTTAAGGGGCATCAGGACTAGGAGAAGATGTAAGTTTAGTTTTGGGTCTCACGGTGGAAGTATTTGAAATGCAGCCTAAGGCATATGAACTTTATTTGGTAGGCACTGGACAACACTGAGAACTAAAGAAACTATGGCCCGAAGATACTAAGTATTTTTAATAGCTAGTTACCGTCAGCCAAGATATAAACTTCAGCCCTAAGCCAGAGCTGTCTCTTTTATACTATTGTGGCTTTTCTAGATGCCAGTTCCTTGTCCGCATATTCAGTTAGTGATCAAGACCTGTTGACACTTCCTTTGAAATGTTTTTAATTCGTTAGTCCCTTGCATGTGGTTCATATTTATGCCTAAACCTAATATAAGCCATTATTGTATTCCTGATTCTCATGCTGTAGACTACAGACCAGTTTTCTTCAGTCTCTTCCCTCTCTGCTTTTTCTCTTACTTACCTGGTAAAATAAAAAGTAATTTTAATTTGATTATTATCTGGAACTTTTTTAACATGACTGCTTACAGATTATAATTTTAAAGTAGTGCTTTTTCATGTCACAGCTAAAGAATTTTAGAATCTCAGAGACGGAAGCTTAAAAAGAAAAACCAACCTAGTGGTTAAAATTCATACTTGTTACTCATTCAATAAAAACAACAACAAAAATAAAGAAACAAAAAGTCATTCCTGACAGAAAAAAGAAGACACAGTCTGTGTCTTCATGGAGTTTGTCATTTGGCATGGATTACAAATGAATGCAATGTATTGCGGCAAGTACTGTGATGGGGTCCAGCAGAAGGCTCTGTAAGGACACCTGTGGAAGTACCAAGTGCTGTTTCAGGGGATTAAGGAAACTTTCCCTGAGGAAGAGCTAACTAATTTAAATTGAAGAGGAGTTTTCATTCTCCAGATCAAGTGTGCAGTGGAGGGCAGAATGGGTAGATTGGCCAAGAGTACAGAGAGGTTGAGGACATGGGTTTGGAGATGAGGGTGATTGTCATGTGCTTTGGCAGTCTCAGGTAATTGGCTATGGATTAATAAATCAGTCTGAGGGAGGCAGGTATATTGAGGGATGAAGTTGAAGAATAAATTGTATTTAGGCTGTCTGTAGTCTCATAAGCCATGTATAAGAGTCTCCTTGTCCCTGAAAAACATGCACTTTTGTGCCATTTATTTTCATTTTCTTTTTCTAGAAAACTTTACCTTTCATTTCAGTCCAACTCAAACCTCGCACTTTATAGTTCATCCCAGCTTCTTTCCTACCCAAGAAAATTTCCCAAAGTATGTCAACTTTTTCTCCAAAAACGTAACTCTTGTCTCTACTATTCATTTGCCAGGTGGTTCTATCTTTTTGTCTTACTATTTAAAAAAATTTTCATCACTCTGTGTATAGCTTCTCTATTCAGTTATGGATGGTAAATTCCTACTAATAATTGATCAGTACTTGAAATTTAATAATTCAACTATATTTTGAATCTGTAAAAATAAAACAATTAAATGTGAACAAATTCTTATCTATGGATCAGCAATTTAAAGGTTCTTAAAAAATCTCTTCCTTGGTTAAAAGAAAAATCAGGCCTGAAATCAAGTATGAGAAGTAGCTTCAGAGAAAAATAATCTTATGAAAACCAAGCTCATATTGAATATTTGAGAATTTAGAGATTTGGGAATATTTGTTAAAAGCTAGAAAATTTAATAGAAACTGTTTCTACTTTTGAAATTTAACGCATCCATGAATTTAACTTTAATCCTAATATGTTAAAGTAGCCATTACATTGGAGAGAATACTTTTTCATTGTATTACTTTAAATATTGAGATTTCACACATATAACAAGTTATTGTCTTGGAAACCACCTGGAATTATGTGTAATGTGAATGCAGTAATTTTTAAATTGCTATAGCTATGACTTCCGGTTAAAACATTGTGTTTTTCACGTCCATGAAACACATTATCCCTAGTTGTGTTGTTTTTTTTTTTTCCCTCTTATTCAGCATGTATGTTTATTGCATGAAACTAAAGGGAAGCTTAAATGTTTTTAGAGTAGATGTTTTTTTAAGGTAGTTTAAGATTAGGAAATATGTGGTGTGTATAAGAGTTTTGTAAAACCTTGTTTAATCTTTATTGGAAAAGATGGTTTATCAACAATGTAAAGACAGAAGAATAACAGTGTATCTGTCTTAACTGTCTGCTGGCACTTTGAGGACATAGGAGTCCAGGGGTGTGTCCAAACTGGGAATTAATGAGGGTAGCATAGTTATGCAGCTAAAAAAGATGTGAAGTTTTAGAGGGTAATTAAAATTAGAAGCTAAAGATCAGACTATCAGTGCAGAAAAGTAAAATAAGTATAATTTTTTCCAGGCAAGACCTTTCCTCAGAGGTTTTTGTTTCTACTCTAGTTCCTAAGGAATAAGATTTACTTAACCAATGTGTAAAATACACAAGAGGAGGGAGTGCAGATGATAATTGGGTTAATGACAACTAGGATTGATTGAACTTTTCAGTGGAAACAAATTCAATATCTGAAGTGAGTAAAAGTCAAAGGCTTTGTGATAATGATAAATGATTTATAATAATCACTGTAATAATTTTATAACCTTTCTTTCTGAAATTATATTGTATATCTTTTCCCTCCAACTTCTTCCCCTGCCTTTCCAGAGCCTCTCCCTATAGAGAATCTCCTTTGGGTCATTTTGAAAGCTATGGAGGGACCCCCTTTTTCCAGGCTCAGAAGATGTTTGTAGATGTACCAGAAAATACAGTGATACTGGATGAGATGACCCTCCGGCACATGGTTCAGGATTGCACCGCTGTAAAAACTCAGTTACTCAAACTGAAACGGCTGCTGCATCAGGTTAGTATGTAGTTAACATTTTCAGCTCTGATAGTTTGAATTGCAAAATGGATTGGCTTTACTTTTTTTTTTAAAGTATAGTTGAATTTCTAATGTCTACTTAGATTTGTGGAGAAATAATGGTTTAAATAATACATAATAGGAACTTCTCTGAGAGGAAAAAAATGTGTGATTTTGCATGGTGGTCTCAATACAGTCCCCAGCATTTATGAGCTATGTGATATTTGGTAAACTCTCTGCTTGTTTCCTCGTTTTTATAGTACCTACATTGTAAGTTTGTTGAGAGAGTTAGAGTTAGTAGTTGTAAATTGAGTGATTTAATACCAGAAAGATAGTAGGTGTTCAGTCCTCAGTGGCTGCTACTATAATTTCAGCTAAGTGAGAAATAAGGAATAGCAGTTTACATAATCATATAATTTCACTTTTATTTGAAACCTTCAAGTTTAATCATCCCCAGTCTTCTCATTTTTTTCGGAGAAAAGCTAGATGATGTGGTTGTCCAAAGACACATGGTGAGCTGATGGTAGAACCTGGCTTCTGATTCAGTAGCACTTTCTTTGTTTGAACAGAGCACATACAGACAAAGTCCAATGCAAAGCAGAAAGCTAAGGAATAAAATACTCATTTTAAATCGGGAATATATTTTGTTTAGTTTTAAATCTATATTTGTATTTTGTAGACTGGGCAAGTTTAACTTAAAATTATGGTTGAGAAAGAACAGTCTGGAATTTCTGCTCAGTTTACATTCTGAGTTACCTTCCTCAGGATTGTATATTCTAACTTCTTATGATCAGGGACCAAGTCTTAGAATTTCCGGTGGCCATCAAAACCATCTAGCAGCCATCAAGATAGATACTCAGTAAAGGCTATTTGAAGTGAACTGTGGCTCCTCTGTTAGTAACTACAATTAGTGTGACTATCCTGTTAGTCATGTAAGTTGTTTTATATTACTCGATTATGGATTCTCTGGACTATTCTCCATTCTTTTTTTTTTTTTTAATTATTTATTTATTTATATTTTTGGCTGTGTTGGATCTTTGTTGCTGCGTGCGGGCTTTCTTTAGTTGCAGTGAGCGGGGGTAACTCTTCGTTGCGGTGCGCGGGCCTCATTGTGGTGGCTTCTATTGTTGCGGAGCATGGACTATAGGCGTGCGGGCTTCAGTAGTTGTGGCTTACAGGCTCTAGAGCGCAGGCTCAGTAGTTGTGGTGCATGGGCTTACTTGCTCCGCAGTATGTGGGATCCTCCTGGATCAGGGATCAAACGGTATCCCCTGCACCAACAGGTGGATTTTTAACCACTGTGCCACCAGGGAAGTCCCTATTCTTCTCCCATTCAAAAAGGTAGATATTTAACTACCTTTTGAAAAGACACTTTTCTGTGCTAAGGTCGGGAGCAAGAAAGTGGAGGATCCTTTTCGGATCTGGGGTTCTTGGACTCCTCTAGAGGCAGAAAGAGATTCAGTGATTGAAACACCCAGACATAAAGCTTACAACTTAGTTTAACTGTAACTAGGATATAGATTCTCTTCATAGTGTTTCTCTTCTTGCTGATCCTGGGAGAAGATTTTCTGTCAGGAGCTTCAGAGACAAAGGAAAGAGAAGGTAGAAAAGGTGGTAAATAGCTAAAATATGTTAAATATCTACTTGGAGTTAGTCGTTGTACTAGCTTTACCACATAGCCTCTTTTGTGTCTGGGTGTATTGCCCTGAAACATGATTGAATATCATCTAATTAAGACCAGGCAACCTCTAATAATGAGTAAAGTGGCATAATTCAGGAGAGAATAGGTGAATTGGTAACCAGCCATAGGTACCATAAAAATAGAAAACTGTTCTTTGAGACACTTTATGAAAAACAGTGAATATCTTAATGGCTCTTTTCTGTCATTATGGCCTCTGAAATTTTAGATAGTACACATTGATCAGATTGACTTTATCCTTTGTTTACGCAGTGAAAACAAATTATGAGAAGAAAATTGTCTTTTTAAGACATCTTTAAAGTTTCCCAAAATGCTAATAGAAGTTAAAGGCTGAATTAGTCCAATATTTTGTATAATTGCCTCTTTTTTTTTGGCTGCATTGGGTCTTTGTTGCTGTGCATGGGCTTCCTCTAGTTGCGGTGAGTGGGGGCTACTCCTCGTGGCGGTGTGCGGGCTTCTCATTGCAGTGGCTTCTCTTTGTTGTGGGGCACAGGCTCTAGACGCATGGGCTTCAGTAGTTGTGGCTCGCGGGCTCTATAGCGCAGGCTCAGCAGCTGTGGCACATGGGCTTAGTTGCTCCGCGGCATGTGGGATCTTCCTGGGCCAGGACTTGAACCCATGTCCCCTGCATTGGCAGGTATTTGAACCCATGTCCCCTGCATTGGCAGGATTTTCAACCACTGCGCCACCAGGAAAGTCCAATTGCCTCTTAATGTTACTAAATTTTAATTTAGTAACATTAAAATGTAATGTTACTAAATTTTAAAAACTTCAGTGTAATACATATACATGGCTTAAAAAAATCACGTAGTATCAAGAGGCTTAATGAAAAAAACAGTATTTCTGTCCCTCTTCCCACTTCAGTCAGCCTTTTCTGATCTGAACAGGTTACTGTCTGAAGCTTCTTTAGAACTATCATACAGGGACTTCTTTTGTCATATTCTGGGATTTCGACCGTTATTTCCTGGATAACATATCTTCTTTTTTCTTAGCTTACTCCCTTATTTAGCTGGAGTATATCCTTAATTTACTTCCTAAGAGAGGGCAAATGGGTGGTAAATTTTTTAAAATTCATCTGTCACTGAAAATCTCTTTTTATCTACTCTCACATTTAATTGATACTAATAGTTTGGCAGGGATGGAGTAGTTTGGCTGGGATAAAAGTGAGTTTTTCCTTAGAAATTTGAAGGCATTGCTTTTCTAAGATCCAGTTTAGCCACTGAGAAAAGTCTGCTACATTCTAATCCATTTTACATTTTGTTTTGTCTGTTTTTAATCTCTCTGGGAGATTTTTATTTATGGCATTCTGCAGTTTCACAGTGATATCCTGGGAATTTTTTGTTTGTTTGTTTTCCACTTAATGTATGGGTAATTAGTGAGCTTTTTGAAGATTCATATAGTGTGAAATTTTCTTAAGTCATTTCTATGATTATTTTCTTTACCCTTTTTTCTGTTTCTTTCTGGAATTCTTGGTAGTCAAAACTAGAACTTACGAATTTTCAGGTTTTTTTCTTGCATATTTTCCTTTTCTTTGAGTTTGATTATGTTTCTGGTATATTTCCTCAACTTCATATTCCAGCTCCCTGTTTCTGTTGAATTATTTATCTTGGCAATTGTATTTCCAGTTTCCAAGAACTCTTTATTGTATACCTTTCCTTATTCATATCATTCAGTTCTTATTTTGTTAGTAAACTATATTAAGTAGCTTGTTTCTGTTCTTTTTTGTTAAGATTTCTCAGGTTCCCTACATTATTATCTCTTTCTAAATGGTCATTTTGTTCTTTGTGTTTATTTTAGTTTCTCTTTCTTTTGGAATATTTCTTCAAATGTCTAATGATTCTTTGTTGTTTATTAATATTTAAGAGTGAGGGGGGAAAAAGTTGGTTCAGGACTCTTTATACATGGGCTGGGCTTGTCAACTGGCTGGCTTCATTTTACAGTGATGGATGGATGTCAGTGCACCCTCAGTACTTCCTAAGTGGAGGATTTTTCCTTCTGAGGTTTTGCTACAGTTTCTACAGAGAAGAAACCTCTGATTTTTTTTTTTTTTTGCTTGGAATAGAGGTAGAAGACTGAGAATCTATTTTTGCCTTATGCAGACTTCCAATTAATTCCCATATTTTTTTTTTTTTTTTTTTTTTTTGCCGTACGCGGGCCTCTCACTGTTGTGGCCTCTCCCGTTGCGGAGCACAGGCTCCGGATGCGCAGGCTCAGCGGCCATGGCCCACGGGCCCAGCCACTCCGCGGCATATGGGATCCTCCCAGACCGGGGCACGAACCCGTATCCCCTGCATCGGCAGGCGGACTCTCAACCACTGCGCCACCAGGGAGGCCCTAATTCCCATATTTTTAACCCTAATGGGTCATATACTTACCTTTTCCCATATCTAGTATTTTGACCCTCTTTGGAGTTTTGCAGGGCAAATTGGTTCTCTTTTTGTTCTTATTCCTTGTCTACACACACTGTAGTTGTGTCTTCCTCCAGTCCTGCTAAATCACTAATTAGAGTTTCTGTCTGCTATGTCCACTCTTCAGTTGTCTTTATCATTATGGTTTATATGTTTTTTAAATTTCTTTACTTTCATTTTAGTATCGGTTTAAAAGAAAGATAAAAATATCTTTAAATCAATTCTTATCTTCTTATCAATTAAAATACAGAGAAAAATATTTAAATAATACTTTAGTTGTGTGAATGCTTACTTATGAAACTTTAATGTGTCACAGCTCAAGTTTTATTTAATCCTTGCCTGTTGTTGTTGTTTGCTGGATTTGCCAGTAGAGAGGTGACATTTTGTATTCATTTGCAAACACAAGAATTGTAAATAAACACTGGCTTTTGTATTCATTTGCAAACATAAGAATTGTAAATAAACACTGGCAGCCAGTATTTGCTTGGGGCTTCTCATAAGAGATTGCTATTATAGGGAGGAGTCACCCTTTATTTCAATGAAACATGAAGCTTTTCAAGATTTGACTGAATACTAGCTCAGAAAGAAGAATGTCCACTTAGAAAGAGGTAGTTGCATAATCTCTTTTGTTCTCTTACTTTGATGTTCTCTAAGTGGCTTAAGGCAGTGTTCCTTAAACTCCAACAGAATTCTTTTCCTTGATTATTTTAAGCAAAGTTTAGTTAGCCTATTTCCCTTATAAGGTTGAATTAAATTTATATAAGAATACTAAAGAAAAATGATGAATGAAAAATAGCATAAAAATGATTTCTGCAACCCGATTCTTATTGGAAACAACAGAATTTTATAGAGCTTCTGAGAACTTTACATATAAATACATAAAATTTCTATTACCTATTACTCATTAAATGTATGTTAGATTGATTTTAATCAAATAATTTTGCATGCACCTTACCTGCATTAGTTGCTTGTTATCCATCAATCCAGTGGACTCTCATTACTGTCTTTGTCTTCTTGACATGCAGGACCTGATCAAGAGACCCTACTTGACAGGACGAATGAGAAACCACCTTTACATTTTGTAGACTTCTCTTTAGTATCTATTACCAGTCTGAAGGAATTGCTTTTGTGTTAGTCTGGGTTCTCCAGAGAAAAAAGAACCAATAGTGTGTGTATGTGTGTGTATTTGTCTATCTACATGCACACACACATGTAATATATGAAGAGGTTTATTATAAGGATTTGGCCCACATAATTATAGAGGCTGAGAAATCCCAAGATCTGTAGTCATTAGGCTGGAAACCCAGGAGACTGATGATAAAGTTCTAGTCTGATTCTGAAGGCCTAAGAACCAGGAGAGTCAATGGTGTAAGTTCAGTATCCAGAAGCCAGTGTCCCAGCTCAAAGACAGTCAGATGGAGAGAATGTGAATTCTCCCTTACTCCACCTTTTCTTCTACTCAGTCCCTCAGCAGATTGGATAAGGCCCACCCACATTCAGGAGGCATTCTGGAAGTCCACATTGATGGTAGTTTTGGCAGAAGCATTGCAAGTGTGGGAAGCGAATCATATCCAGAGTAAGGACAATAAGGACAAAACACTGCTCCTTCAGTAATGGAAGTGGTCCAGTGTAATCAATCTGCTACCAGATAGCTGGCCAATCATCCAGGGGATGGTGCCATATCAGGGGCTCAGTGTTGATCTCTGCTGCTGGCAGGTAAGGTGCTAAGCAGTGACTGTAGCCAGGTGGGCCATGTTGCTGAGTCCATGCATATTCCCCATCCCTGCCACCGTGGCTGTTTTGTTCATGAGCCTATTGGATGATAATAGGGGTGGCTGGGAAAGAGGCTGACTGGTATCCACAGAATGGGTCATCCTATCCACTTGATTATTAAAATCCTCTTCTACTGAGGTCACCCTTTGGTGAGCATTTACATGAGACACAAATATCTTCATATTTTTTGCCTATTCAGAGATGTCTATCCACATATATATCTTCACCAAATTTCCTTGTCACCAATTTTTCATTCATATTCCTTCCAACTCCTGACTGTCCTGTCAAACCATTGGTCGCAGCCCATGAATTGGTATATAACTGTACCATTTTTCCTTCTAAGCAAAGTGAACAACTAGATTTACTGCTTGAAGTTGCCCACTGGGAGGATTTTCCTTTACCACTGTCTTTCTGGGATGTCCCAGAAAGGGACTGTAGTGTTGTAGCCGTCCACTTTCAGCTGTTGTCTGCATGTTGTACAGAACTATCTGTAAACCAGACCTGAGTCTTCTCTTCCTCTATCAACTGGTTATAGGGAATTCCCCATGAGGCCATAGTACAGGCTGAGAGAGAAAGGCTGTATAGCAGAAGTAGGGATCATGGGCATTTGGGCCACTTTTTCATGTAACTTACTTGTATCATCCGGGTCTGCTTGGGCCTCATCACATATATACCACTTCCACTTGATGATGGAATATTGCTGTACACATGCAACTTCATGGCTTTGTGTGTCAGATGATACTAGTTCATGATGGGCAGCTCAGGTAGCATGGTAACTTGGTGGCTCAAGGTTAAACATTTAGTCACTGTTGAGAACCAGCAGAACAAGAGCTGTTTCTCAAAAGGAGAGTAGTTATTTGCAGAGGATGGATGGATTTTGCTCCACAATCCTAAGGGCCTACAGTGAGAGTCACCAGTGGAGGCCTGCTAAAGTCTCCAAACAGCATCCATATCTGCCACTGTCACTTCAGTACCAGGGGATCGGCTGGATCATGTGACCCAAGTCGCAGAGCAGCTTGCACAGCAGCCTGGTCCTGTTGCAGAGTCTTCTGGGCCCTACTCAAAACTAGCAGCTATTCCAGTCACTTGGTAAATGAGCTGAAATAACACATCCAGATGAAGAATATATTGTATTCAAAATCCAAAGAGGTCCACTAGGCATTGTACATCTTTTTTTTGGTTGTAAGAAGATCCAGATTCAACAACTTATACTCTACCTTAGAAGGGATATCTTGACATGCCCATGGTCCCCACTCCTGCTACACTGCCTTCTTTCTCTACCAGCAGTTGTTTATATTCCTTTTGTGTTTCTGGTAGTAACGGTAAATTGATGATTAGCAGTGCTATTCAAAGTAACTTGTACATGAAGTTTCTGTTCCTGGTCCACTAGAGTTAAAGTAGCTCTTGCCAGAATAGACGTCAACACATTTCATCCTTCTTCCACAAATTCTTGCTACCAGGGAAAAAAATTGAGCCAAATTAAACAGTATGTTTACTGACTACTTTATTTATATTCTGGTCCAAGCTTTTTACTGTGTCATAGACAGGAAACAGTTTGTGGACCAGAAGCGTTCTGCAAATCAAGCTGTGAATAACACTGGTGTAAGATACTGTCCTTACCTGTAGAAGAAACATGAAGGGAATGAAAAAGATATGCAGCCAAATGTTATATCAGAGGTATATTTATGTAGTATGCAGGAGAGAAAATGCCCTGGGAATGGAGATGAAGAGATTCACTGTATGCCATTATGGAGACATTGATATTTTGCTTCCTGAAAATTGAGTTTATCAGGTGAAGAATTCTGGGGAGATCAGTGGAGTTGGCACGTGCAAAGGCATAAGTTCTTAGGAGCTGTGTTGACTGAGGGAAAATCCACAAGTACTAAGATACTCAACAAGGAGAAAACCAGAAAAATCAGGGCTCACTTGGTACACTTTGAGGTGACTATTAATACAACTTCTTACTCTAAAAAAGTTTATTAATGGGAAATAATTAAGCACTTACGCTGCATTCATAGTAGGATATATATTTCAGTAACTAAAGAGATCCTTCATGAAAGATAATTCATCTCTGCTGAAGAGTGCCAGCAAATGAATGTAGAAAGTGTGATACAATTAGAGAAACATCATTTTACAAACCCTAATGAAATTCCGTAAATGAAATTTATGCCGAGATTATTATTGTTACACCCATTAGGTGAAAGAGTGATGCTTTCCCAGACAATTCATATAGTGCCAAAGTAACATTGTATGACTTACTTTATGGTTGCAAGAGAAAAACACATAATTGTTCATTGGAGAGATCAAATTGCCATCACCCCAATCCAGTGATTAGTTTTCCCATCACTACTAAGTTGCGTTAACCAGATAGTGTGTATCTTCTCATGTGATACACAGAATTATGTTTAATATATTCTAGGCAAAAATATTTAATTTTAATTCCTCAAGTCATTATTTACGGCTTCCTTTTTATAGGAGAAACAAATGATAGAAGATTAAGAAAGGAAGGAACCAAAGAAATTCAAATGGTTGGAAATTCTGTAGGAAAGATAGTGACGTCACTTCAGCTTATTAGTGTCCTAAAAATTTAGTACAGGGAGGTGACAGTGCTACCTTAAAAGGAATTTAAGACACAGCTAGATGCAATGTGAGATTATGAATTGGATACTGGTTGGACAGATAACTATAGAGGACATTTTGGGTCAGTTGGAGAAATTTGACTATGGCCTATGTATTAGATGAGGTGGAATTTTACTGAAATGGAAAGATTGTTGACTGAAGAAAAGCAGGTTATAAAACAGTATGTGCATTATGATCATATATCTTTATATATCTGTATACCTATATCTCCAGAAGGATATGCACTAAGGTGGTAAGTGATGATACCTGGGTGGTGAGAATGTGATCTTTTTTTAAAAATTTACATTTTCTAATTCCTGATTTTCTACAATATATATTTACTGTTTTGGAAAAAATAAAAGGCTATTGAAAAAGTATGTGTCCTACTTAAAGATTAGTTATAAATTGGATATGGTTAAAATGTAGAGTATTAGGGAAGAGGCAGGAATGATATATAGGCTTAGGGCAGATTGTAAAGGGTCTGTGTACCACAGAAGGAGCTTGGGCATTATTCTGTAGGCAGTAATAAGCTGGGAGTAGTGACATGGCCAAATTGGTATTTTAAAAACATTACTTGAAGGGATCTGTGGGAAATGAATAGCAGAGAGAGTGACTTAAGTCATAATATTTAGGTGGCTGTTGAGGACATCCAGGTTTTAGCTTAAAGTTTTTAAAAAGTCTTCTCTTTCCTGTATGTCTTACAGAGTTGTATGTAAAAATTTTATATAGTGGTCATACATTTCATACTGGGCATTCTTCTAGGTTCTGTAATGTATATTATCTCTAGTTCTTGAAAAGTGGGTGATAATTGGTTTCATCTCACAGTTGAAGAAGTTGAGACTCAGAGAGCTAATTATTGACAAAACTGGAGTTTTTACCCCAGTCTATATGGACTCCAAGGCCTGCTGCACACAGCGGCATTCTAGGAGATACCCTGGGGTACAACAGGAAGAGGAGAGTGTGAAGGCAACCTCTAGCACTCTCCTCATCATCGCCTTGCATCCCTTCAGCCAAACCCAGAACAATCGTTTATTAAATAGGCCTCTGTATTTAAGAGTTCACTTGAACAAAGTTCTCAGTGCACACAAATAAATTTAAAAATTGTAAACAATTGTGTTTGTTTTTGTTAATGCAGCTCAAGGGTACTTCACAATTTAAACAGCGCCTTTGTGAACTTTATTTTCTTTCTCAGTAACACTGTGGGATAGGGAGGATGGCAGTGATCCTATTTTAATGGTCAGAAAACTGAGACTCCCAGATTTATTGTGTTTCTCAAGGTCACCTGGTTGCATACGAATGCAGAATGTATTTTAAACCCAAGGCTTTTGAAACATTTTAGCATAATACTTCTCATATTGTATTACCTAATTTAGAGAATTTTAAATAAGAACTTTTGATCCTGATCTGAAGACATGGGCACATACAGAATAAAAAAATTTTTAGTGGTGTCTTATTTCCTTACTTTAATTCTCTACTTCCTGTTTCAACCACTTGAAGCATAATATGCACATAGAGAAGGGTACAATTCATATATGTCTATCTCAGTCAGTTTTCACAAACTGAAAATACCCATGGACTCAGCACCCAGCAAGAAAAAGAACATTACCAGGACCCCAGAACAGAAGCCTCTTTCAGTCATTAACCTGCATTTCTAATGGTGACTATCTGATTTCTGAAAACATAGATGAGTTTGCCTGTGTTTGAACTTTACATAAATGAAGGGAATGTATTATATTTCCTTTTTGTGTGTGGCTCCTTTTGCTCAATATTACATTTGTGAATTATTTCATTTTTTTCATTTGTTCTTATTGCTATAGAGTGTTACATGATGTGAATATACCGTAATTTATTTCATTTGTTCTACAGTTGATAGGCACTTAGGCAGTTTTTGGCTATTATGAATAGAGCTGCTACATTATTCTGGTATATGTCTTTTGGTGAACATATGTGTGCATTTTTGTTTGGTATATACCTATGAGTGGAATCAGCTTTAGTAGATACTGTCAAACGGTTTTCCAGGGAGGTTATGCTCATCCATTTTCTTCACTCTCATTTCATTATTTTCCCTGTATGCTTTTATTGTATTATCACATTGAGCATCTCTTTTGACCTTGGAGTGAGAGATGAAATATCTAAGGTGGAGTAATGGGAAGAACGTGATGGTATCTTTTTCTGACATTTTTCTTTAGGATTGCAAAATATTTGATCCTGATGATTCATACCCTGTCTACCTGTTTTGGGGGATAAAAATAAAGAGGTATATAGTAGTGTTTTATGAACTGTCAAGTATGATATACAAATGTTTTGTTTTATTATTTCCTCTCAGCTCCAGTGTTGAGAATAAAACCGGTAACTTGTCCCTCACATAATTCTCGTCTGTCTGTCTGTCTCTGCCTCTGACTCTTTCTCTCTGTTCCTGTGTCTCTATCTCTCTGTCTCTGTATGAGGGGAGTGGATGCATGGGTGCAGTGGCAGGTGGATGAAATATTTACAGCAGCAGCATCCTGGGAGAGTATACTAAGAGTTGAGGAGCTGCTGAATGATTGCCACTTGGTGGCAGAGAACCATAGAAAAGTCAGGGAACTTATGCTTCTCTATCCCCAGACTTTTCTCTTCATTCCAGGAGAAATAAGTTTATGAAATATACATAAAAAGAGCATATACAACATAAGGGTACACCTTAATGAATAACGTGAAACAGGTTTGTACTCACCACCCAGGTTAAGAAACGAGACATTAGGAAGCTCCCTATGTGATCCTTCCTGATTGTAGTGCCTTCCTTTTCCAGAATCTAGTATTTCCCTTGCTTTTTCAGTTAATTTTTAACTGTCTCTGTTTGTGTCCTCATGAATATTAGTTTTGCCTCTTTTAGAACTTTATATAAATGAAATTATACTGTAAGTATTTCTCTGTGAATTGCTTCTTCCATTCAGCAATTTCTTTAAGGTTCTTTCGTATTTATGTTTAGTTCTGCTTCATTAATTTTCATTTTTGCACTGTCCAATTCTGTGAACAATTTCTTTCTTCATTTTATTCCTGATGTCCATTTTGTTTCTTTCCAGTTTTTTTTTTTTTTTTTTTTTTTGCTATGACAAATAATGTTGATATGAAGTTTTCCTGGTATACTTGTGTGAAAATTCTTCTGGAGTAACTAACTAGGAGTGGAATTTCTGAATCATGGGGCATAGAAATATTCCACCCTACAAATACCAAACTATTTTCCAAAATTGTTCAATCTGTTTCACTCCCTTCAAGTAGATGCTTTTTCTTCCATTGTTCTACATCTGAGCAACACTTCGTATTATCAAACTTCTTAATTTTTGTCATGTGATGGGAATCTAGTGATATTTAGTTGTGGTTTTATTCTGCATTTCAAAATCAGGAAATCAACATTGACACATTACTACCATTTAATCCTTAGAGCCTGTTCACCATTTGTCACGGTAGTGTCCTTTATAGCAGAAGCAGAAAGATCCAGTTTAGAATCACACATTGCTTTTAGCTGTCATGTTTCTGTAGATGTCTTTGAACTGTGGTACTTCCTCACTTTTTTCTGGACTTTGATGACCTTAATATATTTACTCTTTTGACCAATTCTCCTGATTATAACCAGCTTCTCACCACCTGTCCTGTGCAGTTGCCCTCCTCATCCCTCTAAGATTCTGAATCCCCATGCCTGGCTGCTCACCTGTGAACACCTTCCTCACCCTACTTGGGCTCTGACTCCTTGTCAGCCCCATGGGTTCTGACACCCCACACCAGTCTCCTCCTCCTGTGGATGCCTCTTCACTCTGCTTGGGCTTGATACCACGTGTCAGTTGATGCCTGCATGTGGATGCCCTCTTAGCCCTACTTGGGTCTGACACCTGGCACTGGGCCTTTTCCTGCATAGATGCCCTCTTCATGCTGCTTGAGTTCTGGTAGCCCTCTCCAGGCCCTCCTGTGGGAGTACACCTACCCCACTCAGCTTAGACTCTGACAGCCCAGACCAGGCTGCCCCTGTGTGCATGCGCCCTCCTCATTCTATTCAGGTTTGACACAGGAATCTTTCTTCCCCCATCCTTTGTGTGGATGCCCTTTTCACTCCTTTTGGCTCTGACATGTCTTGGTAAGCTGACCCCCTGCAGGGACATGTTTCTCAACCCACTTAGACTCTGAAACCCTATGCTGGGCTGTCGTTTTGGGTGGAGACTTATCTTTTTTTGTCTCACCTGATGGCTTATTCAAGAAGATAAAGGAAAGTGAGGAGGAAGAGGAAGCAAATTTTAAAAAATTTATTGACTTTATCAAGGTAGAATTTGTATTCAAGTAAAGTGTACCCATTTTAAGTATGCAGCTGGAGTTTTGATGAATAGACACAGTTGTGAAACCCCCAGCCCCACCATCAAGGTATAGAACACTGCTGTTGCTGCTGACATTCTCTCATGTCCCTTTGGAGTCAGTCTTCTCTCAAACCTGGCCCAGGCAGCCATTGCTCTGCTTTCTGTTACTAACGCTTTGTCCTTTCTAGAATTTCATCTAAAAGCTTTGTCTTCTTCTAGACCATCCAATGTGTGCTTTTTTTTTGTTGCTGGATTTTTTTACTCACCATAATGGCTTTGATACTCATCTGTGTTTTGTGAGTTTCATTCAGTACATTCCTTTTTACTGTTGAATAGCATTCCATTATACATGTATGCACCACAATTTCATTTTTATCCATTTACCTGTTGATAGACATTTGAGTTATTTTTAGTTGTGGGTTAATTGGGGTAATGTCGAATCTCTAGAATAATGATGAAAGTTAATAATGATAGATATATTCAAAAAATTAGAATTTGAATTTAGGCCATTTTTCCCACTTGTTTGTTGTGGATAAATTATCTTGGATAAATTAAATTACTTAAATTTCCTATGTCTAGACTTCCTCATAAAAGAAATAGAGATTATAATAGCTCCTATCTCAGGACTGTTACAAAGAAAGCATGAGGAAATTCAGATAAAGTGCTAAACATAGTGTCTGATGCATAGAAAGCAGTTAATAAGTAAGTGTTAGCTGTTATTTTACTGACAATAGCAACATCAACAAAGGTAAAAATGTGAAAGGTTTTTAATTGCTTGCATTGCTTACAGTTTTATGTAGCTGCCCAAAAAGCTAATTCCATTTACTTTAGTATCCATGTATTGTTATTTCATCATTCAGTATACTTTATTAAGCACTTGTTGAGTATCAAGGATTGTGGTAGTAATGAAGATAAAAAGAAAGAAGACATAATCCTGTCCTATATCTAGTGCATTGTTCTTAAAACTACACATTACAAATGGTTAGTGGGTTTTGAAATAAATTTTGTCCATCATAACTAGACTTTTTTCCTAATAAAGTAGAATGGTATAGAAACTATTAGGGGGCATCACGTACACATGATAAGGACAGATATTGTTTTGTGAAACTTGATTTTAGTGTGATATTTGTATCTCTCTGTCTGTCTGCTATCCACCTATCCATCCACCATCTTTTTTAGACACATGCATGCAAACATACACACACATGCATGCACACATATTCAAGTATATATGTACATGGTTATGATGTAAAATGTATTCCTTATTATGGGACATGGTCCAAAAAAAAAACCCTGCTCCAACAGGTAAACAGTACTATACTCAAGACTTCAAGGATAATAAATCAAAGGTTTAAATTGGAAATAATGAAATAACTACTGCATCAATAAAACATTAAATCATCAATAAATCTGAGAGATATTTGTGATGTTTTATAAAGAACCCTGCAAAACTTTGTATAAAAGATTTAGAGAAAATATTGATACTTATATTCTATAGGGAGGCTAAATATTATAAAAATTATCTTAATCCATGGATATTAATGTAGTAACCAAGACTACCTTATAGTCTAGGAGAACATATGAGTATTAAGTAACTGTAAGAATGATGTGTTGGCGTGTCACACTAACTTGACATCCAGGCTCCCTGGGATCAGTCTCCAGGTCCAACCCATGTAGGGATAGACTGGGCCATATGCAGGAACTTCTGGGGGACACACTGTAGTGTTAGGGTCCATCCAGCTCCTAAACAGAGTTGCTAATTCCCCTGAAGCCGGATTTCATGGGAACTCCTTAGCCTTTCTCTCCAAGGCATTGCCAGGGAGTCTAGTCCATGGGAGGCACATGGGAGACCTCTATCTCCCACGGTGGGGGTGTGAGGAGTGGGTGTTGGGTGGCTGGGAAGAACAATGTGTTTGAAAGAGCAAAGATAAGATACAATCTGAGTGTGTGATTAGAGCCCGTAGTTTTTCCTGGTACTGTTGGTAGATGTAATACAACTTCAGCCAAAATCACAACAGTTTTATTCTAGGGATTAATCAAAATGACTCCAAAATTGTTAACACCAAAGTATAAGGTTTGTGTACATTAAGAAAGACAAAAAGAGAAGGAGGGAAAAACCCTTTAGAGCAGGTTATAATATTGACACAAATAGAAACATAGAGCAGTGGAAGAGAATAGAAAACCCAGAAATATGTGCTGAAGTATGTACTAAAATCATTTGGACACAGAAGGGTTTTGAAATAAATGTTGAGAAAAACTCAGTAGTATAGAAGGAATTATTTAATTTCTTGTTTTATATTATAGTAAACTCAGGTGGTTTGAAGAGTTAAATTTTTTTTTTTTTTCGGTACGTGGGGCCTCTCACTGTTGTGGCCTCTCCCGTTGCGGAGCACAGGCTCCGGACGCGCAGGCTCAGCGGCCATGGCTCACGGGCCTAGCCGCTCCGCGGCATGTGGGATCTTCCCGCACCGGGGCACGAACCCGTGTCCCCTGCATCAGCAGGCAGACTCTGAACCACTGCGCCACCAGGGAAGCCCTAAATATTTTTTTTTTTAATGTAGAAAAAGTAGAAGAAATCTACAACTAATATTTTTAAGTGACAAAAGAAACCTATAGAAAAGGATATCCTGAGTCAGATATGTACAAATTAAATAATTAGGTTTAATAAAAAAAAAGTTTAAACAAGATATTTGTAAGTAAGGTTTGCTTAGAATATTACAGACTTTACCCATATATAACAATGTTCTAGTCAATTTGAATGCTGGGGAGATTTTTCTGTTTTGGAAATGTCTTTGCCCCAAACCATCTGTGAGGATCAACTCATCTTTGAAACACTTATTGAAAATCAGGCTTTGTGACTCCATATCTTTAAAATCTTTACAAATGTAGCTTGAATCATTAGATTTTAAGTCCCATAGGTGAATTACAGTATTACTCAAAAAACTATTCTCAGCGCACACATTCTGTGATGTGATGTTCACCGTATAGACTTTTGTTTTTTAAAAAAGTGAGTTTTGAAAATGAAAAAAATCTCTCCTCTTCCTCTACTCCCTTTCCTAGGATGCCTCTTGTGATTGTGTTGTAGCATATCTGAAACACAAGGCAGTTTTGTTGACATCACTGATGCTGCTTGTCAGCAGAGATTGGTCAGTGCTGCCAAACCTTTTGGTTAGTCATTTCAAATGTCCATGTCCATTGCAGCTGCTCTGCAACTCATAGGAAGATCCCAGTTTTTGCAAACTCATGGAAGAACCACTTGGGTAAGATGGAGTTTGTTATAGGGTTTTCCAACAAGTTAATATGTGAAGAGTTTAATATTAGAACAAAAGTTTACCTTTCTGCTTTGTCAAAAAGAAAAGTGGTATCTTTTTGAATCTTTAGTAAAATGCTAATGACATAGGAGTTAATCAACTTAAGGTTAATTGCATTCAGAGTTCAAAAATCCTAACTAGAACCCACTTCGCTTAGTAAAGCAGCCAGAATACTTCGATAATCAGTTAACTATGAATTGCTTACTTTTGTGCAGTGGTGTTTTATAGTTTTTATGTATTATTTTTGTATCTATGTATTTATTAAATATGTTTATGTAAAATCCTTAGAACAGTTCCCAGCGCTGGTCAATAACTGTTAGCTCCTTAGTATGTGTAGTATGAAGCATGAAAATTGCATGCATGGTTGTTATTCAGTGTTTTTAAAAAGAGAATGTTTTCTGTACATTTTATTCTTTTCCCCCCTCTAATGCTTAAAAAAACTTGTCTCAAAATGTTTCCTAATGTCTCAAAATGTTTGACCTGAACACTTTTCATCCTAGTCAAGGTTTTATAGCGAGTACTACCATTATTTAGGGTCAAAGTTATTTGGAGGGTAGGTGGTTTTATTATTGATTGATTTGGAGATTATATTCATGATCTTTAAGCTCTTGTGCTTTGATGGAAATAATAGCTTTTTCCTTCTTTGATCTCTTGAGTCTAGACTACTAGTCTGTTAAAAAAAAATTGGAAGGCTTTTTTATTTCCTTTGAGACATAGAAATAACTTAAACATTAATGACTCCCAATTGTCTTGGGCTGTACTATAAATTTATTTTATTTAGAAGAATTTTTTCAGTATTGAAAAACATTGGTTTGGAATATGAGGCTTGCTTTTTAATTATTTTCTAATTTTAGTACATTAATAGTAAAGAATAATATCTATATGATATAAATTCTTTGGAATGTGTTGATATTTCCTTTGTGTTGGAAAACTTTTCCTTGGCCAAATAGTAAATATTTTAGCCTTTTCAGCTGAGGGGCAAAATTGATGTTGTTATGTAGATATTAATAAAATCATTTAAAATGCAACCATTTTAAAATGTAGAAACCATTTTTAGCTCATGGATTGTAATAAAAATGGCAGTTGACTGGAGTTGTCCTGTGGACAATAGTTTGTTAACTGACCCCTGGCTTGGAGCCTGGTCAGTTTTTGTGACTGTTCTACGTTTGTTTGAATAGGATATATATTCTCTGTGTTTTATGTAGTGGTATATCTATTATATTAATCTTTTAGTATCTTTAGGCTATTTTATTAGGTATATAAATCTTTATGATTGGCACATCTTCTTGGTGGATTGTTCCTGTGGTCATTAATTAAAGCCTTTCTTTATCCTCGTTAATACTTTTCATCTTTAATTATACCTTAATTATAACCCCGTGTGTTATAATAATATTGCTGTGTCAGCTTTATTTTCCTTGGGATTGTTGAGATTTATCTGGTGTTTCTCTCTTTTTGTTTGCTTTTGTTTTATTAGTCAGGCCTTACATTAGTTTTCTAGGGCTGCCATAACAAAGTACCACAAGCTGGGCAGCATAAACGACAGAAATTTATTCTCTCAAAGTTCTAGAGGCTAGACATCTGAAATCAAGATGTCATCAGGGCCGTGTGTTCTTTGAGGCTCTAGGAGAGGAACCTTCCTTGCCTTTCTAGCTTCCGGAGGTTGCTGGCAATCCTGGCCATTCCTTGGCTTGTAGATGCATCACTCCAGTCTGCTTCCATCTTCACATGACCCATGCTTCCAAATTTCTGTCTTCTTACAGGGACACCAGTCATATTAGATTTAGGCCCCACCCTAACCCGTTATGACCTCAACTTGAATATATCTGCAAAGATCTATTTCCAGATGAAGTCATAGTCACAAGTTCTGGGTTAGATGAATTTCTAGGGGGACACTATTCAACCTGTTACAGTTCTATTGAGGTATAATATACATGCAGTAAAATTCAGTCTTTTTTGTTGTACAGTTCTGTGAGCTTTGACAAATGCATGCAGTTGTGCAGCTATTATAATCACACTTGAAAATTTCTTTTTTTTTTTTCCTTTAAAGTCAATCCCTATATCCACTGCTAGCTCCTGGCAACCACTGATCTGTTTTATGTCTCTGCAGTTTTGCCTTTTCAAGACTGTCACATGCATGGACTTGTATATTTTTTAGTCTTTGGAGTCTGGCTTTTTTTACTTACTGTAATGCATTTCAAATTCAGTCATGCTGTAACATGTACCAGTAGTTTCTTCCTATTTATTACTGAGTAGTATTACACTGTATGCATATATCATAGTCTGTTTATCTGTTTACCAGTTGAAGGATATTTGTGTCTCTTTCCAGTTTTTGGCAATTATGAATAAAGCCATTGTAAATATTCATGCACAAATTTTCATGTGAGGTTGTTTTCATTTCTCGCCTTGGGGTGGGGATTGCAAGGTTGTATGGTATGTATATATTTAACTTTTTAAGAAATTGCTGAACTGTTTTCCAAAGTGGTTATATGATTTTGTATTCCCACCAGCAATTAATGAAAGTTCCAATTGTTTTGCATCCTTGTCCACGCTTGGTATTGTCAATATTTTTCAAAAGCCGTTCCCATAGGTATACGTTGGTATCTCACTGTTTAATTTGCATTTGCATAATAACTAATGATATTGAGCATCTTTTGTATGCTTATTTTCCAATTGTATATCTTCTTTGGTGAAGTGTCTATTCTTTTGCCTATTAACAAAAATTTTGTCTGTTTTACTGATTTTTGATAATTCTTTATATATAAGTTCTTTATGAGGTATAAATGATGAGATAAATGAATATTGAAAAAATGGAATGTGCTTTTTGGGAAAGTATTTACAATTGTGAGTTAATGAAGTCAGTTAAAAACCCTAGACTTACACATTATCATTATTTTTGTTGTTGCTATTGTTAAAAGCCACTTTATAAATGCCTTTTGCCTTTTTTGCAGTTTTGCTAATGATTTTGCAATTGTCAAAAAACCTGCTTTTGGTTTTATTGATTTCTGTTTCTTGATTTTCAGTTTCATTAATTTCTGTTCTCTATTATTTTTGTCTGTTTGTTTTGGCTGTAATTTGCTCCAGTTATGGAGTTGACACCTTTGCTTTAATATAAGTATCTCATACAATAATTTTTCCTTCTAAACACTGCTTTAGTTGCATTCCACAAATTTTGATATGTGGTGACTTCATTTTCCTTCCATTCAAAATATTTTCTCATTTACTTTGGGACTTCTTCTTTTGACCCACAGATCAAAGAAATTTGTTATTTACTTTCTAAGTGTTTGAAGATAATTTTTCTGTTATTGATTTCCAGTTAAATTCCCTTATGTTCAGAGAGCACATTCTATTTTCTCTTCTTTTAAATTGAGCTTCTCAAATATGTAGGTTCATGTCTTTCACCAGATATGAGGTGTATTTTCCATTATTTCTTCAAATATTTTTCTGCCTCACACCCTTCCTTCTGTGACTTCAATGATATGAATATTAGCTCTTTTGTTATTGCCGCACAGCTCCTGCAGCAGGCTCTGTTTTTTTTCTCTTCATTGTTCAGAGTGGATGATTTATGTTGATCTGTCTTCAAGTTCACTCTGTTACCTCAAATGCTGAAATTTAGTCCATCTAGTGCATTTAAAATGTTTGGTTATTGAATCTTTGCAGTTCTAAAATTTTCATTTGTTTCCACTTTGTATATTCTGTCTTTGCTGAGACTTTCTCCTTCCATTCCCTTTAAGATTTCATCCTTACTTTTGGAGAATTTTTATAATAGCTCTATTAAAATCTCTTCTAATTAAAATTTCAACTTCTCTTTTATTTTGTAGTTGATGTTTGTTGATTATCTTTTTCTGTGTGAGTTGAGATTTTCTTTGTTGTTTTTACATTGAGTAATTTTGGATTACATTTTGATGTTCGAATGTTGTGTTGTGAGACTCTGGATCTTGTTTAAATCTTATGGAGAATATTGGTTTTTTTTTAGAGCAGACAAATGATCTGGTTGGGGTCAGACTGCAAGTTCTAATTAGCCACCTTTGGATTGTGATTGTAATATCAGTTGTTTCCAAAGCCTCTGCCATGCTTGCCACGTCTGTTTTGAGTGTACACCTTCCAAAGGCTAGCTTGGGACCTGGGCATAGTCTTAGTTTATTTCTCAAAGTCTTTGAAATGCTATTTAGGATCAGATCCGAGCAACTGTGGTGCTCAGGAGTGGTGAACCTAGTAATTTACATACAACTTCCTGGAGTCATTTTCTTTACGACTTCCTGGTATTTTCTATTTCCCTGGGCTCACCTTTTTATTCCTGTACAGTGAAAACTGATGTATTATTTTTCCTGTTCTGCTTCTTCCCACAACTACCCCCATGTCCAAGGCAGTTGAGTTTATGTTGTCTCCTCTTCTTCGAGGTTCCTGCTCTGCACTGGGCGGGAAGTTATTGTGGATGTTGGGAAATAAGTCAAATTTTACAGTCCCTTTTTTCTCAAATATATACTTGTTTGTAGGACTGGCCCTGTTTTTATATGTCAAGGCAGAGATAAACTTTTTACTGAGAGGAATCTTGTAAAATTTCTTTTTCTTTTTTTAAAAATATTTTTAAATGTTTTCTGAGAACATTTGTTCTTCATTAGAATGTTACATTCTCTCTCAGGTCAAATTCTTAATGTCTGTATGGCATCACCAATAAAAATGTAATTTATCTCTGCTGGAAATTTGACAACTGCTAATACTTCACTGTCAATCACTATTAACCTGTTGAATTTTTCTAAATACTCATTCCTAGGCCCCATTGCTAGAGATTCAGATTTTATAGGTATACAGTACAATAAGTAAAGAAGAAAATGATCTACATACTTATGTCTCCTATTTTAGCACTCCTGTTTCAATACAGGACATTTCCATGGTCTGGGAGATTTCCTTCAGGACACACAGGTCTGAGGAAGGTTGCTATGGCAGTACTCCTTGAAGGTTGTTGACTCAGTGGGTGTCCCAAGGCAGCTAGGTACCATCTGAACAAATAAGGTATCGAGCTGCAGTTGTACTGCCTTGGTCAGGGACTCAGTCCCTCACCATCATCCCAGGCGTATTCTTTTCTGGTTCATCTTTCTTAAGGTTGTCCATGAATCGTTGAACATGCCATTTTTCAGCTGGTTATTCCTAAACCACTTCAGCAAGGGGTAGGACATAATACTATTCTGTCATTTTTTAAAAACTGGGTTTAAGGACAAAAATTTAATTTTCTCACATTTTTAAATTGAGGTATAGCATACATTCAGTAAAGTGCTTAAGGTGTACCAGTCTTAAGTGTAAAGCTTGTACTTTTCATTTGTATGTATGCATGTAACTGCCATACAGACGAGACATAGAACATTTCCAGCATGCTTATGGATTATGATGCACTTTACTGTCAATAACCCCTTTCCCCTGAGTCACCCACCGTTCTTCTGATTTGTAGCACCATAAATTAGTTTTGCCTTTTCTCAAACTTCATATAAATAGAGTCACGCAATATGTCTCTAGTATTTTTAATCAAATGATTTTTGTGGTCAAACCTTTTTGAGCCATTTAATATTATTGTTTCTGACTCCTTTATACTCAGAACACCACAGCTGATTCAAATCAGATTTAATTTGACTTTTATTTTTCATAGATGAGGTAGTCTTAAAATTTTTAAGGAAATTTCCCATATTCCTTTTCCCACTTTAAAACTTTCAGTGGCTTTCTGCATCATCGACTTGTATAGTGTATGTTATTTATTCCCACAAAATATTCTTTTCTGAGCTCTGTTGTTTCCTGTTCCAGATTTCTTTCTACCAGTGCATAGAGATGAAAAGGAGATTTCTAAAATCTTATTTCCTGTTTGCCATGCTTATATTTGGCCTGGGGTGAATTCAGGTTGAACTCGGTGTCTGCAGTTAATTGTATTAATCTTACGTTTTCTTTTTCTTCTTTCTGACAGCATGATGGAAGTGGTTCATTGCATGATGTTCAACTCTCCTTGTCATCTAGTCCAGAACCAGAAGATGGTGATCAGATATACAAGGTATGATGACTAGGTAGTCATGCTGAATTTTTCAAAAAAAATTTTTTATTACTAAAATTATAAAGCAATAATAATTAAAACATTTAATAATAAATATATTAAAACCTGCAGCTTTGCTGTCTTGGGTTTTAATCAGATTTCTTTTAACTTTTACTACCTTATTAAGTTAAAATGATATCACTGTGGTGCTTTAATTTGAGTTTATCAGTTGGATAATCATCTGTCCCTGTATTAATATTGGTACAGGATTCTTTTTAAAAAAATAAAAATCATTAAATTCTTTTTTTATAATTATGAATAACAGTTTTTAAAATATGACTACCAACAAAAATTAAAACAGTTAATAGGTACTTCTCATTATATAATCACAACATTGAAGAAATATTAATGAAAATGACATTAATTTATTTTTTTCATGTTTAATGATATAATTATAGAATGCAGATGCAGGTTAGTGTTTGAAGGTATATTTTTTTTATAGTTCTCATCTTGAGGTCTATTTTTAGTTGAAGAAAGCTCTTTTTGTTTTTTGCATCTACCTGAATCACATATTTACTTCTTAAGCACATACAGGTATTCTTGATGTCTTTCATGTTTCCAAGTAAAATTATTGTTTGCTTTCACATTCTGTTTTCAAGGTATGGTAGTCAGTGTGTACTACTTATCTGTAGTAACAACCTCAAAATATTGGTGGCTTACAATAACAAAAGTTTATTTCTTGTTATTTCTCAATATGTTGCATTTTGGTTGTAGATGAATGGGACTTCACGTGTCCTCTTCATTCTGAGATCCAGGCTGAAGGATCAGCCCTTATCCTGGGACATGTTTTTTGTACCTGAGGGAAAGCATTGGCATAATAACATTGGATTCTGCTTGGATGTAACATATGTCGTTTCCAAAACAGGTCAAGTGGCCACACTTGGTATTAGGGGTCAGAGAAGCGTAATTTTCTCATAGGATGTGGAGTGACCTATTGGGAACAAATTTGTGTATAAAACACAAAATCAAAAGAATATAGGATAGTAGTCACATCTGGTTATCTAATCTTGGCTTTTCAACATGTTACCTACCTGTTCTTATATAAATTTCTTCCTGTCTCTGGGCTTCCATCCTATTGTGAGTATAATAATAGGTTTGCAGTAGGACATCTCTTTTTAAAAAACTTTTACTTGCATACTCAATTGAGAACCATTGATTTAGATGATTTCTGATTATCTCAGTTTTTTTAAGTTTTGTGACTGATATTTTAAAAGTAAAGTTGACTTTTTTCCTGAATTCTTTTTTTGTGAAAAGTTTTTTACATGTAAAGAAATTCTTTTAAAAAAAATTTAATTCCAACTTTTTAATAGAATTAATGTCTTCATTTTGTCCATCTTCCTTTACAGAGTTTGTCTATTAATTTAATACTACATGATAGACATATCATGTATTTATTTCTTGTCCCCAATGCCTTCCTTTCAGGCAGATCATTCCTAGTCTTTCTTCCTTCTTTCCAAGGTGAGATGCAATAGCTCACACTGTCTCAGCCCAGTACACTAGACTGTCCTTCACTTTCATCAGCAAATCCCCAAGTATGTCATCTTCTTATTCAGGATGGTTTCGCAGTTCAGTTTCAAATGATACAAATATGGTGACTTATACCATTACAATTTTAGGGTCTAAAATCTACACTGGACCTGCCATGTCTAAAATCTTTCCTTTATCTCAGGACAGCTGTCTCTCCCGTTCCCTTGATGAGCTGTTCCAGACATTGGCCACTCTCCTCAGCCTCTTTCTCAGCTACTCTTCTCAACTTCTGCAGGTAGCCTTGTGTTTTTCAAGCAAGATCTTCTGCTGCCTGCCTTCTGACTTAGTCTGTGTCTATGTCACTCTCAATCACTTTGTTCCAGTTGTAGGGAAAAGTGACCGCTGTGCTGTGGAAGACCACCCTTTCTTCTCGTGTCCTGGACTCTCCTGCTGCAGTTAAAGACCTCCTCTCTCATCTCTCTTCAGTGTGCTTTCTCAACTTCCCCTTCATCCTCACCTTATAAATTTCTGTATCTTACCTATCCTAAATTCAGTAAATCGAATAAACCTTTTCTTGACTCTCCTTAAACTACCTTTCCAGTTAATGTGGAAACTTGGGAAAATAGACATTTGGCATGGCCTTTGTCCTACAAGCTTTATCCCTTGGTTTTTGTGTCACTTCTGTCTGAATTCCCTATATACCCCTTAACATCGCCCCCCTCCATTTTCTTTGTAGGTTCCTTTTCTTCTTTAGAATGTAGATATATCTTTAGTCCAGTCCTCATCAAACTTTCTACTGTCATGATTTCACATATAACATATATATTGATAACACATAAAATCAGTCTCTCTCATACTTGGTAATCCAGTTGTCCACTGGACATTTCCACTGTGTGTCCCACTCACAGGTGGAACACCTCTAACACACCTCTCAAGAGGTGTGTGTACCTCTAGCAATGTATTTAAAACTCAAAAATATTCCTCATTGGGGAATTCCCTGGCAGTCCAGTGGTTAGGACTCAGCGCTCTCACTGCCAGGAGCCCAGGTTTGATCCCTACTCAGGGATCCCATGAGCTGCACGATGCTGCCAATATACATATATATATTTCTCTTTGGACATATTTCTCCTCCTTCTTTCTCTGTTTCTATTTACTATATCATCTAAGCTAGAAATGGAGATGTCACTCTTGACTACTTCTCTGTGCTCTTCTCTCACATACAGTGAATTGCCAACATCTCCTTTTCTCCTGTTTCTTCTCCTCCCTATTATCACTCTCTTGGGTCAGGCCCCTGCTCTTACCTGGCATATTACAACATCTTGATAACCAGTTTCCTAGCCTAGTTTTGTTGTTGTCCTGGTCAAGTATATCCTCCAAACAGCTGTCAAAGCCATCTCAAATGCAGATCTATCTGTTACTCCCTGGCTGAAGCCATGCTTGTTGTTCAGGCCCTCTATGATCTGGCCCTTGCCTAATTTACTGACCACATTGCTCCCCACTGTACACCACAGCCTTCATGTGACAGCATCACTGCTTGTAATTCTCCAAATATGCTAATGCTTGTCCCCATCTCTGTATCGTCTTATAGAATCCCTTACCCTAAAATACAAAGCCTGCCACACTTTGTGTCCTTAGAACTTTTTACTTATCCTTTAAGACTCCACTGGAATTAGCCATTTCCTGATGTGTTCTTCTTTGCCTGTCTTTATGTGTAAAATCCTTAGAGCAGTGCCTATTCTAAAGTAAGTGCTATATGCATGTCGGCTATAAATGTTATTACCATATTGTGTTTTGATTTCAGCTTTGAGTCCATTTCCTCCAGCACCAGCAGAACCTAGCCATGACTGAATGATGGCTGTGTAGTGTTCCATCAAGTCGCTTACTGCATTGTATTTCAGTTGTCCTCTTACAGGACAATTCTAAATTTGTAACTTTAAGAGAATATCTTATTATAGGTTTTCTCGTACTTAGGATCATTTCTTTGGCATAGGGTTTGGATAACTGAATCAGAGAATGCAAGTAATTTTTATGACTTTTGTATATACAGGCATACGTTTGTCCAGAAACGTCAGTTGTTATGTCTGATAATGTACCATTTTTTCTGCAGTCTTGTTAATCACATTGAGTATTTCTCCCCCAATTTAATACCTGTAAAACAATACCTTTAATACTTTAATTTGTATTTCTTCAATAAGTCAAATAGAACATTTTTCCAGTTATATGTATATTTGTGAGAACTGACTATTTGTCTATTGGGGCCTAGAAGTGATCTTATATGTTTGAACAGTCTCCTAATATACTTGAGTTATAAATTCTTTGTCATATTAGCATAGGTTTTCACCAGCTTTTAACTTTAATGTTAATTGTATAGATGCTTTAAATTTTTATATAATCAAATATATTTATCATTTCTTAATAGCTTAATTTGCCACTTAGTTTAAAAATATGTCCTTCATGGGGCTTCCCTGGTGGCGCAGTGGTTGAGAGTCCGCCTGCCGATGCAGGGGACACGGGTTCGTGCCCCGGTCCGGGAAGATCCCACATGCCGTGGAGCGGCTGGGCCCGTGAGCCATGGCCACTGGGCCTGCGCGTCCGGGGCCTGTGCTCTGCAACGGGAGAGGCCACAGCAGTGAGAGGCCCGCGTACTGCAAAAAAAAAAAAAAAAAAAAAAAAGTCCTTCATGATTTGCAGTCCATCTTTTTTTTTTAGTCTTGATTTATTATTTTTTAAAGTCCCTAAACTCTTTAAATTCAACTGGAAGTCATTTTTATATATAATAATTAGTTTTTCCCAATTGTGGTATACATACAGCATTTAAAAAAATATTTTCTTCCCTATGTTTCTTCCCCATTGCGATGCTTATTTGATATGTGAAAGCCTTCATAAAATGTCTGTTTCCAATCTCTTGTTAATGAGACTGCAATATTGTTTTTTGTTCCCAATGTATCTGAAGAAGAGTGTGTACTTTGCTCATGACCAACACATTATAATTATTTGCTTACTTACTTTTCTCTCTGGAAAGATGTATCATTCACATATATATTCTACAGGTTATCCCTGAACAACACAGTTTTGAACTGCATGAGTCCACTTACATGCGGATTTTTTTCAATAATATATACTGTGGTACTACACCGATCTGCAGTTGGTTGAATCCAAGGATGTGAGCCTTGTGGATATGGAGGAACTGTGGATGTCAAGGGCCGACTAAAAATTATACCCAGATTTTTGACTTTGCAGAGGTTCGGTGCCCCTAACCCCTGCTTTGGTGCCCCAACCCCTGTGTTGTTCAAGGGTCAACTGTAATTTCCTTGCTTGCATTACTTCATCAGTATATATTTCTGGATAATTGAATAGCAGTAAACAAAATGGGCTAACTATAGGGTAATGATACCTTATACTTGGAAATGTAACTGGATTCCTACTAACCTTGACAATAGGTTTCTCTTAATACTATTAGGAATTTCTTATAGACTAAGTTGACAGGGTATTTACTCTTTGATTTAGGCAGTTCTCATGAAAGTAGTTCATGGAAAAGGAATCTTCCTTGTTATCCTTCAGGCACATTTATCTTTCTGCTGATTTCTGAACCAGCCATGAAATGACTCTGTGCCTTTAATTACACAGTTTTCTCTACTTGTGGCCTTCATTTCCTCTGACAGGCAACTCTTATACATGCCTTGAAATCTAGCTGAAGTTACTGTTTTGTGTGTAATTTATTTTACTACGTGGCCTAGTTCCCAATTTTCTTGTCTGTAAAATGGGGATAATAGTACCTACCTCAGGGTTGCAGTTGGAATCAACTACTTAGATACCTAAAAGGTATTTAGATCTTAGCACCTGATTAATACTCAATGAATGTTAGCTGTTACTGCTATTATTGTTCATTGTTTACGTGTCAGGCTCCTTAGACTATGAATTCTTAGAAGACCAAAATGGGTTTTTTTTTAAATGGATTAATAGCTGGCATATTTAAGAAGAATTTTCCCCTTAAATAAACAACCAGTTCATTACTCAGTCTTCATCATTGATTTAATGCTTCTCATTAGTGTTTTTAAATACAATTAAATACTTCATGTTAAATTTTTTAAAATATTTCAGAATGAAGATTTATTAAATGAAATAAAACAACTTAAAGATGAAATAAAGAAAAAAGATGAAAAAATCCAACTATTAGAACATCAGCTTGTAAGTATTATAGTGTAGTATGTAAAGTGCAGGCCTTCCAAACTGGGCAATATGTATATTTTTAATAAAACTAACCAGAATTGAAACTGGATTTTATTTTTAGCTTTTGAGGTTGCACTATTGTATTATTTTTAAGTTACATGCACTCTTAAAGTATGTGGTTTAACTTTCAATCTAAATAATAAGTTTTCAAGGTGAAAAACTCAATCCATTTTCAGTTGCCTCTGTTTTGAGTATTTGAACTTCACCAATTTACATTCATGTTGTTGAGGAATGAAACTGGGTGTTTAGTCTTAGGAATCTGAATGGCTGTCTGTTAGAATGGCTGTTCTAAAAAAAATGTTTCTTGCCCATGGATGATACTGAGTGATCTCTCAGAGATATGTCTGAATCTTTATAATTTTATAATTGTTATGATATCAAATGTTAGTTCCATATGAAAACTGTATGTGCTGTTTCTTGAATTTAATTATAATTTGGTTTGTAATAATAAAAGTCCAGGATAACAAGAATATAATGGCATAACAATCACAAGAGGCCAAAGAAAATCTTTGTTGGAAGTCAAAACTTGTTTTGACATAGCAAAGCAATGCAGCAATATGGAGGAGTAATCTCACTCAGAATATAAAGGATATAATATATTGAGCTCTGAGCCATTGGGGTCAGATCAGAGATCCACCTTATGAATAAATAGTAAGAACAGATGGATCAGATGTTATGATTAAGGGTATCAGAAAACTTATGAATCTGAAAAAAGAATAACTGAATATTGCAAATTGAGGGCCTACCAAGTATAAGATTAAAAAGGAAAAGAGTAAGACCAGTGTTTGTATTTAAAAACTAAAGACAAAACCCAACCCAACCAATTTTTAGGGAGAAGACAAGGTACTTTTAGGAAATTAAGCTTCAAATTTTGCAAAAATCTATTACAGAGCACAAAAGTTGTATCTAGTGCACTTTAGAAAAAACGGTTATGACCCTCACATTTTATAGCTAAATGCATTTTTATTTATATACAAAGATACATTCTCAGACCTTTAGCATATTGAAAAATACGCCACCCAGTTATCTTTGTAAAATTATTTAATAATGCATCCCAAATGCTTGAGAGAGAAATGTAAAAATAACTCAAGAAGTAAAGATTAAAATGAATAAGTGGGGCCTCCCTGGTGGCGCAGTGGTTGAGAGTCCGCCTGCCGATGCAGGGGATACGGGTTCGTGCCCCAGTCTGGGAGGATCCCATGTGCCGCGGAGCGGCTGGGCCCGTGAGCCATGGCCGCTGAGCCTGCGCATCCGGAGCCTGTGCTCCGCAACGGGAGAGGCCACAACAGTGAGAGGCCCGCATACCGCAAAAAAAAAAAATAAATAAATAAAATAAAATAAAATAAAATAATAAAATAAAATGAATAAGTGGTGAAATGAAAACCATCTTTAGAGAGATTAGGTGGGATAAACTTCCCAACTACTAACAGGAGAAAACTTAATGCTCATTATTTAATCTTATGTAATTATATATCATTTAATGTTAAAAAAATTTAATTAAAACATGTTTAGAAATAAAAAATTTTTAATTAAAAATTTAAATTGCTATTAATTTTTGTAAATATTTAGATGAAATAAAATAGGTTTGAGAAAAGAGATAAGGGATATGCTGAAGAAGTCAGTAGTACTGAATTGTTTATCTACAAATGGGTATCTAAAATTATTCTTTTTATATACTCAGATAAATTAAAATGTTTGTGAAATGCTTTAAGATAACTAATAGTAGATTAGAATAATGTATCTTGCAAAAGGTGAAAGTAAAAAGACATCTAAAGTAGAGAAATACCAAGGACGTCTAAAAACAGCAGAAGTAAAGTGACAGAAATTAGACCAAATGTAATAAATATAATAGTAAATGCAAACGGCCTTATCTCATGGAGAGAGCTTTGTTGAGGATTTAAAGCAAAATACATTAATTTCTTTGTATGAAGGAAATTTAGATAAAGTAAAACAGCACAATAATGCTGAATATAAAAGGTTGGGTGAGACAGAATAAAGTTATTCTCATCTAAAAAACTGAAGTTGAAGTATTAAAATTAGAAGAAGAAATCTAAGACTGAAAAAATTATGAAAAGAGGTCACTTTAGATTGATATATGATTAATAAATAATGAAAGATATAGCTTTTTATGCTGAGAAGTTTTAATAGTGTTCTTTTTAACTTCAGTGTGCCTCTTTAAAAAATAAGAAATGTTCTCTTCCTAGCTGAAATATTATCATCTTTAACCAGTTAATAGTAATTTTTTAATATTTTCTAATATCCAGTCCGTATTCAGATTTCCACAGTTCTAAAAATATCCTGTACATTTGTACATTACATCTAGTTATTCCTTAAGTCTCTTTTACTTTAGAATTATTCTTTTTTTATTGTACTGATTTACTGAAGAGACTGGGCCAGTTATCCTTAACAATATCTCACCTTACAAATAACTTTTAGAAAGGTTTTAGAAATATCTAAGAGAATCCTAAAGAAAGGAAGAAAAGCAAAGAAAAGTGAAAACATTACTCTTTAGCGATATGTGCTTCGAAATTCTCTGTATTTAATACATTAAACTTAGAAATCATATTTATCTTGGAAGATCCCATCACCTACCTTTAGTTTAGTTGTGGAACTGGAAAGTCACTTGTTCAAATCAAGAGAATTTAAAGAGATATAAACCACTGAAAGTAGAGATAGGTAAGAGCATTTTTCAGATTACCAAAATTAAAATTGCCTTTCTCTTTACAATTTTTTTCTTTCCTTGTATCCCTAATTTACTCTTCTTAAAAATAGCAAAATGACATCAGAGGAGCCATGGAATAGGAATTAGATAACTTTTCATCAGTATTAATTAGCTGAATCTCTTGTCTTCAGTATTAATTAGCTGAATGACATTGGCAGTTTCCATCAGTCTCTAGTGCTTTCTTTATCAAAAATGTGACGTTTTTTTCTAGATGATTTCAGTCTTTTTCCATTTCTAGCTTTCTATACTTTTTATCTTTTTTCAAAAATAGGCACTCAGCTCTAACCTATGTTTACATGCAAACTCTAAGAAAAATATAGCGACAATATGATGTGTTAAATTCATATTTTGTGTGAAATATACAGGTATAAAATCAGATTGTAGTGCTCCAGAAATGAAACTGAAAGGTATAGAGACATGATTATTTGAACCTTATTCCAGAATGCTGAGAATGCCCATTTATTTTCATCTTAGTGTACTAGTTGAATGATAGTTAATTTAGATGCATTTGTTCATTGAGTCCTCAGAATAATCTTATGAAATTATTGTGTAGAATTTTCTTTGTGGAGACATTAGAAAGTGGAATTCAGCTTAAGTAGGTTAGCAATGTAATATATTTGAGAAGCCATGACCAGCCTGAAGCTGCATAGACCTGGGTTCAAATCCTGGCTCTGAAACTTAGTAGCCGTCTTCTCTTAGGGAAGTTACTTAATTTCTCTTAAGCCTCTTCTATATGTGAGGATAATAAAAATAATACTGACCATATAGGGTTGTGATAGCTAAATGAACTACATACTCTCTAATGCTACAGTTGGCCCATGGATGCATGATAAATAATAACTCTTATTTGATGATTTGCCCCAAATCACCCAGCTAGTAAATCAGTGCATATCTAATGATGTTTTAAGTTTTAAGTAAAAGTCTAACTAAAAGTGACTTGAAAATGAGAACATTTATAAACTTAAATAACAAGAAAGTATATTGGTCCCATCTGCTTCCATGGTTTCCTAATTGATCATTTGGGTAATAGCAAAGTTCTAGGGTAGCTTTTTTGGAATCCTCTTGGCTGCCCCTTCATGGTCACAGGATGTCTGCCATAGCTCTATGTGTCATATACTCAGTAGTCCCCAAAGATAGGAAAAGCACCTATTTTCTGTAGCACACCAATTTTAAAAATTAAGAGCACTTTCTTAGAAATAGCCCAGGCTTGCCTCATGTCTTATTGACTAGATTTGAGTTCGTTGTCCCTTAAGCACTGAGGAATGGGATGAATCAGATTGGTTCAGACTAATCAAAATCTATCACTGGGTTAAGAGAGGATATATACTTCCCTGAATATGGGACTGCATAGAAGGTGAGCATCTGAACAGAATCTGTCAGCAATAAAGAATGCAGATGGAGAGGGAATGATTTGAATAGCTGTTTTCTATCTATTGAAATGTCACTAAAAACTAGGTTTTCCAAATTGTGGAAAATTCAAATATTTGCTGGTTATTGTTCTTCATATGTTAACACATAGGCTACAGACAGGACATTATTTCTGGAATTGCAGCAGTCAGGATAGAACAAGTAATGTGCTTGCATTAAGATAAATGTCTTACAAAAGACATTAATGTCTATCTTATGAAAGAAATTAAAGATGATACAAATAGATGGAGAGATATACCATGTTCTTGGATTGAAAGAATCGACGTTGTGAAAATGACTATACTACCCAAGCAATCTACAGATTCAATGCAATCCCTATCAAACTACCAATGGCATTTTTCACAGAACTAGAACAAAAAATTTCATAATTTGTATGGAAACACAAAAGACCCCGAATACCCAAAGCAATCTTGAGAAAGAAAAATGGGGCTGGAGGAACCAGGCTCCCAGACTTCAGATTATACTACAAAGCTACAGTAATCAAGACAGTATGGTACTGGCACAAAAACAGAAATATAGATCAGTGGAACAGGATAGAAAACCCAGAGATAAACCCACACAGATATGGTCACCTTATCTTTGATAAAGGAGGCAAGAGAATACAATGGAGAAAAGACAGCCTTTTCAATAAGTGGTGATGGGAAAACTGGACAGCTACATGTAAAAGAATGAAATTAGAACACTCCCTAACACCATACACAAAAATAAACTCAAAATGGACTAAAGACCTAAATGTAAGGCCAGACAGTATAAAACTCTTAGAGGAAGATATAGGCAGAACACTCTATGACATAAATCACAGCAGGATCCTTTTTGACCCACCTCCTAGAGAAATAGAAATAAAAGCAAAAATAAACAAATGGGACCTAATGAAACTTAAAAGCTTTTGCACAGCAAAGGAAATCATAAACAAGATGAAAAGACAACCCTCAGAATGGGAGAAAATATTTGCAAACGAAGCAACTGACAAAGGATTAATCTCCAAAATATACAAGTAGCTCACGCAGCCCAATATCAGAAAAACAAACAACCCAATCCAAAAATGGGCCGAAGACCTAAACAGACTTTTCTCCAAAGAAGATATACAGATTGCCAACAAACACATGAAAGGATGCTCAACATCACTGATCATTAGAGAAACGCAAATCAAAACTACAATGAGGTATCACCTCACACCAGTCAGAATGGCCATCATCAAAAAATCTACAGACAATAAATGCTGGAGGGGGTGTGGAGAAAAGGGAACCCTCTTGCATTGTTGGTGGGAATGTAAATTGATCAGCCACTATGGAGAACAGTATGGAGGTTCCTTAAAAAACAAAATGGAACTACCATATGACCCAGCAATCCCATTACTGGGCATATACTCTGAGAAAACCATAATTCAAAAAGAATCATGTACCACAATATTCATTGCAGAACTATTTATAATAGCCAGGACATGGAAGCAACCTGAGTGTCCATCGGCAGAGGAATGGATAAAGAAGATGGCACATTATACAATGGAATATTACTCAGCCATAAAAAGAAATGAAATTGTGTTATTTGTAGTGAGGTGGTTGGACCTAGAGTCTGTCATACAGAGTGAAGTAAGTCAGAAAGAGAAGAACAAATACCATATGCTAACACATATATATGGAATGTGAAAAGAAAAAAAAAGGTTCTGAAGAACCTAGGGGCACACAGGAATAAAGACGCAGACATAGAGAATGGACTTGAGGACACAGGGAGGGGGAAGGGTAAGCTGGGACGAAGTGAGAGAGTGGCATTGACATATATACACTACCAAATGTAAAATAGATAGCTAGTGGAAAGCAGCCACATAGCACAGGGAGACCAGCTTGGTGCTTTGTGACCACCTAGAGGGGTGGGATAGGGCAGGTGGGAGGGAGTTGCAAGAGGGAGGCGATATGGGGATATATGTATATATATAGCTGATTCACTTTGTTACATAGCAGAAACTAACACAACAATGTAAAGCAATTATATCCAATAAAGATGTTTTAAAAAAAGATAAATGTCTTATATTATCTGTTTTCTTCTTTACAAAGTCCTATTATATTGAGTTCCAGGAGATCTCGATTGACCTGCATATATATTGAATTTTGTTTCAATGACTGTCTCGTGTTTCAGAATGGGAAATATGTCTATACTAAGAATACAAAGAATGGGAAACAAGTCTGTATTACAGAGATTTTTGTTTTGATTAGACTTTATTTTGATTATGGAAATTGGGATGATCTGATTGCAATTAAGAAAAAATTTGAATATTGGTAAATATTTTAAAAGTAAAAACTTACCATTTTAGCTTGATGCAATAATCAAGAATTTGTTATGTAGGTTTTCCTACAAGAAAGCATATTTACCTCCAGTGGGGTTGTTTAATAAATAATATGGCTATATTCCAACTTCACACCAAGGAGAAATTATCATTATCAATCTTTTCCTTTTTTAAAAGTTTAATATTTATTTGAGAGACCATAGTTTACACAATAGGCACATTATTTTGTGTTGTATAAATTACTGAATGAGTATGCTCTGAGTGAAGTCATGTGAAGAGAATTTATTTATGAACTGAGATGGTCAGATGGATCTTGTCCAAGGGCAGAGATCCTTTAAAATATTCCAGTCCAGTAAAGTCAACACATCATTAAAGGGGCTTTTAAATGTGTTTCACGGGTGAAGAGACAACCTTAATTGTGGACTGGTAGTATTTAATAGCTGAGTCCCATCAAAAATGGACTTTAAGAAACTGTGCTGCAGTGATTGTAGTACCATAATAGTTTAGGGAAGTATTTAAAGTTTTGCTATTATATTCTTTATATACTGTATATTGCTGTATATGTTCTACATCTATAAACACATATATTTATATACATAAAATCATAAGTAGTGTGTTGTATGGGCAGTATAAGAGATTGCCAAGGGTAATTTTGACTACTCAAAATTTTGCCTTGCTGGGTGAATCTAAAATCCAGTCTGTGAAAAAGATGGGAGACTACTGAATAGATTTTGATGTTTGCCTTTTTATTTTAACCCCCTAAGAGAGACCCTAATTACTTTGTTTGTATGTATATGTGTATATATAGAATTATACCAATGTAAAAATTTGTGTTTTTGTTCAGGCAACTCGGTGTAACTGCCATCAAAAATCTAAAGAGGAAAAACGCACATATGCTGATAAATATACCCAAACACCCTGGAGAAAAATTCCTGTGAGTAACACATACTCTTATCCTCTTTTCTTGTCATTTACTATTTTGATGTTTTGTTCTACTCTTTTTACTCTAATTTGAATCTGCCATGGCTGTCAGTTTTTTTTTTAAGGTAAGTGGATTTTTCTTGTTCTTAGGTGTTTTTGTGCTTTCTAAAGCTTCTCTTCTGTGTCTTATATGAATGAATGTGCATTTAATAGCTTTTCCATTCTGTACACTGTAGGTCATTTTATTTGAGTGTCCAGTCTCTCTCTTATTGCATGTATTTATGAGAGTAGTAGTTCCCCATGCCCTACAAGAAAAAGAAGTCAAAAATGCAGTCTTCCCTCTTTAGCAGCATATGACTCTGAAAATACATTATGTCGCCTGTTCTTTTTATTTGTCGAGACTTTTCAAATATATTCTGTTATTATAATTACTCAAATATGGAGGCTATTAGGAAGTATAAATGCATTAAGATACAGACAGTAAAGGTTATGTTTTGGGCATAGTTAGGGTAAGGAATGGCTTCTTCTAAACAGTAGAAAATAACCATGCATTCTGTGCTTCTTCATTGTTTTTCAAAAATACTACATCTCAAAACATGTTTAGTGTTAAAAATACACTTTCTGAACTCAGCTCAGGATATGCCTGAGCCAGAGAGTCATCATGGCTATCAGTCATCGTTATCCTATTGTATGGTGCCAAGTAATAGGTATTTCATGGTAAGAGAATGCCTGATAAGCCAACCTTGCTCTTCTTTTGCCTTATTTTAAGCAGTGGAATCCTTGTTAACACAAATGAACAGGGAATTATAATGGTTAGTGTAATCAACAATCTGCTTTTTTTAAACTTAGCTATAGGCCTTTAAAGTTTATAAGATACTTATTTCTTTTCATCTAATAAATAGTTATTTTTTTGTATGCTCTGTATAAAGTACAAAGCTAATAATTAATTTGTTCAACAAAAGTTTGGTGAGCCCCTCCCATCTCAGTTATTAGCCTCTTGAAGTAGAAGTGGGGAATTGGGAAAGAAAATATACAGACAAATAAGGATTCTTCCATTAACAAGTGCTTATTAAAGGAACTGATGATGTGATATAGTTAAAGTGTAGAAAGTGCTGTAAGGTTTAAAGGATTGGGAAAGTCTAGGTGGAAAAATCAAGCTTGGTGAAAAGGGTGAAGGTAGAAAGCAAAAGATGTCAGTGGACAGAGATGAGTTCCAGAATTGAGAATGAGAGACTATTCTACATCAGCACTCTTCCATAGAGTTTCCCTGAGGTCCAGTGCAGTAGCCACTAGCTACATGTGACTGTTGAATACTTGAAAATGTGGCTAGTGTGACTGCAGAAGATAACTGTAAATAATATTTAATTGTAATTAAATGTAAATAGCCACGTATGGCTAGTGGATACCATATTGGACAAAGCATCTCTAGAGTTAATGATGAAGTAGACTTAGATGGATTATAGGAAAGCCACCTGGAACAATAAGGGGAAGTCAGTGAAGGCAATTTTTGGAAGAAATGAAAGAAAATAAAAAAGATAGAGTTCATATTTAGGTAGTGGAAAAAAAGAGAGAAAGAAGGTAAAAATGAGTTGTAGGAGAAGATGGTACCTTCAGAAGAAGAATGTATAAGTCAAGTTCTGACCAAATGTTCTCATGTGAGGGACAGAATGCCCAGATAAAATGGTGAAGTGGATAACATGGAAAGAAGAATAAAAACATGGAAGGTGCCTAATCATTCATATAAGAATACTTGAAGAGACTAGGCATATGCAGGAAAATGGTGATTATGTGAGAAATAAGGATTCACTTTAAACATATAAACTTATAAAACTTTATTTTAAACATAGTGATCCATGTACAAGCATGTTCTTATAAATAATATTATCTTGGACTAAATTTTAAGTTTTTAAAATGTATTTCCCATATCGTTTTTAAAGCATTTAACATCAGTATTTGAAGGTTTGAATAGTTATTTTACACTTTAAGTAAATTCTAAATTTTCACGATAGGTACTTTTATAGAACATTTGTTTGAACGTCTTAATTTAACTAGAGAAGACAAAATACCAGAATACATTTCTAGACTCACACCATCAAAGCTTTTTATTTATGCCCTTGAATCTCAAAGAAGGGATTGCAAGATGGACCCAAAGGATTCACATAATGACCCAACCTGGATTACTCTGAAAATTGAGTGTAGGAATAAACACTGTTTTATTGGTATCAATGGGAAAGTTGCCAATCAGTTAAAACTCAGATTGTGCACAATTTGACCTGATACTAGTTTCCTCTCATATTTTAAGAACTAACTCTTATTATATATAGCAAAGGAGTTAAGAAAGATGCTTTTATATAAAATCTAAATGCTCTGTTGGAATTAGTTTCTAGTACTGAATCACAGATTAATCCACTTTATAGCATATTTAATAGATATGAATAAAATTTATATAAATTCAAGAATTGGAGTATTATCAGCATTATTTGCAATCCTTTGTGCTTAGAATTAGGTTCACATGGCTCAGATTTATTGGATCATACATATATTTCAAAATGTCATAGTCAACTATGTTCCTATTGTAACTATTTATAAAATAGAAAATATTGAATCAGAAAAATATATCACAAACATATCACACACACAAAAATCAATTGTTTATAATTCCCGAAGGAGAAGGCATTTACCTAGTCCTACCAGTCATGATATATGTGCTAGCAAAGAACTCTGCTCCTGTTTGTTCCCTTGCCTGGGAGATAAGATGAAATGTTAAATGTAAGGAACAATATAACCCAAAGATTTGTCTCAAGTACTCTTTCCTAAGTCCTCTTTGTTTTAGACCACATGCCTTTCTGATTTGGAAGTGGGCAGTATTATTGGTTAATTTTTATGTAAGATTAATGTCCTGATTTTAAACTTAGATGTGCCATTTTCTCCCAATTAGAGAGTCGTTACATTACTATTTATATATATTTCCAAAGGGAATTAAGGGATTTATTTCTTTGCTAAGCTCTTTATTTATATTCACTATTACTTATATTTAAAATATGCCACTAGGGGTATTTTAAGTGAAATATCTATATCCTTTGGTGTATAAACTTGTAATATTTAGTGGTCATGCAATAATGTTTAATCAATATTAGACATTGAACATTGACTATGACTTATGTTTCAGTGAGCTAAATGCTGATAGGAACCATCTTTGTACTGAGACATTCCATTTTAGCATGCATGTGAGTATGACAACACACCAGGAATTCTATTATGTGTGTCTTTTACACTGTAGTTTATGAACAATAGCACCTGAAACCAATAACTGAAAAATGGAATTGTTTTTCAAGGCTAGGGACAAATGAAATATAGATATTAGAGCAGCTGAGTGATTTATCTGGTCGTAAATTTAAGGGTATGTAAATTTGTATCCTCTAATACCAAATACCAGAGCTGAAGTAGGCATTTTTGGAACTTTGTTTAAAATATCCACTGAAAGGGACTTCCCTGGTGGCGCAGTGGTGAAGAATCCACCTGCCAATGCAGGGGACATGGGTTTGAGCCCTGGTCCAGGAAGATCCCACATGCCGCGGAGCAACTAAGCCGGTGTGCCACAACTACTGAGCCTGCACTCTAGAGCCCGTGAGCCACAACCGCTGAGCCTGCGTGCCACAACTACTGAAGCCCGCGCGCCTAGAGCCCGGGCCCCACAACAAGAGAAGCCACCGCAATGAGAAGCCCGCGCACCGCAATGAAGAGTAGCCCCTGCTCGCCACAACTAGAGAAAGCCCTCATGCAGCAACAGAGACCCAACGCAGCCAAAAATAAATAAATAAATAATAAATAAATTTTTAAAAAATAATAAATAAAATATCCACTGAAAGAAACAAAGTTTGTGTGCACAGTAGTTAGAAAACAAAGGACAGCACCAAAGTTTTCCACTGCTGGTATCCATTTCATGTGTGTAATGTAGGGTTTAACTTACTGACTTAACACAATGAGGGTGTAGGCAGGACATAGAGAGATTTTACTCTTAGAATTTAATGTTAGATAGCAATCAATGAGAAATGGATGATCCTGTTAGGTTTCCAAGAAGCAGCATGATCAAATTAGTCTTTTAGAAGAAATTAATCAGCTTCCATAAGAGGTAATAAAAGTTGCTCCTCTTTTAGTTTATGCTAGCAGAGTGCTAACTTATTAGGCCTTTATTTGTTGGAACATTCTAACTTCTCTTGTTCTTAGGTAATTACAGAAACATTTTTACAGATGTTTTAGAAAATTACTATTTTTTAAATGTCAGATGTAACTAAATTTTTTTCCTAGAGAATGTCTCTTTAGTATTATGCTCAGAGGGTTCTTTCAAAAAGTTACATTCCTGATATAGCAGAAAAATAATACCATTTCTCTTACCTAGTCCTAAAATTTCTAAGCAAATATAGCTATCCTGATCATTCAGAGCAGTGAAGTGTCAATGTACCTTCAGCCAAAGCCCACCAGGAATATATCTGTAAAACAAGTTGGGTGGATTACTTGTTGCAGCCAGGGAGAACACACATTGTGAAAAATGATATCAAGATTGTATCAGGAAGAACCTTTTATAGGATCTGAGCTTTTCTTGGATGATTTGAGGGAGGGTCTAAGGAATCATGGGTTTGCTCAGATTGGATACTATCAGAAGGTAGAAAAGTCTAGAGTACTTTCTGGATGGCACAGTGTGACCTTGCCTTTATCTGTACTTAGGCAAAATTATGAAGTGACCTTATTTCGTTTCATCTTACCATGGTCTCAGAGTAACCATGGTGTTCTGTGAGATTGTTTATGAGGTCACTGGGCACTAGGGGCTGCTTGTTATCTTTCTCAGAAGGAATACCTGGGCATGAATTAAATAAAAATTTACCAACCAGATGAAATTTCTTTTACTATTGTAACTCTGTAACATTTGGATTGTTACCTCTCTGTTTTTTTAAATCATCTACTGTACTTTGCCATGTTTTAGTGTAGTTATTGGTGGTGGTAGTAGTAATGATTACATAAGAATTATTATGAGGAAAGAGAGAAGTTTGGAGAGTTACAGTTGGATCACATTATGGAGAGACTTAGATGTTAGACTGAGAACTTTCAACTTAATTCTGTAGCCAGAAGTTTCTAGGAGGGGCCAGACTTAACTATATTTTGTTACAGGGAGAGTCATGTGAGAGGAGAAACTGTGATTGTCTTGAGGCAGGGGCTGTGTCTCATTCCTTCATCTGTGCTTAGTGGCTTAGCACAGGGCCCAGTAGGATTGAATCAATTCCAGTGAGAACATAGTGAAGGCAGGGAAAACTACTTAGAAGATTATTATAATAGCCCAGGAGATGAGGCTAGCCTATGATTTTTGATCTCTCATGGAGATGCAGAGAAAATCACTGAGGCAGAATCTGTTGTCTTGAAAAGTGATTAGATGAAAAGGTGTGATGAATGGGAAGAAGATGGATGTAAGTTCTCAAATGTGGATGACTGGGAAGATGACATGTCAGTTAAGAAAATAGGAGAACCAAGAGAAGGGATTTTATTAGGTAAGAAAACTGCTAAAGGTTTTAGATATATATTTTTTAATCACTTGAGATTGAGATTCTGGCAGGACAGAAGGGTAGAGGAGTTTGAATATGTAGGATTGGAACTTGAAAGGTGCCGGAGAAGTTAGATACAGATGTAGATTCAAAGTGGGGTGGTGGGAGGTGGGAATGAGTTTATGGAAGACAGAAATCTCTAGTAAAGAGTTTCATCCACTAAGGAAGCTCAGTGCTACAGTGCCAACTGCCACAGACCCCTTTCAGAGCAAATTAGACCATTCCAGGAGGCTTCCTAAGCTCTCCCAGAGAGGGAGACACAAGCAAACTAATCTTCCTGAATCAGGAAAAGTTTTATCTCGTCAGTGCTAAGATTAAAAATTCTCCATCCTCTAAGCTCAGGTGGTAACTCTTATCTGTTCTCATCCCTTGCTTTAAGAAAAAGCAGCTGGGGCCTCCCTGGTGGCGCAAGTGGTTGAGAGTCCGCCTGCGGATGCAGGGGATACGGGTTCGTGCCCCGGTCTGGGAGGATCCCATGTGCCGCGGAGCGGCTGGGCCCGTGAGCCATGGCCGCTGAGCCTGCGCGTCCGGAGCCTGTGCTCCGCAGCGGGGGAGGCCACAACAGTGAGAGGCCCGCATACCGCAAAAAAAAAAAAAAAAAAAAAAAAAAAAGCAGCTGCTGAGGGAAGAGCTGCAAGTGTTCTGAAGAACTTGGCTCACTGTTCTTTATCTTATCCCACAAGGTTCGAGTTCACAGAAAGATGTTTTTACTTGTTCTCCCTAGGCTTTATCTTGAGAGAAATGAAATTTCCTCTAAAACCCTGAATCCAGATACTCTTGTTTTTTTTAATGTTTTCGTATTCTTTTATTTTGTTCTTGTTTGTTTGCATATGTATGTGTTTTGTCCCACCGATTTAAAGTGTAACTAGAATGTTATGCATATGGTTAAACTATATGTCAGATATCCTATGTTTTCCTGCAAGTAGATTTTTTTTCCCCTTGGATGTGATATATTCATATGCATTCCTACTGCTTTTTGTTTTTGTATACAACCATTGTGATTTCTCCAGCAGAAAGCATCTCATATCTTCATCTTAAAAGTCAGCAGAAGATTTAAAGTAGACTCAGATGAGAAAAAGGCCCTTTCCTGGGCAGAGCTTAGGGATCTTCACAGCATCAACTAGGAAAGAATTATGCACTTTCCTGCCCTCTAATTAGTGCTCCAATATAATTGTAATGTGAGCTACATATATAATATAAATGCTTTAGTATCCAAATTAAAGCAAGAAGAAACATGCAAAATTAATTTTAATAAAATACTCTGTTTAACCCAGTAGTACCATTTGAACATGTAATCAATATAAAGAAGATATTGAGATACGTTATATTCTAGTTTTTGTTTTTGTATGAAGTCTTTGACATCTTGTGTGTATTTTACATTTATACCACATTTCGACTGAGACTATCTGCTTAACCCCATATAGCTGCTAGCAACCATATTGGACAGTGCAGCTCTGAATGGAGGTCACTGGGTTTGGCTTTAAACCTGAACTATGTAGCAGGAATTGACCAAAAAAACACAAAATAGAAAATTCCTTCAGGTTTTAAACCATAGGTCCATTTATTCATTCATTCATTGAACTTTGACTAGTTTTTTCTATATTTCAATCCCAGTGCTAAGGGCTTTAGATACTAAATAAAAGACATTGCTTTATTCTTAGTTTATGATACTCATGGACAGACAGCAAAGTGTAAATCAGATGATAGGACAGTGAGGCCTTGTTTCTGGACCAGAGGATGGTGGACATGTCTTCCAGTTACGGGGACTAGACCTTCTGGCTCTCAAATCTATCTTTACGTGGCCGTGACTTCCAGCAGTCTTCAGTTCAGGAGTGTAGTGTATTCCAGCACTCACTGCTGGAAGAGATCTATCCGTCTGGGAACTTTTTCTTTCTTTGTTAATACTGTCTTTTTGCTCAAAATCATGTTTCCCATCCTTTCCTTACATCTTTTAAATCATACGTCTTCTAAGTTTCTAAGTCAGGGTCTTCCGTACAAGTGCCCTTCTTGGTAGAAACACTCCCAGTAGACATGGAATCATGGGGAGCCAGCACATGCTGTTTCTTAGCACTGCTGCTTGGTGTTGCTCACATGGCTGCTGTCTCTGAACTTGCCTGGTCTCAAGGTTTAGTTAGTCATGTTTTATAGCTGTTTCAGTTGTTTTTTTTTTTTACTATTGAAAGGAATATATAATTATCTTTTTATTATCAGGGAAATTACCTTTAGTATGTAGAGATGAGAAGGTTGTTAAACATGTTTTCCTTCTCTCCCCAAGAAAATATGATCCTACCAATACAATTAGCGTTTCAAATAATTTTCCTCAGTATCACTCTAATGTGCATTGTTTTTACTCCTCTATTTATGTTTTTACTTTTTATTTTAAATTCTTGTAGATTCATAGGAAGTTGCAAAAATAGATCCCTTATTTCACCCAATATCCCACAACAGTTACATTTTATATAGCTGTAGTACAGTGTCAAAACCGAAATTGACTTTAGAGTATGTGTAGTTCTGTGCCATTTTATCACTTGTGTAGATTCCTGCAACAACTACCATATTTAAAACCCAGAATTATTGCACCACTACAAAGTTCTCTCTTCTGCGCTGCCTTTTAATAGTCACAACCACTTCTTCCCCTACCATTCCTAACCCCTGACAACCACTAATGTTTTCCATATCTAAATTTTGTCATTTCAAGAATTTTATATAAATGGTGTTATACAGTGTGTGAGCTTTTGAGATTGGCTTTTTTTCACCCAACATAATACCCTGGAGATCCATCCAAGTAGTTGTGTCTATCAGTAATTTGTTCCTTTTTACTGCTGAGTAGTAGACCATAATATGGATGTTCCGCAGTTTTTTTAACCACTTGTGTCTATAATAGATAGACATGTTGGTAGTTTCCAGTTTTTGGCTATTACAGATAAAGCTGTTATGAATATTTGTGTAGATGTAAATTTTCATTTCTCTAGGTTAAATGCCCAGTAGTGCGGTTTCTGGGTAATGTTGTAACTGTACGTTTAGTTTTCAGAGAAACTGGCAAACTGTCAGAGTAGCTGTGCTATTTTAGATTCTCATCAGCATAGTATGAGTGATCCAGTTTCTCTGCATCCTCACTAGCATTTAGTGTTGTCATTATTATTTTTTTAATTTTAGCCATTCTGGTAGGTGTGTAGTTGATATCTCATTGATTTGTTGGTCTTGGGGGAATAAAGAATGGGTATCATTGTATTTGTTTTTTAAGATTTTTAGGTGCTTGTAGTGTGTGTCCAGGCCTGGCAGATGTTATAGCTTCATCTCTAGGTAAACACAATAACTTAATTTAATTCAGTTTGAATCAGTAAACAGAGTCTCCCGTTTGCTGGGGACGGTTAGGCAGAGAATGTGGGACATTTAACATCTTTTAAACTCCTGACAGGTTCTAGGTATTCTTACAGATACTTTCACTTAAATTATTTTAAAGAACTAATGATTTATCATGAGAGACAATTTAATACAGTTGATTAAATGCCATATAAATAGAGTTATAAAATTAAAGGATAACAATGACTCTGGAGTGGGGGTGTGTGAGCCAAATGAATTACAACTAAAAGTGAGACGTTTCTTAGAGATGAACCATTCTATCTTAGTTCGTTCAGGCACCTATAACAGAATACCACAGACTGGCTTATAAACAATAGAAATTTATTTCTTACAGTTCTGGAGGCTGGAAATATCAAGATCAAGGCACCAGCCTGCTTCCTGGTTTAGAGACAGCCGTCTTTTCCCTGTGTCCTCCACATGGTGGAAGGGGTGAGGGGGCTTTCTGGGATTTCTTTCACAGGGCACTAATCCTATTCGTAAGGGCTCCAACCTCATGAGCTAATCACTACCCAAAGGCCCACCTCCAAACCATCACACTGGGGCAGTAGGTTTCAACATATGAAACTTGGGGGCGGGGACACAGATGACTTAGTCTGTAGCACATTCCAATCCTGCATCTTACAAATGAAGAGACTGAGACTCAGAGAAGATCAGTGGCTTCCTCAAGGTTGTAGGCTCTTAGAAGATCCAAGGAAAAACACAGTTCCTTGATTCCCAGTGGGTACTATTTCCATAAACCCCCAGGGAGACCTTATTTCTTTGAGAAGGAATCTCTGACTGCTGGTTTAGTTTATATACAAAATCCCTATCTGAAAGTTTCTTTACCCAGTGCAGTGAGTAGAAGCTGGTCCTGCCTGGTGAAACCCATAGGGAGAAAAGTACATGCCCCTTCTTGGCTGAGGACTTGCTTTGTGTAGGGGTTTTGGACCAAAACATCTCTGAAACAGCAAAATGGAGTTGTATCAGGTAATATCTATGGAGAGCACCTGGGGTCATCACCCTATTAAATATTTCCTAATGTGTTTTTACAAACATCCATGGCTAAATTAGTGGAGAAGTTACAATAATTTCAAAAGACAGGATCTTTATTTACTAGGATACTCTAAAGATCATTAATTTTATTTAGTTTCTTGTAGCTATTTGTTTCCTTAATCAACATAGAAAATGGATCTTTTTTTGGTTTTTGTTTTATAGTGAGCAATGTAGGATTATTCTTATATTTAAATAAGTGTCTGATTATACTGAACCTGAGGCAAGGAATGTTGATACAGGGGTGTACATAAGGTTTTTATTTGGATCAGTGTTCCCGAAATATCTAAACATCAGTAAAATACATTAGTAATCTTCTAGTACATCATTTCTATATCAGATTAATTGGTGTGGAAAATTATGCATACTTTATTTTGCAAATTGAGCTGGGTGTGATGATGATTTACAAGCTCATTTTTCTTGATGCCATCATGAGTGTTTCTATAGTTTTATGTGTGGATATATCTCATCAGTGAGGAGGCTAGGAACAGAGAGACATGAGACCCAATCTGGTTCTATTTGTGTGAACAAATTCTCTCTTGAAGACCCAGTTTTACCTGGAATGTGAGGAAATCGAAGTAAATGACATTTCTGTTGTTTTCCAGTTCTGATAATCTGATCAAAATAAGTAAAGCTAAGAAGCCACAGGTTAATAAAATTAAAAAGTTTGCATGTGTAACCTGTGGCCTGTATGTCACATTCTTGATATAGTACTCACTCTTACAACATCCTAAGTCTTTTGAATGCTCTGTTGGTTTTGCTATCTTCAGCTAATGTTCTTTATTTTAGCTGCTAATCCTTTGAAAACCTATGAGTTAAAAAAGAAAAAAATTTTGTATGGTAATTTTTTAATGCCTAATTTATTATTGATGTAGTTTCTGTGTGTTTAACACTTAAAGTCTATCTCCCCTTTTAAATGCTTTCATTTTTTGCAAAAAAACTGGAATCTGCTACTTTAAAAAGAGATACATGATGATAAATGTAATTGTATGCCAGAAAAAATATATTATTTCATGTGCATTAACTACAAATATTAGAGGAAAATAATTTTTTTCTTAACATATGAAAAATAACTAGTTTTGGATTATGATGTATTTTTAGTAATTTGGGCTGCCTATATTTTAGAAAATGAAATCTGTCTTCTGATTAACACTGTTGTTATTTTTTTTTTAAAGTATGACTGTGGTTTCTCTATTTTTTGGTTCCCTTTTTTATTATACCTCCCTACCCCCATCTCTCTCTGCACAGGGTGGGTATTCTGCCCCCTCCTTCTCTCCTTGGCAGGGCTCCTTCCAAGGCATCCCACGGAGTGTTCCACCGCACCGCAGACAGAGTGAGTCTGTGTCTCTCACTCCTATCCTGCTCTGGCTTCCCGTTCATGGTATTCCCCTTCTGCATGACTATCCCTCCCCAGCACCTCCTCTCCCTCCAGAGTGACCTGCAGGCACACGCTAAACCAGCACTCCCTGGGCTCTCCTCTCTTAATTAATACTCCCTTTGACTGCATGTAAATAGACTTTTCTCCTTAGAGCCTTAGGAAAGCTGTCTGAAGTTAATGTCATTCTAATGCCGTTTAAACCTATTGGCCAGTGACCCTATACCTACTGACATGCATCTGTCTTTAATATATTTTCTATTTTCATGACCTTGAGATATATGAATAGAAATTGTTTTTTAAATCTAGTCATGTTAAAAATGTATACACTATCTGCAGTAGTATAATGGACAGATGCATATTGTTTAGGGAGCAGGCTTACTAGACCATTGCACATTTCTTTAAATATTTTCTAATCAAAAGGTGTTGATTGCGTTTCACTGTCATCTAATACAAAAATCTTTTAAATCATTAAGAGTGTTTTTAATAACTAATATGTCTTTGTAATTTATCAGCTGCTTTACAGTACAGAAGAAATGGCTTTTGAATATGCATGGTTTACTAACATTTCTAATGATTTAGTAATTGTTTGACTTCAAAAAAAATCTTTGTTTACATTAAATCTGCTTTCCAAAACAGTGTTTATTATTTTGTGTTATGTACTTAAGTATATAACTGGTAAGTTGGTTATATTTTATCTTTTTTGAAAAGTCACCCCAAAAAAGCTAATGTTAATGAAAAAGATATAAATGTTGTCAGTCACTTTTATGCCTTCTCCATGGATTTGCCCTGATTTGTGATTCATATCAGTTTTTTCATAAATTATTCTTATCAAAATCATGTGAAGTATCGAAGGTCCAAAAGGGGGAAATTTTAAGCAGTTAAAATTTTAAAATGTGATTTATTCAAATAAAAATTTATTTCTTGAATTAGCCAATTATAAAGTATCAACATGAATTGAGACAAGGTTTGAAGTTTATTTTTTGGCCATTATGCCTTTCCTTCCCTTTTGCACTTTTTAAAGAATAATGGAGTAGAGTTTGCATAGGCTTTTATATCAAGTTTATTTGCTAGCAAGTTAATTTGTTGGGTGAAAGCGTTCCTCCCTTTTCCTCCTTTCCCATCTCCTACCACCTTTGTAAGTCCTCCTTTTTACTTCCCTTGCTTCAATTAGGTTGCTTTCTCCTCTATTTAAAGATGGCTAGCACATAAAGAATTATACTAAATTGCTAGTGAACTAATCTGAATTTCAAAGGGCAATTATAACAAATGATAATGTATTCTTAAGCTGTAGCCAGTATACTGCATGGTTGACAGATTTACCTCAGATTGAGGTAAATTACGCACCTACCTTAACTTTTCTGAAGCCCCCTTATAGTCCCTGTTCTTTTTCTCCACTGTTCTCCCCATTCTCCTTCTCAGCTACATGTAATATGGAATTGGAGTTTAAGGTTAATTATTCAGTATTACAAATAGTTTAGATTTATTTTTAAAACATGTTTCCCAGAAGCACCCATTTCACTAGTTTCTCATTAGTATAGCTTTAGAAATTACTTATCCCTCACCTGAATCGTTGGCTCTCCATTTCCAAATGCTTCTTTCTCCTTTGGGTTCAGAGGTATTTTTTTCATTTCCAACTATGAAGCAGCACCGTCTGTCCTTAAGCACTACTATCAAGAACTGTCTTTCTAGCTTTTCTAGATCAAACCTGCTTTCTCTGCATCTCCAAGTTAGCAAAAAGAAAGTTTGGTTCGCCAGAGTTTGGATGTGTTGGCCACCTAGGAGAAGGTGTATACATTGGAGTCTTTTCCTGGGTAAGTTCTCATAGCTTATGCAGCTAAGAGAACTGGCCCTGAGACTTGATCATTGAGACTTGTAGGACTCTGTGGAAAGTGATAACTAGAGGACTTGTTCGCAGCTTTTTGACAGCTCTTATTGAGCTTTGAAGGTTCCTTTTAAGGAAATATTTTTAAACTACTACACTGTTTTGAATTTACCCTGAGAACGCCTGAAGGAGTATAAAAAATAATAATATAAAGGAGTATAAAATAATAATGATTATTATTTTATAATGATAAAATATAGAGAAGGAGAAGGGTATTAAATTATGGGAGTAAATCCAGTAGTTTTCCAGAGAGTTTTGGAATAGTTGTCCCCTTTTCCTGCACTAAACTGCTATGTATTCAGTGAAACAATATTTGTCTCCACATTTAGTCAGTTTGTGATTTCTAGTGCTGATTTTAATTTTGGAGAGGTTCATTCTGTAAGTGATGGTATGTAGTTGAGAGAGTTCTCCTACATTATCGTGTTTCAATAATAAGTTCTTTCTGATGCCCTCTTGAATATCAACTTAAGCGAACTGACTTTTTTTGTAAATGCAGAAGCCAGGTAAACTTGGCTATTAGTCTTCATTAAGGTAGTCTGTTTTTGGTTTTGTTTTTTAAAATGTGTAAGAGTAGTGGACCTAATAAAACAGGCATAAAGAGATAGCCTGTTTTAGATATTGCAGAGAGTGAAATAACTAATGTTTACAGGGACTATTTAGCTCTGGTAACTCCAGAAAGCTGCAGTGGCCAAGGATGTTCTTGGTGAATTTAAGAATAACTCTAAAAAAATGGAGATAAATGGAAAATCCTGGTCTTCTAAGTTTTTTTTTTTTTTAACTTTCTCAGGAAATTTTGACTTACATTCCTTTTCTCATGTGTATTACTAGTCTCTGCTTGATGATGCTTATCTTCCAGTTTCAAATTAAATTTTCTCTAGGTTACCAGAAAATATCTACATTTAAACATTCAAAGGTCTTCCTGCTGTCAGTAGGCACTTCAGGTTTTGTCCAACTGACTTAACTGGCATTGGTTTAGTCTTTCTGATTTCCAACTGTGTAAAATTAGGAATGATAAATATATAACCTACCTCACAGTATGAAAATTTAATAAACATAATTACTTTTGGCAAGTAAAAGCCTTAATGGTAATCTCAAATAACATTTCCTGCCAGAGCATATGCTTTCAGGAATAACTGACTTTTCAAAAAGTATATCTTGAAATAATACCTATTTCTTATCATGCCTAAAGAGACTTAAAATTTGCTGTTTAACACCTTTCTTGAAAGAATTTAGAAATCTTACTTCCTTTAGCTTCCACATACAGTAACTTAAATTGGAAGAAAAAAGGTGTTTTTAAGCAACAAAAATAACATAAATACATGTTTATGTCTTAATAGCCATATTAAGCCCAGCAGTTTCTTTTTAAAAAATTTTTATTGAAGTATAGTTGATTTACAATGTTGTATTTAGTTTCTCCTGTACAGCAAAGTGACTCAGTTATACATATATATATTCTTTTTCATATTCTCTTTTATTATGGTTTATCACAGGATATTGAATATAGTTCCCTGTGCTATACAGTAGGACCTTGTTGTTTATCCATCCTATATATAATAGTTTGCATTGGTAATCCCAAACTCCCAATCCAGCCCAGCAGTTTCTTGATGCAGTGCTGCCTGATTTCTAAATTTATATTATAATAATCACTAATTGTATTCACCAGAATTATATTAAGAATGGCAATTATATTGTCTTATATTTTCCTCCTCCTCTTATAACCTTCAGGGGTTGTTTCACAAACCTTTTTTGACAAATTCACTTTACATCATAACCCAGTATATATTTACTGAATGAAACTATATATTTACAACCCAAGACACATGTGTGTGTATATTTAAAATTCAGATTAAAGATTCATGAAACAGTACTTTCTCTTAGGACATATGATACTCTCATGTTTTTTTTCCAATTTTTTGTTTTGCTTTTTTTCACATAGTATTATATGAGCATTTTTTATATAGTAATATTTCTTGAAAACATTTTAATGGCTACATGATAATACATTATCATTGACTATGATATCATTTATTTAATGTTTTCCTGTTGTTTGACATTGATGTTGTTTCCATTTTCCCCTATTAAACAGAGATACTATTGTAGTGCAATTTATTCTTGTGTTTAGATCAGTGTCAGCACTAGAAGGATGGTTCTTAAAGGGTGTGTGCTTTTTAGAGATGCTTGATGTGTATTGTTGAACTGTCAAACATGTTCATAAGGTATACATTAACGTGGCTCAATCCGATTGGCTTCACCATGTGACTGTAATCAATTGTATATGTAAAGATAGCATCAGTCAGTGCTTTAATGAGAAATTAGCTCTGAGAGTGACTTTTCATAAAAATAAAATATTTTTGATGAAGTGGAAAAGAGTAACTCAGTAAAAACTGAACAATTCGATTTTACAGTAAGCTATTTTTTTTAAAGTATCGTTGATATAGAATATGGTACTGTGTCCATATTTGCAGTTAATTCAAGTGCAGATTAGTCATTGGTTAATTGACTAGAAATGTGCATCAAACTCATGGTCCAGGAGGCCGTCCCATAAACGTAGGCATGGGTTAGTTTCTTTCTCAACACCTTGCTTTTATGAGAAACAAAGCAATTGCTGTTATCTGTATAAGCCTTTTATAACAGCCTGCTCTGCAGATTGTGGGATTGTCTTGTTAGCTGTATTTGTTGCCATATGATAGTGCCTGCAGTATCCTACTCTGGATAAATATACCATGCGTATTGGTCACACTAGTGGAATTGTACTCTTATGATGTTATTTAGTTTAGTTTTTTTTTTTTTCCCTGAACTATTCTCCATCCCAGGGGTAGATGCTGATGGGTTCTTTGTCTTAGAGACATAGACTCTTGAAGATTAAGCATTTCACACTAATTATGCCTGTGCAGTAAATGCTTACTTAAGTCACTATTATTCACGTCCATAGTTTTTATTTTTTTAATTAATTTATATTAGAGTATAGTTGCTTTACAGTGTGGTGTTGATAGTTTTTAAAAGCAGTTAACTGATCAACTTAGAAAAGTCATTGAACTCCTTATTTCAGAAATTGCTTATTTATAATTTATATTTATCAGTCAGATATCTTCCCTAAGTTCTCTGAGATCTAGAGGCACTATTCTGAGATCTAGGGAATAAGAGCATTCCTGGTCCTCAGGAGTCCTTGGAAGCTTTGATTGGGTTCATGTGAATTATAGACCAGAATTCTTTGAATCTAGTTATACTAGGGATCCAGTCCTGTCTTCCATCTCTATAGTGATGTGTGGAGCCTTGCTTATAATGTAGAACATTATATTTAAGACATACGTGAAAATCAGATTATTCTTTTATTGGTCTTTAATGCAGCAGCAGTTAAAAGTAAACTAACATTCAGTTGTATTTATACTATGCAAGACTGAAATTATTAAAAATAATTTCTACTTCCTTTATAAGGGATTACATGCAGCTAAACCTTTTTAGATCTTTGGAATATGAATATTAATTGTGTCAAAATTATTTTCAGTATTTTATTTGGTAAGATTCTTCAAGTGATTCCTTTTAAGGGTAAGAAGATTATATACACTGTTCGGTGGATATGAATATTTGTATTAACTTGCAAACCACTTCAGCAAGAAAGTATAAATCTATTAAGAATGTTTTCATTTTATAGAAATATATTAAAATAATAATGCCTAGAAAAATACAACAAAAGAAAAGCAAATACTGTTTGCTGCTGCCCAGTCATGGCTATTCCTTGGTGTTGTATGTGGTCTCTGACACCACTGTCCTGTCTTTTTCTTGTCTCTGCTCTCCCATTATGCCATTGGCAAGGAGTTGAGAAGTTAGTCCATTACTTCTCTGACAAAGCGTGGTACAGTACAATTTCAGATTTTTTCCTACCACCTTCTTCATTGTAACTTTTTCCCCCCAGTTTGCATGATGCATGTCAGAGCTTGCATGAAATTACAGGCATGTTACAAATGGCTCCATTACCATCTTCCTTTTAACCTTTGAAATGTATTTAATAATGATAATAAACTTGTATGTATCAAGAAAATAATAGTAGGTCATTCCTGTGTCTGTTATGCAATAGCATTTTTATGCTTTAGAACATTTTCTGCTTTCTACCTTACACACTTTGACATATTTTTACTCCATCAGGACTTGATATTTCTAGCTGCTGTCTTACTATTGGTGACTTTAGAACAAGAATGTTTACAGAAACTTCCTTTGTATGTTTACAGATATGACTTTTTTCTTATGTTAATGCTAGAAATCTTTGAAGTGCTATGAAATGGTGAAGGTGAAGAATTTTTGTGATGAGTGCTAATTTGCATTTCCTTGTGTTCAGTATATTTCCTCCAGTGGGTCTCTTGGAACCACTTTTCCCTGGAAATACTGCTTCACCATGTGGCTTGAACTTGGTGTCTGAGAGTTATCTTCTGTAGGACAGATCAGCTAAGGAAATAGGACATTATCTAGGAAAGTTAATACCTGAATGTTGGTATTGAATCTGTCTTTTTGAGTTTTTAAAACAATCATCTGGCTATATTGCATATTCTGAAAGTCTGTGAACTCATTGGACTTAACCCAAATATCACAGAATAATAAAATTTTAGTGCTGCATTTTAAATTCTCTGTCAGTTCAAATTCTGGCTTTGCCATTTACTAAAGTCTGTGAATTTGGAGATTCTACTTAATTTCATTTAACCTCAGTTTACTCATTTACAAAAAGAAGATAGTACCTTCCACCTAGGGTCTTGTGATAATTAGAGATTATGCATGTGAGCATAGAGTTTGGTTGTCTACCATTGGAAAGAAGGGAAACCCTTCTTTTACAGTCTAGAGTATAATATTTCTCAAGTATTTGTAATGTGTCAGGCATAATACTAAGCACTTTATCTGCATGTTATCAATTGTGATTTATAACAGTTCAATGAGGTGCAGGTACTATTATCCTCATTTTACAAGTTACAAAATTCCATCTTAGAGTAGTAAGATAATTTACCCAATATCTCACTGATAGAGATAGAGCCAGAACTCAAACCCAGATCAGTCTGACTTCAAAAGCTCAGTGATTCAATACTGTGTTGTACTAGCTCCTTCATGTAGCCACATGTAAATTTTCTCTAAACGTTAAAGTGCCTTGCATGTCCTAGCTCTGGTTTATCTCCAGGAGGACACTTGAGGAATCTTGACTTCTGTGTCATATCAGATATGCCTCCTGTGGATTTAAAACATTTAGATATGACTGACATTATTGAGATATGTATTTGGAGCCTAGAGACCTTGCAATCTGTAGCAACTAGTTTATTATAATACTATTATAGAACTTGCTTTCCCCCCCACAAGATGTAGTTACAAAAGGGCAATGGCTTGAATTAATCACTTTCACACCTTTTCATAATCGTGAGTGACATTTACTGAGAAATTTTGATGTGCTCTGGGAGGTTCTATCCTAAGTATTTTACATGTTATAATCATTTTTAATTATTAGAATTAGAAATGAAAAATAGTTGAATGCTTGTTAAGACAGTTTCCCTAACATATTTCATCCAGAAATGTCGAGTCTCCAACTAAAAAACATCTCTGGCGTAGCTGGTGGGTTATTATGGGAGGTGCAGGTCATAATGGGAGGTGCTGTGTTCAAGCTAACATGTAATGAATCCTGCATGCTATGCTTCTAAACATGAATCATTAAGCTGACCCCAAACTTATTTAGAGAAAACATTTTTTTAATTATAAGATTTCTTTTCCATCAGTTATTAAGACTCGTTTAAATTAGTGCTGCATCATTGACCTAATAGGGGAGTATCATTTTGCTAGTCTATTACCAAAGAAGCCATGCTGGAATATACCACTTACCAATATTCATTTATTTATTATCTAGTAAATACATATTTAATCCCTGCTATGTGCCAAATACTGAGGATACCAGCTACAACAACAAAAAATGAATAAAGCATGGTACGTGCCTTAAGAAGCGCAGTCTCTGGTTATCTTTGTAAGCAGCACAGAATAGACATTTAAGGTTATCATTGAAGATGCCTATCAATCCCTTGCATAATTACCCAGTAGTGCCTATTGCTGGCACTCTTGACCTTTACATCTGAGAATTCTCAGAATAGTGTGCTGAGGTATATGTATTTAACTACTAAAGTAAGACTTGAAGTTGCTGAGTCCAGTTAGAAGCCCTGAGTTCTTTCAGTCTAGGAATGGATCCACATTTTTAAGCTTTAGTAACCAACCTTTCTACAAGTTGCAAGGATGGAGTACTAAAGCTCTACGAATTTGTGACTACAGAGTTTCCAGAGGTCCCTGCAGTAGTGGGGGAATTCCTTTTGCCCTCTGAGTCTTGTGGGCAGCTGAGGCTATGTAATGAATGGGCTGGTGGGCAACTTCCCCAGAGGTCTTTTTTTGATACAGGGCAATACCTCGTCTTTCATCTTCAAAGCCGGAAACCTGAACTCATCTTAAATTTCTCTATCTCCTTCAAAACTCTTCCAATCATTTCCAGTTTTTTTCCCTATATCCTAATTTTAAACCCTTATAATTTCACCTGGGCTGTTAGCAATGGCGCACTACCGGGGTGTTATGCTTAACACTCTCATCCCCTACTGTTACATTCCTCACTGATCCCACCAGAGTGACATTCTAAAATACACATTGGGTCTTACAATTCCTCTGCTTAAAATTCATCAGTGTCTCCCATTATCTACTGTACAGAGTCAGAACTATTCGGCCTGATGCGAGTTCCTTTATGAGTTGGCCTTTGCCTACACTTTCCTACCAACATTGTGCTTGCCAATTCAGTCTAACAATTTGAAGTTACTAGAACATCATTATGTTCGTTTTTTTGCCTTTGTGTTTTGCATGTACTGGCCCTTTACCCTGAATGTTCTTCCCTTCTTGTCTTCTCAGCAAACTCCTACTCATCTTAAAACTCAGTTCAGATGTTTGCAATTCTTGGATGCCTTCTGTGACCTCTCTAATCAGGCATATATTTTCTTCTTGCTTCTACATTTTGTTATGCTTGAGACATGGTCTCATCATTTGTCTACCTGCCTCTTTCTTATGAGGCCTCTCAACTACAGGAACAGCATTGTGTTCAGGTTCATATTTTCCTACACCTACTACAGTGCATGGTATATCAGACATTTTTTAAATGAATGAATGGTTTTGATATTCCTTCCTATTGATCTTATTATCCTTGATTACATGGGATTTTTCTTTTTATATTTAAAATTCATTCTGAAAACACCTGTGGTAGTGCAGTAGTAAACGTGGGCAAGATGAATTGTTAATATACAGCTGAGTGTTTAGAATTTGGGGAATTGAACTGCAAGCAGCAAGCTGTCCGAACACATCTTTGCTTTTGCTTGCTAAATGTTAAGAGGCAACTTGTTGTTCTACTTGTCAACAGGTAATTAATGACAACCCGGTCTTTAGTGGGTAACCAGCTTTACATAATCTTCCACAAATCAGGAGTAAGCCTTTCCTTGGTCCTCACTATAGTCATTTCTTGATCTTCTTCTAGAGACAGAAGATCAAGTAGCAGAATTGATTTACAAACTAGTTTTCAAATAAATAATAAAACAAGACATTTATTTTGGGATAGGGAAATTAAATTTTTATTTAAAATAAACTTTTAATAAAAATATAAAATCTATATTATTCAGCATTTAGAAACCACTGATTTATTTAATGTAATTAAGTGATAGTATGGACACTTTTTGTATAATTGGTCAGTCTAACTCCTCTCAGTTAAAAGACTCAAAATTTTATTATTTTTTAAAAACCTGATTATTTTCTAGTTCTTTAATATTTGTTATTGAGCTTTATTGCCTTTAATACAATCAGAACATCTTTCTGACATGACACTCTGCTGTATTTCCATTTAGTTCTCTGGTAAGCAGTGGTCATTTGGGTAATATAAGTAATCAGAACAATGCACATGGATAATTTATCTACAGTTCATAGTGCCCCTTTTCTGGAGGCTTGATTATCTTAATAATCAGTTTGATCTTACTTAGAAAATTATACCTGTTTATGCTTTGAGCTGGTAGTGCATGTTTATACCGTTTTTTTCCTTATGGGCAATAGACATATTGCAATAAAATCACTTTTTTAGATTGTCACTGATATTTTCAAAGGTCTTAAATTGTTTTAAGATTTTTAACTCGAGACTAGACTATCTTATTGTTTTTAAAGGTGAAAAGAGGTAAAAAGGGAAAACAGATCCCCATTCAATTAACCGTGCGATGTTGCACTTTTCTCCTCCTTGGTTGCTTTTTTTTTCCCTTAGGTAGATTTTGGTTTGCTTAATAGGGCCCTGCTTTATATTTTTACTGATCTTTCTAAAGAATATATCACTTTGGCATGGCCAGTTTTTTTCTAGGGAATCCCAAGGAGAGTCTTGAATAAATTCCTTGATGATTTTAGTACCTCTAAATCATCTCTATGGTGATATATTGTGAAAATGCCCAGTGACTTTAACTACGACATTTATCTTGAAGCAAAAACTGAGATGACTTATTTATTTTAAATATTCTAAGATAAAAGCTTAATGTAACATATTCTGCATGGATTAACTTTGAGTAGTCATTTTCTTGATTTTTATTATTCTTATAAATAGCAAGTCAACCCCATGCCATCACGACCAACCATCCCTCCATGAGTTGGTGACCTTTGTTCTCAGTCACTTGTAACTCCTCCATAATCTAATCCCTGATTTCTGACTCTGGTAGCCATCATCCAGTGTGCTGGTCAAGGAGGTGAAAAAAGGAGCAAAATACAAATGATGCAACATAAATAGATTCACCCTTTCTTTTGGGGAAATTAGAGATACTGTGTAGATTTGTTTGTGGATTAGCATAGTAAAAAATTATTAGTAAAATAAGGTATTTTAAAAACATTCATGTTTCAAAGCCCTTTGCCAAATTTTTTGACATTTTCAGCCCACATTATTTAATAGAACGTATATATGAGTGTGTGTGTGTGTGTGTGTGTGTTTAAACATTTAGAGCAACTATTCCTGTATCATGATATGACCAATAGGCTCTGCCCCATAAACTTTTAACTGTTTGGGCCATTGAAAGATAACTTTAAGATTCATATTTCTTTACTGAATGCCCCAAAGTAATGGAAATTGTATGTTTCCTCTGATTTGTATAGAATATAATCACACAGTAAGCTCCAGAGAAGTGTGTGCAAGGCATGTGAGCCTTAAGAACTTTACTTTTGTAGGCTTCTGAGCTTTAGTGCAAGTTACAGGCAACTTGAAATCTGTTTTAATCTCAGACACCATTCAAAAGGCTGGTAATTTTTAGTTTTATTAATGGACCTTTGCTCTTGGGGAAGGTAAATCTGTTTTTCATATATCAGCCATAAGAGAACCTTGGTTGATCCCTCAAATGGCAGTGAGACAGAACAAATAAGCTGTGAAAACATTTTATTCTGAAACTTTTCAGTAAGAATATTAAAGGTAGGTTAACATTAGCTAAAGATGTTGACCTATTTTTTTTAAGTAATTAGAATTTCACATCAACTGAGAATATAATCTTCATTCTAAATTGTTTATCTGCTGGTAATTTTAATTCTTGATAGAGGTACAGCACCTGACACTTTGAAGTTAATGCTTCCTCTGATGAAGTGTATTGAAGTGGTATAGAGCTTTCCTTAAAAAATAAGCCTTTAAAATGGGTAATATTCTGAAGGTCATAGTTGCTATTTGAATGTTATATGGAGATTAAACCAAAGGACTATAGAAATCATTCTGTCAAGCTGTCTTGTATATAAAGTTTTAAATAATTAATGAATCAATTAAGGTAGAAATCATTTTTTACAGTAAATCAGTACTTTAATATTTTTCTTTTCTCCTGTTTGATTTTGGATCTTGTTTAGTGTTTACTGCCCGTACCATTTTCTGTTTGCATCATCTCTCTTGTATGTGTCTCATGAATTATTTGAATATTGCAACTTATTTTTTAATTAAAAAACCCCCACATGCTACTCATATTAAAACATAATAAGTACCAACACAGCCTAATTGGAACTTATATTAATTCTGGGTGTTAATTTCTAAAATGAATTGTTGCTAATGTTGTTTTTAATTCTAATAGCCTCAAGTACTACAGCCTTCCAGCAGCCTTCCCAGACCCACAGACCACGCCCAGGGAAAACTAGCAAAGCCACAACATACCGAGGCCCACAGTGAGTGCATAATCCAGGGCATACATCAGGCTGTTGCACCTCTGGATGAAAGCTTTACACACGGCTTGCAACAAGAAAGCAGCAGTGGTCTGGAAGACCGGCCTTTTTCATCAAGCCCACAATTCACTAAGGATGTGGTGAAGAGTACACCTTCTGAAGCAGACTTGAACATGACCATGAATGCTCAAGAGCCTTATCATTTGGCAAATAATCAAATTAGTGACATGCAATTTGTGACCACTTCTCTTCAGACACTTCCCCAGTCAAGTATAGTAGACCAGGCTAAGAGAGTTGGAAGAAATCAGTCTTCACCAGAGGGCTACACATCTCAGCCCAAGTCCTTGAAGCTTTTTAAGCCATCCATCTTGAATTCTGTGGTACCTCCTCCAGTTCCTGAAACGTGTCCAAGTGGGAATCCCACTTGTAAGAAGTCACCAATAATCACACCATGTAATTCTGCAAAACTCCAGCCAACATCTAGTCAAACAAATCTTGCAAATAATCCAAATCCAAAAGCATCTAAGCTCCGCCCCCCTGCTGGCTCTTTCAAACAAAAACAAATAAGCAGCCCCCAGCTAGAGCCTCAAAACTTCCAGGCCAAGACAAGCATCCCAAGGCCATTAACAAGAAGAAAAGAAATCATGCAGAATCCTAATGACAATTTGAATTCTGGGGATTGTTTGGCCTCTAATCAATATTCTCGACTTCCTAAACCAAAGATACATTAAGCATAGCCATCACCTGCCAATTTGTTTTTTTTAAAAAACAGTCTGTAATAGCTTTATGTGCAGTTTGCTACTGTGATGGAGGTTCCATTGAAAGCTTGCAAATCTAAAAATTAAAATGTGGAAGCTTCTACTAGTTTGGCTCTTCCATTTTATATCCTGGTATGAAGTACATAGTATTTGAGCATATTTGTCTCAGGTAAACACAAAAGTTTGCTTACCCATTCAGAGGTCTACAGAAGGCTCTAACCATGTTATCTATCCGTCCCTCTGCACATCAGAAAATTCATAATATTCCATTTAGCAAGCAACAAATGTGCTTTGCTGATTTAGTCCTTTTAAGGTCTGTATTAATGGTGGTTGTCAGAGCCTCACTCTTTTTCACTCATCCCTCCTGTGAGTATGGTTACTATTTTAACTAAAGATTTGGTGATAATGGAAGATGGTAGTCTGCACGTAGAGTTCTGGCCAGTGATTTGTATATTTAAAAGGTCTATGCAAAAGCTCTGTGATGAATACAGGAGATCAGGCTTTTATTGGGAAGTTTATGTAAGTTTTATTTTTCTTTGCTATAGTCTCAATGTTTATTTACCAGACAAATTCCCCTGGCTAAAAATGTTTCATATTATATATATAAACCAATTATATGTTGCTTTAACATCTTGTTTTACACACACACACACACACACACACACACACACACACACCATTTGTGTTTGTTTTTGTTACTGAATAAATTTTGGAAAGCTTGAGTGAGGATACATCTTGAAACCTGATGTAAAGATGTATTCATTTGTAACATATGTTGGTGCTAGAGTTTTGCTGGTAATTCCATTTTGAACCCTATCGACTTATGGATCCATGATAGCTGTTTTGAGGTTCCACAGTATATATTTTAAATTAAGTCTTTATTGTAATGTTTATATTTATTGACTTTCTGCCAATATCTGAAGACTGGAATAATGGACTTGAAATGTTTGCACAGAACTTTGATGGGATATAAATATCCCATATATAGGGATTTAAAACTATTTTCTATAGCAAAGCGAGTTAAAGTATTTTGAGTATAATTATAAATTTAAGTAAGACTATCTTGAGAAAACCGGAATTCATAATAGCTGTGCTTTTTTGAGTTTTCCAGGTTTCCCTTTTATGTTGGTGTATGTTTGAAAGACAATTTCTTGAAAGTAGATTTGGGAAGAAAAGTAAAATCAGAAAGGGGAAATTATGTTTTATTAAAAGGTATTAAAAGATATTTCAATGGCAATATGTTTATTTATTTTAATGTGCTAGGAAGGTAGCTGTGGAACTGCCAAGGGACCATATGCATTAACCTAATTATGCTGCAGGCCGCTTGTCGGGTGGTTCAGTAAATTTGCCCTCCTGTTCTCCCAAATCATGGCATCTCTAGGCTGTTCAACTGTTGCTGCTTTTGTTAGAATTAATGTCTTTCACACAGATAGTATTGTTGTGATCAGCTGACCAAAAATTTATCAAAAGGGTTTATGGCCAAAAAAATCAGTCACTCAGATTCCTAGGGACCCCTTTAAAAAAATGTACATCGCCCCATTTTAGAGGAACAACACAGCAAGTACTCTAACGGAAATTTGAAAAGAGTGTTTACTACCATTTGATGCAGTCTTCCCTTACCTATAAGGAACCATTCGAGTGAATTTGCCATTCACCAGCTATCAGCCATTCTTGGATTTGGTAAGAGGTGAGCAACACAAATCTAGTATCATACTCTCATCTGACAGCACTTCTGCCAGAGAAGCACTAAAGTTGAGAAAGTTTTTCACATAGTCCAGATACTGTTACTATGCTAAGCGATCAGACCTATCAGGAAGGCTCTTTCTTCTTCATAGGGACAAGCAGTAATAGCTGAAGCTGTAAGTGGGTACCTGTGGTTTTTATTTTGAAGGAGAAAGAAAACTGATCTCAGATATTGCAAATGGGGTGTTTCCCTAAAGTAAAACATACTGATTAGTAGGTCTTGGTTTATTTAGATATTATATAAACTCTTGTGAAACATTATTAACAAGTAGGTCTTTATCTTTAGGGGAAAATTTTTAAATTTTTACTTTATTTTTAACCCCCTAGTCTGAGGGAAATGTCTTTATTAAAAATGTTGACTCCTGCAATATGTTTATTCTAATCCTTTTCCTGCTCTGTTTTTTATCCCTGATGAATTTGCAGAAATGTTCATCCATCAGTTCAATTTCTCTGTACCTTTGTTGAGCCTTAATCTTGGCAGAAGGCTCATTAATATAATTATGAAGCATACTATTACATTTAAGAGAAAAAATCTAGGATGCTTGCATGAAACAACAAAGTATTTGCCTGCAGTTTTCTTTAAAAACTGCAAGAATATTATGCTAGTCTGCTCCTTAGTAAATGTTAAGTCAGAAATGAGGTGAGGCTGTAGCTCACCTGAATAATCAGAGCTCACTCTCAGATTTGGCTCGATCTCTCTTTAGTGCTTCTGTAAGTCAACTCTGTGCCAAATCCTCCTGCACAGGAACTCAGATCACTCTTTTCCTTGGTTCTTGTGATTTCGGTGAAGATGGTGGCAGTGTATGAATTCTAAATCCCGAGGAAGAAGTCTTATGGGCATTGGTTAAGTTTCACATTGGTGAAAGAGAAAATAGAGTATGTAGAATTATACATTTGGCTGTTAATGGGGTGCATATAAAATTCCTTAAAGACAGCTTGGCTAAGGAGTTAATCAGTACAGGTGCAGATGATTTTAAGGCATTAAAGGATTGTATAGTAATATCATTTAGAATGTTTCTAATAACTGAGACCCTCTAGCATTTTTCTTTTGGAGTCTCATTTTAATTTGTGCAATATTTTCAGGCATATAGACTACTGTTCATCATATTTATATAGATGTTAGGGAACTTTACTAAGTATTTTAACAAGTAAAAATCTAAGTATGAAAGAAAATATCAGATTTGCACTTTAAGTGAGCTTAATTGCTTGGAGTTGTGCCTGAAATATCGAAATGCCTCCTATTGGGTGTGGCTTTCTTTGTTGAAATGAATTTCTCTATAATTGTTGCTGTTCGAAGTACAGCCTTTCACAGTTGTATTCTAAGCATGTCACTTTTTCCATTAAAGCACTAAGTTCTTTGAATGTTTCATTGTCCCCTTAAGTATTTTACTCAGATGTATCAGAGAGAACATGGTCTCCCTAGAGCTGTCACTTCTAAATCTTCCTGTAGCATGGATGGTGTAACAGACACAGAGATGCACTCTTCATTTCTGAGCGGAGTTGTCATGATGGTTTCCTGGCCTCTAGGGCACTGAGAATGTAATTTGGAATTATCAAATAGGCTTGCAGTGAAGAGCAGTTAAGACTGCAGCATAGTTTCAGTTTACTCTCAATCTTACATAATAGTTTTCGTGTTTATGAATTAGTTGGGGTGGTTATGTTTGCATGCTTATGCACACATTTGAACATTAATTATAGCTGTAATACAGATACCTGATGTTTTTCCTTGGGGATGATGGCCTTGCTGTTTTTCTTAATTCTGATGCCTGAATTATATTTTAAATTTTTCTTTCCACACCTCCCTTCAATTTTTCTGCTGCAGCAGCAATTTGAAAGAGTATGTTTGGGTAAATGATTATGATGGTGAGCACCAATCTACAACTTTGCTGTTAAAGATACATCATATGTTTTAACTTTGTTGGGGGAAAGCTACCCACTTTCTCCTTGGTAAAGCATCGCCGTAACAAAATAATACTGACCCTAAGAATTTAAAATCTCTTAAGTCACTGCTGACTAAAAACAGAAACACCACGATCTTTAATGTCTGCAGTATTGTTTTTCCCACTGATTTACAAAACCAGTTCAGAGTAAATACTATATATTAGAATTTGCTTGTAAAATGAATTACAAAAACTGGATGTAAAGTCTCTTTCCTGAAAATGTTGGCATAGTAAATAAAAATAAAGTTCATAATTATAAAAGTTTCCTTGTCCTTCTCAACATTGACATCCACAGTGTACTTTTTCTCATACCTTCTTTTCCACAAAGATCTAAAATATTCATTTCGTTGATTTTTTTTTCAAACTCTGTATCATTTCACACACTCCCTTCAGCATACACACCACACTCCCAGCCCTGATTGAGTAAAAGGAATAGGGAATTTATAATTTATTTTATTTTCCAATTTAGCTATATGTGATAGACTTTATATAATAGGATATTTGAAGTTGCTTCAGTGATATATCACATTATTACCGAAAATGGTTCCATAAATGCCAGAAAAAGAGTGAATGAAATTTTATTAGTAATAAATGTGATAATGGCATTTACCATGTCTTAAGACACCTATATCAGTTTTAAGGCCCTCTGAGTTGTTAGCAAGTATTCTCTTAGATTAACTCAAAATTTTTCCTTTTAGTCTTTCATCAAGTGCAGTCATTTGTTTACCATTATGTCTTTTCCCCACATTTTCCATTCTGAAAATCTTTTTCTTCCCCAACAGAGGAAACAAGTAGAAGTTCTAACTTCTTGTGTTGATCGGGTTTAAGTAATTTTGCTGGGTATCTTACGTATGCCGTCACTGTGCTGGCTGCTGGGTGGGCAGAGAGGAAGGCCGCGTGGTCTCGGCCTCCTGGAGCTGAAGAACCCACAGGTGGTTTTTAATACCCTCTCATCCAGTTCATCATCTTGTTCGGAGCATAACAGTAAAACTCCTCTCCACTCCTTTCATTTCATTCTGGGCTTTAATTCCCTTGCACTATTCTCATCTTTGCTTCTGTGTTACCTTTCTCGATTACAGTTCTTTATTTCCCTTTGAAAACCTGGCCTTTTATAATAACCTGATTTCATTCAAGAACTCCTTTCTCAGCTGTACTGGATAGTCTTAAGTATTCTGCATTCTCCTCCATAGGTGATTTGGTCAAGATTTAGTTTTGAGGTTTCTCAGCTATCTTAAGCTGCCTTCCCTTTCTGACTTCAGCCATAGATGTCTTGTTTACAGGGGCCCAGCCACTGAGGTTAGCAGTCTTAATTCACAGTATCCTGTTATAGGATTATAGCAGTGTCCTGTTACAGAAGCAGGGCCAGGAGTCAATCCTACAGACTCAGGGGCTTCCCTGGTGGCGCAGTGGTTGAGAGTCCGCCTGCCGATGCAGGGGACGCGGGTTCGTGCCCCGGTCCGGGAGGATCCCACGTGCCGCGGAGCGGCTGGTCCCGTGAGCCATGGCCGCTGAGCCTGCGTGTCTGGAGCCTGTGCTCCGCAGTGGGAGAGGCCACAACAGTGAGAGGCCCGCGTAGAAAAAAAAAAAAAAAAAAAAAAAAAAATCCTACAGCCTCACACACAGAAGAGCCTGTGGGCCAAGTGGAGGTCCTATTTCAAACATCTTAGATACTAACAGGCATAGTAACACAAACCTTAGTTTATAGCTGTGACAAGTACTCTGATACGTGCTGTATGTGTCCATTACAGTCATGATAGGTAATAACCCTTGGTGTCCTATGTGTGCCAGTCATCATTCTAAGCACTCTGTGCTACTCTTTTTTTTTTTTTTTTTTTTTTTGCGGTACGCGGGCCTCTCTCTGTTGTGGCCTCTCCCGTTGCGGAGCACAGGCTCCAGACGCGCAGGCTCAGCGGCCATGGCTCACGGGCCCAGCTGCTCCGTGGCATGTGGGATCCTCCCGGACCGGGGCACGAACCCGTGTCCCCTGCATCGGCAGGGGGACTCTCAACCACTGTGCCACCAGGGAAGCCCTGTGCTACTCTTTTAATTCTAGCAACAATCCTATGAAGCAGGCAGTAGTATCTCCGTTTTACAGAGAGGAAGGTAAGGCTCAGAGAAGTTAAATAAGCGGCCTAGAATTTCACAGCTATTAAGTGGCACAATAGAATTGGAAACCAGGCCATCTGGTTCAGGGTCCATGCAATTTAATCACAAGGCCATTACCGCTTCCCAAGGTATATTTCATCTCAGTTCATTTTCACAACAGCCCTTCCTTTCTCACGTGATAAAACTGAGACTCAGGGTGTTAAAAGTCACTTGCCCAAAGCCACACACTTATTTAACTAGCAGAATTGTTTCGGGTGTTGGGGGGTGGGGTGGGGGGGGGTGGGGCTGAAGCCAATATATTTTTATTGAATTATGCCGCCATCTAGTGGTAAAATTTGGAAACATCCTTACACGTACATTGCCTTGCCCCGTTTCCAAAAGACTTCAAAGCTGCTTAATATTTCAGAAGACAGAAACCCTGCAAAATCCCCAAAGCATTAAAATAAGAGTGAAGGGACAACAACTACATGATAATGGTGGAGGCAATATCTTTTAACTGAGAGCAGACTTGGTTCTGAGTTTCCTGGCAGCCAAGGCAAAGAGAGGAACTTACATGTGTTCCTTTTTTCTCACTGCCAGAAAAAAAGTAGATCAATACATCACAAGGGTTTTACTGGTCTTGGACTTCACTAGCAATTCAACAACAACAGCAGTAAAAATGCTGTAGGTTCCCTCGGTGTGGACATTCATTTACCTGGAAAAGCCAGCATAGAGTCTCAATAGAACAGGTGTGCCTGTTTATATAGGAGCCCTGGCTCAGCCTCCTACTCTCCGCAGGCAGTCACTCCTGGGATGGGAATGCCCTGTGAAGGCTTTAGCAAACTATCCACTAGATCTTTTTTTTAATTTAATTTAATTTATTTTTTTAAACAGCAGGTTCTTATTAGTCATCAATTTTATACACATCAGTGTATACGTGTCAATCCCAGTCTCCCAATTTATCACACACACACCCCACCCCACCCCCACCCCCGCTGCTTTTCCCCCTTGGTATCCATACATTTGTTCTCTACATCAGTGTCTCAATTTCTGCCCTGCAAACCGGTTCATCTGTTCCATTTTTTTAGGTTACACATATATGCGTTAATATACGATATTTGTTTTTCTCTTTCTGACTTACTTCACTCTGTATGACAGTCTCTAGATTCATCCACGTCTCTACAAATGACCCAATTTCGTTCCTTTTTATGGCTGAATAATATTCCATTGTATGTATGTAACACATCATCTTATCCATTCGTCTGTCGATGGGCATTTAGGTTGCTTCCATGACCTGGCTATTGTAAATAGTGCTGCAATGAACACTGGGGTGCATGTGTCTTTTTGAATTATAGTTTTCTCTGGGTATATGCCCAGTAGTGGGATTGCTGGGTCATATGGTAATTCTATCTTTAGTTTTTTAAGGGACCTCCATACTGTTCTTCATAGTGGCTGTATCAATTTACATTCCCATCAACAGTGCAAGAGGGTTCCCTTTTCTCCACACCCTCTCCAGCATTTGTGGTTTGTAGATTTTCTGATGATGCCCATTCTAACTAGTGTGAGGTGATATCTCATTGTAGTTTTGATTTGCATTTCTCTAATAATTAGTGATGCTGAGAAGCTTTTCATGTGCTTCTTGGCCATCTGTATGTCTTTTTTGGAGAAATGTCTATTTAGGTCTTCTGCCCATTTTTGGATTGGGTTGTTTGTTTTTTTAATATTGAGCTGCATGAGGTGTTTATGTATTTTGGAGAGTAATCCTTTGTCTGTTGATTCATTTGCAAATATTTTCTCCCATTCTGAGGGTTGTCTTTTCATCTTGTTTGTAGTTTCCTTTGCTTTGCAAAAGCTTTTAAGTTTCATTAGGTCCCATTTGTTTATTTTTGTTTTTATTTCCATTACTCTAGGAGGTGGATCAAAAAAGATCTTGCTGTGATTTATGTCAAAGAGTGTTCTTCCTATGTTTTCCTCTAAGAGTTTTATAGTGTCCGGTCTTAACATTTAGGTCTCTAATCCATTTTGAGTTTATTTTTGTGTATGGTGTTAGGGAGTGTTCTAATTTCATTCTTTTACATGTAGCTGTCCAGTTTTCCCAGCACCATTTATTGAAGAGGCTGTCTTTTCTCCATTGTATACCCTTGCCTACTTTGTCATAGATTAGTTGACCATAGGTGTGTGGGCTTATCTCTGGGTTTTCTATCCTGTTCCCTTGATCTATATTTCTGTTTTTGTGCCAGTAAAATATTTTCTTGATTACTATAGATTTGTAGTATAGTCTGAAGTCAGGGAGTCTGATTCCTCCAGCTCCATTTCTTTTTCTCAAGACTGCTTTGGCTATTCGGGGTCTTTTGTGTCTCCATACAGATTTTAAGATTTTTTGTTCTAGTTTTGTAAAAAATGCCATTGGTAATTTGACAGGGATTGCATTGAATCTGTAGATTGCTTTGGGTAGTATAGTCATTTTCACGATATTGATTCTTCCAATCCAAGGACATGGTATATGTCTTCATCTATTTGTGCCATCTTTAATTTTTTCATCAGTGTCTTACAGTTTTCTGCATACAAGTCTTTTACCTCCATAGGTAGGTTTAATCATAGGTATTTTATTCTTTTTGTTACAGTGGTAAATTAGAGTGTTCCCTTAAATTCTCTTTCAGATTTTTCATCATTAGTGTATAGGAATGCAAGAGATTTCTGTGCATTAATTTTGTATCCTGAAACTTTACTGAATTCATTGATTAGCTCTAGTAGTTTTCTGGTGGCATCTTTAGGATTCTCTATGTATAGTATCATGGCATCTGCAAACAGTGACAGTTTTAGTTCTTCTTTTCCCATTTGTCTTCCTTTTATTTCTTTTTCTTCTCTGATTGCCATGGCTAGGACTTCCAAAACTATGTTGAATAATAGTGGTGAGAGTGGACATCCTTGTCTTATTCCTGATCTTAGAGGAAATGCTTTCAGTTTTTCACCATTGAGAATGATGTTTGCTGTGGGTTTGTCGTATTATGTGGGTTTGCCTTTATTATGTTGAGGTAGGTTCCCTCTGTGCCCACTTTCTGGAGAGTTTTTATCATAAATGGTGTCGAATTTTGTCAAAAGCTTTTTCTGCATCTATTGAGATGATCATATAGTTTTTATTCTTCAATTTGTTCATATGGTGTATCACATTGATTGATTTGTATAAATTGAAGAATCCTTGCTCCCTGGGATAAATCCCACTTGATCATGGTGTATGATCCTTTTAATGTGTTGTTGGCTTCTGTTTGCTAGTATTTTGTTGAGGATTTTTGCATCTATATTCATCAGTGATAATTGGTCTCTAATTTTCTTTTTTTGTAGTATCTTTGTCTGGTTTTGGTGTCAGCGTGATGGTGGCCCCATGGAATGAGTTTGGGAGTGTTTCTTCCTCTGCAATTTTTTGGAAGAGTTTGAGAAGGATAGGTGTTAGCTCATCTCTAAAAGTTTGATAGAATTCACCTGTGAGGCCATCTAATCCTGGACTTTTATTTGTGGAAGATTTTTAATCACAGTTTCAATTTCATTCCTTGTGATTAGTCTGTTCATATTTTCTGTTTCTTCCTGGTTCACTCTTGGGAGGTTATACCTTTCTAAGAATTTGTCCATTTCTTCCAGGTTGTCTATTTCATTGGCATAGAGCTGCTTGTTGTAGTCTCTTAGGATGCTTTGTATTTCTGCAGTGTCTGTTGTAACTTCTCCTTTTTCATTTCTAATTTTATTGATTTGAGTCCTCTCTTTTTCTTGATGAGTCTGGCTAGTGGTTTATCAATTTTGTTTATCTTCTCAAAGAACCAGCTTTTAGTTTAATTGATCTTTGCTATTGTTTTCTTTGTATTTCATTTATTTCTGCTCTGATCTTTATGATTTCTTTCCTTCTGCTAACTTTTGGTTTTGTTTGTTCTTCTTTCTCTAGTTCTTTTAGGTGTAAGGTTAGATTGCTTATTTGAGATTTTTCTTGTTTCTTGAGGTAGACTTGTATTGCTATAAACTTCCCTCTTAAAACTGCTTTTGCTGCATCCCATAGGTTTTGGATCATCGTGTTTTCATTGTCATTTGTTTCTAGGTATTTTTTGATTTCCTCTTTGATTTCTTCAGTGATCTCTTGGTTATTTATTAACATATTGTTTAGCCTCCATGTATTTGTGGTTTTTACATTTTTTTCCCTGTAATTGTTTTCTAATCTCATAGCGTTGTGGTCAGAAAATATGCTTGATATGATTTTAATTTTCTTAAATTTCTGAGGCTTGATTTGTGACCCTAGATGTGATCTATCCTGGAGAATGTTCCATGGGCACTTGAGAAGAAAGTGTAATCTGCTGCTTTTGGATGGAATGTCCTAGAAATATCAATTAAATCTGTCTGGTCTATTGTGTCATTTAAAGCTTGTGTTTCCTTATTAATTTTCTGTTTGGATGATCTGTCCATTGTTGTAAGTGAGGTATTATAGCCCCCACTATTATTGTGTTACTGTCAATTTCCTCTTTTATAGCTGTTAGCAGTTGCCTTATGTATTGAGGTGCTGCTATGTTTGGTGCATATATATTTATAATTGTTATATCTTTTTCTTGAATTGATCCGTTGATCATTATGTAGTGTCCTTCCTTGTCTCTTGTAACATTCTTTATTTTAAAGTCTATTTTATCTGATACGAGTATTGCTACTCCAGCTTTCTTTTGATTTCCATTTGCATGGAATATCTTTTTCCATATGCTCACTTTCAGTCTGTATGTGTCCCTACGTCTGAAGTGGGTCTCTTGTAGACAGCATATATATGGGTCTTGTTTTTGTATCCATTCAGACAGCCTGTGTGTTTTGGTTGGAGCATTTAATCCATTCACGTTTAAGGTAATTATCGATATGTATGTTCCTATTACCATTTTCTTAATTTTGGGGGGTTTGTTTTTGTCGGTCCTTTTCTTCTCTTGTGTTTCCCACTTAGAGAAGTTCCTTTAGCATTTGTTGTACAGCTGGTTTGGTGGTGCTGAATTCTCTTAGCTTTTACTTGTCTGTAAAGCTTTTGATTTCTCCATCGAATCTGAATGAGATCCTTGCCGGGTAGAGTAATCTTGGTTGTAGGTTCTTCCCTTTCATCACTTTAAATATGTCATGCTACTCCCTTCTGGCTTGTAGAGTTTCTGCTGAGAAATCAGCTGTTAACCTTATGGGTATTCCCTTGTATGTTGTCATTTTTCCCTTGCTGCTTTCAATAATTTTCCTTTGTCTTTAATTTTTGCCAATTTGATTAGTATGTGTCTTGGTGTGTTTCACCTTGAGTTAATCCTGTATGGGACTCTGCACTTCCTGGACTTGGGTGGCTATTTCCTTTCCTGTGTTAGGGAAGTTTTCAACTATAATGTCTTCAAATATTTTCATGGGTCCTTTCTCTCTCTCTTCTCCTTCTGGGACCCCTATAATGCGAGTGTTGTTGTGTTTAATGTTGTTCTAGCAGTCTCTTAGGCTGTCTTCATTTCTTTTCATTCTTTTTTCTTTATTCTGTTCTGCAGTAGTGAATTCCACCATTCTGTCTTCCAGGTCACTTACCCGTTCTTCTGCCTCAGTTATTCTGCTATTGATTCCTTCTAGTATTTTTCATTTCAGTTATTGTATTGTTCATCTCTGTTTGTTTGTTCTTTAATTTTTCTAGGTCTTTCTTAAACATTTCTTGCATCTTCTTGATCTTTGCCTCCATTCTTTTTCCAAGGTCTTGGATCATCTTCACTATCATTATTCTGAATTCTTTTTCTGGAAGGGTGCCTATCTCCACTTCATTTAGTTGTTTTTCTGGGGTTTTATCTTGTTCCTTCATCTGGTACATAGTCCTCTGCCTGTTCATGTTGTCTATCTTTCTGTGAATGTGGTTTTTGTTCCACAGGCTGCAGGATTGTAGTTCTTGCTTCTGCTGTCTGACCTCTGGTGGATGAGGCTATCTAAGAGGCTTGTGCAATTTTCCTGATGGGAGGGACTGGTGGTGGGTAGAGTTGGGTGTTGTCCTGGTTGGCAGAGCTCAGTAAAACTTTAATCTGCTTGTCTGCTGATGGGTGGGGCTGGGTCCCCTCCTTGTTGGTTGTTTGGCCTGAGGTGACCCAACCCTGGAGCCTACCCGGGCTCTTTGGTGGGGCTAATGGCAGACTCTGGGAGGGCTCACGCAAAGGAGTACTTCCCAGAACTTCTGCTGCCAGTGACCTTGTCCTCACAGTGAGACAGAGCCACCCCCTGCCTCTGCAGGAGACCCTCCAACACTAGCAGGTAGGTCTGGTTCAGTCTCTATGGGGTCACTGCTCCTTCCCCTGGGTCCCAATGCACACACTACTTTGTGTGTGCCCTCCAAGAGTCGAGTCTCTGTTTCCCCCAGTCCTGTCAAAGTTCTGTAATCAAATTCCGCTAGCCTTCAAAGTCTGATTCTCTAGGAATTCCTTCTCCTGTTGCCGGGCCCCCAGGTTGGGAAGCCTGACGTGGGGCTCAGAACCTCCACTCCAGTGGGTGGACTTCTGTGGTATAAGTGTTCTCCAGTTTGTGAGTCACCCACCCAAAAGTTATGGGGTTTGATTTTATTGTGATTGCACCCCTCCTACCGTCTCATTGTGGCTTCTCCTTTGTCTTTGGATGTGGGGTATCTTTTTTGGTGAGTTCCAGTGTCTTCCTGTCGATGACTGTTCAGCAGTTAGTTGTGATTCCAGTGCTCCCACAAGAGGGAGTGAGAGCATGTCCTTCTACTCCACCATCTTGAACCAATCTCCTATCCACTAGATTTTACAGGCCCCGGTACCCACAGGTTTGGTACTTTTGGCCCAGTTATATTTCAGAAGCAGCACTGAGGACCTGACACCCTGGTTTGGACTTTGGAGAATGACAATGATGGTGCTCAGCTGTGTCGTGAACTCGCAGAAATGAACTTTAGACCTGAACAGTCCAGTAAAGTGGCTGTGAGCCACACATTGCTACTGAGCTCTTGAAATGTGGCTAGTCTGAATTGAGATGTCCTGTAAGTATAAAATCCGGATTTCATATAGAATATCTCACTAATAATTTTTATACTCATTACATTTGGAATAAATTTTTTCATATTGGGCTTAATAAAACATGTCATTAAAATTAATTTCATTTATTTATTTTACAATTTTTAAATGTGTCTTTTAAAAAACTTTAGAATCACATATGTGGCTAGCATTGCATTTCTGTTAGTGCTGGTCCAGACCATTTACCCTCCTCTTCCTGGTTCCTACCAGAGAGCAGGTGGACTTGGCAGTGTGGTTGCCCTGTGATGCCCAGGACTCTTAAGAATCTTCTGTGCTATCAAGAGAAGAATACTTGTCTTTGTCTTCCAAATACAGGCTGGCTCCAGAGGGGATTTGCAAGACGCTGATACGAACCATACCAAAGCTGGGTTCGAGTTGGAGAATTTGATTAAAATGTTCAGTAGTCTCAAACAACTTTGCTCTGTCAGTTGGGACATCTGGTTCTCTGTATGTGTGTAAATAGTCCTGGGATGGGGGTGTGGGTGTATTGCCAACAGCGGGAGAGGAAGAAGCAGAAAGCAGGTCTGTTTTTCTGAAGTCCAAAATGAACAACCCCATGTACCTGAAGTAGGTCTCTCCTTTGTAAAATATTCTTCAGTTTCCAGGTATATATTGGTGAGTCCTCTTCAGGGTCTAGGTCCAGGGGCCAGGGTTTGGACTCCACCCTCTAGCACACTCTGATTTGCTTTTGCATTGGTTATAGCTTTAAGAGGCCAATCTCTGCAGATTTCCTCTGGATTTTGAAAATGCTAGAGTCAGGGAGATGCGAGCATAACGTTTTAGTAAACTATAAAAATCCCAAGTGCATACAAGTGCACACACTTTCAACCATGAAGGAACCACAAGTCCCCAGTCACATAACTGAGCTCATCATTACTGTGATTCCATTTTTTTCTACATCATGTGTTACAATATTGAGTCAATTTCCCAGAAGTATCAGTGGCTTTTCTCTGACTACCCAATCAGTAACAAACCCTCACAGTCATGTCAAGTGAATGTCAACAGATCCCAGTGTGCCATGCTCTGCATAATGACTAAATGAAGCAAAATTTCTTTAGAGCACTGTTGGAGGACAACAGGAATCTCTGGCAAAATCCAAAAGATGGCATCAACCTCTTCCATGTACCCTGGGCAGACTGGCTAAAATGTGATGACAACTTGCCTGGATGGGCTTCTTCAAACTTTCCGGTCTACTCCTAATGCATTTAAGGGCATACTCCATCTTAGATAAGATTAGGTAGGACGGGGGCTTCCCTGGTGGCGCAGTGGTTGAGAGTCCGCCTGCCGATGCAGGGGACACGGGTTCGTGCCCCGGTCCGGGAGGATCCCACATGCCGCGGAGCGGCTGGGTCCGTGAGCCATGGCTGCTGAGCCTGCGCGTCCAGAGCCTGTGCTCCGCAACGGGAGAGGCCACAGCAGTGAGAGGCCTGCGTACCGCAAAAAAAAAAAAAAAAAAAAAAAAAAAAAAAAAATTAGGTAGGACCAGTGCCCACCTGAGTTATTGGAGCAGTGTGTGTGCCTCCCACACAGTAACTCCTCCTTAAGTATAAGTTTCCACATTAGGGGAACCAGATGTGCAGGAGGCCTCCACCTGGGGCTGGAAGGAGGGCAGGGAATGATAAGAAGCCTCCGGCTGTGGTGCACAGGATTCACTGTGGGGCCTTGGCTCTTTGGTAAGTCTGAATTTTGGGGATAGATCTCAAAGACTCTAGTAGCCTGTAGAGGACACATCTTTGGTGCCAGGAAGGTGACTGGCTCTTGGAGGGCACTCCATCAGTCCTGCTGAATGACTGCAGGGATGAAGCTGAGTGAGCAGTGCTAGTCTTGCTGCCTGTTACTCTGGGCCACTTCTTTTGTTCCGTCCCACATCTTTAGGGCAGCCCTGGAGGGGCCTTGCACCCAGCTCAGGCTAAAGTTCTCATGGGAGGGCCAAGACCCTGGGCCAGTAGGTGCTTCTTAAGCCCCCAAGAGGAAGAGAAGAGGATGCTCCTTAGGGGGTGGCTATCATAGGAGGTCCTGTTCTATCAAGTGTCTTCCAATTTGAGTAAGGCCTGAGGAAGTGCTGCAGGGACCTCCGCCCCTCTTCCTCCTCCTGCCCCCCGGTGGTGCTTCCTCCCCAGGGCGTTTTCCCAGCCGGTTCTGACCTGGGGTGGCTAGGTTCCATGACCTGCGTTCCCAGAAATGGCCACACGGGGGCGCGCGGTTCCCGTTCCGGAGCAGCGTCTGGGTCTGGGTCGGGAGAGTAGGGAGAAAGGCAGCCAGGCCGGGGACCGAGGACGACTCCTGTTAGGGTCGCAGGGCCCCTGGGCCCCCTCCTTGTACGCCTGTTTCAGGGCGGAATATTCCTTGAGCATCTAAGGGGGACGCCGCTGCACCTGGAGGTCTCCTCCGACTTCGTTTCCAAGGACGTTCAGGCGGGGACAGCTGGTGCGCCTGGGTTCCCGCCCATCGTCCGGGAACGGTAACAGTAGCTTTTCGCTGCAGGGTTGTTGAGAGATGGAAAATGTTAACAGGGCTCAATTAGTACTTCTCAAGTGCAGGGGAGATTGACGGGGGTCTGTGCTGGGGGTTCGTCCTGGCGGCGGGGTGGGCAGCAGAGCCGGAGACAGGGCGCCGCGGAGGCCTGGGAACCACAGGCAGGCTGGGGGCTCCATCAGGAACCCTCTGCGGTCTCCGCTTCTCTCCTCCTCCCCGCCTCCGGGCATGGGTCTGTTTCTCTGTCTGTGTTTCACAGGGCCCCAGCCTTTGCCCCCAGCTGGGGAGCCTGCACGATGAGAGAATTGGGCTGGCCATAAAGTTGACAGCTGAAGCGGGGGTTCCTGACCTTCAGTCCTGTCCTGAGTGATACAGGGGATCAGCCTCCAGACTCTCAAAGGAGAGGTTGGGACGACGGGGCCCTGCCCAGGTACAGACCCGGTGACAGAGGGGCTGGGGCCTGCGCAGTAGCGGCTCCAGCGCCCGGCACTCACTACAGGCCCAGCACTCCACGCCTCACGTGGTACCTCATTTAATCCCGCTCAGGGACATAGGTGCTCATGGTCCTGGTTTTACAGGTGAGAAAAAGGAAGCACAGTCAGCTTAAGGAGCTTGCCCACAGCTATCCAACTGTAGGGGGTACAGGGCTGTGGGGTCTGACCTTAACCACTGCAGGTCCCAGGACCTAGACTCACCCGAGGGTTGAATCCCTGCTCTCCTAGTAGCTGGCAGCTTCTCAGGCTTGCTATCTGAGCTCAGCATCCTTGTCTAACACCAGCTACACCTTCCAGCACTGCTGGGGTGAAATGAGTTTCTTGTAAGACACCTAGGGCAGGTCTAGGCCCAGAGTAAAAGCTGACCCATGGTGCAGAATTCCACTTGTGAAGGACCAGGGAGGTGTCTTATAACTCCCGGGGGATTCTTCCGTGTTTTATGTGAAAGTCTGGAGTTCTTTATTCAACAAATATTTTTAAGGTGTTTGCTCTATGTCTGCCCCAGTTCAAGGTGTTAGGGATGCACCAGTATGGAGAAAAAAGACACAAATCCCTACCTTCATGAAACTTACATTCTGGAGGGAAAGACAGAAAAGAAGATACATGGACCTTTAAATGGTGATGTGTGCTAGAGAAAAAAGAGCAGGACAGGAGAGGAGGAGCTTGTGTGAGGGTGTGTGTGTGATTCTGTTTTTGATTGGGAGGCCAGGGCAGGCCTCACTGAGAAGATGCCGTTTCACTTAATCCCTGAGGGACGTGCAGTTAACCAAGCGACCCCACCCTCTGACCCGAGGCTGCAGGGGCTGGAGAAGCAAGTTTACAAGCCCTGGTGCAGATGGGGTGCATATTGAGGGCCCCCCAGAGTCCTCAGCATTGACATCTGTAGAAAAATGATGGGTTATATTTTCAAAGGCTCCAGAGACAGCATTTCCTGTAAAAAACAAGGCCAGGGACATGGAAACAAGAAAATCGACAAAAAGGTGAACGTCCTCTAGACGAGTAGCTGGTTACAGTTGTAATATATCTGACTGTATGATAACGTGGAATTTAAAACTTTAGATAGCAGTGGGCAAAAATGTGGAATTTGACTTTCATAAAGTGTTTTATTTAAAATCATTAGAAGTTCTGCCAGTTAATGTGCTGAGGAGGCAGCTGCAAGGCTCCCAACGCATGTGTGTCCCCAGCGTCCTGCTTCGGGAACTCATTAGGTCTCCTGTGGATGGGTCTATGAGGGGTCAGCCCGTGGTGGCCCTGGAAGTCAGGGCTCCCAGCCAGCACGGTTCTCATTGTCTGCTTGGCAGGCAGATGCCCCAGTCGTATGTGCACAAGTGCCTATCTCTGTGTGATTAGATTCCAGAGGTCAGGTCCTGGCACAGTCCTCTGCTGACTGCCCAGAGGTTGACAATCTTGTCCTGATTTGGCCTGGCACTAGGAGTGAAAGTCTCACCACCCGAGAGGTCCGTTCAGTCCTGGGAAAACCTGGAAGGCTGGTCATCTGTTGGGGGACCAGACACCCTCCCTAGGTCTCTGCCTGCCTCCCCATCTGTAGCCTATAGCCAATCTGCAGATGACCTCTGACGACCTTCAGATTGATGCTACGTTCCTGCAGGGCTGTGCACTTGGCCCTGGGGCATCTCAATTTCACACAGCTACTTCTGGGCTTCTTCCCTGGCCTTTGGGCATTGTGGCTTTCCAGCCTCAGTGTGGGAATCCCAAGGGAGGGCTCTGATTGGGCCATCCAGGAACTGCTGACTGTGACTAGCCAGGAGAGGGCTGCTTCTGGGAGAAGGGGTGCAAGGGGCTGTCACAGAGTGACTTGTATGGCAGAGACCATATCTATAGACTGGTGTTATTATCCCCATTTTACAGAGGTGGAAACTGAGGCTCAGGGAGGAAAAAATACTTAATCCACATCACTTGGCTGGAAGCGGTGAGCTGAGATTCGAACTCAGGTCTAAATGACTCCAAAATGCTTCTCCCTCTGTACTCCAGGCCTGTTCTGCGGGGAGCCACGTGGAGTGCCCGTGGGCTCCTGATCGACCTCTTAGGGCAAAGGAGGCTGGGCCCTCTGTTCTGTGCCCTTGGCTTCCCTGTCTGGCTTTCCAGGTGTCAGTTCCTGTCTGAGCCTCTAGATGTCGCCCGCCTCCAACGTCCATTCTAGGCTGAGCCGTGCCGTTCCCAGGATTGGCCAGCAGAGCTCACAAACTCTATGCTCGACTCCCACTCAGGTGGAAGGTCTGGGCCTCCCTCTCACAGGCCCCTGAGGCCCCAAACACTGTCAGCACCTGGGAGGCTGCGCATCTGAGCGGCAGGGAGGCTGGGAGGAGTGGGCGGGGCCGTGGTCACCGCGTGCCCCCCAAGCCCCTCCTCCGCGCCGGAAGGCCGCCATCCACGTGCCCACAGGCCCTTTCACTTCCTGCCTGGCTCAGGTAGGTCCCTGGGCACACGAGCCGGTCCGTGATGGAGCAGCTCCAATGCCCAGGCTCCGCTGATGAGCAGATCCCCACTTTTCATTATTCTGGTGCTGTGGGTCTTTCCCTTGCAGACCGTTCAGCTCTCATTTTCCGACCCCGCAGCGCCTGCACACATGGGCCGGAGGAGCCCTGGGCGTTCCGGTCTCTGCCCGTAGTGCCCCTCCGAGAGCGGTGCCCCGACCACCCTCTGTGCAGTCAGTGGTCAGCTCGGGCACACCCATCGACTCTGCTGCTTGAGTTCCTTCCCAGCACGCGGCAGACGTGAATTTGACCGTCATGGACTTGGGTGTATCAAAATAGTCTTGTTACTTCTCTACGACACAATTCTGCGTGGCTCACAGCCCCCGTTTCCACTAGAGAGCGACACTGTGACAACCTGAGGTAAGTCTGTGACTTTTCACTAAAATGCAGTCGCTTTGGGTGAATGCTTCCGTTGGGTGCCTGGGGAAGCTCTTCCCCTCCCCCCTTCCCTCGCCGGTCGCCGGTCAGGCGTGACTTTGCTGGGGGAAGCTGGAGGAGAGTGGCGTCCGGCCTCAGGGCACGTTCTGTCCTCCTCGGCCTCACCTGAGGGGTCTCAGGCCCAGCCAGGATCAGGCGGCCCTGTGCCCACCGCTCTCACCGGCCCCACCACCATCTCAGCTTTGCCTCCGCTTCATCCCAACCACCGGGCCTCTTCCACTGCCTGGGTCCTGAGGAGGGGTACACAGGTGCTCTGGAGGGGTGTGTCCTGAGGCGTTAGTTGGGTTGGGTCTTAAACAAAGGCCTTCTCGGGGCTTCCCTGGTGGCGCAGTGGTTGAGAGTCTGCCTGCCGATGCAGGGGACACGGGTTCGTGCCCCGGTCCGGGAAGATCCCACGTGCCGCGGAGCGGCTGGGCCCGTGAGCCATGGCCGCTGAGTCTGCGCGTCCGGAGCCTGTGCTCCACAACGGGAGAGGCCACAACAGTGAGAGGCCCACGTACCGCAAAAAACAACAACAACAAAAAACAAAAAAACAAAAAAAAAACAAAGGCCTTCTCCACTGTTGTTGCCCGTGTCAGCTGCCAAGCAGGGTGAGCGGGTACGGTCAAACCCAGACCCTCCTGACTCCAAACCCAGGTTTTCCACGTGACCCCGCAGGGCTCCATGGAGGACGGTAGGGCAGAGGCAAGTCCGGCAAGAAACTGTGCCAGTGTTCCAAGGAGGCCGAGCCCAAGCCCACAGGCACGCTGCCTTCTTGGCTACAGTCCCCGCTCACCCCAGACTCTGGGGGTCTGGGGGAGAGCAGGATGGTGTAGAAGAGAGAAAATTGGAAAATGAACCAAAAGTGGGGGGAGAAGTAGAAGAGCCCAAGGATGATCATCATTCTTCCCCCCTTTGGGGGAGGTCCAGCCATGTTTTTCTTTTTGGAGGAGGGGGGTTAACACAGGGTGACTGTCTTTGTCTATTTGGGCTGCTACAATGGAATAGGCTTATGAACAACAGAAATTTACTTCTCACAGTTCTGGAGGCTGGAAGTATGAGATCAGGGTGCCAGCTTAGTCGGGTTCTGGTGAGAGCCCACTTCCTAATTGAATGCTGTCTTCACACTGTAACCTTACTTGGCAGAGGGGTGAGGGGTCTCTGTTTGAAGGGCATTAATCCCATTCACAAGAGGTCCACCCACAGGGTTTAACTACTTCCCAGAGGCCCCAGCTCCAAATACCGTCATGTTGGGGATTAGGATTTCGACATGTGATATTTTGAAGGGAAACCAACAATTCAGTCTGAAGCAGTGACAGAGCTGGGATCCATCCCCTGTCCATCTGTGAGGGGTGCCCGGGGCTTTGTGATGTCCTTGACAGATCGGCTTTGCCCTCCTGGGCTCTGGGGATCGAACATGAGGCCAGCTTCCCCCATAGCTGCTGCCCTTTCATCCTGGGCCCCAGGATGAGCTCATATAGAACAGGTGCCAGCCCATAGTGGGGAGATCACAACTGAAGCAGGGCTGCCCTGCTGAGCCCAGCCTCAACCGGTGGTCTTCAGTGGGCCACATTCATAAGCATGAGAATAAGTGCTGACCGTCACATGCCACTGAGTGTTTGTGGTGGTTGTCCAGCAAAGCTGAACGATTAGTGCCATTTTTGGGTCAGGTCTGAATGAGTTACAGCCCAATTCCATGATACAAAAGACTTCATGGAGACACTAATATTTTGAAATTGTGCAAGCTAGACTGCCATTGGTTTTCCTGGGGGAGGAGTTTTTGTTGTGTGTGTGTGTGTGTATGGTGTGTATGTGGGGGGTGTGTATATGAGTGGTGTGCGTGTAGTGTGTGTGGTGTGTGTGTACAGTGTGCATATGTGGTGTGAGTATGTGATATGAGAGTTATATATGGTGTGTATGTATGGTGCGTGTGTGTGGTGTGAGTGTGAGTGTGAGTGTGTGTGTGTATGTGTATGTTTGGCGGGGAGAGGACATGATCTCCGGTCAGGGCTCAGGCAAATGGCCTGCACAAGGTGAGGGGCCGGTTTTCCACCCAGCATCACCCTGGGTGGAGCTTCTCCTAGACTTTACAGGCGAGGCGGCTCAGTATTAGTCGTCTCCCAGTCCTGTAAGCCTTCTGCTTATGGAACAGTTGCTGCCTATGGGTAGATTCTGATTTTGTCTTCTTTCCTCTGTTGGGTGGAGGTAAGGCCGTTGTCCCGTCTCCATTCTGATGCCACAGCAGGTACTGTCACCGGTGAATCAGGGTTTCCAAGCATTACAGACTTCATGGTCCTCCCATAATTTAAGTACAACTTTGTGCTGTAAAGATCCTGATTTGCCCTGAGTTTACACGCCAGGAAGTGGTTTCCTTCCCCAGAGCCATAAAGCACTGCGAATAGGGACCTGAGGGCCTAGCACAGGTGTCCACAGCAGTCAGCCACCAGCCAGGAAAAGCCATGATGTGAGCAGTGGGCCGAGGTGTGGTGGGCAGGCCACAGCCCATGCAGGTCCACCATTAGAACTCAGAGGAAGAGGAGGCGAGGCAGCTTCACAAGGTTCCACCCTCTTGTTTGATGGGGTAGGTAGAAGCCTCTGGAGGCTTCCTGTGGGGCATTGACAGCTGGCTTTGGCCAATCACTGCGGGCTCCCCTTCCCCCCCTTGCTGCCCACTTGGACATGGTGGGTGACTGGGGGAATTGCTGGCCAGCTCTGGATCTCCCCTATCTCCACCCCCTCACCATTCCCCACCATCTCATGTCTTTCTGGGCACTGCTTTGTGCAAAAACAGAAAATACCAGGGAGTTGTCAGAAAACGCAGGGGCCCCATAGGATCCACTGGGTTTGATGTCCAAGCTTCTTTTCTGAAACTCAAAAACGGGAGCAGATTTTCAGCAGCCGCTCTAACTCCTTTCGATATGATGAAATAATGAGAAGCAATTGCCCCGTGACATCTGACACAGAACGTTTCTTTTTCTAGTTTACCCAAATAACAAGATAGTTTTATTTATAATGAGATAAACGGAAAGGATGCTCGGTAAGGCTTGGAGTCATTATAGAGCTCTTTCTATGTTAATGGCGATGACAAGACAATGCAGAAATGGCTGTCACAGATTGAAAGGGGTGATGTTAGATATGCCTGTTGCAATGTAACCAAGGTGGAAGGCCCCATTTCAATAAGGAGGATGAAGAAGCAGTGTATGACTTTTGTGTTTCCTGGAGGAGAGGGTGTTTGTGGCCCTCTGAGCCCCCTCGCCAGGGTCCTTCTAGCAGTTGCTCTGGTCTTCTTACATCAGGCATTTGCTCCTTTAGGCCTAGTGCAGGTGTTCCTGGGGATGACCCCAGGGATCCTATGGGATTCAAACCTCAGGTGGTCGGCCTGGGCACCAGCAGGCCTGGGAGGAGACAGACCACAGTCTAAGGGGCCAAGGAAGGGACCTGACATTGAAGACAGGGCAGCTGACTCCATGCTGGGCCAGGGGTGACGCCATGGGATTGACTCAAGTAGATGACAGAAAACTAGATCCAAACTGGCTTAAGCAGAAGGGATTCGATGTGGCTTGATTTGGGCTTAAAGGAAGCCATAGTGTGCCATTTCTTGTTTTTCCTGCTTTGCACTCCATTCTCTCCCATGTTGGGTCTTGTCTCAGGCTCCCTGTCGTGGTTAGACCCGTACCCCTGGCAGTGCAGCCACATCCTGGCAGGCTCTGGGGAAAGAGGGACAGTCCCTTTCTAGGGCATCCAGGAACGTGTCATTGCCTACCTTTGACTCTGGCTGTGTGCCCATCCCTAAAACAACCCCCGTGCCAGTCGAAATGCAGTGCTCTGGTTGGCCAGGCCCGGGCCATGGAATCCACCTGAATCACATGGTCCCCAAATGATGGTCCTCCATCATTGCCTGAGTCTGGTGATTCATTCTGACAATGCTTGATGACAGGGAGGCAGGTGGGATGAAGCAGGGTCCAGCCCAGAGCCCACTGGGAGGTTTTAGGAAGGCATCTCAGCATGGGTCCCACAGATGTGGGATTCCCACCCATATAGCTCTTAGGTCCATCCTCTTTTCTGCCTGCCTTGCTGATGCCTTATTTTGAGCCCCCATTTTTCTTTTCTCCCTCCAGAATCATTACTGTCTGAGACATTTTTGTGGAACATAAAACCTCAGCATGCCACTCCTCTTTCACTAACCCAGTGGTTCTCACTCCCACAGGATGAGGCCAGAGTCCTTAGTGTGACGACAGAACCTTTCCTGGATAGGCCTCTTGCCCTGTCTACAGCCTCCTCAGACCAGTCCAGGTCCTCCAAACATCGTGATTTTCTCATGCTTATGCTTTGCATATGCATATGCCTGAGGTGCCCAGCCACCCCTGCCATCCAGCTAGAAAAACTCCTGTGTATCCCTCAGGACCCAGATAGTGTCACCTGTTCTGTGATGCGTCCCCCAGGTTTTCCCAGGCATTTGTCTGTGCTCAGGCTCTCTGTGCTGGCTCTTTCTTTATCGGTTTTAACAGCTGCCTTCTTGTCTCATGTCCCCAGGAGCCTGGAAGTTCCTTAAGGACTGTGCTATATAATGTTCTTTAAAATTTTTTATTATGGAATATTAGACTACAGGAAATAACAAATATGTATTCAAAACCCAGATTTGATAGATAACAACAGCTTGCCACATTTGTTTTGAAGAAATAGATATTAAAAAATACCACCAAAACCCCAATTCCCTGTTTCCTTTCCTTCCGTTCCCAGGCTCCTGCAGTTGGATGGAATCTCTATTCAAACATTACGCTCTTGAGAATTATCCATGTTGATTTATGTAAATATGTTTTGCTCATTTGTACCATAATGGAGGGCTTTTGATTTTAAGAATAAACTGTAGTTTACTTGTCCTTTTTCTCCTCCCAATGAATGGCTCTGTTTTTGATTTTTCAATGTTATAAACGTGCTACAGGGAATGTTCTTGCGTGTGTCTCCTGAGATCACAGGCAGGAAGGTATCAGCAGATAACCCAGTGGTAGAATTGTTGGCTCATAAGTATGTAGAGTCCATGCATCCTCACCTTTAATAAACTTTGACTGAGTTCTCACCAGGCTGTTGTACCTGCTCACATGCCCCTAAGGGATTTCAGTTCTGAGCTACCCTCAAACCTCACCAACACTGACTTTTAGGCGACTTTTCAGTGTTTGTTACTCTGAGTAGAAGAGAAGGAAGTTTTGTTTCATTCTCCTTGCCCCATGACTGTTGAGGCTCAACCTTTTGTCTTTTCTCTCTCTCTTTTTTTTTTAAAATTTATATATTTATTATTTTTGGCTATGCTGGGTCTTTGTTGATGCATGCAGGCTTTCTCTAGTTGTGGTGAGCGGGGGCTACTCTTCATTGTGGTGCACGGGCTTCTCATGGTGGTGGCTTCTCTTGTTGTGGAGCACGGGCTCTAGGTGCATGGTCTTCAGTAGTTGTGGCTCGTGGGCTCTAGAGCACAGGCTCAGTAGTTGTGGCATGTAGGCTTAGTTGCTCCACGGCATGTGGGATCTTCCCGGACCAGGGCTCGAGCCCATGTCTCCTGCATTGGCCAGGTGGATTCTTAACCATTGTGCCACCAGGGAAGCCCTCAACCTCTTTTCATATGTTTGTTGGTCATTCAGATTTTCTCTTCTGTGAGTTGTCGGTTTTCCTAGTGGCTTGTTTGGCGCTCTCTGTCCTGGAGCTGACTCCTTCGTCTGCTCTACACACCATGTCTTATCCATCAGTGTGTCCCTGCATCCCTGCATCTCCCTCAGGGCCAGACCCAGCTGCCCCTGGTGAATGTTTGCCGGAAAGTGAGGAGGTGAACCAGGGGAAGCAGAGAAGCCAGCCCGACTGTACGACCGGGATGGAGGAGATGGGTCTCCCTGGGCTAGAATCTGAGTGAACAGAAAGTTGGCGTTGGCCAGTTATGGCAGGAGGGTGGAAGTTGAGACCCTGAGAAGGGATTTGAGCCAAGGGTCCAAGGCTGTGCTTTAAAGAAAGCCTCTTGGGGAGTGGGGTGGGGAGGAGAAGCTGGAGAAGAGGCTTAGCAGGAGCAGCTGACCCACCCCGTGAGGACTGAGGCCAGAAGAAGGGGTCAGGGAGGCTGCCCAGTCCAGTGACCCTTCTCACCTCCACCCTCCACAAAGCAAAGTGTCTCTGGGTCTTCCTGACAACAGTTGACAGCAGTTCCTCCTGAGGCCTCCCTAAGGTCCTTTGGGGCAGTAAGAAATGAGCTAGGCTCTCAGTCCTCTTCCCAAGGTGAACCCATTAGCAACGATCCTCAAGACTCACATCTAGACATTTTATTTCTAATTTTTTCCCATCTTGCTCCTGTTCTGAGTCATTCAACAGGCTCCCAGGCTCTCTCCATTTGGACACACACCTGAGGGAGGGCATCCCCTGGGTGTTCACGGAGATAGTGAGGGCTGGCGCTGTGTCCCAGCACTCACCCTGGGAGAAGTGGGGACTGGAGTCCTGAGTCCTAATCCTGTCTTTATTAGCGAAGACCCACTTGCAGCCACTCTGTGGCCACAGTTCAACTCTCATCTATGTGTGAATGATTCTTTAAATAAATAAAGTTCAGAATAAGCTTTGAGAGGGCAGGGATCATGGCTGACAGTGTCCCAGCACCTTCAGTACACCTGGCACATAGGAGACCTCACTAATGATTTATTCAGTAAATGAATGAAAAACTAGAACACCCAACACTCCAGAGATGGCAGTTCTCCCCGAGTTTGTCTACACATAGAATTCCAGTTCAGTTAAAATATCATCAGCGTCTTATTTTATTTTTTAAACACTTAATCAAATTATTCTTAAAGTTCATCTAAAATCATGAACATAGAACAGCCAAGGAAATCCTGAGATGAAAAATTTCCACGAATTAAACTTCCTTCATATAATAAAAGCCATCATAAAGGGACAGTAACTGAAAGAATATGGTACTGGTCCAGAAATGGATATATTAATGGATGATATTAAAATGCAGAAATATATTCAAGTAATTTTAGAATTTTGGTCATAATAAAAATGGCATATCCAAATAGCAGAACAATGATTATCTAGTTGATGGTGTTGCAACCTCTGCCAGAATATTTGGAAAACCAGAACAATTAAACCTTGGCTTCACTCCATGCACAAAAATAAGTTCCAGGTCCCGGGGGGAGTTTTCTAGAGTGCATTTCCAGTTCCCACTGGACCAGCCTGCATTGTTCCTTACCTCTAGCGCCTCTCAATAGAGGGGTCTTGGGCCCATCCCCACTTCCGTGGCCTGTCGTGAAAGGCCACTTCTCCTGATGGGTGTGGGTCCCTGGGTCCACACTTGCCCTTTCTTCTCAGGAGGTTGCAGTCCTGTAGGGGTGTGAGGGTTTGGGGGGCTGATTAAAGAAAAAGATACGACCACAAGAGGCAGTAACACACAGTAAGCTTTGCTGGGTGATGCTCGGACAGGGTTGCGTGCGGGGGAAAGGAGTCCGTTGTAGCAGGAGCCTGGCCAGAAGGCATGGCAGCTCAGGGCTGCTACTCAGAGGGGAGGAGGGCAAGGGAACTCCCCAGGAGAGAAGGGAAGTGAGAGGGGGCTTATGTGTCTGGTGAGGTCTCTTAGCAGCATGGGCCTCAGCAGCTTGGGGCCTTGTGACTGCAAAGCCCCATCCTGTCAGTAGGTAACAGCTGCTGGGTGAAGTGGTCTGCAAAGCAGTCATTCTCTAAATGGCTAAAAGGTGCTTGTTTGGACTATATTAACAATAATTGGATGTGTACAAATTTGAATTTAGCATTGGCAGGCTTTTGAGCTAAGGGATCTCAGCTTGCAGTGAAGAAATAAAACAATGTGGAGGCCAGCACACAGAGGCCATCTTTGGCTCATTTATATAACAAGTCCCCATCAGCGACTTCAGTGGTGGTGACTGGTGGGGTACCCCGCCCTTGTCAGAGGAGCTGTGTATGAGCAGACCCTGTGAGTAGGGCCCAGAAGCTGGGATTTTTTTTTTAAAGCTCCCCAGGTGATTCTAATGTTTTAGGCTGCACTGGAAACCACAGACATAGGTCAGTGGTCCTCAGACTTAGCTGCATATTAGACTATTTGGGTGGAGGTGAGAGTGGTTATAGCTTCCAGCACATATTTTAAAACCTGGACCCCATTCCCCGAAATTCTAATTCTGTGTCAGGGCACAGGTAGTTCTTCACCTCCCAGAGGAGTGTGACATGCAGCCAAGACTGAGAACCCCGCCATGGGGCCTGGGGACGGGGAGCTGGTGAGGCGTCTACCGGGAGGGCCACAGTGCCCACAAAGACAGGGAGTGAGAGTGTCCAGTTACTGGCTGCTTACACACTGCACATGCCAGGCATTGTACTGCTTGCATGATCTCCTGTGTCCTTGCATCACTTCAGACAGGAAGCCACCCCACACGGCCTTCCACTCCCTCCTGTTTCTTTCTCCATGTCACTCAGGCTTTGCCAAGAGTTTTCCTTGACTGGCAGTCACACTGCCCAGAACTGGAGTTACCTGCAGTGGTCATGTCCGCTCACCTCCCACTCCTTCCATGGTGTCTGAAAGAGCTCGTTCTTTGCCTGTAGAGCTGAAAGGCACTGGAGTAACTGGCACATCTTCCCATGGTCCAGATTGAGGCCTTGTCTCTCATACCTCAGGACGTGCACCTTACCCACTTCCTCTCACAGGCCAGGTGGGCTCTGCTCAGCCTGCTGGCTGCTCCACAGATTCAGAATCTGGCCTCAGATTCCCACGTAGCCATTGTACTCTTCCATGGTGTGCAGATAGCCGAGTGCCAAGGTCCCTCTCCAAACCAAACTGAGAAACATGCATAGTATGTCCTCTACGTGCAGGGCCCGAGACTCAGCCTTGTACACATCTCCACTCCTGGCTGCTCCAGAGCCCATATTCGGCTGAGTCCCGGGCAGTTCCCAAGTCCCTTCCCAGAGATACTCAGGCTGGGCAGGGAGGGAGGGAAGCCAAGTCCCTCTGTGCTTGTCTCCCTTCCCTCCTCGCCTGCCCAGCTCCTTGCTGTCACACGTGTTTACCCAAGCATGGCCCCAATACCAAGAGTGGAGTTTGACCTTTACAGAAAGGAATAATTTGATTTCCCGGGGAAGGTAGTGAACATCTGATAGACTTTAGCAATATCAAAGCAGCGTATCAATTAAATATCTGCCTAAGAGTCCTCTCTGGGTTTCTATATTCCGAAAGGCTTATGATAAAATTAACTCTAAAGTTACTGACTGAGAAATGTACAATTACTGTCTTGCTGGTACAATAAAATGGGATGGATTGTTTAGGCATTTAATTGGCATCCAACAACAGGCGATGGTATGTTAAGTAGACATCAATTACGGCAGAGCTCTAATTGACATTTGATAATCGTTCTGACTGATCACCAGTGTTTGCCCTGCCAAATTAAATGGCTCGGTGGACAGTGGACTCTGTGCTTGACGGCCGGGAGGGGGCTTATAAAAGGGCTGTGAGTGCCTGGTGGCCTCCGGGGGCAGGGGCTGTATCCAGAACACCCTTCCTCTCATTCAGAAACACTTCTGAGAGCCGTGATTGCTTTCTGGCCTTGAGTTTTCTTCAAATATTGCCTCTGGGAAAAGAGATGGTCCTCCTGCTGGAACCAGGCTTTGCCTGCCTCACATGCAGACCATCTTCCCATTTTCTGTCTTTCCTTCTCAACCCACTCAGCCCCAATTTTGAGTCCAATTTCTGTGGGCTTTACAGTCAGACCTATTTGAATGCTAAGCCTGGCTCCACCACTTCAAAGCTGTGAGCCCTGAGCAGTTCGGCTGATTTCTCTGGACCTCATTTTCCTTCTCTGTGCAACAGGGACATTGCCTCAGTGTCAAGACAATTGGGAGAAAAGTGCTGGCCAAATTCTTAGCACAGAGGAGGCGCTCAGCACGTTTTAGTTCCTCTTTTTCTCTCTCCTCTCTTTCCCTTGTGGTCTCCTGTTCCTACTCCTGGGCTATGGTTTTGTTCCACTCTGTTGCACTGTGTCCCGGATACGATCTTTCCTAATGCTCCATCTTAGCTGAGACCCAGCTTTGACAACTACCAGAGAAGCAGAGGGGCTTGGGCTCGGGATTTAAACCCTGGTTCTGCCACTCATGAGCTGTGTGACATTGAGCCAGTTACTTCACTTCTCTGTTGTTTGGTTTTCTCATCTGTGTTGTGGGGATAATTGACAATAATTACCTTCTAGAGTTAATGGAATGACTTAGGATGATGCCTGTGCTTTTAAGTGCCCAATGTGCAATACACTGCCTGTTGTAATCATCAGACCCATTCTTCTAGGGTGAAGCCATTGAACTTGATTCTCTTATTCAGTAACCAACTCTTGAGTGTATTCAGGCTTCCACAGTCTTTTGTTTGCAGATGGCAGCAGGCCAAGTGGCCTCATTCCATCTTCTTTACCTCCTTTCTCTTGAGGGCCACTGGATCAGTTCAGATAGACTCGGGCTGCTGTATGTGGCAACTGCATGGCATGCTTTGTTTTTGTTTTATTTTTTTTGAATTTTATTTTATTTATTACTTATACAGCAGGTTATTCTTAGTTATCTATTTTATACATATATTAGTGTATATATGTCAATCAAAATCTCCCAATTCATCCCACCATCACCACCACCCCCTGCCACTTTCCCCTCTTGGTGTCCATATGTTTGTTCTCTACATCTGTGTCTCTATTTCTGCCCTGCAAACTGGTTCATCTGCACCATTTTTCTAGGTTCCACGTATATGCGTTAATATACGATATTTGTCTTCCTCTTTCTGACTGACTTCATTCTGTATGACAGTCTCTAGATCCATCCATGTCTCTACAAATGACCCAATGTCGTTCCTTTTTATGGCTGAGTAATATTCCCTTGTATATATGTACCACATCTTCTTTTTCCATTCTTCTTTCGATGGGCATTTAGGTTGCTTCCATGACCTGGCTATTGTAAATAGTGCTGCAGTGAACATTTTGCTACATGACTCTTTTTGAATTATGGTTTTCTCAGGGTGTATGCCCAGTAGTGGGATTGCTGGGTCATACGGTATTTCTATTTTTAGTTTTTTAAGGAACCGCTATACTGTTCTCCATAGTGGCTGTATCAATTTACATTCCCACCAACAGTGCAAGAGGGTTCCCTTTTCTCCACACCCTCTCCAGAATTTGTGGTTTGTAGATTTTCTGATGATGCCCATTGTAACTAGTGTGAGGTGATACCTCATTGTAGTTTTGATTTACATTTCTCTAATAATTAGTGGTGTTGAGCAGCTTTCCATGTACTTCTTGGCCATCTGTATATCTTCTTTGGAGAAATGTCTATTTAGGTCTTCTGCCCATTTTTGGATTAGGCTGTTTGTTTTTTTAATATTGAGCTGCATGAGGTGTTTATATATTTTGGAGATTAATCCTTTGTCTGTTGATTCATTTGCAAATATTTTCTCCCATTCTGAGGGTTGTCTTTTCATCTTGTTTGTAGTTTCCTTTGCTTTGCAAAAGCTTTTAAGTTTCATTAGGTCCCATTTGTTTATTTTTGTGTTTATTTCCATTACTCTAGGAGGTGGATCAAAAAAGATCTTGCTGTGATTTATGTTAAAGAGTGTTCTTCCTATGTTTTCCTCTAAGAGTTTTATAGTGTCCAGTCTTACATTTAGGTCTCTAATCCATTTTGAGTTTATTTTTGTTTATGGTGTTAGGGAGTGTTCTAATTTCATTCTTTTACATGTAGCTGTCCAGTTCTCCCAGCACCACTTATTGGAGAGACTGTCTTTTCTCCATTGTATATCCTTGCCTCCTTTGTCATAGATTAATTGACCATAGGTGCGAGGGGTTATCTCTGGACTTTCTATCCTGTTCCATTGATGTATATTTCTGTTTTTGTGCCAGTACCATATTGTCTTGATTACTGTACCTATGTAGTATAGTCTGAAGTCAGGGTGTCTGATTCCTCCAGCTCTGTTTCTTTCTCTCAAGACTGCTTTGGCTGTTCGGGGTCTTTTGTGTCTCCATACAGATTTTAAGATTTTTTTGTTCTAGTTCTGTAAAAAATGCCATTGGTAATTTGATAGGGATTGCATTGAATCTGTAGATTGCTTTGGGTAATATAGTCATTTTCACAATATTGATTCTTCCAATCCAGGAACATGGTATATCTCTCCATCTGTCTGCATCATCTTTGATTTCTTTTAGCAGTGTCTTATAGTTTTCTGAGTACAGGTCTTTTACCTCCGTAGGTAGGTTTATTCCTAGGTATTTTATTCTTTTTGTTGCAATGGTGAATGGGATTGTTTCCTTAATTTCTCTTTCTGATCTTTCATTGTTAGTGTATAGGAATGCAAGTGATTTCTGTGCATTAATTTTGTATCCTGCTACTTTACCAGATTCATTGATTAGCTCTAGTAGTTTTCTGGTGGCATCTTTAGGATTCTCTGTGTATAGTATCATGGCATCTGCAAACAGTGACAGTTTTACTTCTTCTTTTACAACTTGGATTCCTTTTATTTCTTTTTCCTCTCTGATTGCCGTGGCTAGGACTTCCAAAACTATGTTGAATAATAGTGGTGAGAGTGGACATCCTTATCTTGTTCCTGATCTTAGAGGGAATGCTTTCAGTTTTTCACCATTGAGAATGATGTTTGCTGTGGGTTTGTCATATATGGCCTTTATTATGTTGAGGTAGGTTCCCTCCATGCCCACTTTCTGGAGAGTTTTCATCATAAATGGGTGTTGAATTTTGTCAAAAGCTTTTTCTGCATCTATTGAAATGATCATATGGTTTTTATCCTTCAATTTGTTAATATGCTGTATCACATTGATTAGCATATATTGAAGAATCCTTGCATCCCTGGGACAAATCCCACTTGATTATGGTGTGTCATCCTTTTAATGTGTTGTTGGATTCTGTTTGCTAGTATTTTGTTGAGGATTTTTGCATCTATATTCATCAGTGATAATTGGTCTGTAATTTTCTTTGTTTTGCAGTATCTTTGTCTGGTTTTGGTATCAGGGTTATGGTGGACTCATAGAATGGGTTTGGGAATGTTCCTTCCTCTGCAGTTTTTTTGGAAGAGTTTGAGAAGGATGGGTGTTACCTCTTCTCTAAAGAGGTGATAGAATAATAGGTGATAGAATTTGATAGAATTCACCTGTGAGGCCATGTAATCCTGGACTTTTGTTTGTTGGAAGATTTTCAATCACAGTTTCAATTTCATTACTTGTGATTGGTCTTTCATATTTTCTATTTCTCCCGGGTTCAGTCTTGGAAGGTTATACCTTTCTAAGAATTTGTCCATTTCTTCCAGGTTGTCTATTTTATTGGCATAGTGTTCCTCGTAATAGTCTCTTATGATGCTTTGTATTTCTGCGGTGTCTGTTGTAACTTCTCCTTTCTCATTTCTAACTTTATTGATTTGAGTCCTCTCCCTCTTTTTCTTGATGAATCTGGCTAAAGGTTTATCAATTTTATTTATCTTCTCAAAGAACCAGCTTTTAGTTTTATTGATGTCTGCTATTGTTTTCTTTGTTTCTATTTCATTTATTTCTGCTCTGATCTTTATGATTTCTTTCCTTCTGCTAACTTTGGGTTTTGTTTTTTCTTCTTTCTCTGGTTCTTTTAGGTGTAAGGTTAGATTGTTTACTTGAGATTTTTGTTGATTCTTGAGGCAGGCTTGTATTGCTATAAACTTCCCTCTTAGAATTGCTTTTGCTGCATCCCGTAGGTTTTGGATCATCGTGTTTTCATTGTCATTTGTCTCTAGGTATTTTTTGATTTCCTCTTTGATTTCTTCAGTGATCTCTTGGTTATTTAGTAACATACTGTTTAGCCTCTATGTGTTTGTGTTTTTTACGTTTTTTTCCCTGTAATTGATTTCTAATCTCATAGTGTTGTGGTCACAAAATATGCTTGATATGATTTCAATTTTCTTAAACTTACTGAGGCTTGATTTGTGACCCAAGATGTGATCTATCCTGGAGAATGTTCCACGGGCACTTGAGAAGAAAGTGTAATCTGCTGTCCTGTAAATATCAATTAAATCTAACTGGTGTATTGTGTCATTTAAAGCTTGTGTTTCCTTATTAATTTTCTGTTTGGATGATCTGTCCGTTGGTGTAAGTGAAGTGTTAAAGTCTCGCACTATTACTGTGTTACTGTCAATTTCCTCTTTTATAGCTGTTAGCAGTTGCCTTATGTATTGAGGTGCTCCTATGTTGAGTGCATATATATTTATAATTGTTATATCTTCCTCTTAGATTTATCCCTTAATCATTATGTAGCGTCCTTATCTCTTGTAACATTCTTTACTTTAAAGTCTATTTTATCTGATATGAGTATTGCTACTCCAGCTTTCTTTTGATTTCCATTTGCATGGAATATCTTTTTCCATATGCTCACTTTCAGTTTGTATGTGTCCCTAGTTCTGAAGTGAGTCTTTTGTAGACAGCATATATATGGGTCTTGTTTTTGTATCCATTCAGACAGCCTGTGTCTTTTGGTTGGAGCATTTAATCCATTCACGTTTAAGGTAATTATCGATATGTATGTTCCTATTACCATTTTCTTAATTTTTTGGGGTTTGTTTTTGTCGGTCCTTTTCTTCTCTTGTGTTTCCCACTTAGAGAAGTTCCTTTAGCATTTGTTGTAGAGCTGGTTTGGTGGTGCTGAATTCTCTTAGCTTTTGCTTGTCTGTAAAGCTTTTGATTTCTCCATCGAATCTGAATGAGATCCTTGCCGGTTAAAGTAATCTTGGTTGTAGGTTCTTCCCTTTCATCACTTTAAATATGTCATGCCACTCCCTTCTGGCTTGTAGAGTTTCTGCTGAGAAATCAGCTCTTAACCTTATGGGAGTTCCCTTGTGTGTTGTCATTTTTCCCTTACTGCTTTCAGTAATTTTTCTTTGTCTTTAATTTTTGCCAATTTGATTATTATGTGTCTCGGCATGTTTCACCTTGGGTTTATCCTGTAAGGGACTCTCTGTGCTTCCTGGACTTGGGTGGCTGTTTCCTTTCCCATGTTAGGGAAGTTTTCGACTATAATGTCTTCAAATATTTTCACGGGTCCTTTCTCTCTCTCTTCTCCTTCTGGGACCCCTATAATGTGAATGTTATTGCATTTAATTTGTCCCAGAGGTCTCTTAGGCTGTCTTCATTTCTTTTCATTCTTTTTTCTTTATTCTCTTCCGTGGCAGTGAATTCCACCATTCTGTCTTCCAGGTCACTTATCCGTTCTTCTTCCTCAGTTATGCTGCTGTTGATTCCTTCTAGTGTAGTTTTCATTTCAGTTAATTTATTGTTCATCTCTGCTTGTTTGTTCTTTAATTCTTCTAGATCTTTGTTAAACATTTCTTGCATTTTCTCAATCTTTGCCTCCATTCTTTTTCCGAGGTCCTGGATCATCTTCACTATCATTATTCTGAATTCTTTTTCTGGGTGGTTGCCTATCTCCACTTCATTTAGTTGCTTTTCTGGGGTTTTTTCTTTTTCCTTCATCTGGTACAAAGTCCTCTGCGTTTTCATTTTGTTTATCTTTCTGTGAATGTGGTTTTTGTTCCACAGGCTGCAGAATTGTAGTTCTTCTTGCTTCTGCTGTCTGCCCTCTGGTGGATGAGGCTATCAGTCATGCTTTGTTAAGAGCATATTTGTGTGTGTGTGTGTGTGTGTGTGTGTGTGTGTGTGTACTCGCATATCGGCAAGCAGTCTGCTTAACAGTGAGTTCTAGATCTCTTACAGTGTTAGAAAAATGTGACTCTTTCTTTGCTACCAGTTGGCATTTTATTCTAAAATATCACTTGGGAACTTAGATTGCTGATGGAACTAGTTCAATTTGATGAAAACTAATTTATTGATGGCTAATTTGCCAAAAGTCAATTCACCAAAAGTTAATTTGCTGAAAATAAATTTGCTGAATCATTAAATCACTGAATGACCAGTTCACTGAAAACTGTCAAACCCTCAACCCCGTTTAGGAGTGGTGGCTGTTGATGTTTTGCTGTCAGAGCAAGAAGCACATGTAGAGAAGACTCATAAGCAAAGGCAAGGGTTAGACAAAGATCCTTAAAAATAAAGAAGCTAGGAACTATGAGATGAAGGGAAAGCCCATCCGTTTGCAGTTAAATAACAGCTTTTGAACAGTGAAACATACAAGGATTTCATATGCAGTTGACCTGGGCAGGTTGCTCTGTGGTTAAATGGCTGCAAGAAAGCTATGATGAAACTAAAACAAAAATTAATTCTCAAAAATTTATTACTCAGTCATTTACAGATGGGCTTTGGCAAACTGATTTTCAGTGAATCAGTCTATTTTCTTCCCCAGTATGACCTTAGCCTGAGACTGAAGTGAGAATGTGGCCAATTGAGAGAGGCCATCCATCCATCCATAGAAAACAAGGGACAGATGGTGGCCTCTAGTCTGCATCTGCATCTCAGCTAGGGCTGGGGCAGGGGAACCTGGGGCTGGGGATGAGGATCAAAGAGCCTGTGCCTCTGGGTGGTGGTAGGATTGATGATTAAGCCAGTAGTGGTCCTCTGTTCTGGGGGCATGCTTGGAAGGATGCCTGACCCAGCCACTGCTAACAGTGGGACAGGCAGAAGCTCAGAATTGACCTGGGCCCAAGGCAGTAGGCAGGACTGTGGGGAGGGACCCTCTACAGCCCCAGACCTTCTATGAGGAGCAAAACAGAATTGGCAGGGGCCTTGGGACAGCCCCAGCACAGCAGGCTAAGCTAGGAACCCCAGGTTCCCTGAATGTAGGCTCATTTATTGAGTAAAAAAAAGAAAAATCTATCGTGTACCCATAATGGTAAAAAGAAATAATTTTAGCTGAATATATTGAGCATTTACTGTGTCCTAGAACTATGCTAAGCCCTTGTGTGCATTAATGATGTGAGCAACTCTATAAAGGAGTTGCCATTTTTATTTCCATTTAACAAAGAACCGAGGCTCAGAGATATTAAGAAGTTTGCACAAGGTCACAGAGCTAACAAGAGTCAGAGGTTGTCTTCACATCTAACTCTGTCTGGTCCCAGATCTATGCTCTTAACTCAAAAATGTTTATGTAATTATATTAATATATGTAAATATATATACATGTTTGTATCCTTTCTTTTAAAAATACATATGAGGTAATATACTGTTCTTCCTTTTACTCTTCATTTAAAAACATGCATTGGAGTTCTTTCTATGTAAGAACATATAAATACCTTATTCTTTTTAAAAAACTGAGTGGTATTCCATTGTGTAGATCTGTTGAATCATAATTTATTTAAACAAATATGAGAGTTCCAATTGCTATATTTGACAGTTCTTGGTATTACTCATCTCTTTAAGTTTAGCCATTCTGGTGGGTGTGAAATCATATTTCATTGTGGTTTTAATATACAATTGCTTGATGACTAATGAAATTGAATATATTTCCGTATGTCTATTGGGCATTTTTCTATAGTTTTGTGTGCCCATTCAAGAGTCTTTCCCATTTTTCTATTGTGGTGTATTATTTTTATTTGCTTGTAGTAGATCTTTGTATATTCTGGATTCAAGTCTTTTGTTACTCACATGTATATTGCAAAGTTCTTCTCTCATCCTCTGACTTGTTTTTGATTCTCTTAATAGTATCTTTTGGAGAACAAGAGTTATCAATTTTAATCAGGATCAACTTAGCAGTTGTTTCCTTTAAAGTTAGTGCCTTTTGGGTCCTGTTTAAGAAATGATTCTTTACACCAAGATAATGAAGAAATTTCCCCATATTATCTTCTAGAAGTTTTATTGTTTTATGTTTTTATTTAAGTGTACAATCCACATAGGTTTAATTTTTGTTGATGGTATAGAGGTCAAGATTCAACTTTTCCAAATGTTTATTGAATTGACCCAACACCAGGTTGATTAAAAGACCATTATTTTTCCCTGTGCTATACAAAGTTACCTTTGTTAGAAACCAAGGAGTCATACTGGATTGCCTGTTTCTGGACTCCATATTCTGTTCCATTAGTTTAATTACTGCCTTAATTATTTTGGCTTTCTAAGTCTTTACACTGAGTAGCTTTTATTATTCCATCTGGTTCTTCTTCAAGAGATTCTTCACTGTTCTTGGCCCTTTGCATTTCTATATAAATTTTAAAATTGTCTTGGCAACTTCCAAGCTGAATTAGAAAATCCTGCTGAAATTTTGGTAGAGTCCATGAATATGGTATATCCCTCCATTTATTTAGGCGATCTTCAATTTCTCACAATATTTTGTAGTTTTCTGCGAAAACTAGAGTTCTTGTACCTTCTTTGTTAAATTTATTCTCAGGTTTATTTTTTACCATACTATAATTAGAGTATTTTAAAATTTCATTTTCTACTTGCTCATTGGAATGTAAAACTACAACTGCTTTTCGTGGGTTGATCGTGTATCCAGTGACTTTGCTAAATGTATTTATTAATCCTAGTAGTTTGTCTATAAATTTCTGTGTATTTTCTGTTTTACACTATGTAGTCTATGTGTTAATTTATGATCCTTATATCTTTCTTTCCAGTCCTTAAATATTTCATTTTTGGTTCTTGCTTAATTGCATTATAGTATCTCTAGCATAATGTCTAATAGAAGCTGTGAAAATAAGGATTCTTGTCTTATTTCCAACTTTGGGGGAAAGTGTTTAGAATTTCATGGTTACATGTAATGTTGGTTGTAGATTTTTTGTACCTATAAATCAATAGATTAAGAAGATTTCTTTCGAATCCTAATTTGCTAAGAGTTTTTAAAAAATCATGAATGGGTATTGAATTTATCAAATGATTTGTCTTTACCTATTAAAATAATCATGTGATTTTCTGCTTTATTGTTTATGTGGTAAATTAAATTCATTGATTTTCTAATGTTAAATTCCTGTCCATTTGTAGAATAAATACATCTTGGTCATGACATATTATTTTTATATATTGCTAGATTTGTATGAATTTTGATTCTGTGTTCATAAGAGAGAATTAACTTGTGATTTCCTTTCTTATAAAGACTGTCAGATTTTGTAATCAAAGGTTGTACTTGCTACATAGAACAACATGTAGAGAAATGTTTCCTATTTGCTCTTTTCTGGGAGAGTTTGGGTGTGACTGGCATTATTTCTCTTTAAATATTGGGAAGAGTTCACCAGTGCAGCTGTCTGGGCCTGAAGTTTTCTTTGAGGGAATATTTTTAGTTATGGATTTAATTTCTTTAAAATGCATAGTACAATTCATATTTCCTACTTTGGGGGTGTTTTCTTAGATATTTATCCTTTTCACCTAAATATTTAAATTTATTGTCCAAAGGTTGTTCATTATTTCTACTTATTTTCTTTTTAATGCCTGGCAGATATGTTGTCATTTCCCTTTTTCATTCTTGATATTGATTTCTTGTACCTTCCCTTTGCCCCCCATGATTAGTCTTCCTAGGGTTTTATAAATTTTATTAACGCTTTGAAGGAGCAAGCTTTGTTTTTGAACTTTGGTTCCCTTGAATTTTCTCTGTTACATTTGTTTTCTATTTTATTAATTTCTGTTCTTTATTATTTTCCTTCACTTTGAGCTTGATTTACTATTCTTATCCTAACTTAAGATGGATGTTTAGATCCTTGTCTTTTGGCATTTCATCCTTTCTCATGAGTACATTTAATAGTAAACATTTTCTTCTATTTATAGTTTTAACTGAATTTCATACATTTTGACATGCCATGTTTCACTGCCATTCAGCTCCAAATATTTTCTAATTTCCATTGTAACTTTTTCTTTCACTAGGTACTGTTTAGAAGTGCCCTGCTTAATTTCTAAACATTTGAGAGATTTCTAGTTATTTTTGTTACTCATTTCTAGTTTACTTCCATTATAGTCAAAGGTTATCCTCCATGAACTTTTAATCTCTTAAAATTTGTTGATATTTGCTTTATGAACAAATAGTAGTATATGGTTGATTTTATATTTTAGTAGTATATGGTAAATTTTCTATGTGCCCTTGAAAATAATGGTATATGTAGTTTGGGATATAGTGTTTTATATATGTCAGTTAGCTAAATTGTGCTACATAAGTTTAAATACTCTCTTTTTCTGGATTTTTGTCTACTTACTCTTTCAGTTATAAAGAGATGTATATTAAAATTTTTCCCACTAAAATTGTGGATTCATTTAATTTTTTTCCTTTTAGGTTTGTCAATTCCTGAATTATGTATTTTGAATCTATACCATTAGGTGCATACAATTTTAGACTTTTTCCAATTTTACTGATTGTTCACTCTTTTATCATTATTAAATATCCCACATTACCACTTATAATGTGTTGCCCCTAAAGTTTATTTTGTCTGGTATTACTATAGCTATCAGCTTTCTGATAGTTAGTGTTTGTATGGTGCATTTTTTTTTCTATCTTTTACTTTCATCCTTTCTATATCCATATATTGGGGGTATGCCTCTTACAAGAAGCATATAGTAATTGATTTTCTTTCTTTTTTTTTTTTTTTAATGGTATGCGGGCCTCTCACTGTTGTGGCCTCTCCCGCTGTGGAGCACAGGCCCCAGACGCGCAGGCCCAGCAGCCATGGCTCATGGGCCCAGCCGCTCCGCGGCACGTGGGATCTTCCCGGACCGGGGCATGAACCTGCATCCCCCGCATCGGCAGGCGGACTCTCAACCACTGCGCCACCAGGGAAGCCCAGTAATTGATTTTTAATCCACATGATAACCTTTACCTTTTAATCCCCATGATAACCTTTACCCCATGTTAACCTTTACCTTTTAATAAGTTAAGGAATATTTAACTTATTTATTTTTAATATAATTGTTAATATGGGTTTAAAGCTGTCATCCTAATGGCTTTTTTCTATTGGTTTCAGCAGTTCTATGTTCCTTTCCCTATGTTTTCCTGCTTTCTTATAGATTCATCAGGTAGTTTAAATTTGTTCCCTTCTTTATTAGTTTGATGGCTTTTATATTCTTTCCTGTTTTTTAAATGGTTATCTGAGACATTACAGTAGGCATCGTTAATTTTTTAAACTCTAATGAATTATCTTTCACTTCTCAGTAATTCAAGGGCTTTAGGATACTTTAACTTAATGTTTTTCTTGTGTTTTGTACTGTTTTCCTCATGTATCTTAATTGCATGTATTTTTTTTTTTTTTTTTTTTTTTGCGGTATGCGGGCCTCTCACTGTTGTGGCCTCCCCCGTTGCAGAGCACAGGCTCCGGACGCGCAGGCTCCGGACGCGCAGGCTCCGGACGCGCAGGCTCAGCGGCCATGGCTCACGGGCCCAGCCGCTCCGCGGCATATGGGATCCTCCCAGACCGGGGCACGAACCCGTATCCCCTGCATCGGCAGGCGGACTCTCAACCACTTGCGCCACCAGGGAGGCCCTGCATGTATATTTTTAAACCTCACATGATGTCATCATTATTGTTGTTTCATACAGTCAGTATTCATTTAGATCTGTCTATATGTATGTACACTGTATATCCTTTCTAATTTTCTTTGTTGTTTTTTTTTTCTGGAAATCCATGCTTCCATTTAGAATTATTTTTCTTCTGCCTGAAGAACTTTCTTTAGTGTTTCATCTGATGTAGATCTGTTTAGTTTTTGATTATCTGAAAAAATGTCTGTATTTCGTCTTTATTGTGAAGGACATAAAGGATTTTTATGCTGGTATAACATTCTTAGCTGTCAGTTAGTGCTTTGTATATATCATTCCACTATTTCAGAATTCTCCTCCTTGTTTCCATTGGGAAGCAGCAATCCTATTTCTCCTTGATAATCAGGATCAGGTAACCCAGTCTGTATAGTTAGTCCCCTTTGTTGCTTGCTGGTTTAATAGCATGAGGAGCTGTGGGAATCTTAACTCCCAGTGTCTCTGGTGGAATAATTTCTCCTTTAATAATTACGAGCTTGAAACCAACAGAACTCCACTTTGTGCCATAGTTAGACTCGTACCCCTGAGTTATGCTGGGATCTGATCCTGGTAATGGGTCTTCAGGCAAGAGGGAGTAGTGGTAGTGGGGGTGTGGATCTTAAGGAGAATGAGACTCCTCTTGCAGTTAATCCTCTTGACCCCAGGTAAGGGCAGAGCTCTTTAAGCAAGGCAGAACTATGCACTCATCACTGAGGAGAGAGGGGAGACCTCTCTTAGCAAAGGATGTCTCAGAAGGATTTGGGAATTTGAGGTGTTCGGTTTTATCCAAATCTACTCAAATGACCCCATTCTCAGGGTCCATTCCAATTATTACCCTAACTTTACCATGAGAGATCTGGTGAGGGTGTCATTCTGGTTCTTCAAGCTGCTTCTGCTTGACTCAGGAAACTGCAGAAGACTCTCGCTTACCTCACAATAATTATACAACCTTAAGGTGGGTGAATCAGAAAGTTATTTCCAAGTCCGAAGAGAGCAGAGGCATAAACAATATAAAAAACCAAATGGTAGGGTTAAAGAATGTGTGCAACATTTGTGCTGACAATGGGCAAATACCCTCTTTAAAAAATTACTTCCATACATTGTTAAGTGTAGTAGGCAGACTCATGGACCACAAAGATACCCCCACCCTAATCCCCTGAACTGATGAATAGGTTGCTTTAGGTGACAAAAGGGCTTTGCAGATGTGATTAATGGACCCTGAGATGGAAAGCTATGCCTGGATCACCCAGGTGGGCTTGATCTAATGCATCCTTAAAAGCAAAAGAATCTTTCCTGGTTGCAGAGAACCAGAGAGATGGCAGCGTGAGAAGGACTTGGATGGTTACTGTTGATTTTGAAGATGGAGGAAGGGGCCATAAGCCAAGAAATGTGAGTTACCTCTAGAAGCCGGAGAAAGAAAAGAAACAGATTCTCTCCTAGAACCTCCAGATAGGAACATAATCTGGCCAATGCCTTAATTTTAGCCCAGTGAGAACCATTTCTCACTTCTACCTCATAACTGTAAAATAAGTTTGTGTTGTTTAAGCTACCAAGTTTGTGGTAATTTGTTATGGCAGCAATAGAAAACTAATACAGTGAGAAAAAGACAAATAACTCAACAGAAAAACAGGCAAAGGATATGAACAGATAATTCACAGAATTAGCCAATTAACATTTGGAGAGATGCTTGATCTTACTAATGAAGCAGGTAAATGCAAATGAAAACAAGACACCATTCTTCACTCATCAAATTGGCAAATGTTAAAGCACTTGATAACACACCCTAACAGTGGGAAGTAAACACTTTTAAACATTGCTGGTTGGAGTGTGAATTTCTGTAACTTTGGGGAAAGTAATATGGTGATAACTAATAATATAAATAACAAATCCTTTGACTTAGTAAATAAATCCAATTTTGGCTATCTTTCTCTTACAGAAGTTAACAGGGCTATTTTTTTTTTCTCTAAACGTATGAGAAAATTTGGTGTCAAAAAACTGGAACTAATCTGAAGTTTCATCTTGGAGAATGGTTAAATAAATTTTGATAAATTCATGATATGAAACATTATGCATAAGGTAATACTAACTAAAGCTCTATGCAGAGGTCTAGAAGGTGATCCGTTGTATACTGTTGACTAAATAGGTTGCAAGGTAATGTCCATAATATGAATCCATTGAAATGCAAAATAATACAACAAAGCATAAAATAACATTTCCCTGCATATGTTTGTATACATTTCTGTTTGTATAGAGAAAGATGTGGAAAGAAACACACCAAGCAATTAACATTGATTATCTCCAGGAATGGCACTGGGGGTGAAAGGGCATGTGGGAGAGTGAGAGAGTTACCTTTTTCTTCATACAACTCGATTGTCCATCTTTTTACAATGAGCACATACAACTTTTAAAGTCATAACATTTAAACATTTCTAATAGAGCATTTAAGAAAGGGATAAAACCTTGCATTTTTGAACTTACACATTTGCCCATCAGCCGGTAAATCACCCTTTCAGCTGGTGCTGGTGGCACTGCCCACTGGCCAACAGTCCAGTTTTGGCCACAGCACACCTTCTTTGTCTACACAGCAGTGTGCCTTTACGCAGCTACTTCAGCATTTTGTCCCTCTTTTATAAAAATGAGGGGAAGATGGGAAAAAATGAAAGTGCAGATAAGCAGTGTAGGTTTCATAAATTTAAACCAATAGAATCAAAGGTGGAAATCGTTAGGTGTGCCAAAAGTAATAAATCTCTTACCTGAATCAGATACTCACTGAACTTGAACCAGCTGACTGTGAGTTTGGTTGTGAAAGAAAAGAACAAAATTAAGGAAAAGAGGCAAAGATCTTTTATGTCTTTTAGGACAGATAACTGGGGGTTACATGATATATTAATTTATCCTCTCCAAGATGGAACCACCTCTAAACACACTTAAAATATATAGGTCTGTTGCAGGTTTTTCTCACATGACACTTTTTTTTTTTTCCGGTACACATTTGGTGTGTACAGTAATAACATATGCTTACTGCTTTTTCCTGCCATTTCTTTGTATACATTTCCTGATTCTCACCTCTGGTCAGGCAAGACCCTCATGTGGTCTTCAGGATGAGTAAGATAAATAGGAATAAAAAAATGCAAGGAATAGTCAAATTTCAACTATTTGTTTCCTAAAACAGGCTCTTAAGATTCAAAAGGGCAAGCCCAAGTGAGGCAAGGTACAGAATGTATATCACAATGATAAGACTGGAGGGAAAATGAAGGAGGAAGCTACTCCTCTCATGCCGACCGGGAGCAAAGAGAAGGTGGCTGAGGCTGGAGAGGAGGAGACTAGGAGGAGACTAGGAGGAGACTAACAGGGTCTTTCATGAGGGTCTGTGTGTATGTGACTCAGGCAGGAGGCCATGGCAGCCTTTGGTCTTTGCTTTGAGCAGGAATGAATATGCACCTTTAAAAAAAATAAAACGAAACCAAAACAGTTTTGTTTGTTTGTCTGGTGGCAACACCAAGGTGCTCAATGACATTATGTATTTTTCAGTATTATCTGGATTTTTTTCACTTCACCCCACCATAAGCATTAGTGATCTGGTGACCCCTTTGCTTGCCTATCACTCACCTTCTCACACCTGCTGATAGAGGGGTGGTGGGCTATGTCCCCTACACCCCTGCCTATAACTGATTGGATCAGTGGTGGGTGCAAGACCCAGGTTTGTTCAGCATGGAATTTGCAGTAGGGCTCAGAGACTCTGCCTCTGCAGTCCTGAGTGCTGGGAGGAGGCGTCGTGAAGAGCTGGAGCGCCCATGTGTGCAGAGAGAGAAGGCTGGGGAGAAAGAAGGCTGAAGTAGGGCTGCTGGGAGATGAAGGGCTGAGAGAGGAATGAGACCTGCCGCTGTAGCCTGGAAACGCAGGGGAGTTTAGTTCTAGACTTTTCCATTTCTGATTCCCTCCTGATCCTGGACTGTATCTATCAACTTTTTGCCATGAAAAGAGAGGCTATTAGCATAATTATACTTCCTTTTACCTCTTGCCTCCTCCCCACTATTTTATTAGTTCTGTTGTTTTATTTTAACCTTTTTATTTTGAAATAATTTTAGATTTACCGAAGAGTTGGAAGGGTGGTACCGAGTGTTCTTGTATACCCTCCACCAGCTACCCCTAATGTTACCATTTACATAACCAGGAGACACTAGTCAAAATTAAGAAATGAACTTGGTAACCATCTCATCCAGGTTTTTCTGAGACTTCCCTGGTTTTAGCACTGAAAGCCTCCTGTGCAAGGAAGCCCCCAGTCCCCGACAAACCAGCTCTATTCTAATTTTTAAAATTGAAAGTCCCATGCCCAAGGGGCCCCTTCAGTCCTGGCAAACTGGGATGGTTGGTCACCCAATACCTAAAGTACAGACTTCATTTGCATTTCCCCAGTTTCCCCACTAACATCCTTTTCCTGTTCCAGGATCCAATACGAGAGATCACTTTGCACTTAGTTCTCATATCTCCTTAGTCTCCTCTGCTTTGTGACTATTTTTGGGTTTTCCTTGATTTACGTGACCTTGACACTTCTAAAGAGTACTGGTCGGGCTTTCCTGTGGCGCAGTGGTTGAGAGTCTGCCTGCCGATGCAGGGGACGCGGGTTCGTGCCCCGGTCCGGGAAGATCCCACATGCCGTGGAGCGGCTGGGCCCGTGAGCCATGGCCGCTGAGCCTGCGCGTCCGGAGCCCCTGCTCCGCAACGGGAGAGGCCACAACAGTGAGAGGCCCGCATACCGCAAAAAAAAAAAAAAGAGTACTGGTCAAGTATTTTGTAGAATGTCCCTGAATTTTGGTTTGTCTGATATTTTCTTGTGAATAGTCTGGGGTTACGAATACAAGAGAGTGAAGGAAGCAGTGCCCTTCCTGTCATATCATATCAGGGGGGTACGTGACATCAAAATGACTTACTACTGGTGATTTAACCTTGACTGCTCGGTTAAGTTGGTGTCTGTCAGTTTTCTCCAGTGTAAAGTCGCTATTTCTGCCTTTTCATAGTCTGCTCTTTGGAATTGAGTCAGTAAGTCCAGCCCACATTCAAGAGGGAGGAGTACCAAAGAATTTCTGGACATATGTTAAAACCACCATAGCAATGGTTTGGTGGAGATACTTTGAGGCTATGCAAATAACCTTGTTTTTCCTGAAAATTTGCCCACTAATTTTTAGCATGCATCAATGGGTCTCGCTTGTAAGCATTTATTACTGTGGTGTTCTAGTGGTGAATTGTTAAGGTTTATAATATTGGTACTCTGTCCAAAGTGCATCTTCTTCCTTTTAATTCTGTGATCTTCACCTGAATTTTCGAATAGATTCTCCATTTTGCTAGGGTTAGCTCAACTGGATTCTTTTCCCTATAAGCAAATGATGCCTCCAAGAGTGAGTACCTAGGATACAGAAGGTGCTTAATAAATGATTATTCTCTTTTGCCTTTCTCTCCAAGGCTGTCAGGGATCTATGCAGAAGAGTAGCATCCCATTTGGGGCCCCTGTGGCTGAGGATTCTGGAAGAAGAGGGCTTGGGGCCTTAAGTGCTACTTCCCAGAATTTCCCTTCCACCTTGGTAGAGGACCCACCCTAACATGGAAACACTTCCCTTCTGTTCTTCCCTTCCTTCTACTAACTTCTCCCCCATAGACCTTTCACATGGCTGCCAGAGTTCCAAGCTATCTTCCTCAAGCACAACACTGATCATGATTCTCCCTTGAGGGCTATTCATTGCAAACAGAATTATTTTCTAACTTTTCACAAGACCCTCCATCTACTGACCTTTACTTCCCCCTTCATCCTCATCTCTCACCATCCTTCTCTTTAGATCTAAAGCTGGAGCCACACTGTACATTTTTCCTTTTCCTAAAACACTGCTGCTATTCCATGCCTCTTTGACTTTGCATAGGGTGTCCTCTCCAACTGGAATGTCCTTCCACCTCTTTCTTTCTGTGAAATCTTCCCTGACTTTCCCAAGATCTAGTCTCTGTGTTCCTACAGCAGCTTTCACCTATAAACCTCTGTCATGGATCATATTATTTTTTGCAATTTATCTGTGTCCGTTTCTGTCTTTTCTAGTAGAGGGAGAGCTCTTTAAAAGCAGGCCATCTTGTTTATTTATGTATTTTCATCACAGAGCCTGGCAATTAATAATATCAGCTAGTATTTTTCAAGTGCCTACTTTTTACCAGACAAAACAAATTAGCTCAATGATTCCAACTAAGAACTGTATAAGGGAGGTGTTTTTAACAATTCAATGGGGGAGGGCTTCCCTGGTGGCTCAGTGGTTGAGAATCCACCTGCCATTGCAGGGGACATGGGTTCGAGCCCTGGTCCTGGAAGATCCCACATGCTGCAGAGCAACTAAGCCCGTGTGCCACAACTACTGAGCCTGTGCTCTAGAGCCCGCGAGCCACAACTACTGAGCCTGTGTGCCACAACTACTGAAGCCTGCATGCCTAGATCCCGTGCTCTGCAATAAAGGAAGCCACCTCAATGAGAAGCCCATGCACTGCAATGAAGAGTAGCCCCCGCTCACTGCAACTAGAGAAGCCATGCAACAACGAAGACCCAATGCAGCCACATACACAAAAAAATAGATATTTTCTAAAAACAAAAACTAAACAAAACAATTCAATGGGGGAAGTCTTTTCAACAAATATTTCTGAGAGAACTGGATATCCACATGCAAAAAATGAAAATTGAACCCCCTACCTCACACCACATACATATTAAATTAGACCATAAACCTAAATGTAAGAGAAATTGCAAAAGTCTTAGATTAAAACATAGGAGTAAATCTTCATGAACTTGGGTCAGGCAATGGTTTATTAGATATAATGCACAAGCAACAAAGGAAATAGATAAATTAGAGTTCATCGAAATTACAAACTTTTATGCTTCAAATCACATTATCCAGAAAGTGAAAAGACAACCCACAGCATGGGAGAAAATACATGCAAATCATATCTCTGATAAGGGACTTGTATTCAGAACATAAAAAGGACTTTTACAGCTTAATAGTTAAAAGACAACCCAATTAAAAAATGGGCAAAATATTTTAATAGATATTTCTCCAAAGAAGATATGCAGATGGCCAATAAGCACGTGAGAAGATGCTCAATACCATTAGTAGTTAAGGAAATGCAAATCAAAACTAAAATGAAATGCTACTTCTCACCCACTAGGATGGCTATAATCAAAAGGACCAATAATAACAAGTGTTCATGAGGATGTGGAAAAATTGGAACTCTCATATGTTGCTCCTGAGAATGTAAAATGGTGCAGCCACTTTAGAAAACACTTTGGAAGTTTCTCAAAAAGTTAAACATGGAGCAACCATCTGACCAACGAATTCCACTCCTATATGTAATCGTCCCTCTATATTCATGGGGGATTGGTTCCAGGACTCCTGCAGATACCAAAATCCTCGGATGTTCAAGTTGCTTTTATAAAAAGATGTAGTATTTGCATATAACCTATGCATATCCTCCTGTATACTTTAAATCATCTCTAGATTACTTATAATACCTAATACAATGTGTTACATAAATAGTTCCTGGTGTGCTGCAAATTCAAGTTTTGCTTTTTGGAACTTTCTGGAATTAAAAAAAATATTTTTGATCCGTGGTTGGTTGAATCCACAGGTATGGATCCCATGGATATGGAGAGCCAACTGTATATACTCAAAAGAAATAAAAACATGTCCACACAAAACCTTGTACGTGAATGTTTATAGCAGCATTATTCATAACATCCCCAAAGCAGAAACAACCCAACGTCCATCAGTTGATGAATGGGTAAACAAAATGTAGTATATCTATTAAAATGGAATATTATTCAGCAGTAGACAAGAATGAAGTATGGATACATGCTGCAGCATAGATGAACCTTGAAAACATTATTCTAAGCAACAGAATACAGTCACAAAAGACCGTATATTATATGATTCCATTTGCATCACATATTCAGAACAGGCAAATCCATTGAAACAGAGTATAGGTTAGTATTTACTAGAGGTTGAGGAGGAGTGACTGCTAATGGGAATGGGGTTTCTTTTTGGGGTGATGAGAATATTCTAACACAGATATTGTTGTTAAGGGGCTGCACAACTGTGAATATACTAAACTCCACTGAATAGTACTCTTTAAAGGGATGAATTTTATGCAATGTGAATTATATCTCAATTAAACTGATATATATCATAATATCATATATATGTGTACACACACACACACAGTTGAAGATATGAGGTGGAGGTAGCCTGTGTTTGAATATGTCAACAATAATTGAAACTATTAGTTACTCATAAATTTCTTCTACTTAAAAAAATTGAGGATGTATAAGCATTTATATCAATGCTATGTTTCTGAGAGTTTAATTAAATAATATCATGTATTTTGAGAATGTTTCCTTACCCAAGGGCTTAAATAGTTCAAGAGGTGAAAAACTCCTTTTCCCACAAGGAAGAATTCTGAGAAACTATGGAAGAAATGAAAATGAAGTATTAGAGATGAGGTAAAATAAACCCAGATACTTGAATGAAGTGCTGGAGCCATGAGGATGGGCAGAGCACATTGAATAAAGAGAAGTATACTTGGGAAGAGAAGCGTGAGCAGTCCCTTAGCACCCATCCAGTGAAAGTACTGGGGCTACAGTTGTCAGCAAGCTGGAAGGAGCAGAGAAGGGCAACCAGGGGAATATGTGTTTAACCTGGAGATCGACAATGCAAGGTGCCGGAGACAAGAGCCAAACACACCCAGTACCTGGAGAACTATCTTATTAATAACTACTGAGATCTGCTGGAACTGTTTAAGTTACACTCGGTGCATCTAGTCAGTTAATGAAAGGTCTGGAGAGAAGGTATTCAGTAACGGTTAGTTATTTCTCTTCCTTCCCTCTGTGTACACTTTCCACATTTCATTTCCTACAATTAATGTTTTGTGTCCTTGAAGTGTTCCATGCAACAGAAGACACTTTAAGCTATTGTCTATGGGCTTGTCCTCCAATGACAATGACCATAACACTCTCCTTGGCTTCAGTTGGGGAAAAACATGAACGGAAATCCGAGGCAATGCTGCAGTGTGAGTAGAAATGGCTGGTGGTTTCTGGAGACGCAGTGAACTGGACTTTTGTGCATTTTCATGTTACCTTTCAGGCAGACTCACAATAGTTGTGCCTCTTAAAGCTTTGGCAGCTGCAAGGACTGCCCTTTTCCACTGTCTTCCAGGCCAGCCACGTGGGTGGTAGTGCCGCAGTAGTCCCCTTCTGGAGGGGGCAGAGCCTGGCAAAGCATCTGATGCTTCTCCTCCTCCGCCTCGTCTTTCTCTCCCGTCTTCTCGCCCTCTTCTCCTCCTGGTGGCCTTTTGGGCAGTGTGCACTGTGGGGAAGAGGGTGGTCTCTGTACAGGGGCAGTGTGGAGTGACAGTCTTGAGTGTGGTCAATCAGCATTTCATCTGTTGCTTCCTGGCCAGTCCCCAGAAGGTTCTCCAAGTTGCTAAGGAGAGGAGGTGTCAAAAATCATCTAAAACTGAGCCAAATGAAAGAGCTGTAAGAAAAGACACACTAGTCCTCCCTGGCCGGGAAAGAGAACACCCAAAGCTGACATGTCAGGACACTGCAGTGAGTGCAGTGATTAGAAATGAAATGAAAGCCTCACAGGTCTGCAGTGGGGTGGCCATAGGAGCTGCAGCTTCAGCCAGGACAGGTGAGGTCCAGTTCATGGCCATGAGCCCAGGGCTGCCCAGGAGGAGCGCCATTGGGTGGGGACAGTGAAGACAGGAGTGTGACGCCCGCTCACCCAGAAGCACCACAGGACACTGAGAGGCAGGTTCGTGTCTGATGGGCTTATGAAGATTTCACACCTGGGGTTGAAGTCAGAGACCCTTGTCAGTGGGACCCACGTTTCATGAGTTTGGTTTTCCAGTCTGGCCTGTGGGAATGGATGCTATTTCTGGCCCTGTTGGGTGCTGATCCCTCTAATACTTGAAGGTGTCTCCCGCGCGCGCGCGCGCGCACACACTCTCTCTCTCTCGCGCTCTCTCTCTCTCGCTCTCTCTCTCTCTCTCTCTCTCTCTCTCTCTCCCCTAAGTACCCGAGGGGATGGGCTGCACATCCCCGGGTTTCCCTCCGCGTGTCTTTCTGTCCTCATCCCCACTGTGTCCTGTGAACTCTGGCCACCTTGGTCTCCCTGGACTCTCACTGCTGTCTCCTCAACTCACGGAGCCCGGGGCCCTGCGTGGGCCCTCCCTTCCTCCCCTGACGCTCTCTCAAGGCAGGAAGCTAACCGTGTCGGTTTCACATCTCTCAAGGATCACCATTCTTCATGGCCAGATATCCAGTGTCTTGAAAACCATTATTTCATACATTTAATGTTTTTGTTGCTGTTTCAAGGCAGGAGGCTAAATCCAGTCCCTGTTACTCCATCTTTTCCAGAAGCAGGAGAAACCACGTTTGACCTTGAACCCAGTCCACCCCGGTGCATGTCTCACTCCCACCACCCCTCAAGCACCAGGCACACACAGACTCTTTCTTAGCCAGCAAACATCAGTCCAGCAAATCCCAGTCTATGTGCCACCTCCTCAGGCCCTTCCTGGCCTCCTGGATTTGAGTTTGGCCTCCTCCTGCTGTGCCTTCAGAGCTCTCCGTGGCCCCCGTGGGCTGCTGGCTGACTCTCGCCAGCATCTCCCCCGCCTGAGCTCCAGGGCTCTCTACCTACCCCCCACCTCGTGCTCAGCAAAGACTGGTCCAGTGGATGACTGAGGGGATGAACGAGTGAACAAAACCCAGCTCCTCCATCAGCTGAGCCCCGGGAGACCAGGCAGGAGGCAGTCTGGGGAGAGAAATGAGCTGTTTTAAGTCTGACCTAGTAATCCTAGCAGAAGTGCCCTCTGAGATCCAGTTTCTAGACTGGTTGACCAAGCGTGGGGAGTGGAACCTGTAAAAACAGAGTGGCATTTTATAGAGGAGAAGTGTCACCTTCTTCTTAGTTGGCGTATTTTCAAGTGATAAAGGCAACGTCCAGTGAGTTCAGGATTGTGATTCATGAAAAACATGTCTTCACAGCCACCTTCTCATGGAGGGGCGGGGTGGGGGGTCAGATGTTTGGCGTGATTCCCAATATCCAGGAAAATATCAGGAAACGCATCGCTGATGATGACAAAGCCAGGCCCTGGGGGAGGGGGCAGGGGGAAGAGGCCTGTGCAGAGTGGTATGAATTGGGGAAAATAAGAGGAAGACAAAAATGGTTTGTTTTTAGGCAGGGACGGTGTCATCTCATACTAGTTGTCACATAGAGGAAGGAGTGTGACTTGCATCAGACACACCTGGCTGTAAATGTAAGATCACTTGGGCTCGTTGCTTCACTTCCTGGAGGCTCAGTTTTGCTACCTGTTGAATGGGTTGCCTGGATAAGGAAAATAATGTATGGGAAGCACTAAACCCAACATCATGTGACTTCTCTTCCTCTTCTCACCTCTTTCCATCTCCTGCTCCTTCACAGAAGATGGGAAAAGAAAGGCCAGGTGTATATGGTTTCAGTTCCCTAAGAAAATGATGACATGGGAGCAAATTCTCTCTACCAGATTGTCTGGAGCTTCAGAGGGTGGGTGACTGACCTGAAGTCTCCCTGTAACTGGCTGGTTGAGGATTCTCAACCCAGAGGGGTGTAAACATGAGCAGTTTTATTTTTCCCCAGTCATTTTTTTTTATCAACACCCTGTTGAATCTCTTTCCCATCTTTCACAGTATCTTGGTAAGATTCTGTAACTTTCAGGTCTCTTTTGGCTATTAAAATTTAATCCAAATTTACACCTTCAATCTCAGCCTTGATTTACGTCTCACCTCCTTGGAAACTAGGATGTGTTTTTTTTTTAAAGAAGATGTTGGGGGTAGGAGTTTATTAATTTATTTATTTATTTTTGCTGTGTTGGGTCTTCGTTTCTGTGCGAGGGCTTTCTCTAGTTGCGGCAAGCGGGGGCCACTCTTCATCGTGGTGCGCGTGCCTCTCACTATCGCGGACTCTCTTGTTGCAGAGCACAGGCTCCAGACGCGCAGGCTCAGTAGTTGTGGCTCACGGGCCTAGTTTCTCCGCGGCATGTGGGATCCTCCCAGGCCAGGGTTCGAACACGTGTCCCCTGCATTGGCAGGCAGATTCTCAACCACTGCGCCACCAGGGAAGCCCTAGGATGTGTTTTTAGTGGGGGCCCTAACCACTAATTCTCAGGCAATGGGGAGACTGTCACTCAACAGTAGGTTTCGCTCCTTTATGATGGAAGGGCAGTTGTAGGCTCCAGTGGGGCGGTTAGAGGGACTGCACTTGTCACCTTCAGCTGCTGGTATCTGCCCAGGAGTGAGGAGCAGGCTGTCGGGTATGGTTGTGAGTGGGGAGAACACTGTTGTCCTGCCCTCTCTCCTCGTCCTCAGACATGTGCTGTTCACCTGGGGATTCGGGAACATCACTTAAGAGCTACTGAAATCATCTCCACCCCTGAGTTCTAGCTAGACGGTCCAGTTGTCTTTCTTTCTGAGCCACATCTTCTGCTGAACCATCAAGAAATGTATCTCTCAAGTAGAAGGGTATCTGGTTCACAGCCCCACCTCCCCTTTCCCTGTCTGCTGGTGAGTGGGGAGTCTAGTGAGGGGTCCATGGAGGCCATTTGGCCCTCTTTTCTTCTACTTCCAGGTTCCCCCACTCTTTCCTGAGTCAAAGACACCCATTGGGCTCTATGGGGGCTCCTGTCATTGTCCTGTGGTCTTTCCTTCATTGGCTCCATTCCTTGCCTTTATCACTCCTGAGATGGTGTCCCCATGTCTGACCAAGTCTCCAGGCAGGTGAGACCCACGTTTCAGGGCAGATGCCTGGCCCCTGGGTTGGTGGTGGGTACAGCAGTGGTGTGGTACAGGGTGCTAAGGACGGTGGTCCAAGGGCACAGTGCCAAAGGCAGCATCATCCAAGGGCAGGGAAGAGAGTGCAATTCTGGGTAAAAGGGAAAACTCCAAGGGTGTTAGAAAAGACAGGAAAGCTCAAGAACATAGAGAGGTGTTGGTCTGGCTCCATGCCCCAAGTCTTCCAAGGGAGACAGTTGCCCGTCAGTAGCAAGGGATGCCTTCTGCTCCTGTGTCAGGGCTCCAGGCCTGTGGGTCAGTCCCCTCCCATGGCTGAGTTCCTGTTCCCCCTGGACCCACTCATGGCCACCCACTGTGACCAGATATGCAGTGGTTTCTTTCTAGATCACTGCTTGGAGGCTCTTTACACTTAATCTCACTATCTACATCAGACATAAAACAATCTCATTGTTTGTATCACTGAACTGAACATGCTCAGGAGACCTCATTTTCAATGAAGGCAGGACCATCCCTCTCACCACATACCAACCAACTAACTTTAATCTTCGTAATGCAGTTTCTTCTGGTTTAAGACATTGTAGATTTGGTTAAATACTCAGCCAAATTCAGAACTGACCCTTTGCCCTCCTCCTGTCCTCACCTCTGGGGAGAAATAAGTTCTTAGTGTATGTTTCTGTGTTGTCCTGGCTTTGGAGCAAGGCTGCAGGACAGGGCTCAGGCAAGTACTGAGAAGGGTACAGCAGGGTGCAGCAAGACACCATCGTGGGGCTGTGTCTTCATAGACAGGGACGGCTGACAGCTGAGCCCTATTCACCTGACCACGGGCATTGCTGCCCCCAGACTGCTGGACTTCATCCCATCTCTGCCACCATGGAAACCAGCTACCTGACCCTGAGCTCTTGCATCACTCAGGAGCCAAGACCTGGTGGTAGCACCCGATTGGCCATACTCAGGTCACATGTCTACCCCATGGGTTGGCAGGTGGGGAGAGGGAGTATCTGCCACCTGTTCTCCCACTCCATGGCTTCAGAGGTGTTGCTGCTTCCTTTCTGTCTTGGGATTCCTCCACATAGGAAGGATGTTTGGATTTTGGAAAGCCAAAGTGAGAAATACTTTCTGGAACCAGAGAGGGCCTGAGTCAGCCTCTGCCCACCTACTCCAGCCTGTCTCATCTCTCGAAGAGCCTAGAGAAAATCCACAACGATTTCTGTACCTCTTGGAGAGGGATGCAGACATTATCCAGGGATTCTGAGACAGTGTGCCTGCCAGAGGTCACTGTGGGGTGAGGCATGGTCCTCCCAGTGAGGTGTGGGCTGGGGACAAGGGTGGGCATGGCTGAGTCTCAGAGGGTCAGCAGGGCAAGAATGATGGCGTCCTCTACGGAAGGACACGGGCCAGCTGCATGCAGCCAGCAGAGAGCATGAGTTGCACCAGCTTCAGACACTCAGCCATGGCATCTGCAAGGGCAGAGGCCAAAGGCCAGAGGTCTCCACTGCCCAACCAAGGCTGCATGTTCCATATCCCTTATGTCCATTCTGGGGATGCTCTGATACCCGGCTGATAAATGTCTTTTCTGATTATTTAGCCAGAATTGGTTTCTTTGTTTTAAACCAAGAATCTTGACAAATATGTTACCTAAACATGCTGTGCCACCAGCTCTATTCTCTAGGGGTCCCACATTGCTGTAAAGCATCTAGGTGATAATATTCCAGAATTTCAGCAGGAAGTGGGGCAGCCTCCCACCCTCTGCTTTCAGGTTCCCCTCCACAAAACTCAGCTCTTTCAGTCCCTTCAAAGGGACGCAGGCAATGTCCCATTCTTGGTGTCACCACTTCCATCCTGTTGATGACCCCCAGCCCCATCTCAGCAGGGAGATGGTTCTTTGTCTTTTCCTGTTTCCTTCCCCACATTCACCTCCTCCACTCTGGGACTTTAACTCCAGGCTTCATTCTCAGAGCTGTGGTTCCACATTATCCAAGTCAAATACATCCTTTGAAATTCAAAGGAGAATCAGTTCCCTTTTAAGCACCCAGCTCTTGGAATTGAGCTCAAAGGTGAGAATTTAACTCTTTGTTCTGGCCTGAATCTCTCCCTCCTCCTCCCCCTGAGGGCAGTGCTGGGAAAAAGCCAAGGTTCCCAGAAAGGTGGGAAGAGGATCACAGGACTGGATGCCTGGGAACAGCCTTTTAATATCTGAAGATATTCTACCACTACATTTTACATTTAAGTTAGGTCATGTTTTTATTAATTATCTCAGGAGGGCTTATTAAATTTTGAAGATTATGGTATGAAATTATTAAAGATGACTTTATAAATGGTAACGCATTTTTGAATCCAGATATTAAACTCAATCAAAGACTCCAATCCCAGATGGAGATGCGGAGATGCGTCTGCAGGGAGGTTAGCCTCAGACCCTGCTTGCCTCGAGGGAGCAAATGTGCAGGAGCCCAGTGTTCCCACAGCTGCAGCTCCCTCCCTGCTGTCCTAGATGGGCACCCCTGCTCATTCAGTGTCCCTCCTCTTCCTTCCCCCAGCGCAAGGCTCTGGGATTTGCAGAAGTGGATTCTACCTACCCAGCCACAGTGATTCCACCAAGAGGAAGCGCAGAGCCCCTGCAGGGGGAGACTGACGGCTGGGGGTGGGCAGCGGTGCCGATGGACCTGAGGACCCTGCTTCCTGGGTTCTCAAGCCACAAATAGCTGAGGCCAGAATGAAGGCAAGAAGATGGAGGCAAGAAGCTTTTGGTGGTGTCCTTTTAGATCTGTTGGGGAGTGATACTTACGTGGATCTAAGGGTAATCAGGAGCACTGCATCCTGACAGTGTGAGCTTGCTGAGGCCTCGGTGACCAGGGATGGCATGGCCACAGGAGGCCCTAGAGCCGGGGGTGGCGTGAGCAGGCCTGGGCAGTGAGCTGGGGCTGGCAGCAGGAGAGTCCTGATCCAGGTGGTGGGAGGGCTGAGCTTTCTAATGACAGTATCTAAAGAGCCAGTTCTCACTGTGGGTGGTTCAGGCCTTGCTTGGCCGGGTGGTGCTCTCCTCCCAGCCGTGGAGAGACGGGGTGCCCAGTGCTGTGATCTCTGCAGAGTCTGTGACAACGAGTGGCTTGGCTCACGAGGAGCAGGGTCAAAGCTAGACAGGGAGGACTGGGCAGGTGGGAAGGGTGTCAGTCTCGGTCCGGCACCTGACATCTAGGACAGACCCTGCCCTCCAGGGATCAGGGTGCAGGAAGTGCAAAGAGGCTCACGTGTCAAAGTGCAGCCAACCCCAGAGGGCCAGGTCCCCTGACTTTTCTACTCACCTGAGAAGGGGCTCGAGCAGCAGGCCAGCCCAGAGGCCCTCCTTTCCGTGTTTAGGGACCCCTCTGCCCTGGAGGTCACTGGACAGATGGAATCAAAGGTTGAACCCCTCCCTCCACTCCCCTTAATCCTCCCCCACCCCCGTAATCCTTGTGTTTTCAGAAGGCTGAGGCCCCAAAAGCTGTCCTTGGAAAGATTCAAACAGGAATTTCTTGTCTAGTCCTATACTCATTAAGAATCATTACAAGTAAAAGAACATGACTCAAGACAATTTAAATGAAAAAGAGGGTAGTGTTTTTTAAATGCCTCCTCCGGTGACTTCCCTTAGGATAAAGCAGTTTTTCTCTGTGCGTCGAATCTGACTCTAAGGCTGGACCAGGAGACTCAGAGGTCTAAGGCGTAGGAAATGTGGGTTGTTCCGCCCTTTGGGTGGGAAGAGGAGGGTAAGATGCAAGGGCGTTCCGCTCCCCTGTGGTGACAAGGATGCAGGGTTTGGGGAAACTCCTGCCTGAGGCCTGAACACAGTACCCCACACCCCCCACTCCTTGGCCTGATGGGCAGGGGCAGGAGGGTGGGCTGAGAACAGAGGAGGAGCTCGGGCTGCTGAGGGGAAGCCATAAGTGCTGCTGGTCCTGGAACTACATCTGTCACTTGCTGATCCTTTGAAAAGTGCTAGCTTCCTGTCCCCGTGCTGGGAAGAGACACCTTTGTCACCCAGAATAAGAATCAGGCGAATATCATTGTGTGCTCGCTCCTGAGGGAGAAGAATGTATTTTTTCCTGAATGTCTTACAGTTCCTGCTTCTTACTGATAATAATGAAGTTTGCTTATGGCTCATTTGGATTCTGAATGAGTGCCACGGATCTCGGCCTTGGGGGACACCCACTTTCTCCTGCTCCGCTGTCCAAGTCAGGTTGGTCCAACCAGGGCCCCATGGGTCAGCAGCTGCTGATGTGACCCAGAGTGCAGATGGGCAGAGGGCATTCCTGAAGGAAAAGCTGGAATTCAGGCCTCCCGACGAGAAGGCTAAAATGGGATTGTTTTGAAAGCACGCAGGTCTAGCTGGAATTCAGATGCCTGAAAGGAAGCCCGTAGAATCAGAAAAGGGAGGCCCCTTTGTCCTCCCCAGAGCTGCTTCAGGCTGAAAGAATCTCTCAGTTCTGCATTACCAGCCGCCTGAAACAGCAAACCCCCAGAAACCAGTTTTACTGCATCGAGAAATGATTTATTCTCAGGAGTTAATGATCCAGAACAATAGATTGGCCTTGGTCAAAAATCAATTTTTAGTATTTAGGAGAAGGGATTGGATAAAGTCTCCTTTTCATTACCAGGCCCACAGATGACAATCCTAAATTATGATTGTTCAAGGACAAAGCTTCATTTGGATTGTGGTTTGGGCACATTCACAATTTTTCCCTTTCATTAATTCTTAAAGCTTCCATACTTGGTGATGACTTGTGTAACTCTCACTTAAAATAAATCAGCTAGACTTGGTTTCTACCTAGAAAACAGGAGCCGGGCACCCTTGGATACAATTCTGAGCGCATGGTTATTAAGCGGGTTCGTTGTTTGTCTGTGTGACGCTGTCTGGGACGTACCGGGTTGGCTCTGGGAGCTCACAGCAGAGCTGCTCCAGCACTTGCACGGCGCTTGGAACTAGTCTCAGGACTCTACAGACCACAGTTCACTGGGTCCTTGTATCTGGGGTGAGGAGGGGGAGGGGCAGGGTTTCTCCTGCTTAACAGAGGAGGAGAAGGAGCCCAGGAGAAGGCGATAGCTGGGAGGAGGCTGCCAGGATGAGCCTTCTCACCCCTGATGCTTTGGTTCCCTCCTCTGACTGATGAACCTCATTCACTCTCTCTTTTCCCCAGAGCCACGAGTCCCACTGGCATTTCTGATACTTTCTGCCTTATCAGGGCTCAAAGACCCTTGGGCTCTGGCTCCCCACTTTACTTCCTATCCCACAGACCTTCCATGGACAAACCATCACAGCTCAGGGGCTTTGCTGTTTCTGTCTCCCTGCCTGGACTAGCCCTCCTCCTTTGCTTTAAGCTTGGAGCAGTCGTCGCCTTGGGAAGGCTTCGTGCCTCCCTCCCACCTGGGTGGCATGAGTAGTCCCCTTCTGTGCTCCCACAGCTCCCTCCCTTATGGACCCGCAGAGAGATTGTCACAGCGCCTGCAGCCCGCTACCCTGCAAGGCTCTGAGCCTCTTGAGGGCAACCCTGACTTCTCTCTGGTCCCCAGAGATGGGAGCAATGCCTGGCACGCTCCTGGGAGCTGCTCCATAAATAAATATTCAGGGAAAGAGCAAACACAGTTTTTTTGAGACGCTTTCTCGGTGCTCTCAGCACACACTGACCTTCAACGTTTCTGAATTTCAAATTTCTTGCTTTCTGTGGTATTCATTGTGCCTTAGATGGTGGGCTATTGTGTATGGTTAGAGCTGGTCTTCCTGGTCAAATATAAACCCTGTCCTTCCTGAAAGGAGCTGTGTCCTAAGTGCCTGAGACAAGACCCCCTTTCTTTGAATCTCCCTGCACATGTGTTCAGGCCACATGTGTGTGTGATTTGAGTGCCCTGGGACCGTCAGCACGTAAGTACAAAAAGATAGCGGCAGTATTACTAGTCTGAATGCTGGTGGCTGATTACTTACACGGCAAAGGCAGGATCTCAGCCTCCCAATTGTGCTTAGAGATCTTGGGGTCCCTGGGGGAATGTCAGATGGGATTACAACCTGTCCTCTCATTTTCTTCTGCTCTGGTCTCCTTGCTGGGTCCTTTCCTGCTATCCCTCGAGTGAAGCCCCCACCACTGCCTCTCCTCCCTGGCCTTTGTCTCTGAGTGCTCTTCAGATAGGGCTCCACAGTGTTGCCTATGCCTCACCCTTCCTGAATCAAGGTGGGTCATGTGTCAGGAAGAAATGGAGCCCACATTCTATGCCACCTTTCCACCTGGGCCGCAGGCAGCCCAGCCTGTGTCTGGAACCTCATGGGTGCTCGTTAAAGGAACTCTCAGCTTTTGCTTGTGGTCACTTTGTCCCTTCAGGGTTAGTTACAAAAAGACATCAAGCCAACCTTCATTTATCTCTACTTGCCTCTTTTGCCTAGAAACTTGGGTGCCAATTCATGCAAATAGGTCCTAAGGCAGGGGAGGGGCTCCTGCTGAGGGAGGAGGGAGCTGTCTGGACTGGGAATCCCCGTTTGTGCATGTGTGGCAAGGACCCCTACTCAGTGTGGATGGCGCAGGCCTGTAGCTTTTGATCCTCAAAATCTGATTTCATGGATCATTTGAATATATCTAAGCCTTTTTTTTCTTGCTTGAGACCCATGGATTAGGCACTTAGGCATAAAGAAGTTGTGCCAGGGAAAACTACCCGTTGGAGTCTACAAGTGACACGGGGAGGAAGACCAAAGGACGGGCCACACTGGAGAGGCTGAGCTGGCCTGGAGCTGAGCAGCATGGGGTGGGTGCCAGCTGGCAGGTATAAGGTGGGGGGCAGGTGTGTGGAGACAGCAGATCAGGAATGAACAGTGGCCCTATATTCCCCATGTGGACGCCACCTTACAGTGGCCTCCCCATCTCCTGGGACCTGGTGACCTACTTGTGGGTCCACTAAGATTTCCTGTAGTCGATACTTGACTGTATCCCAAGTAGCTTTCCTCTTCTGTCACCCTGGCCATTGTACCTGCACCTCGAACACTGTCTCTGGGCTCCTTTTACTCCTCTGGGCCCTCTTTTTAACCACCACTGGGGTTCCCATTGTCTTTTTTGGCCTCCATTTTCAGTGGGAAAGAATCTTGCCTACTTTGGGCACTTTTTCTGTGTCTGGACCTCTTTTTATTTCTTATTTTTATTTTTTCTTAATAAGTTTATTGATTGATTGATTGATTTTTGGCTGTGTTGGGTGTTCGTTGCTGCGTGCGGGCTTTCTCTAGTTGCAGCAAGCGGGGGCTACTCTTTGTTGTGGTGCGCAGTCTTCTCATTGTGGTGGCTTCTCATTGTGGAGCACGGGCTCTAGGCACGCGGGCTTCAGTAGTTATGGCATGTGGGCTCAGTAGATGTGGCTCGCGGGCTCTAGAGTGCAGGCTCAGTAGTTGTGGCATGTGGGCTCAGTAGTTGTGTCACATGGGCTCAGTAGTTGTGGCATGCGGGCTCCAGAATGCAGGCTCAGTAGTTGTGGCGCACAGGCTTAGCTGCTCCGCAGCATGGGGAATCGTCCCAGACCGGGGCTCGAACCTGGGTCCCCTGCATTGGCAGGCAGATTCTTAACCACTGTGCTACCAGTGAAGTCCCTGGACCTCTTTTAAATATTTATATGCATTATCTCATTCTCTATGAAAACTCTATGAAGGGGTCACTGAGATGAAATAATCCACCCAAGGAACAGAGTGTAGAGACAGGTCAGCTGGAGAGCAAAGGCCATATACCGCTACCAGCTCCTCTTCCTCCTATTTCTTTTTTTTTTTTTTTTTGCTGTACGCGGGCCTCTCACTGCTGTGGCCTCTCCCGTTGCGGAGCACAGGCTCCGGACACACAGGCCCCGCGGCCATGGCTCGCGGGCCCAGCCGCTCCGCGGCATGTGGGATCCTCCGGGATCGGGGCACGAACCCGTGTCCCCTGCATCGGCAGGCGGACTCTCAACCACTGCGCCACCAGGGAGGCCCTATTCCTCCTATTTCTGACTGGTGTTTATCCATCACTTTTATTTAGTGAAGCACTGATAAACTTCCAGTTGTAGTGACTCTATATTGGGGATATTGATGGGAGATGAGTTGGGGAGCTATTCAGCAGTTGGTTCCTTTTATGTTTAGATCACATGTTTAGAAAGACACCTGCAGCATGTGTTGGGAAGGAGGTGATGAGAGATGCTAATCAAAAAAAGAAATTTAAGTAAGAAAATTAAATAAGACATTTTTAGGTTAGGTAATATGATTGGGAAATTTATCTTATCAGATATTTGTATTTAGAAATATTTTGTGTATTATCCTTTTTTTTAGGTGTAGAATTAGAATGTACTAATTCAGCTGAATCAGAAAAATATACCTAGGTCAACGATACAATAAGCAAGACAGGCATGAAAAAGTGGAAGAAACTATCTTTTCATTTTTTAAAACTTGTTATGAACAATTTAATAATTACACAGAAGTGGAGAAGAGAAAATCATATTCTCTGTAGATTCATCACTTAGCTTTTATAATTACCAGCCATGGCCAACCTTGTTTCTTCTTTTTCTGAATGCTTTTGAAGGACATCCCTTACAAGTGATGTGGACATTAACAAAAAAACCCAAATATAGTTATTACGTCTAAGAATTTAATGATAATTCTTTCAACATCAATATCCAGTCAGTGTTTAAACCTCCCTGTTTAATACTGATAAATATTAAACTTTTAAATAGGTTATTTGAATGAGGATCCAAATAAGGTCCACATTTTGAGGTTAGTGTATTTTAAGCCTATTTTGTTGCTGGTGTCTCTCCTGTAAAGTTTCCCCCAGTCAGTTTGGTTGGTAGCGTCCTCAGGATTATTTACATGTTCCTTGTCTCTTGCATTGCCTGCAAATAGATCTAGTGGCGTGCCCAGATCCAAGGGAGATTTGTTGGTACCACCTACTTCCTAGGTGGTGTTGCGACTTCCGTTAGGAGTCATGGAGTGTCTGGTTGTTCATTTTCATGATTAGCAGCCATGAGGATCAGTTTAGGATTGTTAATTCATTAGAAATAGCAACACAGTGTCATTCTATTTTTATCATTTTTCTTCATTTAGAAGTTGGAAAACATTTACAAAGAAAAACCTCGCTTCATTGACTGTTGGATTACCTGGAAATCTGGTTGTATAGGAAAGAGAAATAGGCTTAATTCTTCCCCTTTACTTATAAGGTTTCAAAATAGTGAGCTGATTCCAGAACATTCTCCAAAGGTGTCCAGTGTAGATTTTTTTCCTTCTGTTGAGCATCATTATGGAACTTATGGATTGAAATGTATCTAATATGTGTCAGTCCATCATAGCTTTTATCCTTATTGATGCCCAGATTGTTCCTTCTTTGCCTGGAAGATCAGTCTGTTCAAACTGGCTCTGAGTCCTGTGGACGTGACTGATCGCTTTCATTTTTTTTTTTTTTTTTTTTTGCCGTGTCATGCAGCATGTGGGGTCTTAGTTCCCCAACCAGGGATGGAACCTGTGCCCGCTGTGTTGGAAGTGCGGAGACTTAACCACTGGATCACCAGGGAAGTCCTGATCGCTTTCTTACTTTCTAGTTTAACAAGATGTAACAGACTCATCTTGTTCATGTCATGATCTGGAATCCACATTTCTCCCTTGCAATTCTGGCTCCCTTTCATGGGATTTGGAGACCACCATGTGAATGCTAGGAATGCTCATTGCTGTTGGGTTGGTTATTGTTTCTAGACCTTTTTAGTAAACATAGCTAGGAAATGCATATTTGTTTTTAAATAAAATGCATCATGGATTCATATTGCTACTTCCAGTTCTAATTCACGATTGTTGAATTTCTACTTAACCATATCAATTTGATATCTGTGTCTCCTTTCTCTTATGCTGAAAATCCCAGGTTTTCACCTGGGATTTCACTTGCTTCCCAATACCTGTTGCAAGTGTCTTTCTAAATGTATGATCATAACTACATAATCTTTTGCTTTTTCCCACAATACACACAACAGAGGCTGGGTTTTTAATTTTCTGGCCATCGCAAGAGTGAGAGGAACTGGTGTGCAATTTGAGAGGAGATTGTGGAGAGTATAATGACTCCATTATATATGTGGACAAGTTTGATTTGAGGATAAAGGAGAAGGAGTTCACTGGACCTGAGATACTGAAAACTCTTGGGCACTTCCTGTCTGTTTTTTCCTGCTGGGTGCGTCACAGGTCACTGAGTGTTTCTGAATCTAATTGTCCCACCTGTCAGTTCTACTACACAAAGAAGCTCTGTCCTGGGAGCAGGAGGGCTCATGCTACTGGTAACCCTAGTGAGTCTAGGTTATTCATGATGATGATAGGTTGGCTGCCTCAATCTATCTTTTGCCCCTTGTTTTCACCCAAGGGAGGTGAACTTATGCCTCCCTCAGGGATAGGATAAATAGGATGAACCCCTTTCTACCTCTATACAGACGCACTATTTGTTTCACATTGCCAGTTTTTTCCTACCAAAACCGCCCCTTGTTGCCTTTCTGGGGGCCATTCCCATTTATACATGTGCCATGTGTCTTTGGGTCCATTTTTCATGCTATTAAAATAGCTGAATAGTGAAGTGGGGTCGGAAACATGCTGTTACCTTCCCACGTGCCAAGGCTTTCTCTCTACTCACAACCTTCTTAGGTTTTCTTTGAGGGAGGAAGAAGAAAGACATTGATTTTGCCTGGTTTACTAGGGGGCAGGGTCATTATTCATTGATGGTCACGGGATTATACATGGAGTGGGAAAATCCCCTTTGGCATTTTCAGGTAACCCTCTTTCAAATCACTGACTACTGCTGGAGGATCCTCATCATCGCTCCACATGGTGACCAGACAATGATAAGGTAATAAGATTTGTTTTGTGACATAGAATAGAACTGAAGGACTGTCTTGGGCTCAATCTTAAGCCAAATGTTGGAACTAAATTTATTAAATCTCTACTCTGTGGGTTCTTGGCACTGTCCCTGCCAATAACAAAGTGAGATTTTGGTTCCTGTTTTCTCTTGTCATTATCTGGGTCATCAGGATCCTTGGACTTGGGCGAGACTTGCACCTCTATTTTCTGAATGTGATATCATTTAATAGTTTCAAAATAGAGTTCTTATTTTTAATATAAAAATCTGCAAAGTTTGCGTCTTAAAAGGCAATACACATCAAGTCTACTTTGTGAGTTAGGACATAATGAGCTGTGGAGGTGGCACTGGTTTGTCAGTGCGGTGTTTGGGGTGGAATAGAATGAAGGTGGATTCTGACACTCCTGCTCACTGGCTGGAGGACCCTGGATCAGTCAGCTGGCCTCATCAAGTCCCACTTCCTCATCCGTAAACAGGAATGTAGTACCTACTTCACAAGGTCCTGAGAATTCAGTGAGTCAGTGGCACAGTACAGCTGCACACTCAGCAGATGTGAGTTTCTTCCTCATCTCGATTACCACCTGAATTATTGAATAAAAAGAATACGTTTATTGAATAAATAGTTCCCACCTGTGATCCCATCCAAAGCATACTAACCTTGCTCTGGAAGAGTCAGATGAAGAATCATAGATCTTACCCCTCCATCCCTAAACATGCCTGGCAGGTCTGAGAGGTGAGTTCTTCCTCCTCTGTTCCTTGGTTTGAGGCCGTCTTCTTTTCTGTCCCTTCCCTCCTCTTCCATCTCTTCTCTCAGCCTCCTCTCTCTGGCTCAGTTATCTTCCTCCCTCCCCTTTACCTCCCCTCCCTCCTCTGAAGTTGAATAGAACCCTATTGACACACAATGATACTGCTCTTGATATGTTTTTCATTAAAGCAATAATGCTACGAGCCCGGGGGATGCCCAGCTCCAGGGGCTTTGTGGAATTTCCAAGATGAAATCTGATAAGTTTCTCTGCTACCTTTCCTTGCTAGAGACTCAGTGAATTTGGTGGCATCACATCACGGGCTGTGCAGAAAGACCACATTCCGCAAGAAAGCCACTTAAATTGTGGCTTGTGTTCTAGGCTCCCTTTCCTGTGGGTGCAGGACAGTGGCTAAAGGACTGACAGTGTGGCTGCCTGGGTCCCCATGCCTTATTTGTCCCTCTTGTAGGAAGGAAGTTTTATCCTCACCCAGCCTTCCTGGGCAAAAAATCAGAGGCCCATCTACATAGGAACTGAGAAATGAAGTCGAACCCATGTCTTCTCAAACTCAAAGAGCAGAGATATTTGTTAGGTATCCCCCTACCCTGCGGCCCCATCATCAGACGTAAGGTATTCCCAGTCCTGGGCTTCACACTTGCATAGGGAGGTCTTTTGGACACTAAGTTAGGGCCATGTAAAGAGCTAAGCTCCATTTTTACCTCATATATAGGACTGTCAGACCATCCTATCCATCCATGCATCCACCCAACTTCTATTTGTTCACTCACTGAACCATTCATTAATGCATTAGACAAGATTTACTATGAATCTGTGTTGTGCAGGACCCTGCCCTAGGCACTGACAGTTCATATAGAATAAAATTCATGCTAATACTTTCCTCAAGGAGTTTTCAATCTGGTAGGGAAATGGCGACACGTGTGCAGTTCTCTATACTGAGACAGACCATGATAAATGTCACAGGGGTAGAAGCAAACGTAGATGTGGGTACGATACAAACAAGGGAGAGATCACTTCTGTCTGGATATAAGATCCAGTTGTGTGTCTTAAAATAGGTACCCTATGAGTTTGAAGACTGGGGAGAATTTCAACAGATCGTAAAGGGATGAAGTACATTCCTTGTAGGGGAAATGAATTTGTAAAGACAAAAAAAGCGTGAGAAAACACAGGGTATGTTTAAACATGGTATGTGATAGATGTTAGCAGTGGAGGGGTAGGTTAGACTAGAAATGCAGGTCGGGATCTGATCATGGAGAGCTGTAAGCATTCAGCCAGGGAGTTTTGACCTGTCATGACAGTTAGTCCACAGCAACAGAGTATGTGACATGCCATGTTCCTTTATTTCTCTAAATCAGACTTAATTTGCTCAGAGACCTCTACCTGTATGCTAGCTGAGAATATAAGGGAAATGACATGGGCTCTCAGACCCCTCTCAGAGTTTATGGAAGAGTCCAGGATCCAGGGAACTATGCTTCCACCATCTCAGTGGGAATTTTTACTCTTTACTTCCATTGGTAGGTCCCTTTGGAGTGGTTCTTGGCTCTGGTCTTAGACCAAGAACAAGAAACTTAATATCAGTCTAGAGGGGAGTCATGGGCTGTTGCCAGAGGCTCTGGCCAAGGCAGTTTGGTCCTCATGCTTACCTCCTGGTCTTTAGTTAGAGACTGCTGCAGGAGCCCACCACTGGGCTTAGCTTCCCTCTCCTCTTGGGTACAAAGGACCCTTTTAAGGACCTCTGATGACAGCAGGTGTCACAAGTGCTCTGGGACTGCTCTCCCTTGATCCTCTCCTCAGTTTTGCCAAGTTGGGTTTAAGATCAGAGCTTTCCTATTTTGGGATGGACCAGAGCATCAGATGGCAAGAAATACACTGTCTTCACCACCTGCCTGGTTCCCCACTTGGGACCCTCAGATCTCCCTGAGGCCCAGGGTCACCCCCACCTCTGGCCATCTGGAGGTCAGTCTGTCATCCATCTGATGCGTTGATTCCAGACCTGGGCATGCCGTCAGCTCAATGAATGGTCAAGGACCACAGATAGATCATTCTGAAAGAGGATGTATAGGCTTTCATAAAGGTGGAAACATATGCTGAGACTTAAGAGCATTAACAAGAAGGATTAGCAATGAACAAAGTTGGTAGTGAAGCTAAGGGAGCAGACATTTTTTATTCTGCCCCTGGTCTGATTATCCAGGCTTCAGAAAACCTCCCAGTGACCAACGACTGGGGATCTGCTCAGGGGCCTTTCTCTGCTTCTTCCCCCTTTCCTCCTTCTCCTCCTCCTCTTCCTCTTCTCCTCCTATCTGCCTCTCTCGTAATTGGTTTAGAAGTCCTTTGTTATTTCTTGGACTTCTTGGCCATGTAACCAGCCCCAGAGATACATAAAATGTATATACCTTGGGATCCCAGAAACACATTTGTGAGCTTACCGGTGGGGATGAAAATTAAGAGTATCCTAAAGGGAGATAAATCTCTTGGGCAGGATTTCGCCAAGGCCTTCTTCTGCTGCCATCTTGTTTTGGTGGGCGAAGGATGGAGCTCCTGAGTCCTGAGAGTGGTGACTGGCTGGGTCGCAGGTTTGCCCTTCTGTTCCTTGTTCTCAGACAAGAATTTCTCTGGTATATCGTTTTACTTAATCTGCCCCCAAAATCAGCAAATAGGGTGTTTTTAAAGCCTTCCCCCCTAATTTTTATTATGCCAACGTTTAAACGATAGAGCATTTAAGAGCATAGTATAGTGAAGATCTATGTATCTCTCATCTGGGTTCAACAATTTTTAACATTTTGCCGAATTTGCTTCTTGCTTTCTTTTTCTCCCCTCTGAACCATCTCACAGGAAATTGCAGGCATCATTAATCTTCACCTCTAAGTACTTCAGCGTATATCTCCTAAAAATAAGAAACTTCTCCCACGGAGCCACTACACTACTTTTACACCTGAGAAAATTAATAATACCCCAATATAATTTAAAACCCAGTTTATACTCAAATGTCCCGTTTTCCCAAAATGTCTTTTTTTGCCTTTTTTAAAAAAATCAAGATCCAGTTAAGTTTTATGCTTCGGAGGGCATGGAAACCAAGGCCTCCCCACTGCTCCCTGGAAGTGAATAAGCTAGCAGCCAGTGGGCAGTGAACCTGGGGTTCTGGCCATGCCTGTCGGAATCCAAGTCCACATGCTCCCCTGCATTTGAAGTCCCCAGATCTGGTTTTCACAGGTCAGTTCTATTTCTAAAAAGAATTTTAGATACCAACCCAACCTTTTATTTTTGCCAAATATGAGCATTAAAAAAAAGACTATCTGTTATCTTCATCACTTAACATAAAGAATAACATTTTAATGACAAAATCAGGGACACAATTTCAGAATATATGATAGTCTTGCAAGAGTCTAGTTACCATGGTGGCTGTGGAATCACACGGCTGGGAGGGAGAAAACTGCACCCATTAGACAGCTAAGCTTGCAGAGAGGGGCTCTGAGGACCAGGAGCTGGTGGGTTGGTGGTGGGAGCCATAGAGCAGGGGCTGAGGACTCACGGATTTTCATATGAGCTACTGTCACCCTATATTCCCCTGTCCTCTGCAGGAGAAAATGTCCCCCCACCCTCCCAACATTTTATTATAGCAATTTTCTAACATATGGCAATGATGAAATACCTTCATAGTGAAGATCCATATTCCCACAACCTCTATTCTGCCACTGCCATTTTATCAAATGTTTTTAGCCCGAGCCCAGCCTTCTCTGCCTCTAGACTCAGTTCTCTGTAATCAGCTCCTCAGTGTGGGGAGGGTTTTCAATCCTGATGGTCTCAGTGGTAGGGTGGCCCGTCCACCCGGGGTTTCATCACGCTTGTCTTAGAGGGGTGGTGTAATTGCACACTGGCCCCCCTCCCTCCCAGAACCTGACTGCCAGCTCCTACTTTATTTGCACACTGTCCCCAGGGCATTGGGCGAAGGCTTATTTGGTTTGCAGGACAGACCGAGGTGAAGGCTGGCCAGCCCCTGCCCAAGGGCAGGTCCTGCTCTTGGACTCTCCGTGGCCAGGACACCTATGGTGGCTTCCTTCCTGCACTGGTCCTCAGCCTTCAGCTCCATCTTACCACAGACCTGGCTCAGGTCATATACCAGAGGACCCTGCTTGATTGGCTGATCGTTGAATTCTGTTGCATTCCGTCAGGCTGAACGGAATTTGGGAGAGGGAAAGATTATAGATAGGTTAAGGCAGGTCATCCCATGGAAAGGCTGCTGTGCCCCCAGGCTTGGCCTCCCTCTGAGGACCTCTTACCCTTCCATGAAGCTCAGTGGAGAGGCCTTGGAAGACAGTTCTGTATTCTGACAGCCCATTGTTTCGCCTAGAGGTATGGGAAATCTCTGGGGCTGAGAGCTCTGCAGGACATGCCACGGTGATGAACGCTGCCTCTCTCTATTTGTGGATGGATTCATCTCTCACGGCCACTGCCGCAAAGGAGTGCGTGGGGGGAAAACAGACCAGCAGGCATTGGGATCCAGAAGGGGTGTTGAGTGGAGATAGTGTGCGGACCCCCGTGAGGGTAGGTGGACCAGAACCAGGAAGTGCATTGCACGCTGCTCTTCACTGGAGCCTGAGAAGCTGAGACACAGCTGTCTGTCTGTAGTCTGCAGCCCTCCCCTGTGTCCCCAGGAGAGTGGAACTGGCTTTACCCTTGAGAGACACCCCGGTCCCATGGAAGCGTGGGGACCAAGACTCACAGGCTTCTGTGTGGAAACTTGATCCAAGAGAATGGGGACCTTTCCTCTAGGGCACCGCCATACTCCCCTCAGAGCTCCAGGAAGGCTTGCTGGGTGCCTCGCTCCACAGGCTGCCCCACTGTCCTCTGAGCCCAGCCTCAGTCGAGGTCTCTGACCAGGAGTGGTGCCCACCAGACAGGGAGACCCACGCTGGCCAGGCTGCTCCCAGGACACCAGCTACAAGGGGCTGCTTGCTCAGGGGAGCTGATGGGAATACGGTGTGCCACATAGCACCTCTCCACGTGCAGCCTCATGGGTTGTTAGCCCCATTGCTCTCAGACTAGAGAGCACACAGGTGTGGGGGGCAGGGGGAGAAACTACATACACCACACACACCACATGCATACACACTGCATCCACACCATCCACACCACACGCACAAACACTGCATCCACACCATCCACACCACACGCACACACACTGCATCCACACCATCCACACCACACGCACACACACTGCATCCACACCATCCACACCACATGCACACACACTGCATACACACCGTCCACACCAGATGGACACACACTGCATACACACCGTCCACACCACACGCACACACACTGCATACATACCGTCCACACCACACGCACACACATTGCATACACACCATCCACACCACACGCACACACACTACGTACTACTCACAGCACACACTACACACACACCATAACACCACACACACTGTACACATTATACACACTACACACACACCACACACACATGCTGCATACACACTACATACACACCACACACACACACCGTACACAGCATACACACTATATACATTATACATACTACACATACATCACACACATGCTACATACATACACACCATACAAACCACACACACACACTTACTACATGGACACACACCATACACACTAAACACACTCTACAACACCACATACATACCACACACTATACCCTCCATATACACATACACGACACACAACACACGAACACCACATACCACACACACTACACACAGCAGACACACACACACACACACACACACCAGAATCTCTCTCTCTCCTGCCCTCTTGGTCTTCCAGCACTGACCTGTCTCCTGTGTAAGTTCTATGCCGTGCACATACGCAAACCGAATGCCGCAACCGTAGGCCACACCCCTCAGCCTGAGACCAGGGAGCAGGTAGCCCCCTGAAGCTGGCAGGCAGTGTCGGCTGAAATCCTGAGACCTAAGAATGCATCACTACCAGGAAGAAGGCAGTTATTTTTTTCTCTAATTTTTAAATTCAAGAAGGTGTCTGGTTCAGAAACTTGCACATCCCCACAGACAAGCAAACATCCAAGGAGAGAACAAGAACTACAGATGATGGAATATTTTGCTGAGGTAAATGCTAGAGAAATATATATATTTATATATCTATATATCTCTATATATAATATATCTTCAACCAGATTTTGTAACTGTTTCCTTGTGAGTTATCTTCATCTCCTGTGAGTGTAACTAATGCTTTCGAGAAAGGTGCAGAAAAATTGAGAATTGAGAGACAATTCTGAATTTGTTAAAATGTTACGTAATGTTCTCTAGGTAAAAGTAACCTCTTCTTCGGAACAGAAGGAAACATAACAGAAAATTTGTTTTGCTTTCTTATTCTACCGTGTTGAATACATTTAAAAAATTGTTTGAAGAGGCTCTGTGGGATTGGCCCACCTAGAATTTGCCTCCTCCGGGGCCCTGGAGAGGCCGGCCTCATCGTCACCTGCTCAGCGTCTCCCTCAGCCTGGCTCTCGGTGGCCGGCTGCCCCTGCCAGGCCTCGTGTTCCTGGGGCGAGTGGTGCTCTTGCTCCATGGGGTCCTTTGCTCCAGCATCACAGGGAGAGGGACTGGCCCCTCCCCGGGGTGCCTTGGAGGAAGGCAGAGAGATAGAGAGGACCCCGTGGAGATGGCGAGCGATCTCAGCGCCTTTTCCTCCCTCTCCCTGGCAGGCTCTGTCTGCCCTTCAGGTGTAGGCCTCCCAGGTGTGGGGCTGGGACCAGCAGTGGGCAAGGGAGAGGCTGTGTAGCACCTGGTGAGCTAGAGGAGCTGCAGTACATCTTCTTGGGGTCTCCTGGGCTTCTAGAAGGAGAAGCCAGCCCTGGTGCTGGAGAGGAAGCTGGGCTTCCAGCAGGCAGCTTTCTTTGAGTCCATCTCCAGGTGCAGCCACAGTCCCCGACATCTCTTTCGTGGCTGGTTGTGGCTGACCCCACAAAGCCAACCGTTTGGCTGCCTCTGGACAAAGCTGGACATGGTATTCACCATGTATACCCGTTCCTGGTGAGGCATTCTTCACTGGAGGTGTTTGAAGGGCAAAGAGACTGGAGTCCTGAAAACTCTTGGCTGCTTTGGAGCGGCAAAAGAAACAATGTCATTAAAGTTGGAGCGACGAGGGCATCTGGTACATACTAAGTGTTCAGTAAACGTTCGGTGAAGGCACAGAGGACAGTGGCTTCGTCAGAGGAGATGAAAAGAGCCTGCCTGTTTGCAGCTGACAGCCCCCCCGAGGGGCTTTGACACCCCGCACAGAGGACCTAAGATGGACAATTTGGTGGGTCGCAGAGGCCGCCTTCATGGAGTCAACAGCGCCGCCTCCCACTCTGCAGTCTTGGCAGCTGTGTGGCCGCCTCCAGTGTCTCACGTCTGCTCTGAGCTTTGAGGCTGCGTCTGTGAAATGGCTTCAGGGCATTCATTAGAAAAGGGTTTGGGGGCCCAGGCAGGGAGGGAATTTCTGTACAAACCAGCAGAATTGGCCTCATAGCTTAATCCTTCTGAAACCAGAGAGGGGAGAAAATAAGTTTTTTCTCTTCCATTCTGCAACAGTGGAGGCAAGACTTTTCATCGTAGGGAAGAAGGACATTTAATGCTTAAATATTACCTGAATCTTTGGGATGTATCTAAAGGAGAAACGTCTGCTGCAACCCTGTGGTCTGATTCTGTGAGTGGAGGGAGGCCTTTGTCTTGGCTGAAATGGACAAAGTTGGCTGCACCCTGGGCAGAAACCCAGGGGCTGGAGGGACTTGGGGACGATGGCCAAGCTTTGCAGAGAAGAAATGGGCTTCTCCCAGTGCCCTCCAGGCTGCACACGTCCTCCCTGTTCACCCAGCGTACCTGGGATGCAAATTTGGGTCAGAATTGGCTGAACTCCATCCACCTGGGAAAGCTACACCTTTACTTTAGTTTGGAGCCTGTTTCCAGAAGATGCCCGTGATAAATTGTGCCAGGCTGAAGCCTGGCTGAGCCCTCTTCTTGTTCTCTTAAATGAGGCCAACCAATATACTGCTGCACTGAAATCTGGATCAGATGAAAAATCTGGGCAAGATTTTTTTTTAAGATGGAAAACTTCCCAAGCTGCAAGATGAAGCTACTGAACTTGGCACATGAAGTGTGAGTACAGAGGTTTCTAACTGAAGGGATCAATGACTTCTGAGTCACATTTACAAACATAGGAGGAGTGGGAGGAGGCTGGATGTCTTCAGACCAGCCATGGGACTCCATCCTGCCCCGGAGCTTCTGCCGTCTTTCCTCTGTCCCTGGCAGCGGTGGTGCCTGAATTCTCATTAGCTTGTTACAGGCAACTTGCTTCCCCACAAGGGTAGTGATGCCATTTAGCTCCAGGCCTCAGAAAACTCAGTCTGGAGAGGTTCTACAGTGCTAGTTACTCAACCATCCTCTAAGTGGCTGTAGGGGTCAAAGTGCTTACTAGATGACCAGGACCGTCCGTCCTTTTATGTAGAGGATGCCCTGCTTGTTTTTACTGAGCTGCCCTGGCATCTGCTTGCAGATGGGTGGTTTCTAGATAGAGCCAATGCATTCTCTTTTTGAAGCCCATAGATGCTTTTAGAGGGTATGCAAGGGGGGCTGTCTGTAAGTAATTGACCTTGGCTAGTTGACAAATCAGCCAGTCGCCTGTCTGGTTGACTTCATAATCTAAGTAGTTCCCAAATAACCCTTGTTCTCTTCAGCTCCACTACCCTGCTCAAGATTTTAAATAAAACATTATTAGGACTTTTTGGTTACAAGTAACAGAGATTCAACTTGCAACCTTAACCAAAAAAAAAAAAAAAAAAAATCAGACTCTCCTTCCAACTCCATGGAATGCAGAGGAAGGACAGAGCTAAAGTCGGGCCTCAGAAATGGGACCAGAGACTGGGCAGTGCAGAGCCCAGACAGCTTTCCATCGTGACCTCTCTCCTCGGTTTCTCCTGTATTGTTTGCTTCATTTCTTGCAGAATAGCTCCCCCTATGCTCTATCTGGTGTCAAATAAGACCACCACCAGCTTCTCTCAGGTTCATAGTCATAGACCAGGGCCCCCAAGGAGATTAAGCGTCTCTGGTTCACAGTGCCAAGTTCCCAGGCGTGGCACTCCCTGGCCAGCTCAGGTCAGTTTCCCCAGCAGAGCTGGGACTGTGAAAGGGTCTGAAATGTACCCCGTTTATGTCACTGCTCATGTCTGGACCAGGGCAGCACAAATATGTGATTCTTACTCTATGGTAGATTTCCATTAAGGTCCTAGGGGGCTGGGCCGACAAAATATCCACTGCAACTCCCGTGGCTGTTCTGCCTTCGATTTTTTCTCCTGTGCTGTCACAGTGATAGCTCCTCCGCTTACGGACCCGACTGACTCAGTTTGCCAAAAGGAGGGACTCCCATCTCCTTGGCACTGCAGACGGGGCTGGTACCGTTTCAGCTCCCATCTTAACCATCTTACTTCCCGCCAGAGATCTCAAACCCTCTGATTTTGTGTCAGCTCCTTTGCCCACACTGTTTGCATTGCACAAAATGCTGACCCATCTCTCTTCTAACCAATCACTCCTCATCTTTCAGGAATCTGGTTCAGACACAACTGCTCCTGGGCAGCCTTTCCCAGGCACAGGGTCTGTTTCACCCACTGCCACCCCACTGGACGTGGTGCACATCCCTCCACTCATCCAATATGTTGTCATGTGTCTGTCCCCCAGTGGAACTTGACCTCCTCCAAGCAGGGGGTTGCTCAGCTTCCCCTGTAGGAAGCACAGATTAAATGCTTGTGGGAGGAAGAAGTGAGTTGCTGGTGTCCCATATGTGGTCCTGGGTGACAGCGATGGACAAGGAGGGAGGGGGCACAGGGGTTCCTGGGTGCCTTTCTGGGCCCTGTCCTCTGAGAGGGTTGTACACTTGCCCATACAAGGCTGGGGGGGGGCGGTTCTCTGAGGCCCCCAGGGATGAGGTCTATTGTGGGGAAGGCTCATTTTACCCAGCAGTCAGGCCTGGTGTCTGGTTTGGTAGCTGCAGAGCTGAGCGATGTGGGCTGGCTGGGGAGGGAAGATTGAATTCAGGCTGCAGCCTGTGCCTTCTTCAGGGAAATTCAGGTGAAGCGAGAAGGGAGAACAGGAGGGCAGAGACATCAAACCACAGGCCCACGCAGGGGTGCGGAGCTCCCGCTGAGAGGCTCTGGCAGGCTTTCCAGACGGGGAACCGCACTCCAGCCCTGGGCGCTTTGAAGTGCACGGGAAAGGGGCGTCACACAGTTTTCAAGGCAAGTCAGGCTCTAAATACCCTCCCTGCCCCTACCCCACACACTGCATTGCAAAGCGATGCGTGTCTGTTGTGGAAGATTGTGAAATACAGAAAAGTCAAAAGAAGAAGAAACAGGCACCCGTAAGCCCATCATCCAGAAATAACCGCTGTTAGCGTTAGGTGACCTTCCTATTTGGCTTTTCCTCTATGAATTTTTTTTGCGTTGTTGATCTCATGCTATGAATATGTGTCTGTTATTGTTTTTATTATTAGCTTTGCATGTGAGCATTTATTTCCATGGCCACAAAAACACTTAGTAAACATGCTTTTTAAGGGCTCCGTAATATTGTATTTCTGGATGAGCCATGCTTTGCTGAATGATTTCAGGCCAGGACTTTAAAAGTATGTCCACAAGATTTCTCATTATCAGATAAAAATACACAGATTTTTTAAAAAAAGCCACTGCCTACAATTAGCACAACGCCTGACAGCAGGCGCGTGCGCACACACACACACACACACACACACGTATGTCCATAGGGCTGCCACCACCCTCAGGCTGGGAATGGATGGTGGTGGCTGGACCCGGCTGAGCCAGCCTTGGCGCACAGGGGGCAGAGGGGGCCGGAGGTGAGACCATGGGGTCCAGGCTGCCTCTGGTCACATCCTCGTTGTGACTGAGCATGAGAGCTGTCCAGAGAGCTGCACAATTCCAGTTTCAGGAAGATGTAGGTTTGCATTCCGTTTGTCACTTCCTAATAGCAGGACTTGACACAAGTTATCAAAGCCTGCTGGGCTTCAGTTTTCTTGTCTGAAAATGGGGTGATAAATAACAGATTCAAATGATTGTACTAAAAATAAAACATGTAATAAGCCACATGGGATACATAACATTTAATATTTATGTATTTAGGTATTAAACATAGAGAATGTTTAGTTTTATTAATTATATTAAGTGTGTAAATTAATATGTATTTCATTAACTATATATTTAATACATAAATAATTGTGTATTACATATATAAAATATTTATGTATTAAATATATGATAAATGATAAAATATGTAATATGTGATGTACAATTTTACTCTATAACATGATATAGAAATATAGTATAACCTATAGCAAACCGGCATGGCTTAAGTGAGTGAATGTAGTGTCCTGGTACCTGATAGAAGGAGGAGTCCCCTTTTTCATTTAGCTGATGCACGGAGTTCGAGTCACCACTGTTTAGTGAGCAGATTTAACAGGAGGCAGGAAGGAGAGCCCAGGTCAGTGAGCCCGGCAGAGCCAGGACGTTTCTGTGCGGAGCTAAGCCAAGTACTCAGCGGCCCGGTCCAGCGGAGAGGATTTGATGGTCCTTGCCAACTTCCTCAAACCTTGACCTCCTACTTTATTTCCCAACGGGCCATTCCAAAAGACTCAAATCGTAGGTTTTTTTTGCCCTGTTGGCTCTCTAAATTGCAAGAAAAGCTTTATAAAAAAGTGTTAGCTTCTGCCTCAGTGGCAGAAGTGTAGAGCTGCCCTGCACAGGCTGGAGGAACTCTCTGGGAAATAAGCGCCATCCAGTGAGGTTTTCTCAGCGGAATGTCGGCCATTCAGGGACTCAGTGAGATTCCACTTGAGAGGTGGGCACGTGAAAGAGCTGGGCTTCCAGACTTTCCAGTACTCGAGTCTCAGGTCCCTGTGGTTGGGGCTGGTTAGAGGTTTGGCCTGAATTATAGCTTCATCACCTGTTACTCATTTGTCCTTGGGCGATTCACTAATCTTCTCTGTAGGATGGGTACCATGACAGCCATATGGCAAGGCTGCTGCAGGGACTAAATAGAGACCATGTGTAAGGTGTCTAGCACAGTTCCCTTCCCTCCCACTTCCTCCTCTCTCTCCCAAGAGGCGCACCTCCCTCGCCATCACCATGTTCACACACAAACACACATGTGGACACATGCACACAAGTCACATACCCACAGTCATATATACATACGCATGCATGCGCTCAGGCACATGTGCACACATGTACACAGCCGTACACACATGCTCACACACATGCACACAACATATGCACACATACACTTATGCACATTCACATGCACACACACACATGCACACCGTAGTCTACCCACATCGATCTGTTCAGCTCCCTAAACATGCTGCGCATTTTCGCATTTGTGTGACTGTGAAAGGACTCTTCTCTCACCAGGAAAACATCTTCAATTCTTCAACTGATACACACCTCCTCATTTTGTATAATCCATGTCAAATGTTATATCTTATGGGAAACATTTCCCGGCTTTCCTAAGACACAGCTGCTAGCTCCGTCTTCATTTCCCTGGAAACTGTGGGCAGGCTGAGGGACATGTCTTTCTCGTCTTCCGATCCTCAGCATCTGGCATGGAGCTGGGGTTCCTGAAACGATGGCTGAGTGCTGAAGAGGCAAGTGTAAGCTTCATTCTATCAGGTTCCTCAGTCTGTGATCCCCTTAAAGAGGTTTGGGGGCAACCTCTGGAGAGAAGTACTGTTTTAGAGGCACTTGGAAGGAAGGAAGACAGGTAGCTTACAGGATGCAGGCTCTAGGGCTGCAACTGGTGGCAGGAAAGCAGGAGAGAGGGAAGAAAGCCACTCTGTGCCCAGAACACTGTCAGCCCAACCCTGCCTGAGGCCAAGGGCACAGCTTGGGGTGAAGTGGCGGGGTAGGGAGAGAGAGAGAGGAGATATGCATCTGGTAGAGAGATACATCTGGTAGGAAATGTGCTAGGTGTCCATCTGAGAACGCAAGGGATAAGAGAGAAGGACTATCCCCTGTAGGTGGGGAGGTGCAGCACGGGCAGGTGCTGGTGTCAGTGCAGGGAGGGGTACAGAATGATAAGTTGGAAAGTCCAATTAGAGGTTCTGAATTTTTTTTTGTCTTAGGACCTCTTCACACTCTGAAAAATTAATGGAGATTCCAAAGACTTTTTGTTTATGTGGGTTATATCAGGCACTATTTACAATATTATAAATTAGAAAAGATAAATTTTAAATTTATGTATTTATAAACTCATTCAAATAAAACAACAAACTGTAACCCTAACACTTAAAAATAACTATGTTTTCTAATTCAAAAATTAGAATAAATAATGAGAAGAGTGGCATGGTTTTATATTTTGGCAACTTTCTTTAATGTCTAGCTGGACGGGAGACAGCTGGGTTCTCATGTCTGCCTTTGCATTCAGTCGAATAGATTCAGTAAAATAAAGTTTGCACTTGCCTTTTCATCATTCAACAGCGACTTCAGGAGCTCCATCCAATCTGCTGCGACATTACACATCAGGTCACCTCTGGAAAAGTCCTCTGTATGCTCATGCAAGAAACGAGAGTGCAGAAGCCAAATTGTACTTTAATGTTACTGTGAAGATAGTTTTGACTTCACAGACCCACTGAAAGGGCCATGGGGACTTCCATGGCTCCCACCACCCCATTTTGAGAACTGTTGGGCACAATCATGTGAAAGTCCTGATATTCTGTTGTTTCTTTTTTCAAGTTGAGCTTTACAGCATGTCTTAATGTGATAGGGGGAACTTGACCTTGGCCTGTGGAAAGGCAGACCTGCCAACACTCCTTGGGCCCGCCTGCTACCTTTGAGGCCTTGTAGAGCTGTGGGTCCTTGCTGTGCATGGTGAGCTTCTGGCCACACAGGTTATAGGAGGTGGTGAGCAGCAAGGGGTGGACGTAGGGGTCCTGAGTGGAAAGCAGGAGCTGAGCTTGAATCCTGAGGTCCGGGAGGGCTGTGTGTCCTCGTGCGAGCCATTGTCCCTTCAGCAGACCTTGCTTCCCTGTCTGAAGTATGAGTTTGGGTAGGTACCCAGGGTTTCTCCAGTGTGACAGATGCTGGTCTCTGATCCTGAATCTTACATGGTTCCCTGTCCTACCCCCTTCCTCATGGATGAGACTGACCATCACAGCATGAGCCAGTGGGCAGCTTCCAAATTCCACCATTCATATACTTCATATAATAACTTGCATTGTTATTTCTTTCATTACAAAGGTAATAAAAATTCATTAAAACTGAAAAATTAGATATGCAGGAAAAGAAAGAAGAAAAGAACACAAGTAAGCACATGTAGTCTGCTGCCCTAGAGATAACTGCTGCTGACATTATGGTGAATATCTTTCCAGGTGTTCTTTTTATGCATATAGTTCATGCTTTATCTTTGTAGGATCATTTCTTCTTAAATACAACTTTGTTATGTGATTCCCAGCAACTGAATACAGTTTGAACTCTTCATTCTGGCGTGTGAGGTTTTCTCTATCCAGACTTGTCTTCTATTCCTTCCATGCCAGATTATTTCTTCTTAAATACAACTTTATTATGTGATCCCCGGCAATCGAATACAGTTTGAGCTCTTCATTCTGGCATTTGAAACTTTCTCTATCCAGACTTGTCTTCTATCCTTTCCCTCTCTGTGGCCCCTACTCTTGCCTCTCCCCAAATAAACCACGTGCCTACCCCCTCCACACTTGTAAAGTCATCTCCCTAGCTTAGTACCCCATCTCTAAGTTGAATTTATTCTGCAAGGTCAGAAATTCTAACTTGTTCATTCCTCACCTGCTTCCGTGATGGCTCCAAAGTATTCTTGGAGACTCTGACCCAGTGTTACTTCTGAAGTCTTACCTCATTCTCAGGCTGTTTGCCCCTCCCTCCTCTGAGCTCTCACAGATATCATACATACCTTAATTGGCTCTTTGCTCACTGGATTGTAATTGCCTGCATGCCTTTTACTACCACCTGGTTCTGGAGCTGCCCACAGTGTTGCACACTGATTATTTGCTGACTGGGTTGGAACCCATGTGCATGGCGGGTCTGATCACAGACTGTATCATCCAGTGTATGTTGGTTACTTGGGTGTCCTGCTGGACCTTGAGCCCCCTGCACGCAGGGTCCCCACAGGACTGATCCACTCCTACCTGTAGGGCTGGGAAGGTCTCCTCCTGGTGGGCTTGGGGGTGGCTTTGTCCTGTGATGCTTGGGGGCAGAATTCCAGACCACAAGAGGTCAGTGTTGTCTCAGCTACCAAGGAATCGCCCGGCCGTGACTTCCACGTCTTTCTGGTGCGGGCAGAGCCGGGCGCTCAGAGGAACTGACAGGGTTAGACAAACGCTCCTCCTGAGCCGCGGACTTGATTTGGAGGAAAGGGAACTACAGGGTGAGGGTGGAACTCCGTCACGGGGAAGGCATGGACAGGGGCAGGCTAGTGAGTGGTCTCAGGCTGCCTCCGATGTGGAAGTCAGTCAGCCCAAGGGGGCTACCTGGAGCAACATCCGTACTGGTAGAGGATGCTGGAGCTTCTGAGGTTTTACCTCTAATGTGGAAAAATGGGAAGGGTGCAGGGCAGCAAACAAGGAGGGCTGGATCCATCCTGTCTCTGTCCCCTGATGGCTTGAAAACTCAGGTGAGATACATGCTTCTCCAAGCTTCCAACCTCTCATTTCCTTTCCCCCTCCCCTTGGACTGCCTGCTCTCCAAGGCCGCGGCTTCTGCCTTTGGCCTCTACTATTTCCGCTGTGAGTGATTCACATTGTTTCTTCTCACATGGCCTAGATATAAATATTTCAGTGGCTCAAAGCAGCACTGTGTTCTAACTGATGTTCTGCTATTCATTAAATTGTAGGTAAAGTTAGGATTATTCCAAAGCTTCTTCAAAAGCTACTTTAATTTTGAATGGGGAAAAAGTCATTTCCAGTAAATCTGTTAATTTGCCTTGAATTTGTTCTCATGTAAAATTTTTGCTGGCCTGAATGATGGGCTTTTCCAATTCTGTTCCGGATCATAATGAGAAATTTTCCAGAAAGCCCAACACTTCAAGATCTCACAAATCCTGTGATTTTGTAGACACTGTTGAAAATGTCATCTTTGTAATAAAATCCAAGTTGATTGTGATATTTAATATCTTTTAAAGGCACCACAGACTACTTATTGATTTTTAAAATTAAAATTAAGAAGAAACAGAAACCCACACAATTGTTTATAATTCACCAGATTTTAAGATCTGGAATCTGCTGAAGCAAGGGTCTCACTTTTTTTGTTGTTGTTGTTGTTGTACGCGGGCCTCTCACTGCTGTGGCCTCTCCCGTTGCGGAGCACAGGCTCCGGACACACAGGCTCCGCGGCCATGGCTCGCGGGCCCAGCCGCTCCGCGGCATGTGGGATCCTCCGGGATCGGGGCACGAACCCGTGTCCCCTGCATCGGCAGGCGGACTCTCAACCACTGCGCCACCAGGGAAGCCCCAAGGGTCTCACTTTAAAATGTTGAAAAAAAAATTTCAATGCAAGATCAATAAAATACATGACAGTAATGAAAAGATGAATAATGATCAGAAACAGCCCTTGACCCCTGAGTCAGTGTTCTACACAAGCATTGAAAGCATTCAAACTCTTCCTTGCCCGGAAGATAAAGGTTGGGATTGGGAACAAATAGAACAGAGATGGCGGAGGGAAGACACAGCATTTACTGGATACCTTCTGTGCCAGGTACTGGGTTGGGTACTCAGAAATATGTTTGCAATGGGAACGTATGGTCTTATATCTGTTGCTGCTGCGGTAGCTCCTCTCCACTTACTCAGTTATATCCCTGGTGCCCCAGGTCTCATCACTGCAGCACTAGCTGACTTGGGGAAGAAGCGAGCCCAAGAGGCTTATCTGGAATAAGAACCGTAGTACCATAGAAGCACTCACATGTCACTCACATGCCACTTGATCTTCTAAGCACTCTAGCTATACTAATCCATTTGATTCTTAAAACAGAATGAGGATAGGTTTACTCTTATTATCATTCCCATTTTTCAAGCACTCTAGTTACAGTATTCTGTTTGATTCTTATAGTAGTCTATGTGGACACAGGTATACTGTTGTTATTATTTCCATGCCACAGAGGGGAAAACTGTGGCTCAGAGAGGTTAAGTAAGTTGTTTAAAGTCACACAGGTCACACAGCTAGTAAGATTTGAACCTGATTTGAACCTGGGGAGTCCAGCTCCAGAGGCAGCGCACTCAACCACTTTACTATACTGAGTAGTATGAGCTGATCACTTCTGTGGAAGAAAAGTCCCCACCTGATCCATCGTTTGGAATATATACTTGGATTCTAAGGAGTGGAGATTTTCCAGAAGTATTTCTGTTTCTGCCAGGTCCCTAATGTCCCAGGAGGAGCTGGGTTACTCCCTTCGTGGGTGAAAGGCATTGATGCTAGTCTAAGTCTTGGCACATGCCTAGGGGACCTACCCTACTCCATGTTCTTCCTTTTTTTTTCTGAGAAAAAGCTATGTATTTCAGGGAGGTGTGTACGTTTGTGTGTTTGTTGGCTGCATCAGGAAAGGCTTAAGGAATTGACATTTGAGTTTGGCCTGATTAGTAGGGGACAACTTGGAGGAAAATGAGTTTGGAGTTGGGGGCAGGGGGTATAGAGAGCAGGGCTGAGAAAAGGCATGTTGTAGCAGCAAAAGGAGCAAATACAGCAGAGCTGTAAGAACATGGAATAGTCGTGTGTTAGTAATTAGTGTCAAAGCATAATATCCTCAAATACCCCAGAATATATAGTGATCACATATCAAAGATTGGTTTAACACATTAAAGAGGGAACCAGCAAAATGGTAAAACTGGTCTAAAAGACATTATGAGAGCTTGAAACATGTTGTCAATGAAAGAAAGAATGCTGAAATAAGATTGTTAGGTTAGATACCAACTGGTTAATATTCCACGCGGCAGTACAACTGTAACATTTGGTATCTTTTCTATTGGACAAAATTCATTTAGATCTCTACTAAGTTAAATTATTTGTAACTTATCAATGTTCTGAAGTTAACATCTACCTTCACAATAAGTCAAACAAAATTACTTTTCCCTAGAACATCAGGGGATCCTTAGGTGGGCTTGTTAAGCAGTGTGTCAGAGTGACATTGAAAGTCACAAGATGCTTTTTTGTCTTATTTCCAAGCTTGGCATTCATTTTCTAAGTACCGGAAGGCTGGAACTAGGGAAATGTGGAGGATGATGTGGTGACATAGGCAGGGCTGATGTGGGGCTTTGCCTGCCATGGAAGGAGTGAGTCTTTCATCCTAGTGCAAGTCACTGGCTGGTTTGAATCAAGGAAGTGACATAATTCACCATCCTTCCATCCATTTACTCAATAAAACTTTATTGAAAGTGCCAAGTACTAGTCTCAGAGTTTGGGAATAGCGAGGTGATCAAGACAAGAAAGGCATGTTTCTGTTCTTATGCAGCTTACATCTGGTGGAGGGAGAAATACAATAAATGCATTGATTCCCTGAGTGTTCCAACCTGCGAGGTCAAGGAAGTTCGTCAGAGGAGTGATAAGGGAGAGAAGGGAAGTCAGCTGCACAAGATCTGGAGAAGTGGATTCCAGCCTGAGGAAGTGACGAGGGCAGAGGTTGGAGTGAATTGGGTAGGTCCCACAGACGGAGGATGACACGTGGAGGGCCTGAGTGCAATGAGCATCAAAGGAGCAGTAGGATGGAAGGGTATACACGGTCCCCTGATCTGAATTCTTTTCTGAGTGTGATGGGAAATGACGTGACCTAACTTCTGTTTTCCAACTTATCATTTTGGCTCGTGTGGAGTGTGGACTATGGAATACAGCAAGAGAAGACATAAGGGGGCCAGTGTGGGTAGGTCGTGGGGAAGATGTTTGCATTCATTTCTGTGGAAGATGATGGGGCCCGCACCTCAGTGTTAGCTTGACCGGGTTCTTATTTTTGAAACTTGACCTTGGCAGCTGAGGGATGTTTCCTGGAGAGGAGCGATGCTGGAGCTAAGGAGCCACCTAGGGGTTCAGAGGAGAACTGATGAGTCTGCAGACTGGGCAATAAGTGTGGGGAGGAGGGAATGGATTGGAATAATGTTTGGGCTTGAAAAAACTAATTCACAAGCTGCTCCTAAGGGTAACTTTGTTGTCAGAGGGAGCCTTATTTTTGTATGCAAAGCCCAGCTAGAGGCGGCTCCAAGCTCTCATCCAGACCTGGTTCTCCCAGTCTGCAGAGTGGAAGGTGCCCTCGAGGGAGCACGAGGGGAGGTTGGGTCAGCACCTCATAAGAGGACACTCTTTCTGCTGTTTCATGCCTCTCCTGGGGTCTTGGTGGAGCACCCAGAGGTTAATCCACACTTTGACAAGAACTTCTTCCCCTTGTAATGATCACAGAGGCACTTCCTATGGTGGTGGCTGAATGTGTTGGCTAACCGGTGAATGCTTTCGGAAGGAGAAAAGAGGCCCAGACGTTTTTAAATCCATTCCTGCCCAGAGCCAGCCTTGTTTAGGATCCCACAGCCAACGAATAGTGGGGCAGACATTTTCATCCACATCTCCGTCTCCCAAGCCCACGCTCTTCCATCATGCCAACCTGGGATGCTGGCACAAACCCTTTGGGGGAGTTTTCAATTCTGTTTTGCAGTAAACTGCTAACCTTGGAGGCCCAGGTTGGAGGGCAAAGTCCTGGGGGCTCTCTCAGGTAGGTTCCTGGAACTCCTCCTTGAGCTCTTCTTCTGATTGGGGTATTCAAACACCAGTCTTTTGTCAGGAAAGGGTATTTTCCCATTCCAGAGCAAGACTAGCATGTGCTGGTGAGCTTAGTGATACTATTTATGCAGGAATGAAAATGCCAGGACTGGAGGAACATGGAAGAGCCTGATGAGGTCTTATTTGTTCTAATAAGTAACAAGAAAATGTGATTGTATTTCCAAGTGCTAGTCTCTCTGGGTAATTACTTACAGTGTTATATCCTCCAAGATCAAAGGGCAACTCTTTGGATCTGGGTTGCAAATGAGTTAGTGCACTTTGCAAGCTAACTGACTGCTGCCTAGGCCTGTTGTGAGCTGGGGCAGGTGTGCTGGGACACCTGGCCTCGAAGGATGACACAACAAACCCAGTAAGGCAGGAGGTGCACCTTTAAAAAAAATTGGTGGGGAGAAGGAGGGTTTGAGAGTGGGAGAGGGGACACAGTCATTGAGTGCAGAAAAATCCCATGAAAGGAAGACTTTTTCAGGAAAATTCAGCTTGGAAGCTGTTCTAACATCAAAGGTACGACTGTCAACCTCCCTAATCCTCTATCCCAATGTAACAGCCAAGAGAAGGTGTTCTGCCTCCGATATTTGCAGGGTGGTTTGGAAGAAAGTGTTGTTCCTGAAGTTCAAGTAATTGCAGGCATCTGTCACTAACAAATGGAAAATGGAAATAGCTCAAGAAATAGACTTACACTTGCTGAAGTTAGTGCTTGCAAGGCTGAATTTGAAGCAATTTTAGACACGGAGTTCGAAGACTCTGCAATGAGTATATCGACCCTGATAGAAGAGACCAATTCAGTATAGATCATTCAGGGTGGCGGGGGTGAGAGAGAGACAGAGACAGAGACAGAGACAGAGACAGAGAGACAGAGTGTTTGTGTCTAGGAGGGGATATTCCTGTGGGCAGGGCCACGCCAGGTACGTAGATAGCATGCTGCTGATTTGACAGCATGGAATCTCATGCCCAGAGAAGTTGGCCCACTTGTCCCTGTCAGGGAGGACTTGGGTCCATGTCTGCAGAGTCCAAACTACCCTACCCATTCATGGATGGGGGGCCAGGGGCAGCCCCGAGGTGGGTGGGGAAGGGGAGAGGCAGACCAGACAACCAAAGAAAAGGAATTTGAGAGCACGACCAGAGCAGGCCCGTTGCTCAGCGTCTCCTGGCATACTATGGTTTATACTATTATGTAAAGTAAATATCAGCCTTTCTCAAACTGTGTTCTTTGGTTATTACCGTATTATATTCTCTGAAACATTTAGAAGCGTCCTACATAAAAGGCTTCTGCGTTCAAAGAAATTTGAGTTACAAAATGGTCCTTTAACTGGAGGACTATTCCAAGCCTAAGGCTCTTACGCATGGTGACGAGGAGCTGAGTGTGTTCTGTTTCCTAAATTTATTTGATCTTGCCACCTCTTCTTTTTTTGGATGGTCTCTACTTCTGTAGCTATATGCATGCATCAATCTGCTTCATTTACTAAAATGCATATGTAGTTCATTCTATGGAGTGAGTTTAGGTCTTTCTGTTTTTTTCTTGACAACGTTTGGCGTTACAAGAGCTTCTACACATTTATAGTTCAGAACGCTGTTGGGGTATGTGGAGAGCAGAAGAGGGACCTAGACCCTGGGCATCAGCAGATTCCACTGTGCGGGAGGAGGATGCAAGCCTGGAGAAAGAGTGGGTGATGGAGAGAAAATGATGAGGAGTAGCCATCCAGACAAGGGGGGACAGCTGTGGGAGGAATGAGACTCTTGCAGTAAAGCAAAGATGAGAGAACGTGAGATTGCTGTTCCACAAGCCTAAAAAGGGAGGCTGTCTGCATGCCTTCTCACTGCTGGGCTGCATGTACACCACTGCCCAGCGAGAGTGCAGTGAAACAAGCAGGGGCTTTGCAGCCAAGCAGGTTTGCATTCAAGTCCTGCTCACCAATCCCTGCTGTGTGACTTTGAGGAAATTCCTTCAGCTCTCATCTCTTGACTGCTCAGAACCCTTGAGAGGCTTTAATGAGATAATTTGGGCCAGCACAGGGCCTGCCCCTCACAGCGGGAGACCCCGGGTGGGCGTGATCCTCAGCCCTTTTACTCTCTACTTTGCTCAGCATCCCTTTAACGGTCATGGACTTCGCCATACTCACCTCTTCACCTTCCACCCACCTGGCCTTACCTCCTCCTCCTCCAAGTCTCTATGTCGGGCTCAGGGCTGTTCAGACCTTGAGGATTCTGGATAAACAGTTTCCTGATAACTGGGGCTGTGCTGCTCTGAGCGCTAATTGCTTCCAGCCTGGAGATGGAATCTAAAATTGGAAGCTGGGTGAATGGAGCAGCTCCCCACACCCCATGGCCCTGTCTCTTGGCAGCTTTCTCAGACTGAAGAAGGGTAGCACACGGTCCTTCTGGGATGCGGGAACCGATGGCTATTTGTCCTGATTTATGTGTTTCTCTTTGAGGCATTATATTCTGCCAAACAGATTAAAGACAATATGCTGGACCTATTGGCAGTGTGGAGTTGGGAAATTTCTTACTGGTGTGTTTTGTTTTTTTCTGCCACTTGACTCTATTTGTTACATGCTCTCTTTCAAAATGTGAATCAAAACTCCCATTGTGTACTTTCTTTCTGCCATTATTTTACATGATGATCTCTTTCTGTTACATCTGGGAGAAAGAATGCTGGAAGGTCTGAAATGGCTACTGTCAGCTTTCAAAATTCCAGACAGGTGACTTCAATCTATCTGAAGGGACAATGGATTATTTAGGAGAGTTGCTAAGAAGTTAACCTTGGAGAACACTGTGCTTTTAAAAATGTTGAATGAGTAAATTTTGAAGATTTATTATTTTCTTTCTGATTTATAAATGTAATATATGTTCATTGTAAAAACTAGAAATGCACAAAAAAGAACTACCATCAAAATTAAAATTATGACCTATTTTCTAAGTCTCTCTCTTTCATAAACCAATAGGTGATCACACTGAATGCATGGGTTGGCTTTGCTTATTTAACATTATATTATGAAGAATTTCTTATCTCACTAAATAATTTTAGTGAGATGATTTTATTTTGTTTTACTTTGATGTGGACCATTTTTTTAAAGTTTTTATTGAATTTGTTACAATATTGCTTCTGTTTTATGTTTTGGTTTTTTGGCCAAAAAGCCAAAAAAACCCTTGGTCTGGTGTATAGGTTACCCATATTTTTCCCATTTTGTCAGTAGTCTTTTAATTTTGTTTATTTTTTTAAGATATTCAGAAGTTTGAAAATCTGTTTAGTTTACTAAACTATAGTAAAATCAATCATACTCTTCATTTGCTCTCATGATTACAAAGATCTTCCTACCTCTAAGATCAGATAGCTATTCACTGCTACTTTCTTCAGTGGTTTAGTGTCTTAGATTTAGCTTGTTAACTGTTCGGAAATTATTTTAGTGTGTGGTATGAGGTAGAGATCTAATTTTATTATTTTTATTTTTATTTTATTTTATTTTTTTGTGGCACTATTATTTTTATTAGTCTGATTTCTTTTTTTTTATTAGTTTCTGCTTTATAACAAAGTGAATCAGTCATACATATACATCTGTTCCCACATCCCTTCCCTCATGCATCTCCCTCCCTCCCACCCTCCCCATCCCACCCCTCCAGGCGGTCACAAAGCACCGAGCTGATCTCCCTGTGCTATGCGGCTGCTTCCCACTATCTATCTCCCTTACGTTTGGTAGTGTATATATGTCCATGCCTCTCTTTCGCTTTGTCACAGCTTACCCTTCCCCCTCCCCATATCGTCAAGTCCATTCTCAAGTAGGTCTGTGTCTTTATTCCCGTTTTACCCCTAGGTTCTTCATGACATTTTTTTTTTTAAATTCCGTATATATGTGTTAGCATACGGTATTTGTCTTTCTCTTTCTGACTTACTTCACTCTGTATGACAGACTCTAGGTCTATCCACCTCATTACAAATAGCTCAGTTTCGTCTCTTTTTATGGCTGAGTAATATTCCATTGTATATATGTGCCACATCTTCTTTATCCATTCATCCGATGATGGACACTTAGGTTGTTTCCAGCTCCGGGCTATTGTGAATAGAGCTGCAATGAACATTTTGGTACATGTCTCTTTTTGAATTATGGTTTTCTCAGGGTATATGCCCAGTAGTGGGATTGCTGGTTCATATGGTAGTTCTATATTTAGTTTTTTAAGGAACCTCCATACTGTTCTCCATAGTGGCTGTACCAATTCACATTCCCACCAGCAGTGCAAGAGTGTTCCCTTTTCTCCACACCCTCTCCAGCATTTATTGTTTCTAGATTTCTTGATGATGGCCATTCTGGCTGGTGTGAGATGATATCTCATTGTAGTTTTGATTTGCATTTCTCTAATGATTAATGATGTTGAGCATTCTTTCATGTGTTTGTTGGCAGTCTGTATATCTTCTTTGGAGAAATGGCTATTTAAGTCTTCTGCCCATTTTTGGATTGGGTTGTTTGTTTTTTTGCTATTGAGCTACATGAGCTGTTTATAAATTTTGGAGATTAATCCTTTGTCAGTTGCTTCATTTGCAAATATTTTCTCCCATTCTGAGGGTTGTCTTTTGGTCTTGTTTATGGTTTCCTTTGCTGTGCAAAAGCTTTTAAATTTCATTAGGTCCCATTTGTTTATCTTTGTTTTTATTTCCATTTCTCTAGGAGGTGGGTCCCAAAGGATCTTGCTGTGATTTATGTCATAGAGTGTTCTACCTATGTTTTCCTCTAAGAGTTTGATAGTTTCTGGCCTTACATTTAAGTCTTTAATCCATTTTGAGCTTATTTTTGTGTATGGTGTTAGGGAATGATCTAATCTCAAACTTTTACATGTCCCTGTCCAGTTTTCCCAGCACCACTTATTGAAGAGGCTGTCCTTTCTCCACTGTACATTCCTGCCTCCTTTATCAAAGATAAGTTGGCCATATGTGCGTGGGTTTATCTCTGGGCTTTCTATCCTGATCCACTGATCTATCTTTCTGTTTTTATGCCAGTACCACACTGTCTTAATTACTGTAGCTTCGTAGTATAGTCTGAAGTCAGGGAGCCTGATTCCTCCAGCTCTGTTTTTCATTCTCAAGATTGCTTTGGCTATTCAGGGCCTTTTGTTTTTCCAAACAAATATTGAAATTTTTTGTTCTAGTTCTGTGAAAAATGCCAGTGGTAGTTTGATAGGGATTGCATTGAATCTGTAGATTGCTTTGGGTAGTAGAGTCATTTTCACAATATTGATTCTTCCAATCCAGGAGCATGGTATATCTCTCCATCTATTTGTATCATCTTTAATTTCTTTCATCAGTGTCTTATAATTTTCTGCATACAGGTCTTTTGTCTCCTTAGGTAGGTTTATTCCTAGATATTTTATTCTTTTTGTTGCGATGGTAAATGGGAGTGTTTTCTTGATTTCATTTTCAGATTTTTCATCATTAGTGTACAGGAATGCCAGAGATTTCTGTACATTAATTTTGTATCCTGCTACTTTACGAAATTTATTGATTAGCTCTAGTAGTTTTTCGGTAGCATCTTTAGGATTCTCTATGTATAGTATCATGTCATCTGCAAACAGTGACAGCTTTACTTCTTCTTTTCCAACTTGGATTCCTTTTATTTCCTTTTCTTCTCTGATTGCTGTGGCTAAAACTTCCAAAACTATGTTGAATAAGAGTGGTGAGAGTGGGCAGCCTTGTCTTGTTCCTGATCTTAGTGGAAATGGTTTCAGTTTTTCACCATTGAGGACAATGTTGGCTGTGGGTTTGTCATATATGGCCTTTATTATGTTGAGGAAAGTTCCCGCTATGCCTACTTTCTGCAGGGTTTTTATCATAAATGGGTGTTGAATTTTGTCGAAAGCTTTCTCTGCATCTATTGAGATGATCATATGGTTTTTCTCCTTCAACTTGTTAATATGGTGTATCACACTGATTGATTTGCGTATATTGAAGAATCCTTGCATTCCTGGAATAAACCCCACTTGATCATGTTGTATGATCCTTTTAATGTGCTGTTGGATTCTGTTTGCTAGTATTTTGTTGAGGATTTTTGCATCTATGTTCATCAGTGATATTGGTCTGTAGTTTTCTTTCTTTGTGACATCCTTGCCTGGTTTTGGTATCAAGGTGATGGTGGCCTCGTAGAATGAGTTTGGGAGTGTTCCTTCCTCTGATATTGTTTGGAAGAGTTTGAGAAGGATGGGTGTTAGCTCTTCTCTAAATGTTTGATAGAATTCGCCTGTGAAGCCATCTGGTCCTGGGCTTTTGTTTGATGGAAGATTTTTAATCACAGTTTCAATTTCAGTGCTTGTGATTGGTCTATTCATATTTTCTATTTCTTCCTGAGTCAGTCTTGGCAGGTTGTGCATTTCTAAGAATTTGTCCATTTCTTCCAGGTTGTCCATTTTATTGGCATAGAGTTGCTTATAGTAATCTCTCATGATCTTTTGTATTTCTGCAGTGTCAGTTGTTACTTCTCCTTTTTCATTTCTAATTCTATTGATTTGAGTCTTCTCCCTTCTTTTCTTGATGAGTCTGGCTAATGGTTTGTCAATTTTGTTTATCTTCTCAAAGAACCAGCTTTTAGTTTGGTTGATCTTTGCTATCGTTTCCTTCATTTCTTTTTCATTTATTTCTGATGTGATCTTTATGATTTCTTTCCTTCTGCTAGCTTTGGGGGTTTTTTGTTCTTCTTTCTCTAATTGCTTTAGGTGCAGGGTCAGGTTGTTTACTCGAAATGTTTCCTGTTTCTTAAGGTGGGATTGTATTGCTATAAACTTCCCCCTTAGAACTGCTTTTGCTGCGTCCCATAGGTTTTGGGTCGTCGTGTCTCCATTGTCATTTGTTTCTAGGTATTTTTTAATTTCCTCTTTGATTTCTTCAGTGATCACTTCGTTATTGAGTAGTGTATTGTTTAGCCTCCATGTGTTTGTATTTTTTACAGATCTTTTCCTGTAATTGATGTCTAGTCTCATAGCATTGTGGTCGGAAAAGATACTTGATACAATTTCAATTTTCTTAAATTTACCAAGGCTTGATTTGTGACCCAAGATATGATCTATCCTGGAGAATGTTCCATGAGCACTTGAGAAAAATGTGTATTCTGTTGTTTTTGGATGGAATGTCCTATAAATATCAACTAAGTCCATCTTGTTTAATGTATCATTTAAAGCTTGTGTTTCCTTATTTATTTTCATTTTGGATGATCTGTCCATTGGTGAAAGTGGGGTGTTAAAGTCCCCTACTATGATTGTGTTACTGTCGATTTCTCCTTTTATGGCTGTTAGTATTTGCCTTATGTATTGAGGTGCTCCTATGTTGGGTGCCTAAATACTTACAATTGTTATATCTTCTTCTTGGATTGATCCCTTTATCGTTATGTAGTGTCCTTCTTTGTCTCTTCTAATAGTCTTTATTTTAAAGTCTATTTTGTCTGATAAGAGAATTGCTACTCCAGCTTTCTTTTGATTTCCATTTGCATGGAATATCTTTTTCCATCCCCTTACTTTCAATCTGTATGTGTCTCTAGGTCTGAAGTGGGTCTCTTGTAGACAGCATATATATGGGTCTTGTTTTTGTATCCATTCAGCCACTCTGTGTCTTTTGGTGGGAGCATTTAGTCCATTTACATTTAAGGTAATTATTGATATGAATGTTCCTATTCCCATTTCCTTAATTGCTTTGGGTTCGTTATTGTAGGTATATTCCTTCTGTTGTGTTTCTTGCCTAGAGAAGTTCCTTTAGCATTTGTTGTAAAGCTGGTTTGGTGTTTTTGAAGTCTCTCAGCTTTTGCTTGTCTGTAAAGGTTTTAATTTCTCCATCAAATCTGAATGAGATCCTTGCTGGGTAGAGTAATCTTGGTTGCAGGTTTCTCTCCTTCATCACTTTAATTATGTCCTGCCACTCGCTTCTGGCTTGTAGAGTTTCTGCTGAGAGATCAGCTGTTATCCTGATGGGGATTCCCTTGTGTGTTATTTGTTGTTTTTCCCTTGCTGCTTTTAATATGATTTGTGTTTAATTTTTGACAGTTTGATTAATATGTGTCTTGGTGTATTTCTCCTTGGATTTATTCTGTATGGGACTCTCTGTGCCTCCTGGACTTGATTAACTATTTCCTTTCCCATATTAGGGAAGTTTTCAACTATAATCTCTTCAAATATTTTCTCAGTCCCTTTCTTTTTCTCTTCTTCTTCTGGAACCCCTATAATTCGAATGTTGGTGTGTTTAATGTTGTCCCAGAGGTCTCTGAGACTGTCCTCTGTTCTTTTCATTCTTTTTTCTTTATTTTGCTCTGCAGCAGTTATTTCCACTATTTTATCTTCCACCTCACTTATCCGTTCTTCTGCCTCAGTTATTCTGCTATTGATCCCATCTAGAGTATTTTTCATTTCATTTATTGTGTTTTTAATCGATGCTTGATTCATCTTTAGTTCTTCTAGGTCCTTGTTAACTGTTTCTTGCATTTTGTCTATTCTATTTCCAAGATTATGGATCTTGGAAATAGAATCTTGGATCAGCTTTACTATCATTATTCTGAATTCTTTTTCAGGTAGACTGCCTATTACCTCTTCATTTGTTAGGTCTGGTAGGTTTTTATCTTGCTCCTTCACCTGCTGTGTGTTTTTCTGTCTTCTCATTTTGCTTATGTTACTGTGTTTGGCGTCTCCTTTTTGCAGGCTGCAGATTCGTAGTTCCCGTTGTTTTTGGTGTCTGACCCCAGTGGCTAAGGTTGTTTCAGTAGGTTGTGTAGGCTTCCTGGTGGGGGGGACTAATGCCTGTGTTCTGGTGGTTGAGGCTCGATCTTGTCTTTCTGGTGGACAGGTCCACGTCTGGTGGTGTGTTTTGGGGTGCCTATGGCCTTATTATGTTTTTAGGTAGCCTCTCTGCTAATGGGTGGGGTTGTGTTCCTGCCTTGCTAGTTGCTTGGTATAGGGTGACCAGCACTGTAGCCTGATGGTCGTTGACTGAAGCTGGGTGCTGGTGTTCGGGTGGAGATCTCTGGGAGATTTTCGCTGCTTGATATTATGTGGAGCTGGGAGGTCTCTTGTGGACCCGTGTTCTGCAGTTGGCTCTCCCACTTCAGAGGCACAGCACTGGCTCCTGGCTGCAGCACCAAGAGCCTTTCATCCACCTGGCTCAGAATAACAGGGAGAAAAAGTAGAAAGAAAGAATTAGTAGAAGAAAGAAAGAGAGAGGGAAAGAAAGGAAGGAAGGAAGAAAGAAAGAAAGGAGGGAAGGAGGGAGGAAGGATGGAAAGAAAGAAGGAAAGAAAGGAGGGAGGGAGGGAGGAAGGAAAGAAAGAAAGACAGGAGGGAGGGAGGGAGGAAGGAAAGAAAAAGAAAGTGGAAAGAAGAAGGGTGGGAGGGAGGGAGGGAGGAAAGAAAAAGAAAGAAGGAAAGGAGGAGCGGAGGGAGGGAGGGAGGAAGGGAAGGTAGGAAAAAAAGAAAGAGCAGGTAAAGTAAAATAGAATAAAGTATGAAATATAGTAGCGTTATTATAATTAGAAAGTAATTATTGAAAAAAAAAACGGACCGATAGAACCCTGGGACATATGGTGGAAGCAAAGCTATACAGAGGGAATCTTACACAGAAGATTACACATACACATTCACAGAAAGAGAGCAGGGGGAAAAATCAAAAATCTTGCTCTCCAAGTCCACCTCCTCAATTTGGGATAATTCGTTGTAAAAACAGGAAAAGGGCGAGAAGTCTGAAATCTTGCTCTCTAAGTCCACCTCCTTAATTTGGAATAATTCGTTGTAAAAAGAGGAAAAGGGGGGAAAGTCTTAAATCTTGTCCTCAAAGTCCACTTCCTCAATTTGGGATGATTCGCTGTCCATTCATGCACTCCACAGATGCAGGGCACATCAAATGGACCGTGGAGCTTTAATCCGCTGCCTCCGAGGCTGCACAGAGAGATTTCCCTGTCTCTGCTCTCACAGCTCCCGGGTCTCAGCCTTGGACCTGGCCCCGCCTCTGCGCGTAGGTCGCCGGAGGGCGTCCGTTCTTCGCTCAGACAGGACGGGTTTAAAGGAGCCGCTGATTCGGGGGCTCTGGCTCACTCAGGCAGAGGGGAGGGAGGGGCGCGCAGTGTGGGGTGGGCCTGCGGCGGCAGAGGCTGGCGTGACGTTGCAGCAGCCCGTGGCGCTCCGTGCGCTTTCCCGGGAAAGCCGTCCCCGGGTCTCGGGACCCCGGCAGTGGCGGGGTGCACAGGCCCCCCGGAAGGCGGGGCGGACAGTGACCCGCGCTTGCACACAGGCCCCGCGGCGGGCCGCGGCGGCGGCGGCGGCGGGCGGCGGCGGGCGGCGGCGTCCGCGGCGGCGGCGGCGGCGGCGGCCCACGCCTGTCTCCGAGGTCCGCACCTTACCCGCGGCTCGCGCCTGTCTCCGGCGCTTCCCCAAGCAGCCCTCTTAATGCCCTCTCCTCGCGCACCAGGAAACAAAAGGGAAAAAAGTCTCTTGCCTCTTCAGCAGCTCCAGACCCTTTCCCGGGACTCCCTCCGGGCTAGCCGTGGTGCACTAACCCCTGCAGGCTCTCTTCCTGCCACCAGCCCCGGTCCTCTCCCTGCGCTCCGACTGAAAGCCGATACCCGAGCCTCAGCTCCCAGCCCCGCCCGCCCCGGCGGCCGAGCAGACAAGCCTCTCGGGCTGGTGTGTGCCTGAGGGCACCGGTCCTCTGTGCCAGAATCTCTCCGCTTTGCCCTCCGCACCCCTGTTGCTGTGCTCTCCTCCGCTACTCCGAAGCTTTCCCCCTCCGCCACCTGCAGTCTCCGCCCGCGAAGGGGCTTGTAGTGTGTAGAAACCTTCCCTCCTTCACGGCTCCCTCCCACTGGTGCAGGTCCCGTCCCTATCCTATTGTCTCTGTTTATTCTTTTTTTCTTTTGCCCTACCCAGGTATGTGGGGAGTTTCTTGCCTTTTGGGGGGTCTGAGGTCTTCTGTCAGCGTTCAGTAGGTGTTCTGTAGGAGTTGTTCCACGTGTAGATGAATTTCTGATGTATCTGTGGGGAGGAAGGTGATCTCCGCGTCTTACTCTTCCGCCATCTTCCTCCGGGCTCCTAATTTTATTATTTTTAAATGCTTAAACAATTGCTACTGCACCTAACTTGGGTTCGATCACCCACGGGCGGTAAAGCCTAGCTACTGACATCGGGTTGTGGTGAAGGGAGGGTCAGCATTTATTGCAGGGCACCAAGCAAGGAGAATGGGCAGCTTGTGCTCAAAAGACCTGAACTCCCCAGTGGCTTTCAGGCAAGGGGTTTTAAAGGCAGTGTGAAGGAGGGTGCTGATCAGCTCATGCACAATTCTTGGATTGGTTGACATCAAGGTGAAGTTTCAAGCATCATCAGCCTTCTGGTTTCAACCAGTCTAGGGTCTGTGTTCTTCTGGTCAGCAGTTTTCATCTGGTGGGTGTCAGCTTCCTGTAAAAACAACTTAGGCATATGTGTCAGGCCTTTATTTATATCTTTCAGGGAACTGGGATTCTGCTATGTGTCAGATTAATAGTCTAAATTTTTACCAGTTTCCAGGCCCAAAAGCTTTTCTTTGTTTCTCCATCTTCACATTTCCCAATCATTAACTCTTTTTTTTTGTACCTTTAACTTTTTTTTTAATAGATCTTTATTGGAGTATAATTGCTTCACAATTCTGTGTTAGTTTCTGTTGTACAACAAAGTGAATCAGCCATATGTGTACATATATCCGCATATCCCCTCCTTCTTGAGCCTCCCTTCCTCCCTCCCTATCCCACCCCTCCAGGTCATCCTAAAGCACCGAGCTGATCTCCCTGTGCTATGCTGCTGCTTCCCACTGGCTATCTCTTTTACATTCAGTAGTGTATATATGTCAATGCTACTCTCACTTCGCCCCTGCTTCCCCCTCCCCACCCGTGTCCTCAAGTCCATTCTCTGTGTCTATGTCTCTATTCCTGCCCTGCCACTAGGTTCATCAGTACCATTTTTTTTTCTCTTAGATTCCATATATATGTGTTAGCATATGGTATTTGTTTTTCTCTTTCTGACTTACTTCATTCTGTATAACAGACTCTAGGTCCATCCACCTCACTATAAATAACTCAATTTTGTTTCCTTTTATGGCTGAGTAATATTCCATTGTATATATGTGCCACATCTTCTTTAACCATTCATCTGTCGGTGGACACTTAGGTTGCTTCCATGTCCTGGCTATTGTAAATAGAGCTGCAGTGAACATTGTAGTACATGTCTCTTTTTTTTTTTTTTTTTTTTGCGGTATGCGGGCCTCTCACTGTTGTGGCCTCTCCCGTTGCGGAGCACAGGCTCGGGACGCGCAGGCCCAGCGGCCATGGCTCACGGGCCCAGCCGCTCCGCGGCATATGGGATCCTTCCAGACCGGGGCACGAACCCGTATCCCCTGCATCGGCAGGCGGACTCTCAACCACTGCGCCACCAGGGAGGCCCCATGTCTCTTTTTGAATTATGGTTTTTGCAGGGTATATGCCCAGTAGTGGGATTGCTGGGTCATACTGTAGTTCTATTTTAGTTTTTTAAGGAACCTCCATACTGTTCTCCATAGTGGTTGTATCAATTTACATTCTAACCAACAGTGCAGGAGGGTTCCTTTTTCACCACACCCTTTCCAGCATTTATTGTTTCTAGATTCTTTGATAATGGCCATTCTGACCGGTGTGAGGTGATACCTCATTGTAGTTTTGATTTGCATTTCTCTAATAATTAGTGATGTTGAGCATCTTATCATGTGCCTCTTGGCCATCTGTATGTCTTCTTTGGTGAAATGTCTATTTAGGTCTTCTGCCCATTTTTTAATTGAATTGTTTGTTTTTTTGATATTGAGCTCCATGAGCTGTTTGCATATTTTGGAGAAAAACTGAAAGTATTTCCGCTAAGATCAGGAACAAGACAGGATGTCCACTCTTGTCACTGTTATTCAACATAGTTTTGGAAGTCCTAGCCATGGCAATCAGAGGAGAAAAAGAAATAAAAGGAATACAAATTGGAAAAGAAGAAGTAAAACTGTCACTGTTTTTCAGATGACATGATAATATACATAGAAAATCCTAAATATGCCACCAGAAAACTACTAGAACTAATCAATGAATTTGGTAAGGTTGCAGGATAGAACATTCATGCACAGAAATCTCTGGCATTCCTATACACTAACAATGAAAAATCAGAAAGAGAAATTAAGGAAACAATACCATTTACCATTGCAACAAAAAGAATAAAATACCTAAGAATAAACCCACCTAAGGAGGCGAAAGACTTGTACTCAGAAACCTATCAAAGACTGATGAAAGAAATCAAAGATGAGATAAACAGATGGAGAAATATACCATGTTCTTCCATGTTCTTGGATTGGAAGAATCAATATTGTGAAAATGACTATACTACCCAAAGCAATCTACAGATTCAATGCAATTCCTATCAATGGCATGCTTCACAGAATTAGAACAAAAAATTTTACAATTCATATGGAAACACAAAAGACTCCAAATAGCCAAAGCAATCTTGAGAAAGAGAAACGGAGCTGGAGGAATCAGGATCTCTGACTTCAAACAATACTACAAAGCTACAGTAATCAAGACAGTATGGTACTGGCACAGAAACAGAAATATAGATCAATGGTACAGGATAGAAAACCCAGAGGCAAGCTCACGCACATATGGTCACCTAATTTACAACAATCATTAACTCTTGCGTCAGCCTTTTGAGACTCAAGGGAGGGCTGGGAGACTAAAGCAAAAGCGATTTAATTTGAAGAACCAAGGACACAGGGCCTTGTATATGGTTTCGGTCTCAATATTATTTATTAAATAAAACTCCTGTTTTGCATTGGTTTCAAATGCTTCTCGTCATATCAGCAGTATGTATAAATACTTGGGTCTTTTTCTGAGTTTGTCCATTTTTTTCCCTCATTAATATCTTTTAATTCTTAATTTAGTGCCACATTTATGTGGCTGGAAATATATAGTACACTTCTTTAACAAAGTAGATATTTCCTTCCTTTATTCTTATGATGAAATATATTTATTTTAATGAGCGCCATGTAAACTTTATTTTAATTTTGATTAGAATTCCATTAAAAGGAAAAAAATTTTGAGTTTAATTTTTATGTACATTTGTGATATAACTATAATATAAAAAATATATTCAAGCTTTTTTATTTTTACAGAAAAACAGTAATTTTCTTCCCATTTGGTTAACTGAATATTAAATGTTTTACATTGTTACTATTATGAGTGAATTTTTCCACATTAATTGATCAGTTCTTCTCCTGGTTGTATAAAAACCTAATAGCTTATGCATATTTATTTTGTAATTATTTACTTTAATAAGATGTCTTACTGGTTCTAATTGGTTCTTGTTGATCTTTGAAAATAATGAATTTTATAATTCTTGTGTATATTTATATATAATATATATCTTATGTGTATATAGTTATCTATGATATTTTATTTTCTTATTTTTTGCTTTTTCTTATTGTACAGATTAGAAATTCCCAGACAGTAGCACAATAATGGTGGTCATGGCAAGCATTCTTTTCCTGCTCCTGAATTGAATAAGAATGCCTCTAAATTGAATCATAAAGAAATATGCCTGTTCTTATCTTGGCGTATATATTTTTTGTCACATTAGAGAAATATGCTTTAATTTTTAATTTTTCTTAGTATTTTCCCACCACTATGAATGAGATATTGATTTAACCATACATTTTTTTCTGCTTCTGTCCAGGTATAATGTAGTTTTTTAACTTATTGATGTACCACAGTGTTTTAATAGATTTGCAAGTATTAAGCAACCCTTGAATTAATGGACAAGTTTTTATATAGTTATGTTGTATATTTTATTTGAGTATATTGTGGATTCAATTTCACAGATAATTGTATTTATATTTTCAATTGATATATAGTTTTCCTTTATTTAGTACTCTTTTTTTCAGCCATTTAGAAGGTAGTTGAAGTAATGCTTAAGAGATTTAAAGGGACTCACCTAGAAAATTATCTGTGACCATGATCTTTTTTGGGCTTAATTCTTTGACCGTGTTTTCAGATTTTTCTCTATGAAATTTTTCAAGTTTCTCCTTTAGTCTTGGGTCAGTTTTGGTGATTTATATTTGCTTTTTAAAATTTCCTGTTCCTTTAAGATTTCTAAATCCATATGCATGGACTTTTAAGGTGTAATTCTCTATTTAAAAAAAAAAATCCCTGCCTCTCTTTCTTTATCCTTTTCTCACTATTTCTAATATTGTGCATGTGAGCTCTCTTTCTCTTTTTATTGCATATTTTTTACTTCTTTCTAAAATTCACCCTATAAATATTTTGTTCTATTATTTTCTGTTTTATAAATAATTATTTTCTGTTGGTATCTTTACTATTTTTTTTTCATTTTTAAGATGTGTTTTTCCCTTGATTTCTTAAGTCAAATAGTTCATATAGTTTTATTCCTTCTTTTCTAAAGCAGTTAATTTGAATTATAGATTCGGCTACATCACACATATTTATATGTAGTAATTTTTTCTGTTATGTTGTATTTAAAAATAGTTTATAATTGGGATTTTGATTTCTTTTTGACACCATATAATTATTTTGAAATGTTATTCTTTATGTGATCAAGTCTTTCCTTTTTGTTTTTATTTTGTTTTTATTTTTTTTAATTTTTTTATTTTTGTAGTTCTTTTAGTTCTTAAGGTGTATTACAGTAGAAAAGTACAGAACATTACTTTGATTAAAAGCTTCATTGGATAGTACCCTACTGTGCAGTTATACTTCGAGTTGGATGGACAATTTTTTTTTTTTTTTGCTTTATAACAAATTTAATCAGTTATACATATACATATGTTTCCATATCCCCTCCCTTTTGCGTCTCCCTCCCACCCTCCCTATCCCACCCCTCCAGGCGGTCACAAAGCACCGAGCTGATCTCACTGTGCTATGCGGCTGCTTCCCACTAGCTATCTACCTTACGTTTGGTAGTGTATATATGTCCATGCCGCTCTTTCACTTTGTCACAGCTTACCCTTCCCCCTCCCCATATCCTCAAGTCCATTCTCTAGTAGGTCTGTGTCTTTATTCCTGTCTTACCCCTATGTTCTTCATGACATTTTTTTTTTCTTAAATTCCATATATATGTCCTTTTTGTTTTTAAAAGGAATGCTCTTAATTTTTTGTTTCCTTCTTTTGTGGCAAGGGTATCTGTTCTATGGTTTTGCTTTTTAGCATTTACTGAAATTTAATTTGTGTTCTTAAAAATAACAAGTATTGGGCTTCCGTGGTGGCGCAGTGGTTGAGAGTCCGCCTGCCGATGCAGGGGACACGGGTTCGTGCCCCGATCCCGGAAGATCCCACATGCCGCGGAGCGGCTGGGCCCGCGAGCCATGGCCGCGGAGCCTGTGTGTCCGGAGCCTGTGCTCCGCAACGGGAGAGGCCACAGCAGTGAGAGGCCCGCGTACAGCAAAAAAAAAAAAAAAAAAAAAAAAATAACAAGTATTGGGCTTCCCTGGTGGCGCAGTGGTTGAGAGTCCGCTTGTTGATGCAGGGGACATGGGTTCGTGCCCCGGTCCAGGAAGATCCCACATGCTGCGGAGCAGCTGGGCCCGTGAGCCATGGCTGCTGAGCCTGCACGTCCGGAGCCTGTGCTCTGCAACGGGAGAGGCCACAACAGTGAGAGGCCCACGTACTGCAAAAAACAAACAAACAAAACAAACAAACAAGTATTGTCAGTAGGGCAAAAAATAAATCAATGCATCTACTTAATCAGTAAAATTATTTAGACTCCTGAGAGCCAACAATATCAAAAGTGCTTTGTATATATTTCAGAGGATATACAGGTTTTACAAAGTAAATAATAGAACATTTATTCATTTTTATTTTAATAAAACAAATTAATTTGTATTAGTATTTACTATATGCTTGATATGGTCACTCTGATTCCAGTAGATTGATTACAGTGATAGCCCAACTCTTTTCCCTTCCCTGCATCCACACTTTTGGTACTCTCCCACTCTGACCCAGAGCTCAGCCATATGACTTACTTTGCCCAATGGAATGGGAGCAAACCTGATGCAAACAAAGGCTTGAAAAGTGCTTACGGGATTGGGTTTGCTCATTCTTGCCTTCTATCATTGCCAAGAGAGTATACCTAGGCTTGCCTGCTGGAAGATGAGAGGTAGAAAAGAGCCACGCTGCTCCACTAATCCCAGCAGAGGCCATGCTAAACCAGCTGACAGTCAGCCAACTCTCAGACATGAGAGCAAGCCCAGCCAAGATCAGCAGAGCCTCCTAGCTAAGCTGTAGCTGACCTCAGAACTGTGAGTGAGCTCAGCTACAAATCAGCTGATCCTCGCAGATTTCTGAGTGAAATAGGTGTTTATTGTCATACACCATTAAGGTTTTGTGGCTGTTTATTACGCAGCTTTATTCTGGCCATAGATAACTGATGCCAGAGAGTTACATGCCATGTTTCACATGTAAGTTTTACTAAAAGATTAGTGGACAATTTCCAAACAGGAGGGCTGATAGCATCTCAATCCTGCTTTTGTTAGTCTTTAACATATTGTGATGCATTACAGTTTACCTGTTCCCAGCTTGGTAGATTTAAAGATAATTTTCTAGTTTTAACAAAACTAATTCCTCCTAAATGGAATAGTGGATTATAAAGATTCTTGAAAAATGACCCTAGATAGAAAATGATTCTAATAATGAAAACACAAACAATAGCAAGAACCCCCTGCCACCCCCCCCAACCAAATGGTAGAGCAACACTTCTTTTGCTCCAAGTATAAGCCTTGCTCAGTCATACTAAGAGGTAAAAGCAATGATGGTGTACTCAAGTCTCACCTAAGTGTGCTTAAGTATAGCCCTCAAAATAGCAAGGCATTTGAAACTAAGTGTTGAGAACCTGAAGACAAGTGTCTGCATTTTTTCCAGTCATATTTAAGTCATAAGATATTTCAATCCAAATGTATTAAAAAATATAAAACTTGTTTTGAGATTTCTTTTTGTACAGTAAATGACAAGAAGCCACACATCATAGGAGATGCACTTGTTCTTCCTTTCATGATACAAGTCATGGAAATTATACCCAGAAAACCATATCATGACAATCTAAAAGTATAATCCTTTATTAGCAAAAAGTATTTGAAGATAGGTAAAATTCATTGTTATATATTTGAAAAGACAAGTTTTAGAACAAATTCTTCAATATGGGAGGTTTTCTGTATATAATTGGATAAAAGTACACGTCTCTAAGGTGTTTCAACTTAGAGTGTTTACTAGATGATCTTTCAGTATTAAATGCCCAAAGCACATTGTGTGTGTGTGCGTGAGAGAGTGTGTGTTGAGCCCCTCTAACACATCCTCTAAATGTACTGGAGAAGATAATTTTCCAACAGTACATTACTTCTTTAACAATAATTTTTAAAACCCTGCTGTTTTATGGAGGGAGGTGGAGTGGAAAACTGAATAAGTGTAGTTACAGATGGAGTAGCTGCTTCTGCTGGAATAAAATGGGTCCTAGGGTGAGTTACGGATTGCACCACACATGAAATTTATCCATTACCTCCATCATAGATTAGGAAATGTATCTAGTTGAAGCCAGAAGTATCAGTGACATATTTTTTTAAAAAGAGGGCGAATCTTTGTAACGCACTCAGGAGAGAAGGGCTATGGTAATCGGTGTTACTTGTACCTCACAGAGGAGAGTTGGTTGTCTCATGGCAAAATGTTTCAAAGCCTTGTCAAATTTCAAGATAAAGTGAAACACATTTTTCTCATGCAGAAAGATAAACACCCCAAATTTGATGACTTTTTCCCCTTTGGTGACCAAGTGGACATTTTGAGGAAACAACCCATTTCATGCCTCCCTTCAAGGTAGAGATGATGTTTTAACAAGTGAAAAACTGCTTTTTGACAAAAACTTGTGCTAAGGAAAGAGCATTTTGAAAACACATGTCTGGAATGTTTCACGCTTACATGATTTTGCTGTTGAGAACAATGTGTGTCACTTATAGCTTTCACATATGCACACCCAGAAACCTTGGAATTTAAAAAAAAAGGTAACTTGCTTTAAAAACTGTTCAAAGAATTTTGTTTTTGAGTTAATTTGGTAAAAAAAAAATCAAATTGCTTTCCAATTATTTGGCATGAATAACTGATTGACAGCTGGAATGATGAAAATTTACTAACATAATTTTAGCAAAAAAACCCTTTGCATAGTAGATTGAGAGAGTGCAGCCAATGGTGTGATTCTTTTATATGTTTCCATGGGCTTTTGTAAGTAGCTTTTTGACTACAGCAGCCATTAAAACTAAATATTGACATACACTGAATGTATAACCTAACTTTTGGATAGTTGTCATGGAGATTTTAAAAAACTGTGAAGTGTATTCAACCCTTCTCAAGGCTCTGTTCTGCAAATGCAGCGTCATGTGGAATGCTGATGGATGGTCCAAACTTGCCTTCTCAGTCTGTTTTGTTGCTACTCACCACATATTATATTTAATGCTATGTTATTTGGTATATAAACTTTTTTTTTCTTTTAAAATCAGAATGGCAATGTAGAATTAGATATTTCTTTTAAAAAATTTATTTTATTTTATTTTAATTTTTGGCTGCTTTGGGTCTTTGTTGCTGTGCGTGGGCTTTCTCTAGTTGCGGCGAGCGGGGGCTACTCTTCGTTACGGTGCACGGGCTTCTCATTGAGGTGGCTTCTCTTGTTGTGGAGCACGGGCTCTAGGTGCACGGGCTTCAGTAGTTGTGGCACGTGGGCTCAGTAGTTGTGGCTCCTGGGCTCTAGAGCCCGGGCTCAGTAGTTGTGGCACACGGGATTTATTATTATTATTTTTTCGCTGTACGCAGGCCTGTCACCGTTGTGGCCTATTCCGTTGTGGAGCACAGGCTCCAGACGCGCAGGCTCAGTGGCCATGGCTCACGGGCCCAGCCTCTCTGCGGCATGTGGGAGCCTCCTGGACCGGGGCACGAACCTGCGTCCCCTGCATCAACAGACGGACTCCCAACCACTGTGCCACCAGGGAAGCCTGGCACACGGGATTAATTGTTCCTCGGCATGTGGGATCTTCCCAGGCCAGGGCTCAAACCCATGTCCCCTGCATTGGCAGGCTGATTCTTAACCATTGCGCCACCAGGGATGTCCCAGATATGTCTTCTTTTCATCAACTTTAGCATAGGAAAACACACGTTTACTTTCCCTTAAGTTTCATGTCCTTTAAAAAAATGTTTAAGATAATTATTATTAGTTTTGTTATCTTTTAGATTCTCTTTTTGAATAAAATTTGGCATTTGTTTTATTCTCTTAACCATATTTACAACAAATATTTAGACAGATGTCTACATATGGGATTTCATTGCTCATTACCAATATTTTATATTTTAGTTTCTTTACTTTCTTTTACTTAGTGTGATTTTTATTGAGATTGGCTCCAATACATTTAAAACAATTTTCTGCCAAGGATGTGGGAATCATCTGGAGTGATTGTAAGGAAAAGTCTGAGTCTAGCTTGATATTTTATTCCTTTTTTATGCCATCAGTTTATCCCTGTCTTCATGTTCATAGAATCTTTTATTCTTGTCATCTTTAGGGTTGCTGGGACATATGTATGTGTTGTTCCTTTTTGTTGATTATGTTTGGCTCTTGGAGAAGAACTTTAATCTGAGTTCTCAGAAGGTATTGCTTTTGTTCAGAAAAGTTTTCTTTTATTATATCTCTGATGATTGCTTATTTTCAATGTCTTATGGTCCCTTTCCAGTGTATTGCATATGTCTATGTGGCTCTTCATCTAATAGCATCTGTATTTTTCATCTTTTTATTTCTTTGCTCTTCTTCTCTGCACTACAGGAAAGATTTTGTGACTTTTCTTATCTTTATTGGTTTTCTCTTCTGCAATCTCTAAGGCAATATTAAATTCAAATATGATGGTTTTTTTAAACATCTTTATCGGAGTATGATTGCTTTACAATGGTGTGTTAGTTTCTGCTTTATAACAAAATGAATCAGCTATACATATACATATATCCCCATATCGCCTCCCTCTTGCATCTCCCTCCCACCCTCCCTATCCCACCCCTCTAGGTGGTCACAAAGCAACAAGCTGGTCTCCCTGTGCTATGCGGCTGCTTCTCACTAGCTATCTATTTTACGTTTGGTAGTGTATATATGTCCATGCCACTCTGTCACTTTGTCCAGCTTACCCTTCCCCATCCCCATGTCCTCAAGTCCATTCTCTACATCTGTGTCTTTATTCCTGTCCTGCACCTAGGTTCTTAAGAACCTTTTTTTTTTTTTTTAAGATTCCATATATATGTGTTAGCATACAGTATTTGTTTTTCTCTTTCTGACTTACTTCACTCTGTATGACAGACTCTAGGTCCATCCACCTCACTACAAATATTTCAATTTTGTTTCTTTTTATGGCTGAGTAATATTCCATTGAATATATGTGCCACATCTTCTTTATCCATTCATCTATTGATGGACACTTAGGTTGCTTCCATGTCCTGGCTATTGTAAATAGAGCTGCAATGGACATTGTGGTCCATGACTCTTTTTGAATTATGGCTTTCTTAGGGTATATGCCCAGTAGTGGGATTGCTGAGTCATATGGTAGTTCTATTTGTAGTTTTTTAAGGAACCTGCATACTGTTCTCCATAGTGGCTGTATCAGATTACATTCCCACCAACAGTGCAAGTGGGTTCCCTTTTCTCCACACCCTCTCCAGCATTTATTGTTTGTAGATTTTTTGATGATGGCTATTCTGACTGGTGTGAGGTGATACCTCATTGTAGTTTTGATTTGCATTTCTCTAATGAGTAAAGATGTTGAGCATCCTTTCATGTGTTTGTTGGCAGTCTGTATATCTTCTGTGGAGAAATGTCTCTTTAGGTCTTCTGCCCATTTTTTTATTGGGTTGTTTGTTTTTTTGATATTGAGCTTCATGAGCTGCTTGTAAATTTTGGAGATTAATCCTTTGTCAGTTGCTTCATTTGCAAATAATTTCTCTCATTCTGAGGGTTGTCTTTTCGGCTTGTTTATGGTTTCCTTTGCTGTGCAAAAGCTTTTAATTTTCATTAGGTCCCATTTGTTTATTTTTGTTTTTATTTCCATTTCTCTAGGAGGTGGGTCAAAAAGGATCTTGCTGTGATTTATGTCATAGAGTGTTTGGCCTATGTTTTCCTCTAAGAGTTTTATAGTGTCTGGCCTTACATTTAGGTCTTTAATCCATTTTGAGTTTATTTTTGTGTACGGTGTTAGGGAGTGTTCTAATTTCATTCTTTCACATGTAGCTGTCCAGTTTTCCCAGCACTACTTATTGAAGAGGCTGTGTTTTCTCCACTGTATATTCTTGCATTCTTTATCAAAAATATGGTGACCCTATGAGAGTGGGTAAATCTCTGGACTTTCTATCCTGTTCCATTGATCTATATTTCTGTTTTTGTGCCAGTACCATACTGTCCTGATTACTGTGGCTTTGTAGTATTGTTTGAAGTCAGAGAGCCTGATTTCTCCAGCTCCGTTTTTCTATCTCAAGATGGTTTTGGCTCTTCAGGGTCTTTTGTGTTCGCATACAAATTGTGAAATTTTTTGTTCTATTTCAAGGCATGTGAAAAATGCCATTGTAGTTTGATAGGGATTGCATTGAATCTGAGGATTGTTTTGCGTAGTAGAGTCATTTTCACAATGTTGATTCTTCCAATCCAAGAACATGGTATATCTCTCCATCTATTTTTATCATCTTTAATTTCTTTCATCAGTGTCTTTTAATTTTCTGCATACAGGTCTTTTGTCTTCTTAGGTAGCTTTATTCCTAGGTATTTTATTCTTTTTGTTGCAATGGTAAATGGGAGTGTTTACTTAATTTCTCTTTCAGATTTTTCATCATTAGTGTATAGGAATGCAAGAGATTCTGTGCATTAATTTTGTATCCTGCTACTTTACCGAATTCATTGATTAGCTGTAGTAGTTTTCTGCTAGCATCTTTATGATTCTTTATGTATAGTATCATGTCTTCTGCGAACAGTGACAGCTTTACTTCTTCTTTTCTGATTTGGATTCATTTTATTTCTTTTTCTTCTCTGATTGCTGTGGGTAAAACTTCCAAAACTATGTTGACTAATAGTGGTGAGAGTGGACAACCTTGTCTTTTTCCTGATCTTAGAGGAAATGGCTTCAGTTTTTCACCAGTTAGAATGATATTGGCTGTGGGTTTGTCATATATGGCCTTTTTTATGTTGAGGTAAGTTCCCTCTATGCCCACTTTCTGGAGAGTTTTTATCATAAATGGGTGTTGAATTTTGTCAAAAGCTTTTTCTGCATCTATTGAGATTATCTATGGTTTTTCTCCTTCTATTTGTTAATATGGTGTATCACATTGATTGATTTGCGTATATTGAAGAATCCCTGCATTCCTGGGATAAACCCCACTTTATCATGGTGTATGATCAATTTAATGTGCTGTTGGATTGCTTTGCTAGTATTTTGTTGAGGATTTTTGCATCTATGTTCATCAGTGATATTGGCCTATAGTTTTCTTTCTTTGCAACATCTTTGTCTGATTTTGGCATCAGGATGATGGTGGCCTCGTAGAATGATATTTGGGAGTGTTCCTCCATCTGCTATAATTTGGAAGAGTTTGAGAAAGATAGATGTTAGCTCTTCTCCAAATGTTTGAGAGAATTCGCCTGTGAAGCCATCTGGTCCTGGGCTTTTGTTTGTTGGAAGATTTTTAATCACAGTTTAAATTTCAGTGCTTGTGACTGGTCTGCTTATATTTTCTATTTCTTTCTGGATCAGTTGCAGAAGGTTGTGCTTTTCTAAGAATTTGCCCATTTCTTCCAGGTTGTCCATGTTATTGGCATATAGTTGCTTGTAGTAATCTCTCATGATCCTTTGTATTTCTGCAGTGTCAGTTGTTACTTCTTTTTTATTTCTAATTCTATTGATTTGAGTCTTCTCCCTTTTTTTCTTGATATGTCTAGCTAATGGTTTATCAATTTTGTTTATCTTCTCAAAAACCAGCTTTCAGTTTTATTGATCTTTACTATCATTTCCTTCATTTCTTTTTCATTTATTGCTGATCTGATCTTTGATTTCTTTCCTTCTGCTAACTTTGGGGGTTTTTTGTTCTTCTTTCTCTAATCGCTTTAGGTGTTAGGTTAGGTTGTTCATTTGAGATGTTTCTTGTTTCTTAAGGTAGGATTGTATTGCTATAAACTTCCCTGTTAGAACTGCTTTTGCTGCATCTCCTAGGTTTTGGGTCGTCGTGTATTCATTGTCATTTGTTTCTAGGTATTTTTTTATTTCCTTTTTGATTTCTTCAGTGATCTCTTGGTTATTTAGTAGTGTATTGTTCAGCCTCCATGTGTTCGTATTTTTTACAGATTTTTTCCTGTAATTGATATCTAGTCTCATAGCGTTGTGGTCGGAAAAGATACTTGATACGATTTCAATTTTCTTAAATTTACCAAGGCTTGATTTGTGACACAAGATATGATCTATCCTGAAGAATGTTCCATGAGCCCTTGAGAAGAAAGTGTATTCTGTTGTTTTTGGATGGATTGTCCTATAAATATGAAGTAAGTCCATCTTGTTTAATGTATCATTTAAAGTCTGTGTTTCCTCATTTATTTTCAGTTTGGATGATCTGTCCATTGGTGAAAGTGGGGTGTTAAAGTCCCATACTATGATTGTGTTACTGTCGATTTCCCGTTTTATGGCTGTTAGCATTTGCCTTATGTATTGAGGTGCTCCTATGTTGGGTGCATAAATATTTACAATTGTTATATCTTTCTCTTGAATTGATCCCTTGATCATTATGTAGTGTCCTTCTTTGTCTCTTGTTAATAGTCTTTATTTTAAAGTGTGTTTTGTCTGATACAAGAATTTCTACTCCAGAGTTCTTTTGATTTCATTTGCATGGAGTATCTTTTTCCATCCCCTCACTTTCAGTCTGTATGTGTCCCTAGGTCTGAAGTGGGTCTCTTGTAGACAGCATATATATGGGTCTTGTTTTTGTATCCATTTAGCCTATGTATGTCTTTTGGTGGAGCATTGAATCCATTTACATTCAAGGTCGTTATTGATATGTGTGTTCCTATTACGATTTTCTTAATTGTTTTGGCTGTGTTGTTGCAGGTCTTTTCCTTCTCCTGTGTTTCCTGCCTAGAGAAGTTCCTTTAGCATTTGTTGTAAAGCTGGTTTGGTAGTGCTGAATTCTCTTAGCTTTTCCTTGTCTGTAAAGGTTTTAATTTCTCCATCAAATCTGAATGAGATCCTTGCTGGATAGAGTTATCTTGGTTGCAGGTTTTTCCGTTTCATCACTTTAAATATGTCCTTCTGGGACTTCCCTGGTGGCACAGTGGTTAAGAATCTGCCTGCCAATGCAGGGGACACAGGTTTGAGCCTTGTTCCAGGAAGATCCAGCATGCCACGGAGCAACTAAGCCCATGCGCCACAACTACTGAGCTTGTGCTCTAGAGCCCGCAAGCCACGACTACTGAGCCTGTGTGCCACAACTATGGAAGCCTGTGTGCCTGTAGCCCGTGCTCTGCAAGAAGAGAAGCCACCGCAATGAGAAGCCCACGCACCGCAAAGAAGAGTAGTCACCGCTTGCCACAACTAGAGAAAGCCTGCGCAGAGCAATGAAGACACAACACAGAGAAAAAATAAATAAATAAAAATAAATAAATAAATATATATATATATATATAAGTCGTCCTTGCTTGCAGAGTTTCTGCTGAAAGATCAGTTGTTAACCTTATGGAGATTCCCTTGTATGTTATTTGTTGTTTTTCCCTTGCTGCTTTTAATATTTTCTCTTTGTATTTAATTTTGGATCATTTGATTAATATGTGTCTTGGTATGTTTCTCCTTGGATTTTTCCTGTATTGGACTCTCTGCACTTCCTGGACTTGATTGACTATTTCCTTTCCAATATTACAGAAGTTTTCACCTATCAGCTCTTGAAATATTTTCTCAGTCCCTTTATTTTTCTCTTCTTCTTCTGGGACCCCTGTAATTTGAATGTTGTTGCATTTAATGATGCCCCAGAGGTCTCTGAGACTGTCTTCAATTCTTTTCATTTTTCTTTCTTTATTCTGCTCTGCAGTAGTTATTTCCACTATTTTATCTTCCATGTCACTTATCCATTCTTCTGGCTCAGTTATTCTGCTACTGATTCCTTCTAGAGAATTTTTAAATTCATTTATTTTGTTGTTCATCATTGTTTGTTTTCCCTTTAGTTCTCTAGGTCCTGGTTAAACGTTTCTTGTATTTTATCCATTGTATTTTCAAGATTTTGGATCATCTTTACTATCAGTACTCTGAATTCTTTTTCATGTAGACTGCCTGTTTCCTCTTCATTTGTTTGGTCTGGTGGGTTTTACCTTGCTCCTTCATCTGCTTTGTCTTTCTCTGTCTCTTCTCATTTTGCTTAACTTACTGCGTTTGGGGTCTCCTTTTTGCAGGCTGCAGGTTTGTAGTTCCCATTGTTTTTGGTGTCTGTCCCCAGTGGCTAAGGTTGGTTCAGTGGGTTGTGTAGGCTTTCTGGTGGAGGGGACTGGTGCCTGTGTTATGGTGGATTAGGCTGGATCTTGTCTTTCTGGTGGGCAGGACCGCATCTGGTGGTGTGTTTTGGGGTGTCTGTGACCTTATTATGATTTTAGGCAGCCTCTCTGCTAACGGGTGGCGTTGTGTTCCTGTCTTGCCTGTTGTTTGGCGTAGGGTGTCCAGCACTGTAGCTTGCTGGTCGTTGAGTGGAACTGGGCCTTAGCATTGAGATGGAGATCTCAGGGAGAGCTTTTGCCATTTGATATTACATGGGGCTGGGAAGTCTGTGGTGGACCAGTGTCCTGAACTCGGCTCTCACATCTCAGAGGCACAGGCTTGACACCCGGCCAGAGCACCAAAACCTTATCAGCCACATGGCTTAGAAGAAAAGAGAGAAAAAAAGAAAGAAAGATAGAAAAATAAATAAAATAAAGTTATTAAAATAAAAAATTATTAAATATAAAAAAATTAAAAAGTAATAAAAAAAAGAAAGAGGAGAGCAACCAAACCAAAAAGCAAATCCACCAATGATAATAAGCACTAAAAGCTATACTAAAAAAAAAAAAAAAAAAGAGAGACCTGGGACAAATGGTAAAAGCAAAGCTATTCAGAGAAAATCATACACAGAAGTATACACAATACACATACTCACTCAGAAAAAGAGAAAAAGGAAAAATATATATATTATATATATATCTATATATTTTTAAAAAAGGAAGAGAGCAACCAATCAATAAACAAATCTACCAATGATAATAAACTCTAAATACTAAACTAAGATAAACATAAAACCAGAAAGAAATTAGATGCAGAAAGCAAACCCGAAGTCTACAGTTGCTCCCAAAGTCCACCACCTAAATTTTGGGATGATTCTTTGTCTATTCAGGTATTCCAGAGATGCAGGGTACATCAAGTTGATTGTGGAGATTTAATCCGCTGCGCCTGAGGCTGCTGGGAGAAATTTCCCTTTCTCTTCTTTGTTTGCACAGTTCCTGGGGTTCTGCTTTGGATTCGGCCCCGCCTCTGTGCGTAGGTCACCTGAGGGTGTCTTTTCCCCCCTCAGAGAGGAGGGGTTTAAAGCAGCCGCTGATTCGGGGGGTGTGGCTCACTCAGGCCGGGGGGAAGGAGGGGTACGGAGTGCGGGGTGAGCCTGCAGCGGCAGAGGCCATTGTGACGTTGCACCAGCCTGAGGCGCGCTGTGCGTTCTCCCGGGGAAGTTGTCCCTGGATCACGGGACCCTGGCAGTGGCGGGCTGCACAGTCTCCCGGGAGGGGAGGTGTGGAGAGTGACCTGTGCTTGCACACAGGCTTCGTGGTGGCTGCAGCAGCAGCCTTAGCGTCTCATGCCTGTCTCTGGGGTCCGCGCTGATAGCCGCGGCTCGCTCTTGTCTCTGGAGCTCGTTTAGGCGGTGCTCTGAGTCCCCTCTCCTTGCACACCCTGAAACAGTGGTCTCTTGACTCTTAGGCAGTTGCAGACTTTTTCCCGGACTCCCTCCCGGCTAGCCGTGGCGCACTAGCCCCCTTCAGGCTGTGTTCACGCTGCCAACCCCAGTCCTCTCCCTGGGATCTGACCTCTGCAGCCCGAGCCTCAGCTCCCAGCCCCCGCCCGCCCCGGCAGGTGAGCAGACAAGCCTCTCGGGCTGGTGAGTGCTGGTCGGCACCGGTCCTCTGTGTAGGAATCTCCCTGCTTTGCCCTCCGCACCCCTGTGGCTGTGCTCTCCTCCACGGCTCCGAAGCTTTCCCCCTCGGCCACCCACAGTCTCTGCCCGCGAAGGGGCTTCCTAGTGTGTGGAAACCTTTCCGCCTTCACGGCTCCCTCCCACTGGTGCAGGTCCCGTTCCTATCCTTTTGTCTCTGTTTATTCTTTTTTCTTTTGCCCTACTCAGGTACGTGGGGAGTTTCTTGCCTTTTGGGAGGTCTGAGGTGTTCTGCCAGCGTTCAGTAGGTGTTCTGTAGGAGTTGTTCCACATGTAGATGTATTTCTGATGTATTTGTGGGGAGAAAGGTGATCTCCATGTCTTACTCCTCTGCCATCTTGAAGGTCTCCCCAAATATGATGTATTAATCCTTTTATATTCTTCCCTAAACTAGGTCCCTATTCTCTTTATCTTTTGGTTTACAGACTCCATGCTTACCTTACTTTAAATGAAAAACCAAAGCATGTGGTTTAAAAAAACATTTTTCTAAAACATTAAAAAAAATTTCTTCTTGAACCTTGGTGGCTATGTCCTCTTTTTAGTAAAACATTATTGCTTGCCTTTCTTTTTGGAAGCCTGAGGGTCCAAATACTTCCACCGTCCCTTCCTCTGTCAGCCAGGACTTGGTTCCAGTTCATTTACAGAGGCAGGAGCAAGAGCAGTGGTGTGTAGGAGTGACAGTGTTGGTGTTCAGCAGGCGTGGCAACAGTGTCCCGCCCAGAACATTCATGTTAGGTTGTCCATTTAATAGCCGTTTGTCACTTCCTTTTCTGCCCAGATTATCCTCTTGTTGGGGAGCCCGGAGTCAGTCTACCACAATGGAAGCTAAAAAGCCAGATATGAAGTCCCAGGCCCTGTAACAAGCCAGGAGCTGGGCATGTGACTTGGCTGACGAGATGGACTTACCTGGCATTCTGAAGCTCATGATGCCAAGAAGACCTGGGCCAGTAGAGAATTCACTGGTCTCTGCAGTGGTGACAGCCGTGACCAATTTCCAGGGGCAGAAGTGATGGTGCTGGGGCGTGATCCAGGTCATGGTCACTTGGGACTGGGGCGATGCTCACATGTTACAGTGTTTAGCCTCTGAGGCAGATGTGCCATCACTGTGGGAGGAGTTCATGTGTTTCTGGTGATGCCTCTTCTCCTTAATCCTGATCATTTTCTGAGCCGCATTTTCCAGTCTTTCTGTCAATTCTAGGGCTCCCAAAGATGCTGTCAGTAAATTTATTTTCACTGAAGTCAGCCAGAGGCAGTTTATGTCACATTTAAATAAGAGTCTGACTGATGCATTCCGCTCTGTAGGCCTCTGAATTTGTTGGTTTCTGCATCTTTTCAGCCCTTATCCTGTAGCCATCTTTTATGTCTAAGTTCCCTGTTTAGCTTAAGATAATCACAATTTCTTTCCATTTAATGCAAGGAAAAACCCTGACCAATACCATACATTTTTGCTTAAACTCTGCTGTTTCCCTGGATTACTTGGAAAGTGAAAGGTCTGTTCAGGTTTGGTGTTTCCTCATTAGCTGGTGGATCAATTTGCTTGAACTGTTTCACATGTATTTTGTTGCTGTTAAGAATCTTCATTCCAGATCTTAAGCTATGGGATGGCTGACATACACAGCTCCCAACCACATTTTCTGGGGTTTAGCAGTTAATTATTTAGTGCAAATCTGTTGAGCTAGGAAAGACTCTCTTTGTTCCATTTCTCTGATATTTACTACAAGGAAGGAATTTTATTTCCTGGATAATGTAGCTTTGTGTCTAGAAAACAGGAATGAAGATCTCACACTCACACTTCCCCCAGCTCCCACTCTGTGCCCATCCATGTTCTACCTGCTGGGCTCTTTAAAGCCCAGCTGGTGCCCACTGCTGAGGATTTACTGTGGTAGAGAATTTAACACCAAACCCACTTACACCCCTGCTTTATGTGGCTGGGTGTTGGTGTTGTTGAACTGAGTTGTCTAGAACTCTCTGGGGAGAAAGCTACAGGCAGGAGAGGAATCCTGTTGATTTACCCCTTGTCACCTCAGTTGCTCCTTCCCTTTCTGGTGCCTTCCCAACCGGTCAGCAAAAGCCTGTTCTTTTTGAGGAAGACGTATGCAAGGGGTGGGTGGACACACACTTTTATTTATCTTCTTTTGACTAGTGGACAATCTTTTGAGCATCGGGCAGATGTTTACCTAAATTACAATTTCAATTCCTATTGAAATTTTACAAATATTTTATTATATTGTGTGTTTTAGGAATAGTTAATAAAAAGGTGGAACAGAGCATTAGATGTCTCAGGCGTTCTATTGGCATAATCTGCTTTATATTGCTGAGAGAAATTTTAAGCATTTTGAGAGTCTAATATTGCTAATTCTGAAAAAGAGCTTATAACAGTGCCTTGTAGTGGAGTATGGAAGCTTTTATTTTCAAGGAACTGACTTAGGTAATAATCTGAAAAAAATGGAGTTGCATTTATACCTCACTCTTTAGCTAAAATAAGAATTCCAGGGGCTTCCCTGGTGGCGCAGTGGTTGAGAATCTGCCTGCCAATGCAGGGGACACGGGTTCGAGCCCTGGTCTGGGAGGATCCCACATGCCGTGGATCAACTAGGCCTGTGAGCCACAGCTACTGAGCCTGCGTGTCTGGAGCCTGAGCTCCGTAACGAGAGGCCGCGACAGTGAGAGGCCCACACACTGCCATGAAGAGGGGCCCCCGCTCGCTGCAACTAGAGAAAGCCCTTACACAGAAACGAAGACCCAACACAGCCAAAAATAAATAAATAAATTTATTTTTAAAAAAAGAATTCCAGATATATTGAATACTAAAAAAATGGAAAAACTAAAAGAACTAGAAGGGAGACATGAAAGAAAGCTTTTATAATCTTAAAATAAAAGAGACATTTGGAAGCTCTTTACAAAATCCTGAAGTCTTAAGGGAAAAGATGGATACATATGACTATAAAAGTGAAATGATTCTTCGTGGTAAGAAATACCATAAACATGGTCTGAAGACAAATGAAAAACTGGAAAAAAATATTCTCAACACGTATGACAAAGGACGCATCCTGTAATACATAAAGAGTATTTATAAATCAATAAGAATATAACCATCACCTCCTTAGTGTACAAAGAACATGACAGTTCCTAAAAATGGATCGAACTTATAGGAAAAATGCTCAACTTCATCTATAATAAAATAAATGCAAATTTAAACCAATGAGATGTGCATTTGCACATATTAATGAGTTATAATAGGCTTTAAACTAATACTAAGGTTACCTAGCTTTCTGAAGGGATGCAGGGATGAGTAATACAGTTATACAGTATCTTCATCTCCTTGGAAGACCAAGCAGCTTCCTAAGTGGGCAAGTACCAAGGTGTGTGTGGGCCACCCGACACTCTTTTTTGCCTGTATTCATGGTGGCCTGAGGCCTGCATGCCCATTCACAGTTCCCTTAATCTAAGAACAATCCCACACTGCAGATGAGGCAGACACAACATTTCACATTTACTTTGTACTTTCTGGAGACACAGGACTTTGAGGTCATTGTCTCAGCATTCCTGGATCAGCCCAGATCTGAGGTTAACCCTTACCTCCAAGATTGGCAAAGAGCAAAAGGCATCATAACACACTGTGCTGGGTGAGGGTGGAGTGTAGGTGTCACTCTCTTACATTGTTGGTGGGAACCTGAGAGGGCAGTTTGAGCATACCTATCAAAATTTTAAATGCACATTTCCTTTAACTTAGCAGTTTCAATTGTAGGAATTTGTCCTGCATACATACCCAAAGAAAGAAAATTTACTACAGCCCTGATTATGTTAGGGAAATTGTGGAAACAACCTAAAAGTTCATCCATAGGGGTCTAATGAAATAAAATACGGTAAATCAATCCAAGGACTACCATACGGCCATTTCAAAATGAGAAGCAGAGATGGAACAGTGGAAAAAGCAAGGCATGAAACAGTGTACGCAGATGCTAAAAGGGAAGGCATATATCTATATGGATGTGTATGCATGGACTACCTCTGGATATACTGGCAAGAGATTGGTAACTGGTTTTAATGGGAGAATGGGTGAGAGGAGGGGATGGACTTTTCACTTTATACTTTTCTGTACTCTATGAGTTTTTAAAGAAGTCATATGTATGTATTACCTATTCAAAAATAAAAACATAATAAATATATACATAGAGAAAGGAGTTATTAGCTTAAGTTTCTTGTGGCTAATGAGAAAAAAGTACATTTTTCTTTGAATGAAATAAATTGTGTAACTCACTTTAAAAAATAGAAGTAGGAAACACAAAGCTGTTGTCAAAAAATGGAATAATTTTACCTCCGTCAAGTTGAATTATCCTGACAACATTTTTCTTTTAAATTTATTTATTTATTTATTTATGGCTGCATTGGGTCTTTGTTGCTGCGCACGGGCTTTCTCTAATTGCATTGAGCAGGGGCTACTCTTCACTGCAGTGTGTGGGCTTCTTATTGCGGTGGCTTCTCTTGTTGTGGAGCATGGGCTCTATGCACGCGGGCTTCAGTAGTTGTGGCACGTGAGCTCAGTAGTTGCGGTGCACGGGCTTCAGTAGTTGTGGCTAGTGGGCTCTAGAGCGCAGGCTCAGTAGTTGTGGTGCATGGGCTTAGTTGGTCTGCGGCATGTGGGATCTTCCCGGACCAGGGCTTGAACCCATGTCCCCTGCATTGGCAGGCAGGTTCTTAACCACTGAGCCACCAGAGAAGTCCTATCCTGACAACATTTAATGCTGAGTTATCTGATGGAAATACTCCTGGTTGCTTTTTGGTGGACTTAAAAACTGAGTCAGTAATCATTTTCCCAATTCCTTTCTTCACATTTCCTACGTAATGCATTGTTGTACGGTCATGAGGTTCTGAATTGCCAAACCCAGTCATCACTTTCCGATATTTGCCTTGTTTGATCTCTTGGTCTCTGTTTTGGTGGTGGTGGGGGTATTGTTGAATATCATTTTTTTTTTCCTTAAAATTATCTTATTCCTTGGCTTTCACGATGCCATTTCAGAATCTGCTGCCTCTTCATCCTCTGCCTGATCCTTTGATTTCTGCTGCAGAAACGTCTCTAGAATCTTCCCTCTTCTCTTTATCCCAACACAGTTGATTTAGGGTCTGTCCCAACTGTGCTCCACTGTGTTGTTGAGAACCTCTCATGTGGTCCGCTCTCCTGGTCTCACAATGTTTTAGTCCATGTTCTACAAGGTCACACCTCTCTCGATGTGGCTCAGAAACATGCACTGATTCGTCTTTTGAAGATTAATGTCCACACTTCAAGTCACATTCAGGAGCTTTCACACTCTTGTCCTTAGCTTCATTCCAACCTCCCCCACTCCCACGCATCTTGTTACTCAAGTATTCTTGGTTACAGGTGAAGAAACCAGCTGGAGCTTAGTTTATCAAACAGGGGACGTTTTAGGAAGGATCCTGTGGCATCTCCTGGAATGGCCAAGCCTTGGGGCAGGTCAGGGCTGCAGCTGGCCTCAGGAACCACTGGAGCCAGGACCTGAATGTGGTCAGGCTTCTGCACCTCTTACCACTGCTCTTCTCTGGGAATTGACTCTTTGCTGCCTTTTTTTTTTTTTTTTTTTTGCAAGTAAGCAATGCTTTTATTTTTACTTATTATTTTTGAATTTTCTTTTATTTTTTTATACAGCAGGTTCTTATTAGTAAGAATTTGCTGCTCTTTTTATCTTATAGCTTCAGCCACCAAGGAGGAATGGATTCTACCTATCCCAAGTCCAAATATCCCAGGAAAGTGATTCAGTGGTTCAGTCTGGTCTAGGTGGGAAGAGTCAGGAAAGACCATGGCAGCTTCTCAAAACTGCCTGGATAGAGTTAGGGAGGTACAGTTCCTAGTCTGTGGTTGACTCTTAGCAGTCAACTACCCTAGATGTTCAGACCGCTTGGCATGCACCTCCCAACCTGTGTTTTCAACACATTCCTCCTCCTGCCTGGACTCCCTTCTGCTTCCATGAAGTCTTCTATATAATATTCCTCTCCCCAGGACACACAAATGCACAGATGTTTCCCCTGCAATCTCATAGCTCCTTGTACATATCATTACTAGTACTCACCACACTGTCTTCTAAAGTACTGCTTTACAAGTCTGTCTGAACCAGCAGACCGTGCACCTTTCCTAGTATGTCTCTCCTGTCTGTTGCATTGCTGTCATTTATTAGAGGTCTGTTGAACTAAGCAGGAGGGAGGGGGAAGAGGACCCCTCATCCCTCAGAGCATTATCCTCAGGCTGCTCTCCTTTCTCCCTTCCCCTTGGTCGTCTGGGTGATCTTGCTTGGTGCATTGGGGGCTGAGGGCAGAGTTGAGGACTTGCTGTCCCTCTACAGGGCTGACATGTAAAGGGCTCTTGTCTCTTTTATTCCCTGTGTACTAAGAACAATGTGCCTTCCAGCTAGGGGGGACCTGGACATGGGGCAGGTGGGAGTGAAGACACTGAACAGAAATCCAGTTCTTCCGGGAAGAGCTGAACTCATCTGAAGCTCTCAGAACTTCTCCAGTGTCTCCTCCACTGGGACCTGGTTTCTATCAAAGTCACACCCAGTTCCCAGGAATTAGGCCTTTGAGAGAATTTCCCTCTCATCCTTCACAGGGAAGATGTAATGCTAAAAATGCAGCCAGCTTAGCTTCTGCCTTTGCGAGGCTCTCCTTCAACCATGCTTATCACAGCTAGTCCCGGAGGCAGTGCACCTGCTCTAGAGTGTTCTCTGTTGTTCTGTTGGGGCCATAAGTACTGCCAGGTGGCACTTAGGTACTTACTAAGTCCTTCCTCAGGTGCCCCTTTATTTTTAAAATTACCACGGTTTTAAGGATAGAAAACGTTACGGAAACAGGACCCCATGGCACATGTCAATTTCTTGTCCAAAGCAGAGAACCCTGGGGGAAGAGCTGAGGAAGAGGGTGACCTTCATCTCCAAAAGTGTCTTTGAATCCAGAGAGGGCTGAATCCAAAGGGAAGTTTGGGATCATGCTGTTAGACCATAGTAATTAATGGCAGCCCAAATAATTGGGAGATGGGAGGAAACCGATCAATCAGAAGCATTTCGGGCAGGAAAGCTCTGAGTCACGACCCCATGTGGTTTCCAGGCTCCTCCAGCCTCTGGTTAGGCTCCTTGCTCTCCCTGGGATCTGAACTCTGTGTGCTCATCTTTTTCTGTGAGGCAAAATACCTGGGGTGGGACTCTGAAAGCCCACTGGGGTTCAGGCTGTAGGCTCCCCAAGTCTTGGCCATGCCCTTAAGGATGGGTGCTCAGGATGCTTTCAGTAGATAGTTTATATAACCACACGGGTCAATCTGGCCATCCTCCCAGCTCCTTCCTCAGGATTGCCCATCACAGTGAGTGATACCCTGTTGCCCAAGCCAGAATCCCAAGAGGCATACCCCCTCTTCCACTTTTCTAGGTACATTGGATTAGTCACTAAGTTAATTCAATTTGACCTTAAAAATTTCTCTGAATCCATCCCTTTGCAGCCCCTGTTCATTTCTCACTCCAGCTAGTGTGATAACTGTTCTTACTCCCCAACCTCCAGCACTGTTTTCTCCCATCAACTCACCCTTCTACTGTCCACATTTAACCCCTGAACTACACATCTGGCACGTCACTTCCCTCCTAAACATCCTTTCGCTGCCTCTGCTCCTCTCTGTGTCAGGGGTTGAGGTGGCGATGTATATTTCTACATTTTCTTTTCTTATTCTGCGAATGTCTCTGTATTTCTCTGGGCTCCATATGCCCAAGTGTGATGTGCCCATCAGTGCCCGGGAGCGTGAGTGTGCCTGGGTCTGGAACTGAACATCCATGGGTCTGCGGCTGTGAATGTCCAAGTGGATGAATGCTAGTTTGTTTCTGGGCACATCTAAGCATCTCTGTGAATGGGTGTCTGAGTGTGTGTTCACTGGGCGTTTGTGTGTGAATTTCTGTGTGTGCATCTGTGTGCTTGTGTGTCCCTGTGCAGTCCTGCATATTCTTCTGTCCTTTGTTGTTTGTCTGAGCCTGTCTCTCTGGGAGGGTGAGTGATTGCTGTCGATGGGGAATGTTCCAACAAGGAACAGTGTGAAAGAAATAATCTCACACTCCCCAGAGAGTACACCGTGTGCTCTGTTCTTGGTGAGTGAGTCGTTGCTGAGTTACTAAAAGTCAGTGCCTTTCCTCTCCAGCTAGGAAGCATCCACTTGTTGCTTGGTGTTTTATATACACAAGCTTCCCTTCTTTTCTGCGATCCCTCTGAGGTTGGGAGCACAGAGCTGGGCAGGTTCTTATCTTTCTCTAAGATTCACTGAGTCAGGGAGAGTGCAGGGCAGCCTGTCCAGGGCGAGCTAAATGTGCCAGGCTCCTGAAGGAGAGCCCCGGCGCCGTGCAAGATTTGGGGCCGAGAGCAACTTTTCATTGCTGTGGCTCTTCTGGCTTTAGGGCCATTTGTAACAGAGCAGATGAAAGTGAAAGCTTTATAGGAAAGTGTTTATTTGAAAAGAACTGGCTGAGAGGTAGTGAGGTGTGAACAAGTTCAAGTGAGATAAGTCTGGGCAGCGAGGAATCCAGAAGAGTTAAGAGCGCCAGGGCAAGCAGGTTGAAGCCTGAATCTCAGGCCCATATTTTCCTTCAGGGGCCTCCTTGTCCTGGCTTCATCCTTAGATAAGACAAATACAGCCTGTTCTCTATTCCTCTTCTTGCTCTCCCACCCCAACCCATCATCTTATCAACCTCTGTGCTTCCTTCGAGGCCACTCTGACAACCCAGCATGGCACCATCATGCTTGGAATGATGCCAGGTAAACACGAAACAAAAAACTTCTTTGACACGTAGGACAATACGGCCCTGGTGCCGATCATTGTGTGAATGAGGGGGATGAAGCCCTGGCCAGACAGTGCTTGTTCTCCATTGTGTATCAGCCACAGAGCAGCGACTGTAACTCGAGTGTCCTGACACCCTGTTGGGTGTCCCTTCCATCACACATAAATAGTTTTGGATGACTTTGGGTGTTGGGTGACTTTGATCTAAAACCAGAAAATAACTTCCATTTACGGGACCATACGAGTGAAGTGGCAACTCATGTAACGAGAGTTAGGAAAAGAGTGTGTGACCGTGGAATACAGGACTTTCATCTGGAAGGAATGTTTCCGCCTTTGAAGAGGCAGTTGCAGGAAGGTTTGATGTGGGCAAATATGGAGAGTTCTGAGGATGAGCGGCAGAGCGGCCAACTTAGCTCAGCTCAGCTCAACCACCCTTTACTCAAGACCTAGCATAGGTCAGGGGCTGGGAAGGTGCCAGGCATGCAGAGAAGGCTAAGACTTGGCCCTGCCTTCATGGAGTTCACATGCTGGTGGGGGAGCCAGAAAGTAAAGAATTTCCCCAACTATAATGTGTGGTGAAATCTCACATGTCAGTATGTGAGGGTTGCTAAGGGAACACAGAAAAGGAGATGTACTCCATCTGCTAGGGCTTGGAGGATACCTAGGTGCAAGTGTGACATACAGTGTACGGGGTGCTGTATACCTTGGGTCTAGCTGAAGCTTAGTACGCAAGGCGGGGAGTGGAAGGAGGAAGATGGGAGTTTTCTAAAAACCAGATGACACGGGCTGTTTGAGGCTGTGATAAAATGCTTGAAAATGGGAATCATCGAACAGCTTTAAGCGGGCTGGTGAGTGGATCAGATTTGTGTTTGGTTATCTCCCTCTAAGGCCACGTGCAGGGAGGGTTTAGAACAGCAAGATCAAAGATGGAAAGTCAATGAGAAGAAAATCTTCAGGTAAGAGATGAGAAGAGCTGGGACTAGGGCAGCAGAGAAAGCAAGAAGGAGATAGATTTGGTAAATATTTCAGAGGTAAAGGTTAGAAAAAGTGGTAATAGGTTAGTGTAGGGCTGGAGGAAAAACTTAGTGTTCATGACTCGGGGCAGTGTGGATGGTGATGTCATCGGTTGGGGTAAGGAACATTGAGTTTGAGGTATCAAGGCATGTGGAGAGGGGTGATGAGGTCTGAACATGTGTTTGAGGTCCTTCGGGATGTCCAGATGAAGATTTCAGACAACCAATAAGATCTGAAGTTTAGGACAGGATTAAAAACTGGAGTTAGAGATTTGGAAACATACAGCCACATAGGAGGATATAGTTACCCAGCGAGGGTATACAGAATAAGAAGAGCAGTGGGTCAAAAAGAGAACCCAATAACCTTTAAGAGGCAATTGGAGGAAGAGGGTTCCATAACAAGACAGAGCAGGCAAAGTTGGAGGGAGACCGAGGAAACCTGGAAGGTGCGTTGATGTGGATGTTCAAACAAGGGCGGTGCCGGGGGTGTTGGAATAAAAAGGAAGGGTCACTAGTGCCAGGAGTTTAGGGGAGTTGAAGATAAGATAAGGACTGACATAGATGGAGTGGTGGGAATGGAGGTCTGGTTGGAGGAGGTTGAGGGATGAGTGGGCATTATGTGTGCACAGACTGAGTTAGACTACGCTTGTAAGAAATTCCTGTGAAAAGAAATCTTACTAGAAGGGACACAGAGTTAAAACTGGGGTTTTTCCTTAGGGGTAGGGGAATGACCAGGACACATCTATTTACAGATTGAGTAAAAACACCCAGTAGAGAGGCTGAAGGTATAGGAAGGGGTAATTGATGGATGGAGGTCCTGGAGGACTAGAGGATGGACAGAGAGGACCTTTGGACTTGGACAGGAAGGGGACTGGAGGAGAGGAGGCAGTTCTCTAAGTGACTCTAAGTTAATGTATAGGTTACAGGAACTAGAGGTTGAGGGCAATTGTGCCTGTGGTCTCCATTTTCTTAAAGAAACAGGAGACAGAGTTTTATGCTGGGCATATTCAGGGGTTGTGTAAATGACCTGAGAAAAATTAAGAAGATAAGGATTGGAAATTAGGGGAAATGAATGTGAGGGGTAACCACAGACAAGGCATGGCTGGTGGAGTTGAGAATCCAGTGACAGCACTCATGTTTAATTGGCAGTGATGGAATCTTCTCAGAGTTAGAAGGTTTTCTCTAGCAGCACTCAGTTTCCTAGGTACAGGATTCTAGAAGATGTGTTGAGACACTGAACCAGGATTGGGATTTTGATGGACAAGAGTGGGAGAATGACAGTGATAATAACACCTAAAGTTTACTGAGTGCATGCTGTGCTCCAGACATAATGAGCTACGCTCTTTACATATATTGTTTTGTTTAATTTTCTTAACAACTTTAGGAGGTAAAATTAATTTTAGATCCACTTAACAGCTGAGGAAACTAAGTGTAAATAAAATTAGCCCCAAGTCACCATATGTAGAATGTACTAGAGATAAGATTCAAAATCAGGCAATCCACTAATTCCAGCGGGAGAAAGTGTTTCAGATAGTTAATGATGAGATTAACGGAATTTGGAAGAAAATGAGGCTAAAAACTGGCTGGTAGATTGGAAGAAAATGAAGGGTCTAAAGGACTGAATGTCTTTATGAGTTGAAATACTCCCATGAGTATGGGAGAAAGGGCTGGAAGAAGTGTTGGTTGTGGTGATGGTGTGCATGGTGGGTGTGACTGGGGATGGAGCTCAGATATGGGTTCCCGGGGTTGAGGAGGCCAAGGAACCTAATGCTAGTGTGTTGGATTGGGTGAGGACGTTGAAGCATCTCAAGATGGTGGAGCTGAAGGCAATCAGTTAATAATTGGCTCTACAGTGGATGAGGTTAAATATGCTTGATATTCGAGTCATGGATTGGACTTTGTTTTTTAACCACTGCCACTTTCTCTGCAGTTCCTGGTTCCCAGAAACCACCTATTACTAATGGCACAGTTCTTCCAAAGGTGCCTCTCCCAAGTACACCTTCCTGTTTCCAGGAGGCAGGACTGGAATTACACATGAGGACCCAGGTTACTGTTTCCTTGTAAGGAAGTGATGGTGTTCCAGGGAGGGCCAGGGCCTCATCCCCCAGGTGAGGGGGCTTGGAGAAGCCACAGACCCACCTGAGACAAATAGGTTGCCTGAGCCATCAGTACTTTCCCTTCGCTGTTCTGTGCTGGTTGGCTTGGCAGACTTATCTCCAGGAAAGTGTGTGTGTGATTTGTTGATGACAACTACCCGAAGGAGTGAAAAGGGTGTCCAGGCCTGCAGGGCTCAGGCACAGCAAGAGAGGCCTGGGAAATTGTCTGCCTCCACAGTCAGGCCGGGGAAGGGACTCTGAGGGACAGAGCATGGCTGGCAGCACCGGGAGGAGGGCAAGAGCTGGGTCTGTGAGAGCCACAGTGGGGAGGCCACCCTGCCTGAGCCGGCCTGGCCAAAGAAACGGCCCGGAAATAGAAGTAGAAAAGAATTAGGGGGGTTCTCTGACAGTCCCCGTGTCTGTGAGGGACTTTTTAGATTGTTTTTATGAGTTTTATGGAGCCACCATTCCTATGGTTTATTCCCCAAACGGTGTTGTGGTTCAAAGGACACAGCATATACAGCCCAAAGTAATTTCCAAACAATTTATGTTCTTTTCTTGTACATCTCTAGGCTCATGAAGGGAAAGCATGGTCTCTGGCAACACTTTTTACGTTCTTTTCTACTTCCTCACATTGCTTCCCTCATGGCCACTGTCCCCTAGGACCTGGTCCTCTCATCCCTGGGATCTCATCCTCAGTTTCTGTCTCTTTCCTCTCCACTCTCCAATACAAAAGCCCTGGCAGTGACGCGGCGAGCTTGGGGACCCAGGAGGGTGGGGAGGGGAGAAACTGCATCCGGCCAGGCTAGAACGCTACTCAGCAAGCGTGGGCTGGGGACTGGGGCAAAGCCATATTATATTAATAAAGTTAATATTTTTATTCCATCCCCTTTCACCTAAGCAATATAATGGCCTTCTTAAAGAGATGTCAGTCACCCACTGAGCCCCTTATTGACTCCTTTAGTTCACATTCACATGCCTCTCTTGCCAACTTTGTCTTCTTTTACTCTGAGTGTGTGTTAGCATTTTGGGAGCCTCCAGACGCCTGGCTGAGTTCACTCAGACTCTCCTTACCAACCTCAGGACTGGGGAACAAGCAACCTCATCAACCTGAGATGAGGCATTTAATCCCCTTCCCCTGTAGAACCAATGTCTTTGATGTGAGGAGTTAAAGGGACTTTGAGAACAAGAAACCGTTTGACCCTCTGGTTGTCACAACCAAAGCAAGTGTGAGACTCTCCTCACCTCCAGAATCAATTCACACCTGCTCTGTGACATGCCAAGGGGCGAGCGCCTGATGCCTGTAGGATTTTGCCCGTGGCCTATCTTCGGCCTTGAAAGCACAGTACAAGCCAGGTCTTCAGCCAGCACTGGCTGAGGACCACTTGATCTCCAGCCGCTGGGACTGTGCTCGGCTGAGCTCCGTTTCTGAGGTGTGAAACCCAAGTGATGTCCTTTTTGGCTTCTCCAGCCTCTGGCTGCCTGAGTTGCTATTTCCTGCTGCGGGTCCAATCCGTCCCCTATTTCTTCTGTCCTGATTTGATTTGCCAATAGTGAGAATGGGGTGACTCCTGCGAATCAAATGCTGCTTATTAATTTCTGACCGTTTACAACTCCCTCTCTTCCCCATCCCCTCAGTGTGTTTAGATGCTTCTGAGCCTACAAGACCCATTTTCTGGCCTCTATTGATTAGCATCTTTCAGAATAAGGAAGCAAACAGTGTTCACTGAGAATCTGCTACAGGGATCTTGTGCCAGTTGTTAAATAATTGTCTTTAGCTCCAAGCCCCTCCTCCATCTCTGCTTTATGATGCTCTGCCAGCTGCTTTGTTATTGCTAGGCTTTGCCAGTAGGGGGTGCTGGAAGGGGACTGCAGGGCTGAAAGAGGGAGTGGGGAACTTGGTCCTCACTTCACCACACCTCCCCTGCTCAGCAGTGCTTCTTCATCCTGGCAGAGGCAGTTCCTTTCTGTAGCAGCCTCTGAATCCAGTCTGTAGTTTTCTCAGCTCTCACAAAAGTAGAATGATGGCACCACTCCTCATGGCCACAGAGACCCAGCACTGGCTGGTGCCCCCTATTCCTAAGTTTCAGCTCACAAGGCTCCTACCCTACTTTTCTAAGTTTTAATAATTCCAACCTCCTCCTTTTGTTCCTTTGGCTCTAGCGACGGTAGCTGTTTCCTGCAGTTACTACCTCTATAGTACCTGAGTTCTCTTTTTCCCCTTTCAGTTACCTAGTTAACAACTCTGCACTAAGTTATCTCTGTTCACATAACTGTTGTGGCTGATGAGAAACAGAAACTGATGTGGCTGATGAGCCTCAGGCCCCGTCCACAGAGAAGGTGCTTTATGGCTTTGTGTCCATGAACATCCTTTAGTGCCAGGCCACATCCACGATCCCGTGGGGGTGTCATTGTCACTTCATCCTCACGTTGTCTCTGTGGTGCATCTAAACATGCCTTTAACTCCTTTTCTACAAACCCTGATCTCTTCCCACTGATTTCTTAAACTTCATGCCAGTGTTTCCACAGTAAGTTGTGTGACCCCAGCCGAGTCTCGAGGGAATTCAGACCTGACCAGTATTCTCCGGCCATGGCTTTGAGGGTGGTGGTGGTGTTAGTGGCGGAAGTCAGAGTTCATTTGGATTGACTAATTCCCAGCAGCCCTAAAGAATTCCGAGTTTTGAAGAACCTGGGTGTCTGTGGAACTGGTAATTTAAACAATTAGTGTTTTAACTTCCTCTGCTTAGTGAATCCACATAATAATACGTCTGCTTGGCAGGATGCAAGTATAGGAATCTGAAAAGGAATAGTGTAAAGGGGGGAGGGGGCTCATGGAACCAGACATGTGGGATAGGAGTCTAGGTGTGGGGTGCATGGGGTGCATGGTGGTACCTGTAGCCCGACGACTCCTTTGCTTTCTGTTCTGCTGTTCTCGGTTTACATCCTTTATCCTCGTGGTCACCATTTGGTGGCAGAATAGTGGTTGCTCCCTCTCTGGCCTCCTATTTATGTCTCTGGCAGGAAGCAGAAGGAAGTGACTGTGGAAAAGGGGCAGTGCTATCTATGGACAGTAAGGCTTTCCCAGATATTCCCAGCAGACTGCTTCTCATGTCCCATTGGCACATGGGCACCGGCTCTCAGCTGCAAGGGAGGTTGCAGTGTAATTTTCTAGCTGGTACATTACCACCCTGTGTGATTCTCGGTAAGGGAGAAGGGGAATGGACACTTGGCCCTTGGCAGTGTCTGTCACACATGGGAGTCCAGTGCCATGGGTGGAATGTGTTGATCTGAACATCTCAGTCACCGCCTAGTGCTAATTCCAAGCTCCATGAGGTCTCCATAATGTCCTCGTGGCTCTGGGGGATTTCCAGGAGCCCTGATGCTTGCCTCATGTCTTTACACCTTGAGTGCAGCCTTTGTGCACTCATGCAGGAAACAAACTTTCAGGCCATGCATAGTTAGATATTCTTAATCTGAAATTCAGCTCTGTGCTCCTTCGGTCCAAGTCCCAGCAGGCCCTGCAGTCCTCCCTGTCCCACCAATAGTGAGCCACAATGTACCATAACATGGCACTGAGACCCCAGCTCGGCTTCTCAGCCCGGGCTCCCTCTGCTCTCATTAGTCTTTCGTAGCCTCCTCTAGTGCTCACCCCACATGCCTCCTGTGGACCTCCTCCACTTTCTCTCATTTTCTATCTCAGGAAGCCCAAGGATCAGTGTGGCAGAGCAGGACATTCGTTGGAGGGTAGTGAGGGGGAGATAGAGAGACCGAATCTCTAGCAACCTCAGGGAGGGGCAAAGCCAGACATGCTGACAGGTTAATAGTCACCATCTCATCACTTTCACCTTGGCAAAGAAGCCTCAAAGAAATGGCAAGGAAAGGGACAGAGGCCTGTCAGGGAAGGGCTGGCGGGGCCAGGTTGTCACTGGAGAGGCCAAAGAGGGCTCTTTCATGGTGACGACTACTTGGCAAGGAGGACACAGCATTGGGACACCTTGGGCGCTTCACCAAGACCTCGCCAAACCCATCCGAGCAGGACCCAGGCATCCCAGCTCACCGTGGCTCTGGCCTCTCTCCGTGAAGTCATGGTAGCGGGGCTGAACTGGAACAAGGTTTTCTTGTTTCCAGTCTCACCTGCTCTTTGTTTATTTCTTCCTTTCTTCCTACTTTTCTCGGAAGCTCCTCAGCCTTCAGCCTGCCTTCCCCCTGTAGCTTCCTCCTTCGTGCTCTGGGCGTTTGCCACCCGAGGCCTGGTGACACTTCTAGATGCTTAAAGACCTTAATAAGGTCTGTAAACACACACCTCCAGCAGCATCACTCTTGCCTGCCTCAGAAGCTTCTTGTTTACATGAAATCTAAACAGCTTTTAATTATATATCACCTCTCAAGGACCGTTTAAGAACCAAACCAGTATTTACAAATGGATTTGAAATTTTCTCAGTAAAGGGAATTAATTCTGTCTGTTACCTCTCAGTACTTAGAAGAGCAAACAAAGGAGAAGGAAGGCTTATTATTTGTCCCATGATATGGGCATTGAGGCCTCTGGCCCAAAGCAGCCAGTTGGAAACACAGACTTATAATGTATTTGATCGGAGGGAAGAAGAATTGCTTCAGACAGGTTATTGTTCCTCCTGAGTAGAATTTGCCTGACTCAAAGAAGCAAGGAGGCAGACAGCAGGCATGTCAGTACCCCTCCTCCCCAGCGGGGTGCTGATGGCACCGTGGAGAGCCTCCTCTTGGAAGTCTAGCCAGCGCAGTCCCCGAAACAGAACAGTGTCCAATCCACCTGGAGTGGAGTCTGGTCTTACTTATGTGGTCAAAGCCAAAGATCTGAGGAGTCCTAGGCCCAGGGAACCACAGTGGCCCCTTACCCCAGCAATGAAAGCTCAACCCATGCCTCAGTTTCCCTGTTAATCTAGCCATGCTTTATTAAGACTAAAACTGTACCTTGAATTTTTAACTTTTTTACTTGGACCCCTGATGCTACCCCTAATCCTTGTTAACTAATTTCTACCCAGCCCTCTAGAGCAACACTGGCCAAGAGAATTTGAATGCGAGCCACATATATGATTTGACATTTTCTAGCAGCTACGTTAAAAAAAAAAAAACAGGTAAAATTAGTTTTAACATATATTTTATTTAAACCAATATGTCTGAATATTATCACAATTATCATTCAACATGTAACCAATATAAAATTATTCATAAGTTATTTAGCCGTTTTTGTTTGGTACTAAGTCTTTGAAATCTGGTCTTTTGCTGTTACATTATTTCTTAATTCAGACTAACTGCATTTCAGGCATGTGTCTACCCTGTTGAACAGTACAACTCCAGGGACTGGCATCTATATCCAAGACTTCCAAATCCTGGCTGGGGTCCTTTTAGTTCCTGTGATGGTTAATTTTATGTGTCAATTTGACTGGGCCATGATGGAGTGCACAGATATTTGGTTAACCATTTTTCTGGGTGTGTCTTTTGGGAGTGTTTCTGGATGAGCTTAACATTTGAATGTGGATGGGACTCACCCAATCCATTGAAGGCTTGAACAGACTAAAAGACTGAGTAAGAAAGAATTCTCTCTTCCTCTGTCTTTGAGCTGGGCTATTGGTCTTCTCCTGCCTTTGGATTTAAACTCAGGCTGAAGTTTATACCATCAGCTTCTTGGTTCTTTGGTTCTTCTGGTCTCCAGCTTACTGACTGCAGATTTTAGGAGTTTTAGTAAATTTCTTTGTGTGTATATCCTATTGATTCTGTGTCTCTGGAGAACCCAGACTAATACAGCTCCCCATAGGCTGAGCACATAGAATTGTAATGTTGATGCCCCAACATGCTATGAAGATACCAGTTGGTGGATCCTGTCTCCACATATCAAGATGTAGCAGAAACAGATTTCCGAGCTAATCTGGGTCAGGATCCAGGGAGAAATTAATAGGCAATTATACAGTGTAACAAGATCCAAGTAACAAGATGGCATCAATGAGCCATAGGCAGAAGGTGGAATCAGAGGATGGAAACAGAAGTCCAGAAAACTGGAACTCTGAGCAATTATAATATTTTAGAACAGAACCGTAAAAGCGAGAGAAAGGTATCTGCCTTGTGGAGGTCGAGAAAATTAATTCTTGTGGGTATGGCTGAGCTTTGTAGTTCTGTTGAACCTGGGTGTGCCTTCCCTGAGAAGTGTTAAGAGATCACTACCTTCCATGATGCTCTTGTTACTGAGACCATCCCTCAACACTTAGCTCTGGATTACTCCTGTCTGCCTTCCTGGCTCTAGCCTTTCCTTGCCCTCCAGTGATCTTTGCATGAGGCAAGTATGATTATGACAGGCAACCCCTGGTTTGCAGCCATTTTGCCTGTGGTGTGATGTCTGAACTCCCAGCAGTGTATTCAAGAATCTTCATATCTTATCTTCTGCTTACCTTCTCAGCCATGGTGTCCCCAATCCCTATTCAATACATGATATTTTATGTGCTTTGCCCCATAATGTTTTCTTTTTCACATCTGTGACCTTATGTATGGCTTTCTCCTTGCCTGGAAGTCACTACCCTTCCCATTTCTCAACTGGACACTTCTATATCTCCTGTAAGAAAGAGGATAGACATCACTCCTCCAGGAATCTTCCCTGACATTCTCTCTTCTCTTCATTCCAGGTTAGATTAGATGTTAGTATCTTGTGTTCTCAAAAACACTCTCAGCTCACCCAGGGGTGACATCCAGCCCCCTCAGCCTCATGGGTCACTTCGTGGGAGCCCATATTCTGGTTTTGCCCCATGGGGATCATAGGGGAATCTGTAGGCTCAACCACAGGGAGTCTGATTAAAAGCTAACCTTTAGTCACAAACACAGTAAAATGTTGCTATTCGTGGACACACATAATTCTGGGCTGACAGACTTTCACACTCAGGGGCCTCAGAAATCAAGTTTGATTGCCTGGCTTTCCTCTAGTGGGACACCGAGGAGGACGTTGCCTCTTTCCCGATCTCATGAGGCCTCTGTGTCCTCTGAACAACAATCTCTTGACCCAAACAGAGTGGAATTCTTGTTCCTGCACACCTTTGTTGCTGAGGAAAAATTTACAGTTCATTCCTGACCATTCTGGGTAAATTGGAAAGAACTTGTTAATAAAAATAATTTATTTTTAATTTAATCAATTAATTTATTATTGATAATAATATAAATAATAATTTATATTATATTATAATAATAAATAAACAATAGTTTATTACTAATTTACTAAATCAATTAATTTAATTTTATTAAATTAATAAAAGAATATAATTTTATTAACCTTGTTAATAAAATTTGGTGGGAGGGTGCATAGTTATAAAGCAGAACAATAAGGTTGGTGGGAGCTGCATAATTTTTCTGTTTCTTTCTATTCCCCATGAGGATTTCAGAGAGGATGTAAAGTACTTGCAGAATTATGACTAGAATATTTCCTCAAAAGGGTTGCTTATTCTCATTCTGTCTATTAAAAACATAATGCTTATTGACTTTTTCTATAATTATAGAAGTAATGTATGGCTATTACATAAAATTTGGAAAATACGGAAAAGTATAAAGAGGAAAAGGAAAGGCATCGATAACTGGTCACACAGAAATAACCACCGTCATTATTTTTCAGGAGAGAGAGAAGGCCTAATTTCTATTCTTAAGTTTTTTCTCTTCTCTTTGCTCTCTTATCAAGCCCCTCTCTGGTTCTTTTTTTTTAATTTATTTTTTGACATATAGTTGATTTACAAGTTGTGTTAATTTCTACTGTACAGCAAAGTGACTAAGTTATATGTATATATACATTCTTTTTTTTAAGCATCTTTATTGGAGTATAATTGCTTTACAATGGTGTGTTAGTTTCTGCTTTATTACAAAGTGAATCAGTTATACATATACACATCCTCATATCTCTTCCCTCTTCTGTCTCCCTCCCTCCCACCCTCCCTATCCCACCCCTGTAGGTGGTCACAAAGCACCAAGCTGATCTCCCTGTGCTATGCGGCTGCTTCCCACTAGCTATCTATTTTACGTTTGGTAGTGTATATATGTCCATGACACTCTCTCACTTTGTCCCAGCTTACCCTTTCCCCTCCCTGTATCCTCAAGTCCGTTCTCTACTAGGTCTGCGTATTTATTCCCATGTTCCCCCTAGGTTCTTCTGACCATTTTCTTCTTGTTTTCCCTTAAAAAAATTTTTTTATACAGTCCATATATATGTGTTAGCATATGGTATTTGTTTTTCTCTTTCTGACTTACTTCACTCTGTATAAGTCTCTAGATCCATCCACCTCACTACAAATAACTCAATTTCGTTCCTTTTTATGGCTGAGTAATATTCCATTCTGTATATGTGCCACATCTTCTTTACCCATTCATCTGTTGATGGACACTTAGGTTGCTTCCATGTCCTGGCTATTGTAAATACAGCTGCAATGAACATTTTGGTACGTGACTCTATTTGAATTATGGTTTTCTTAGGGTATATGCCCAGTATTGGGATTGCTGGGTCGTATGGTAGTTCTATTTTTAGTTTTTAAAGGAACCTCCATACTCTTCTCCATAGTGGCTGTACCAATTCACATTCCCACCAGCAGTGCAAGAGGGTTCCCTTTTCTCCACACCCTCTCCAGCATTAATTGTTTGTAGATTTTTTTTTACATCTTTATGGGAGTATAATTGCTTTACAATGGTGTGTTAGTTTCTGCTTTATAACAAAGTGAATCAATTATACATATACATATGTTCCCATATCTCTTCCGTCTTGCGTCTCCCTCCCTCCCACCCTCCCTATCCTATACCTCTAGGTGGTCACAAAGCACCGAGCTGATTTCTCTGTGCTATGTGGCTGCTTCCCACTAGCTATGTATTTTACGTTTGGTAGTGTATATATGTCCATGCCACTCTCTCACTTTGTCACAGCTTACCCTTCCCCCTCCCCATATCCTCAAGTCCATTCTCTAGTAGGTCTGTGTCTTTATTCCCGTTTTACCCCTAGGTTCTTCATGACATTTTTTTTCTTACATTCCATATATATGTGTTAGCATACGGTATTTGTCTTTCTCTTTCTGACTTACTTCACTCTGTATGACAGACTCTAGGTCCATCCACCTCATTACAAATAGCTCAATTTCGTTTCTTTTTATGTCTGAGTAATATTCCATTGTATATATGTGCCACATCTTCTTTATCCATTCATCCGATGATGGACACTTAGGTTGTTTCCATCTCCTGACTATTGTAAATAGAGCTGCAATGAGCATTTTGGTACATGACTCTTTTTTTTTTTCTTTTTGCGGTATGCGGGCCTCTCACTGTTGTGGCCTCTCCCGTTGCGGAGCACAGGCTCCGGATGCGCAGGCCCAGTGGCCATGGCTCACGGGCCCAGCCGCTCCGCGGCATATGGGATCCTCCCAGACCGGGGCACGAACCCGTATCCCCTGCATCGGCAGGTGGACTCTTAACCACTGCGCCACCAGGGAGGCCCCATGACTCTTTTTGAATTATGGTTTTCTCAGGGTATATGCCCAGTAGTGGGATTGCTGGGTCATATGGTAGTTCTATTTGTAGTTTTTTAAGGAACCTCCATACTGTTCTCCATAGTGGCTGTACCAATTCACATTCCCACCAGCAGTGCAAGAGTGTTCCTTTTTTCCACACCCTCTCCAGCATTTATTGTTTCTAGATTTTTTGTTGATGGCCATTCTGGCGGGTGTGAGATGATATCTCATTTTGATTTGCATTTCTCTAATGATTAATGATGTTAAGCATTCTTTCATGTATTTGTTGGCAATCTGTATATCTTCTTTGGAGAAATGTCTATTTAGGCCTTCTGCCCATTTTTGGATTGGGTTGTGTGTTTTTTTGATATTGAGCTACATGAGCTGCTTGTATATTTTGGAGATTAATCCTTTGTCAGTTGCTTCATTTGCATATATTTTCTCCCATTCTGAGGGATGTGTTTTGGTCTTGTTTATGGCTTCCTTTGCTGTGCAAAAGCTTTGAAGTTTCATTAGGTCCCATTTGTTTATTTTTATTTCTATTTCTCTAGGAGGTGGGTCAAAAAGGATCTTCTTGTGATTTATGTCATAGAGTGTTCTGCCAATGTTTTCCTCTAAGAGTTTTATGTGTTTGGCCTTACATTTAGGTCTCTAATCCATTTTGAGTTTATTTTGAGTATGGTGTTAGGGAGTGTTCTCATTTAATTCTTCTACATGTAGCTGTCCAGTTTTCCCAGCACCACTTATTGAAGAGGCTGTCTTTTCTCCACTGTATATTCTTGCCTCCTTTATCAAAGATAAGGTGACCATATGTGCATGGGTTTATCTCTGGGCTTTCTATCCTGTTCCATTGATCTATATTTCTGTTTTTGTGCTAGTACGATACTGTCTTGATTACTGTAGCTTGTAGTATAGTCTGAAGTCAGGGAGCCTGATTCCTCCAGCTCTGTTTTTCTTTCTCAAGATTGCTTTGGCTATTCGGGGTCTTTGGTGTTCCCATATAAATTGTGAAATTTTTTGTTCTAGTTCTGTGAAAAATGCCAGTGGTAGTTTGATAGGGATTGCATTGAATCTGTAGATTGTTTTGGGTAGTAGAGTCATTATCACAATGTTGATACTTCCAATCCAAGAACATGGTATATCTCTCCATCTATTTGTATCACCTTTAATTGCTTTCATCAGTGTCTTTTAATTTGCTGCATACAGGTCTTTTGTCTCCTTAGGTAGGTTTATTCCTAGATATTTTATTCTTTTTGTTGCAATGGTAAATGGGAGTGTTTTCTTAATTTCACTTTCAGATTTTTCATCATTAGTGTATAGGAATGCCAGAGATTTCTGTGCATTAATTTTGTATCCTGCTACTTTACCAAATTCATTGATCAGCTGTAGTAGTTTTCTGGTAGTATCTTGAGTATTCTCTATGTATAGTATCATGTCATCTGCAAACAGTGACAGCTTTACTTCTTCTTTTCCGATTTGGATTCCTTTTATTTCCTTTTCTTCTCTGATTGCCGTGACTATGACTGCCAAAACTATGTTGAATAATAGTGGTAAGAGTGGACATCCTTGTCTTGTTCCTGATCTTAGAGGAAATTGTTTCAGTTTTTCACCATTGAGGACGATGTTGGCTGTGGGTTTGTCGTATATGGCCTTTATTATGTTGAGAAAAGTTCCCTCTATGCCTCCATTCTGGAGGGTTTTTATCATAAATGGGTGTTGAATTTTGTCGAAAGCTTTCTCTGCATCTATTGAGAAGATCATATGGTTTTTCTCCTTCAACTTAATATGGTGTGTCACGTTGATTGATTTGCGTATATTGAAGAATCCTTGTATTCCTGGAATAAACCCCACTTGATCATGGTGTATGATCCTTTTAATGTGCTGTTGGATTCTGTTTGCTAGTATTTTGTTGAGGATTTTTACATCTATGTTCATCAGTGATATTGGCCTGTAGTTTTCTTTATTTGTGACGTCTTTGTCTGGTTTCTTATCAGGGTGATGGTGGCCTCATAGAATGAGTTTGGGAGTGTTCCTCCCTCTGCTGTATTTTTGAAGAGTTTGAGAAGGATAGGTGGTAGCTCTTCTCTAAATTATTATTATTTTTTTTTCTTTTTGCGGTATGCGGGCCTCTCACTGTTGTGGCCTCTCCCGTTGCGGAGCACAGGCTCCGGATGCGCAGGCCCAGCGGCCATGGCTCACGGGCCCAGCCGCTCCGCGGCATATGGGATCCTCCCAGACCGGGGCACGAACCCGTATCCCCTGCATCGGCAGGCGGACTCTTAACCACTGCGCCACCAGGGAGGCCCTCTTCTCTAAATTATTGATAGAATTCTCCTGTGAAGCCATCTGGTCCTGGGCTTTTGTTTGTTTGAAGATGTTTTAATCACAGTTTCAATTTCAGTGCTTGTGATTGGTCTGTTAATATTTTCTATTTCTTCCTGGTTCAGTCTCAGAAGGTTGTGCATTTGTAAGAATTTGTCCATTTCTTCCAGGTTGTATATTTTATTGGCATATAGTTGCTTGTAGTAATGTCTTATGATCCTTTGTATTTCTGCAGTGTCAGTTGTTACGTCTCCTTTTTAATTTCTAATTCTGTTGATTTGAGTCTTCTCCCCTTTTTTCTTGTTGAGTCTGTCTAATGGTTTATCAATTTTGTTTATCTTCTCAAAGAACCAGCTTTTAGTTTTATTGATCTTTGCTATTTTTTTCTTCAATTCTTTTTCATTTATTTCTCATCTGATCTTTATTATTTCTTTCCTTCTGCTAACCTTGGGTTTTTTTTATTCTTCTTTCTCTAATTGCTTTAGGTGTAAGGTTAGGTTGTTTATTTGAGATGTTTCCTGTTTCTTAAGGTAGGATCGTATTGCTATAAACTTCCCTCTTAGATCTGCTTTTGCTATATCCCATAGGTTTTGGGTCATCGTGTTTTCATTGTCATTTGTCTCTAGGTATTTTTTGATTTCCTCTTTGATTTCTTCAGTGATCTTTTGGTTATTAAGTAGTGTATTGTTTAGCCTCCATGTGTTTGTATTTTTTACAGATTTTTTCCTGTAATTGATTTCTAGTCTCATAGTGTTGTGGTCAGAAGAGACTTGATACAATTTCAATTTTCTTAAATTTACCAAGGCTCGATTTGTGACCCAAGATATGATCTATCCTGGAGCATGTTCCATGAGCACTTGAGAAAAATGTGTATTCTGTTATTTTTGGATGGAATGTCCTATAAATATCAGTTAAGTCCATCTTGTTTAATGTATCATTTAAAGCTTGTGTTTCCTTTCTTATTTTCATTTTGGATGATCTGTCCATTGGTGAAAGTGGGGTGTTAAAGTCCCCTACTATGATTGTGTTACTGTCGATTTCCCCTTTTATGGCTGTTAGCATTTGCCTTACGTATTGAGGTGCTCCTATGTTGGGTGCCTAAATATTTACAATTGTTATATCTTCTACTGGGATTGATCCCTTGATCATTATGTAGTGTCCTTGTTTGTCTCTTGTAATAGTCTCTATTTTAAAGTCTATTTTGTCTGATATGAGAATTGCTACTCCAGCTTTCTGTGGATTTCAATTTTCATGGAATATCTTTTTCCATCCCCTCACTTTCAGTGTATGTGTCCCTCAGTCTGAAGTGAGTCTCTTGTAGACAGTGTATATACGAGTCTTGTTTTTGTATCCATTCAGCCAGTCTATGTCTTTTGGTTGGAGCATTTAATCCATTTACATTTAAGGTAATTATCAATATGTATGTTTCTATTACCATTTTCTTAACTGTTTTGGGTTTGTTATTGTAGGTCTTTTCCTTCTCTTGTGTTTTCTGCCTAGAGAAGTTCCTTTAGCATTTGTTGTAAAGCTGGTTTGGTGGTGCTGAATTCTCTTAGCTTTTGCTTGCCTGTAAAGGTTTTAATTTCTCCATCAAAACTGAATGAGATCCTTGCTGGGTAGAGTAATCTTGGTTGTAGGTTTTTCTCCTTCATCACTTTGAATATGTCCTGCCACTCCCTTCTGGTTTGCAGAGTTTCTGCTGAAAGGTCAGTTGTTAACCTTATGGGGATTCCCTTGTGTGTTATTTGTTGTTTTTCCCTTGCTGCTTTTAATATTTTTTCTTTGTAATTGATTTTTGATAGTTTGATTGTAATATGTGTCTTGGCATGTTTCTCCTTGGATTAATCCTGTATGGGACTCTCTGTGCTTCCTGGACTTTGTTAACTATTTCCTTTCCCATATTAGGGAAGTTTTCAACTATAATCTCTTCAAATATTTTCCTAGTCCCTTTCATTTTTCTGTTCTTCTTCTGAGACCCCTATAATTCGAATGTTGGTGCGTTTAATGTTGTCCCGGTTGTCTCTGAGACTGTCCACAATTCTTTTCATTCTTCTTTCTTTATTCTGTTCTGCAGTAGTTATTTCCACTGTTTTATTTTCCAGGTCACTTATCCATTCTTCTGCCTTAGACATTCTGATAGTGATTCCTTCTAGAGAGTTTTAAATTTCATTTATTGTGTTGTTCATCACTGTTTGTTTACTCTTTAGTTCTTCTTGGTCCTTGTTAAATGCTTCTTGTGTTTTCTCAATTCTATTTAGAAGATTTTGGATCACCTTTACTATCATTATTCTGAATTCGTTTTCAGGTAGACTGCCTATTTCCTCTTTATTTGTTAGGTCTGGTGGGTTTTTGCCTTGCTCCTTTATCTGCTGTGTGTTTCTCTGTCTTCTTATTTTGCTTAACTTACTGTGTTTGGGGTCTCCTTTTCAAAGGCTGTAGGTTCGTAGTTCCCGTTGTTTTTGGTGTCTCTTCCTAGTGGCTAAGGTTGGTTCAGTGGGTTTTGTATGCTTCCTGGTGGAGGGGACTAGTGCCTGTGTTCTGGTGGATGAGGCTGGATCTTGTCTTTCTGGTGGGCAGGTCCACGTCTGGTGGTGTGTTTTGGGGTGTCTGTGGCCTTATTATGATTTTAGGCAGCCTCTCTGCTAATGGATGGGGTTGTGTTCCTGTCTTGCTAGTTGTTTGGCATAGGGTGTCCAGCACTGTAGCTTGCTAGTCGTTGAATGGAGCTGGGTCTTGGCGTTGAGATGGAGATCTCTGGGAGATTTTTGCCGTTTGATATTACGTGGAGCTGGTAGGTCTCTTTTGGACCAGTGTCCTGGACTTGGCTCTCCCACCTCAGAGGCACAGCCCTGACGCCTGGCTGGAGCTCCAAGAGCCTGTCATCCACATGGCTCAGAGTAAAAGGGAGAAAAAAAAGAAAGAAAGAAAAGATAAAATAAAATAAAGTAAAATAAAATAAAGTTATTAAAACAAAAAATAAAAATAATTATTAAGAAAAAATTTTTATGAAGTAAGTAAAAAAACAAAAACAAAAAAAAGGGACAGACAGAACCCTAGGACAAATGGTAAAAGCAAAGCTATACAGACAAAATCACACAGAGAAGCATACACTCTCAAAAAGAGAAAAAGGGGGAAAAATATATATCATTGCTCCCAAAGTCCACCTCCTCAATTTGGGATGATTTGTTGTCTATTCAGGTATTCCACAGATGCAGGGTACATCAAGGTGATTGTGGAGATTTAATCTGCTGCTTCTGAGGCTGCTGGGAGAGATTTCCCTTTCTCTTCTTTGTTCGCACAGCTCCTGGGGTTCAGGTTTGGATTTGGCCCCGCCTCTGCGTGTAGGTCGCCGGAGGGCGTCTGTTCTTCGCTCAGACAGGACGGGGTTAAAGGAGCCGGTGAATCGGGGGCTGTGGCTCACTCAGGCAGGGGGAGGGAGGGGCACGGAGGGCGGGGCGAGCGTGCGGCGGCAGAGGCCGGCGTGACGTTGCACCAGCCTGAGGCGCGCCGTGCGTACTCCCGGGGGAGTTGTCCGTGGATCACGGGACCCTGGTAGTGGCAGGCTGCACAGTCTCCCGGGAGGGGAGGTGTGGATAGTGACCTGTGCTCGCACACAGGCCTCTTGGTGGCGGCAGCAGCAGCCTTAGCGTCTCATGCCCGTCTCGGGTCCACGCTGATAGCCGCGGCTCGCGCCTGTCTCTGGAGCTCCTTTTGGCGGCGCTCTTAATCCCCTCTACTCGCGCACCAGGAAACAAAGAGGGAAGAAAAAGTCTCTTGCCTCTTCAGCAGCTCCAGACTTTGTCCCGGACTCCCTCCCGGCTAGCCGTGGTGTACTAACCCCTTCAGGCTGTGTTCACGCCGCCAGTCCTCTACCTGCGCTTCGACCGAAGCCCGAGCCTCAGCTCCCAGCCCCCGCCTGCCCCGGCGGGTGAGCAGAGAAGCCTCTCAGGCCGGTGAGTTCCGGTCGGCCCCGTCCTGTGTGCGGGAATCTCTCTGCTTTGCCCTCCACACCCCTGTTGCTACGCTTTCCTCCGCGGCTCTGAAGCTTCCCCGCTCCGCCACCTGCAGTCTGCGCCCGCGAAGGGGCTTCCTAGTGTGTGGAGACCTTTCTTCCTTCACAGCTCCCTCCCACTGGTGCAGGTCCCGTCCCTCTTCTTCTGTCTCTGTTTTTTCTTTTTTCTTTTGCCCTACCCAGGTACGTGGGGAGTTTCTTGCCTTTTGGGAGGTCTGGGGTGTTCTGCCAGTGTTCAGTAGGTGTTCTGTAGGAGTTGTTTCACGTGTAGTTGTATTTCTGATGTATTTGTGGGGAGGAACGTGATATCTGCGTCTTACGTTTCCGCCATGTTGAAGCTCCTTGTCCGTATATATATGTTCTTTTCATATTCTTTTCCATTATGGTTTATCACAGGATATTGAATATAGTTCCCTGTGCTATATACAGTAGGACCTTGTTTATCCATTCTGTATGTAATAGTTTTCATCTGCTTATCCCAAACTCCCAATCTCCTCTTCCTCCACACCCCCTCACCCTTGGCAACCACAAGTCTGTTCTCTATGTCTGTGAGTCTGTTTCTGTTTCGTGGATAAGTTCATTTGTGTCATATTTTAGATTCCACATGTAAGTGATATCATATGGTATTTGTCTTTCTCTTTCTGACTTAATGTTTTGTTTGTTATGTGGGTAAAAGCAGTTTTGAAGGAGGGTATCCTCTTCCTCAATTTGTATTCCCCCTCGTCTATGTCACAGGTTCAGATGATAGCCAGCGTTTGGAATTAATTATAAAGGTTTCTGTTCCCTTATCATATAGAAGATAAAATTTATGTAACTTGAGCTTTTTATGTAATGATCCTGGAAAACTGGTGAAAAAGATTTAAGGCAACGTCTCTCATCGTTGGCACCCGGGACATTTCAGGTCGAATGATTCTTTGTTGTGTGGGTCTTCCTTGGGCATTGTAGGATGTTTAGTAGCATCTCTGGCATTTTCCCGCCAGATGCCAGTAGCATAACTCCCTCCTCCCAGTTGGGACAACCAAAAATTCCTACAACACTGCCAAATGTCCCAGAGTGGGAGGGGCAGAATCACCCCTGGGCAAGAACCACTATTTTAACATGTCCTCGTGAACACCTAGAAGTTGGCACCACCAGAGTTTCTGTACTCTTAACTGGTTATATTTTAGATCATGAAATATCAAGAAGATAAACATGTTAATGGAATTTCTGAAAACCCGAATATCAACATCTGTGTTTCTATTTTTCTTTCTAGCCAGTGCCTTTTGTGGTGGGATGTGGATTTTTATGGAGATATGAGAGGTTAGAATTTGGAAGTCCTATCAGTCTGGAGTTGGTCAGGGTCACAGCAACCACCCTAGGTATTTTAATCAGAAAGGGAGTTAATATAGGGATCTAGGAGCTTACATAACCCTTAGAAGAACTGGGCAGGACAGTGAGGATTGTGGAGGGTATTGCTGGCTTTCAGGAAATTCGGAAAGCAGGAGTCAAAGAGAAGTTTTTTTGGAGGTCAGATGGCTGCTGAAATCCCAGAGGATTTGCTACTGATGATCTCAGTGGCATGTAGCAGCAATGTAAGCCATTTTTAGGAAGAAAACTGGAAGCTTCTGTTGCATCCACATATCTGCCATCTACTGATGCCCATAATCTTGTCTGAAGTTGCTGTGGGACAAAATAATGGCTCTTCCTTCTCTTCTGCCTCCCAGATCTCATGTGAATGCCTCTCAGTAGCCAATCTAACAAAGGAAAAGAGTCTTGGAAATTTAGTTTCATGACTTTCAGTCCTGTAGTACTGGGAAGGTGCTGAGAAGGACAGGAATTCAGCTGAGACAGTTGAGAGGATATTGTGTTGTGTAATGTGGCAGAGGGTCCTTAATAAAAAGTGTCCCTTTTTTAGCATCAGATTTAGCCTACTTCAGTGATGCTATACCGATAAAATAACTATAAGATTCTTTGCTGTAAATTGTTTGCCATGTCTTGCCCATTGTTATTGGGGTGTGAGGAAGGGATGAAGTTTCCTGGTGCCAATAAGACAAACATGCACTTGCATAAAATATATATGAAAAAGTAGAATGATACTGCATATATGGTTTCATTATGCTATTATTTATTTAATAATATCTCATGAGGTTACCCATTAATATCCATTATTTCAAATGTTCAAGTACTACTTTTATCATAAAAAATAAGTTTAAATAACTCGAAAAAACATTATGCCATTAATAACCCCCCACCCCCAAAGCATGATACCTGTTTTGTTATACATATTTCAAAACCATTATTTCAGGGCTTCCCTGGTGGCGCAGTGGTTGGGAGTCCGCCTGCCGATGCAGGGGACACGGGTTCGTGCCCCGGTCCGGGAGGATCCCACATGCCGCGGAGCGGCTGGGCTCGTGAGCCGTGGCCGCTGGGCCTGCGCGTCCGGAGCCTGTGCTCCTCAACGGGAGAGGCCACAGCAGTGAGAGGCCGCGTACCACACACACACACAAAAAAACCATTATTTCAAACATTATTTTGAAACATTTATTTAGTCATGTCGATTTACATTTGTAATAAATCTTTGTTTCCAACTTTGATTAACTCCTTAAGCATAGGTTTCTAGAAGTGGATTTCTCATCTGAAACTGTGAATTAATTGCTTTACCAAATGTTTGTAGTGATTACCACCAACGGTTTATGAGATTTCTCATTTTCTGGCATTTTTCTTTTGTTTACCTTAAAGCAAATCAAAAAGAATTTGCCGCTTCTATAGGCAAATACTGTTCCATTGTTGTATAATTTTACGTTTCTTTGGTTTTACGAATGGGGTTGAACTATATAATTTTCTTTATTTTGGTCCTGCACATGCCTTTAAAAATATTTATTATAGTATAATGTAAGCTCAAGGTACAAAATTCAAAACAAGCAAAAAGACATACGGTGAAAAATAAGACTCTTTTCCACACTTCTGCTCTAGCCAGTCAACTTACCTCCCAGGAGACAACCATTTGCCTATTTTTAGGGTATACTCCAGAGAAATTGTACATAGATATAAGCTGAAATATATATTCACATATATGTGAATATGTACAATTGTATATGTGTATATGCATACATATATGTTAATTATAATATATGAGTTATGTGTAAATTATACATATTATAATTCACATATATACACATATATGTTTGCAACTTTTACCAAAGGGTAGACTACTATTCATGCCTTTCTGAAACTTAATCAAATGTAAATAGATAGCTAGTGGGAAGCAGCCACATAGCACAGGGAGATCAGCTTGGTGCTTTGTGACCACCTAGAGGGGTGGGATAGTGACGGTGGCAGGGAGACGCCAGAGGGAGGAGATATGGGGATATATGTATATGTGTAGCTGAATCACTTTGTTATAAAGCAGAAACTAACACACCATTGAAAAGCAATTATACTCCAATAAAAATGTTAAAAACAAAACAAAACAAAAATCAAATGTAAATTAGGGTTCTTTCCATATACTAGCACATGAAGCTATTTCTTATTCTTTTTAATGGCTGTAACATATACTATTTTATGCATGTGCTATGATATATTTAACCAGCCCCCTATTGATGGACATTTTAAGTTTTTTTGATATTCCAAGCAATGCTTTAATGAATAACTTTGTATCTACAAATTTTGCAAACATACCTACAGCATCTCTAGGATAAATTCCTAAAATGAGAGGCATAGGTTATATGTGTTTTAAATTTTAATGGATATATGCACAGCTATTTCTAGATTCATTGTAAAATCACTAGTGTTTGTTATTGGAAGAAAACAACTACCTACTTCTCTGAGTCAGATGGAGACCCTGCCTAAGAATTTATTCTAATAATAATGGCAAAAGCTTACTGACTACTAGTCACTGTTCTGAATACAGATAGAAAATAATTTAATTGTTATCACAACCATATGTATCAGGTCCCATTACTAATGTCTCCATTTTACTGTTGAGAAAACTGAGGCATAAGAGTTTAAGGAATGTGCCTAAGGCCATTAGGAGCAGTGACTGGAAGCACTAGGATCTGAACCCAGGCAGTTTAGCTCCAGAGCCTAAGCAGTTAAACACTTTGCTACCCACACAATCAGCCTGAGCTTTTTCTTTCTTCTTTTTTTTTCTTCTAATTTTCCTCTGATTTCTAGGGAGTGCAGATGCTGGTAAATTTAGGGATCTTTATTTGTTGGGTTCTTCCATCCCCTGGGCTATTTCTTATAAGCAGTAATTTCAAATCTTTGTGTAGTTCGTTTGGTGTTTAAGGTGATAGTCCTTAGATGGGTGTGACACAGTGATAGATCACTTGCTAATTTTTGACAGGCCCAAAGGCACATGGGTTTTGATAATTGTGACTTTGGTCCTTTTTCATAATATTTTAATTTCCTTCAGTTTTTGAGGTAGACAACCAGATCAACTGTGAATGTTGTTAATTTGATCTCCTTGATGATATTATACCTGTTATTCATTTTTCCTTTATTAGTGTATGGGCTTGAACATCCAGAACACTGTCTTATAATTCTGATGCTCTTTATCTTGCCTCAGATTTTAATGGGAATGAATGCCTACAGTGTTTCATAATGTGCAAGGTGTTGGTTCATATTCTGGACAGATTTTGTGATCATGTTCAAGGACTCTCTTTCTTTTGATCATTTACTAAGAGTTCTTAATAAGGAATGGATGTTAAATTTTATCGAATGCCTTTGTGGGGGTCACATATGAATATTATCATATATTATTATCTCAATCAGTTGATGATTAGATATGTTCTAGTTGTCTGTTGCTCTGGAACAAACTGCCCAAAGCAGTGGCTTAAAGCAGTAACCACCATTTATTTTGCTTATGAATCTGTGAGTTGACCAGGCAGTTCTGGCTTGGGATAGCTCATGTGTTTGCAGGCAGACAGACAGTGGCTGGGCTGGGGTCATCTTGAAGGTTTCCTCACTCACATGCCTGGTCCTGGGCTGAGAAGACTCAGACTGCTACTGCTGGGGCTGGAGCAGCTGGGGCTCTGTGGGCATTTCCCACTTTCTATGTGGTCTCTCCACATGGGGGCCCAGGGTAAACAGAGTTCCCCTGGAGGCTCCTAGAGTGAGTGTCCCCAGAGAAACCAGCAGAATATGCATGACTTTGACAAACAGCTCAAGAAGTCACAGAGCGTAATTCTGCCACATTCTATTGGTTGAGGCTGTCACAAAGGCCCACCTGCCCAGGTTCAAAGGAAGGGGACACAGACCCCACCACTTAATAGGAGGAGGGTCAAGGAATTTGTAAACATGTTTTAAAACCATTCCACTTTATGTATCAAATCTTAACACGTAGCAAATTCTACTTGTTTGTGTCATCATTTTCTTTGAATGTACAGCTGGACTCGATTTGCTAGTCCTTAATATTGAATTTTAATATGACCACATATTCTATGATTTCTTTTTTGCAAATTATGTTTATTTGGTTTTGGTATCAGAGTTGTGCTTGCTTTCTAATATTTCTAATTATAGGATATATTTAATAACAGGAATTAATTTAAATTCAGAAAAATATTTTAAAAATCTGACTTTAAAGTCTATATAGGACTCATTCTTTATTCAGTTTCTTTCACAGTTATTGATCCATTCAGGATATTTACTTTTTCTTGAATTATTGTGGTAATTCATGTAGTTCCTGGGAACTCATGGAATATTGATATTTTTCAAATTTTCAAGAACAGACTTAAATATTTTTATATAATTTGTAGGTATTCTTTTTATGTTATTGTATCTTATTTCTCATTTATGATTTTGGTTGCTTATATACATTTTGATTTGATTTGATTATCGTGAAATGTATCTAGTTTAATACTTTTTCCAAATAGAAACTCCTGGCTTTGTTTATGTTTTTTCCTCCCCCCAAATGGTACTTTTTTTCTCTTTTTTTGGATTTATTTATTTTTCTTGATTTCTTAAAAAATCTCTTTAAGTTAATTAATTAATTTAGTTATATTCTTCATTTTCAATAGCAGACACATTTACATTTAAAATATTTGCCACTAAATTTTGCTTTGGCCTTTTCCCCAGCATTTTGACCTGAAGATGGAACTGACTCAGGAAACAGAAGGAGTGCCAGGAAGAACTGAGGACCCCCTGGAGGCCGTGCCCACGGGTGTGTGGTTCATCAGCTCTGTGTGCCTGTGGAGTCCCTTTAGCAGCACTCAAGCCCTGGTGGGCTGGATCCTGGGCTGGGCTCTTGCCAGGAAGCTGCGATGCAGGTAAGAGATGGAGGCTATTAGTAAGGACGTGGTTGAAATGGCTACCATGGAAGCTGCCTTTGGCTGGCTCTGTGAAGGCTTCATTCAAGACTTTACTCGTGGGCCTCCCTGGTGGCGCAAGTGGTTGAGAGTCCGCCTGCCGATGCAGGGGATACGGGTTCGTGCCCCGGTCTGGGAGGATCCCATATGCCGCGGAGCGGCTGGGCCCGTGAGCCATGGCCGCTGAGCCTGCGCGTCCGGAGCCTGCGCGCTCCGCAACGGGGGAGGCCACAACAGTGAGAGGCCCGCATACCGCAAAAAAAAAAAAAAAAAAAAAAAAAAAAAAGACTTTACTCGTCCTTTACTATGGAGATATATATATATATATATATATATATATATATACACACACACACACACACACACACACTTAGACACATGTGCACATACAAACACACACATACATGTACATTTATATACTTATACATGCACACACACAAATATATATATGTAGAGAGAGTTCTGTTTGGGTTTTACATAGATGGTAGGCTATGTGTCTTATGTAACATTTCTACCTTAATCTTCCTTGTTTTTGTACATCGAGCAGGCTCCTTTATTTTACCAGTGTCCTCCTGATACACAGGTTCCTGGTTTTGCCAGTACCGCCCCATTCTGCATGAGGTCTCTGTATTAGGGAAGATGCCTAAATCCTCTGCCCCAGGAGGGTGGGTTTTGGTTTGTCTGTCTAGTCATTTTGGTGTCATTCCCCTAATGAAGTCCTGTGCAGCTGTTTAAAAAAAAAAAAGCTAGCTCAATAAACAAAGACACGAAAAGTTAAGGGGAAAAATGTTACACACATATAAGGTAAGTTACTACTATTGGTGACTGACCTGGGCCTGATTCTGATGAGTGGGATGTGGGGGACTTCCAGGAAAGGTTTCTTTGTTCTTAAAAAGAAACAAGAGACAGCCCCCTTCCTGCCTCTGGAGTCTGTTGTGTCTGGATGTGATGCTTGGAGTTGCTAAAGTTACTTGTGGTGATGAGGGATCTTCCTGAGGGCCAAGCCAGGCATGGAGGAGCAAAGCCAGGGCCACCACAAAATAAGGATGGGAGCCCACATGTGGACTGCTGTCATGTGAGAACACATCCTTTAGTCTTGAAATGGTTCAGTGGTTTTCTGTCACTTGCTGCTAAGCAGTACCTAGCTGATGCATCTTCTTTATCATAGCTCTGTTTTTTCTGTGCAAGGGTCTCTCCAGACTGAGAGAAGGCAGAGTGGGCCTGGGTTTGTGATGATACTCCCTGCTGCTAAGTGGAGGGGAATTCTTCTCAGACTGCTTATCACACTGGAATCCCTTGTTAACCTATTTTTGCAACTTTCCTGTATTGCCGTGGAATTTTAAGGGCAGACCAAGAGAAGCTGAATCATGGAGAGCCTGATGGCATTTTGGCCCAGAATTCCCATCATGTCCTCCCTCTATGTGTGAATGAATGAAACAAATTCATTTCCCAGGTCAAGCCTCACTGCCTGTGAGAAGTCTTTCTTTTCTGTCTCCAGATAGAATTAAACCTCCCTTTGTCTATACTATTTTCTTCCTTAGGATACTTCAATATTTGGAATGTATAGCATCGTTTATTGAGCGAAACATTGTAATAAACTTTTTATAAATACATCTCATTTAACCCCCGTGACAACTAGTTCAGCAGGTGTTATTAATGACATTTTACAGTTGGGGAAATTGAAGCCTAGAAAGGTTAAATGACTTTCCCAAAATTACACAACTAGAAAATGGCAGAAGTGCTGTTTGAGACTCTAAAGCTTTACTCTTAATCATGTTCTATCAAACAATCAAGCACATACACATGTGGGTCCCCTCGAGCTTCTTGAAGGTGAGGACTGCATCTTCCCTTTCTATCGCCTGCTCCGTTCATGGTCTTTGGCACACAGGAGACACATAAAGTGGGAATGAGCTTATTAGGGAATGCTTTGGGGACCGATACCTGTGGAAGAAGAGAAAGAAAGGAAAGGGAGGGGCAGGGAAGGGAAGGAAGGAAGCAGATTAGGTAAAGAGAGAAGTTGATCCAGGATGCAGTCTCAGTGGAAACCTCAGCTGACCCTACAGGGACATCTGGTGATGGGATACGTCTTCAGAGCTGTCCCAGCTGGGGAGAGAGAGCTGAGCCTTTATGCCACCTTGTGCATCATTATTGGATATGGGTTGCCCTGGGTAGGAACATGACCTGGGCATTCTGTAGTAGCACTCCCAGCAACTGGGAGAATAAGTCCTTTGTTCCTGAAGGTATCTGGTGGAGCCTCACAGCCTCCATCACACCACTGTGTATTGTTTTTTTTCTAGAATACTCTCCCCTGCACGTGTCATTACTTTTGGCATTTCTGAGCTGCTGTCTATCTCTCTTAGATGGAGATTTGGACTAGATACAGCAAGAGTCTGTGTTCTTCACCCAGCATCCAGGAGGATGAGCCTCACACAATGGAAGCCTGTAAGAACTTCTGGCTTGCTAGGGGCTTCAGTGCCTGATTTGGATGCTTCTTGGCTTGCTACTCTCTCTTCCCCATGAGGCTGTTTTCCTCTGCTTTGGGGGCTGTTGTGAGGCTTGGCTTGAATATCAGGCTCCCCAGAGGCTGATGAGCTGGAGAAGTGCCTCACTCTCACACCACAGCAAGCCTGCTCACTGCAGCCCCCCTCAGCCCCCTGTGGGGAAGGCACTTCCTTACTCTCCAGGGCAGCTGTTGGTGATCATGGAGCATGGTGACTTGAGTGCAGCAAAAGCCTGACCCCTTGCTGCTAGCAGAATGCCAAAGTTGCCTTGAATTCCCCAGGCAGTCTCGGCTCTGGGCCTTGGTAGGTCTCACACACCAGATAGGCAGGCTCTGGCCATCTGATGAAGATGCTCATAGGGAGAGGCAGGAGCGGGGGCCAGAGGTGTTGAATGAGTCCATTCTTCTCTGAAACACAGTCTCTGCCTTTTGCTCACAGATCTGTGTCACTCTAAAGAAAACATGTCTAACTTCAAATTACTCCCATCCAGGTCAGGACCAGTAGTCAAGCCAAGCTGTGGGGATGAGGTGAGCAGTCACATTTTAAGAGTTAAGGCCAAATCCCTTCTCTGGCTGGGTCCCAAGGGCTAGCTTGTAAAACCAAGAAAAGCACACATAGAAATCCAAGCCACAGTCCCTAAGGGCTTCCAGGAATCACGAGGTAGCCAGCTGGGTTCCAAGGGCTGTGACCCAAGACCCCAAGAGGAGCCAGATCAGTGTGGAAATAGGTTAGAAGCAAGGAAGCTGGTACAGGAATAGTGTGTCCGACTCCAGCTGCCAGCCTCAGCTCTCCTTAGGGGCCCATCCGTATAATGCTGGCGGTCATGGGGTTGTTGGTCCGCGGTGAGACAGTCTGCAGGGCAGGCAGCACCATTCTCTGCCTTTGCAGGTGACCGTCATAGTTGCTACCTCATCAAGGTAGCAAGGAACGTTAGCTGAGTTTCTACTCTCTGCCAATTACTGGTACAGATTTGAACTGATTAAGACTCAAATGTCCTCTGCTCTTTATCAAACCCAAAGTGGGGGATAAACACAAAAGCTTATTTGTTTGAGTTTACGGAATATTTTTGTTATAGAGAACTTCAAACATATACAGAAATGGAGTAAATAATATGAATGAACTTCCGTGTACACATCTCCCTTTATTTATTTATGTATTTACTGAAGTATAATTGATTTCAAATTTTATATTAGTTTCAAGTGTACAACAGAGTGATTCCATATTTTATAGATTGTACTCCATTTAAAGCCATTACAAAGTAATGGCTATATTTCCCTGTGCTGAACAATATATCCTTGTAGCTTATTTATTTTGTACATAGTAGTTTGTATCTCTTGGTACCATACCCCTATTTTGTCCCTCCCCCCCCTCGCCTCTCCCAACTGGTAACCAGTAGTGTAACACTAGATAACACTTCTTTGTATCAGCAAGTCTGTTTCTTTTTTTTTTTTAATTTTTGAATTTTATTTTATTTATTTTTTATACAGCAGGTTCTTATTAGTCATCCATTTTATACACATCAGTGTATGTATGTCAATCCCAATCTCCCAATTCATCACACCACCACCCCCACCCCACCTGCTGCTTTCCCCCCTTGGTATCCATACATTTGTTCTTTACACCTGTGTCTCAATTTCTGCCCTGCAAACCAGTTCATCTGTACCATTCTTCTAGGTTCCACATATATGCGTTAATATGTGATATTTGTTTTTCTCTTTCTGACTTACTTCACTCTGTATGACAGTCTCTACATCCATCCACGTCTCAACAAAAGACCCAATTTCTTTCCTTTTTATGGCTGAGTAATATTCCATTGTATATATGTACCACATCTTCTTTATCCATTTGTCTCTCGATGGGCATTTAGGTTGCTTCCGTGACCTGGCTATTGTAAATAGTGCTGCAATAGTGCTGCAGTGAACATTGGGATGCATGTGTCTGGTAACCAGTAGTGTAACACTAGGTAACACTTCTTTGTATCAGTGAGTCTGTTTCTGCTTTGTTATATATATTTGCTTTCTTTCTTTAGATTCCGCCTATAAGTGATAACATGGAGTATTTGTCTTTCTCTGACTTACTTCGCTAAGTATAATACTCTCTAGGTCCATCTGTGTTGTTGCAAATGGCAGCACTTCACATATATCCCTTTTTTAATAGTTATCAACATGATGCTAAAGGGTGTTAACTTATCTATCCCCACATAACGTCCCTTCTTGCATATCTTAGCCTTAAACCATTTTATCTTTAGTATATCTCCAAATGACAGTGACTTTAAAAAACATAACCATAGTCCCAGTAATTAACAGTAATTCCTTAGTATCGCAAATGTTCAGTTAGTATTCACATATTCTTGATTGCTCCATAAATAAGTGTGTTTTTTGAACAGTTGGTTCGTTTGAAGCAGTATCCAAACAAGATCAAACAGCTGTATTTTACTGTGTGCTGGGTGCCATGGCAGTGTTAACGACATATATGGCAGAGCTCATTGGAAGGCTCCCTGCGTTTGCCTCCAGTGTGGTTCACAGGGTTGGGGGCACCAGCTTTGGAGTTCTAGCTGTGGGAACATAAGCAAGTGGACCTCTTCAAATCTCAGCTCCTTATCTGCATGACTCACAGGGTGGCTGTAAATATTAAGTGGGATGATCCACATAAGGTGCTTAGCACATGGGCTGGCCCATAGTATGTGCTCGATAAATTCTGAATGTAATTATAATAGCAGTAATAAAAACAAAGAAGGTGATATTTAATTTAGATCTTTAAGCGTGCAATTTTGTGCCAAGTAAAGAAGAGGTGATCTGTATTTTCAGGCAGCGATAATAAACAGCTTTATGTAAAGATAAAAATCGGAAATCTGATATATTTGACAAATGGTAAGAAGGCACGGGTTGGGGTGCTGGAGATTAGAGACTGGAGTATAGTTTATGGCGAGACCGTACATCTGAAGTCTTGTTTATAGAGCTAAAGAGTTGGGGCTTAATCTTCTAGGCACAGGGGTGACGGGTAGGCAGAGGTTTGTGGAGAAGTGATGGTATTGGATTCCTCTGGAAGCAGGGTGGAGGGACAGGCCCTGGAGGAGGCCTGAAGTTGCAGCAAGAGCACTGCAAGGAGACAGTGATACCCTGAACCAACCAATAAGTATGGTGATGGAGAAGAAACATTGCTGAGGCAATCTGGAAGGATATAGTGAAGATTAAATTTTGGCAGTTAGGAGAGAGGGATAATTTAAGAACCAATCCAGAATTTCTAGCTCAGCTGCCAGCTAGAAGGGGATGCTACTGAATGAGATTACAAATACAGGAGTCTGAGTAAGTTTCAGTGATAGGAATAATAAAATCTGCTTGGGATGTGTGCAGTAGAGCTGCCTGCAGGACACCCGGGTAAGACTCTGCTCTTACTTCTACATTGTCAAATGCCTGAGGAATCACTTAGAAGGAAAACTGAGAAGGAGTGAAGCTTGTGCCTGGTGTGTCTCCTCTGCCTGCTCTAGACCTTGCTAGGAAATCTGACAACTTTTTGCACTGAGAGGATTCCAGGAGGGACTGATGGCCTTTTCAAAGGCCACATCATAAATGCAGTGTTGATGGCAAGTGAATAAAATCCAGAGTGATTTATTTAAAATGTATCTGGTCACTGGACAATATGATTTTGACAGACCAAGGACCCCGCAATCCACCAAGCCACAGTTCTTGAACATCCACACCCTTTGAGGATTGGAAGACCCTGATCAAGCAACCCATCATTATTTTCTTTTTTTAATAAATTTATTTATTTATTTATTTATTTTTGGCTGCGTTTGGTCTTCTTTGCTGTGCGTGGGCTTTCTCTAGTTGCTGCGAGCGGGGGCTACTCTTCGTTGCAGTGTGCGGGCTTCTCATTGCGGTGGCTTCTCTTGTTGCGAAGCAGGGGCTGTAGGCACGCGGGCTTCAGTAGTTGTGGTATGTGGGCCCAGTAGTTGTGGCTCATGGGCTCTAGAGCACAGGCTTAGTAGTTATGGTGCACAGGCTTAGTTGCTCTGCGGCATGTGGGATCTTCCCAGACCACAGCTTGAACCCTTGTCCCCTGCGTTGACAGGTGGATTCTTAACCACTGCGCCACCAGGGAAGCCCAAGCAGCCCATCAGTTTATTTCAGTGTCCTGAATTTTCCCATCTCCCATCCTCAGCTCAGACCAAAGTGGCCTAACATGAGGAAAAATATTTTTCTTGGAATAAGTCTTATTTTGTTAAGCAGCTGTCCAAATGTAAAACCATTATTCTAGGAAGAGAGGGAGCTCCCTGTCATTGAAGGATGATAGGACATATAAAGAGGGGTATTGGTAAAGAGGGCTGATGCCTTGAATTGTTGTTGGTGGAGAGGATGGATTAGATGACTGTAGAAGATGCTCTTTGTTGTGAAACCAACAGCCATTTTCCCTTCTTTCTTGATGTAGGACCCTTATTTTGTTCAGCTGTTGGCCCACCTATTAGAATTGGTTTAGGGGTTGATTTAAAATGTGAGTTCAAATTCCTTGACATGTCTCCCATCGAGCTGTAGGGTTTATGTTCCCTTCCCTTGTATCTGGGTGTTGTGACTCCTTCAACCAGTAGAGCGTGACGGGGTGACACTATATGACTTCTGAGATCATGCAGCATCCATTAGATTCTCTTGTAACATCTTATTGCAATGTTTCCTCTTGGAATTTCTCCATCATGCAGTGAGGAAGCCCACGTCATGTGGAGAGGATACATGTAGGTGTGCTGGTCAGCACTCCCAGCTGAGCTCAAGCTTTTTATCTTTGGCTGCACCGCAGCAGTTCCCAGACCAGGGATTAAACCCATGCCCCCTGCAGTGGAAGTGCAGCGTCTTAACCAGTGGACCACCAGGGAAGTCCCTGAGCCCAAGCTTTGCAAATTCCCAGCCCAGGTGTCAGACGTGTGAGTGAAGAAACTTCCAAGTGAGCCCCCAGCTCTTCAAATCATCCCCTGCCAATGCAGTCTTTCAAGATAAGGCACTGTATATTATGGAGTAGTGCCCTGTCACAGTTCCTGATCCACGTAATCTGATAGTAAAGTAAAACGGTCGTTGTTCTATGTCACTAGGTTTTGGGGTGGTTAATTATGTAAAATAGAAAATAGAGCAGCATATGACCAGTTCTGACCAAAAGGACGGTAAGTGGTAGTTCACTGGGGAGCTTGTGGGAAAGATTTTCCTCCCTGGTAAGAAGAGAGAGTGGTTTGAAGAAATATGCCCTGTTCTCCCCACCTTTCTGGATGGTGGGAGAGCTTGATGTTTGAAAGGGCTGCAGCCATCCTGAGACCATGAGGGCAAAGCCAAGGGAAGTCTTTCACAGCCCTGACAATGTTTAGCTGGGGACTTCCTTCTTTGGGATTTCTCATTATGTATGAGCGTAAATAACCTTTGTGTTTAATCCACTTGTATTTAGGTTTTCTATTACTCACTGGCTGAATGGTGACCTTTAAAGACCCCTCCCATTGAGAACTCTGGGTCTACTGCATTTCTGCTCTCTCTCTGCTTTTATTGCAAAATGCTGTTCTGTCCCGGCTCCATCTATTAGGATTCTTCACATTCTTCTTACCACCTTTGTGAAGACTTCTGTAATCATCTTTCATAACAAATGATCTATATTTCTCATGGTACCCCATCATCCAATTCACGTAATTGACTGTATACATTTTTTCTCTCCTACTAATTGATACCTGTTCAACATTGAATCATCCAAAGTGGCATGTTTCTCCATTTATTCAAGTTGCTCTTTATTTTATGCCTCTCATAATGTATTGTAGTTTTCTTCATATAGATCATTTATACTTATTATTTTTTTCTGGATTTTATACACACGTATTTTTAATTGTTTTTGTTGTTGCTGTTCTCTCTCATGGGTACCATTCTACCAAGACATGGAGATTTATTTTTTTATACCATTCATCATATTTAATAAGTAACTGTGATATGTTAGAAATATATCTTCTGTATTTCCTGATAAAACAAGAATCAGTAATAATTTCTAACATTTTTGAGCATTTACCATATCAATATTAGGCATATCTTCATAGCTTTAGATGAATTAGCTCCTTGAATCCACACAACACTATGAGCAAGGTATCATTACATTTTAATTCATTTTACACATAAGAAAACTGAGAAACAGAAAATTTGAGTAAGCTGGTGAAAGTCCCATCACCAGTAAGCTGGCGAAAGTAAGCAACAGAGCTGTTCAAATTCAGAGGTCTGGCTCTCAAGCCCATATTTTTAACCAGTGCACTGTAATGCCTAAATGGACATGAGACATTAATGTCTTTTAACATCTTTTCTCCTGGGAGCTGTGGGGATTTTTGATGGGTTAAGAGGGGGCAGTAACACATTTGGCTGTTAAATAGAGGGTGGCCTGGAGGGTGGCAAGAGTGGAAGTGGGTAAGGTAGCTGTTTTGCAAGTCTAGGCTAGAGTCTGGTAATGAATGTGGAGATGGTCAGCTGTAGTTAGACTTTAGGTATAATTTTCTTATGATGGCTTAGAGGTAATGGACAAGAGAGAAAGTTGTATCAAGGACTTCATTCATGGCTTTTGCTGCCATAACCGTCTACCTGTGATTGGTGCTATTTGCTAAGTTGTGACATAGGCTTAGGAAGAAGAGGCATTTGTTTAGCAACTTTTAACAAGTGTTTATTATACACTTTTTTTAAGAAATGTGATTAGACATTGAGCAAACAACTGAGAACAACGCCAACCAACAGTCTGCCCTTATGAAACTTACATTCTACTGGGGGAAGGGAGAATTAAAACCAATCACGAAAAATTGAATCAAGAAGTTGAGGAATCTATGAAAGCTTATATTTGGATGCCTGACTTGGTCAAGGAGGATAAAATTCTATTTATTATGTGGAGAGTGGATTTGGTAGGAGTAGGGACACTGGCAATGGGAAGAACAGTTGAGAACATGTCTCAGGATGAGAGTTCAGAGTGTCATTGGTAGAATTGGAGAGAGACATGGATGAATTTGAGACCTGTTTGGTTTGTAAAATTGACATGAATTGTGAAGAAAAGAGAATTATCAAGATTATCTACCAGGTTTTCTACTGGAGCAGTTGGATGGATGTTGGTGCCATAGGGGTGCTGGAGGAGCAGCAGGCTATAGGGGAAAATACTGTGTTTGAAGCCCCTGTGAAACAACCGAGTGGGGATGATTGTTTATTGGTGTCTGGACCTCAGGAGAGAGTTTTAGGCTACAACTATAAATGGAGGTATACAAATAGAAGTCACTTAAAATTAAAGGGGTAGATGAGGTTCTTTATAGAGGGAGTAGGAAAGAAGATGAGAAAATTCCAGAAAAAATCTAACATTTAAAGACTGGAACTAAATTGTTAATTTTACATTATGTGCATTTCACTTCAATCATTAAGAACCCTTAATCATAAAGAATGGAACTATGAGAAAGATCCAGCAAAGGAGACTGAAAAGGATTGGCTGGAGAGATAGGAGTAAGGAGCCCTGGAAGTCAAGGAAAGAAGGCATTTCCACGGGGAGGTTGTGGTCACTTGTGCCTGATGCTGATGAAAGCTATAAAGAAAATGTCCAAAGACCTTGTTTGTCGTATTTATCTTGTTATTTGTTTTATGTATCTTGTTCCTAGAGCAGTGTTTGGCACTGATATTGGGTACTCAATCATTACTTGTTGGAAGAATGAAGTGAAAATATCAGAGCCATTTTAGCTGCCTAGTGGACATAGAACACAGATAAGAATGAGTTAAATACTAAGTAGAAGGTAAGGAAATGGAACCAGAGTTTGTAGCCAAACCTTTGAAGAAATCTGGCTTGAAAACAGAGGAGTGAGGTATTACTGGAAGTGCATCCAACCAGGGTATATTAGTTGAGGTCCAAGCTGAGTATATTAAAAAAAAAGTTAGGGAAAAATATGTCCTAATGCAGCTGGAAACAATTCAGTAGAGCTGAAATAGGTGAAGATGCAGATGAGAAGAGGGAGAATAATTGGGATGAGGTTCTTGGGAGAGCAGGAAGGGTTGCACACACGACACACATGGGGATTGACATTTGCCAGGAAGAGGGGTTGTCTTTCCACTGTAACAGGAGGAAAGAAGAAGAATATGGGAACCAATGTGGGTATATTGATAGATTTGCAGGTGGAAAGTGGAGGGAGTTTTGGTCTGATATTTTCTATGACAAATAAGCCAAGGTCATCAGAGAGAGGATGGGGAGAGAGGAAGTCATAGTTTTCAGGACAGTGAGAATGTGCATTCCTCAAGAGGTATAAGGAGTCCAGTTCAACAAGATTGAGGGCTCCTTGGAGGTTATTGAACAATTATTTATCATAATACCAGTCTGTGGAGATTGTGTCTATTCACTAGCCTGTGCTAATGACCTATTATTGATTTAACAAACGGTTATCGAGTGCATACTATGTGTCACTGTGATAGAATCTAGCAAGGATAAAATATAACCAAAATGAAGACGTTCTCATGGCACTTAATGATCAGTGGAGGAAACACATATCATAAAGCAATCACATAGATAGATATAACATTTAACTGTGATAAGCCTTAATGAAGAGGACCAGAACTTCTAAAATGGTGGAGTGAGGATCTTTATAAATCCACTCCTTTATAAAAGCAGCAAAAATGGGCAAAATCAACTTTGGCAGAACTCTGGAAATTAACCAAAGGCTAGAATGGATCTAAGGAATGTTATTCAAGAATTCAAGAAAAATGGCTGACTCCCAGTAAGAATATTGAACACTGTGTGGCATTTCACCTTGCCTGTTACCAACCCCTTCCCTCAGAACCATGGTAGGCTTGAAAATGAGAGGGTTAGTAACCATACTACCTGTGAAAACCAGCACCATAGTACCTGTGAAAACCAGCAGATGTGGATCATAGTACCTGTGAAAACTCAGCAGATGTGGACCATAGTACCTGTGAAAACTCAGCAGATGTGGATCATAGTACCTGTGAAAACCAGCAGATGTGGATCATAGTACCTGTGAAAACTCAGCAGATGTGGATCATAGTACCTGTGAAAACTCATCAGTAGACTGAGTTTGAGCTCCTCAAAAAGCCCCACCCCCAGAGAACTGCCACCACTTGACCTGTCTGTCAGTTCCCTGAAAAAGACTCATTTATAAGACTGTTATTATGTGACCCCATATAGAGCTCGCTCAGTGGGAAAACTGTATCTCTAGGGCATTTGTCAAAAACAATCAGCATCAATATTTAAATATTGTAGCTGCCTGAGGCAGATATACCAGTTGGAACAAACAAGAAGCTGGCCAAAAAACTTAAAAAGAAAGTCTGGGAAATTAGATGGTCACCGAGGATTTTAAAAAGCTCTGACATGTTTCTGGGGATCTAGAAGGCCACAGTCATGGGTAGGGCTATGCTCATGACTAAGAAATACCCAAATGGCCTTAATGTCTTAGCTTTGGCTGACCTTGAGGCGCTGTACAAGTAGGAGTGATGGCTAAGTTAGACCTGTAAATAAATTACCGTAGTGCTGAAGGCATGCTCCAACATGCAGCAGAGCTCGGCAAAGGTGGAAGACTTACTCCCTTGAAGCATTTCAGGAAACATCTGTCAATCATTAGCTGACCACCAAGATAACCAAGCAGAGATTTCAGTGACTGTACATCACAGGACATGTCCAGAAAAGTCACTAAACAAAGAAACAGCCATAACAACAACAACAACAACAACAACAACAACAAAATAGAGCAACAAGAGCAAAGCCTGGGAGAGTGGGGTGGATCTGATTTCTAGAGTTGCCACATTACATTATCTAAAATGTCTAGATTTCCACAAAATATTATAAGATGTGCAAAAAACAGAAAAATATGGTTTAGACATAGGAAAAAAGTGACCAATAGAAACTGTCCCTGAGGGGACCCAGATATTGGACTTACTAGGCAAACACTTTACATCAGCTGTTATAAGTGTGTTCAAAGAATGAAAGGAAACCATGTCTAAAGAATTAAAGTGAATTATGAGAATTATTTCTCACCAAATAAAGAGTATCAGTAAAGAGATAGAAATTATACAAAAGAACCAAATAGAAATTTGAGAGTTGAAGAGTATAATAGTTGGAATTAAAAAAAAAATCACTGTAGGAGTTCAACAACGAATTTCAGCAAGCAGAAGAAAGAATCAGCAAATATGAATGTAGGTCTATTAAGATTATCCAATCTTAATAGGATAATCGAACAGATTATAGAACAGATAGAACAGAAAGAAATAATAGAACAGAAAGAAATAATAGGTTTTAGAATAATTAATAATAATAGAATAAATAATAGAATAAATAAATAATAGAAAAAAATAATAGAACAGAAAGAAAAAAGAGAAGAAAAATGAGCAGATCCTCAGAGTCTCATGGGTCACCATAAAGTACAACAACATATACAAATAGGAGTCTCAGAAGGAGAGGGGAGAGAGGAAGAGGCAGAAAGGATATTTGGATAATGGCCTAAACCTCTCCAAATGGATGAAAAACATTAAAACATCCAAGCGTTTTCAGCAGACTCCAAGTTAAACACAAAGAGATCCAAACCTAGACATTTAATAATCAAATTATCAAAAGCCAAAGACAAGTCAACAAGGTTGAAGAATCAAGATCAATTTATAAAACAATAGTTTTTTATACAATAGCTATGAACAGTATGAAAATGAAATTAAGAAAAAAATTGTATTTACAATAACAGAAAAAAGAATAATATTACTTAGTACATACTATATACTAAGAATACTGAGGGATACATTTAACAAAAGAATTGCAAGACTTGTACACTGAAAACTTCAAAATATTGTCGAAGGAAATTAAAGCCAAAAATAAGAGGAAAGACATTGCATATTCATGGATCAGATAACAACACTCGCAAATTGAACTGTAGATTTGATATGTACCTATTGAAATTCTAGCTGTATTTTTTTTTTTTTGGTTGCAGAAATTGACAAGTTGATCTTAGGATTCATATGGAAATGCAAGGAACTCAAAATAGCCAAAACAATTTTGAGAAAAAAGAACACAGTTGGAGTACTCAAATTTCCTGATTTTACAAATTTCTAAAAAGCTACAGTAATCAAGACAATGAGGTACTGATGTGAGGATAGATATGTAGATCAATGGAATAGAATTAGAGTCCAGAAATAAATCCTTACATTTATGGACAATTGATGTTCGACAGAGCTGCCAAGACAATTCAGTGGGGGGCATAATAGTCTTTTCAATAATTGGATATCCACGTTAAAAAAAATTAAGTTGAATTCCTATATCACAACCATATACAAAACAACTTAAAATAGAGCATAGACCTAAATATATGAGCTTAAACTACAAAACTCTTAGACGTTAGAAATAGGATCTCTGTAACCTAGAGTTAGGCAATGGATTAACCTTGATTATTTCAAGTGAAAGATACCAGCCATAAATGACTACATCACATCTTGTACATTTCTATTTATACAAAATTCCCAGAATAGGTAAATCTATAAAGGTAGAAAGTAGATTATTGCTTGCTTGGGCTGGGGGAGAGGGGCAGGCATGAGGTATTACTGCTAACAGGTATGGGATTTCTTTTGGGGGTAATTTTGTTCTTTGGCTCTTTTGTTCTAAAATTAGATTGTGGTGATGGTTACACAACTCTGTGACAATACTAAAAACTATTGAATTCTTCACTTTAAAATAGGTGAATTTTATGGTATGTGAGTTAGATTTCAATGTAAAAAAGGCAGAAGAGGTTCATGGTACAAGAGCAGGTTTAATGAGGATTCTGGCATCCTCGGCCAGGTATGGCTCCTACTTTAAGTAAGATTGTGATGTTCAAAACTTCTAACCAGTGATATTTTTCTGGACCTTGCTTTTTATTTATTCCTTCATTTCTTCCCTTCCTCCATTCTTTTCTCTTTTTTAAAGTGTTTTTATTTTCCTTTAAAACTTTTCTTTTGAAATATTTTGGATATTCACAAAGTAATATAAAATGATACAATGAACAGGTCTGTGTATATTTCCCAGCTTATGTAATCAAACATTATTAATTTGGCTGAAGACACTTGTGGGTTTTTCTTTCTCTATTAAATTTTCTGTCCTCAGAAGTATTTAGATTTAGTTTTATCTAGACTATTTATCTCCATGCTCCTTAAATCTTAGCTGAATGCCCCTCAACCCGCTTGCTGGGTCTCAGAGAAACATTCTCTTCCCAAAGCATCAGGTGCCCCTTATTTCAGCCTTTTAATTCGGGTCTGTCACAGGAGGCCATCAAGAGGACGTGACCCGGAGGCTCCGCCCTCACCGCCCCCCCCCCCACCCCCGTCCTTGGAATGTACGTACTGCCCACTGATTCCACAGTGGGACCTCTTTCAAACATGTAGCCTGCAGAGAGTATTGCGTGGTTGAGACCATCTGGACGGTGTATGTGACCGAACCCAGTTAAGGCGTCTATAGCAACTTTAAAATACTGGTGGCTGCGTGTGGAGATTTACTCGTCTCGCTGTCGCCCAAGACAAGCCTCTCTGTAAGTTCCCTTGCTTATTAAACCTGCCATCTAGCAGTCTGGAGTGGTCTACCTCTTTCTTCAGTCTCTCCTTGCCCTCCGTGTCCGGGGGCCAGTTTGTGAAACAGCAGGGTCTCTAGAAAACTGAATCTGGTCCATTTTGCCACCTAAATCCCCAGCCATTCACTTTCCGTTGCCTGATTTCTTTTTCAGGGATGGATGTGGATGAAAGGCAGAGATACAACTTAGCCTCGTGGCTTCTGTGACTTAATTAGGACTTGGAATACTCAAAAAATATCTCAGGTTCCTTTTTCCTGTCCACAGAAGTGAGAGGGCTGCAAGGAGCTGGGTGGCGCTGAGTCTTTGCAAATTCAGCACCACCTCTTGCAGAGATTATCCAGAACACCCACTCTTCTTTCGAGTGAATAAACACAGGTCCAGCCAACACAAATCTAGTAGGACCAGTTCATATCACATGGGCAGGTAAGAGTTGTGATTAGATATGGTATCAGCAGTTTTGTATTAATATGGGCATGATCTTTGAAAATGACACTTAAGGGAGATCAATGCAAAAATGCATGCTTGGCGTCTTCAAATCAGTGGCATGAAACCTTAGTGCACTAACTAGATGTCTCAGATGCTCTGCTGTAGTCCTTCCTGAAGCCCATTCACACATCCCAGGGTTAAGAGGTCTACTTTCCCCAGCGCTAAAGGCACAGCAAACGCAGATGTCCTGGGCAGTCATAGGGTCACAGCTAGGAGCCCCTGGGAGGATAGCTCGGACAGACTTTTCAGCAACTCCCTCACAGCTTTGTGCTCCGTGGATTATGTTCTGCACCCCACTTCTGTGCGGAACATAAGTGTCTTGCTTCTGTTCTTGTAGTTGTGTCCTGTACTTCTCGAGGCTGATGCCTCTCTGGCTGTTTCCAAGGCCCTGCTATTGTCACCTTTGACTTCTTCTGCTGGAGCTTTTACAGCATCCTCCCTGCAACCCTCGCCCCCCAGCCCCATTCCTGGGCTCATCTGTGACCCCAGCTGTCTGTCAAGGGAAGAAAATAACCTCTGGATGTTGCACTTGGAGTTTGGTCTGGAACAATGCCACAGGATGGAAGGGGCACGGGTCTGCTCCCCCTCCACCATCTTCGGGCTCAGCTCGGGGAGAGTAAACTCTGTGAGTCAGAGTCCTAGTAGGATGAACCCATCTAACTCCGGGGATTTGGGGGATGCTAAAGCACCCTGTTCGTACGTCCTTTCTCTCCTTTTTGGCTGTAAAATGGGACTCCCTTCTTCCCGAAGCAATCATGTGAGTGGAGTGGCTTTGCTCAAATCAAACTCAGCATTTTCCCAAGGCTCGCCTGTTCAGCGCTGAGGTCCTAAAAGCTTTCTGAGTACTGGTTCTGGGCATTTAGCTTTCTTTTCATTCTTTGTAAACAGCAGTGACAGCAGAGTGTACTTTAAGGACAAAGCAGCAGGAAATCGTCTGAGACTTGAGTCCCTTTCAAGTGCTAAGTTGGGTGCAGGTAGAGCCATGTCTGTGAGCGAAGAGCCATGAGCCCACCCCTGGGGCTCCCACAGCTGCACAGGCTCCTGGCCCACCAGCTGCTGCCTGTGGCCCCAGACATGCTTTTCTTCACCCGGTTGGCCCTCACCTGGGGCTTAGCAGACACTCTGAACTTGCCACCCTCTTTTCTCCGCACCCAGCTGGGGCGGCCTGTGTCAGGTACTTTCCTGGAATGTAAGTTTCCTAAGGGCAGGGCCCTCTGTCTTGTGCACTGTTTTGTCCCCCAGTTCCTAGAAGGGTGCCTGACTAGTAAGTGGTCTGTCACCCGTGGCAAGCCAGTTACAATCCGATTCTCCATTTCCTATACTATGGCTATTTTATAATGTTAGGATTGACCTGATATTGTATGATGATGATGATGATGATAGTGATAATGGATCTTCAAGAAGTGTCCAGATTTGGATTTGGGCTTAATGTTTTATTTGGAAGATTTGGAATTTCTTGAAAGCACCATAAATGACAGTTGTATCTGTTTCTGGCCAAGAGCACAGATCTCTTGCTCTGTCAAGTTCATTTGAATTGAGAATCTGAGGTTCATTCTAGTGCCCACTCTCAGAATGCCCGCTCTTTTCATAATCACAGGAATCCAAGTGGAAGGTAGGGCTGGTTAGGGCCTGATAGAATCTGACTGAAGCCTGGAGAACATTCTTAGAGTGGTTAACCCCGGGACAAGCAGTGCCCTCCTGGGAATGGCAGTGGACCGAATATTCCTCCAGCTGTAACTTTGGCCGTGACAGGTGTGAGCCTCAGAGACAGGGAGCTGGAGCTGATGCAGCTGGCTTTTAGGAATAGTCTGTTCTTGTAGATAGTAGGGGTGATGAAAGAAGTACTGGGAGAGAGAGGGAAAGAGAGTGAGCAGGTTGAATTTGTGAGCAGGTTATCTAATAATTGCATTTGAAGGACACGGCTCGAGGCCGCCATTGGTGAGGAGGCAGTTTGGGAGATGTGGCCTTGCATGGATATAAGCTCACTGGTCTAGGAGGCAAGAGCAGGGAATGTCTGAGTCTGGGGAAAGTGAGGGGATCAGGAAGATGCCTTGAACCAAGGTCCTGCTGTGGATTGAGAAGTGTTGCTTCTTGGAGCAGAGAGCATGGTCTAGTGAAATATGACTGGGAAGACGACTAACAGAGGAATAAACATGAAGATGCCTGTGTATTGATGTGGAGAGACGGGAGGGCACAGTAGCAGAGGCCCACATGTCAAGAAGGAAGAAGGCAGAGGCAGGAGGGAGGTGGTTCTGTCTTGCCTGAAGCTGCCTGGCATTCTCAGCAGGCTCCCAGCCCAAGACTGGGGTTATGGGAGACACAGAAAGGTGTTGTGTGTATAGCAGGGCTCTAAAGTCAGAGGGAGCTCAGTCTCGTTTCAGCTCCAAAGTCACTAGTGTGGACCTTGGGTAAGTTAAGGGAGCCCACTGAGTTTTACTCTTCCCATCTGTAAAATGGGTTTAACTATTGATAGCTTACAACAAGGTCATTAGAGGAGGGGATGCTCACTGTGACAGGTGTCCAGCACACACTTAGTGGGAAAGCCTCCAGGACTGTGGGTGGAGGGTTAGCAAAGAGCTGGAGGAGGGGTGAGGGTGATGAGCGGGACCAGCTAGGAAGAGAGTAGAGAAGCCTTATAGAGGTAGACATGACATCATTTGTCAGGACTTGGCAAAGCATTTGTGGGGGATGGGAAGATCTGTCAGACATCAGGGGTGCAAGAGAGAGAGAGGAGGTAGGACAGAACACTTGGGGCCAGATCGGGGAGGACCTTGCATGCCATGTGAAGGAGCTGGCATTTCATGTTAGTTACTGTGTCTGTTTCCTCCTGCCTACTCTGAGTCTCATTGCTGTTCCAGCCACGGTGATTTCCAGCCTCAGAAGTCCTGAGGATGAGCCTGCATGTCCTCTTGTGTCTCAGACTCAAGTCCTATCCCATTATCACTGTTTTCCCTACAAGACAGTAGCCTTCAGACCCTGGGCTCTTCCTTGAAGGCAGGGAGGTGCTGTGGGCAGATGTGCCGGGTTGGGCATCTGGCTGACCTGGGCTCTAATCTTGCTTCTGCCCCTCATTGGCTGCATGACTGGGAGCAAGGGACTTCACTGCTCCCGCCTCAGTTTTCTCATTAGCACCTACCTGATATGTATATACAATCATTGGTGGTGTGTATGTGTGCCTGGCAAACAGAAACACGTTCCTTCTCAGCACTCCCTCTGGGCTCCCCTGGGGCTACATGATGTGAAATCAACAACTAACTGACCTCGAACTCTGCATCATGTCTTTTTTTCCCCATGCTACCTTGGCCAAGTGCCCAGTAATAAGAAGGGGAAGCTCAAATGGGGAAATTATCTAGAAACTTTGAATTCACAGAGGAAAAATAATATAAATATTATTTTGTAATACAAGTATTGCCATGTACCCAATAGAAATTCATAAAGTATATCACACATTTTAGAAATATATCGCCACACTGTATAGTCTAAATGTCACATAATGGGCTCAGTTTTCTGATATCTCAAATATATCTTCCAGACTGTCAAGTATATTTTAAAAATGGGTATCTTTTTAATGGCCCGTGGTGGGTAACCTCAGCAGAACAGGAGAAAATTCATTATTTCCTCCGGTGCTAAGTGACTTGTACATCTAGAGGTGGTCAGCAGAGTGGAAAAAGGCAATTCTTTTCAGTCTGGGGCTTAGGAGGGGTTAGGAAGGTAAGATTGGGAGTTAGGGGACTGTATAAATGGCCTGGCTGGGAGATGAGAAGGATGCTAAATAATGGGAGGAAGGAGGAGGGAGGAGGAGGGGCTTCTGTTGCGCCAGATGCATAGCTTGGGCAGCGGAATACTAGCCAGCAAGAGCCTCAGATGCTGCTTAAAGTTCTGGCACCTTCTAGGAGGGAAAGGAAAGGATTTGTTGCCACTGCTATTAGGAGGGGAAGGGAGGACAGAGAACGGGAGTGAAACTACATTGGGCGCCACCAGCGGCAGGGCAGACACTTTATCTTGTTTAATCCTCCGGGGCAGGTGGTGGTGGCATTTTTATCTCTATTTTGCTGACAAAGAAACAGGCTCAGAGCTAAGTAATGTGCTCAAGGTTGTCCTGCCTGGGCCCGGAACTCAGGTCTGTTTGACTCCAAATCCCACTGCACTGACCGAGAACGTGAGGTTGGCCCCTTTGCATTTGCTGAGGGTGGCCTTCTGGCTCTGATGCTCTGAATTTTCTCCACGAGTCAGTGGCCAAATCATCTTCAAGAGCTCCTGCCCCTGCCGGTTGTTAATTATCAGCATCTGCAGCAGCAGAAGCAGCTCAGCCAAGGTAGGTTTTCCTAAACACATCCAGGGAGAAACTCAAAGATCTGTCCCCGGATCTTTTTCTCTTTGGCAAACTCCATTCCTCATCCAAATGCATAGAACTGTCCATTAGAAGACCCAGGGGGAAGGGTGCAGAAGACAGGCAGCCTGGACCTCTTCTGCCTGACTGGGAGGCTTTCACCTAGCCTAATCCCAAGTGGACAGTGGGGTACCCTTCTTGGCGAGAAGTTGGTCAGCTCTGTTGGCCTGGGAAGGTGGAGTCCACTGAGACTTTAGAGGGTCTCCAGCCCTATGATGATCTAATGTGAGAGACTGGGGACGAGGCAGCCTCCAGAGTCTTGCCCTCAAGGAGACTGAAGGGTCAGAGAAGCGTTATCAGTAAAGCAGGACCAGATGATTCGTGAGAGTTGAAGTGCAGAGAGAGGGAGAAGGAAGGGTCAGAGTGGGCAGAGGGGAGGCGGCTGGTGTGAATTCTGAAACTGGAGTGTTGAGCCTCCTGCTCTTATTACTGCTCATGTGTGCTTTCACTGGGGGGAGATCAGGGCTTATTAAAAGGCAGGAGGAAGGGAAGGACATGGCAGACTAAGCTGTCCTGGCTAAGCTGGGCCACTGTGGTCCCCACCTGTGGCAGGATCCACAGTGCTAGGTGGCTTCTCTGAGGGGAGGATCTTAGTCTCACAGGCCTGTTTCCTCCATGGCTTTCACCCTACTCCCCTCTATTCCTCCTGTTCCACCACCAAGCCCTACTCTGTCTGTAGGCAGACAGTCTCCTGAGACAATCCAGATCTGAGTCAGGCAGGGCAAAGGAGCCGCGGTTCCTTGGGGGTCATCCCTGGATCCCATTTGGTGTGGTTCCAGCCGTGTTCCCAGTCCCCGACCCACCCAGGACTCTGGTCAGGTTAGTGGATCCTGTCTTCTTCTGAAACCTCCTTCCTCTCCTTGGCAAGAGTCCCTACCCAGGACCTCTACCCTTCAGGGCTGGGGCCCTGCTCCCAGACGTTTCCTGCCCACTGGAGAAGGAAGCCTTCGGGAAGCCCTTTTCCCAGCCTTTTGGGCCAGCTCTGCCCTCCAGCTCCTCTCCTCACCTCCCAGGTCAGGTCCACAGCTTGAGGACTCATGCTCAGTCTGTCATAAGACACCTGACACACTGGTAGTTAACACTGAAGTCTGTTCCGAATGGTCACTGCCTCTCCTGTACCAAACAGGAATTATTTTCAATATTACCTTCATATACACTGTCATTCTTCACCAGTTTCTTTGCTGTTGGTCTTCCTGTGCCCAGCTATGTCTCCTAATAAGACACTATTTATTTGCCCTCAAGGGTCAGGATGGAACCCAACCTATTATCATTGTAACCATGAGTATTTTTTTGAGTGCTCCCGGCATTCTTTTCTAAGCACTTTCGTCATCTCACTTAGTTAAGCCTCAAAACAACCCTCTTAGTAAGATGATGATGATCCCATTTTACAAATTAGAAAACTGCCCAAGATAGAGGCAATCTATTCAAACTCTGACAGTTTTACTCCAAAGCCAACATTTTCAATTGTTCCATTACCCTGCACATCCTTCTCAAATGCAGGCAGGGCCATAGGCTAGAACATCTAGCATTCCTGCTGTTTGGCTGGAAATCTAGACCCAGAGCAGCCTTTCAGGGGCAAAAAGGTGTGCAGTCTAACATAGGCTTTGGAGAGAGACAGACATGCTTGTGACAAGCAAGGCCAAGCCTTGTGACTTTGGGCAAGTTGTTGTGCTTTGAGCCTCAGGTTACCAATCTATAAAATGGGCTTAATAATTGTTACTCTGCAGGGTTGTGTGGGGGGAATAAATTAAATAATAATCACTGAGCATGGTACCTATAGGATGCATGGGAAAGTTCTTTGGAGAAGAAGGCTTTGTAGCAAGTCATTGGCCCAAGCTCCTTGTGCTTCTGCTTGAGGTAGCCCTGGGCAAATGCCACAGAAGTCTCTCCTTATTAATCCTAATAATTACCCAACGGCTGTGACAGAGGACTGAGGAAAGCATCGTTCCTGAGAGTCTCTTCCGTACAGTCCCTTGGACAAAACTCTGGCTTCCTGCCGCAGCTTCTGCCTGTCCCCAGCCAGCTGGGCTGTAAGCTGAGTATTGGGAGATAAGGAGGAAGCAGGAGCAGGCCTGTTCCAAAGGGGCTTCCCACACAGCGGGAGACACAGCACTGTACGGTTTGTGGTAGCTTGTTACATGAATGGCTCCCCACGAACCACACCTTCCTGTGCCTTGTCCTGGCATGGACCCCCTCCTATGTTGACTCTGGGCCAGGCTGTCACTTTGCCTTGCCCAATGGGCCACCAACGAATGTGATGTGAGCATGGGGTGGATCATTACCTGTACACTGGGGCTTGCCTTCTTGCAACCCAGCTTGTGAAGAAGGCCAAGCCAGCCCGGTGAGTGCCCGGCAGCCCTGGTCACACTTGCCAGACATGTGAATGAGGCCATCGGATGCAAACCAGCCCCCAGCTGACCTGCCATGACCACAAATGCATGGTGCTTTCCTCTCTAAAATTGGAGAAGTACTGGGGTTTCTCTCATGTGCCCACCCCCCGAGGGCCGGCCTGGCTGTTGAGCATGCTTTCTCCTCTTCTTACCTCCCGAAGACTGAAGCCCTTTCAATCTGCTTTTTGTGGGGTGTCTCTGCCATGACTTGTCTGCACACGGCAGAGGGTGGTTTGCTACGTCTGTGTGGTAGCCGGCTGTGTTGAACATGCTGCTCTTAAAGTGTGTCATCAGGATAGCGCCATACACCCTCCATGTCCCTGCAGCTCAGGTGCCATGCACACAGAAGTCCCACCTGACCGATCATTCCTGCTTGCACACACAGAGTAAGTTCTGTGCATTTACATACACTTAAAAAATACACACACTGGGTCCTGCCCAGCTTTGTAGCAACTCATTTTATGTGTCTGTCAAAGACAGTACTTGCACTTGAAATCAGGTGTCCCATTCATTCCTGGACTGCAGAGGCAGACCCATTAAGAATACATAGCCAGCCTGACACTCCTCGCCACAAAGGGTGTTAAATACTCACAGACCACAGCTCCACCAAGGAGCAGGGATAAATATGGCAGGTGTGAAATGGGTCTAAATTGCTCTTGATGGCTCTATTCAATAATGTTGGTCTTTTCCTTACAGTGCTATATAACAATAGTCATTTTCAAAATGGGGTCCTGCAGTTGTTTTTAAGGAAGAATTGACAATTTTGACCTACAGAGTAGTAATTTGAAAAATGTTCATTCTTTAAGCCATTCACTGGGAAGTGCAGGAGGCCCACAAATGCTGGAGCTGAGGCAAAAATGGCCATAGCTAATGATAGCCCTAAGTGTGTGCAGCCGTCGGTGGTAATATTCCAGAATCAGAGCTGAGGCCGGGAAGAGGCAGAAATGAGAGCTTCATTACAGACAACTGGGCTCAGAAGTCCCTGAATAAACCCTTTTTACTTCACTTTGCAGGTACATTTTACATTGTTGGCTTTGCACGTTATAGCCCCGAAATGGGTTTCAATTCAGGGAAGTAACTGCATTAGACAAAGGAACAGTGGCTTCTAGAACCACTTATCGGAGGTACCTGTTAAATGCTCTGAATCCACTGGAACATCTGCTGAGCACTTAGATTCTTTACAAAAATTCATAAGAAATGGTCCAAGGAATTCTGCCTGGATTTGATCGTACTTGAAAGTTATAGGTGTAAATCATCTGTTCTTTACTCTCTCATGCTTGTTTATGTGGGTCTCTAAGTTGTATATATATGTGTATATTTTGTGTGTACTCATCTGAGGTTTTTCTACCCTATTTTTCTCTGCTCATTGGATGCAGATTAATTTCAGAGTTTCTCCCTGTATTTCTCCAGGAGAGTAGGCAGGCTGTTATATCCTTGACATGGTTGGTGGATGTGAGGAGTGGGGGAGACAAGTGTGTTACAGGATCCAAAGCAGAAGTGTCTTTTAAGACGTGGCCCTTTGACGCCTGGATTTTCCTGGAACCTAAAGCACTGAAAAAATTTTGTTAAAGGCCTTTCAGCACAACAAGTGGAGAGAGAGACTGGTTTGTTGCCCCCTGCAAGAAAAGAGGTCAAAAAGATTAGAACAGGAGTGAAAGGGCTGGTGAGAGTAGGCCGGCCCACCTCCTCCATTGCCTAATGGCAGCTCTGTAGTGGGAGCTGTTCCCTCAGGGGAAACAGCTGCATTGTATATCCAGGGAGAATGGCATATAATTTCTGTTCATCTTGGAATTCTCAGCCTTAGTAAAAACTCTTGCAGCCTGTCCCATGCCATGGAAGGGAGTGTTGCTGGTTCCCAAAGGCCCACTGGGGCCTTGAGCCATGAAAGTGTTAGTAGCAACCATGATGGGAAGTAGAGACCTCCCTGCTGTTTTACAGGCACCATTTAGGGGTCCATTTGTTGCGAACTTGGGAGGGAAGGAAGGCTCAATAACAAATGAGAGTAAATTTCTTTTTTCTGACAATATTTTATAATTTTATCAAAGCTGTGTTTAAATGAATGTGAAGGCTGATTAATAGAAATATGGAGTAGCAAGCTGGGGAAGGAAAAGCATAATTACTCTTATCAGATGAAGGCCTCCAGGAGAAGATCAGGTGAATGAGGCCTTTGATTCATTGTTCAGCCCTCAGAACCTTGAGGTTTTTATTAAAGTACCTTCTGAGGATGTCAGTGGGAGAGAGTATGTGAGAGGCTCAGGAACCTGGAAGGGCATGTGGCAGAGTTGTAGTGGGGGCAAGAGGCTGGGCAGGAGGGTCAGACTACTCTGAGTTTTTTGCTTTTAAGTTCACCACGGCCAATGTCCAGTTCTTAGGGTTGGGACAAAGCAGAACACTTTAGTGGGGGTGAAATTTGTGTTCTTTTTTTTTTTTTTTTTTTTTACATCTTTATTGGAATATAATTGCTTTACAATGGTGTGTTAGTTTATGCTGTATAACAAAGTGAATCAGCTATACATATACATATATCCCCGTATCTCCTCACTCTTGCGTCTCCCTCCCACCCTCCCTATCCCACCCCTCTAGGTAGTCACAAAGCACCGAGCTGATCTCCCTGAGATATGCGGCTGCTTCCCATAGCTGTCTGTTTAACATTTGGTAGTGTATATATGTCTGTGCCACTCTCTCACTTCAGCCCAGCTTACCCTTCACCCTCTCTGTGTCCTCAAGTCCATTCTCTATGTCTGTGTCTTTATTCCTGTCCTGCCCCTAGGTTCTTCAGAACCATTTTTTTTTTTAGATTCCATATATATTGTTAGCATACAGTGTTTGTTTTTCTCTTTCTGACTTAACTTCACTCTGTATGACTGTCTCTAGGTCCATCCACCTCACTACAAATAACTCAATTTCATTTATTTTTATGGCTGAGTAATATTCCTTTGTATATATATATGGGCCACATCTTCTTTATCCATTCATCTGTTGATGGACACTTAGGTTGCTTCATGTCCTGGCTATTGTAAATAGAGCTTCAATGAACATTGTGGTCCATGACTTTTTTTTTTTTTTTTTTTTGCGGTACGCGGGCCTCTCACTGCTGTGGCCTCTCCTGTTGTGGAGCACAGGCTCCAGACGCACAGCCTCAGCGGCCATGGCTCACGGGCCCAGCTGCTCCACGGCATGTGGGATCTTCCGGGACTGGGGCACGAACCCGTGTCCCCTGCATCGGCAGGCGATCTCCCAACCACTGCGCCACCAGGGAAACCCCATGACTCTTTTTGAATTATGGTTTTCTCAGGGTATATGCCCAGTAGTGAGATTGCTGGGTCATATGGTAGTTCTATTTTTAGTTTTTTAAGGAACCTCCATACTGTTCTCCATAGTGGTTGTATCAATTTACATTCCCACCAGCAGTGCAAGAGGGTTCCCTTTTCTCCACACCCTCTCTAGTATTTGTTGTTTGTAGATTTTCTGATGATGCTCATTCTAACTGGTGTGAGGTGATACCTCATTGTAGTTTTGACTTGCATTTCTCTAATGATTAGTGAGGTTGAACATCCTTTCGTGTGTTTGTTGGCAGTCTGTATATCTTCTTTGGAGAAATGTCTGTTTAGGTCTTCTCCCCATTTTTGGATTGGGATGTTTGTTTTTTTTTGATATTGAGCTGCATGAGCTGCTTGTATATTTTGGAGATTAATCCTTTGTCAGTTGCTTCGTTCGCAAATATTTTCTCCCATTCTGAGGGTTGTGGTTTCATTTTGTTTATGGTTTCCTTTGCTGTGCAAAAACTTTGAAGTTTCATTAGGTCCCATGTGTTTATTTTTGTTTTTATTTCCATTTCTCTAGGAGGTGGGTCAAAAAGGATCTTGCTGTGATGTATGTCATGGAGTGTTCTGCCTATGTTTTCCTCTAAGAGTTTTATAGTATCTGGCCTTACATTTAGGTCTTTAATCCATTTTGAGTTTATTTTTGTGTATGGTGTTAGGGAGTGTTCTAATTTCATTCTTTTACATGTAGCTGTCCAGTTTTCCCAGCACCACTTATTGAAGAGGCTGTCTTTTCTCCATTGTATATTCTTGCCTCCTTTATCAAAGATAAGGTGACCATATGTGTGTGGGTTTATCTCTGGGCTTTCTATCCTGTTCCACTGATCTATATTTCTGTTTTTGTGCCACTACCATACTGTCTTGATTACTGTAGCTTTGTAGTATTGTCTGAAGTCAGGGAGCCTGATTCCCCCAGCTCCGTTTTTCTTTCTCAAGTTTGCTTTGGGTATTTGGGGTCTTTTGTGTTTCCATACAAATTGTGTAATGTTTTGTTCTAGTTCTGTGAAAAATCCCATTGGTAGTTTGATAGGGATTGCATTGAATCTGTAGATTGCTTTGGGTAGTATAATCATTTTCACAATGTTGTTTCTTCCAATCCAAGAACATGGTATATCTGTCCATCTGTTTGTATCATCTTTAATTTCTTTAATCAGTGTCTTATAGTTTTCTGCATACAGGTCTTTTGTCTCCTTAGTGAAATTTGTGTTCTAATGAAAGAACTTCATAATCTCATGGTCCTGTCAAATAAAATATGTGTAAGAATATGGGTTAAGCTTACCCAAATCTTATCTATTAAAAATATTTAAGGATTGTTAACAACAGAAAGCATATTGGTGCTGACTCCCCTCAACATATCTTCCTGTTGAATTACATTGCTTTGATATGGACTGATAATTCTATGCCTGGTGACAACTGTCACCCTGTGCATCAGTCAGGATGGGCTAAGTTGCTGCCGGAACAGCCCTGAATCTCAGTGGCTCAAAACCATAACATTGATTTCTCTGTCATATATTGCATCCTTACTGCAGGTTGACATGTGTGCTCTGCTTTGTGTTACCCTCACTCAGCGAGGCAGGGGAGCTTTTTCCCCATGCTTCTCAGGAAATGAGGCTTTTGTCCAATGTCCTATGCTTCAGAGGAGTACTTTCCTTGAAATTGTCTGTGTCCCTCTCTGGTGGCTGTGACCAGTTAGGGCTGGCAGGGCACCCTGAGGTTGGACTAGTCCCACATGGGTCCCAGTTGTTGTAAGTGCATACATGGCGGTTTTCCAGGTCCCCCCCTTCACACCAGTGCCTGGAACTGGCTGGGCCAGAACTGGTAGAGCTATCTTGATGGTGTGCTCTGATCCTCGACCAGGATGTGTGGTGGTCCCAGTCCTTGCTTCTCCCTTTTGCAATACTTTTTGACCTTCTATCAAATATGTAGAATCAACTAGACACCCCAGGGAGCATCTCAGCTCAACCTTGCACTTATGGGGCTATTCTGGACTCAGTGGCCAGACTCAGGTTCCAGAGGAGTGGTATGGAAATTGGATTATTCCTGCTGGCTCCTATGGTATTTGTTTTATGGGATTGTGTGAGATTGGGCTACCAGAATGGTGTCAGTATGCTGATTTTTAGTGATATGATATAGAATGTTAGATACAGAATGATATTAGGGTTCTGGACTGCCAACAGTTCACTGTTGATATAGGTATAGAATGATATTAGGGTTCTCGAGTACCAGTGGTTCACTTCTGACTGATGTGTTTGACCTGTGTGTGAGGATCGCCATGGAGGTTCAGTGCTGCCTCTGATCTGCAGCAGCAGAGGGCAGCAGTAGGGGGGTGACAGAGGTCCTTTATTCTATGCATCTTTTCATCCCTGGCTACCAGATAGTTACCCTATCCCCTCTGTGGGCTTTATGACAAGTGTTTGTACCTTTCTTCACTGAGGACGTTTAAGACTATTACTTTGCAGTGCACCAAGCTCTTCTTTTCAGTGCCCATTCTTCTTGCTGATCCATGTGGTGATGTTGTGCTCTCCCAGATGGTCTTTTTTTTTTTTTAATTATTTATTTATTTATTTATTTATTTATTTATTTTTGGCTGTGTTGGGTCTTCGTTGCTGTGCACAGGCTTTCTCTAGTTGCGGTGAGCGGGGGCTAGTCTTCGTTGTGGTGCATGGGCTTCTCATTGTGATGGCTTGTCTTTGTTGCGGAGCATGGGCTCTAGGCACACAGGCTTCAGTAGTTGTGGCATGCGGGCTCAGTAGTTGTGGCTCGCAGTCTCTAGAGCGCAGGCTCAGTAGTTGTGGCGCATGGGCTTAGTTGCCCTGCGGCATGTGAGATCTTCCTGGACCAGGGCTCGAACCTGTGTTGCCTGCACTGGCAGGCAGATCCTTAACCACTGTGCTACCAGGGAAATCCTCCCAGATGGTATTAAGTCATGTCGGGTGAGGGACAGAAATTCCTTGTGCAATTGAGATGACTATTTTCTTTCTATACATTAGCCTCTTGCCTGTGTCCCCACTGGAGGTAGTGCATGGAGGGCAGGTGGTCTGTGGTCAGCATTGATGGAGATCCCACTTTAGGAATGCAGTGATTGTAGCCTAAAGAATTCAAAAAAGACATAGCTGGGAAAAGTGGTGTTCTTTTTTACACTTTTGCACTATAAAATACCAACCAGTAAATTTAACATGACCAGAAAATGAATTATCACTCACATTTTCCTGTGTACTCTGGTTAAGACTTGCATATGTGGTCATTATCAAAGAAACACAGTAATGACTTATAAGAAAGTCATCAGAAGCCAGTATTCACAGATGGCATGACCCGTGATTTAATGGCATGAGCAAGGATGTAACCAGGATTAAATAAATGTAATAGGTAACTTTAGGGGCAAAAATATCTATGTTATTTCAATACAGTCAAGTTCCAAAGAGCCATAACCATGGCCTTGTAAATAATAAAATGTTGCTCTCTTTTGTGTGTATATGTGCGTGTGGCAGGAGATATGAAATTAGCTAGGAACGGTGCATTTGACAATAAAGAACATAAAGAGATGCTTCCTGGACCTTAACAACATGAGATGGTATGCTAATTGGATGACAAACAAATACATAAGTAACCATGTACTCAAATATACCCTTGAAACTATTGCTACAATAATAATAATGAACATATCCATCACTCTCAGAAGTTTCCTTTTGCTACTTTCTAATCCTTCCTTTTGCTCTTTCCAGACACCAAACCTGATCTGCTCTCTATCAAGGCAGGCTAGTTTGAATTTTCTAGAACTTTATATAAATGGAGTTATATGATATGCAAATGTTTTTATATGGACCCAGGCTGTTTTTAAGTTCTCTTAGGTACATACCTAGGAATGGAATGGCTGCCTCATTTGGTAGCTTTAGCTGCATTCCACAACTCTCGGTTTGTTGTATTTTGTTTCATTTAGCTCAGAATACATTCTAATTTGCCTTTTGATTCCTTCTTTGGCCCATAGTTTATTTAGAAGTGTGTTGTTTGTTTTCTGAATATTTAGTGATTTTACAAATGTCTATTATTGATTGCTAATTTAATGCCATTATATTTAGAGAACATACTTTGTATGACTTAAATTCCTTAAAATTTCTTGAAGCTTGTTTTATTGCCTGCAATATGGTCTCAGTAAATATGCTGCACTTACTTGAGAAGAATGTGTAATCTTCTGTTGTTGGATGGACTGTTTTATAAATGTCAGTTCGATCAAATTGGTTGATAGCGTTGTTCAGTTTACTATATCTTTACTGATATTCTGTCTACTTGTTCTACCAATTATTGAAAGAGATGTGTTGAAATATCTGACTAAAACTGTGAATTTGTTAATTTTTCTTTGCAATTATATAAGTTTTTGCTGCATTTATTATGAAATTCTGTTATTAGATGGATAAACCTTTAGGAGAATTATGTCTCCTTGATGACCTCTTGTAATTATAAAATGTCTCTCTCTACCCCTGGTAATTATTCTTTGCTCTGAAATTCTTTTCAATAGTGTTATCATGGTATATAGATTTTTTAATTCTTTCACTTTTAGCCTTTTGGGAGCCTTCATATTTTAAGTGGATTACTTATAGGCAACATATATTTGATCTTGCTCTTTAAAATACAATTTGGCAATCTCTAACTTTTATTGATAGTATTTAGACCATTTACATTTAGTCTGATTAACAATATGATTAGGTTTAAATTCACCAATTTGTGGCACACGGGCTCGGTAGTTGTGGTGCATGGGCTTAGTTGCTCCACAGCATGTGGGATCTTCCTGGACCAGGTCTCAAACCTGTGTCCCCTGCATTGGCAGGTGGATTTTTAACCACTGTGCCATCAGGGAAGTCCACTAAGCAGGGATATTGAAGAGCTTAATAATAAAATTAATAACCTCAAAATTTTGGAACTATAACCAGCAAGCAGAGGACCCACTTTCCTTTTTTTTTTTTTTTTTTGCGGTACGTGGGCCTCTCACTGCTGTGGCCTCTCCCGTTGCAGAGCACAGGCTCCGGACATGCAGGCTCAGCGGCCATGGCCCACAGGCCCAGCCCGTGGGCACGAACCCATGTCCCCTGCATCGGCAGGCGGACTCTCAACCACTGCGCCACCAGGGAAGCCCTCTGCCTTCTTTTAAATTGAATGTGTTTTTAAATTTCATTTTTATCTCCTTTGTTATCTTATTAGCTTTTTTCTCTTTGTTGTGTTGTTTTAGTGATTACCTTAGTATTTATAATATATATCTATAACCTATAACATTCTACCTTCAAGTAGAATATTATAGCATGTGTAATATAAGAACCTTACAGCACTATACTTCTATTTTTCCCTTGTCAGCTTCTGTGCTATTTTTGTCATACATTTAATTTTACATATGTTATAAACCACCTAATACATTGTTACTATATTTTTATTTTAAACATTAGTAATATTTTAGACATTTAAATAATAAGAATTAAAAAAAAATTTTCCCTACATGGTTAACATTTGTAGTGCTCTTCCTTTGTATAGATCCAGATTTTATCTGGAATCAGTTTTCTTCTACCTAAAAAAAATGTTTAACATTTATTGTAGGTTTTTTTGCACCTTTATTGCAGGTCTGATATTGGATTATTATTGATAATGGATTATTTCAGCTTTTGTATGGCTAACATTAAAAAAAATTTGCCTTCATTTTTGAGGGATAGTTTCAGTGTTATAGAATTTTAGGTTGACTTTTTTGTTTGTTTGTTTTTCTTTCTGCACTATAAAGATGCTGTTCCACTGTCTTGGTGGCATTGCTCCTACTTAGAAATCCACTACCACTTTATCTTTTGTTTCTCTTTATGTACTGTGTCTTTATTTCTCTGGGTGCTTTGAGATTTTGTGCTTATCATTGGTTTTCAGTAGTCACGTGCAATGGCATTGTTTTCTTTATGTTTCTTGTGCTTGGAGTTAATTGAGCTTGGGGAATCTGTAGATATATAATTTTTATCAGTTTTTAAAAATTTTGGTCTTTATTTCTTCAAATATATTTTATCTACCCTTCTTTGTTCTCTCCTTTGAGGACTCCAATTACCTGAGTGATAACCTGTATGAAATTGTTACACAACTCACTGATGTTGTTTTTTTTTCCCCCAGTACATTTTCCCTTTGGGTTTTAGTTTGAACATTTTCTATTGATATGTCTTCAAATTACTAACTCCCGCCCCTACTAGTGTTAAACTCATTTAAGGGATTTTTCAACTCAGTCATTTTAGTGTTCATCTGTAGGAATTTGATTTGGCTCTTTACATGTCTCTGTTTTTACTTAACATAATCAGTCTTTCTTCTAGCTTATTAAACATATGGAATACAATTATAATTCTTGTTTTAAGTCTTTAATTAAAGATTTTAAATTCTAATGACTCCATCATTTCTGGTATGTTTCAATAGATTTTTCTCCTCATTTGGGTCATATTTTTCTGCTTTTTAACGTGCTTGCTAATTTTTGATTAGAAGCCAGGCATTGTAAATTTTATCTGTTGAGTGCTGGGTACATGTACTTACAATTTGTTCTGATAAGCAGTTAAACTAATGGAAACAGTTTGATAATTTTCATTCTTGCTTTTAATCTATGTTAGGCAGTACCAGATTGATCAGCGTTTAGTCTAGGGCTAATTTCCCCTACTACTGAGGTGAAACTCTTCTGAGTACTCTGCTGATATCCTGTGAATTATAAGGTTAGTTGACTTTCTTGTTTTGGTGGTGGAGCATATCATCCAGTAGTTTACAGAAGACGGAAAGTGTTTGAGACTTTATATATCTTAAAATATCTTTTTTCCCCTACTCTTATATTTGGCTGATAGTTTTTCTTGGTATGAATTCTAGTATGAATTGGAAAAAGTTCTTTCAGGATCTGAAGGCATCATTCTATTGTTTTTAGCTCCTAGTGCTGTTGTTAAGAATTCCAAATCCATCTGACTTTTTTTTTTTTTTTTTTTTTGTGGTACACGGGCCTCTCCCTGTTGTGGCCTCTCCCGTTGCAGAGCACAGGCTCTGGACCGCAGGCTCAGCGGCCATGGCTCATGGGCCTAGCTGCTCCGCTTCATGTGGGATCTTCCTGGACCGGGGCATGAACCCACGTCCCCTGCATCAGCAGGCGGACTCTCAACCACTGCGCCACCAGGGTAGCCCCCATCTGACTTTTGATCCCTGTATGTGACCTGATATTTCTTTATGAAAACTTACATAATCTTCTCTTTGTCCTCACTTTTCTAAAGTTTTATTATGCTGAATCTGTGAGTGTGTCTATTTTAATCAGTTCTCCTGGGCATTTGGTGAGCCTTTTCAATCTGAAACTCATGTCCTTTAGTTCTTGGAAATTTACTTGAATTATTTTGCTGATCATTTTCTCCCATTTGTTTTCTTGGAAATCATATTATTTGGATGTTGGATCTTTTGATACAGTGATTGTATCTTTAAAAATACTTCCCATCTCTCTTCTTTTTGCTCATTTTCTATGTCATTTCAAAACTTATCTTCCAGTCATTTTATTGAGTTTCTTTGTTTCTGCTATGTATTTTCAGTTTCTAAAAGTTCCTTTTTCTTTTCTGCTTTTCTTTTTCCCTTATCATATCCTATTATTTCTTCTTTGTTGGATGCAGTGCCTTCTCTTTTTCTGCTGGTTGCTCTTTCCTGTTTGTTGGTAGTTAATTCTCTGTATTCCATATTAGATGCTTTCCTCCCATGTCTGATGGTCCTTGGCTGTTTGTTTGGGTTTAGGAGTCAAGTGGTTTAAGAAATGAACACAAATTCTGAATACTTGAGTGTGGGTTCTGGACTATGAGCTTCACGGTAGGATGATCGGCTTGCAGACATTTACTGGGGAACCTCAGGTGTCAGTGTTGTTAGCTTTTTCCTCTTGGGCTAGGTCAGTTTCTCCAGAAAAGGCCATTCCGAACTCCTGCTGGGAAGGCATGGCCTGGCTGCCAGTGCTCTGGGAGCCAAGGAGAAAGAGGATGGTCGCTGTTTAGTGTGCAATATTCTCTAATACTTCTGTTTTCTATGTGCTACTTTGCCCCTAACTGTGCATGGTATTCTGCTATTCACATATCGTTTCTTTTCTTCTTTTCAGAGAAAAAGTATTCAGCCTAGCTGAGGTGTAGAAGAGGTAATAGCCCAGTGGTGTGTAATGGCAGTGAGGATTTATTTATTTATTTATTTATTTATGTATTCATTCATTCATTAGAATTTACTATGTGCCAGGCATGGGTATATATACTTTACAAACCATAGCTTAGAAAGAGGGTAAAAGTGTTAATATCCCATTTTTTCAGATGCAGGAATTATAGCACGGAGTGGTAAAGTATTATGCCCCCGACTTCTCAGCCAGTAAGGGCCCATCTGGGACTTAGAGCCAGGCAGTTGGGTTCATTAATGTGTCATCTTGACAATATTGCACTGTCAGCTCAGGGTCTGACAGTTATATAGCTTACAAATGATCCTCCTTTTCTTAGCCATCCACCATTCTACCTCACTTCTGGAGGTGCTGCCTGGTGCTGCCCAGTCCTAAGTCTTTTGAGGACTTTGCATTCTTATTTGGATCCCTTTCCGGCTTTCCCCACTGTTGGCTTAGAGCTTCCAAGTTGGTTACCACTCATCCATCTGCTTCCCAGCCTTCAAAATTAGGCAGATATTGTCTTCTCTTCTCCTGTTCCTTTTGATTTCATTTGTTTTAAACAAAATCTCTTTATTGTAGTTTTCATGGGCGTGTCAGAGAGGGTGCTTTGGATGCAAATGCTCAGTCTGCCATATCTACCTATAGGTCTAGAGAGGAAACTTTCTACCACCCTGGTGGCACACAGATTTAATTTGATTTATAAGTTATAGAGGAATGAATGTTTCTTCCAGCCCTAAATTTGTGGATAGAACTTATCCCATGTTCATGTGCTCTGATGTGTACATTTTCTTATACTTTTGAGAAATTCACATATGTGTCTCCGTGATGTGGACATTTTGGGGATGATATGAATGTTACTTAAGCAGAAAGTGGCCTTATCCTACCTTCCCCCCCTCCACTGAGCTACCTTATGATGTGAAACCTCTGGTTTCAGCCTCCTCATTGGCAAAATCCTCTTTCCTTTAGGAAAGGAAGTTGGGTCAGTAAGTTGGCGCCCTTCTGCCACTGGCATGCTTGATTTTTTTGAGTCCATGATGTTAGTTGTGATATAATTCCCCCTTTAAAAAAAGTTTCCCCTCTTGTGGAAGTTTCCAGTATGTAACCCTTTTGTTTCCTGGTCATAATCATAGGTCCTTGCCAGCTCCCAGCTCCTTTTCACCCCATTGGTCCAAACAGCCAAAGCCTTGGTAAGTTTGTGGCTGATTCAGCATCAGTTAGAGCCACTTATTGACCTCCTACTCTGGGACAGGTGCTCTGTTATGCATGGGGCACACAGAGATGAACCAGTCAAGTCCCTGCTGTCCCAGAGCTAGTGATCCAGCAGGGTAGACAGACAGAGCTCACTTTCATACTAAGAAATATGTCCTTTGATAGCAGTAAAAATAAAATCAGCTTGGAGGGAGCATGGGGAAGAAGTGATGAATTTCATCTGGAGAAATGAGGAAAAGCTTCATGCACCCTGTGACACATGCATCAGTTCTCAAGGGAAAGTATGATAGTTCTAGGCTGTGGAAATGGTGTTGGTAAAGTGGGCAGTGATGGAAAAGGGGAGAAGAGGGGGAACAGGTAGTAAAAGAGGGTGAACATGTATTGCTATTTTCCTGTGTGTCAGGAACCTAGATAGGACATGGATGGGCATGGGGTTACCCAGATAGAGGAGAGAAGGTTGGCTGAGCAAAGTCCAGTGACCTGATTGAAGCCACGCTCTAGAGTTTGATTGCTTGGTCTCCAAACTTGGCTTTGTCACTTACTGACTCTGATCCCAGGCAAGAGGCTTAAACTTTCCTCTTGGAAAGAGGAAATAACTCCCATGGGAGTACCACATATTGGGTGCCTGAAACAACAGACATTTATTTCTTACAGTACTGGAGGCTGCAAGTCCAAGATCAGTGTCTGACAGGGTAGGTTTCTGGTGAGAACCCTCTTCCGGGCTAATAGATGGCCACCTTCTTGCTGTGTCCTCATGTGGCCTTTCCTTGGTGTGTACACATGGAGAGAGAGAGTGCTCTGGTGTCTCTTCTTATAAGAACACTAATCCTATTGGATCAGAGTCCCACCATATCACCTCATTTAACTTTAATTACCTGCATAAAGGCCCTATCTCTATTATAGTCATTTGGGGAGTTAGGGCTTCAACATATGAATACTGGAAGTGAGGAACACAATTCAGTCCATAGCAGAAGGTGACTTGGAATGATGGAAAAAGGAGGTGAGAGAGAACTAAGGGGATCGACAGGGGAACAGGGAAGAGGAGGGTTCATGGACATGCAAGGCCAGCATATCAAATGATGCAGTAGTAATAATAATAAAAAGAATAAGTAGAATGTCTGATGTAACTATTGTGGGCAGGGCCCTTTTCATGAGCTACCTTGTCATTCCTCATGGCACACCCTCTGCTGTCAGTCCCATGGTCAAGGTCTGGAAACAGAAGCTCATAGAAGTTGAGTAACCTGATCGAGCTCCCCCAGCTGGTGAGTAGAGAGCCAGTTTTTAAACTTGGGTTTCTCTGATCCCAAGGTTCGTGTGTGCCCTTTTCACAATGCTCAGCTGCCTCTTGAGGTAGGAGGGGGAGGTTGATGTTGAGAAGAGGTCACTGGCTTGGAAGGTATTCAGGAGGGGTCAGTGGTGGTATAGGAATAAGAAGGACAGGCATCAGGCTGCAGGTAGTACAGGGAGATAGGGAAGTGCAGAGAGAGGGGTAGCCTGGCAAGTCTACACCATTGTGAGGAATGTAAGTCCTCTTTGACATGTCAGTTGGATACTCATGAGAAAGATGACTCCATGGTCACAGAGCTTTGGAAAACCCAGCATTCGGTGTTCACTGGCATCAGAACGTGTGTGCGTCACTTCAGATCTTTTTCTGCTCCATCCCTTTCTTGTTCTAGCTGCATCTCTGGCCAGTAGCTCTGCATGGACTCTGACTGCAGGTGGGTACAACCCAACGGTGCCTTGTCTCAAGCGTACACCTGTGCCTTCCTCGGCCTGCTCTCACCATGGGTCGTACTCTGAGCCTGCACAGGTTGATGGATAAAATTTCCCTTTTCCTGAGACTAGAGTACAAAGGAGCCAGCATCACCCCCATCTGGCAGCAGCCGGCCTCATACTTCCTCTTTGCTTTCTCTGCCTTTTCCCCCTTGTCCCTCTGTCATGCTTCCTGGGTTGCATTTCCTAATAAAGTAATAGCACATAACGCCTCTAACCCAGGCTGATTTTCTTTTGAAAGTGAGGCTAAAACTCATAGATTAAAACATCCATTCCTTTGGAGATTCATATATATAGGATAATATGGTTTCTGAGAATTCTTCCAAAAACTGCTCTGCCTAATCCAGAGAACTCTAAACTCATTCAATGTTGAGACTTAAGAAAAATGTTACACGAACTCAACTCCCAGGATTCTAGTGTCCCATGGATCACAGATTAGGTTTAGCTTGTGTAATCTTATTCTAAAGGGCTGGGGTCAGCAAACGTTTTCCTGTAAAGGGCCAGGTAGTAAATAGTTGGGGCTTTGCAGGCCATAAGGTCTCTGTTACAACTATTCAACTCTGCCACTGCAGCACAAAAGCAGGCATGGAGAATGATGAAACAAATGGGCATGGCTGTGTTCCAATAAAGCTTTATTTACGAAGTCAGACAACAGGCTGAATTTGGCCCATGGGCCATAGTTTGTTGACCCCTGCTAAGAGGTCAACAGAACTGTGACTGGAAAGAGAGAAGGAGGTTGGTAGCTGGTCTGGGAGAGACAGCAGAGCTGGGAAAAAGGACATAGAAGTTGAAGACGCCCTCTTCTCACTGCTGAATGTTTCTCATTTTTCTTCCTGTGCCTCCTGAATTCCTCAGTTTTGTCAGCAAGCGTGGTACGTATCCTCTTGCTTTGTCCATGATCTGTTTTGCATAGTCAAGGTAGGGCAAGTGGTCGGTCACCCCATGACTCCTCTGTCCTTGATGGTGATAGACGCACAGCATTTCAGGAGTCCTCTGCCCTGCAACATCAGGGGTTAATGAAATCCTATCGTTCTTGCCCATTGATGGCATCGATCTCATGGCTCTGCCACCCTGAGCGTGCTGTTTGTCAGTGTGATGCATCTGGGAGAGATTTGTGTACCAGGCCAGAAGGGAAGGGGCCTGAGCAGTTTTGCCTACCTCAAGCTGAGTTGTGGATGCCTGTAAACAAACCTGCCTGGTGCAGAGCATCAAGTGTGCCCGACACATCCTGATTCTTAGCATTTTTCTTTCTGTAGTCAAGATAACAGGAATATATCAATAGGCTGATTTCACCCAGATGTATGAGGACAGCGAAGAGGAGGAAGTGCAGCAGGGGTGGAAAATTCACAGGTAGTCGACATCTGCTGATACCAGGTCCTTGGTAGAAACCCTATACATGCTATCCCATGTAATCCCCAGGGTCCTTGAGTAGGCATCATTGTTTTTTTTTTTTTTTACATCTTTATTGGAGTATAATTGCGTAACAATGGTGTGTTAGTTTCTGCTTTATAACAAAATGAATCAGTTATACATATACATATGTTACCATATCGCCTCCCTCTTGCATCTCCCTCCCACCCTCCCTATCCCACCCCTCCAGGCGGTCACAAAGCACCGAGCTTTGTGATCTCCCTGTGCTATGCGGCTGCTTCCCACTAGCTATCTACCTTACGTTTGGTAGTGTATATATGTCCATGCCGCTCTTTCACTTTGTCACAGCTTACCCTTCCCCCTCCCCATATCCTCAAGTCCATTCTCTAGTAGGTCTGTGTCTTTATTCCTGTCTTACCCCATGTTCTTCATGACATGTTTGTTCTTAAATTCCATATATATGTGTCAGCATACAGTATTTGTCTTTCTCTTTCTGACTTACTTCACTCTGTATGACAGACTCTAGGTCCATCCACCTCATTACAAATACCTCAATTTCGTTTCTTTTTATGGCTGAGTAATATTCCATTGTATATATGTGCCACATCTTCTTTACCCATTCATCCGATGATGGACACTTAGGTTGTTTCCATCTCCGGGCTATTGTAAATAGGGCTGCTGTGAACATTTTGGTACATGTCTCTTTTTGAATTATGGTTTTCTCAGGGTATATGCCCAGTAGTGGGATTGCTGGGTCATATGGTAGTTCTATTTGTAGTTTTTTAAGGAACCTCCATATTGTTCTCCATAGTGGCTGTACCAATTCACATTCCCACCAGCAGTGCAAGAGTGTTCCCTTTTTTCCACACCCTCTCCAGCATTTATTGTTTCTAGATTTTTTGATGATGGCCATTCTGACTGGTGTGTGTGATGATATCTCATTGTAGTTTTGATTTGCATTTCTCTAATGAGTAAAGATGTTGAGCATTCTTTCATGTGTTTGTTGGCTGTCTGTATATCTTCTTGGCAGAAATGCCTATTTAAGTCTTCTGCCCATTTTTGGATTGGGTTGTTTGTTTTTTTGTTATTGAGCTGCATGAGCTGCTTATAAATTTTGGAGATTAATCCTTTGTCAGTTGCTTCATTTGCAAATATTTTCTCCCATTCTGAGGGTTGTCTTTTCGTCTTGTTTATGGTTTCCTTTGCTGTGCAAAAGCTTTGAAGTTTCATTAGGTCCCATGTGTTTATTTTTGTCTTTATTTCCATTTCTCTAGGAGGTGGGTCAAAAAGGATCTTGCTGTGATTTATGTCATAGAGTGTTCTGCCTATGTTTTCCTCTAAGAGTTTGATAGTTTCTGGCCTTACATTTAGGTCTTTAATCCATTTTGAGCTTATTTTTATGTATGGTGTTAGGGAGTGATCTAATCTCATACTTTTACATGTCCCTGTCCAGTTTTCCCAGCACCACTTACTGAAGAGGTTGTCCTATCTCCACTGTACATTCCTGCCTCCTTTATCAAAGATAAGGTGACCATATGTGCGTGGGTTTATCTCTGGGCTTTCTATCCTGTTCCATTGATCTATCTTCCTGTTTTTGTACCAGGACCACACTGTCTTAATTACTGTAGCTTTGTAGTATAGTCTGAAGTCAGGGAGCCTGATTCCTCCAGCTCCATTTTTCGTTCTCAAGATTGCTTTGGCTATTTGGGGTCTTTTGTTTTTCCAAACAAATTGTGGAATTTTTTGTTCTAGTTCTGTGAAAAATGCCAGTGGTAGTTTGATAGGGATTGCATTGAATCTGTAGATGGCTTTGGATAGTAGAGTCATTTTCACAATGTTGATTCTTCCAATCCAAGAACATGGTATATCTCTCCATCTATTTGTATCATCTTTAATTTCTTTCATCAGTGTCTTATAATTTTCTGCATACAGGTCTTTTGTCTCCTTAGGTAGGTTTATTCCTAGATATTTTATTCTTTTTGTTGCAGTGGTACATGGGAGTGTTTTCTTGATTTCACTTTCAGATTTTTCATCATTAGTATATAGGAATGCCAGAGATTTCTGTGCATTAATTTTGTATCCTGCTACTTTACCAAATTCACTGATTAGCTCTAGTAGTTTTCTGGTAGCATCTTTAGGATTCTCTGTGTATACTATCATGTCATCTGCAAACAGTGACAGCTTTACTTCTTCTTTTCCGATTTGGATTCCTTTTATTTCCTTTTCTTCTCTGATTGCTGTGGCTAAAACTTCCAAAACTATGTTGAATAAGAGTGGTGAGAATGGGCAACCTTGTCATGTTCCTGATCTTAGTGGAAATGGTTTCAGTTTTTCACCATTGAGGACGATGTTGGCTGTGGGTTTGTCATATATGGCCTTTATTATGTTGAGGAAAGTTCACTCTATGCCTACTTCCTGGAGGATTTTTATCATAAATGGGTATTGAATTTTGTTGAAAGCTTTCTCTGCATCTATTGAGATGATCATATGGTTTTTCTCCTTCAATTTGTTAATATGGTGTATCATGTTGATTGATTTGCGTATATTGAAGAATCCTTGCATTCCTGGAATAAACCCCACTTGATCATGGTGTATGATCCTTTTAATGTGCTGTTGGATTCTGTTTGCTAGTATTTTGTTGAGGATTTTTGCATCTATGTTCATCAGTGATATTGGCCTGTAGTTTTCTTTCTTTGTGACATCCTTGTCTCCTTTTGGTATCAGGGTGATGGTGGCCTCGTAGAATGAGTTTGGGAGTGTTCCTCCCTCTGCTATATTTTGGAAGAGTTTGAGAAGGATAGGTTTTAGCTCTTCTCTAAATGTTTGATAGAATTCGCCTGTGAAGCCATCTGGTCCTGGGCTTTTGTTTGTTGGAAGATTTTTTTTATCACAGTTTCAATTTCAGTGCTTGTGATTGGTCTGTTCATATTTTCTATTTCTTCCTGATTCAGTCTTGGCAGGTTGTGCATTTCTAAGAATTTGTCCATTTCTTCCAGGTTGTCCATTTTATTGGCAAAGAGTTGCTTGTAGTAATCTCTCATTATCTTTTGTATTTCTGCAGTGTCAGTTGTTACTTCTCCTTTTTCATTTCTAATTCTATTGATTTGAGTCTTCTCCCTTTTTTTCTTGATGAGTCTGGCTAATGGTTTATCAATTTTGTTTATCTTCTCAAAGAACCAGCTTTTAGTTTTATTGATCTTTGCTATCGTTTCCTTCATTTCTTTTTCATTTATTTCTGATCTGATTTTTATGATTTCTTTCCTTCTGCTAACTTTGGGGTGTTTTTGTTCTTCTTTCTCTAATTGCTTTAGGTGCAAGGTTAGGTTGTTTATTCAAGATGTTTCCTGTGTCTTAAGGTGGGATTGTATTGCTATAAACTTCCCTTTTAGAACTGCTGCATCCCATTGGTTTTGGATCGTCGTGTCTCCATTTTCATTTGTTTCTAGGTATTATTTTATTTCCTCTTTGATTTCTTCAGTGATCCCTTCGTTATTAAGTAGTGTATTGTTTAGCCTCCATGTGTTTGTATTTTTTACAGATCTTTTCCTGTAATTGATATCTAGTCTCATAGCATTCTGGTTGGAAAAGATACTTGATAAAATTTCAGTTTTCTTAAATTTACCAATGCTTGATTTGTGACCCAAGATATGATCTATCCTGGAGAATGTTCCATGAGCACTTGAGAAAAATGTGTATTCTGTTGTTTTTGGATGGAATGTACTATAAATATCAATTAAGTCTATCTTGTTTAATGTATCATAAAAAGTCTGTGTTTCCTCATTTATTTTCATTTTGGATGATCTGTCCATTGGTGAAAGTGGGGTGTTAAAGTCCCCTACTATGAATGTGTTACTGTCGATTTCTCCTTTTATGGCTGTTAGTATTTGCCTTATGTATTGAGGTGCTCCTATGTTGAGTGCATAAATATTTACAATTGTTATATCTTCTTCTTGGATCGATCCCTTGATCATTATGTAGTGTCTTTCTTTGTCTCTTCTAGTAGTCTTTATTTTAAAGTCTATTTTGTCTGATATGAGAATTGCTACTCCAGCTTTCTTTTGGTTTCCATTTGCATGGAATATCTTTTTCCATCCCCTTACTTTCAGTCTGTATGTGTCTCTAGGTCTGAAGTGGGTCTCTTGTAGACAGCATATATATGGGCCTTGTTTTTGTATCCATTCAGCCAATCTGTGTCTTTTGGTGGGAGCATTTAGTCCATTTACATTTAAGGTAATTATCAATATGTATGTCCCTATTCCCATTTTCTTAATTGTTTTGGGTTCGTTATTGTAGGTCTTTTCCTTCTGTTGTGTTTCTTGCCTAGAGAAGTTCCTTTAGCATTTGTTGTAAAGCTGGTTTGGTTTTGCTGAACTCTCTCAGCTTTTGCTTGTCTGTAAACATTTTAATTTCTCCATCAAATGTGAATGAGATCCTTGCTGGGTAGAGTAATCTTGTTTGCAGGTTTTTTTCCTTCATCAGTTTAAATATGTTCTGCCAGTCTCTTCTGGCTTGCAGAGTTTCTGCTGTAAGATCAGCTGTTAACCTTATGGGAATTCCCTTGTGTGTTATTTGTTGTTTTTCCCTTGCTGCTTTTAATATGTTTTCTTTGTATTTAATTTTTGACAGTTTGATTAATATGTGTCTTGGCATATTTCTCCTTGGATTTATCCTGTATGGGACTCTCTGTGCCTCCTGGACTTGATTAACTATTTCCTTTCCCATATTAGGGAAGTTTTCAACTATAATCTCTTCAAATATTTTCTCAGTCCCTTTCTTTTTCTCTTCTTCTTCTGGAACCCCTATAATTCGAATGTTGGTGCATTTAATGTTGTCCAGAGGTCTCTGAGACTGTCCTCTGTTCTTTTCATTCTTTTTTCTTTCTTCTGCTCTGCAGTAATTTCCACTATTTTATCTTCCACCTCACTTACCTGTTCTTCTGCCTCAGTTATTCTGCGATTGATCCCACCTAGAGTATTTTTCATTTCATTTATTGTGTTTCTAATCGTTGCTTGATTCATCTTTAGTTCTTCCAGGTCCTTGTTAACTGTTTCTTGCATTTTGTCTATTCTATTTCCAAGATTTTGGATCATCTTTACTATCATTATTCTGAATTCTTTTTCAGGTAGACTGCCTATTTCCTCTTCATTTGTTAGGTCTGGTGGGTTTTTATCTTGCTCCTTCTCCTGCTGTGTGTTTTTCTGTCTTTTCATTTTGCTTATGTTACTGTGTTTGGGGTCTCCTTTTTTCAGGCTGGAGGTTCGTAGTTCCCGTTGTTTTTCGTGTCTGTCCCCACTGGCTAAGGTTGGTTCAGTGGGTTGTGTAGGCTTCCTGGTGGAGGGGACTTGTGCCTGTGTTCTGGTGGATGAGGCTGGATTTTGTCTTTCTGGTGGGCAGGTCCACGTCTGGTGGTGTGTTTTGGGGTGTCTGTGGACTTTTTATGATTTTATGCAGCCTCTCTGCTAATGGGTGGCGTTGTGTTCCTGTCTTGCTAGTTGTTTGGCATAGGGTGTCCAGCAGTGTAGCTTGCTGGTCGTTGAGTGAAGCTGGGTGTTGGTGTTGAGATGGAGATCTCTGGAAGATTTTCGCCATTTGATATTATGTGGAGCTGGGAGGTCTCTTGTGGATCAGTGTCCTGAAGTTGGCTGTCCCACCTCAGAGGCACAGCACTGACTCCTGGCTCCTCAATTTGGGATGATGTGTTGTCTATTCATGTATTCCACAGATGCAGGGTACATCAAGTTGATTGTGGAGCTTTAATCCGCTGCTTCTGAGGCTGCTGGGAGAGGTTTCCCTTTCTCTTCTTTGTTCTCACAGCTCCTGGGTCTCAGCTTTGGATTTGGCCCCGCCTCTGTGTGTAGGTCGCTGGAGGGCGTCTGTTCTTTGCTCAGACAGGACAGGGTTAAAGGAGCAGCCGCTTTGGGGGCTCTGGCTCATTCAGGCCGGGGTGATGGAGGGGTATGGAGTGCGGGGTGAGCCTGTGGCGGCAGAGGCCGGCGTGACGTTGCACCAGCCCGAGGCGCGCCGTGCGCTCTCCCGGGGAAGCCGTCTCTGGATCCCCGGACCCCGGCAGTGACGGGCTGCACAGGCTCCCCGGAAGGGGGGCGTGGACAGTGACCTACGCTCGCACACAGGCCTCTTGGCGGCGGCAGCAGCATCCCCAGCGTCCCACGCCCGTCTCTGGGGTCCGTGCTTTCAGCCTCGGCTCGCGCCCATTTCTGGAGCTCCTTTAAGTCCAGACTTTTTCCCGGACTCCCTCCCGGCTTACTGTGGCGCATTAACCCCTTCAGGCTGTGGTCACGCCGCCAGCCCCAGTCCTCTCCCTGCGCTCTGACTGAAGCCCGAGCCTCAGCTCCCAGCGGGCGAGCAGACAAGCCTCTCGGGCTGGTGAGTGCCGGTCGGCACCAATCCTCTGTGCGGGAATGTCTCCGCTTTGCCCTACCCAGGTACGTGGGGAGTTTCTTGCCTTTTGGGAGGTCTGAGGTCTTCTGCCAGCGTTCAGTAGGTGTTCTGTAGGAGTTGTTCCACGTGTAGCTGTATTTCTGGTGTATCTGTGGGGAGGAAGGTGATCTCCGCGTCTTACTCTTCCGCCATCTTCCCCGGAAGTCCCGTCATTGTTTTTATCCTTCCTAAGAATGAGAGAGGACATGTGTTCTTGCCCAAAGTTATGTAACTTAGCACAAGGGGCAGCCAGAAATAAAATGCCAGACAGACAACACTAAAGCCTGTGCAGTTTGTGCTACACCACACAGAAACACGCCTCCTACTTTGCAAGTCCACCCATGACCCGCAAATAGAATCCCCAAGGCACTGCAGTCAGCCTCTTCCATGGGCGCAAGAATATGGACACCACCGTCAAGTGTAGACAAACCCTACAATTTAAATGTGAAACCAGCTCTCCTTGCAGTCGTCACACTGGTGCATGAGAGCAGCTATGCCTTCATCCACTGCCAGTATTAGGAGGGAGGAGCTTGGGGCTAGAATGCTTCTGTGCCCAGATGTCCATTTGAAGGACTAAAAATTTAACAGAATTCAGTGCCTCTTGACCCAAGTAAACTGGTAGGGAGTCCTGCCAATTATTGAGAAACCTGGAGCATACGTTAGTGACAGAAATGAAATAGGGTATCTTTGTGCTGAGCTCAGGGTACATAATGGATTTTTTTGGCTTCATATTCCTCCATTTCTGGCAGCTGAACCAACTTACCTGCTCCTTGCAGCCCAATTCTGCTTCTTCTCTTTGTGTTTTTCTGTAAGTGTTTCTCCCCCAATATATCTTTTGAGCTTCTATCTCCATCTCTGTGTGTTCTTCCTAGAGAGCTCTAACTGGTCCTGTGCTTCCTAGAGAACCACCAGTAAGGTAGAGTTGTGTGACTGGATCACTGCCCAGCAGGCTATACACCCCGTCCCAGGTGGTCACTGGACCATGGACAGACTCTGGCATAAAGTGGTGGCCCCATTGTCTAAACTTTAATGTGGAATCTTGGGAGAATGCTGCAGTGTAGGAGAATGCTGCAGTGTAGGAGAATGCATTGATCAGTGTGATGATCCAGGTGTTTGGAATACATGGGGGAAATGATAAATATTAGGGTAACAGAATTGAGTGGTTGTTATTAAGTTTCATTGATACCCCATGGATAGATCATCCAAGGCTGAGAGCAATTAACTGGCAACTGAATATTGAATGTTAGAGCCAGACAGTCTCCTTGGTAGCTAACAAAAAAGCCCTTTTTTCATTCAGTGAACAAAGAAAAAGCTGAACATCAACCCAAGATCTAATAGAGTGACTGTATTTCAAAGATGGTTGACTGCTCAACTATGGTAGGTCTTTTATGCTGAAGTCAGGTCCCCGACTGAGGAAACGTAGGACTCTGATACCTGGGACTGGGGCAATCTGGATGGATTTCCCTAAGAAGTTTGCTTCCCAAGACTTCTATAAATCTTCTGAGCTTGTAGAGGTGCCCCCAAACTCTCTGTTAAGAGCTATTACCCACTACCCCAAAGTGGGATGGGAATACGGAGCTTTTTCTCCCACAAGGCAATAGTTACCCCCTCTGGAGATGACCCGCTTTCTCTCTGGCTGTCAGGCTTATAATCAGCATTGAATTGCACCATAATCCAGCAGGGGGTGTTCTGAGACTCAGAAAGAAGGAAATCATCTATAACTAAGGGAATGACCTAGCCAGGGGCTGGGAGAGTATCTCTGAGGCTGGGTTCTGAATGTGCTTAAAGGGGCCAGAGCATAAGATTGGACAAGGGTTAGGGTTCAGTATCCTGGAAGGAACCTAGGGGTTGGTGCAAACTTGCTGTTAAGGTGATTCTTAAAAGTGTGGGAAGAGCCCACTTTGAGTGATGTTGAAATGACTGAATTTCTGTGGCAGATGGTACAGGAAGGGATTAAAAGGATCAGAAAGTGGGCAGGCTGGAATGGATATGTTATCTGAGGTTAAAAGACCACCAGAGGATTATGTTCTATCAGAAGGCCATGGGGACGCATAATCATTAAGGTCACCAGGAATGCACTTACTAAGAAGTTCAGATATGGCTCTCCTCTGCAGACTGGGGCTAATAGTTGGAGAGGCTGTCACAGATTTCTGCTCACTAATAGCCATGGGGATGATAGCCTTCCCCTCCCCCACAAAGCCATAGAGACCAGGTGGTGGTGCTTAACTATCAGAAATGGGTTCGTGTGGGTGGGATTGTGGGGAGCTGCAATTCACGTAATGGTAGGCAGGGCTGGAGGGGCAGCCAAGAGGACTTGGCTTGCAAAAAGATGTGGATATGGTTGATAGAACATGGTATCTTTAAGGCCAAAGTAGTTGGGCAGCCAAGGAGGGTGCTGCTTAATTAACCTCTGTAGTCAGAAGAAGACAAGAATGGAGAAGCAGGAGGCTGAGGGTGATCCCCGCAATAAAAAGCTCCAATCTTTTCTTAGTTTCTGGACCTGCATCAATTTCCAGACCTGGGACCTCTATTGAAGACATGGCCAGACCACCAGGGGAAGACAGTGCCACACTGCAACAGATAGGAATTGTAATCAATCCTGTATCCTTCCCAAAGGGTCTATGGCCATTTTCTCAAGTAGAGAAAGGGAAATACTCAAGCTTTTGGAGAATTGGGGGAAAGATTCTGAATTGGCATTGATTGACCTCATCACAGCTCCCCTTTTAGCTCAGCACTGTTTGTGGCCATCACATGCTGGTGCAACGGACACAAATGAAGTGGCCACAGTGGCAGAGAGATGGAGGTTATACAAGGTGCTAACATCATCGAGTCACATTCAGCATGGCCATTCTAGCTACTGCCTCTTTTGAATGTGCAGTCTGCCAGTAACAGAGACCTATGCTCTGCAGCTGGGATAGCGCTATTCCCTGAGGAGATCAATTGTCCACTTGGTGGCAAGATTAGTCCCTTCTATTCTGGAAGAGTCAGAATTTTATTCTTCCAAGAATGGATACCTATTCTGGCTATGGGTTCACATTTCCAACCCATGGACCTCAGCCAGAACCATTATCCATGGAATCCCACATACCATAACATCTGACCAGGGAGCCAACTTTATAGAGAAGGAGGTATGGGAGTGAACCTGTGGCCATGGGATTCACCAATTGTATTACATGCCTCTCCACCCAGAAGCTGCCAGCGTGCTAGAGTTGTGGAATGGCCTGCTGAAGGCGCAGCTGAAGCACACCAGTTCAAAAGAAACACTCTGCACAGATGGGACACCATTATTCAGAAAGTGGCACATGCAGTGAAGCAGAGACTTTTCACAGGTAATCGACGTGTACATTCCTGCCCACCTTCTGTGGCCTGTGGTTCCAAAGTTAATTGAGTTTGCAGAGCTTTTACCGTGTTATTTGGAGCTATCTTATATGTGTGCCACCCAGTGCTCAGCTGGAGAGCTGGGGATCTGTTAGTTCTATTCTCAATTTTTTTACTACATTGATTAAATCAGATTCACACAAGCACAACTTTGGGTTAAGTCCGGGAATTCATTGAAAAACTGCATGGGTGTCTTGTCTCGCGATTTCCTGCGTATTATGTTCTAGTTCTGTGTGTCTCCCCTTTTTAATCCTTAGACCAGAACACTGGGGTCTCAGTTGCCAATCTCTGTCATATGTTCTTCAACTGCTTCCACATTCAGAGACAGGCAGCAGGAGGACAGAGGGAGAAAAAAAAAAAATCAGTGGGCGTTTGACCCACCGTCCTGGGACCAGAGCTCCATGGATTGTGAAGCAGGGTTCCCCTCTTGAGTTTTGGTTCCTCTGGACTACTGCTGCTACCACAAGGGGAGATTGCTGTGGGCTGGGACACAAGTAAACAGAAGAAGAAAAGAAACAGAAAATCAATTCCAGAGGACTTCCACACTCTCTCTGAGCGTTGGAAATCCCCTTTATTGCTTGTTGAGCTGGTACTAAAGGGCTTCCCCTGGAGCACTTTCTATACCCTGCCACCCAATTCTGGATCTCAGGTGGTTTTTTGGGCTGATGGAATGCCAGAGGGGAAAAATGGTAAATTTACCATCAGTTTGGTAGCACTTCAAATTCTGGTTTTCTTTCCGAATCTGCCTGCTACTGTTTACTTTTCAGGTTCCTCGAATGACTGCTCCATGCATTTTGTCAGGTTTTATAGCTGCATTCAGTAGAAGAGCCAGGGTGGACTGTACTTAGTTTATTTTACCCAGAACCGTAACCATATTGAACTTTTTATTACAGCAATTCCATATTTTGTGTACTTTCAACATGTCTTTTTTGTTCTAAGACCTTTTATTTTCTTCGCGTCCTTTCTTCTTTTAATAATATATAATATTAATAAAATTCCTTCAACCACGAAAAGGCTTGTTTATGCAATTAGGATATGAAAAGAGAAGCCTTTTATAATTTTCAAAATAAATTTTCTTTTTCTCTTGAATAGATTTTCAATTGTCTTTTTTATTTGTATTGTAGTATTTCCTATGGTTTTCCATTTTTCAGTAGTTCATTTACCAATCCATCTCCTAATGGGACCATAGTATTAGAAATGGTGAAAACATTGAAAGTATATGTTTCTCTCTGTATACAGTTGTGTTTGTATCTCATAGATTATGACATACAGTTTTATAAAATTTACCTTTTTCCCCAAAATAGACTGTTGAAGAATTCTTAATTTCCATCTTGTTGTTTAGACTAAGGCTTAGTTTCCATATTTTTGCATGTATTAGTGTGTGTCCTGAGAATAAAATATATAAAATTTCTTCTTTTTAAAATGCATTAGAATATTCTTGGTGTCTTATTGTAATCTTTCTTTCTGTATAGCATCTCTGGATATAAGATATAAGAAAAGTTATATTTTTTCACTTCTGGGGTAGTGAGTTGGTATCAGTTAATAACATCCAGATTATTATCTATTTATTTCTCTACTTCCCAAACTGGGCGGTGATCACCTTGAGAGAAGGTGCAAATGGCTTCTTTATTTTTGTATTCCCAGCATCTAGAAAAGCCAGGTAGAATGTGGATATAAGAAACATTTATTTATATTCTTTTCCACTGTGTTAATTTCTTTGACATTTGTGTCTCAAATATGTTTTCTATTTTAATAATTGATTTTTCTGCAACATCAGTTCTATCGTTAACTACTTCCAATACTGATTGAAATTGTTCCATAGTGAGATTCAAGTTTATTCTGTTCCTGTTTTGAAGATGCCATGGAAATATCTCATTATGATTTTAAGCTTTCCTGTTTGCTCCAATGTTCCCAGAGATCAGGTTTCCTGAGAGGCTGTTTTGAAATTTTGCTTTTGTTGCTTCTCTAATGGAAAAGACTGAATCATCCAGTGGATGGATTTGGGGTTGGGTAATTATTAAAGGAACATTCTTAATCCTCAGGTCAAATCAGGGTTGAATGATGATGATTTCTCGGTGCTGCTGAAGTTTGTAGTCTCAGTTGAAAAAGTTTGTTACTTCTATCTTTTCAGCATATCAACTGTTCCCAAATATGGACTATGATTAATAACGAGGAGTTCTTTTCAATTTGGAGTGAGGATCAGAAAAGCACCCCTCATTTTGTAATCATATTGGCAGAGTACTACTCCAGTAATAGGAGTAGGGCTGGGGCTCAGGCCAGTTTCTACATTTTCACCTTAAAGCTCGCAGATGAGAGGAAATAGACTATCACTGGATCATGGCCTGAAGTGTGAGCTCACATGGTGAGATTTCTCAATCATGTTCTGGCTGTTCAGCTATAGGTAGACTCTAAGCCCTGAGTTGGCTCCAAGAGCTCAGGCTGCAGTCAGTCCCTTCTCTTGACACAACATCCCTTATAAGTTGGGGTCCTGGGCTTGGGTTGGCTGCTGGTGCTAACTCTTAATTCTCTCCAAATTTTGCAAGAAAGAGTATACATTCATTCCTGAATAGGAAATATGCTCAACATTCTTGTCAAACATTTTTGATGTTAACGTGGACTTTTCCCCCTTTGATAGAAAATGTCATGGATATTTTAAGAGGAAATGGGGAGAAAGGGACTTATATGGATTCCCTCACAGTCGTATCTTTCCGAAATGACAATGTATTTTCATCTTAACTTCCTTACCTATTATTATTATTATTATTTTTTTTTTTGCGGTACACAGGCCTCTCACTGCTGTGGCCTCTCCCGTTGCAGAGCACAGGCTCTGGATGTGCAGGCTCAGCGGCCATGGCTCACGGGCCCAGCTGCTCCGCGGCATGTGGGATCTTCCCGGACTGGGGCACGAACCTGTGTCCCCTGCATCGGCAGGTGGACTCTCAACCACTGCGCCACCAGGGAAGCCCTACATCTCCGTTTTTATGGATGAGACAACTGTAATGTAGAGAGGTTAGTTCACAAGTCCAAGATCCTTGCTGTGAAGTGGTGGGGCCGAGGTTCAAGTGCCACTGGCCAAACCCCAGGGCCAGACTCTTAGCTGCTACTCTGTTCTGTCTTGCCCGGTGGTGGCCCCCAGGGCAAGAGTTCTCCATCTCTTCTTTTTCACCAGGGTCGTTTATAAATGCAAAATGGAATCGAAGTTTTGAGAATTATCTTCCTTCCCAAAGTATCATGACTTACAATCCTGCCTACGCTTTCTCTTAAATTTCCAAAATCTGCCTTTTAAAATCTAGTACATACCTTGAACTTTACCCCGCTGATTCTTTTTTGCTACCATGAGGTGATATGATAAATTAAAGTTTCTATAATTTCCACTTGACTGACCATTCCTTCTTAGTGGTCAGAAGAAAGTCTGAGACAGTTGTGATCACTTCCTTTACCTTGGCCACTTCTCTCTCCAGTTCAGTAGCTTTTGAGTACGACAGACTCTTATATCTGATTGTTCCCAGCTTGAGTTTCTTCCTGTGCAGACACGGTGATAGCATGCGGGCATATTTCCCATACTGTTTTCATTTCTCTTAATTTTGTGTTTTGTTCGACAGATGTCAAAAGCAATAAATATTATTATCTGAGTCAGCTATTTCTTTGAGTAAACTATGACCGCTTGGGGCTTCCTTGGTGGTGCAGTGGTTAAGAATCTGCTTGCCAATGCAGGGGACACGGGTTCGAGCCCTGGTCGGGGAAGATCCCACATACCACAGAGAAACTAAGCCTGTGCGCCACAACTACCGAGTCTGTGCTCTAGAACCTGTGAGCCACAATTACTGAGCCCATGTGCCACAACTACCAAAGCCCGTGTGCCTAGAGTCCATGCTCCGCAGCAAGAGAAGCCACCGCAATGAGAAGCCCACGCACGACAACGAAGAGTAGCCCCCGCTCGCCGCAACTAGAGAGAGCCCGCGTGCAGCAATGAATACCCAACGCAGCCAAAAAAAATAAAAGAAAATAAAAAATAAAAGTCATAACTGCTCTCGTCTATAGGAATTTGTTCCATGAGCTTATTTAGGCATTTCTCTCTTGGTCCTAGACCAATAACCATTGAAAATACTTACCTACCCACCCTGCCCTTGGATTTTTAGGCTGAATTTTTCCCCTGTGGGATGACTGAAAACAACAATCCCAAATACCTATAAACCAAAGCAGTTCAAAGATTAGCAGAGGAATACCTGACACTGGTTCAGAACTAAGGCTACATGGATGATCTTCCTCCTCCAAAACGGAGATGGGGACCTACAAGGTGTCTGGCCACTAGATGGCAAATGGTTATCGCAAAGTTTATCCTTCATTACCTGTTTTCCTAGGCATTGATATAGAGAAACGGGATAAAGACCTGTAAACACTGGGGTTTTAAGAAGATTTGTGTTAGAATTTCAGGTTCGTGGGTTTTGGAAAAATACCCTCAAGGACGGACTGGAGCTACCATGTCTATGCTCTGCGTTCAGCAACAGGTGTGGTGAGGGTACCACAACTGTGTTAGTGAGAAAAGATCTGACCAGTGTTATGGTGTGTGTGTGTGTGTGTGTGTACATGACAAGATTCTCTGCTCAGTTTATCTATTTCTCTTCTTCTTCAGCTTAAAATCTTCTCTCTGAGATCAGCTGGTCTCTGGATACAGGCTTGGGGATTATCACCTTGGCTAAGAGTTCACAGTTTTGTTATCTTCAATTTTGCTCCAGAAATGCAAATCCAGTTAACTTATACAGTTCCCATGTCCTTCTCTCTTTCCCCAGTCAAACCTTCATTGGGAAGATAATGAAATTGCCACCGGACTTCTAGACCAACCACCTTCCTATTGTAGACCCTACTGACCCATGGGTCCTTGTTTTTCCTGGTTCTTTTCTTGAAGCTCTGGCTCTGTTTCTGAGGGGAGCTTTATAAGCATTATGCCTCTCTAGGGGTTTCACATCTCAATTCCTTCTCTAGATCTTGAGTCCAGCTCATGTTCTCTCCACTCTATTGATGTCAATGTTGAGTTTCAGAGGTCACATAGTTAGTCACTGAAGGAGCTGGGATTTCAATCCAGGTGGGCCTTACATCAAGGGCAGCTGTCTGCGTGACCCTGTGCAGCTTCCCTACTGGAGGGCCCAGCATTGCTTTGCAGGGCGCAAGCTGTTGCTGTTTCTCCAGAAAGACAGGTTCTCCCTTTGTGAGGGGTTTCTCTGAAGCACGGCTCCCTCTGGGCTGACCTTTATATTCCACTGTTATGTGAGGGAGGCGTTAAAGAGACTCTTTATTAAGATGCAGGCTTGAGTCCTGCACACTGCCAGGGACAAAGCACACTTCTATTTGGAGTTTTCTGTGAGGTTTTCTTCAGACATGTTTATACCTCGTCTGAAAAGGGAGAATTACTGTGGGGTGGCCTCACCCCAACACCTGCAGGCAGAATACAGCTGCAGGATTCAGAAGGCAGAGAAGATCGAGGTTGTCCCTCAGGGTCCCCTGGTTTACCTACTATATTTGTCTCTAGAGATGAAACATTTATGGAAAGGAGCTGGTTTAAAGAGGATGCCGCTGTGAAAATATGAAGAAAAATTGGCTATTTTCAGTTCTGCTGTGCTTTAAAGCTTGGAAAATCAGGAGCCACATAGACGATGAACCCAATCTGTTTCCTGCCGTGCTTCCACTGGGACAGACTCTCTGAAGGCCTTGTTGCCTGACCTTCATTAAGAATGTTGCCGTCATCGAGCTGAATCAGGCCCTGACTCTGAGGTGGGATTGCTTTTTAGGGATATATTCTGAGAGGCTCTGGGGCAAACCAGTTGCTTTAGACACGGCCAAGAAGGAGAATATGGTTTTGTTTGGTGATGAAATGAGATTGTAGCTATCAGGGAAAATAGGAAAGGAGGGAATTGCTGAGGAGAGGTGTTAGCATGGAGTCAAGAGCTCTAAATCTACAGCCTATAAGTGACTAATTGGATCAGCCCTAGGAGTTAGGACTTGCCAGGGTTAAGCTCTGAATAATGCTTGAGGGCACATGGTTTTGTTTGGCTGTCCTGGGTAGGCTCACCACATTTTACATGTGGGAGGAAGGAGAGAATTCAAAATTTATATCACATACCAAGGGTGCTTGATAATTTAACTATGTTATTTTATTTAAAATGCTTTGAGAATGAGCATTATTATCATCATCCTCATTTTATATAATTAAAATACAGATGCTTAGAAATATATATAGTACCTTGGTTAAGGTCACACTGATGGTCAGGGGTGGAAGCCAGATCTGACGTTGTGGCCCATGATTTGGAGATGATAGATCAGTGCTTATTGTCTCATACATGGCTTTATCAAATGGTGACCCTAAATACAGGACCTGCTTTGTCACGCACACACATGCACATACACAGCAAATAATGGCCTGGGAGCATCTATAGAGAAGGTGTGAGCACTAGGACACAGATGGGTTTCTGAGAACAAATTTCCATTTACCCTCATTCCTTTTGTTGATAAGGTTACTGGAGATAACAGGTTGTGAGGAGTGACCTTAATACTTGTTGCCCGGAATAGCAGCTGTGACTGGAGGTCGCTGTTCATGGACTGATCACCAGTAGAATATTGCTTTGACACCTCAGCCTCTGCAGGCGTTTCCTCACTTTATTTGGCCCTTGATCCCTTATTGTAACTCTGCTTAGGTTCTCACCTTTTGACTCTGTATGATGATCCAACCCCAGATGCATTACTGGATGAGTGGCTCTGAGTCATAGTTTGCCCCACACTTATAACTCTTATAGAGCCTCTCAAATTATGGAGTCCCCTCTCCTCTAGTCTCTCTGGATGGCTTGCATTTCAGGTTCTTATATAAACCTGACAACCACCTTGGACAGGTGACTAGATGGGGTAGTTTCCTGAGAAGGGAGTGGAGGTAGCCTTGCATCCAAAGCAACGCAGGGCGGGTGTGGCAAAGAGTAGGCAGGCAGAGCTAAGTTTTGTGCACTGAAAGGACAAAGAAGATTTTGATTCAGAGTAAGGCGAATGAGTCAAAACATCCCCATGCCAGATCCAGAGATGAGGACAAAGAAGGCACCACCTCGGCTGTGTGATAGGAAGGATGTGGCAGAGGTGGAAGGGACAGCAGCTGTTTCGGGTAACTGTCACTGTGCAACAAATCAGCCCTAAATGCAGTGGCTCAGAACAATAGTCGATTTAGCTCAAGAGTCTGCAGCTTGAATGGGGCTTAGGGAGGGAAGCCCATCGCTTTGGAATCACCATCAGTTGGAGTGGCTCTCCTGGGGCTGGGGTTTCCACTCCCGAGATGGTTCACTCACGTGCCTGGCAAGTTGTTGCTGGCTGTTGGCTGGGAGCTCAGCTGGGCTGAAGTCTGAGGGCCTTGGTTCATTTCTGCATAGGCCTCTTAATGGCCTCACCCCCAGACTGCTTGGGTTCCTTCACAGCCTGGTGGCTGGACTCCCAGCTGCAGTGCCATCCCTTCATGCAGCATCACATTCCCCATGTTCTGTTTCTGGAATCAGTCACAGAGTCCTGTCCATGTTCAAGGAGAGAGAACACAGACCTCAGTTCATGATGGGAGAGGTGTCAACATCAAATTGTAAGGAGAGCAGGTGGGATGGAAGACATTGTCGTGGCCATTTTTGGAAAATGCAGCCTGCCAACGAGGCTGTCAGAGGGAATGCACAGGAGAGGGGAGGTTATACAATGTATTCCCAGGCCTTGGTTTCAGAATTTTGAATGGTTTGTTACTCCTATGAGGTGATTAGCTGATGCTGGGAAAGCTCAAGAAAAGGGTAGTGTGTTCTGTCTTAAGAGTATTGGAACTCTTGGTGATAGAGGTAGCCCAGTTATTGGCTTATTCCCGCCCAGTTACAGCTTTGGTGCAATTAGTGGTATTTGTCTTCATTCTGGTCTGGTCTGAGGGAAGTGGAGGTGTTTTATCATTGGAGAGATGGCAGAGGAAGGCCTAAAGGATCTGTGTAGAACATCACCTGTGTGTGCGTATATGGGTGTATGCTTGTGCGTTTATGTCTTCCAGAAAGTAAGTGGTACCATAGGTCAGCTAGCACATATATAGGCTAAGAGATGCTGTCAACTGTTAGCCCTTAGGGCCATTTCAACAGGGTGGATGGTTTTTGGAATTGCTCAGTCACTGGGGGTAGAGGCTAAGGCCCCAGAGCCCACGAGGCAAAAATGATGAATTGGGCAGAGCTTTACAAGGGTTTACCCATGCTTATGAGCCTGATGAAATGTATCCTGGGCAGAAAGAGGCCTCAGGTAACCTGTTTCCCCTTTGTCTCATTGATCCTCCTCTATGGATCTTCATTGATCCATATGGATTTAGCAAGCCACAGCTCCAGTAACACAAGGACTGGGTGGATTTTCAACCTTTTAAAATTGTTAACCATATATTTCTGTAAATGTAATTGGGTGTTTGTTTCAAATATAGGAGAAAAAGAATATGGAGAAGAATATTGGGTTAGAGAAGCACACAGCCATGAGAATGATAAATGTTGAGCGAATCAGTGATTATACGGTCTGTTTGTTTAAGGAGCTGGTATCTCTCTTAAACAGTTACTGTGGCTGAATGGGGAAAATAGGCTTTCGGGGATGTTAAATGTGTCTGTACAGGTGAGGGCTTGCACCTGTTTGGGATAAATATGTGTGTATGCAGGGTAAATTTCACTTTAAATGTGTGATTTTCTTCCTGAGCCTTAACTACCTGAGAGAATGTGATTCTGTGCTTTTTCAAGGCTGCAATATTTCTATCAATGAGCCAACGAAATTAGAAAATTCAAGCATCATCTGAATATAAAATAGTCATGTAAATTATAACTTCCTCAGGATTAGGTGTTAAATTACCAACTTTACATTTTATTTAATTTGTCAGCCAGTCAGACAACAAGTATTTATAGAGAGCTTACCCTGTCTCAGGTGCTGGTTTAGATGCTGAGCAGATGGTAGAAAAATAATTGAATCTCTGCTTTTAAGGAGCCATAGACTAATTTGGTGAGAAAATAACCATGCAAATAAATACAAATACATATATATGTTTATATATATGTTATATATGTTGTATGTTATATATATACCATATAAATAAGATGGTTTGAAGAATTGATAAGTGTCATGAAGAAAATAAAAGTTAGTAATATAATAGAAATTGACTGGGGAAAGGGACAATTTTAAGTTAGGTCATCAAGGAGGGTCTCTCTGAAGGGTGACATTTGAGAAGGAAACAGCTATTTGGAGATCTAGCTGAGGAGCATTCCAAGAAGATCTTGATGGGATGAAGTGGGAAGCTGAGAAGGATAGAAAGAAGGCCACTAGCTGGTGAACAATGAGCAAAAGAGTAAGGGGAGGGGAGGATTTTAGAAAGGCAGATAGGGTGTAATAACACTGGGCCTTTCTGATGTGGTAGGGGGTTTGGTGTTATTCTAACAGCAATGAAAAGCTGCTAGGGAGTCTTTAGCATGAAGATGGTGCTGTCTGGTTTGCAATTTAGGATGATTACTATGGAGGTATGTGAAGAATAGATGGTGACAGAGCAAGTTTGAAAGTAGGAGGCTGCTGCATAGTCCAGATAAGAGGTACTGGTGGCTTAGTCTATGATGTGGCAACAGCAATGGTGAATAGTGACACGAGGGGGGCATGAGGGTGCTTCAGTGAGGAGAGTAGAGGGTACTGACCCTACCTCCAGGCATAGTGGTACAAAGCCTGTTGGGGGAAAGGTATCCACCACCGAAAGGGCTGCAGGATATTTGACTGTGCCTAGTGGATAAGCAAGAGGTTCCATTAAATCAAGAGAGAAAAAGGAGATCGGGAAAGTCAAAGGTCAAAGCCTTAGGAGAATTTATTGATGATGGAGTATGAGTTCCAGTGGTCACAAAAATCTGTCCTCTCTGAGCTGATGTGGTGGCAGTTGGGGGTGAACACTGTGGAGTAGCGGCCTCCTTCCTGAAATACAGGGTGTGGTGGGTATTGAGGCATTCAGGAGAGCAGAACAATGAAAGCTCTGGGTAACTGTACCTTCTATGGTGCATGAAGGATTTCTCTGGGGGAAATTCTGCGTCTACATAATAGAACACATTGAAGTGTCTTTGCACTAAGGAGAGGAGCGACTTTTAAGACCTGGTCCCTGAGGTTTGTTGTTTTCTTCTACTGGCAGAACAAGTCCCAGGTGAGTCCAGCAGAATAAGACACTGCAAGAGAGGGGTGCTCAGGTTGCAGCTCGGTGCATCATGGGAAAAAAGAGCTGCGTTTTGTATCCCTATGAACGGGTATGTTTTAACTTGGCACTTTTTTTGCTCACGAAAATGAAAAAAAAGAAGACTAATACCATCTGATAAAATGATATGGGACAATTTGGGAATGGACATTAGGCCATATTAATAAAATTTTAATTATATAATTATATTCTTCAGTTGGGTGATTGCCTTACTTGTTCTTAATTTGGGTAGGGGAGATGTTTATGAGCAATTATTGTGAAATTTTATGTACTCTTTGGTGGGCTTTGGGTGAAGGCACAATGGAACTTGAAACTATGGATGCAAAGCTGCAGGCTGTAGTGGAAACACCTGCTACTAGTCTCTGATAGAATTTACTGAGAAGTACTAGGCCATTTTGATTCCGTAATTTTCTCTCTGTGTGTATATGTGTGTGTTTGCTGTATTTGGAAGAGATTCCAGACTTGTGCAGTAGATGACTGGGAACCAATTTAAATAATTTGGGGGAACGCCTGAAGGCAATGAAATGTGGAAATGCTTCTAGAACTGCAGAGGTAAGCAGGCTGTTTAAGAGTCTTCCTAGAATGCCATGTCAACAGTACCATCTTATTGGAAGGAAAACAATTTTCACTTAAAATTGTAACTGACACCTGTGATTAGTTTCCTGCAAAGAGTAGAGGTAGATAAATGGATTCTAAGAAATAGTTAGTTTTAGTGCTTTGAATTTCAAAAGATGCTAGAAACCTCCAAGAAAGTGTTAAGAGAATTTTATAGAAGATGTTTGAAGAATAGAAGTTTGACGCATAGGATTAAGTAGCAAAAGGATTGATGCATTAATTCATCAAATAGTTACCGCTTATTATAAAATTCTTCTTGTTCTTTTCCATGTGCCAAGCATCTTTCTGGGAGTTGGGGGCAGAGCAGTAATTGAAACAGATAGAAATTTCTTCCCCCATGGATCTTGTAATGTAGTGGAGGGGGCGAGAGGGAGACTGTAAACAAAATAAAGAAGAGAAAATAAAGTGTGTAGATAAGTGCTACGGAGAAAAATAAAGTTGAAAGCGTGGGTAAGGAATTCTGGGGATGGGGAGTCAGTTTTAAATATGATGGTCAGTGAAGGCTTTTCTGAGAAAGAACATTTCACCAACTTCAGGATGCAAGAGAATAAGTGATGTGTAAGAATGGTCTAGATGGAGGGAATAGAGTTGCAGAAGCTGTGACACTGATCATGTTTTAATAAACTGATTCTAGCTCAAATATCGAGACTACATTGTAGGCCAGCAAGAGTGCAAGCAGAAAGATCTGTTAAGAGGATATTGAAATAGTCCAGGTGAGAAGTGGTAGTCAGTTGGACCAAGGTGGTAGCAATGAATATGGGAGGAGGTGTAAGAGTCTGGGTATATTTTCAAGGAAAACTAACAGGATTTGCTGACCGATTGGGTATGGGAAGTGAGAGAAACAGAGGAGTTAAGAATGAGGCTAAGCTTTGGACTTGAATTACTGGAAGGATAGGATTCCCATTAGTGAAGACTCTGGGAAGTTTTGGTGGTGGGGAAGATCAGGGTTTCAGTTTTGTAGTTGCTAGCTGGAGCTGTCTCTTAGGCATCCACATAGTGAGGTCTAGAGGCAATTGGACAGATGGGTCTGGAAATCAAAGAGAGGTCCAGGCTGGGGCTGTAAATGTGAGTGTCATCAGCACAATGATAGTATCTAAATCCATAATATTGGATGAGAACAGTAAAGGAGGTGTGTAGATAAAGAGAGAACGTCAAGTAAAATGAAGACTGAGAATTGACCATTGTTCTTAGCAACCTAGAGGTCACTGGTGACTTTGACAAGAACGGTGAGGGTGAAAAACCTGATTGTAGTGGCTCCAAAAGACAACTGGAGGAGAGAAATTAGAAGTAGCAAGTAAATACGATTCTTACTTTTATTAGTTTTATTGAAAAGGGCAAGCAGAGAAATAGGGCAGTAGTTGGAAGGGGAAGCAGAGTAAAGGAAGTTATTGGTTTTTTTTTAATATGGGAGAAATAACATCACGTTTGTGAATAATCCATTAGCAGGAGAAGAAGTGGCGCTGCAAGAGGAGAATTGTTGAGCTCCATTTATGAGTAGGTGGGAAGGGTGGGGATCTAGTATGAAAATAAAGGGGCTGACTCTAGATAGGAGTTAGAGCAGTTTATTAAACATACCAGAAGGAAAGATTAAGTATTTGAGCCCTGATTCTTGGAAGTGCATAGATGTGTTGGAGTTTATTCAAGGGGTCTCTGATTTCTTCTGTTGGATTTTGGAAGGAAGGAGAAGAGTGCAGAAAATGTGAAGTTAGTTAAATCTGCAGACACTTAGTCTCTATCAATGAGCTTGTGGTCAGACTAGATCTGATCTGAGAGGCTTCAAAAGCAGTGGATAGGGTTGGTAAGACTCCTTCTATGGAGTCTTCTTTGGCACCCACCACTACCTCACCTATTACCACCCAGATCGAATCATTGATGTGGGTCCCTGTGTCCTAGGTACCCATCTGTACGCTCTTCCTGATTTCTGTATTCCAAGGTTCTGGAAGTGTACACAGAAGTATATCCTAGATTAGAGGAGAAGGCTGTTATCTGGAAAGTAACTTATGTGAATAACTGGCTTGTAAAGGTTTAAGGTTATTGTTTGTTTGTTTGTTTTAGTGGTTGCCCTAGAATTTGTCATATACATTTAGAACTAATCTAAATCCACTTTTCAAATAACACTATACCACTTCACAGGTGATGTGAGTGAGTACCTTATACAAGATTTCCAAATTCCTCCCTCCTGTCCCTTGTCCCTTCTAACATTGTTGTCATTCATTTCACTTAACCTTAAGTTATAATCTGTAAGTTACAATCATCTAATATATTGTTGCTATTATTATTTTGAACAAACTATTATCTGTTAGATCAACTAAGAATAAGAAAAATAAAATTTTTTTAATTTTACTTTCATTTATTCCTTTTCTAATACTCTTCCTTTTTGTGTGTAGATCTGAGTTTCTTGATCTAATTCATTTTCCTTCTTTCTGAAGAATTTCTTTTAACATTTAACAGGTTTACTGGTGTCAAATTCCCTCAATTTTTGTCTGAGAAAGTATTCTCTTTCACTTTTGAAGGATAATTTCACTTCAGGATACAGAATTCTAGCTTGGTGTCTGTTTTTGGTTTGTTTTTTCTTTCAGGGCTGTAAATATTTCACTTCACTCTCTTTTTGTTTGCATGGTTTGTGAAGAGAAATCTGATGTAATTCTTATCCTTGTTGCTCTGTGGGTGAGGGATTTTCCCCCTCTGGCTTCTTTCAGAATTTTTCCTTTGGCTTTGATTTTCTACAGCTTGAATATGCTATACCTAGTTGTAGACTTTTTTTTTTTTTTGGTATTTACTGTGTTTGGTGTTCTCTGGACACTTGGATCTGTGGTTTGGTTTTTTGTCACTAATTTTGGAAAAATCTCAGCCATTATATGTTCAAATGTTTCTTTTTTTTTTTTTTTTTGCGGTATGCGGGCCTCTCACTGTTGTGGCCTCCCCCGTTGCGGAGCACAGGCTCCGGACGCGCAGGCTCCGGACGCGCAGGCTCAGCGGCCATGGCCCACGGGCCCAGCCGCCCCGCGGCATATGGGATCCTCCCAGACCGGGGCACGAACCCGCATCCCCTGCATCGGCAGGCGGACTCTCAACCACTTGCGCCACCAGGGAGGCCGTCTTTTTTTTTTTTTTTGCTCTCTTTCTTTTCTTCTGGTATTCCCAATATGCATATATTACCCCTTTTATAATTGTCCCATGATTCTTGGCTATTCTCTTCCCTTTTCTAATTCTATATTTTTTCCCTGCATTTTTCAGTTTGGGAAGTTTCTATTGATGTATCTTCAAGCTCACTGATGCTTTTCTCTTGGCTGTGTCCACTCTACTGATGAGCTCATCCAAAGCATTCTTCATTTTGTTACAGTGTTTTTGGTTTCTAGAACTTCCATTTGATTCTTTCTTAGTTTCCATCTCTCTGCTCATATGTTCATCTCTGTACCCATAAGTTTTGAGTGCTATCAATTTTTCCATTAGAGTCCTTACTATATTAATCAGAGTCCTTACTATATTAATCATAGTTTTTTGGGTTTTTTTTTTTTTTTTGCGGTACGCCTGCCTCTCACTGTTGTGGCCTCTCCTGTTGTGGAGCACAGGCTCCAGATGTGCAGGCTCAGTGGCCATGGCTCACGGGCCTAGCCACTCCGCGGCATGTGGGATCTTCCTGGACCAGGGCACGAACCTGTGTCCCCTGCATCGGCAGGTGGACTCTCAACCACTGTGCCACCAGGGAAGCCCAATCATAGTTATTTTAAATTCCCAGTCTGATAATTCCAAAATATTTGCCATACCTGAGTCTAGTTCTGATGCTTGGTTTGTATCTTCAGACTCTTCTTCCTTCAACTTTAATTTTTTATTTTTGCCTTTTAGCATGTCTTGCATTTTTTTTGAAAGCTGAACATGATATATTAGATAAAAGGAACTGAGATAAATAGGCCGTTAATATGAGGTTTTATGTTTATCTGGCTAGCAGTTAGGCTGTTTAGTTTTTACTGTAGTTTTAGGTGTCAAAAGCTAAAGTTTCCTCTGGTGTTCTTGTTTGTGTCCACCTGCTGTCTTTGACTTTCCCTAGAGACTCCTTCTTAAGTAGAGCCTGAGCCTTGTAGTTCTTTTCAGCTGTAATCTCCTATTATATGTTGATGTGGTGGTAAGATATAGGGAGAGGGCACACCTTCCATTTCGTTATGCTCAGGTCTCAGTATGTTGATGAGTCTGTGTCCCTGTGCTGTGACCTTTATAAGTGCTCCTCAGCTCCCTCTTTTTCCCCCCTTAGGTGACATAGGAAGGCTAGAGTGGCTGAAGGTGGGTATTTCCCTTTGTCCTTGTTAACCTCTGGTGAAATAGTTTTCCCGAGGGTCAGTCTCTGTTAATGAGAACAGAAAGCTCTGGGCACATTTCAAAATGGTTACTTTTCCCATCCTCCTTCCTGCAACATGAGGAGATATTTCTCTGATCTTCACCCTGATAAGCTGATGCGGTTCCTAGAGTTAAGACTCATGAAGATGTTCCCCACCCCACCCCCTAAGGGTAAGCCCCCAGGAGGTTTTATCTCTTAAGCTAGTCCACACTAAGCCTCCAGAAATTAGTTAACCTTAAAGTGTTCTTACCAGACTCTAGCTGTGGCTTCTGCTCCTGGTAAGCCCTCATTCACTGTATTTACCTGTCTCTCCAGATTTGGGGCAAATGATTTGCCTTGTGCCCACCATTCTCTGATGGACCAAAGAAGAGTTGATAATTTTCAGTTTGCTCGCCTTTTTCTTTCTTTCTTTTTTTTTTTTTTTTGCAGTACGCAGGCCTCTCACTGCTGTGGCCTCTCCCGTTGCGGAGCACAGGCTCCGGACGTGCAGGCTCAGCAGCCATGGCTCATGGGCCCAGCCGCTCCACGGCATGTGGGATCTTCCCGGACCAGGGCACGAACCTGTGTCCCCTGCATCGGCAGGCGGACTCTCAACCACTGTGCCACCAGGGAAGCCCTTGCCTTTTTCTTGTGAGGATAGAGTAACAGCTTCCAAGTTTTTTTCCATGTTGAAACTGTAAAACGTGGATACTGGAGTCCAAAGGTTTTTCAATGGGAAATGATTTAGGCTATGATACTCTTAGCCAAAAGGAAAGCAAAGGAGAGAAGTCAGTAACAATTTTCTGTTAAAAAGAGATAAGGAAGTGAGATAAGTAAAGGGAAATGAGAAGGGGAAATTGTCAGCTTCTGACAATAGTTTATAATTATATTTTGAACCAAGTAAAAATGATCTCTTTCTTTCTCCCCCTTTTCCTCCTTTTCCTATTGTCTCTTTCATCCCTTTACTCTCATCTTCCTCTTTGTCCTCCTCACCCATCTTCTCCTTTTCTTCCTTTGTGTTAAGAGTATGAAAGATTTCCTCTGTGGATGCACGCATTTCTCCCAGGGGGAAGGCAGCTCGTCTCCTTTTCAGGCTGGCTCTGTTGGATTGTCAGGTGCAAAATGTTAGGATCACCTTGATGCTCACGTTGGATCCTGCCACAGACCTTTTACATAATGAAACAGGAGCATTCTCCCATGACCTTTACTATACATTCTATTTTTTTTAGTGGACAACAGGGCAGACCTAGGGTGGCTTGGATTGTCTCTTGAGGTCACTACTTGAGCCTTCAAGTGGGGATGATTTAACTACTTACCAAATGTTGAAGACAACTGTTCCAGGAGGCTGTTGGAAGCAACCAACTACCCCTTCCACCTGCCACGTTAGAGTTTATGGAAGTGCTTCCCATTGGTTTTAATATGCTTTGCTTATACTCTTGTGAGCCATATTAGTCTTCGTTAATTTTCACAGGGCTCTTGCTATAGATAGAGTGAATGTGTAAGCTCTTCATTTTGGCTTCCCTGGGAAGTTATTCAGAAGCAACCGTTGTAGCCTGGAGAGTCAGCAGTCCAGGCTTTAAAATGGCAATCTCAGGACCACCCTTGTGTGGAGGCCAGCACATTGCTGGATAATGAACAAAGCGGAAACAGTCTGTACAATGACCATAGATGTGTGCCTTATCAAGTGGTGATGCTGTTAATACTGTGGCATTCAAATGTCCTTAGAATTTCAGTTACCAGGGAATAACTGTCTTGTGGGGGCTATAAACCTAAAAGGGAATTGTTGGGAATTCCCCGGCTGTCCAGTGGTTAGGACTGTGTGCTCTCACTGCTGAGGGCCTGGGTTCAGTCTCTGGTCAGGGAACTAAGATCCCACAAGCTCACAGTGTGGCAAAAAATATAAATATAAATATAAATAATCTAAATAAATAAATAAATAAATAGATAGATAGATAGATAGATAGATAGATAGATAGATGATAGATAGATAGATAGATAGATAGATAGATAGATAGGAATTGTTATATAACACTTGGCTCTTCAGGAATCCCAGTATTCTAGTTACAACGTCGAGACTGACTAGTTTCGCCCAGTCCCAGGCTAGCCTTTTTGATCAGAGTTTCAAGAAGTCTTTATATATAGTACAAAGCATGCAAGAGCTTTTACTAGAGAAGTAGTGAAAAGAGGGCATGACTGATTTGGGGTGGAAGAGAGCAAAGGATATGTCTTGTGGAGGAGGACAAGAAGGGCTGGGTATTGCATCCTTGGCATAAAATGTGTAAAGGTAAGCAAACAAGGCTCGTGAAGGGGGACAAAACAACACCCATACTGATGACAACTTAGACGTGAGTTGGACTGGAGTCACCTTCAGCGGAAGGTAGCTCTGAAGGAAAAAGGAATGAGTGCATAGTCTAGGTTTTGCTTCTGTTTCTCAGGCTTAATTGCCTTTAAAGGACATTGACTCAGGAGCCAGACTTCTGGGAATTGAAACGCAGTTCTACCACTTACTAGCTGTTTAACCTTGGGCAACTTACTTAGCCACCTCTGTCCTTAGAGATGTTAAGTGATTTAATGATCATTCCATCTCTATAGAGAATTGCATGATTTAATAATTATAAAGCTCTTGAGAATACTGCCTGGCCTGTTATCATGCTATCAGCACTCTTATGTACGTGAATTCCACGTTGCGTAAGTGGGGATCGCTCCCTCTGAAAGATACTGTAAATATGGGATGCCCATTTGTTGTGCGTAGATGTACAGTTTGGCTCTGTCACTAAGGAGATTTTCAAATGTGCAAAATGTAGAAAAATACTTTATTTGGTTTAAACAATACCTTCCATAGAACCTCTCATGATTTTTCCATGGACAAGATTAAAAAAATACCAGTTGGAACCAGGATAATAAGGAGACCATATTGACTGTCCACTCCACATGGTGTATATGAACTTATTAAAGTCAACTTGGAGAAGGATTTCCAGGGGTTTAGTGCATCCTCTGGCCACAGCTATCCTGCAGTACATGCTCTTCAGTGACGTTGGTGAAGTTATAAATAGCATGCTCATTGGAGCTTTGGGGGATGCACATCATGTATGTTGGATAAAAAAAATTTGGGTTTGCAAAGGTATTTGCAGCTTAAGCCCTTCTTGCTTGTCTCACTGTACATCCTAACATTCCTCGTCTTTTATTTCTGTGCTACCTTGCTTGAGTTTTCCAGCCCATGCTGTAGATTTCTACCTCTACATCCTTTCCTCATGACATTCCTTCTTTTCACATATTTGGGACATGCCTTTCTTGGATGATCAGCCCTTCCTCTCTAGGGCACTTTCAAGGCCATCGTGCTTTAATCAAGACAGACCCAGAGCTCTGTTGGCAAATCCTGGCTTTGCCTCGAAAAGCGGGATGCAGAAAAACACTTACCCATTCCTATGGGTTCGGTTTATGTACATTTTTTCATTTCACACTGTGCAAGATGCTGTTGACCTTGTTAAGGAAAGGGATCTTGCCACGCCAGTGGTGACTTGCTTGTATTCTGATTTGGTCACAATACTTTCCTCTACACGGTGTTCTGCTCCAGCTGTGAGGAAGGGCACCTGGTTTATTAAATAGATTGAACTAGGCAGGGAGCAACTCTAAAATAGCTTTAGTATTCTCCCACACTGGTTTTAAGTCTGTTCTGTCAACTCTCCCTTCCCCACTACTAGATCGTATTTAGGGAGATCTTGCAGCTTTTCTAATCTCTTTCAGATATCAGAATAGTCTTGTCTTCAGGTTTTACCAAGTTGAGACCTATTTAAATCAAAACTTCCTTCCCAGATGCAGTTTAAAGCTCTCCTCTAGCCATTTTCACCCTGACTCTCTGCTCATTGACCAGTTTTGTGGTGGGGGGCATGTCTGTTCTTCCACCCTTCACTAGCATTGCTCTACTTCCACACTTTCTGACTGCCTCTGGGTCCTCCTGGATTTGGGCTTGGTGGAGGGAGTCATTCATTCATTCAGCAAATATTCACTGTGTTCTTAATTTGTGTTAGGCACTGTTCTGAGTTCTGGGTATGAGCAAATGTGGTAACATCCCTGCCTTCATGGAACTTATATTCAAGAAGGGCAAGACAGATATACTAATAACAGTATAATATATCTGAAAATAATAGGGCTGTGAGGAGAAATAAAGGGGAAAGGGGGAATGGGGGTCCTGGGAATGGAGTTTGCTCTTCTGCATAGAGCCATCCATGAAAGACTTTCTGGTAAAGTGACATTTGAGAAGTGCCCTGAGGCAAACAAGGGAGTGAGCCATGGAGAGATACAGGGAGGGAAATCTAAGCCGAGGAGACCAAGTACTCAAGGAATCCAAGGAGCCAACTGTGGCTGACGGGATGAGTGAGGTGGAGCCTAGCAGATGTTGGGGAAGAGAGGCAGTTGGGAGTGGGGCCGTCACATTAGGCTTCTAGTTCATGGCAGGGGTTATGGCTTTTACTTCAGGTAGGCTGGGAAGCCACTGGAGATGTGTGTGAGGATGAAGGATGTGATCTGGCCTTAACATTATCATCTGCGTGCTGGGTGAATAGACGGTAGAGTCAAGGTCAGGAGTGGGGAGACCGGTTAGGGGGTTTGCAGTATGGTGGTGGCTTAGACTAGGGGGGTGGAGGAGGAATAGTCATATTCTGGATCTTTTGAAGGTAAATCTAACAGGGTTTATTTATAGGTAGTATTTGAGATGAAAAAGAAAGAAGAGACTCCAGATGACCCCACTCGCAACTAGACTGATGGATCTGTTGTTTACCAAAATGGGAAAGGCTGCAGGAGAAACAGGGCTCATCTGGAGGTTGGTGGAAAACAGGTTTGATTTTTGGACTCATTGAGTCTGAAAAGTAGAGTTCAGGGATCTAGGTTGAAGTTTTGAATTTGGGAGTTGTCACTGTAGAAAATACAAAGGAATAGGAGGGAATCTGGACAGAGCCTGGCACTGTCCACTGCAAAGGCCATCTTCTGGGAATGGGTAAGGTGCTGAAGGTTTGAGGAGAGAGGTGAAAATATGAAGAAGAGGAGGGAAGTAAAAGGACTCAGGGAAATGCGATTGTGGGATTCCAGCAGCTCTAATGATACCTTGGGGTTAGTGGTCATGTATTTAAACAAAAACTAGTCAGCTTGGTTTTCCTTCAGCCACATTCTACAGCCTGAGTGCAAAAGGGTTTTTTTCCAAAACATAATTTTGTTGGTTCTTTGGATACCTCTGCACAAGGACCTCTGATGTACCTCATCCTCTTTGTGACTTCTGTCAGTCCCTGTGTGGCTGAATACTTCTGGGATCCTTGCATCTTGATAGGCCACCCCCTTGTTCAGGATCCTTTCACAGTGACTTGAGTTTTTTTTTCACTTCACACAGCATCCACTTGCCCCATGGGAATCCTTGCATCCCTTTCCTTCAGATGGTAGAGATGTAGCTGGCCCGCTGTTGTCCTCTTTCCTCCCCTGACCATTTCCCACACTTGTCCAGGTGCGAGTTGGCAGTCTATCTCTTTGCAACCCACGCTTTAGGGAGTACATATCAGGTTCTTCCAAGAACTTTTGAGGCAAGACCTTTCAAGCCTTCGTGTTTCTGTAGTACAGTTCCCTAACTAGAGAATAAGATGGTAATTTGTTCTTCCCAAAAGTACAGCCTGTGATCTCTCTGCATTATTTTTTAAAAACTTTTATTTTAAAATAGTATCACATTTACAGAAAGATCACTAGAATAAGAATAGTATAATAGATTCACCTATTGTTAACTTTTTATCCCATGTGCTTTTATCATTTGTATGATCTCACTTTATAGATTGTTAGATAAAGCAATATCTCTCGTTTTCTCTCTCTCAGATAATTCAGTATGTAATTCCTAAGGGTAAGGATATTCTTTTACATAAGTACAACACATTTCTCAACTTCAGAAATTTATATTGATTATAATACTCCATATTCACACTGAAATAATATTCTGCATTCCAATTTAGAAGTTGATCTGATAATATCCTTTAAAACATTTTCCCCCGAGTACAGGATCCAGTCTAGTGTCAGGTAGTATTGCATTTAGCTGTTATGCCTGTTCATTATCCTTTAATCTAGAACATTCCCACATCTATGACATCAACATTTTTGAAGAATACTTTCTTTCCTTTAAAAAAATAAAACATTTCTCATTTGTGTTTGAGTAATATTTCTTTGTGGTTAGATTGAGGTTACATATTCTTTTTAAAAATTCAGATAAAGGTTGCTTACCATAAAATTTATCTTTTAAAGTGTACAATTTGGTACTTTTTAGTATATTCACAGGGCTATGCAGTCATCATCACTGTATAATTCTAGAATACTTCCATCACCCCCCAAAGAAGCTTTGTATCTATTAGCAGTTACTCTCCATCCCCCACTCCCCACAAGCCCCTGACAACCATTAACCTACTTTCTGTCTCTATGGATTTGCCTGTTCTGAACATTTCACATAAATGTTACCGTGCAATATATGGCCATTTTTGTCTGGCTTCTTTGATTTAGCATAATGTTTTCAAGGTTCATCCTTGTAGTGTATATCGGTACTTTATGGCTAAATGACATACCATTGTAAAGATATACAACATTTATTTATCCATCCATCATTTGATGGGCATTTGAGTTGCTCCCATTTTGTGGTTATTATGAATAATGCTTTTATGAACATTTATTTTTCTGGTAGACATATGTTTTATGTCCTCATTTATTTTGGGTATATATCTAGGAGTGGAATTGCTGGGTCATAAGGTAACTTTAACTTTTTGAGGAACTGTCAAACTGTTTTCTAAGGTGTCTGCACCATTTTACATTACTACTACCAATGAATGAGGGTTCCAGTTCCTCCACATCCTTGCCAACACTTATCATCTGTCCTTTCAATTATATCCATTCTGAAGGGTATAAAGTGGCATCTTGTTATGGTTTTGACTCGCATTTCTCTAATGATTAATGATGTTGAGTGTCTTTTCATGTGCTTATTGGCCACTTGTGTATCTTCTTTGGAGCAATGTCTATTCAAATTTTTTTCCCATTTAAAAAATTGGATTATTGGTCTTTTTATTATGAAATTGTGTTCTTTATATATTCTGGATACTAGACTTCTATCAGATATATTTTGCAAATGAGCTCTCCCATTATGTAGACTGTCTTTTCACTTCCTTGATAGTGTTTTTTGATGCACAAAAGTTATTAACTTTGATGAAGTCACATTTATCTACTTTTGTTGCTTTTACTGTTGGTGTAGTACCTAAGAAACTATTGCCTATTCCAAGGTCATGAGGATGTACCCCTATGTTTCTTTTAGGAGTTTTATAGTTTTAACTTTTTTAGGTCTTTTATGTATGTAGAGTTAATTTTTTTATGTGCTATGAGGTAGGGGTTCAATTTCATTCTCTTACTTGTGGATACCCAGTTGTCTCAGTGCCATTTTTTGCGAAGACCATTCTTTCCCTGTTGAGTTGTCTTGACACATTTACCAAAAGCAATTGACTGTAAATGTATAGGTTTACTAATGGACTTTTAATTCTATTCCACTAATGTATATATCTATCCTTATGCCAGTATCACACATTATTACTGTAGGTTTGTAATAAGTTTTGAAATTAGGAAATGCAAGTCCCAATTTTTGTCTTTCATTTTCAAGACTGTTTTACTATCCTGGGTCCCTTGCATTTCAATGTGAATTTTAGAATCAGTATGTCAATTTCTGAGAAAAGAAAAAAGGGCACTAGAATTTCGATAGGAATTATATTGAATCTGTAGAGTCATTTGGGGAGTACTGCCATCTTAACAATAATAAAGTCTTCCAATCCATGAACAGAAATGCCTTTTCATTTATACAGATCTTGAATTTTTTTGCAAATATGCTTTGTAGATTTTAAATTTCAAGTCTTGCCCCTTTTTATAAACTTATTCTTAAGTATTTTATTAATTTTGATGCTATTGTAAATGGAATTGTTTTTGTAATTTCATTTTTGAATTGTGTATAGAAATACAATTGATTTTTGTATATTGATCATTTATCCTGCCTCTCTGAACTCATTTATTAGCTCAAATAGTTTCTTTTGGATTTCTTAGGACTTTCTATATGCAAGATCATGCCATATGAAATAGAGATTATTTTACTTCTTATTTTCCAAACTGGATGTGTTTTATTTCTTTCTCTTGACCAGTTGCCCTGCCTAAAACCTCCAATAAATGTTGAACAGAAGTGATGAGAGAAAGATTATTTATCTTGATCCTGACCTTTAGGAGTAAAGCTTTCAGTCTTTCACCTTTATGTATGATGTTGGCTGTGAGTGTTTTTTATATGCCTTTTATCAGGTTAAAGAATTCCCTTCTATTCATAGTTTGTTGAGTATTTTTTTTTTAAATCATGAAGAGATATTAAGTTTTTTCAAATGCCTTTTTGGTGTCTAAAGAGATGATCTGTGTTTTTTGTCCTTATTCTATTAATATATTAATATAATTCATTACATTGATTTTCATATGTTAACCAATCTTACATTCCTGGGATAAATCCCAGTTCTTCATGGTGTATAATCCTTTTATTGTGCTGTTGGATTCAGTTTGGTAGTGTTTTGTTGAAGATTTTTGCATCTGTATTCATTAGGGATATTTGTCCATAACTTTCATTACTTGTGATGTATTTGTCTGGCTTGGCATCAGGGTAATATTGGTCTCCTAGAATAAGATGGAAGGTTTTTCCTCATCAGCTGTTTGATTTTCTGAACAATGTGTAAAAGATTGATTTTAATTACCCTTTAAATGTTTGGGAAAATTCATCAAGAAAGACATGTGGTCCTGGGCTTTTCTTCATGGGATTTTTTTTAAATTACTAATTCAATTTTTTACTAATTATATGTAGATTGAAAATTTCTATTTCTTCTTGAATCAATTTCAGTAGTCTGTGTCTTTCTAGGGATTTGTTCATTTTACCTAGGATACATATTAATTGGCACAATTTTTCAGAGTATTCCTTTTTAATTCTTTTAATTTCTGTAGTTAATAGCCCCTCTTTCACTTCAGGTTTTTGCAACTTGAATCTTCTCTCTTTTTTTCTTGTTCATTCTAGCTGAAAGTTTGTCAATTTTCTTGATCTTTTCTGGGAACTAACTTTTGGTTTCATTGGCTTTCTGTAATGTTTTTTTCTATTCTGTTCCATTTATTTGTCTAATCTTTGTTTTTCCTTCATTCTCCTTACTTTAGGTTTAGTAAACTTGTTTTTAGGTTTTGATCTTCTTCTGGTTTCTTTTTTTTTAAAATTCCTTATCACATATATTTCATTTATTTTATTATTTTATTTTTTATTTTTATTTTTGCTTTATAACAAATTTAATCAGTTATACATATACATATGTTCCCATATCCCCTCCCTTTTGCGTCTCCCTCCCACCCTCCCTATCCCACCCCTCCAGGCGGTCACAAAGCACTGAGCTGATCTCCCTGTGCTATGCGGCTGCTTCCCACTAGCTATCTACCTTACGTTTGGTAGTGTATATATGTCCAGGCCGCTCTTTCACTTTGTCACAGCTTACCCTTCCCCCTCCCCATATCCTCAAGTCCATTCTCTAGTAGGTCTGTGTCTTTATTCCTGTCTTACCCCTATGTTCTTCATGACATTTTTTTTCTTAAATTCCATATATATGTGTCAGCATACAGTATTTGTCTTTCTCTTTCTGACTTACTTCACTCTGTATGACAGGCTCTAGGTCCATCCACCTCATTACAAATAGCTCAATTTCGTTTCTTTTTATGGCTGAGTAATATTCCATTGTATATATGTGCCACATCTTCTTTACCCATTCATCTGATGATGGACACTTAGGTTGTTTCCATCTCCGGGCTATTGTAAATAGGGCTGCTATGAACATTTTGGTACATGTCTCTTTTTGAATTATGGTTTTCTCAGGGTATATGCCCAGTAGTGGGATTGCTGGGTCATATGGTAGTTCTATTTGTAGTTTTTTAAGGAACCTCCATACCGTTCTCCATAGTGGCTGTACCAATTCACATTCCCACCAGCAGTGCAAGAGTGTTCCCTTTTTTCCACACCCTCTCCAGCATTTATTGTTTCTAGATTTTTTGATGATGGCCATTCTGACTGGTGTGTGTGATGATATCTCATTGTAGTTTTGATTTGCATGTCTCTAATGAGTAAAGATGTTGAGCATCCTTTCATGTGTTTGTTGGCAGTCTGTATATCTTCTGTGGAGAAATGTCTATTTAGGTCTTCTGCCCATTTTTGGATTGGGTTGTTTGTTTTTTTGTTATTGAGCTGCATGAGCTGCTTATAAATTTTGGAGATTAATCCTTTGTCAGTTGCTTCATTTGCAAATATTTTCTCCCATTCTGAGGGTTGTCTTTTGGTCTTGTTTATGGTTTCCTTTGCTGTGCAAAAGCTTTGAAGTTTCATTAGGTCCCATGTGTTTATTTTTGTCTTTATTTCCATTTCTCTAGGAGGTGGGTCAAAAAGGATCTTGCTGTGATTTATGTCATAGAGTGTTCTGCCTATGTTTTCCTCTAAGAGTTTGATAGTGTCTGGCCTTACATTTAGGTCTTTAATACATTTTGAGCTTATTTTTGTGTATGGTGTTAGGGAGTGATCTAATCTCATACTTTTACATGTCCCTCTCCAGTTTTCCCAGCACCACTTATTGAAGACTGTCCTTTCTCCACTGTACATTCCTGCCTCCTTTATCAAAGATAAGGTGACCATATGTCCGTGGGTTTATCTCTGGGCTTTCTATCCTGTTCCATTGATCTATCTTTCTGTTTTTGTGCCAGTACCATACTGTCTTGATTACTGTAGCTTTGTAGTATAGTCTGAAGTCAGGGAGCCTGATTCCTCCAGCTCCATTTTTCGTTCTCAAGATTGCTTTGGCTATTCGGGGTCTTTTGTGTTTCCATACAAATTGTGAAATTTTTTGTCCTAGTTCTGTGAAAAATGCCAGTGGTAGTTTGATAGGGATTGCATTGAATCTGTAGATTGCTTTGGGTAGTAGAGTCATTTTCACAATGTTGATTCTTCCAATCCAAGAACATGGTATATCTCTCCATCTATTTGTATCATCTTTAATTTCTTTCATCAGTGTCTTATAATTTTCTGCATACAGGTCTTTTGTCTCCTTAGGTAGGTTTATTCCTAGATATTTTATTCTTTTTGTTGCAATGGTAAATGGGAGTGTTTCCTTGATTTCACTTTCAGATTTTTCATCATTAGTATATAGGAATGCCAGAGATTTCTGTGCATTAATTTTGTATCCTGCAACTTTACCAAATTCATTGATTAGCTCTAGTAGTTTTCTGGTAGCATCTTTAGGATTCTCTATGTATAGTATCATGTCATCTGCAAACAGTGACAGCTTTACTTCTTTTCCAATTTGGATTCCTTTTATTGCTTTTCTCCTCTGATGGCTGTGGCTAAAACTTCCAAAACTAGGTTGAATAAGAGTGGTGAGAGTGGGCAACCTTGTCTTGTTCCTGATCTTAGTGGAAATGGTTTCAGTTTTTCACCATTGAGAATGATGTTGGCTGTGGGTTTGTCATATATGGCCTTTATTATGTTGAGGAAAGTTCCCTCTGTGCCTACTTCCTGCAGGGTTTTTATCATAAATGGGTGTTGAATTTTGTCGAAAGCTTTCTCTGCATCTATTGAGATGATCATATGGTTTTTCTCCTTCAATTTGTTAATATGGTGTATCACGTTGATTGATTTGCGTATATTGAAGAATCCTCGCATTCCTGTAATAAACCCCACTTGATCATGGTGTATGATCCTTTTAATGTGCTGTTGGATTCTGTTTGCTAGAATTTTGTTGAGGATTTTTGCATCTATGTTCATCAGTGATATTGGCCTGTAGTTTTCTTTCTTTGTGACATCCTTGTCTGGTTTTGGTATCAGGGTGATGGTGGCCTCGTAGAATGAGTTTGGGAGTGTTCCTCCCTCTGCTATATTTTGGAAGAGTTTGAGAAGGATGGGTGTTAGCTCTTCTCTAAATGTTTGATAGAATTCGCCTGTGAAGCCATCTGGTCCTGGGCTTTTGTTTGTTGGAAGATTTTTTTATCACAGTTTCAATTTCAGTGCTTGTGATTGGTCTATTCATATTTTCTATTTCTTCCTGATTCAGTCTTGGCAGGTTGTGCATTTCTAAGAATGTGTCCATTTCTTCCAGGTTGTCCATTTTATTGGCATAGAGTTTCTTGTAGTAATCTCTCATGATCTTTTGTATTTCTGCAGTGTCAGTTGTTACTTCTCCTTTTTCATTTCTAATTCTATTGATTTGAGTCTTCTCCCTTTTTTTCTTGATGAGTCTGGCTAATGGTTTATCAATTTTGTTTATCTTCTCAAAGAACCAGCTTTTAGTTTGGTTGATCTTTGCTATCGTTTCCTTCATTTCGTTTTCATTTATTTCTGCTCTGATTTTTCTGATTTCTTTCCTTCTGCTAACTTTGCGATGTTTTTGTTCTTCTTTCTCTAATTGCTTTAGGTGCAAGGTTAGGTTGTTTATTCGAGATGTTTCCTGTTTCTTAAGGTGGGATTGTATTGCTATAATCTTCCCTCTTAGAACTGCTTTTGCTGCATCCCATAGGTTTTGGGTCATCGTGTCTCCATTGTCATTTGTTTCTAAGTATTTTTAAATTTCCTCTTTGATTTCTTCAGTGATCACTTCGTTATTAAGTAGTGTATTGTTTAGCCTCCATGTGTTTGTATTTTTTACAGCTCTTTTCCTGTAATTGATATCTAGTCTCTTAGCATTGTGGTCAGAAAAGATACTTGATACAATTTCAATTTTCTTAAATTTACCAGGCTTGATTTGTGACCCAAGATGTGATCTATCCTGGAGAATGTTCCATGAGCACTTGAGAAAAATGTGTATTCTGTTGGTTTTGGATGGAATGTCCTATAAATATCAATTGAGTCCATCTTGTTTAATGTATCATTTAAAGCTTGTGTTTCCTTATTTATTTTCATTTTGGATGATCTGTCCATTGGTGAAAGTGGGGTGTTAAAGTCCCCTACTATGATTGTGTTACTGTCGATTTCTCCTTTTATGGCTGTTAGTATTTGCCTTATGTATTGAGGTGCTCCTATGTTGGGTGCATAAATATTTACAATTGTTATATCTTCTTCTTGGATCGATCCCTTGATCATTATGTAGTGTCTTTCTTTGTCTCTTCTAGTAGTCTTCATTTTACAGTCTATTTTGTCTGATATGAGAATTGCTACTCCAGCTTTCTTTTGGTTTCCATTTGCATGGAATATGTTTTTCCATCCCCTTACTTTCAGTCTGTATGTGTCTCTAGGTCTGAAGTGGGTCTCTTGTAGACAGCATATACATGGGTCTTGTTTTTGTATCCATTCAGCCAATCTGTGTCTTTTGGTGGGAGCATTTAGTCCATTTACATTTAAGGTAATTATCGATATGTATGTCCCTATTCCCATTTTCTTAATTGTTTTGGGTTCGTTATTGTAGGCCTTTTCCTTCTGTTGTGTTTCTTGCCTAGAGAAGTTCCTTTAGCATTTGTTGTAAAGCTGGTTTGGTGGTGCTGAACTCTCTCAGCTTTTGCTTGTCTGTAAACGTTTTAATTTCTCCATCAAATCTGAATGAGATCCTTGCTGGGTAGAGTAATCTTGGTTGCAGGTTTTTCTCCTTCATCACTTTAATTATGTCCTGCCACTCGATTCTGGCTTGTAGAGTTTCTGCTGAGAGATCAGCTGTTATCCTGATGGGGATTCCCTTGTGTGTTATTTGTTGTTTTTCCCTTGCTGCTTTTTTTTTTTTTTTTTTTGCGGTATGCGGGCCTCTCACTGCTGCGGCCTCCCCCGCCGCGGAGCACAGGCCCCGGACGCGCAGGCTCAGTGGCCATGGCTCACGGGCCCAGCCGCTCCGCGGCACATGTGATCCTCCCAGACCGGGGCACGAACCCGCATCCCCCGCATCGGCAGGCGGACTCCCAACCACTTGCGCCACCAGGGAGGCCCCCTTGCTGCTTTTAATATGATTTCTTTGCGTTTAATTTTTGACAGTTTGATTAATATGTGTCTTGGTATATTTCTCCTTGGATTTATTCTGTATGGGACTCTCTGTGCCTCCTGGACTTCATTAACTATTTCCTTTCCCATATTAGGGAAGTTTTCAACTATAATCTCTTCAAATATTTTCTCAGTCCCTTTCTTTTTCTCTTCTTCTTCTGGAACCCCTATAATTCGAATGTTGGTGCGTTTAATGTTGTCCCAGAGGTCTCTGAGACTGTCCTCTGTTCTTTTCATTCTTTTTTCTTTATTTTGCTCTGCAGCAGTTATTTCCACTATTTTATCTTCCACCTCACTTATCCGTTCTTCTGCCTCAGTTATTCTGCTATTGATCCCATCTAGAGTATTTTTTATTTCATGTATTGTGTTTTTAATCGATGCTTGATTCATCTTTAGTTCTTCTAGGTCCTTGTTAACTGTTTCTTGCATTTTGTCTATTCTATTTCCAAGATTTTGGATCTTGGAAATAGAATCTTGGATCATCTTTACCATCATTATTCTGAATTCTTTTTCAAGTAAACTGCCTATTACCTCTTCATTTGTTAGGTCTGTTGGGTTTTTATCTTGCTCCTTCTCCTGCTGTGTGTTTTTCTGTCTTCTCATTTGGCTTATGTTACTGTGTTTGGGGTCTCCTTTTTGCAGGCTGCAGGTTCGTAGTTCCCGTTGTTTTTGGTGTCTGTCCCCAGTGGCTAAGGTTGGTTTAGTGGGTTGTGTAGGCTTCCTGGTGGAGGGGACTAGTGCCTCTGTTCTGGTGGATGAGGCTGGATCTTGTCTTTCTGGTGGGCAGGTCCACGTCTGGTGGTGTGTTTTGGGGTGTTTGCGGACTTTTTATGATTTGAGGCAGCCTCTCTGCTAATGGGTGGCGTTGTGTTCCTGTCTTGCTAGTTGTTTAGCATAGGGTGTCCAGCACTGTAGCTTGCTGGTCGTTGAGTGAAGCTGGGTGCTGGTGTTGAGATGGAGATCTCTGGAAGATTTTCGCCATTTGATATTATGTGGAGCTGGGAGGTCTCTTGTGGACCAGTGTCCTGAAGTTGGCTCTCCCACCTCAGAGGCACAGCACTGACTCCTGGCTCCTCAATTTGGGATGATTTGTTGTCTATTCATGTATTCCACAGATGCAGGGTACATCAAGTTGATTGTGGAGCTTTAATCTGCTGCTTCTGAGGCTGCTGGGAGAGGTTTCCCTTTCTCTTCTTTGTTCTCACAGCTCCTGGGTCTCAGCTTTGGATTTGGTTCCGCCTCTGCGTGTAGGTCGCCGGAGGGCATCTGTTCTTCGCTCAGACAGGGTTAAAGGAGCAACCTCTTCGGGGACTCTGGCTCACTCAGGCCGGGCGGGAGGGAGGGGCACGGAGTGCGGGGTGAGCCTGCAGCGGCAGAGGCCGGCGTGACGTTGCACCAGCCCGAGGCGCGCCGTGCGTTCTCCCAGGGAAGCCGCCCCTGGATCCCGGGACCCCGGCAGTGGCGGGCTGCACAGGCTCCCGGAAGGGCGGTGTGGACAGTGACCTGCGCTAGCACACAGGCTTCTTGGCGGCGGCAGCAGCAGCCCCAGCGTCCCACACCTGTCACTGGGCTCCGCGCTTTCAGCCGCGACTCTCGCCCGTCTGTGGAACTCCTTTAAGCAGCGCCCTTAATCCCCTCTCCTCGCGCACCAGGAAACCAAGAGGGAAGAAAAAGTCTCTTGCCTCTTCGGCAGCTCCAGAGTTTTCCCAGACTCCCTCCCGGCTAGCTGTGGCACATTAGCCCCCTTCAGGCTGAGCTCTCGCTGCCAGCCCCAGTCCTCTCCCTGCGCTCTGACCGAAGCCTGAGCCTCAGCTTCCAGCACCGCCTGCCCCGGCGGGCTAGCAGACAAGCCTTTCGGGCTGGTGAGTGTTGCTCGGCACCGATCCTCTGTGTGGGAATCTCTCCGCTTTGCCCTACCCAGGTATGCGGGGAGTTTCTTGCCTTTTGGGAGGTCTGGGGTGTTCTGCCAGCGTTCAGTAGGTGTTGTGTAGGAGTTGTTCCACGTGTAGCTGTATTTCTGGTGTATCCTTCTTCTGGTTTCTTAAGGTGGAAGTTTAGTTTACTGATTTGATATTTTTCTTGTTTTTAAGTATATGCATTTACAGCTATAAATTTTCCTCTGAGCACTGCTTTTGCTGTATCCTATTAGTTTTTGTATACTGCATTTTCATTTTCATACCTCTCAAACAATTTTCTAATTTCCCTTTTGATTTCTCCTATGACCCGTTGGTTATTTAGGAGTGTTTTATGAAATTTCTATATATTAGTGAATTTCCCAAATTTCTGTCTGTACTGATTTCTAATTTTATTCAGTTGTGTTTGGAGAATATAATTTGTATGATTGAAGTACTTTTTAATTTATTAAGACTTGCTTTGTCACCTAACATATAATCTATCCTTGAGATTGTTATATGTATACTTGAAATGAATGTGTGTTATGCTGTTGTTGGATGGAAGGCTCTATAGATGTCTATTAGTGTTTAGTGTTGTTTCAAGTCTTAATATATCCTTGTTGATTTTCTGTCTAGATTTTCTATCCACTATGGAGGGTGGGAGAAAATGGACCACAGCAGGTGGTGGGGACTGAGCCTTGGGAATGACTGAGCTGATCCAAATTTCTGTTCCAAACACAAAAGTGATTAGGTCTCAATGTCTGCAGAGTAGAGTTTTATTTTATAAGTCAGTATTAGAGTTAGAAAATGAAATGGTTAAGGTCAGAGTGGTCAGTGTAGCACAGATGAAGTTGAAAGTCATAAACTGAGAATGAATGGATATCACTGTGTCAGAGATAAAGAGGGTGGGTGCCCAAGTGGAGATCAAGAAATACAATAAAGTCAAAGTAAAGGATTCTCTCTGGGAGTGTACCCTGAGTCTGGCAAAAATCTTTCCTGATACTTCTTCCTGCAGCTTCTTTTATTTGTGCTCTGTCCTCAAGAGGATTTCCCCACCTCTTTAAAGGTGCCCAGGACTTCTGACAGTCGATGAGTTCCCTATGTGCCTGTAGGAAGAGGGCACACAGACTGTTCAGGGGCCAAGACAGGCTGAGCCTGTAGTAGAGACTCCACAGAGGCGCCCTCCTGTTAGTTTGTCCCAGGTTGTGGTGTGTCTTGCATGACAGTTGAATTTCATTTCAATGAATGAATGAATGAATGAATAAATAAATTTATTGCTTTCCTCTGGTCAGTCCTTGAAATTCTACTTGGGAAACAACATGGTCTAATGAAAAGAAAGCTTTGGAGCCATAAATCCTGAGCATGCCTAACTCTGACAATAATTTTGATTTAGGCAAGTTATTAAACCTGTATTGTACCTACACATGTACATATAGTCATAGAGATATGTACACCTACACATAGATGCATGTACTGGCACATACGTGGGAGAGTGTAAATGATGTAAGTATTAAGTCACTTTAAAAAATTTTATTTATTTATATTTTTATTGGGGTACAGTTGATTTACAATGTTGTGTTAGTTTCAGGTGTACAGCAAACTATACATATATCCACTCTTTTTTTTACATTCTTTCCTATATAGGCCATTACAGAATATTGAGTGGATTTCCCTGTGCTATACAGTAGGTCCTTATTAGTTATCTATTTTATATATAGTACTGTATATATGTCAATCCCTATCTTCCAATTTATCCCTCCCTCCCTTCCCCCCGGGAACCATAAGTTTATTTTCTACATCTGTACGTCTATTTCTGTTTTGTAGATAAATTCATTTGTAGCCTTTTTTTAGATTCCACATATAAGCTATATCATATAATATTTGTCTTCCTCTGTCTGACTTAACATATAAATAAGTCACTTTTAAAGCACTAGTGCCATGTCTGGTGATCAAAGGAACGGGAGTTCTTAGCATCTTCTCCCTCTTCCCTTTCCTTTGTGCCTGATGTGTGTGTGTGTGTGTGTGTGTGTGTGTGTGTGTGTGAAAAAGTAAAAGAGGAGAGAGAGAGAGAGAGAGAAGAAAAAGTATCTCACTCAATTGGAAAAGCAAGCTCAAACACATCTGTTGTGCAGAGAGACATCCTGGCTTTAGGTGAGTCAACCAATGGCTTCAACTGTTTTGTTCCTGAAATTGACCTTTTCTTTTAGCTAAATGAACTGGATGGAGCAGAGGTTTTGATGAGGTGGAAGAAGAAGTAGAAGAGTATTATTGCAGGCAAGGGATCATTTTACATTGTAAAATAGATGTGCGTGTTCCTAGCCTCTCCTGGGCAGGACTAAGTGAGGACAGAGGTGGATCCTGGACAGACCCCAGGCTGCAAGTGAACATTTCAGCACCTATCCTTCCTTTTGCCCTCTCTGTGTTCTCCATCCTCATAGAAACAGTGGTTGTGCTGCTGCACCTGGATTTTGTTACCGTGGTTACAGATGCAGTCCCTGGTGGAGGAGGGGGGAGGAAGCTGTGTTTTTCTAAGAGCAAATTGCACTGACATTTAAATTGGAGGCATCGCAGTGGAATACAGCGGCCAAGGCACAGGAGAGCATTGCTTCCCTTTTGCAGCTGGGATGTTTGGAAGATCCCTGTCCCCTCCTCTTTCTCAGTGTTTGCATGCATGGGGATGTGGACTCATTCCTTAGCCTGTAACATGCTCAGAAGACTGAGATTCTGGTTGGAAACAGGGAGAGATCTTTTTTTTCAGTGAGATTTTGAGGCGTCAGGGCTGAACTAGGGGTTTCTCAACAGATGCTACAAATGATATCAAAACAAAGGGGGAGAAATAGATGTGAACAGGAAGATAAATCCATGAAGCCTAAAGGAGATTGGAAGGGTAGCCAAATAGAAAGATGATATGCAGAGAGGAGTCAGCAGTGTGAGGGTGAGGATGATAGGAGCAGCATGTGGTGAGAAGACCAGTACTTGCCCTGGGTAGGTACTCGTGTTTGCAGTCAGCTCCTGGGGCATGGTGCCTGTGTGGGTTCGTGGAATTTACCAGGTGGATCTAGCGCAAGGAGGCCCATGTCATCTGAAAAGTGGGAGAGCCAAGCAGGAGGCTGAGCCAAGGCCTCTTCCCCATCCTTATGAAAAATGATAAATTAATTAGGATAAATTAGTTGCAGATGTTTTCTTCTAAGGAGTAGCAGGCTCGAAGTCTACAAACCATCTCATTACCCACAGAAGTGAAATTGCCACTGGAACTTCTGGTCTCCCTTGTTGGTTGGTCAATTGGTCAGTTGTCAACAGATGCCTATTGAGTTCCCACTCTGCTGGGCTCAATGTTAGATCTTTCAACCCCAGCCTCCTACATTAACTCAGTATCCACACTCAGAAGGTCAAGCATACTCCCCCACTGAGGACAGGAATTGGATTATAGGATATTGGTGAATGATAAACCCAGAGTCCTGAAAAAGTCGCTGATTGGCTGCTGGTGTAGCCTCTGCCTTCAAGCAGGCAGATATTTGAGGGCTGCTTGGGGTCCGTGTGGCAGTTGTCAGCTCAGTCAGCCAAGAGTCCAGGGCAGTGCGGATGGAAGGCCTGCTTGGCGTACTTTTAACTTGATTTTCTGGCACTGGTCAAGGTAAGTAGAACCACTTACTGATATAAATACTTCAAGAGATGAACTTGAGCCTTGTACGTTCCCATTGGTCAGTCCACAGAGAACGTGTACATAGACAGGTGTGTATGCACAAAGCTATATGGACTTTTATCTGTACAGACACAGACTACATGCTTGTGTTTTTGCCTCTGTGTAGACATCTAAGTGGGTACTTTCATGTGTCCTTGTGAGCAAATATGTGTGTGTATGTATGTGTGTGCACGTATATGAGTAAAGGACCTCTTGGTGTAGGCATATGGAAATCAGAGAGCTCTGGATTTTTCCTTTTATTAGCTGTGTGATTTTGAGCAAACAATGTTAGATCTTTCAGCCACAGTTTTCTCATCTGCAAATGGAAATAATCCTATTTCATAGGCATCTTTGTGAAGATTATATGCCATAATTAATATGAAGCATCTGGTATACTGTCTGGCATAGAAAAGGCAATTAACAAATAATTCAGCTCCTGTTACTTTATATACCTCTCTTTCTCCCTGCCATGAGAAGGCATGCCTCAAATTTTGTGTCATTATTCTCAATTGATGAAGGAACAAACGGCTTTCAAAGCAGGCATATCAATAGCTTGAATGGTAGGCAATTTATAGAATTTGTAAAAGCATATTCACATCTGGTTCTCCTAATATCCATTAACTACAGTAAAGCAGTCAAAATTATCTTGATTGGTGATATGCAGAGGAAAGAATGAGAAAGCACAGTCAGAGGAGCTGTTATCATGGAGCAACCCTTGGTCCATGGCTCTCAGCATTCAGCCTGGCCAGAGGAAGGTAGGACTGCTCCATGCACAGTGACAGTTAAGTGCAGGGGAGAGTGACCTTTCTGTCTCCCTTCTTTGTGTTTGGCCGTGACTGGTCCATTGGCCACAAGTCTTGGAATGGCACCCTAAATTGGAGTTGTGTACATCAAAATTCCCATCCCCTCTAGACTGAATCAATTCCCAGCCTGTTGTTTCATGCCAGGCAGAGCAGGGGTCCTGCAGCAGGTGTGAGAGGCCCTCAGGGAGCCTCCCATCTTGGTCTAGAAGTAAGCTCAAGGCCCCTCCTGACAGCCCCTAGGTTGGTGAGCAATGGCTGAGCCCATGCAGGAACCACCGGCTGGTTCCTTCTGGGAGGCAGTGCACACTGTTCCTGCAAGGCCAGAGTTCCATGTTTGAGACACACAGCCCAGCTGTGACAGAATTCATGTGTGTGCATGGTGGTCACGTCTTCAGCAGCACTGAGCAGGCATCACACTGGGTCTGTAGCCATTCTGTTCCTGTACAGTCATTGTTTTGTTGAACCCAAGTGGACAGGGTTAAGCAGAAAAGCTGTAGCAAAGACTGCAAAGAGCAGGATTTAGGATAAATGTAGGGAATAACTTGTCCCTCGGGCTGAGTCAACACCAGAACAGCCATTCTGGAGTGTTGGTTCATTTCTCTTTATGGCATTTCCTTTAGCAATGTGTCTGGGCTGGTGTTAAGGTGGGCAAGGGTAGGGGCTGAGGGGAGGTAATGGCCCTGAACACAGGTATAACCAAAGTGCTCAGCTATTTACTACAGTGGAACCAAACTAATTCTTTATTTGTCTCCGTTCCCACATGGCTACACTGATGAGTAGAAGCAAGAAACCAAAGGTCTTTATTAATTTCCACTTCATTCCCCAAACCACCTTATGAAGCAGGCAGTAAGCAGCCTCTGACCCTATCTCATCTCTGATCTGGGCAGTGGGCTCAGACCCAGCAAACCATGGAGAATAAGAGTGGGGGAAAGGGAGAATTTTCAAAGGGAAATCAAGACTCTGATATCAAAAGAGAAGGGACTTAATGCTTAGCAGACAAAACAGCAGATGTCCAGTGTAATGACTCTATCCAGACCTCACGAATTTGTCTTCTCCTGAAACATTTGGGGTCATTTGGGCTCTAGAGTTAATGCCCAAGTCTTTGCTTTCTGTTTTCTCTTGTTTCCATTATTTAAGCTTTCCTTTCCTCCCAGACTGGAAACTGCAGGAGGGCCATGCCTCATCTGGAAAAATGCAGTGTATTCAGAATGAACTATGTTTAAAACCAAATGTAGGTTTCCAAATGATCCTGCCAAATACTCCTGTTGCATCATCATCACTATCATCATCATCAAATCATCATCATCATTGTCATCCTCATCATCATCATCATCACCATCACCATCATTACCACGATCATCACCATCATCAAACACCTATTTTTTGAACACTTAATATGTGCCAGGTCCAGAGTAAATGCCCTCAGTAATATTCATGATGAAAAAAATAATAATCCCATGAGGAAAGTGTCTTTATTTTCTCTTTTTACAAATAAGAAAAATGAGGCTGAGGTCACAGTAAGTAGAGCCAAGACTTGATTTATATCTGCCTGACTCTAAATTCCATGTGTTTACCTGCTTTGATAGACTATACTGCATCCCCCCAAACATTTTTTTTTTTTTTTTTTTTTTGCAGTACGCAGGCCTCTCACTGTTGTGGCCTCTCCCGTTGCGGGGCACAGGCTCCGGACGCACAGGCTCAGCAGCCATGGCTCACGGGCCTAGCCACTCTGCGGCATGTGGGATCTTCCCAGACCGGGGCACGAACCCGTGTCCCCTGCATCGGCAGGTGGATTCTCAACCACTGTGCCACCAGGGAAGCCCAAAGTTTTATATAGTTGTTTTTTTTTTTTTTTTTTTTTCCGGTATGCAGGCCTCTCACTGCTGTGGCCTCTCCCGTTGCGGAGCACAGGCTCCAGATGCACAGGCTCAGCGGCCATGGCTCACAGGCCCAGCCGCTCCACGGCATGTGGGATCTTCCGGGACCAGGGCATGAACCCGTGTCCCCTGCATCGGCAGGCAGACTCTCAACCACTGTGCCACCAGGGAAGCCCCCCCCCCCAAGCATTTTTAATAGTAACAATTTACCAAATATTGAAGATTGACTTTTTTTTGTTCTGGAGCACTGTTTCTCAACATATGGTCCAAGGACTACCTATATAAAAATCTCCTGGGGTTAATTGTTAAAAATTCAGATTCCTGAGCCGTATCCAGAAATATTTTTATTGAAATATAATTGACATATAACATTATTACTTTCAGGTGTATGGCACTTTTTTATTGATATGTGAGAGATTCCACATATAAGTGAGGACATACGATATTTGTCTTTTTCTGTCTGACTTATTTCACTTAGCGTAATGCCCTCAAGTTTTGTACATATTGTTGCAAATGGTAGGATTTCCTTTTTTTTTTTATAGCTGAACAATATTCCATTGTACCTACATCACATTTTCTTTATGCATTCGTCCATCCATGGACACCTAGGTTGTTTTCATATCCTGGTTAGTGTAAATAATGTTACAATGAACGTGGGTGAAGATATCTCTTCCACATAGTATTTTCATTTCCTTTGGATAAATACCCAGAAATGGAATTGCTGGATTATATGGTAGTTCTACTTAAAAATTTTTGAGGAACCTCCATATTATTTTCCACAGTGGCTGCACCAATTTACATTCCCACAACAGTGCACAAGGTTTCCCTTTTCTCCACATCCTTGCCGACACTCATTATTTCTTGTCTTTCTGATAACTGATGATAGCTATTCTAATAGGTGTAAGGTGATACCTCATTGTGGTTTTGATTTGCATTTTGCATTTCTCTGATGATTAATAATGTTGAGCAGCTTTTCATGTACCTGTTGGCCATCTATATGTCTTCTTTGGAAAAATGTCTATTCAGGTATTCTGCCCATTTTTAAATTGGGTTATTTGGGTTTTTTTGCTATTGAGTTATCTAAGTTTTTAAAATGCATTTTGGATATTAGCCCCTTATCAGATACATGATTTACAAATATTTTCTCCCATTCATAGATTGCCTTTTCATTTTTTTGAGATTGTAAACTTGTTGATTTTATTTTATTTTTAATTTTTATTTTATATTGGAGCATGGTTGATTAACAATGTTGTGCTAGTTTCAGGTGTACAGCAAAGTGATTCAGTTAGATTGCCTTTTCATTTTGTTGATGGCTTCTGCTGTGTAGAAACTTTTTAGTTTGATGTCCTCTCACTTGTTTATTTTTGTTTTTCTCACCAAGAAATATTGAATCAGAATCTTTGGAGGTGGGGTTGAGTGATGATGCATCTTTCACATGATTCTTGCTAAAGTTTGAGAACTATTGCTCAGAGAATAGGAGAGTGTCCCATCTTAATGGTTGTCCTCAATCCTTCAGTCAGTTCCTCATAGTCATACTCACAATAGCCATAATTTTGATAGCTACAGAGCATGCTGTGAAATCAAAGCGGGGGGCCCATTGGGGAAGGGGGAAGCCAGGAACAGGCATGGCCATGGTCGATAAAATCAATGTGACGTACAGATCAAACTTGTGTCTATAGGGTGTGAGAAACTCTACCTTCACTTAGGAAAGCCCTAATTTGATTCAGCAGTTGCCATGACTGGCTCATTCCCATCCTTCAGTTTAGATGTGATTTCTTCTACTCTAGCTCATCATTCTAATAATTTCTTCCATTGAGTTTATTAAAACCTATAATCTTATTATCTTCAATTATTTATTTGATCATTTGTCGATTTTCTACTTATCTAATTAGAATGTAACTTTCAAGAGGGCAGGAGCTTTGACTGTCCTGCAGAAAAGTCATCATGGAATCCACAGAGCCTAGTATATGCTTGACATCTTGTAGATATTCACAACTGTCTGCTGAAAGAATGCATCAGTGATGTAGTGGGAGAGGCATGGTGGTAGCAACCTCCTGGTGGTGACCTAAAGACTGACAGCAGACAGTGTTGTAGAGTGGGGTGCTTCATATTGTTTGAAGTAGAATCTCAGCAACCTTGTGGGAGTATTAGAACAACCAAGAATAACCAAGTGGGTGAGATTCAGGGCAGGGCTGTAATCCAAACAGAAGTCTTAACTAAGTCAGAGGCCAGGCCGAGGAAATATAATAGGGATTATGGAAAAAATAAACCCGATTGATCTATAGCATGCCAGACCCTGGATTTAGGTCAGATTTCCTTGTGTCTATGACTGGGGTAGGTTGTGCCTACATATTCAATTTGGCTGGGTCAGGACCTAAGTAAGGAATGGGTAGAGTGGAGTCTGAAGAATATAGTTGTCCATGTTTGACCGGGAAGATGACTCTCCCAACCTTTAAGCCTTCTCCAAGTCATCCTTCTCCCTGGGAGTGTAATCACAGAAAATGGAAAACAGATTATTTAGCCCTGAATAACTAAAAATCTGCTTTGTGACATGGGTAGTAAATGTAGCAACAGAGGGCCTAAGAAGGCCAATGATTTCTAAGAAACTTAAAGATAAATTCATGGTTGCTATCCCTGATAGATGTGAAATAGGGATATTTAGGAGTATTCCTGGCATAACTATCCCATGATGATTGGGAAATAGCCTTTTTTGCCCCCTCATGGACTGTGTCCAGAGTTATTTGGGGGTCTGGTGACTGATATTGAGGCATTTCTGTGGTCATTAGTAATACTCTTTTACTTCTGGTGAGAGGCATTCTCTCTCCTCCTTTGGAGCTTTTGTCCCTGGCTCCTGCTGTCAATGAAGATTCCTGGAGCAGGTGGTGTAAAATAATTTCTTTGGCCCAGGTACTGAAACATCCTCCATAAGTGCTGAAATACCACATCAGGTGTTCTGATGTCTTCTTGTCTCAGCCACAGAATTCTGAAAGGTTTTAATCCTGCCTCTAATTTCTAACTCTTGTCTGCTTCTAAAAATGTATTGGTGGAGAATTCAGTATAGCATGAATACATGCTCATTAAAATATTTGGAAAATATAGTAAACAGAGTGGCAAAAATAAGCATCTGTAATTCTACCACCCCAAAACAACTGCTGCTAATATCTTGGCTTATTACCATCCTGCATTTTTATTATGAATAGCTGTTAAATTTTTTTGTTTGCTTTACATGATGATAATCATACTGTATACACAATTTTGTATCCCTAAGTATAAAATTACAGTGATAGCATAGCAGAGGTTTTTTTTTTCTATGTTATTATAGCACTTCATAAATACCAATTGTATATACCACAGCTGATTTAATCATTTCCTGACTATTGGACATTTAGGTTGTTTGCAATTTTTGAATAATACTGAGATGAACATCTTTGTAAATAAAACATTTTCCACATTGGGGAATTTTTTACTTTGTGTAGATTTTGTGGAAATGGAGCTACTGTGTTCATATTCAAGGGGAATCACCCTTGCCAGTAGCTAGTAAGGTAACTTTGTGCAAATTAGAAAGAGGCACACTTTCCTCCAGACACTTGACTGCTATTTGGGGGAATATTGTCTCAATAATTAAGCTGCAGTTCTTGCAGTGAATAGTGCCCCTTGGGGTTGTGCAAAATATAATTTACACAATCAAAAGTGGCAGATGTGTAAATATTTCTATGATTCCAAATTCCTTTCCACAATTTTTATAGTAATTTATCCTCCCAATAGTCATATAGGAGTGTGACATTTTACCTCATCTTAGTCAGTATGGGGAATTATTTTAAATATTCTAATTTGATGGGGGGAAAATGCTACTTTATTTATTTATATTTTTTAGATTACCTGTGAGTTTTAAAATGTTACTTTGTTTCAGTTTTCTCTAAAGAATAAAAAACTCTACTGTTACCAGAGATAGATTTTTTACTCTTTTTCATCAAGGAAATGTTAAGCAGAAGTTGATAACTGAGCCCAAATATGGTTCCCTAACCGAACAGAAGGTGTATTGTGGCACATACCCAAGACTTATGCTTTCAGTCTCTGTGGCTGGAAAAACATGTAATTGGGTCTTTGTGCTTCCAACCTTCCCTCCTGAGAAGGTTTCCTCCTGCTCTTCTATTCACTTCTGGGCTTATCCATGAAACACTGGGCATGTCCTCTAAGAGGTCCAGAACACGAGGGTCTCAGCCTGATCTGGTCTGATGGAAGCTTCTCCCCTTGTTCGGCTGCTTACCAGAGACTTTGAAAGATTGTGGAGGCACACAAAGTGAATTCTGTGCTAAAAACTCTTACCCCTGAGCTCTAAACCATCTGCTGAGACTTCCTGTCTAGGGCTGTATATTAGGGATCTCCAGAGAAAGAAAACCAATAAGAGACAAAATAGGAATTGACTCTTGCAATTATGGAGACCAAGAAGTCCCAGGGTTTACCATTTGCAAACTAGAGGACCAGGGAAGCCTCTGGTATAATTCAGTCCAAGTGTGAAGGCTTGAGAACCAGGACCACTGATATCTGAGAGCAGGAGAAGATGGATGTCCCAGCTCAAGCAAAGAGAGCAGACTCGCCATTTCTCCACTTTTTTGTTCTATTCAAGCCCTCAACAATTTGGATGATGTCAAATGCCACCCACATTGGTGAGGGTGATCTTCTTTATTTAATGTATGGATTTAAGTGCCAATCTCTTCCAGAAGCACCCTCATAGACACACCCAGAGATAATGTGTTACCAGATATCTGGTCTCCCTTAGCCCAATCAAGTTGACACATAAAATTAACCATCACAGGCCCAGAAAGCCATGGTCTACCTGTGAAGCTTTACTGAAGCGTTGGTGCCATAACAAAGCAGAGTGGCCATGCCTCCCTCTTTATATTGTGAGATCTTCTCAGCTAGAGCCCATGCTTATAATTTATTCACCCAAGTTATTCTCTGTGTCCCAGGAACTGCTTTAGGTGCTGTATACAGTGGCCAACAAGAATAGAAAAGCTCCTGCCATTGTGGAGTTTGTAGGAATTGACAAGGCACAAAATGAGCAAGTAATCAAATAGATGAATGAGTAAATGGATAAAATCTAAAAGGTGATGTGCTCATGAGTTACTGAGGGTGGGAAGTGGAGGATCTTTAGAGTGGGTGGTCAGGGATGGCTCTTTTGAGGCAGTGACACTTGGGCTGACACCTGGCTGACCTTACTGACTAGGTATATGACAAAGAAAGGAACTAACATCTATTATGACATTACCGGGATCTTTTAACTTACATTATAATTGATAAGGTGTTACCTGATACAGAGATTGTCACTTGCCTGAGGTCTTGTAGCTCGTAAGGGTCAAAACCAAATTTGTGGCCGTCTGGGTGCAGGTCCAAAGCATGTGCCCTTTCCACAAAACCACATCACACACGAAAGGGAACTAATGGGCCAGGGGCTGAGCAGTTGCAGTGTCTGGTAGTTTGGGAACTGGTGAGGGAGGGCAAAACCAAGAACAAGAATTAGTTCCTCCCTTTTTCTTTTCTGAAGGTGTCCATGATTAAAATTGGAGTGCCTCTTGGTGGGAAAGGCTGGCACAGTGGATAGAGAAACATAATTTATTTGTTCAGGAACTCTGACCTATGACCCCCTCAACCTCCAGAGGTAGTCATCCTTTACTGAGGAGAGATACGTGACATGTTTCTTTTTATCATCTTGGCCATCAATAAATAGAAGCATCTGTACTAAGTGAAGACTCAAGTTGGAGCAAGGCTGGACCCCCATAAAGCTCATTTCAACATGTTCTGGCAATATTGTGACCTCTGGAAGATCTTTTGGCTGTAGGCTGATTCCAGGGTTCTCTTGGGTTGGAAACCTGTGATTCTGGAAGAAATAACCATCTCAGAGACTGTTAATGCAGCTGTCAAGCCCTCATCTCTTTGCTAAGTGCTCTGTGTCTTTATGGATTATTTTCTGACACCAAATGTGGGAAGCAAAGCAGTAGGACCCTTTGACTGGACAAGTTCTGTGGCCAGCATATAAGATGGGCATCACTGAGGTTTACTATGCCCAGGCCCAGCAGGGTCCAGTGGAAACTTTGACAGCTTAATTGTGTTCTTATTCAGCCACCCACAACTAATGCATCTTCCTAGCAAAGCAGGTGTCTTCCGTAAGGAGAACAGGGCAGATTGCTGTCACAAGAGTCTGCCAAAGTCTGCTCTAAATTGTCCCTGGACCAGTGATAATAAACCAGATTGCTACAAATAGACATCAATTTGTAGAAATGTGAGCTGGCCAAGGGATGCTTTTGACTTGGGGAGTAGAAGCAAATGTATGATAAATATCAGATTTGCAGGGAAGGGAAGGAACTTAAGGTTATCTTGTGGCACAGCAGTGGAGTCGACCCCAAAAGATACTGATTTTGCTCCATTCTTTGAATTACCAAGAGTTCGTCTTTGGTCTCTCCAAATCACAGTTTGTATCTTTGGCCATGTGCTCCAATGGACTGGACAGGTTTGCAGTCTTGGGGATCCTAGGCTTTTTGAGAGACTAAACATTTCTATTTTGTGATGAGTAAGACTGAAGCCCGGGAGACAGTGAGAAATTGTTGATGCTGTTTCCATCTAGGGTGTGCAGTGGAGACTGAAACTAAAAGTCCCCTTGGAAGGAATGATTGGGATTGGGCCAGCATGATTTGGTCTCACTCTGTTGAGTTCAATGTTTACTGAGTCCTCAGACCCTATTCTGAGCAGGGGAGCTGGAAAACAGTGAAGTCCTACCCCAGCTTTCCAGATGTTAAGAGTTTAGTGAGCCAGATGTGGAGGGACACTCTACCTTGGTGGCAGATAATAAACCAGTAATGCATAAGCCCTTTCTTGGAATAAGTCCTGTGAGGGGACCTTTCAAGGGTCAGGAAGAGGAGGGAGGAGAAAATAAATGTCCTCTCTTCTTTTTCTTCCTTTTCTCCTTTAGTTCCTTCCCTCCCTCTCTCCCTCCCTCCCTCCCTCCCTCCCTTCCTTCCTTCCTTCCTTCCTTCCTTCCTTTCAACAAAGGCTATTGTTTCATTTAAAATGTCTTTATTGGGCTTCCCTGGTGGTGCAGTGGTTGAGAGTCCACCTGCCGATGCAGGGTACACAGGTTCATGCCCCAGTCCAGGAGGATCCCACATGCCGCGGAGTGGCTGGGCCCGTGAGCCATGGCCACTGAGCCTGCGCGTCCGGAGCCTGTGCTCCGCAATGGGAGAGGCCACAGCAGTGAGAGGCCCGCATACCACACACACACACACACGCACACACACACATACACATATACACAAAAAGTCTTTATTTTGTTAAATTTAGAAAATTGAAAGAGAAGAGGAGAAAAATGATAGCTGTAATTTTACTATCCAAAAATAAGCCATAATAACATTTGAGCCAGTTTTCTTTCAGTGCTTTACTATGCCTAGATACTTTCTCATAACTACGATATTTTAACATACACTTTATTTCATATTATGTGTTATTACTAACGCTTTATAAACAGCTTAAATGGCCACATAATATTCCAACAGATGGGAATAATGTAAATTACTTAGCAACTCCCCTATTGTTGGAAATTTAGATTTTTTTCAATATTCATTTTTAAAAATAAGAGTATAATAATCATCTCTGCAAATGAATACTTTTCTGTATTTAAAAATATTTCCTGAGGATGCAGCGCTTGAAGTATAATTACTAGGTCAAAGTATATAAATATACTGAGTACTCTCGATATAACAAAAGGTGTGGTGTGATTGTGTGTGCACACATGGGTGTGTGCACGTGTGTATAACCAAATTGTTTCCTGAGTCATATCAGTCTACACATTCAAATCCATTTTCCTAAATTTTGCATACTATATTAAATAACCACCACCAAAACAATGAGCTTGGCTAATTATATGAAATCTGATTTTTCTGTTGGCAAATAAGTGAAATATTTTTCAACTACATCCTGAGGCTAAAATACACCTGATTGACAAATGTGTTCGTGAGTCATCAGGTAGCAGGAGCAACCTTGTCTGGTGGAGAACTGTTGCTGAAGCCAGAAACTCCTGCTGATATCTTAGGGACTCTGGCCTGTCTCTGCCACATGTTCACGATCTGCTTATCAGAAGCAGAGCATAGTGTCCTAAAGTCAGACTCAGAGTGGACAGACATCATCTATATTAATTCTTGACCTGGAAGAACTTACGTGTGATACCAGTTTAAAGAAAACAAAAATTACTCCGAGTTCCATACTAAGCTGATCACATCACTATAAAGCTTATAAATAAGAAGCCAAAGTAGCAACTTTGAGGACTTTAAGTTCTGGGACCATAAGGAGATCGTCCAAAAAGGGATGAATAAAAAATACTTATATTTATATCTATATTAATTATATGTTATTTTTTATTATTTTTTTGTGTGTGTGGTACGCGGGCCTCTCACTGTTGTGGCCTCTCCCATTGTGGAGCACAGGCTCCGGACGCGCAGGCTCTGCAGCCATGGCTCACGGGCCTAACCGCTCCGCGGCATGTGGGATCTTCCCGAACCAGGGCACGAACCCATGTCCCCTGCATCGGCAGGTGGACTCTCAACCACTGCGCCACCAGGGAAGCCCCTATGTTAAATATTTAATTGCATTATACTTACAGATGTACAGTTTATATATATATATTTTTTTTTCTTATTTCCCTAAGCACACAACTTAAGGCTTCCCATTTTTCTTTTTTTTTTTAACATCTTTATTGGAGTGTAATTGCTTTACAATGGTGTGTTAGTTTCTGCTTTATAACAGAGTGAATCAGCTATATGTATACATATATCCCCATATCTTCTCCCTCTTGCGTCTCCCTCCCACTCTCCCTATCCCACCCCTCTAGGTGGTCACAAAGCACCGAGCTGATCTCCCTGTGCTATGCAGCTGCTTCCCACTAGCTATCTGTTGTACATTTGGTAGTGTACATATGTCAGAGCTACTCTCTCACTTCGTCCCAGCTTACACTTCGCCCCCCGCCATGTCCTCAAGTCCATTCTCTACATCTGTGTCTCTATTGCTGTCCTGCCGCTTGGTTCATCAGAGTATTTTTTTGTTAGATTCCATATATGTGTGTTAGCATATGGTATTTGTTTTTCTCTTTCTGACTTACTTCATTCGGTATAACAGACTCTAGGTCCATCCACATCTCTACAAATAACTTGATTTTGTTTCTTGTTATGGCTGAGTAATATTCCATTGTATATATTGTGCCACATCTTCTTTATCCATTCATCTGTTGATGGACACTTAGGTTGCTTCCATGTCCTGGCTATTGGAAATAGTGCTGCAGTGAACATTGTGGTACATGTCTCTTTTTGAATTATGGTTTTCTCAGGGTATATGATCAGTAGTGAGATTGCTGGGTCATATGGTAGTTCCATGTTTAGTTTTTTAAGGAACCTCCATACTGTTCTCCACAATGGCTGTATCAATTTACATTCTCACCAACAGTGCAGGAGGGTTCCCTTTTCTCCACACCCTCTCCAGCATTTATTGTTTGTAGATTTTTTGATGATGCTCATTCTGACCATACCTCACTGTGGTTTTGATTTGCGTTTCTCTAATGATTAGTGATGTTGAGCATCCTTTCATGTGTTTGTTGGCAATCTGTATAACTTCTTTGGAGAAATGTCTGTTTAGGTCTTCTGCCCATTTTTGGATTGGGTTGTTTGTTTGATATTGAGCTGCATGAGCTGCTTGTATGCTTTGGAGATTAATCCTTTGTCAGCTGCTTCGTTTGCAAATATTTTCTTCCATTCTGAGGGTTGTCTTTTCATCTTGTTTCTGGTTTCCTTTGCTGTGCAAAAGCTTTTAAGTTTCATTATGTCCCATGTGTTTATTTGTGTTTATATTTCCATTTCTCTAGGAGGTGGGTCAAAAAGGACCTTGCTGTGATTTATGTCATAGAGTGTTCTTCCTATTTTTTCCTCTGAGAGTTTTATAGTGTCTGGCCTTACATTTAGGACTTTAATCCAATTTGAGTTTATTTTTGTGTATGGTGTTAGGAAGTCATTCTTCTACATGTAGCTGTCCAGTTTCTCCAGCACCATTTATTGAAGAGGCTATCTTTTCTCCATTGTATATTCTTGCCTCCTTTATCAAAGATAAGGTGACCATATGTGCGTGGGTTTATCTCTGGGCTTTCTGTCCTGTTCCATTGATCTATATATCTGTTTTTATGCCAGTACCATACTGTCTTGATTACTGTAGCTTTGTTGTATAGTCTGAAGTCAGGGAGCCTGATTCCTCCAGCTCCGTTTTTCTTTCTCAAGATTGCTTTGGCTATTTGGGGTCTTTTGTGTTTCCATACATATTGTAAAATTTTTTATTCTAGTTCTGTGAAACATGCCCTTGGTAGTTTGATAGGGATTGCACTGAATCTGTAGATTGCTTTGGGTAGTAGAGTCATTTTCACAATGTTGATTCTTCCAATCCAAGAACATGGTATATCTCTCCACTTTTTTGTATCATCTTTAATTTCTTTCATCAGTGTCATAGTTTTCTGCATACAGGTCTTTTCCATTTTTCTATTAAATTATGTTTGCTTATCAGGACTGTTGCAAATACTTACTAGCTGTAACTATCTGAGTTTAACTATCAGCACAACAATAACAATAATAATAAAAGCTAACATTTATTGCATACTATGTGTCAGATACTATGCTGGGTGTTTTACATATATTCTTTTAGTTAATTATCACAGCAATTCAGTGAGGTTGGATTGCACCCATCTTATAGGTGAGGAGACTGAGATCTAGAGAGGGGAGATGACTTGCCCAAGTTCACACAGTGAGTAAATGGGGGCATTCTGGAGGTGAGATATATTCTCAGTGTGAGGGAAAGAGTTAATAAATTCGTGGGTCAATCCCTGGGGCCTCTTCCTTTGGAAATTAAGGGGTCTTGCTAAGATGAGATTTACTGATTTACTGAGCCCTGATCCCTGAGTGGGGCACCAGGCTTTGTATCTGCAGTGCTGACATTTCATCTAATAGATTCAGCCAGTGCCCCCCTAGGATTAGTGTGGCCCACAGTCGAGGCTTGGAGAAGGAAGCAGCTTGTTGCACAATGAACCCAGAGGGACTTCCCTGGTGTTGCAGTGGTTAAGAATCCGCCTGCCAATGCAGGAGACATGGGTTCGAGCTCTGGTCCAGGAAGATCCCACATGCCATGGAGCAACTAAGCCCGTGAGGCAGAACTACTGAGCCTGCGCTCTAGAGCCTGTGAGCCACAACTACTGAAACCTGCACACCTAGAGCCTGTGCTCTGCAACAAGGGAAGCCACCGCAATGAGAAGGCCGTGCACTGCAATGAAGAGTAGCCATTGCTCACTGCAACTCAAGAAAGCCCACACGCAGCAACGAAGACCCAATGCAGTCAAAAATAAATATAAAACAAACAAACAAATAAATAAATAAATATAAAAAACCACATGAACCCAGGTATACAATATCACCATGGAACATGTGGATCAGTGGAAACTCTCTTAAAAACTTAAAAAGATATGTAACTATATAGATATAATATTTTTGTATGTTAAAAGTGAATTTATAGTGGTAGAATCATAAGGCAAAGATTCTTTTTAAGAGTGACTCTCAGTTGTCTCTCCCACTCTCATAGCCAGTGGCGAATTGTGTTCTCTGCAAATGCTGACAGATGCAGCACCGTCCGCTGAGCCGCCCCTGAGCACCAGCATGGGGTTCACACTCAGTACAGGAAAACTCCAGAAGGAGGTACTGAGGCTGGTGTCTGTGCCTGTTAGTCGAAGGACCTCAGAAGAGGGGCCCACACAAATGGTCTGCCAGTCTCTTACATGGATGTTTTGTGACGCAAACCCAGTAGCTTTGCTGTTGAATGTTGCATGTCCCATTTTTTTAAAAAACTTAATTTCAGGCCTTTAGATCTCACAAGACTTAGATTTTCTGCCAGGAATCCAGCTCAACCGATGCTTTCAAATACATTATCATCAGCGAATATGGAATTTTAGTTAAAAAAATTAACAGTTACAGGATTTGATGGGAAATAAAATATGCAGTTACAAACTAACTCGGAAACAATGATAAGGTTGTATCATGGAAAGACTTATGGTAGATAGCTAAGGCCATACTTGGAGGAAATTTTACAGCCTCAGACACCATCATTTTTAAAAATGTAAATCTAAAAGTGAACATCTTACACACTTAAAAAATTCAAAGAATAAGGATAAATCAAAATAAAATGGGAGAAAGCATTAAGATGTTATTGGAAATGAATGAAATAGAAAATAAATAGGAGTTGCTTGAAGCACAACTGTAAAGGTGGAAGAAAGTTTTGTGTTGGGAGTGTTTTGCCCTCTGCAATCCTGGAGCACCCCGTGCAGGTCCTGCCAAAACTTTCAGACGCAAAAGCCCTGAGGGGCACAAAGAGGGACCCACTCGATCAGTTACACATTCCACTCCTGAAATGGGCTTCTATCAGTGTCGAAGCCTGATTCCCTGCTGAGCTTGAGGATAATTAATAATAATAATAATAGTACTGACAACAATTAGTATCATTACTGAGCACTTACTAGGTGCCAGGGGCCTTTCTGCATTAACTCACTAATCCTTCCAACATCTCTATGTGGTAGATATGTTTTTTACTATTCTTAACTCTAGAGAATGAAGCTTAGCTTAGGATACTTCATTCATTCAACAAATATTTATTGAGTATTTGCTTTTTGCTATACAGCCTTCTCAGTGCTGAAGAGACAGTAATAAACAAAGCAGACTAAACTCTGCCTGCGTTGATTTTTTTTTTTTTTTTTTTTTTTTGCGGTATGCGGGCCTCTCACTGTTGTGGCCTCCCCGTCACGGAGCACAGGCTCCGGACGCGCAGGCTCCGGACGCGCAGGCTCAGCGGCCATGGCTCACGGGCCCAGCCGCTCCGCGGCATATGGGATCCTCCCAGACCGGGGCACGAACCCGTATCCCCTGCATCGGCAGGCGGACTCTCAACCACTTGCGCCACCAGGGAGGCCCTGCGTTGATTTTTTATTCCAGTAGCAGCTGCCCAAAGTTACCCATAGTAGAAATTTGAGGTTAGTCTGTGGTTTTAGTCACTTCACTGTGCAAGGCATCTTCCATCTGCCTTCTTTAGAACTGGAGGCAGCAACGGAAGGAGCAGGGTCTCAGCACAACTGAGCGCTGATCACATGGCCTTGTGATCCTTGTCTGCACAGTGTTGGGGGCAGGATATCAGCAACTATCCCATCTGGGGGCTGACACTTCAGGGAGGTGTAGCACAGTGCCTGACGCGTAGAAAAGCTCAGCAGGCCCCAGCTCATGCTATTAATATTCTCTTCTTTATCATCTGGCCCTCATTTCTTTCAGCTCTTCATACACCATACTTGAGCTGAAGGTGCAGCACCTCTGTGTAGTAAGGAATTTACCTTTGCCCCCAGAGATACCTGGCTATTGCCCTCTTGGAATGTCATGCCTGATAGGAGTGTCTTTGTTCACCTAGAGGCCCTGGGCCATGCTAGGTAGTCTAGCAATATGATTTATGGTGGGGGCTGGCTACACTAGATACTCTTAGGGTGGGGACTACTAAGCTAGAAAGACCAACAATGTGATATAGGGTGGGGTTTTGGGTCATAAAATCAACCTCCAGAGGGACTAGAGACTGAAATCAACCATGTGGGCAATCAATCAATCATGTTTGCACAAGGAGTCCCAATAAAAACTCTGAACACTAAGGCTTGGGCAAGTTTCTCTGGTTGGCAGTGCTTCATGCACCTTGTCACACATCATTATCAGAAGAGTGACAGTGCCCTGGTTCCTCAGGGAGAGAACAACTAGAAGCTCTGTGTTTGGTTCTTCTCCTGGACTCTGTCCTATGTGCTTCATTCCTTAGTTGATTTTAATGTGTATCTTTCCCTTTAATAAACCATAACTACAAAAGCTACGAGTGAGTCCTTTTAGAAAATTATCAAACCTAAAGGTGGTTTTGAGAACCCCTCACACTTGCATCTGGTATCAGAAGAGAGGGTGGTCCTGTGGACTGTTCCCTCAAACTTCACAGTTGTGTAATTGTAAAACCCCCAAATCAAACCTTCCCAGGTCTCATCTGTGAAAATGTTAGATTGGGAAGAACTGTCCAGGATCCCTAAAAGATGCATAGAAAACTCACAAATAGAAGGAAAAAAGTGAAACAAGTTTAAAATAATAACAAAATGGCCCTTCTTCATGCCAAAGTCAAAGGCTGTGCACCATAAAACTCCAGCAGTTGGCCAAGGCTGAGCTATATAACTCAACAGTCTTTGACTTGAATAGAAATAAAGGGGTCACAGAGAGAGGTTCTAAAGCCATCACCCAGAAGGCTCAGGGCTCTGCCTCTGGCAAGGGCAACAGTGGCCTGTGGGGTCTGTAGCTATAACAACTTCCTTCAAAGCCTCAGAGCATTTTCCCATGCTTACTCAATTACTTACGTTCCCCATCATTCTAAAGGGATTTGAAGTAAGGTGTGTGTGTGTGTGTGTGTGTGTGTGTGTGTGTATCTGCTCCAGTTTCCTCACTTTCTAAAAAAAAAAGTAAATGAGGAAACCAGGAGTAGGAGAGGAAGGGAGGAGGGAGTAGACAGGATAGGTGAAAAGAAGAGCCTGGTAAAGATTACTATTCAAAGTGCATGCTGTAAAAGTTCTTCATATATATCCATTATATTGTTCAAAACCTCCATGCCCTTATTCATTTGTTTATTTACTTCTTTTTTGTTTTGGAATCAGTCGGCTTTACTCTCCCCAGCTGGGGTGTACCTGCTCCTGGCTCCTTCCTAGGAGCCTCATAAATACAGGCAAAGAGAAAAAATCACAAATAATCACACAGACAGGTTGTAGAGCCCTGTCATACTGTCTCCAGGGACACCTGCTTCCTTGGAGACACGTCTGGTTTATGGGGGTTGGGGTGATGGCTCGACCTTTTCTTATAACCAGAGCTGGCAGTTTTCTACACAGGGTTCTAGTGAGCTTACATACGCTGAGCGTGAGCTTACATAAGCTGAGTACCCAATCCCCCAGGTAGAAAGCTACCTTTGGGTTCTGTCGACTGAAACCATGGGAAGAGGCTCATCAGTCAGTCTCTTGGTGGGGCAGCCAGGCACATCTACCAGTCTCTCAAACTGTAGGTACTGGCCAACCTAGTGGATACAGTGGGGAGACTTAGATCCTCAGGGCCTTTTATTGGTATCATGCCCTAAACTGGGTAGGATTTATAAAGCAATGGCCCTCCTAGTCCTCAGGAACTCAGCTAGAATGCCCCAGAAGACCCACTTCATTTGACATTCACTTTAAAGATTTTCAGAGCTCTAGATGGTGCCTAGAGGGGAAGCTGCAGTATGGAGGTGAGATTTTCCCCTGATTCCCTGGTAAATCTGAGGAGGGAGTCCTGGTTCCTATAGCTTCAGTATCAGAATCTTCAGAAGTCTCTGGAATATAACCAGACAACTTTTTCCTCCTGCCCCGTCTTACCAGGGCAGTTAACACAGGAAGAGCAACTTACAGCTCCTTGGTCCCCTGCCAGTGTTCTGGGTCCATCACTGACCTAGTTCTACATTTATTTCTCACATATTTCATCTTTAATCCAAGGAAGTTTTCTGAGGTGTCTGAAGAGCCAGCTAGCTGCTCATCACCCCTTCTCTCAAGATCTTCATCCTGTAGTTCTCCTAACTAACTCCAGCCTTTGCTGAGAAGTTATTCAGTGTCGTGGAGATGTGGGTGAAGCTTCAGGCAGTTCAGAAATCTAAAGTATAAAAGTTTGTATTTGTGGAGCCTGGTGTTTATTTACTTCTGTTATTTATTTTTGGCTTACTTAATCTTTGACATTTGGTAGCACTAAAAGCCTTCTACTCTAATAGTTTCTGACAGTTTTCTCCTGCATTCCTAATGGTTTTTGTCCTACACTTTGATGCTGTGTAATTCATTCATTTCCAAAGTTCATGATTGTTAGGGTCTTCATTATAGGCTACACTTTCTATCTGTGTAAAGTAACCTTTTCCCTACTTAATGCATTTTGCCTTGAATTCTACTTCGATACTAAAATGCCTGCCTCTGGGTTATTTTCATTTGTTGGCAGCCACTATAACCTTTTAATTTTAATTTTTTAGTTGGTTTTCGTTGTGTCTTAAAAAAGCAGCATATATTTGTATTTCGTTTTCACTCAATCTGAGAGATTTTGATTTTGAGAGGAGAGTTTTAAAAAGTTGCATTTCTTTTTCCAGAGTTGATGTTTGATATTTTGTCATACCCACATTAACATGTCTAAAATAGAATTCTGGATTTCTTCCACCCATTTCCCCAGGTCTCTATCACTAACTCCAAACTAACATTCCTTTCATCGTCCTCACCTCCATAAATTGTATTACCATGCACCAAAATTATTGCATATTTATGAGTAAAGATGGGTCCTTTTTTCCAACAAGTGTCTTCTTTGCATGGAAAAGTCAATTACGGCTTATAAGTGGGAGAGGCATTTACATTGGGTTTGTGGGAGTAGAACAGGCTGGCAGGCCGGGGACCCTCTCTCCTCTTGACAGCCAAAATTATAAGAGAGTGTTTACTTGGGAGTTGATCCATCTTCACTGTAGCTGCTCTGTGTGTTTTCTTCCTTTATGCCTTTTTCTCAGTGTCTGTGGGAGGTCTCTGGAGCTGGTTCTGCTGTACTCAGCTTCCCTTTCCAAACTTACCACACTTATCCTAGAAAGTATCCCCCAGCACATCAACTACTTTCTTTAGAGAGAATATAATATAATATAATACAATACAATATAATATAATATAATATAATATAATATAATATAATATAATATAATATAATATAAATTTTGGGTTTGGCATGAGGTCAAAGGCCTCTGCTTCTAGAAGCTGTTTTTGTAGGGGGAGAGTGGGAGAGAACTATGTTTTCAGCTGTGCAAGACACATGTTTTAAATCAATTACCTTGATAACGCCCTGGCTAACCAACCACTGAGTTGCTGGAGGGGCTCTTAGTCCCAGCTAGCTCAGTGCCATATATTTTCCAGAAAAATCTCAAGGGGTTATTTTCAGACAACTCTATTTCTCCACAGAGTATAATTCCTAAGGACCTCCAAAATTTGGTCAACAACAGAAATATCTTTAAGTTCCTATACAACCTGGAGAATCTATGAATCTGTGATTTTAATGCAATTTATGTCTGTCATAGGTTGTCATACAGTTATTGCTGTATTCTTTAAAAAAAGTTTTATTTATTTATTTATTTATTTTTTTTTTCTTTTTGCGGTATGCGGGCCTCTCACTGTTGTGGCCTCTCCCGTTGCAGAGCACAGGCTCCGGATGCGCAGGCCCAGCGGCCATGGCTCACGGGCCCAGCCGCTCCGCGGCATATGGGATCCTCCCAGACCGGGGCACGAACCCGTATCCCCTGCATCGGCAGGCGGACTCTCAACCACTTGCGCCACCAGGGAGGCCCAAAAGTTTTATTTTGAAATAATTTTATACTTACAGAAAAGTTGCAAAGGTAGTAAAAAGCAAAAGACGTATGCAATCTGAAGCAAAATCAGAGTATGAAAAGTTGCAGAGGTAGAACGGAGAGTTCTTGTATACCTGTGGAGGAAGAATGATGCCCCTTCTCTAATATGTATGTGTCCTAACCCCACGAACCTGTGAATATGTCACTTACATGCAAAGAGACTTTGCAGCTATGATTAAATTAAGGATCTTGGTATGGGGAGATTATTCTGTCTTATCCTGGTGGGCCCAATGTAAGCACAGGGGTCCTTATAAGGGAAAGAGGGAGGTTGGAGAGCCAAACAGAGATTTGATGATGTTATGCTGTGGGCTTTGAAGGTACAAGTGGGCTATGAAGCAAGGAATGTGGGTAGCTTCTAGAAGTTGGAAAAGGTAAGTGAATGTATCATTTAATATGTATAGAGTTTCAGTTTGGGAAGATGAAGAAGTTCTGGAGATGGGTGATAGTGATAGTTGTGTGAATGTACTTAACAATGTGAATGTACTTAATGCCATTGAATTGTGCACCTCAAAATGGTTAAAGTGGTGAATTTTATCTTAGCTAAAATTCATCACAATAACAAAAAGTCAGAGAAACAGATTCTCCCCTAGGGCTTCCAAAAGGAATGCCCCCCTGCCAAAATCTTGATTTCAGCTCAGACTTCTATCTCTAGAACCGTCAGATAATACATTTGTATTGTTTAAGTCACTAGTTTGTGGTAATTTGTTACAGCAGCAATAGTCAACTAATACAACACCCTTCACTCAGTTTTCCCTAGTGTTGAAATCTTACATAAACAGAGTACAATGATTAAAACTAAGGAATGAACATTGGTACAATACTGCTCACTAAACTTCAGACTTGTTCAGATTTCCCCCATTTTTCACTAACATTCTTTTTCTGTTCCATGATCTCATCCAGGATACCACATTGCAATCAGTTGTTGTTTCTCTTTAGTCTAATCTGTGAATTTCTCAGTCTTTTGCTTTTATAACCTTGACACTTTCGAAAAGTCCTGGTCGGGTATTCCGTAGAATATCCATCGATTTAAGTTTGTTTGATGTTTTCTCATGATTAGAGTGAAGTATGGGTTTGGGGGAAGAATATCACAGAGGTGATGCTTCCTTCTCATCACATCACGTCAGAGGATATCATGTAATGTCATGAGGTGTTGTTATTGGTGATGCTAACTTTGGTTAAGATAGTGCCTGCAAGTTTCTCTACTGTAAAGTTACAGTTGACCCTTGAACAACGGGGTTTGGGGCATTAGTCTGTGTATAATTTATTGTTGGCCTTCCATATCCATGGTTCTTCTGCAACCATGGATTCAATCAACCATAGGCTGCGTAGTACTGTAGAATTTACTATAGAAAAATATCCGTGTATAAGTGAACCCGTGCAGTTCAAAACTGTGTTGTTCAAGGCTCAGTTGTACTGATTTTCCCTTTTCTTACTCCATTCTTTAGAATTGCTGCAATTTTGTTTTACAAGCTTCATTTGTGAAGGTATGCAAGAACTTTAGGAGTCAACAAAACTGATTTTCAATGCCAGATATGCCACGTCCTAGTTGTAAAAAGTTGAAAATTATTTCATCTCCATGGGTCTCTGGCCCTCATCTCTACAACTGGGAGACTGATATCTCCTATGTATGACCTGAGGATTATATGAAATAGCACATCTATTTCCCTAGCAAACATTTCTTCTACATCTATAATTTGATAAGAATTACATTAGGTGAAAAGGATAACAGTGGTAGCTATCAGTGATGAACACAAGATACAGACTTTACTTATGGGCAGTTCACAATATGACAGGGAGGATGAATTACTGAACTAGAAGTCACAGTAAAGCATTATGCCTGTTACAGTTGGGGAAGTACAGAGTGCGGTGAGAATGCATAATATGAGGACCTATTGTAGACATTGGGAAAGTCACTTAACACAAAGTCTGGTGTATGCAGAGGCCCCGAGGGATGGAAGGATGTACCTTCCCTGCCTTTTCCTGTACCTGGACCTTTCTTTCCTCTCTCAGTCTCAGTCTCAGACTGTTTAACAGTCAAACAAACAGGTTAAAATAACACCAGGGTGTTTTTCCTGTAGGATTCAGCAGTCTTTCAAGTGCTAATATACGTGATGACTCACTGAGCAGGAGCCCCAAGTGCAGCTTTTCTAAGTGTACGTGACAGTGGCACCCTTTCTTGCTTGGAGCTTGTCACAAGCCTGGGGTTGTGCAGCAGAGATTTAGGGAAATGTCATTTTAGCCCATTGGTCTCTTCACCACACATAAGCTGCCCGGGATGAAATTCACCTCAACAACATCTGAGTTTTTGCACATTCAAATTTTCACAAGCATTTCACAGCGGTATTTTGGCCATGTGCATTCCAGATCATCTCACTTCGAAAGGAGAGATTAATCTCTCCAAGGATTGAGTTGAAGGAAGATTTTTAAATTTCAAATTAAAAAAAATTTTTTTAATTACAAAAAATGAACCCATATATGCCATCACCAAGATTCAACAGTGATTAAGATTTTGCCATATTTCCTTTATGCCTCTCTTTTTTTTGCTGAAGTATTTTAAATTCCAGACACCTATTACTTCACTCCTGTTTTCTTTGATATACATCCCTAAAAAAACACAGATATTTTTTACATAGTGATAGACCATTATCCCACCGAGTAAAAACAACAATAATTGTTGGTGTTATCTAAAACGATTGAAGTATTTGGCAAGACCCAGCAATCCCTGCTTTAGAATTGGGTACAGTGTGGGCCTCCAGTCGGGAAACGCCTGGGTCTTTCTCGCATATCTTCTGCCCATGAAAAGTCACTCTTCAAAGCCTGACAATACCTCAGTATCCCCTCCATCTGTCACAGCTTTGGAATGAAGGAGTTGTTCAGTAATAGTGGGCCAAACTGAGGCAGTTTGAGAAGGTATATCCTGAGTCCACAAGAAAGATAAAGGTCCCTGAAGGCAAGGACATTTTACACATTGTACAGACCAGAGGCTCCGAAGAAGAAATGGACTGTTTTTCTTCCCACAGGCTTTTGTATTCTTCAGGGAGAGACCAAAAAATTTAATTGACCTAAACAGGTATAAAGCGATTCAATAATACAAGATTTAGCTGATTGCATTCTGATTGAATATAAACCAGCTAATTAACTTGCTTTCTAAGACACTGTATTTGTGTTGTGAGGTAAATAAAATGGCCAACACAATATTTGGCAAGCTGGATAGAATCATTTTTGACCTCTGTGTAAATTTGGGATTGCTGGAAATCTACTCTTCTCTTTTTGCCCAAACTACTAGAACAAATGTACTGTGCTTAAACTGATCATCCTGTGGATCCACCTAGTGACAAAGCAGAGGAGAGCTGTAGACTCACCAGGCACCCACACCTCAACCCATGTAATTTGTCTCTTTACATTTTGCTCTTGCATTTATGGTGCCATGATGCTTTATGATTCTGTGGCTCAACAGAGATTAGAAAGACACTGGTCTGGAGGGTGACTGCTGGACATCTCTGTAGAGAGAGCTGGCTAAGGCAGCTCTGTGGTTGCTTCCCTTCATAGGATAGCTGAAGGATGTATGTCCCTTTCCCCCACTATGGGTCTGGGCTATCCAAACACGTGGTAGAGCAGTGATCAGCAGACCAGTCTCCTACTACATGGCCTCATCCCAAGAGAAATATGTGGCTGGGTTCCCAACTTGAAATGTATACACTGAGGAATCCCAGCTCCTCATCTTTCAGCAGGAAGGGAGAGTGTGATTAAATGTTGCCCAGCTGTGGGCTTGTCACTGGAGCAGGACCCCCATCATCAGTCATCCCATTTATCTGACAGCTGAATGAGCCTGTTAAACAATGACCAAAGTGCTTACTATCTGGGGCAAACAGGAAAATTACTGCTTTCATGTGTGTACACTGATGGTTTCTTCTGTTATTTACCTTAACAAAGCAACTCAACACAATTAGAGCAAACTACCAAGGCACCTGGTTATATTTAGCTAAGGGGTTCAGTTTAAGGAGCAAGTAGCTAATGAAGCACAGGCTGCTATCACAGCAGCCCTAATAAGCTGGAAATCATAAGGAGAATAAGTGCTGAACATTTGCCTGGTGGGGGAGTGATTGAACTTTGAAGGGCATCTGCAGGTTCCGCTAGGTGTCCTCAAATGTTTTACACAGGGATGCCCTGAAATTAAGAGACCAAATGTGAACTTTGCCCCTTTAGTGGTTAATCCATCCATTTTTTAAAATTGCCAGCTACTAGCTGTGGGCTTTCGAGGGTTCAGGCCAAAAGTGGTCAGTGGAGTTCTGACAGAACTCAGAAAAAAAGATCATGGAGATCAAAGGGCTCAGATGCCAAAAAACAGAAAAGTCAGTGCCAGGGGGCACAGTGACAGCAGAGTTTTGAAGAAGCGGGCACTAAAGGAATCACCTGGCACACAGGCCCTGTCAAGCCATGGGTAGAATGTGGACAAGGGAAATGTAGGTACAGTCAAACCATAGAAAACCATGGAGTTGGCAAGGAGCCCAAGACCAGAGGCTCTTGGTGTAGGAGAAAGACCAAAGCTTTGGAGTTAGGCTACAGTTTGACTTAAACTCTAATGCCTACTCCTTTGGGGTGATCCTTGCGTGTTCGCAGTCTCAGTTTCTTTTGATCTGTAAAAGGAGGAACCAGTTCTGCTCATCTTATAAGACTGGTGTGCCAAGTCAATGTCATAATGTTGAAAAGAAAAGGGCATCTCACAGTGCTTGGCACATAGACATGCTCAGCCTCTGGGGACTGCTTTGTTCTTTGTCATTGTTGTCATGGTGCCTGTTTGGTGGCTAGACCAGACCTTAGCTGACAGTGGAGCATCTTCCTCAGCATACTGTCTTCTTGCTCTTTAAAGGAGAAGAGATGTGGAAAACACTCCATTCTGGGTGTTTTCTTGGGTCACTGGTTGGATGTTTTGACTTTATAGCCAGACTCTTTGTGAACATTTTGGGTCATGTTTTTGTCCTCCACCAGGATGGAATACGAAATGACATTTTCAAATTCAGCATCTTTGTGATGGGAACAGACTCCGGAAGAGCCAATAACAGTTTTACATACGTATTTAGGGCAGGTGTCTTCTGTGAACTGACATGGAGAATTATGTGTCAGCCTCTGCGACGTGCATGCTTATCCTTATTTAATTCTCATGTCCCATAAGAGAAGTTATTAGTACCTACTCCTTTTTAATGGGAGAGGAGACCGAGGTGACTTACCCACAGCCACGTAAATTGACATTGGTTGTTCACAGATCCTCTAAATCATTTGTTCTCCCTTCACAGTTTGACAATGACCTATTTTGTAAATCCTGTCTTTCCAACAGCAAAAAAAATCATAAAACCACCATTACCACCAAACTCCTACATTGTCAAGCCTCCCTTAATGCCAGGGTGCAGACATGTGACTTAGATTCTCCCAGTTAGGTACAAGCCACTTGGGGAACCAAGCAGGATATGGGGTGTCCTCTTGGTTGTGGAAGTAGAGTCAGAGGTGACAGGGTCGTGGGTTCATGTACCAGCAGCTTCCTAACTGGAACACTTTGGTGGTCCTCGGTGATATTTCTGAAAGCTCAGCCTGTTGCCCCTGACTTTCCAAAGGGTGCACAGTTTTTTCTAAAATTCCTGAAAACATTCCCCACTGTTTACAACGCAAGATCTCAACTGAGAATCTGTTTTGGGCCCTGGTCTTTTTTTTCTCTAAAACTGATTACAACTGGGAAAAGTTCCTGCCCGCTCTCCATGTCTGCTTTTCCTGCTGCTCCTGTGGCTGCCTTCTCTGCGGCCTGTGGGGTGGAGCAGAGCCCAGCAGTCTGGCCAGCATCCACCTCCCCAGCCTGGGGACTGTGGGGCCTCAGGGCTGAAAAGCCTGGGCAGAGCCATCTCACCAGCTCTTGTTGTCTCCTTCCTTGCAGTTAGGTTTGTATATTTAATAATCGCCCCCCCCCAAAGGCTTTAGGGTTCCAGGGCTGAGCAGTATAGCAGATTATACCCCATTGGGATCCCTTGTCTTGCTTTCAGGAACATTGAGCCACACTGACCATCAAGACCCCTTTCTATAAGGTTGGAAGAGAATAGGTGCTTCTGTGACTCACTGCCTGTTCTGGTCCCAGGCTCATCATGTGCTTTGGGGCCAGCCACAGCTCTGAGCCAAAGAGCAACCCTTGCAGGAATTTCCTGAGGGAGCCTTTAGTTATAAGCTGATTGACTCCTTCAGGGGCCCAAGCTTTCCAGTGCCATTGGTGGTGTCTCTTTAGCTCTTGTTCTATATCTAGGTTGTTAATAGTGTACTTATTGACTGGAGAAAATCTGTGATCCCATTTCCCTCCAAAACCTTTCAGTTGTAGAGCCAGCCTAGCAGTCCCCGCACTGAAAATGTCTGCCACGTTTGCCTGCTGCTTGGAAGAAGGCCAGATGTAGAAAAGAGAAGTCGGTTTGCAAAACAGAGGAAAACAGCCCTTTCTCTTAGTATTTCCTTAAAATATTTTCCAATTTATCTATCACTTTTAACCTGTTCATATTTCTCCTTATTGTGTCAATTTTTGTATTTTATCCTTTTCAGGATGTTTTTTCCCCAACAGCATCATTTTACAGTGTATGGGATATTCACTTATAATTTAAAACAATCTTTTGTGTATAGCTGGCTACGTCTCCATATCCTCCTTCCACATTTCATTGATTTATGCCTTTCTCTTTGTCTTGATTAGTTCCAGCATGAGTTTGTCTCTTATTAGTATTTCCAGAGAATGAGATTTTAGATTTATTAATTTTACTGTTTTCTATTCACTTATGTCTACTTTTGTTTATGTTATTATTCTGTGTTATTTTCCTCTTTTATTCCTCAAATTTTTAAGTGGAATGCTTAGCATCATTATTTTTGCTTTTATGTTGTAACAGAATCATCTAATGCTCTAATTTTACAAATGAGGTCTGCTGTGCCAGGATCCTATTGTTTTGCTATTTTTAACATTATTTTAATTATCTCCTAACTTTACAGTTATAGTGTTCTGGATTCTTTTCCTCATCTGTATCATGTGCTACAGCATGAAAGTTAAAAATATGGCTTTATCATAAGATTGAATAGGTTAGAAACCCAATTCCAATACTAACCAATATGTGACCTTCAGAGACAGGTGGTGAAGACTGCGTAGCTAATACATATAAAAGGTTTTGCTTAAACCATTCTGTAAGTGTTCATAGCAAAGTTCCTTTGGGCATATACTCAAGGATCTGAACATTTGGGGTGGTGGGCATATTGGTGGCACAGGTGGCTCAGCATGGGTAGTGGGTAGACCTCACACGCTTGATTCAGGTCTGCAATCTTGTACTCGCTGTTGCCGTCCTGGGTTGTTTCTTTGGGTTTCCTGTTTGTTCAGGTGCCTTCCTAGAGGAGTACACCGTTCCAGTAGTTACACAACTTCCTTTCTTTACATGATATAAATTATTCACCCCATAAAGCAGCACACATCTTACTATTTTCTTTTATTTAGCCTTTTTGTTGAATGGCCATGTTTTCTTTATTCTTAGTAAAGGTTGGACCATAGTCGCTCTTGTTTTTAGCAATTAACGTGACTGTTTAAAGACGAAAAGGCACATTCTTATGTAATCAGCCAGGTGTGGTGAAATGCAACCATTTTCAACTCTTTATGGAATATAAGAACTTCTTGCTTTTGGTTTGTTTTCATGACTCCTCCTTTTCCATTCTTTATTAATCTGTGACTACTTTTTTAATTTTTAAAAATTTATTTAAAAAATAAAATATAATGGTACAAAAAGTTTGAAAGTAAAAGAATTGGAAAAGATATACTGTGCAAATATAAACCAAAAGGAAATTATATATAATAACAGATACAGTAGACTTGAAAGCAAAAGCGTTACTAGAAATAAACAAGGGCAGTTCATATCAACAAGTCCAATTTACCAGGAAGTTTTAAATTTGTATGCACTTAACTTCAAATTATATAGAGCAACAGAGCTACAAGGAAAAAATAGACAAATTCACTACCATAATAGGAGATTTAACATACTGCTATCATACACTGATAGAGCAAACCTCTTTCAGAACCAGTAGACCCCTCCCCCCCAAAAAATTAGTAAGGATATAAAAAATTTAAATAACGTGAGCAGCAAATTTGATTCAACAAGCAAATATATAGTCACTATACTCCAAAAATTTTAATTACAAGTTATATTCAAGCACACTTGGAACATTTTTTAAACTGACCATATTGTGCTATAAGGAAAATTTTAACAAATTTCAAAGTATTAAAATTATACAAAGTGTGTTTCTTGACTTGTAGTTAACCTAAAAATCAGTAACAAAAAAGTAACTACAAGTTACGAAAAACACTACTTCTAAGTAACCCCCCAAAAAACAAATCAAATTGGAGTTAGAAAATAATTTGAACTGAATGATAATAAAAATATTACATACCAAAACTTGGATGTGACTAAAGCTGTGCTTACAGGAAAATGTATAGTCTTTTTTTTTCTCTCAAGGTAACAGTAGTGTTTTTTTTTAATGCACACATGGCTATAAACCTAATAAATAGGTTTTCTCTATTTTTTTTATACAGCAGGTTCTTATTAGTTGTCAATTTTATACACATCAGTGTATATATACATTGTCAATCCCAATCGCCCAATTCATCACCCCCGCCATGGCTATCCCCCCTTGGTGTCCATATGTTTGTTCTCTATATCTGTGTCTCAATTTCTGCCCTGCAAACCGGTTCATCTGTACCATTTTTCTAGGTTTCACATATATGCGTTAATATACGGTATTTGTTTTTCTCTTTCTGACTTACTTCACTCTGTATGTCAGTCTCTGGATGCATCCACGTCTCTACAAATGATCCAAGTTCGTTCCTTTTTATGGCTGAGTAATAGTCCATTGTATATATGTACCACATCTTCTTTATCCATTCTTCTGTCACTGGGCATTTAGGTTGCTTCCATGACCTGGCTATTGTAAATAGTGCTGCAATGAACATTGGGTTGCATGTGTCTTTTTGAATTGTGGTTTCCTCTGGGTATATGCTTAGTAGTGGGATTGCTGGATCATGTGGTAATTCTATTTTTAGTTTTTTAAGGAACCTCCATACTGTTCTTCATAGTGGCTGTATCAGTTTACATTACTACCAACAGTGCAAGAGGGTTCCCTTTTCTTCACACCCTCTCCAGCATTTGTTGTTTGTAGATTTTCTGATGAAGCCCATTCTAACTGGTGTGAGGTGATACCTCACTGTAGTTTTGATTTGCATTTCTCTAATAATTAGTGATGTTGAGCAGCTTTTCATGTGCTTCTTGGCCATCTGTATGTCTTCTTTGGAGAAATGTCTGTTTAGGTCTTCTGCCCATTTTTGGATTGGGTTGTTTGTTTCTTTAATATTGAGCTGCATGAGGTGTTTATATATTTTGGAGATTAATCCTTTGTCCGTTGATTTGTTTGCAAATATTTTCTCCCATTCGGAGGGTTGTCTTTTCGTCTTGTTTATGGTTTCCTTTGCTTTGCAAAAGCTTTTAAGTTTCATTAGGTCCCATTTGTTTATTTTTGTTTTTATTTCCATTACTCTAGGAGGTGGATCAAAAAAGATCTTGCTGTGATTTGTGTCAAAGAGTGTTCTTCCTATGTTTTCCTCTAAGAGTTTTATAGTGTCCGGTCTTACATTTAGGTCTCTAATCCATTTTGAGTTTATTTTTGTGTGTGGTGTTAGGGAGTGTTCTAATTTCATTCTTTTATATGTAGCTGCCCAGTTTTCCCATCACCACTTATTGAAGAGACTGTCTTTTCTCCATTGTATATCCTTGCCTCCTTTGTCAAAGATTAGTTGACCATAGGTGCAAAGGTTTATCTCTGGTCTTTCTATCCTGTTCCATTAATCTATATTTCTGTTTTTGTGCCAGTAAAATATTGTCTTGATTACTGTAGCTTTTTAGTATAGTCTGAAGTCAGGGAGTCTGATTCCTCCAGCTCTGTTTTTTTCCTTCAAGACTGCTTTGGCTTTTTGGGGTCTTTTGTGTCTCCATACAAATTTTAAGATTTTTTGTTCTAGTTCTGTAAAAAATGCCATTGGTAATTTGATAGCAATTGCATTGAATCTGTAGATTGCTTTGTAGGTTTTGGAGTCATTTTCACAATATTGATTCTTCCAATCCAAGAACATGGTATATCTCTCCATCTGTTGATATCATCTTTAATTTTTTTTCATCAGTGTCTTATAGTTTTCTGCATACAGGTCTTTTTTCTCCCTAGGTAAGTTTATTCCTAGGTATTTTATTCTTTTTGTTGCAGTGGTAAATGGGAGTGTTTCCTTAATTTCTCTTTCAGATTTTTCATCATTAGTGTATAGAAATGCAAGAGATTTCTTTGCATTAATATTGTATCCTGCAACTTTACCAAATTCATTGATTAGCTCTAGTAGTTTTCTGGTGGCATTTTTAGGATTCTCTATGTATAGTATCATGTCATCTGCAAGCAATGACAGTTTTACTTCTTCTTTTCCAATTTGTATTTCTTTTATTTCTTTTTCTTCTCTGATTGCCATGGCTAGGAGTTCCAAAACTATGTTGAATAATAGCAGTGAGAGTGTACATCCTTGTCTTGTTCCTGATTGTAGAGGAAATGCTTTCAGTTTTTCATCATTGAGAATGATGCTTGCTGTGGGTTTTTGTACATGGCCTTTATTATGTTGAGGTAGGCTCTATGCCCACTTTCTGGAGAGTTTTTATCATAAATGGGTGTTGAATTTTGTCAAAAGCTTTTTCTGCATCTATTCAGATGATCATACGGTTTTATTCTTCAATTTGTTCATATGGTGTATCACATTGATTGATTTGTGTATATTGAAGAATCCTGCATCCCTGGGATAAATCCCACTTGATCATGGTGTATGATCCTTTTAATGTGTTGTTGGATTCTGTTTGCTAGTATTTTGTTGAGGATTTTTGCATCTATATTCATCAGTGATATTAGTCTGTAATTTTATTTTTTTTTTGGAGTATCTTTGTCTGGTTTTGGTATCAGGGTGATGGTGGCCTCATAGAATGAGATTGGGAATGTTCCTTCCTCTGCAATTTTTTGGAAGAGTTTGAGAAGGATAGGTATTAGCTCTTCTCTAAATGTTTGATAGAATTCATCTGTGAAGCTGTCTGGTCTGGACTTTTGTTTGTTGGAAGATTTTTAATTATAGTTTCAATTTCATTACTTGTGATTGGTCTGATCATATTTTCTATTTCTTCCTGTTTCAGTCTTGGAAGGTTATACCTTTCTAAGAATTTCTCCATTTCTGCCACGTTGTCCATTTTATTGGCATAGAGTTGACTGTAGTAGTCTCTTAGGATGCTTTATATTTCTGCGGTGTCTGTTGTAACTACTACTTTTCCTACTATCCTCTTTTTCTTGATGAGTCTGGCTAATGGTTTATCAATTTTGTTTATCTTCTCAAAGAACCAGCTTTTAGTTTAATTGATCTTTGCCATTGTTTTCTTTGTTTCTATTTCATTTATTTCTACTCTGATCTTTATGATTTCTTTCCTTCTGCTAACTTTGGATTCTGTTTGTTCTTCTCTCTCTGGTTCCTTTAGGTGTAAGGTTAGATTATTTATTTGAGATTTTTGTTGTTTCTTGAGGTAGGCTTGTATAGCTATAAAGTTCCCTCTTAGAACTGCTTTTGGTGCATTCCATAGGTTTTGGATCATCGTGTTTTCATTGTCATTTGTCTCTAGGTACTTTTTGATTTTCTCTTTGATTTCTTCAGTGATCTCTTGGTTATTTAGTAACGTAGTGTTTAGCCTCCATGTGTTTGTGTTTTTTACGTTTTTTCCCTTGTAATTCATTTCTAATCTCATAACGTTGTGGTCAGAAAAGATGCTTGATATGACTTCAATTTTCTTAAATTTACTGAGGCTTGATTTATGACCCAAGATGTGATCTGTCCTGGAGAATGTTCCGTGTGCACTTGATAAGAAAGTATAATCTGCTGTTTTTGGATGTAATGTCCTATAAATATCAATTAAACCTATCTGGTCTATTGTGTCATTTAAAGCTTCTGTTTCCTTATTTATTTTCATTTTGGATGATCTGTCCATTGGTGTAAGTGAGGTGTTAAAGTCTCCCATTATTACTGTGTTACTGTCGATTTCCTCTTTTATAGCTGTTGGCAGTTACCTTATGTATTGAGGTGTTCCTATGTTGGGTGCATATATATTAATAATTGTTATATTTTCTTCTTGGATTGATCCCTTGATCATTATGTAGCATCCTTCCTTGTCTCTTGTAACATTCTTTATTCTAAAGTCTGTTTTATCTGATATGAGTATAGCTACTTCAGCTTTCTTTTGATTTCCATTTGCATGGAATATCTTTTCTATCCCCTCACTTTCAGTCTGTATGTTTCCCTAGGTCTGAAGTGGGTCTCTTGTAGACAGCATATATATGGATTGTTTTTGTATCCATTCAGTAAGCCTGTATCTTTTGGTTGGAGCATTTAATCCATTAATGTTTAAGGTAATTATTGATATGTATGTTCCTATTACCATGTTGTTAATTGTTTTGGGTTTGTTTTTGTAGGTCCTTTTCTTCTGTTGTGTTTCCCACTTAGAGAAGTTCCTTTAGCATTTGTTGTAGAGCTGGTTTGGTGGTGCAGAATTCTCCTAGCTTTTGCTTGTCTGTAAAGCTTTTGATTTCTCCATGGAATCTGAATGAGATCCTTGCCGGATAGAGTAATCTTGGTTGTAGGTTCTTCCGTTTCATCACTTGAAGTATATCATCCCACTTCCTTCTGGCTTGTAGAGTTTCTCCTGAGAAATCAGCTGTTAACTTTATGGGAGTTCCCTTGTATGTTACTTGTCATTTTTCCCTTGCTGCTTTCAATAATTTTTCTTTGTGTTTAATTTTTGCCAATTTGATTACTATGTGTCTTGGTGTGTTTCCCATTGGGTTTATCCTGTATGGGCCTCTCTGCACTTTCTGGACTTAGGTGGCTATTTCCTTTCCCATGTTATGGAAATTTTCGACTATAATGTCTTCAGATATTTTCTCGGGTCCTTTCTCTCTCTCTTCTCCTTCTGGGACCCCTATCATGTGAATGTTGTTGCGTTTACTGTTGTCCCAGAGGTCTCTTAGGCTGTCTTCATTTCTTTTCAATCTTCTTTCTGTTCCGCAGCAGTGATTTCTACCATTCTGCCTTCCAGGTCACTTACCTGTTCTTCTGCCTCAGTTATTCTGCTATGGATTCCTTCTAGTGTATTTTTCATTTCAGTTTTTATATTGTTCATCCCTGTTTGTTTGTTCTTTAATTCTTCTAGGTCTTTGTTAAACATTTCTTGCATCTTCTCAACCTTTGCCTCCATTCTTTTTCCGAGGTCCTGGATCATCTTCACTATCATTATTCTGAATTTGTTTTCTGGAACATTGCCTATCTCCACTTCATTTAGCTGTTTTTCTGGGGTTTTATCTTGTTCCTTCATCTGGTACATGGTCCTCTGCCTTTTCGTTTTGTCTGTCTTTCTGTGAATGTGGTTTTCATTCCACAGGCTGCAGGATTGTAGTTCTTCTTGCTTCTGCTGTCTGCCCTGTGGTGGATGAGACTGTCTAAGAGGCTTGTGTAGGTTTACTGGTCGGAGGGACTGGTGGTGGGTAGAGCTGGCTGTTGCTCTGGTGGCAGAGCTCAGTAAAACTTTAATCCCCTTGACTGCTGATGGGTGGGGCTGAGTTCCCTCCCTGTTGGTTGTTTGGCCTAAGGCAACCCAATACTGGAGCCTACCTGGGCTCTTTGGTTGGGCTAATAGGATACTCTGGGAGGGCTCACACCAAGGAGTACTTCCCAGTACTTCTGCTGCTAGTGTTCTTGTCTCCATGGTGAGCCACAGCCACTCCCGTCTCTGCAGGGGCCCCTCCAACACTAGCAGGTAGGTCTGTTTCAGTCTCCCCTGGGTTCACTGCTCCTTCCCCTGGGTCCCAATGCACACACTAGTCTAGTTTGTGTTTGCCCTCCAAGAGTGGAGTCTCTGTTTCCCCCAGTCCTGTCAAAGTCCTGCAATCAAATCCCACTAGCCTTCAAAGTGTGATTCTCTAGGAATTCCTCCTCCTGTTGCCGGACACCCAGGTTGGGAAGCCTGACATGGGGTTCAGAATCTTCACTCCAGTGGGTGGACTTCTGTGGTATAATTGTTCTCCAGTCTGTGAGTCACCCACCCAGCAGTTATGGGATTTGATTTTGCTGTGATTGCGCCCCTCCTACTGTCTCATTGTGGCTTCTCCTTTGTCTTTGGATGTGGGGTATCTTTTTTGGTGAGATCCATTGTCTTCCTGTCGATGATTGTCAAGCAGCTAGTTGTGATTATGGTGTTCTCACAAGAAGGAGTGAGGGCATGTCCTTCTACTCTCCCATCTTGGTTCAGGTTTCCCTAATCTGTGACTGAAACTGTTCAAGTTTTACATGAGAATTTTGTTTAAAATTTAGTACTAAAATATAGTATAGTGTACTTATTAGCAAAAACCCTGGCCCTCTGTTTAGTTCATTTTGATTTTGTTCTCTGTTGCATAGTTTCTCTACCTGCTTATCAAAGAGTCTCTAAAGCAACAGTGGTTTAATTCAGCCCTTCATCTTCTGGATAGTGCCTTCTTCTTTCAGTCAGATGCATAATTGGTTGACAGATTTCTGAGGTTTGTTATGCTTGCTTGTCTCTCTCCGAGCTTTACTTATCAATGATAGCTTGACTGAGGCAGTATAAACATTGGGTCACATTTTCCTCTTAAAGTTTTCTGAAAATGAAATGAGCTTTGTCATAAATTTTTGTGTCCCCACCACCCCCACCTTGTTGATTATAAAACATTGCATTGACATATATACACTGATATGTATAAAATAGATAACTAACAAGAACCTGCTGTATAAAAAATAAATAAAATTCAAAAATTCAAAAAATAAAAAACATTGCATTCCCATTACTGAAAATCCCTCATGAGAATACCTTTATGCAGCCCGAGACCCATGGCATCACCAGGTAGGGGTCTTATCTTTCCATAGGAATGGAGGCAAGTAGTGAGCTGTCACCATGGTTTCTTACCAGGTTCTCTGAAGTTGTACAGTTTCCACTGTGATTGTAACATGGGAGGAGAGCCTGTAGGGTCTGCTTCAAGCTCCTCTACTTAGATATTATGATTGCTTGAGTTTTGTTTTTCTGTCAAAGAATAAGGAGAAACTTTTACTTCATGCTCCAATGATAAGTTTCACGACTTGAGGGCATCTGTGGCCCAAGCTGGAATGACCCTTCAGGGTTGTCCTGCATTGCCTCATCCTTCTGTTTTAGGGCAGTGGTTCTCAGGTTTGAAACATATTCTTCCCAGTCCCCCTCCCTGAGTAGAATCCTTGGGTCCCTGGGTTCTGCCAGTAGAGACTCACCTGCAAAGCGTTGGCAGCTCTGCTGTCACCTACTCCTGTCACCAAGGGTTCTCAGCAATTTGGAGGCATAGAGTCCAGCCTGCTAGGGGCAATGCAGGACAACTCTGAAGGGTAATTCCAGCTTAACAGCTCACTGAGGGGCTGCCTGAATCCTTTGTCAGGACCACATCATGGTCCAGCTTCTCCTTTTGTTCAGTCCTGCTTCCTCCCCTTTCCTTTTTCACGTGTTGATCCTGAGCATACTCCCTAAACACACTTCCTGCAACATCATCTCATTCTCTGAGTCTGCTTCCTAGGGACCCCATTCTGCAATACTCGGTTGATTCCCTCCAGCTCCTCAGCCCCTTGCTTGGCGTGAACAGTGCCAGCCCTGATTGCACCTCAGGGCCTTCTCATGGGCTCTTTCTTCTGCCATACTGCCCCTCCCTTTGCATGTCCTGATGGCTTGTTTCCTCACTTCAAGTCTCTGGTCAGATGCCACCTCATTGAGCAGGCCATTGTGACCTCCCCATAATAAAATAAAATCCTTTCCTCATTACCTTACTTTATTTTTCCTTCCTCCTGATGACCATCTGACAGAAATATTTCTGTTTACTCTGTCTTCCCCTACCAGTGTGTATGTTCCATGAGAATATTTTGTTTATTATTCCTTCCGCAGTGTCTGGCACACAGTAAGAACCCAATAAATACTTGTTGAAAGAATGAATACATGAGTGAATTCTATCTGCTTTCCTTCTCTAAGCCTGAAAGTACTTTCTCTTTCCATGCCTCCTCCTGTTTAGTTGCAGTTGGATGGCCGCAATTTCCAGCTAGAGAGAGCTCATTCTAAAGTGTGCTCTTCACTAGTTGATTTAGTTAGGAGAGGGGAAAAAGATAGGATTCTTGGAAGAGTGCCTGGAGAAAGCCCATTTTTCCTAGGTGAGGAAGTGGGGGATAATCTTCTGGCTTGTTTCTTTTCTTCTTCTTTTTTAAACTTTTCCTCTGTTATCATACTTCAAAGCATTGGACACTGACCTATGTGCTACATCCCTGTAGCCTTTAACCTCATCATTGTCTGTTACATGTGAATTACCAGGGGAGGTAATTCACTGAGCTGTATTGGTGAGTCTCTCCAATTCACTCAGTCACTGACTTCATACTTACATACTTCTCTTATGTCTAAATTCCTCTTTTATTAAAAAAAGGGTGAAAACAAAGCCCTTGTGACATAACATTTCAATTAAGATAAATGAAAATGATTAAGCCCTAAACCCACACTTGTCCTCTGCTTAACAAACACTTTTTCTCCCGCACACAGGAATATGAGACCTGAACCTTCCTTTCCCACTGTGGAGGGGTTACAGTTTGAAGGAAGCAATTCACTTATCCATCTAATTTCCGGAATATCTTGATTGTGAAGTGCTGTTTGTAGATACCATCAGAGATGACCAGGTAAATGAGCAGTGACTGATTCAATTAATTGATAAGAATCTATTAGCGTGGATCCAAATTATCTTGTTTGAACACAGAGCATTAGATAACAATAACTATCAGGGTGGCTGTCATTTCGTCTTGGTGGAATAGAGGATCCTGTGTGTGATGAAGCCCAGAAGGTGGCGCCGTGCACCTTTAAGGGATAATTGATTTTTTTAAGTGCCACTGGACCCTGTGTGGATAGCAGTTTGTGAGAAATCCCTCTAACTGGTCAGTTTGAGGGGCAGAATCCACCCTTTCTGTGTCCAGAAGGCCTTCCCCTTTGAGGAAGTCAGGGCATTCACACTCTGCATGTTTTGGGCATGGGAGTCAGAGGACTTACTTTGAAATCCTGGCTTTGCCATTTACAGGCTGTATGGCCCTGAGCATGGTACTTAACCTTGGTTTTGCTCAATATAATTTAGGATTGATAAGAACTCTGTCATCAGGCTCTGAGGATTAAATGAAATAATGTATGCTAAGTGTGTTACCTATGGTCCGGCCGCATGTCTATCTTAGAAAAGGGCATTCTGGAGTGATGCGGCCCCTCTGATTGGCATGGTAAGTGGAGAGTGGGCTGGGCTGCAGCCCCCTCCAGCGCCTGCCTGGGCCAAGTGCCCTTGTGCTGCCCAGCCTGCCCTCCCCTCATCCCACTTTACCTGCAAACTTGTGAACCTGGAGTTAGTTGATATGGCCATGCTCATCTTAGATGATTAACAGTGGCAAGAAGAGAAGGGTGCAGTGTTAATCCTTTGGAGGGAGATGGAGAGATAACCTTGGAGCCTTAAAATATATAATCTGTATGCTACAGAGCCAGACTGGAATAAACAAAAAGGCATTTAATTTGTACAAAGAATCTTGGAAATCTGAAGTGGAAACTTAGCCCCCAGAGCAGGAGATTTTACCTACTTGGAAAATTGGATTTGTTAACCTTCAGGATGTTGAAATTCCTGGATAACTTACAGAGTGTCTAAAATGTGGGTTCCCATGAACATGACTTAGAGCTGGAGCTAGAGTGCGGTTCTAGCAGTGGGGACATGTTGCTATGGAAACCCTGAAGCTGGAAGTTCCTCCATGCCTCGGAAAGGCTGTCAATTAGATCCATGCACCTGGGGAGTCTAATGAAAACAGACACTTGTCATTTTTCCAGCAGCCATCTAACATTATATACATTTAAAATATGACCATGGAAAGAAAAGCCTGCAGTTAAGTTGAGCTGTTTAAGAGAATTCTCTTGTGTGGCTTTGACAGGGCAGATTTATTTTTTCTCTCCCTCTACATTAAAGGAAAAAAGTGAGGCTCTCCAGTGTTGAGCAGAAACACAAATAGGAGGACCACTTATGGTGGTTCATTCCAGGCTGTTGGAGGGGAGCCTCAGGCCTACAACCCTTATTTACTTCACAGTGAGGGTGGGTGGCTCTCCCTTTCATATTCACCCCTCTCAAACTGGGTCCCCAGAGCTTTTGGTATTGTGAACTCACACTGGTTGACTGATAGGTACTTTTCTTTTAATGGGGCAGCTCATAAAAGAGACCTTCATTAGACATCACTCTCTGCAAATGTCAGATGCTGAGGAATAAGGAATCATAATTTTTGCTTAGATTGACTTGCCATTTGAGGCCAACTGCTGGGATCTGACTTTCCCTGAGAACACAAATCAATACTCAGTAGAGAAATCACAGAAGAAGAGCTGGTTGAAGATGGGGTATTACTATTTGTTTTCAATTGAATGTATGTGTGTATATATATACTTGCTTATTTTTACCCAAACATGCTAATTTTGAGTTGCAGTTTGCAGAAGAAACACTTGTACTTCTTATCATGGGATGATTAGTAATAAGATGGGAACACTTTTTTCAAATTGGACTGGGAACTGAGGACCTAGTAGTTATGAACAATGTCAGGCACAAACAAGGAGCTGAAAGCTGATATTCAGTCACGCCTGCCTTTGCCTAACCCATTAGGCAGCCAAATGACAATTGAAAATTCAGTTCCCCACATTGAGAACTAAAGACTGGTGCCTCTTTGACTTCTGAGTTCAGGGCATCCTACTCTTTTTACTTTTCTTTTACATGTCAAATCAGAAGTAGATCAACAGATACCAGTGTTATTAGTTCTCCAGTTAAGTTTGGCTCATAAGAATGTAGCAAACTACATTTGGTTTTCAGCGATGTTTGGAAATCGCATTTTATATTCCAGATCTGATTGCATCTGGTAATTATCACATCTCTTCTTTTTTTTTTTTTTTCTTTTTGCGGTACACAGACCTCTCACTGTTGTGGCCTCTCCCGTTGCGGAGCACAGGCTCCGGACGCGCAGGCTCAGCGGCCATGGCTCACAGGCCCAGCCGCTCCGTGGCATGTGGGATCTTCCTGGACCCGGGGCACGAACCCACGTCCCCTACATCGGCAGGCGGACTCTCAGCCACTGCGCCGCCAGGGAAGCCCTCACATCTCTTCTTGTGGCAAAAAAAGCTAACAATATTGATATGGAAAGACACAGATATTACTTGGCCTCACAATTGAACTGGGTGGGGGGGAGACAGTAAATACACATATCCCCAAAGTACACATATTATTTGGCACTGGATAAAGATTCTTCTGAGAAACTCTTTCTTGGTATACACAGTAATGATGGTAATTAGTACAATAAAAACAGGAAACAGCAAACCAAAGTCACATATCTATCCCCATAGCTTTATACTCTGATATCAAACACTGCAGATGGATGGTTGGCAGAATGATTCCCCACATCAAATATATTCAAGTAGAAAGTGCAGCTCAGTGGTTAGAGTGTAAGACTTAGCATGGACTCTACCACTAACTGACTGTGTAATCTTGGGAAAGTCACTCACCCAATCTGGCTATCAGTTTTCACACCTCTATGATCAATATAAGAGAGTTGATCTCATTGAGGACAAGTTTCCTTTTTTGATTCTGTAAGTGCAAAGCCTGCCATGTGGCCTTTAGGAACTGAGCAAGTAGCTACTTCCTGGATGGGCAAGGAAGGCCCTATTCCCACAGAAGCAAGAGTTTTGCTACAACTTCTCAGCCTAACCACGAGGACATATGAAGACTAGAAGCTTTGTTCTGCTTCTGCAGAGCATGGGCAAGAGTCTAAGCACCTCTCTCTCAAAGAGCAAGAGTTGCCCAGGCAGTGCACACACCAACATGCTTCTCTTAAGTGTTCTTGGATGAGAAGATGAGATGTTGCTCCGAGTGGGGCTTTTGGTTGGTAGTTACAGGATCTCAAAGTTGTGGCTACATGGTCATCACTTAGATTCTCTTAAATTTTGTGATTTGCTACTTTTGGTAGCACAATATTAGAACTTGGGAAAGAACAAAGGGATGGCCACCTTCCCCATAAGCTCTATTAATGACAATCATTTTGTAGAGAAAATTGCTCCTTTCTGGGCAGTGCCTCCTCTGACTCGATGCTGTCTGCCAGCTGAAGGTGAAATTACAACAATTGCAAACTTAATCTTGGCTGTGACCCCTGAATTGACCCTTTGAAGGAACCTGGATTGTGTCTGAGTCTGTTATCTCTGCAAGGAGACAAGCTGTCTTCAGAATTGCTTTTGGGGCCCCATCATGTCATTGTGAAATTGCAGTTGGTGATCTTGGCAACATTTTTCAGATTTCGTGCAGATAAGCTTGAACACATCCAGGTCCCTGGTTTCCAATGTTATTTAGAGAACTGGATGATTTAAAGCACTTATTTTTCCTTAACTCAATTCTCGTCATAATCCATCAACATCACAGTATGTTTATTCTCCATTTCATTTTTATATGATCCTATTAGTTGGGAGTAACCCAAGTGATATTTTTCTTTACTATGGCCCTGTCTCCTCTTTGCCTTTACTAGAACCTTTTACTAAGTCAGAATTCAGCCATCCTCTATGCAACGATTTTTATAACCCTGATTTTGCTCCTTGGGTTTTACTAGGGATGAGACGAAGGCAGTTCCTTCTGTTCTATACAAATGACATTTACAGCAATGACTTTAAATCAGAGGTTTGAGTTGACTCTCTTAGATGATTGAGGCTGATATGTTTGCAATCAGCTGCACTCCGTGGTGTCCTTGTGCTACTCCATGAAAGTGAAAGTAAGTTTTGGAATTGAGAGTGAGTCACACTTCCAGGCCCTAAGGAACGTGGCCCCATCATGGCTTCAGTGTGATGACTCAGCCACAGTGGAGCCTAGGATGTGTGAAAGGCTTCATTCTTGGCTATGTGGCTGCCTCCTATTAAGTTTCCAGGTGAGGGACTTCCCTGGTGGAGCTGTGGTTAAGAATCCGCCTGCCAATGCAGGGGACACGGGTTCGAGCCCTGGTCCAGGAAGATCTGACATGCTGCAGAGCAACTAAGCCCGTGCGCCACAACTACTGAGCCTGCGCTCTAGAGCCCACGAGCCACAACTACTGAGCACACATGCCACAACTACTGAAGCCCGTGCGCCTAGAGCCTGTGCTCTGCAACAAGGGAAGCCACGACAATGAGAAGCCCGCGCACTGCAACGAAGAGTAACCCCTACTTGCCACAACTAGAGAAAGCCCATGCACAGCAACAAAGACGCAGTGCAGCCAAAAATAAATAAATAAATAAATTTAATTAAAAAAATTATAATAACGTTAAAAAAACCTTTTTAATGTTTAAATAAATAAATACTTAAAAAAAAAGTTCCCAGGTGAAACTGACATTCCCTGTTGTCAAGGAGCCAGTGGCTCTGAGTGAGCTCTCACCATAGCGGGAATGCTGGCCTGCCTCAAGGGGCGTTTCTGCGTTTCCTGAGTTGGTTGCCTGTATATTGGAAACCTCACTGATCAGAGGCCATGACAGAAAGCAACATTTACTGTCACCATGAAGGGTTATTTAAGGAATGCACATTCCTCCTGTACAACTGTTTTTCCCTTTGCCATAGCAGTAGAGGGCAATATGATAAAGTCTCAGTTCAGTTCAATTTGACAGACGACTCATTGAGAATCTGTTGCGCTGGGACTAGTGAGATGAAGAGGTAAGGACTGCCCTGCTTACGAGGTACCACTTAAGTGGATTTGATGTGGGATGTGTTGAACTCAGTGACATGGTCAGTGGGGAAAGAGAGGGAATCAGGGCTAGGATTATGGAAATAAACCAGCTCTGGAATTTTCCTCTCTAAACAAGTGGCCAGCATTGTAATATACTGTGTAAAGGGAGTTCCAATACCTTGTATTTAGTATCTGAATGAATGTGACTGTAGGCCTGGCTCATCCCTGAGGTTGCAGGGATGGAGTACAGCAGTCCTCCTCATCCATGAGGATACATTCCAAGACCCCCCAGTGGATGCCTGAAACCTTGGATAGCGCTGGACCCTATATATGCTATATATTTTCCTATACATACATGATAAAGTTTAATTTATAAATTAGGCACAGTAAGCGATGAAGAACAATAACTAATTGTAATACAGAAGAATGATAACAATATACTGTAATAAAAATTATGTGAATGTGGTCTCTCTCTCTCTCTCAAAATATCTTATTGTACAAACTTAATGCCCTTACCGTACACTGTGGCTGTAACTTTTGCAGTTTGAAGTGCAACAGCAAAACTAGCACAAATTTCTTTTTCCTTCTTCGTAATTTCACAGTAGGATATTTGTTCTTACAGTAGATCTTAGCAACCTCAGCATGTGAATTTTTTTTCTTCCCTTACTAAGTCAACAACTTTGCCTTTTCAGTGAAAGGAAGGATGCTATGGCTTCTCTTTGGCATATCTGAATTGCCAGCATCACAACTCTTGTACTTTCGGGCCATTATTAAGTAAAATAAGGGTGACATGAACACAAGCCCTGCAATACCGTGACTGTCAGTCTGATAACTGAGACGGCTACTAAGATACTAACTGGCAGGAGATGCTCAGCAAAGGGACACTTCCCATTTCAGGCAAGACAGAGTGGGGCGAATGGGATGAGACTTCATCATGCTGTTTAGAACAGGGCACAATTTAAAACTTATGAATTTTTTTTCCTGGAATTTTTCGTTTAATATTTTGGGACTGCTGTTGATGGTGTGTGATTGAAACCACAGACAGGGAAACCTCAGATAAGAGGGAGCTGCTGTACCTAGAGCTACATGATTCGTCCCTGCAGATCTGGCCCTTACTTCTGGTTAGGGGTGGTGAGTCAGGACCCTGTTTCCTGAAGCAAGGGCCAGTGTGAGGTAAGCATACTTTGAGAGTCTGGTCTACAGAAATAGGGATTGAAGCATAGTTTCATTTTCCGCATTGTACTGATCACCCCCATTCTCTTTCATACACCTTACTTCAGTTGGCTTCTGGGATGCCAAACGACTTGATGGTTCTTGTACCTCACTGGTTATTCCTCTCAGTCTCTGTAACTGGTTCCTCCTCATTTCCTGACCTCCTAATGCTGGAATGCCTTGATCCTTTCTCTCTTCACACTCACTCCTTTATTCAGCCTCTTGGCATGAAAAGACATCTACATCCTGACCACTCAAATGTATGTTTCTAGCTGAGGTCTCTGTTCTAAAGTGCAGATTCACTTATCCGACAGTTTACTCAACATTTCCACTTGAGCCTCTCAAACTTAACAGGTTCCAAATCAGAGGTCCTTCTTTCCACCTGCCCCATCTGCAATCTTCCACATCTCAGTTGATGGCAAATCTGCTCTTCTAGTTGCTCAGGGAACGAAGACTTGAGCCATCATCGTTCTCTCTCTCTCTCATGCACATGACATCTATGTTGTCAGGAAATGCTGTTGGCCCTACCTTCAGAGCACATCCAGGGTTCAACACTTCTCGCGGCCTCCTCTGTTACCACCCTGGGGGGAGCCTTCAGCATCTCATCTACATTCTGTATCATGACAATAATTGTCAAACTGCTTCTTACTCTGCCCCTCCTGCATAATCAGTTTTCAACACAGTAGGGAAACTTATTCATGGAATATCTAAACCAGATAATGCCAGTCTTCAAAAACCCTGCAAACACTTCATTGTCATTCACAGTGGAAGCCAGTGTTCTTATGAGGGTCTGCGTGGTCTAGCCTCAGTGACTTCTCAGACTTATCCCCTAAGGTCCTTATGCTCAGTGGCTCCACTGCAGCCTGCTGGTAGCTCCAGCACCCAAACAACCTCCTCCCAGTCTCCACACTGGCTGCTGCCTCTGCTTTCCCCCAGTTATCTGCATACTTAACCTTCCTTATCTCCTTCTGGTCTTTACTCATTTGTCACTATCTCAATATGGCCTGCTTAGATCACCCTATTTTATTTTATTATTTTTTTCTTTCACTGAAGTCTAGTTGCTATACAATATTATATAAGTTACAGGTGTACAATATAGTGAGTCACAATTTTTAAAGGTTATAGTTATTAGAAAGTATTGGTTATATTCCCCTACATCCTTGTAGCTTATTTTACACCTAATAGTTTGTACCTCTTAATCCCCTACCCCTATATTGCTGCTCTCCTCTTCTGTCTCCCCACTGGTAACCACTAGTTTGTTCTCTATATTTGTGAGTCTGCTTTTTTTGTTGTTACATTCACTAGTGTGTTGTATTTTTTTAGATTCCACATATAAGTCATATCATGCAGTATTTGTCTTTCTCTGCCTGACTTATCTCACGTAGCATAATGCCAAGTCCATCAATGTTGCTGTATATGGCAAAATTTCATTCTTTTTTGTGACTGAGTAGTATTCCATTGTATATACATGCCATATCTTCTTTGTCCATTCATCTCTTGATGGCACTTAGGTTGCTTCAGTATCTTGGCAATTGTAAATAATGCTGCTATGAACATTGGGGTGCATGAATTAGTGTTATTGTTTTTTTCGGATATATACCCAGCAGTGGAATTTCTGGATCATATGGTAGTTCTATTTTTAGTTTTTTGAGAAACCTCCATACTGTTTTCCACAGTGGCTGCACCAATTTACATTCCCACCAACAGTGCAAGAGGGTTCCCTTTTCTCCACATCCTTGCCAACATTTGTTATTTGTGTTCTTTTTGATGATAGCCATTCTGGCAGGTGTGAGGTGATACCTCATTGTGGTTTTGATTTGCATTTCCTTAATGATTAGTGATGTTGAGCATCTTTTCATGTGCCTGTTGGCCATCTGCATATTGCAACCTGCATCCACCCTCCCCACCACCCTCCTTTGACAGGCTTCCTGGTCCTGAGTAAGTAGTAAACTTACTTGGATTTTTTTTTTTCTTCATCACAGATATTATCACCTTCCAGTGTACTATTTTTTTCACTGTTTGTTGTTTGTCTTCCCTCCATCCTCCCCTTCCACCTACACACCAGAAAGAAAGGTGCATGTGGGTAGGGTTTTTTATTTGTTTGTTCACCGTTGTATCACAAGTGCCTTGAAATGGATCTGGTAGATAGTAGGGGCTCAATAATTTGGTTGAATGAATGAATCCTGCAATCCTGTGCCTTCTTAATAAGTGCTTTCAAATACTGGGAGGTTCCAGGTTTTCATTTGGAAAAGGAGTGGTCAGTGAATTCTTAACCCACTCATTGCTTTTACTCAGCTCTAGAATGTATTTTGTCATATAATACCATAGAATTTAGATGTGATTTTTAAAATTGACATCATTAGGTGTTTCCCCCTCTGAAAAAAAAGGGCTACTCAAATATTTTAGGGAGAGTCAGACTTGCTGATCAAGCGGCTTGCACCACGCTTTGATTTTCTTAGGAATTCCCGGGCATATCATTCTTCTCATTAAACATACGCTATTTCAGCCCTGATGTGCTAGGTTCAGAGTGTTGGAGATAACTGACTCTAGCGCTGAGATAAGCCAGTTGAGTCAGGCACCTGAAGTCACAGCAGTCGTCTTTGCTGGCATTATCAGTGCCACGAAAAAATAGCTCTTATCACATCTTTCATTTTGAAGACTTGTGTGTGCATCTTTCTCCTTGGAAAAGAGAATCATGTATCTTTCCCATTTTCTTCATGTAGAATGCTAAAAAGACATTCACTCGGGTTGGAATGATCAAATCCATATTTTCTTCAATAAATAATCAAGATCAGGAAATAATACAAACCCCAACTCATCTCTAAGAATATAGAAAAGTGGAGATTGATGTTTAACTGCAAATGCTTGCATGAGCCAGTGTACCTCATCGGCATTTCAGTGGGGATTTCAAACCCTAAACCCTGCTTTCTAGTTTATTTAGGTTTGATGCTGTCAGGAGTGTCTTTAATTATTTTTTTAACTCTTTGGCAAAAGGAAGATAATTGATTCTGATAGCTCTTCTCTAAATCAGAATCTGCTCTCACTCTTTATATACCCTTTGAAGTAAAGAAAGAGAAAAATACACTGATGGCTTTGCAGTATGAATTGTAGGGGAGATAAAGGGAACAGGCCGTCCTGAACTCACGTTCTTCTTTTCCCGTGAAAACATTTCTGTGATTCCTTGCAATTCTCTCAAGACCAGAGGATAAAGATTGTGCTGTAGATGTAACAGTCTTAATTAGTAAAACTGACAAGAAAATACTTATCTCTTTATATTGAATGACAGGAAAACACAACCTGGGGAATTTGTCACTTACGACTGAACAGAATCACATTTGAGTCTTATACATTTGTCTCAACCTGATTAGTTCACAGACAGGTTTTTGTTTAGCTTCCTGGATCATGTATATTCTGAATTCTTAGCTTTTCTTATCAGCAAAGAAAAGCAGTTTATAACATGAGGCCTGAACAAACAAAGTACTTTAGACCCTTTACAGTTTCCCTGCTATAGAAGCCGGGTTTTCTGCTTAAAAGGGAAACTCGCTTTTTGTTTTATTTATTTATTTATTTATTTATTTATTTATTATTATTTTTTGTGGGGTACGCAGGCCTTTCACTGTTGTGGCCTCTCCCGTTGCGGAGCACAGGTTCCGGATGCGCAGGCTCAGTGACCATGGCTCACGGACCTAGCCTTTCCACGGCATGTGGGATCTTCCCGGACCAGGGCACGAACCCGTGTCCCCTGCATCGGCAGGTGGACTCTCAACCACTGTGCCACCAGGGAAGCCCGGAAACTCGCTTTTTAAAATTTGATTTTTTCTTTTCATCAGAGATGGGCGGGATTCATCACTTTATTTTCTAATTTTTTTAAGGAAGGAAGACTTGTATTTTTGAATTCCACAATACTAAGTCCATGACAGCTTTTCTAGCCATAATTGTACCTCCAAAAATAGTCACTTTACTGAAACAACTGTCCCTTCAAAAGAGCATAAATATTTATCATTCCTCCTTGATAGATACTACACATGTATGCCAAGAACTGATTCATTCTTCGCAAGTCAGCAGTTTCATCCAATAGTAAAGAAACATGTCTACTATCATACGTGGTGTTATTTGCTATAGAGAATTCACCAAAGCCTGTTCTGAGCAGAATATTTGGCATTAGTTCTGTGTGAATCACAAGAGTTTTATCAATAGATAGTGTAGCTTGTACCTTTTTTCCTTGTGTGAAATACAGCTTTGAAAAATGCCTCTTTTCTTTTGGTCTCTTACATAACTTAAGTTACTGAATTAATTTGGGGACACTAGCATTATTTTTATTAATTTTTCCAGAAAGACATTGCGTCTTTGAAAATGAACGACAAGCTTTGATGACTTCATGTCACTACTAGCTAAGGTTTTCTTACAGTAGCAGCATGTTTTTTCTGGGCTCCGGGGGAGCAGGAGGAAGGCAGTGCCAGGGACAGCTGGCACGATTCCTCTTTCTGTCATTGATGGGGATGTGGCCTTGCAATAATGAGCCTTGCTTAATTTGGTCCATGAACCAGGAGAGTGTCGTATTTGTAAACATTCCCTTCAAAAAAGGGAAAAGGTTCTAAGTGTATATTTGTCCAGATTGGTAATGTCCACAGGAAAAAAAAAAAGCAAAAATTGGCTTTCTTGTACTTCTGGCTGGGTCCTACCTTACTTGCAGGGTTCACTGGAGACTTGGGCCCCAAGAACAAGAGAAGAGCCCACAATGACAGGCTGGGCCTGTTTCTGTCTGGGGCCACCACCATCTTCTCGCTTCTGTTAAGGTCTGTATCCTTTGTCAAAAAAAGTTAGGAATTTATATGGTGTATGGGTGTATGTATGTGTGTTTACTACCCACAAATCCAAAACCTATTTCCAGAGGTAGAACAGCACACTAAGGACTAGGAGTTAATAAAGTGGTTGGTTCCATCAATCCCCATTTTCAGATATTCATCATTGTATTTTCTGGTCATATTTTATTTTTTAGGTACTTGTGCTATATCACTGTAGGTACAAATTCACTTGTCCCAGCACTTAGAGTTATGTCTCCACTTAAGTCACCTCTTTTATTTATATTTACAACATCAGTGTGAGTGGTACTACATTTTCAAACTTTTCAGTGGCTTTATTGAGGTGAGTTGATTTATAATCAACTGCACATGTAAAGAGTATATCATTTGATAAGTTGAATAGATGTGTACACACATGAAACCGTCGAGAAACCATTTTACCATCAAGATAATGAACATATCCATCACCCTGAAAAATTACTTTGTGCCTATTCGTAATTGTACCCTCCAGCTCTCTAACCCTCCATCCCCAGGCAATCACTGATCTGCTTCCTGTTATTGTAAATTAGTCTGCATTTTCTGGAATTTAATACAAATGGAATCATATAGAATGCACTCTTTCTTGTCTGGCTTCTTTCACTCACCGTCATTGTTTTGAGATTCAAACATGTTGTATGTATTAGTAGTTTTTTCTCCCATTTTTATTGTTGAGCAGTGTTCCATCATATGGACATACAGCAATTTCTTTATCTTGTTGATGGACATTTGTGTTGTTTTCAGTCAGTGGCTACTACAAACAAAACTATTACTAACGTTAATGAACAGATCTTTAAATGGGCATATGCTTTAATTTCTCTTGGGTACACACTTAGGAGTGGAATGGCTGCATCATATAGTAGATGTATTTTTAACTTTTTATAAAACTGCCAGACTGTTTTACAAAGTGTCTGTATCACTTTACATTCCTTTCAGCAGTGGATGAGAGTTCCAGTTGCTCCACATCCTTGAAAGAATTGGTATGGCCACTCTTTTAATTTTCAAGTTTCTAATAGTGGATAGTGGAATCTTATTGTGTTTTAATTTGCATTTCCCTAATGTCTAATGATGTTCAGCTAATGACTCTTGACTGATGTATATACACTTATTTACCATCATGTATCTTTTTTGGTGAAATATCCATTCAAATGTTTCATCCATTTTGAATTTTTTAAATTATTTTTTATTGTCTTAGACTTCTTTATATATTCTGGATGTGGTTTCATTGATTTTTCTCTATTGTTCTTCTGTTCTATTTCATCGATTTCAATCTAATTTTTACTGTTTCCTTCCTTGTGCTTACTTTGTCTTTATTTGTTCTTTTTTTTTTTTCTAATTTGTTAAGAGATAAGCCATGGTCATTGAACTGAAAATTTTCTTCTTTCTAAAATATCAGTATTTAGAGGTGTAAATGTCCCCTTCAGTACTGCCTTAGTTGCATTCCATAACTTTTGATATATTGTATTTTCATAATCATTCAGTTCAAAATAGTAATTTCCCATTCTGATGTCTCCTTTGACCCATGAATTATTTAAAAATGCAATCCAGAGCTAGAATTAAAGGTAAATGTAAATGGGGGAATAAACACCCACAGCAGACCTTGCTCTGTAGTGCAAGTCAGTGTAGACAATCGGGGAGAGACTAAACAAAGTGGGAAAATACCAGAACAGGTCCGAGTCCTCTCAAGTTGGAACACAGTTATTGAAGACTTGAAATAAACAGACTCAAAAATGTACAAAACTAGAGCAGCAGTCCAGGGAAGGCTCCATTTCTGCGGTTGTCTTGAAAAGGATGGACGTGTCTGGGTGGCTTCGTGGCAAAGATGAGGAAGGAAGCAGGTAGAAGAAATAAACAATACTATACAAACAAAAGAGGACTGATGAATTGGAAGATACTCCAACTTTCTCCATTTATGATTCTATCCCCAAGTAAATTGTACTCTCTGTAGCAGGAGAGAAGGATACTGTTCAACTAAGAAACCCAGCAGACTAATCCAAAAGTTTTAACCTTCCTACATAGAAGAAGGTCAACTGCTAATCTAGAAAAATAGAAGACATTTTAAAATCAAAGGAAATCAACTGCTAATCTAGAAAAATGGAAGGCATTTTAAAATTAAAGGAAATCAAATCAAAATTAAAGGGCCACACAAAACAACTCTAAATATAAATTGAAAATAAGAATCAACTTATTTAGCTAATGAAAACATTTGCCTAAAATGAAAATGAAATAGGAAAATGGTAGTACAACACTCTAACAGGAATTAAATACTACTAAAAAAACACTTGCAAATAAAGAACACCTTGATTCAAAATTTACAACTTTGATTCAAAAATAAAAACTCCCAAGAGAAATGAACCAAAAAAAATTAGAAGAACAAGATGAAATGACATGTGATCAAATCAGGAAAGAATTTGAAGTAAAAGGACAAATAATCGGAAGAATGAAGACTGAATTATAGGTGCCCGAAGGATAGTGGACTGAAGTAATAAAACAGAAAAAAAAGAAGTAAATACAATTAAGAAAGAGGGTACAAGCATCTGAAAAACAAGTTATAAAAGATAAGTAAAGAAGATCTAAAACACCTATTATTGGAATCTCTGAAGACGAAAAACAAAATATAGAATGAAATTAATACCTAAAATTGTAATCCAAAAAAAATCTGTAAATAAAAAAATGATCTGTATCTATATATCAAAATATTACTCTGTAAGTTTGGAAAATTGACCAGTAACCAACAGCTCTGCGACATATCCTGGTGAAACTTTTAATCTTTAAAAATAAAGAAAAAAAAAAGCCTCCAGCCTCCAGGCAAAAAAATCATATAGCTGACAAAAGAAAGAGAAACAGTGTGGCATCAGACTTCTTTCCATCAACCTACAAAGCAAGAACAAAGAGGAGCATCATTTTTAAACAACTCAAGGAAAAAAAGTGATAACCAAGGACTTTATGTCCAGACAAACTGTTCTTCATATATCAGAATTATAAAAAACAGTTTTCATACAGTTGGCCCTCCCTATGTGCTGGTTCTGCATCTGTGGATTCAATCGAGGATCAAAGATATTTGGAAGAAAAAAAAATCCAAAAAGTTCCAAAAAGTGAAACTTGAATTTGTGGCACACTGGTAACTATTTATATAGCACTTACATTGTATTAGGTATTATAAGTAATCTAGAGATAATTTAAAGTATATGGGAAGATGTGCATAGACTATGTAGTATTTGCAAATACTACACCATTTTATAGAAGGTGCTTGAGCATCCGTAGAATTTGGTATCCATGGGGGATTTGTTCCTGGAACCTGTGGATACCAAGGGATGAGTGTATTCAAAAACTCAGGGGATACTGTACTCAGAGCCCTTCCTGAAGAATCTATGACAGATGAGCTTTGCCTCTACCAAGAGTGACTGGGGAGCTTTGGCAAGATGTGATGACTATGACCACTGAATGAACCACTTCCACTCTTCCCTTGCCTGGAAGAAGGTCCAAGTTCTGCTCTGCCTCCCCTCCATACTAGCTTGACTTTCAGAACTGAGGCCCAAATGGGCAGACCTGAGATCAACCAGGCAGAGATGTTTTCTATGTGAATGTTGCCTGTGTGTGAGCACTAAATCTTTAAAAACTAACTGGAAATATCTTGCTCATTTCAACAGCGAAATATGTTCTCTGTGGATTCCATCCCCAGTCGTGGCTGCTTAAGATAATAGACAACTGAATTTTAGAAATGAAAGGCGGGAAAAGGCAGGAGTCTGCAGGCTGCCCATGAAAATTTGCAGAGGAGAATTTATGAATTTGAGTCATACAGACAGGAGCAGACTGTCTTGCATAGAGGAAACAACGAAGAAGAAGATAAGTCTTAATTGTTCCCAGTGTTTATCTCGTGGGTATTTGAATGCCTCTGTTGCCTGACAAAGACAGTGTTTGGTGCCCTTCCATATTATGCTAAATTGGGGGAGGGATGTGTTCCTCGAGTTTCAGGAATACCCTAAGCCCTCATAGCATCCTTGGTGCCAGTAGGAGGTATGGGCATCCCTGAATGGTTTTAAGGGTTTCCTCCCTCTGTTTACATTCCTTGCGAAATAGACCCTTGCTATTCAAAGTGTGCCTAGCACCAGCAGTACTGGCATCATTGAGGAGCTTGTTAGAGATGCAGAATCTGTCTGCATTTCTAAAGTATCTTAAACTTGAATATACATACAAATTATCTGGAGATCTTGTTAAAGGTAGATTTTGGTTCAGAAGTCTGGGGTGGGGCCCAAGATTCTGCATTTCTAAGATCTCAGGTGATTTCAATGTTTCTGGTCCTCGGGTCCTTGCAATACACTAGATCACTTATACTCAGTTTCCTTCCAGAAGGGGTTTGTTGAAGGAACCTTTTCTGATATTCCCTGGCAGGCTAGTGTGTCCTGTGTTTCCCTATACATATCTAAAAAGAGCAATAAGCCATCATAAGTGGAGAGGATCTCCTGAGGACCCAGAACTAGGTTTTGTCTACAGTGGTTATTCCTAGACTAAATTTCCCTTATCTAGTCTTCTCAGGAAATCACATAGAATCAGGAATCACAGTTATCCATACCTATCTTGAAGTTTTTAGTGATCTCTTGACTATTGTGCAGATTCAAGAAAGGGCTGGCTCTTAATGTATAGGTGAATTTATTACGTAAGACATCAGTAGGAATATAATATAGTGAAATCCAACAAACAAAAAACAGTGCTACTTCATCTTGATTGCTTATCAAGTCACATAGGACCTTTTAAAAATGTCATTTCCTAAGCCTAACCTCAGAGATATTGAATCATAATCTGTACAGGCAACAAGTATTTGCATTTTTAAAAACTTCACGGGTGATTCTGATGCCAAGATAGTTTCAGAACACTATTCTGTGTAAATTATTTTCCTGGAGTTATATAACCTGGTGATACAAGATCAAACTGACAAAAAATGGGCAAGAATAATAAGAATACTGGAGATTCAAACAACCCAGTTATCAAGCTTGGTCTAATGGAGAAATACAGAACTGTGCACTCAGTAACTGGAAAATACATATTTCTTTTCAAACACACATGTAATAATTACAAAAACTGTCCACAAACTAAGATATTAATCAAGTCTTAAATGCAAAAGAATGATTAGTATACAGATCATATTTTCTATCAACAATTAAACTCAATTTTTACTGAAAAAGCCCCACAGGCTCAGAAATTTAAGATACATACTTCCAGACAATACATAAGTCAAACAAAATCATAATGAATATTAGAAAATGCTTAGACTGGAAAAATAATAAAACCACGAAATGTTGAAGTTTGTAGAATGAAGACAAGTGGTAATTCAAGCTCGTGTTAGAAAAAAAGAAAATCTAAAAATCTATAAGCTAAGAATTCAACTTAAAAAATGTGGAAGTGAGTAACAGACAAAAGAACAGAAAAAAGGAAATGTAATGCAAATGCAAAGATCACTTGAAAAATACTCAGAAAAAATGACAAAAAAAGGGGAAGAAGCGATATTAAGAATAAAAAGAGGTCATGTCAAACTGTACAACAAAGATTAAAAGTTAACAAGGTAATACATAAATGGGACTTGTCTATATATGTGAAAATCAAAACAAAATTACCAGAAAATAAAATTTATCAAAATTGAACCAAGAAGAAATAAAAACCAACAAAATTAAACCTGTGGCTAAAAAAAAAACTCTCCATCCAAACATCAACAACAACAAGAAGAAAAAAAGACCAAGACCGTTTTATATTTAAATCCTAACATACACTCAAGTAACAGACAATTATAATAGTATATAAATTGTACTAGATAATATAATCTTATTTTGTAAAAATAACAGCAAAGCCATATGAAGATGGTATAAGAAAGAAACTTATAGGCCAATCTCACTCATGAACATAGATGCAAAATTATAAAATATTTTTGTTAAATGAATCCATAGTATATAAGAAAGATAGTATATCATGTCTGATATTAATTATCCAAGGAAAGCACGAATGATTTTACATTAGAACATTATTATTGTATTTCACCTCATTAAAGAAGTAAGTGAGAAAAAACACATCAATAGATACAGTGAATCTATCCATAATGTCCACATGCATTGAATAATAAAAATTCCTAGAAAACCAGGAAGTATTGAATTGGCCAAAAAGTTCATTCACGTTTTACTGTAACTTAATCTGCTAATGGGTATCTGTCAACAACTTATTGCATATAATATATTCAGAGGTGAAAGTCTAGAACCATTTTCTTTAAAATGAAACACAATATAAGTAGCTTGAGTCTTATTCTGGAGGTCCTAGACAGTGAAATAAGACAAGAAAAGAAGAAAAATTCATAAAAGTAGAAGAAAACTGTCATTATTCACATAGGATATAAATGTAAATATAGCTAACCCTAAAGATTCTATTGGTGAATATTTATAAATAATAAGAATTATTTGAAAATTTGCTACACATAAATTCTATATCCAAATATAAGTTGTATTTCTATATGCCAGCCACAAAGAATAGAAAATGTTATTATTTTAAAAGATAAATTTAATAAGAGCAACCAAAAATGTAATGGATCAAAGAATATATCTGACAAAGAATACACAAGACCTCTATTAAGAAAATTATAAAGTTTTATTATATTAAAGAAATTTAAAATTGATGATGAAATATACCAAGTTCAGGGAAAGGGAGACTCAATAATTTAGAAATGCCATGTCCCACACAAAGGACCCCTTTGATTTCAATAACAGTCCTAACAGAATTTTTCTTGGAATCTAACAAGGTGATTATTAAACTTATTAAGAGAACAATGTCAAGTAGAATTGAAACACACTTCAAAAGGAAGAGGAAGTTGATGGAAAATACTCTACTGGATATCACAACTTCTTATAAAGCTGTTAGTATTGTTAGTTAAGGAATAGACAACTAAAACAATAGAAAAGGACTTAAGAGTCCAGAAACAGATAAAACTTAAACTGTGATGGAGCCAGTGTGGCAGACTTTTATGAAACATAACTATTTAAAACAGTTGTGTTGGGATAGTCAATTATATACATGGAGAATAATATTAGGTTCATATCTTATATAGTTCACAAAAATCGATTCTGGATGAATTGAATACTTCAGTAAGAAAGGAAATACTTTAAAAATTTCCTGGGTTTAGAGGGATTGGTTCAAGATGCTGGAGTAGAAGGATGTGTGCTCACTCCCTCTTGCAAGAGCACTGGAATCACAACTAACTGCTGAACAGTCATTGACAAGGAGACACTGGAACTCACCAAAAAAGACACCTCACATCCAAAGACAAAGGAGAAGCCACAATGAGATGGTAGGAGGGGCGCAGTCACAGTAAAATCAAATCCCATAACCGCTGGGTGGGTGACGCACAAACTGGAGAACAATTATTCCACAGAAGTCCACTCACTGGAGTGAAAGTTCTGAGCCCCACGTCAGGCTTCCCAACCTGGTTGTCCGGCAATGGGAGGAGGAATTCCCAGAGAATCAGACTTTGAAGGCTAGCGGTATTTGATGGCAGGACTTCAGCAGGACTGGGGGAAACAGAAACTCCACTCGTGGAGGGCACACACAAACGAGTGTGTGCATCAGGATCCAGGGGAAAGAGCAGTGATCCCATAGGAGAATGAACCAGACCTACCTGCTAGTGTTGGAGGGTCTCCTGCAGGGCAGGGGGTGGCTGTGGCTCACTGCAGGGACAAGGACACAGTCAGCAGAAGTTCTGGGAAGTACTCCTTGGTGTGAACCCTCCAGGAGTCTGCCATTAGCCCCACCAAAGAGCCTGTAGGCTCCAGTGCTGGCTCACCTCAGGCCAAACAACCAACAAGGAGGGAACTCAGCCCCACCCATCAGCAGACAAGTGCATTAAAGTTATACTGAGCTCTGCCCCCAGAGCAACACCCAGCTCTACCCACCACCAGTCCCTCCAATCAGGAAACCTACACAAGCCTCTTAGACAGCCTCATTCACCACAGGGCAGACAGCAGAAGCAAGAAGAACTACAATCCTGCAGCCTGTGGAACGAAAACCACATTCACAGAAAGACAAAACGAAAAGGCAGAGGACTATGTACCAGATGAAGGAACAAGATAAAACCCCAGAAAAACAGCTAAATGAAGTGGAGATAGGCAATGTTCCAGAAAACAAATTCAGAATAATGATAGTGAAGATGATCCAGGACCTCGGAAAAAGAATGGAGGCAAAGGTTGAGAAGATGCAAGAAATGTTTAACAAAGACCTAGAAGAATTAAAGAACAAACAAACAGGGATGAACAATATAAAAACTGAAATGAAGGGCCTCCCTGGTGGCGCAAGTGGTTGAGAGTCCGCCTGCCGATGCAGGGGATACGGGTTCGTGCCCCGGTCTGGGAGGATCCCATATGCCGCGGAGCGGCTGGGCCCGTGAGCCATGGCCGCTGAGCCTGCGCGTCCGGAGCCTGCGCGTCCGGAGCCTGTGCTCCGCAACGGGGGAGGCCACAACAGTGAGAGGCCCGCATACCGCAAAAAAAAAAAAAAAAAAAAAAAAAAAAAAAAAAAAAAAACTGAAATGAAAAATACACTAGAAGGAATCCATAGCAGAATAACTGAGGCAGAAGAACAGGTAAGTGACCTGGAAGGCAGAATGGTAGAAATCACTGCTGCGGAACAGAAAGAAGATTGAAAAGAAATGAAGACAGCCTAAGAGACCTCTGGGACAACAGTAAACGCAACAATATTCACATGATAGGGGTCCCAGAAGGAGAAGAGAGAAAGAAAGTACCTGAGAAAATACTTGAGGAGATTATAGTAGAAAACTCCCCTAACGTGGGAAAAGAAATAGCCACCCAAGTCCAGGAAGCACAGAGAGTCCCAGGCAGTATAAACCCAAGGAGAAACATGCCAAGACACATAGTAATCAAATTGACAAAAATTAAAGACAAAAATTATTAAAAGCAACAAGGGAAAAACAACAAGTAACATACGAGGGAACTCCCATAAGGTTAACAGGTGATTTCTTAGCAGAAACTCTACAAGCCAGAAGGGAGTGGCACGATATATTTAAAGTGATGAAAGGGAAGAACCTACAACCAAGATTACTCTACCCAGCAAGGATCTCATTCAGATTTGACTGAGAAATTAAAAGCTTTACAGAGAAGCAAAAGCTAAGAGAATTCAGCATCACCAAACCAGCTCTACAACAAATGCTAAAGGAACTTCTTTAAGTGGGAAACACAGAGAAGAAAAGAACTTACAAAAACAAACCCAAAACAATTAAGGTAATGGTAATAGGAACATACGTATTCATAATTACCTTAAATGTGAATGGATTAAATGCTCCAACCAAAAGACACAGACTGACTGAATGGATACAAAAGCAAGACCCATCTATATGCTGTCTACAAGAGACCCACTTCATACGTAGGGACATATACAGACTGAAAATGAGGGGATGGAAGAAGGTATTCCACGCAAATGGAAATCAAAAGAAGGCTGGAGTAGCAATACTCATATTAGACAGCCACATGTAAAAGAATGAAATTAGAACACTCCCTAACACCATACACAAAAACAAACTCAAAATAGATTAAAAACCTAAATGTAAGACCGGACAGTAGAAAACTCTTAGAGGGAAACATAGGAAGAACAGTCTTTGACATATATCACAGCAAGATCTTTTTTGACCCACCCCCTAGAGTAATGGAAATAGAAAGCAAAAAAAAAACAAATGGGACCTAATGAAGCTTAAAAGCTTTTGCACAGCAAAGGAAACTATAAACAAGACGAAAAGACAACGTTCAAAATGGGAGAAAATATTTGCAAACGAATCAACAGAGAAAGGATTAATCTCTAAAATATATAAACAGCTCATGCAGCTGAATATTAAAAACAAACAAACAACCCAATCCAAAAATGGGCAAAAGACCTAAATAGGTATTTCTCCAGAGAAGACATACAGATGGCCAAGAAGCACATGAAAAGCTTCTCAACGTCACTAATTATTAGAGAAATACAATTCAAAACTACAATGAGGTATCACCTCACACCAGTTAGAATGGGCATCATCAGAAAATATGCAAACAACAAGTGCTGGAGAGTGTGTGGAGAAAAGGGCACCTTTTTGCACTGTTGGTGGGAATATAAATTGATACAGCCACTATGGAGAACAGTATGGAGGTTCCTTTAAAAACTAAAATCAGAATTACCATGTAACCAGCAATCCCACTACTGGGCATATACCCAGAGAAAACTATAATTCAAAAAGGCACATGCACCCCAACGTTCATTGCAGCAGTATTTACAATAGCCAGGTCATGGAAGCAACCTAAATGCCCATCGACAGAAGAATGGATAAAGAAGATGTGGTACATATATACAGTGGAATATTACTCAGCCATAAAAGGAACGAAACTGGGTCATTTGTAGAGACACGAATGGACCTAGAGACTGTCATACAGAGTGAAGTAGCCAGAAGAGAGAAAAACAAATATCATATATTAATGCATATATGTGGAATCTTACAAAAATGTTACAGATGAACCAGTTTGCAAGGCAGAAATTGAGACACAGATGTAGAGAACAAACGTATGGTCACCAAGGGGGGAAAACGGGGTGTGGGGTGCTGGTGATATGGATTGGGAGATTGGGGTTGACATATATACACTAATATGTATAAAATAGATAACTAATAAGAACCTGCTCTATAAAAAAATCATTAAATAAAATAAAATTAAAAAATATATAGAGAGAGGGCTTCCTGGTGGCGCAGTGGTTGAGAGTCTGCCTGCCGGTGCAGGGGACACGGGTTCGTGCCCCGGTCCGGGAAGATCCCACGTGCCGCAGAGTGGCTAGGCCCATGAGCCATGGCTGCTGAGCCTGCGCGTCCGGAGCCTGTGCTCTGCAACGGGAGAGGCCACAACACTGAGAGGCCTGCGTACCACAAAAAAATATAGATAGATAGATATAGATATAGATATAGAGTGGTTTATATCCTGCAAAAAAAAAAATTCCTGTAAGAAATACAAGAAAATATTTCTATATCTTCAAGGTAGGAATGATTTCTTAATCAAGACACAACAAGCACAAACTAATTAACTTGACTACAATAAAATTAAAAGACCTGCTCATCAGACCATAAAGAGGGAGAAAATAGAAGTTTTAAACTGGGAGAAATTATTTTCCATAGATATAACTAAGAAACTGTTGGTTTCCAGAATATACAAAGAACTCCCCAGACTCAATAAGAATTAGACAAAGAAATCCAGAGTAAAATAATGAACAAAACAGACAAATAGTCATATTACAGAAGAGGAATTGCAAACAGCAATAAATATATGAAAAGAGTCTCAAACTTATTAGTATCAAGGAAAGACATTAAATACAAGATAACAATTTATAGTTCCCTGAATAGAAAAAGTTAATATCAAATGATACAAAGAATTAGTAAGAATATGGAGCAAGGCTAATTTTTAGAAACTGTTGGAGGAATGTTGATTTGGTAAAACTGCTTTGGAAAGCAGTTTGCTATTACCGAGTGAAGCTGAAGATGAACCTTTCCTTATATCCTGACCATTCTCTGTAACATAGAGAAACTCTTGTGATATTTGTAATATCAGAAAACTGTAAATAAATGTCAACTGAGAAGAAAATGGAGCAAGTAGTTTTATGATCATACAAAGAAATACTGTAATACTCTAATAATATAACAGTGAGAAAGAAATGTGTTACATAGATGAATCTCCGAAAGAGAAAAAAAAACTTTCAGAAAACTAGTTTTGAATAATAAAACTTTTGTGTTAAAAATACAAAAAATAAATAAGAGCAAAAAGTAGTAAGCTAAATGCACGTGTGTGAAAGCTATATAGAAAAGAAATAGGATGATAAATAAAAAAATTCAGGAATGGGGTTACCTTTAGGTGGAAGAGAAAAGGACATAATTGCAGATTTTTAGAGAGAAACCTTCAATAACATTGAGAAAGTTCTATGTCTCAAATCAGGTGGTCAGTTTATGGCTATTTGTTATCTTTTATACCTTACATATTATAAATTATGTAAATGTATCCAATATTTGATAACAAAATTCTGTAAATGATTGACTCAGCCAAATATGTTTTTAGGAAATAAAAAGAAAAAAAAATCACACAAATGGCTAATCCAAAGCCGAGGCAAAACTTTGTGTTATCCCAACTCTTGAGGCAGCCAGAATGAGTCAGGTAATGCTTATGTCCTCACCTAGAAAATGAATCCATTAAACATCTGTAGTTAAGGCCCTCGACAGCCCACATTTGGTTAAATCCAATTGATTGTTACCTTTTTTCATCTTATTTGACCTCTGAGCTGAATATCTCCTTCCTAATTATTTTTCTGAGATAGCTTCTCATTTTGGCTTCTAAGCCATACTCGCCTGTTTATTTCTGTTTTCTTACCATTTCAGGACACTTTGCTGGCTCTCTTTATCAGTCCTAGAAAACAGAAACCACACTAGGTATTTCAGCAGGGAGAATTTAATATAGAAAACTGGTTACACAGGTGTTAGAGCACTTTAAAAAAATGAACACAGAAATAGTACCTGCAGGAAGCAGTTAACACCTCAAGGGCTGGGAAATACTTGGGAGATGTCGGAGTTACCAGAACTAGAATCTCAGAGGAGGGTCCTTGTGGAATTAGGACTGAAACTTTGGAGGAGTGGATATCATTCGGCCGGTGATGACACTCCAGAAACTCAGAGGAGAGTCCTGGCAGAGCTGAGCTCAGACTTCAGGGAGTGAGTACTGCTGGCTGCTACTGCTACTGCAGAGAGGACCACTTCTAGGGACTGAAACTGTCACCTTCTGTCTGGGGGAAGGGCTGCTGCTGAGGCAACAGAATCAACAAGCAACAGGAAATGAGAAGTCCGTCTCCTTTCTTCAGCTTTCAGGTTTCCGTCTAGTGCCTCCTATTGACAGAACCTAAAAGGAAACCAGCTGGCTAAGAATAAAGTTTGTTTTCAGGGTTCTAGCTCTGGCATCACAAAGAGAAATATGAGACAGTAGATTTCAAGCTGTGAGAACATGGCATAATGATTGTCACTTTTTACCTGTCTTTAGGCTTCAAGTATTAGAGAACATTAGCGCTTAGTCCTTGGCCTATTTCTTTTACTAGTATGCTCTTTCTTTATGGAGTCTTATCTGGTCTCATGCTTTCTATATCAGATAAAATCAGATGACTCCCACATTTATTTCTCCAGCTTTCACTTGAGCTTCAGACTTCTATATCCACCTACATATCTGACAACTCTAACTGGATGCCCAAAAAGCAATTGCAAATTCAATACCTGTGAAATGGAATCTGTGCATTTCCAAACCTGTTTCCTTTCAGTTTTCCTCTTCTCAGTTAATATCACCACGATTCACACAGTTGTTCAAGCAAGAAACCTGACATCATTCTTGCTTTATATCCCCCCTCTCCCCACACCCAACTCATTAAAATTCATGAGATTTAACCTCTAAAGTACACTCAGACCCCTCACCTTCACCCAACATGCATGACCACAGTTGTCATACAAATTGCCTTTCACATGGACCACAGCAGTAGTTTTTCAATGGCTCTCCCTCTTTAATTTTTCATCCCTTTTAACGGACCCCTCAGATAGTAGCCTAAGTGATCTTTTAAAAATATAAATTGTATCATGCCACTCCCCCATGTAGAAGCCTTTGGATTTCATTAATAGAACCAAAAAGGCCTTGAAGAGCCTGCATGACTTGGGCCCTACTTCTCCATCCTGATCTCACACTGCTCTCCTTCCAGCTTGCTGCTCTCTAGCTGCATTGGCCTAGGATGCTCTATCATTGCTACCATGCATGGCTGCCTCTGACAGATATTAGCTTAAACATCATTTTTACACAGCGGTCTTTCCTTATTGTCTATGTAAAGTAGCCGCTTTGCTTTCCAGATACTGTCTTATCATTTCATACTGTTTATTGCCTTCATAGTAATACTTGTAACTGACATTTTTTGCTTAGTTTAATATCTACACTCTGACACATCCGTGGGAGATGACTCTGTCTTTAAACCACTGTATCTCCAGGATTGTCTATAACAGTGTCTAGCACATCATAGGTGTTCAATAATTACTTGTTGAATTAAAGAAAGCTATGAGAGCAGTCCAGCTTTCAGCCATCCCCATGCTCATTGTTCAGGGCGAATTTAGTAAAAAGTAGACCGAGATGTGAGGGAATCTTATGATACATGGCAACATGTTCAGTTTCCTAAAGTTGAAGGTGGCATAAAATCTCTCTTATGCCTGGAAAGTAGCTCATAAAGGTTTGTTCTGTGGTTAGCGCCTCAAAAAACACCACCAGCAGCCTCCCAGCTACCCAACCATTTACACCTTAAAACTCCTACTGACCACCCTTCTAAACAGAATTGCTGATGAGAACCAGCTCACTGGAGCCAGGTTGCCTTTCTGCCTCTGGACAGAGAGTTCATGATCTCCATTCACTTAAAAAAGGCCACCCAGACCCCACTGCTGATGGCCACTTTTGACCTTAATTATTTACGTTCTTTTCCAGTGGTGGCCTACCACATGGCTCAGCAGACAAACCTTGGAGTCTGAGAGATTTGGGTTTATATTCAGTTTTCCCTACTCACTTTCTTTGCATCTCTGAGTTCCGGTTTCCTCATTTGTAATGTGCCAATAGTAATATTTATATCATGTTTGTGAAGATTAAAAGAAACAAAATGTGCAAAGTATCTAAAGGAGTGTCTGGCACAAAAAAGGAATGGGATTGCTAGGGGTTATGTAGAACTAACATCACGGTGTTTGGAATCTAGGAGTACCCAGTTGGAACCAGCCCACTTCCTTTGCTTCTCTTTGTATTCACTGGAAAGGAAAAGTTCTCCCTCTCTGTGATAACTGTCTTTGCCCCCCATGACCCTTTCTTTGCCCTTGTTCACCTTGCCCTTGACCAGGGAGGCTCTATGGGCCACACCACTGGGCTGATGTGCAGCCCTGGCAGGAGTCGGGGGGACACGTGCTCCTCGGCTCCCTCCCTGCAGGGCTGCTATGTGGGCCTTGTCCCCGGGCCACGAGCCTCAGCTCTGACAGTGGGCCCTCTGCATGGCATTCTATAACCACTCCATCCTCTTGCTCCTTCGGGCTTAAAGCATGTAACTTCACTTACTCAAGACACCGTTTTCCTTTAGTCATTTCCCTACATCCTGCACATACCCTTGTCAGTAGTCCCTTTATTACGCACTCTGTGGATTATTTTGATGTCATCTATTTTTGCCAGAATTGGGCTGATGCAGTCTCCCTAACTAGCCATAGTATGGTGACTAAAATCCACACTCAGTCTGAACATGTACACACACACACACACACACACACAAGTCACATGCTCATTTTAACCCCCTTTATGGGAACCACTGAGACCACTACTGCCCCTACACTGAGACCTTTACTGAGACCACCAACATCTATCCTTTTGGTCCTTTATAGCCACCAGCCAACCCAAATGTGGTCCAGGAGACTGCCGGCCACTGTCAATCCCATGGAGCGTTGTGACTCTGTTCTCCAGTTTTGTCTCCAATCTGCCATTTTACACAAGGTCCTAATCTGAGCAGGTCCTTTCAGCTTCCCTAGTCTGGGGACCGCATTGTTCTTGTGAATCACTGACACTTGAGGAGGAATGAGATGTCAGTTACTTCCTCAGCTGAAACACTTCCACGTGCTCCACCTCCTTTCTCTGTGTTCCTCTGCCAGGGCAAGGAGCAAAGGCTTTGTTCACTTGCTAGCTCCTTTCACAGTTGCCAGTTCTGTGGAGCTATGGAGCTATCTGGCAGCAGCAGAGAGCGAATGGCAAAGAGGCTGCCGTGGTAGGATAGGTGGCTTCCTTGAACTGATGGCGGTATCTAATAGTATTTGGTGGTAAGGACTGTGGGATGCTATTACTGATAAATCCAGCACCTACCCAGAAGCAGCTCTAATGCTTCGGTTAAAAGCATTATTCATAGTTACTTATAGATCCAAAATTACTGATTTTTTTAACCTTTGAAAAAATGTTAAAGAGGCTTTTAAAATACTTTATTACTACTAAGGCATATTCCCAACCTCTAAAACAGAGTAAAAGGATAACATCTACATTTCCTGGCTTAACCCTTTTTCTTTCCCCACTCAACTTTAAATTCTGTACACTGACCCCTAAACTTCATAAGCTACAGCCACACACAGTTCTTTCCGTTTTCAGACTTACTCACCATGGCTTAGGTATAGAAGGAGTATTGTGAGTTATTACTTTTTAAAACAATTTTGTCTTTGACAGGAATGCTACACTGGTAAATCAGAGAAATATAGTAGACAAATGGGACCATTTGACATGGTCTTTATAGACAATTTGGAGACATAAGAATGGGCCAAGACTATCGTTAGTTGTGTCATCACTGGTGACCCAGTGGTATCCAAAGGGTATTCATTCAATAATATATAATCTATGTGGAGGGAAGCCTCTTAGAAACCAGCCCATAGTTCTCCCTCTCCTGTCCTGTTTAAGACTTTATCACAAAATCGAGTAAAGGTCTAAGAGGACTATTTATAAATTTATCTATGGTATTAAATAATGAGGGATGGAAAATATTTGTGTGACAAAAGTTGGATCTAGATGTCCTCAACTGACAGTAATAATGGACTGAAACTTGCAAGAAAAGATAGTCTCAAAATATCAATTGCAGATATACAAACTCACAGACACATACACACAAACACAACAACTAATAGCAAAGCAGAATCTGATGGGAATTTCCACTAACCACAAAGCAAGAAAACTGTTTTGAAAAACCACCCAAGTTTGACCTCAGGATGTGACTGCTTGGTGAAAGATAAGATTCTTTATATAGCCTCCACTCTTTGCTTCCTCACTCTTATCCAGAGTTTGACAAAACTTGGAAACATCTCAGCAGTCACTGTCAATTTCCTGCAAGGAGGCTGACTCCTTGTGGTCTAAGAGTAAAAAATTATTGCCTCCTTCTTACATTTTTCTATACCAGGGATCATAAACCCAAATGACTCCAGGGTCCAGGTGGGCAATATGTTGAGTGAAGAATGGGTTGGGGAGGTGGGAACTGTAGTGAGCTGAATATGCTAAAGAATTCATGATCCTTGACAAGCCTGGCAACCACTAATTTCCAACTGTCACCATCTTTGAATATGGGTACACTATTATCAGATAGTCTCTTCTTTTAGTTTATGTTAATTCTCTTGATCATTAAATGTTAGCAATATATTCAGTTTCTTTTTTTTGTTTTTTCTTTTTTTATTCCAGTAAAATATACATAATATAAAAATTACCATTTAAGCTATTTTCAAGTGTACAGTTCAGTGACATTAAGTACATTCACATTGTTGTTCAACCATCACTACCATCCATCTCAGGAAATTTTTCCTTCTGTAGCTTAAACTGTACCCATTGAATGATAACTTCCTATTTCCCCCTCCCCTCTAGCCCCTGGCAACCACTATTCTACTTTCTGTCTCTATGAATTTGACTGCTCTAGGAAGCTCATATGAGTGCAGTCATATGATATTTGTCTCTTTGCATCTGACTTACTTCACTTATCATAGTGTCTTCAATTATCCATGCTGTAGCATGTCAGAATTTAATTCCTTTTAAAAATTATTTTTAAATTTTTTGTTGTGGTAAAATATACACAATGTAAAATTTACCATCCTAACCCTTTTTAAGTATATGGTTCAGTAGTGTAAAGTATATTTACATTGTTGTACAACCGATCTCCAGAACATTTTCATCTTGAAAAACTGAAACTCAGTACTTATTGAATAACAACTTCCCATTACCCCTTACCCCCAGCCCCTGGCAACCACCATTCTACTTTATGTTTCTATGAGCTTGACTGTTCTGGATTTCTCACACAAGTGGAATCATACAGTATTTTTCTTTTTGTGACTGACTTATTTTACTTAGTATAATGTCCTCAAAGCTCATCCATAATGTAGCATATGTCCTAATTTCCTTCCTTTTCAAAGGCTGGACAATATTGTACTGTTTGTGTATACTGTATTTTGTATATCCGTTCACCTGTTGATGGACACTTGGGTTGCTTTAACTTTTTGGCTATTGTGAATAATGTTGCTATGAACGTTGGTGTACAAATGTTTGTTCATGTCCTTGCTATAATTCTCTTGAGTATATACCCAAAAATGAAATTTCTGGATCATGTGGTAATTCTATATTTAATTTTTTGAGGAACTACCATATTGTTTTCCACAGTGGCTACCCCATTTAACATTTCCACTAACAGAGCACAAGGGTTCCAACCTCTCTGCATCCTCACTAACATTTGTTATTTTCTGTTTTTTTGATAATAGCCATCCAAATGAATATGAAGTGTTATATAATTGTGGTTTAACTTGCAATTCCCTAATAGCCATCCAAATGAATGTGAAGTGTTATATAATAGTGGTTTGATTTGCACTACCCTAGTAATTAGTGATGCTGAACATCTTTCTATGTGCTTATTCACCATCTCTATATTTTGGAGAAATAGCTTAAATCCTCTGCCCATTTTTAAATTGAGTTGTTTGTTTTTAGTTGTTGAGTTGTAGGACTTCTTTACATATTCTGGATATCAATCTTTTATCAGATATAGGATTTGCAAATATTTTCTCCCATTCCTTGTGTTGCCTTTTCAAACTGTTGATAGCGTACTTTGATGCACAATAGTTTTAAATTTTTATGAAGTCTAGTTAATCTCCTTTTTCTTTTGTTGCTTATGTTTTTGGTGTCATATCTGAGAAATCATTGCCAAATCCAATGTCATGAAGCTTTCCTCCTATATTTTTTTGAAGAGTTTTTATAATTTTAGTTCTTATGCTTAGGTCTTTTATATTGAGTTAATTTCTGTATATTGTGTAAGGTAAGGGTCCAACTTCATTTTTTTGAATGTAGATATTCAGTTTTCCCATCACCATTTGTTGAAAAGACTAACCTTTCCCCATTAGGGTCTGGAACTCTTTTTTTTTTTTAATTAAAAATTTTGGTTGTGTTTATTGCAAATATGTTCTCAATTATTGTTTGCCTTTTAATTTTGCATGCAATATTTAGTGTATAAAGTTTTTGTTGTTTTATTTAAATTTTTTTAAAGTATTTATTTAATTATTTATTTGTCTTATTAGTTAACCATTATATACACATCACTGTACACATATCAATCCCAATCTCCCAATTCATCACAGCACCACCCCCAGCCCTTGCCACGTTCCCCCCTTGGTATCCATACGTTTTTTCTCTACTTCTGTGTGTCAATTTCTGCTCTGCAAACTGGTTCATCTGTACCATTTTCTAGGTTCCACATATATGCATTAATATACGATATTTGTTTTTCTCTTTCTGACTTACTTCACTCTCTGTGGCAGTCTCTAGATGCATCCAGGTCTCTACAAATAACCCAATTTTGTTCATTTTTATGGCTGAGTAATAATCCATTGTATATATGTACCACATCTTCTTTATCCATTCGTCTGTTGATGGGCATTTAGGTTGCTTCCATGACCTGGCTATTGTAAATAGTGCTGCAATGAACATTGGGGTGCATGTGTCTTTTTGAATTATGGTTTTCTCTGGGTATATGCCCAGTAGTGGGATTGCTGGGTCATATGGTAATTCTATTTTTAGTTTTTTAAGGAACCTCTATACTGTTCTCCATAGTGGCTGTATCAATATACATTCCCACCAACAGTGCAAGAGGGTTCCCTTTTCTCCACACCCTCTCCAGCATTTGTGGTTTGTAGATTTTCTGATGATGCCCATTCTAACTGGTGTGAGGTGGTACCTCATTGTAGTTTTGAATTGCATTTCTCTAATAATTAGTGATGTTGAGAAGCTGTTTTTGCTGTGCAAAAGCTTTGAAGTTTCATTAGGTGCCATTTGTTTATTTTTCTTTTTATTTCCAGTACTCTAGGAGTTGGATCAAAAAAGATCCTGCTGTCATATATGTCAAAGAGTGTTCTTCCTATGTTTTCCTCTAAGAGTTTTATAGTGTCCTGTCTTACATTTAGTCCTCTAATCTATTTTGAGTTTATTTTTCTGTATGGTGTTAGGGAGTGTTCTAATTTCATTCTTCTACATGTAGTTGTCCAGTTTTCCCAGCACCACTTATTGAAGAGGCTGTCTTTTTTCCACTGTATATTCTTGCCTCCTTTATCAAAGATAAGGTGACCATATGTGCGTGGGTTTATCTCTGAGCTTTCTATCCTGTTCCATTGATCTATATTTCTGTTTTTCTGCTAGTACCATACTGTCTTGATTACTGTAGCTTTGTAGTATAGTCTGAAGTCAGGGAGCCTGATACCTCCAGCTCCGTTTTTTTTTTTTTTTCTCAATATTGCTTTGGCTATTCGGGGTCTTTTGTGTTTCCATACAAATTGTGAAATTTTTTGTTCTAGTTCTGTGAAAAATGCCAGTGGTAGTTTGATAGGGATTGCACTGAATCTGTAGATTGCATTGGGTAGTAGAGTCATTTTCACAATGTTCATTCTTCCAATCTAAGTACATGGTATATCTATCCATGTATTTGTGTCATCTTTGAATTCTTTCATCAGTGTCTTATAATTTTCTGCATACAGGTGTTTTGTCTCCTTAGGTAGGTTTATTCCTAGATATTTTATTCTTTTTGTTGCAATGGTAAATGGGAGTGTTTTCTTAATTTCCCTTTCAGATTTTTCATCATTAGTATATAGGAATGCAAGAGATTTCTGGGCATTAATTTTGTATCCTGCTACTTTACCAAATTCATTGATTAGGTCTAGTAGTTTTCTGGTAGCATCTTTAGCATTCTCTATGTATATAGTATCATGTCATCTGCAAACAGTGACAGCTTTACTTCTTTTCCAATTTGGATTCCTTTTATTTCTCTTTCTTCTCTGATTGCTGTGGTTAAAACTTCCAACACTATGTTAAATAATAGTGGTGAGAGTGGGCAACCTTGTCTTGTTCCTGATCTTAGTAGAAATGGTTTCAGTTTTTTACCATTGAGGACGATGTTGGCTGTGGGTTTGTCATATATGGCCTTTATTATGTTGAGGAAAGTTCCCTCTATGCCTACTTTCTGGAGGGTTTTTATCATAAATGGGTGTTAAATTTTGTCAAAAGCTTTCTCTGCATCTATTGAGATGATCATATGTTTTCTCCTTCAATTTGTTAATATGGTGTGTCATGTTGATTGATTTGTGTATATTGAAGAATCCTTGCATTCCTGGAATAAACTCCACTTGATCATGGTGTATGATCCTTTTAATATGTTGTTGGATTCTGTTTGCTAGTATTTTGTTGAGGATTTTTGCATCTATGTTCATCAGTGATATTGGCCTGTAGTTTTCTTTCTTTGTGACATCTTTGTCTCCTTTTGGTATCAGGGTGATGGTGGCCTCGTAGAATGAGTTTGGGAGTGTTCCTCCCTCTGCTATATTTTGGAAGAGTTTGAGAAGGATGGGTGTTAGCTCTTCTCTAAATGTTTGATAGAATTCGCCTGTGAAGCCATGTGGTCCTGGGCTTTTGTTTGTTGGAAGATGTTTTAATCACAGTTTCAATTTCAGTGCTTGTGATTGTGATTGGTCTGTTTATATTTTCTATTTCTTCCTGGTTCAGTCTCGGCAGGTTCTGCATTTCTAAGAATTTGTCCATTTCTTCCAGGTTGTCCATTTTATTGGCATAGAGTTCCTTGTAGTAATCTCTCATGACCCTTTGTATTTCTGCAGTGTCAGTCATTATGTCTCCTTTTTCATTTGTAATTCTATTGATTTGAGTCTTCTCCCTTTTTTGGGGGATGAGTCTGGCTAATGGTTTATGAATTTTGTTTATCTTCTCAAAGAACCAGCTTTTAGTTTTATTGATCTTTGCTATCGTTTCCTTCATTTCTTTTTCATTTATTTCTGATCTGATCTTTATGATTTCTTTCCTTCTGCTAACTTTGGGGGTTTTTTTGTTCTTCTTTCTCTAATTGCTTTAGGTGCAAGGATAGGTTGTTTATTTGAGATGTTTCCTTTTTCTTAAGGTAGGATTGTATTGCTATAAACTTCCCTCTTAGAACTGCTTTTGCTGCATCCCATAGGTTTTGGGTCGCCATGTCTTCATTATCATTTGTTTCTAGGTATCTTTTGATTTCCTCTTTGATTTCTTCAGTGATCTCTTGGTTATTAAGTAGTGTATTGTTTAGACTCCATGTGTTTGTATTTTTTACAGATCTTTTCCTGTAACGGATATCTGGTCTCATAGCATTGTGGTCGGAAAAGATACTTGATACGATTTCAATTTTCTGAAATTTACCAAGTCTTGATTTGTGACCCAAGATATGATCTGTCCTGGAGAATATTCCATGAGCAGTTGAGAAAAATGTATATTCTGTTGTTTTTGGATGGAATGTCCTATAAATATCAATTAAATCCATCTTGTTTAATGTATCATTTAAAGCTTTTATTTCCTTATTTATTTTCATTTTGGATGGTATGTCCATTGGTGAAAGTGGGGTGTTAAATTCCCCTACTATGAATGTGTTACTTTCGATTTCCCCTTTTATGGCTGTTAGTATTTGCCTTATGTATTGAGGTGCTCCTATGTTGGGTGCATAAATATTTACAATTGTTATATCTTCTTCATAGATCGATCCCTTGATCATTATGTAGTGTCCTTCTTTGTCTCTTCTAATAGTCTTTATTTTAAAGTCTATTTTTTCTGGTACGAGAATTGCTACTCCAGCTTTCTTCTGATTTCTATTTGAATGGAATATCTTTTTCCATCTCCTCACTTTCAGTCTGTATGTGTCCCTTGGTCTGAAGTGGGTCTCTTGTAGACAGCATATATATAGGCCTTGTTTTTGTATCCATTCAGCCAGTATGTGTCTTTTGGTGGGAGCATTTAATCCATTTTCATTTAAGGTAATTATCAATATGTACGTTCCTATTCCCATTTTCTTAATTGTTTTGGGTTTGTTATTGTAGGTCTTTTCCTTCTGTTGTGTTTCTTGCCTAGAGAAGTTCCTTTAGCATTTGTTGTAAAGCTGGTTTGATGGTGCCAAACTGTCTCAGGTTTTGCTTGTCTGTAAAGGTTTTAATTTCTCCATCAAATCTGAATGAGATCCTTGCTGGGTAGAGTAATTTTGGTTGTAGGTTTTTCTCCTTCATCACTTTAAATATGTCCTGCCAGTCCCTTCTGGCTTGCAGAGTTTCTGCTGAAAGATCAGCTGTTATCCTTATGGGTATTCCCTTGTGTGTTATTTGTTGTTTTTCCCTTGCTGCTTTTTTTTTTTCTTTTTTTTTTTTTTTTGCTGTTCGCGGGCCTCTCACTGTTGTGGCCTCTCCTGTTGTGGAGCACAGGCTCCAGATGCACAGGCTCAGTGGCCATGGCTCACGGGCCTAGCCGCTCCGTGGCATGTGGGATCTTCCCGGACTGGGGCACAAACCCATGTCCCCTACATCGGCAGGCGGACTCTCAACCACTGCGCCACCAGGGAAGCCCTCCCTTGCTGCTTTTAATATGTTTTCTTTGTATTTAATTTTTGATAGTTTGATTAATATGTTTCTTGGCATGTTTCTCCTTGGATTTATCCTGTTTGGGACTCTCTATGCCTCCTGGACTTGATTAACTATCTCCTTTCCCATATTAGGGAAGTTTTCAACTATAATCTCTTCAAATATTTTCTCAGTCCCTTTCTTTTTCTCTTCTTCTTCTGGGACCCCTATAATTCGAATGTTGGTGCCTTTAATATTCTCCCAGAGGTCTCTGAGAGTGTTCTCAGTTCCTTTCATTATTTTTTTTTTATTCTTCTCTGCAGTAGTTATTTCCACTATTTTATCTTCCAGGTCACTTATCCGTTCTTCTGCCTCAGTTATTCTTCTATTGATCCCTTCTAGAGTATTTTAAATTTCATTTATTGTGTTGTTCATTGTTGCTTGTTTCCTCTTTAGTTCTTCTAGGTCCTTGTTAAATGTTTCTTGCATTTTCTCTATTCTATTTCCAAGATTTTGGATCATCTTTACTATCATTGTTCTGAATTCTTTTTCATGTAGACTGCCTGTTTCCTCTTCATTTCTTAGGTGTCGTGGGTTTTTTACTTGCTCCTTCATCTGCTGTGTGTTTTTCTGTCTTCTCATTTTGCTTATCTTACTGTGTTTGGGGTCTCCTTTTTTCAGGTTGCAGGTTTGTAGTTCCCACTGTTTCTGGTGTTTGTCCCCAGTAGCTAAGGTTGGTTCAGTGTGTTGTGTAGGCTTCCTGGTGGAGGGGACTAGTGCCTGTGTTCTGGTGGATGAGGCTGGATCTTGTCTTTCTGGTGGGCAGGTCCCACATCTGGTTGTGTGTTTTGGGGTGTCTGTGGCCTTATTATGATTTTAGGCAGCCTCTCTGCTAATGGGTGGGGTTGTGTTCCTGTCTTGATTGTTGTTTGGCATAGGGTGTATTGCACTGTAGTTTGCTGGTTGTTGAGTGGAGCTGGGTCTTCGCGTTGAGATGGAGATCACTGGGGCATTTTCGCCATTTGATATTATGTGGAGTGGGAGGTATCTTGTGGACCAGTGTCCTGAAGTTGGCTCTCCCACCTCAGTGGCTCAGCCCTGATGCCTGGCTAGAGCACTAGGAGCCTTTTATCCACATGGCTCAGAATAAAAGGGAGAAAAAGTAGAAAAAAAGAAAGAAAGAGAATAAAATAAAGTTAGATAAAATAAAATAAAGTTATTAAAATAAAAAATAATTATTTAGAAAAAAAAATTTTTAATTAAAAAATAAACATGGACGAACAGAACCCTGGGACAAATGGTGGAAACAAAGCTATACAGACAAAATCTCACACAGAAACATACACATACACCGTCACAAAAAGAGGAAAAGGGGAAAAAATTATATATCTTGCTCCCAAAGTCCACCTCCTCAATTTGGGATGATTCGTTGTCTGTTCAGTTATTCCACAGATGCAGGGTATATCAAGTTGATTGTGGAAATTTAATCTGCTGCTCTTGAGGCTGCTGGGAGAGATTTCCCTTTCTCTTCTTTGTTCGCACAGCTCCTGGGGTTTAGCTTTGTATTTGGCCCCGCCTCTGCATATAGGTCACCTGAGGGCATCTGTTCTTCGCTCAGACAGGACGGGGTTAAAGGAGCCGCTGATTTGGGGGCTCTGGCTCACTCAGGCCAGGGGTGGGAGGGGTACAGATGTGGGGCGAGCCTGCAGCGGCAGAGGCTGGCGTGACGTTGCACCAGCCTGAGGCGCGCCGTGCATTCTCTCGGGGAAGTTGTCCCTGGATCACGGGACCCTGGCATTGGCGGACTGCACAGTTTCCCGAGAGGGGAGGTGTGGAGAGTGACCTGTGCTCGCACACAGGCCTCTTGGTGGCAGCAGCAGCAGCCTTAGCGTCTCATGCCCGTCTCTGTGGTCTGCGCTGTTGGCTGCAGCTCGCGCCCATCTCTGGAACTCCTTTAGGCGGCGCTCTTAATGCCCTCTCACGCGCACCAGGAATCGAGGGAAGAAAAAGTCCCTTGCCTCTTCGGCGGGTCCATACTTTTTCCCGGACTTCCTCCCAGCTAGGTGTGGCGCACTAGCCCCCTTCAGGCTGTGCTCACGCCGCCAAACCCAGTCCTCTCCCTGCGATCTGAGCGAAGCCTGAGCCTCAGCTCCCAGCCCCCGCCCGCCCCGGCAGGTGAGCAGACAAGCCTCTTGGGCTGGTGAGTGTCGGTCGGCACCAATCCTCTGTGCGGGAATCTCTCTGCTTTGCCTTCCGCACCCCTGTTGCTGTGCTCTCCTCCGTGGCTCTGAAGCTTCTCCGCTCTGCCACCCGCAGTCTCTGCCTGCGAAGGCACTTCTAGTGTGTGGAAACCTTTCCTCCTTCCCAGCTCCCTCCCACTGGTGCAGGTCCAGTCCCTATTCTTTTGTCTCTTTTTTTTTCTTTTTTCTTTTGCCCTACCCAGGTACATGGGGAGTTTCTTGCCTTTTGGGAGGTCTGAGGTCTTCTGCCAGCGTTCAGTAAGTGTTCTATAGTAGCAGTTCCATGTGTAGATGTATTTCTGATGTTTCTGTGGGGAGGAAGGTGATCTCCGCGTCTTACTCTTCCGCCATCTTCCTCAACTCCCCTATCCATTTCTTTTTAAAGTACTGGGAAGGAGAAAGAAAACCCATCCATGGTTTACGTGACCTCTGTTCCTTAGCCACTCAGTGAAAGTAAATTCTCGAATACAGTTATGTAGAAAGTGATGATGGGGATGTCCACAGCAACACATTGCATCCTGGAAGGCAAATAACCTTGCATTTTGTTAGTTATATATTTTATCTGAAAAACAGAATAAATGTATGTAATAAAATACATCTGTAATAGATGAGTGGCTCTTGGCACATGAGAACTGACTAATTGAACTAAGGCCGTGTTCATCAACCTGGCTCTAAATCGAAGTTCAAGGAGACAGATTTACCATCTCTTAAGTGAGCAGAAAACGTGTCAGAGACTATCCACATAACCTGTCTGTTGACATACAACAATCCTACATAAGGAGGTCAGAAAATGAAGAGTAATCAGTCAGATAATTAATTCCCTAAAGAAACAAAGCAATAGAAGTGATAATCAAAGGCATAATAGAAAAAAAGTGTCCTGGGGTTTCACAAAAGAAGAAAACAACAAAAAATTACATTTAGAAGAATCATCAAATTCTTTTTTTTTTTTTTTTTTTTGCGGTATGCGGGCCTCTCACTCTTGTGGCCTCTCCCGTTGCGGAGCACAGGCTCCAGACGCGCAGGCCCAGCGGCCATGGCTCACGGGCCCAGCCGCTCCGCGGCATATGGGATCCTCCCAGACCGGGGCACGAACCCGTATCCCCTGCATCGGCAGGCGGACTCTCAACCACTGCGCCACCAGGGAGGCCCAATCATCAAATTCTTGAACAAAGTCAGCGAAAAATGTTCATAAATGGATACTCTATGGAAGAAAGTATTTTTAGGCACATTTTTTAGAGGAAGAAAAGTCCTATTAGTATCTAGCTGAAAAATAACAGTAGGTTCCCACAAAGACACAAGGCTCAGGCTACCATGATTCTCTTCAGCATCAATAAAAGCCAGAAAACAATGGAGCAGTTTCTATGAGATTTGAAGGAAGAAAGTATTTTACCCAAGAATTTCAAACCAAGTTCCCTGTCAGTAGGGAACATAGCAGAAAGATATTTCCAGACATGAAAGATTAAAAAAAATCTTCCATGTACATACAATTTCATGAAAAAATTCTTGAAGTCCCACTCCAGCCAATTTAAAGATGAAGTAAAATTAATAACTCAAAAATGGAAAAGTCATAGAATAAAAGTACTGGAGGAATATCTAACTTGGACCACAATAAATTGGCTACCAACAAGAATCACCACACAGCCATGGGGGAACCATGAATTGAGTGAAATGGCCTCAGTGCCCTCTGTGGAACTCTTCTGGAATTCACCAATGAAACAGTAAATATGCTGCTTTGTATAACGCTCTTTGAGAAGTGTGGGTTCATACTTTCATTCTGTAGAATAAGCCAGAGAATGATATGGCAGAAAGATGACTAGAATGGAGTCTTGATTTTCTTATTTGTATCACAAGGATACTACTTATCTCAAAGTGTTTCAAGAAAAAAAAGTCCAAAGAAAAATAGTGCCTCATTGAGTACCTCTCACACAATGTAGTAAATGAAGTTGAATGTTAGTAAAATGGAAAAACTTAAATAAACACTTTTATAGCGTTAAATATTGGCAACTGGTGATCGTTCGAGTATAGAATGTGAGAGAACTTGCTTGTCATGGCTTCATGGGAAATAACTTGAGGCTGATTGCAGCTCATTACAGGTTAAATATTTGAAGGGGCTGCTTAAGAACTGATTTGATCCCAAGCAGCAAAATAAAATAAAAGATATAGGAATAGAGAGGGGAAGGTCAAATCTTATTCTGAGCTGGTAAAATCACATCTGAGCCCAGGATTCTGGAGCTGGCAGTACTAGGGTTAGAGTGGGGTTAGCAGTAAAAATGGTGTTTCACCACCCACTTCCCCAAACCAGGGGTCCTGGGGCCAGGTGGGTCTGGGGATCTCCTGTGTGGCCAAGTCTCCTGGTGAAGGCAATGAACAAGTAATTTCTAATTTGAAGAATAGAGAAATTTGGGGATTGGACAATACATGGGCCATTACAGGAAGTAGTGGTTTGGGTTTCAAATGGAAAACTAGATCATGGAGGAAGGGATATTAAAGAAAAAAGGTTTCAAGTTGACCCTTGAACACCAGGCAGGTTAGGGGTGCTGACCAGGGTGCAGTGAGTATAATTTTACCATGGACCCTTCATATCTGTGGTTCTTCTACATCTGCAGATTCAACCAACCATGGATCATGTAGTACCATAGTACATATTTATTTTTTAAAAAATCCTCCTATAAGTGGACCTGTGCTGTTCAAGGTTCAACTGTATTTTTAAATTTCCATATCATCATATATTTTTGATGATGACATATTCTTTCTACAGAGCAAAGGACTATCTCCCCAAGGGATTGAACATACTCTGCACCTCTGGATGTGTCTACCAAACCCTTCACATTGGTCTGGATTCAGGCCTGGCCCAGGCCCAAGGAAATGCTGGCAGGAATCTGATCTGGAAAATCCAATTATACCCCCAGTGATATCAAAACTTTTTCTATGATATTTTGGCCTGGTGAATAAGAGAACAAAATTTGATTTTGATACAGACCTTGAACTATAGCCTACCAAAGTGAAGAACTTTTGAATTCAATAGCATGTTGGTTAAGCACTCCCTGTGTCATCTATGGCTACTCCACTGGAAGCTTGGCCTATCTCTACTGGGCAGTCAGCACATTCAGACTATTCCGATAGACTACAGTTCTTGCCTAAGAGATGGGTCCAGGAATTCCGGGTCAAGAAAAGGTTCTTCCCTTCCAGCTTTTAAAGCCAAGTGCAGATGTTTTTGGCGATCTGATTTTGAGATGATCTATGCTCCTCACCCCTCCATGCATGGTCAAAATTGGGAATATTCATAAATACGGCATGAATTTTATTTTAGTTGGGTGTAACACGTGAATGAGTTGGCATGTTATGTGTATGCTAAAGAAAGCTCAACAGGTCTTGTTTGGGAAGAGTTCCTCAATCAGAGAACAGTAGGTATGTTAATTGTGTTCCTATGAGGTGGCAAGTACCTTACACAAACTAGGTCATTTATCAATATATTCTTAAGACAATCCATTGGTGGAGGGGAGGGAAGGATCTTTGGGGACCAGTGAGGTTAAAAACTTGTGTGCAGATAAATGGCTAAAGTCTGGATTTGAAGGCAGCTCAGGGTCACTGCTTTTCTCCAGAGGAAAACAATACTATTTCATTAGATAGGTCCTACAGCTCAGGCCAAACCTTCATCTAGAAGCTGCTGCCTTTACTTTTCCTTTCCTACCTCATGCATCCTACCCCTGATCGAGGGAACTACCTGTGAGAAGGACTTGAACAAGGGCCATGCCAGGGAGATGTAATCATTTTGATTTTATTGCTTCTCTCCAAGCCTGTTGCTTAGAGTAGTTTTCCATTCATCAAGGTAATGATAGCCTTTCTAAATTAAACATGGTTTCTCTTCTCAGGAAAAAAAAAAAAAAGCTCAAAGGAAACATCAGAGTTAATTAAAGAAAGTGATACTGTAGGTGCTGACAGAAAGAAGCCCATCAAAGGCAGTGTTAAGGGGGATCCCAAATCATCAAAGCAGAGCCATTCAGTTGCAGATAGCTTTCTATTTCAGCTTTGTAGGGCAGAGGGTGTTCTGGGATATTGCAGGTCTACAAACACAGGGCTCTCTACCAGTGATATCTAAAGAGAAGACCAGATGCCCCTAGAGAAAAGGAGCTTGCAGTCAAGATGGCCCCCCTAGGTGATTTTGAGGTCTACAGCATTTAATTGAGGGCTGTCTCATGGCATGAGGACTTTGTCCAAATGGTGACACACAGAATGTTTATTCTCTGATGTGGGCTAGTTTCTTAGGTTTCCAATTCAAATTCACTCATGTGCTATGTGTAAGCTTCTCTGCTAGGTTCTGGCTGCCTTTGTTCACCTCAGATACTTTGACAAGGCCCGCTTTTGATACCCAAAGTGATTCAGAAAATTGAAATCCTAAAGTATTTTTTTTAGTTGATGGAGACTTTGGCACCACACGAAATAAACAATGTTTTCTGTTCCTGCTTCGGGGTCTGAAATACTCACTTTGTTTCCTTCCAGTCTCTTGGCATTCTTGGTTAGCTTCTCCCTTCAGTCGTCAGACCCCCTCTCCTTTGGTCAGCTGCTGGAACTCTGACAGGAGTTCTGTTTCTTTCCTTCCAGTGTAGGTTCTTGTACAGGTAGTACTCATACACTTGGGGTTCTACTTTTTTCCCCCAGCTGTCTTGCGATATAATTAACATATAACATTGTGTTCATTTAAGGTGTAAAACATAATGATTTGATGTGTGTATATATTGCAAAATGATCACCACAATAAGTCAATATCCATCACCTCACATAGTTACAGTTTTTCCCGTGGTGAGAATTTTTAAGATCTACTCTCTTAGCAGCTTTCAAATATACAACTACAGTATTGTTAACTAAAGTCACCATGCTGTATATTACATCCCCAGAACTGATTTATTTTATAGCTGGAAATTTGTACCCTTTGACCACCTTCATCAGTTTTCCCCACCAACCACCCTCACCTCTGGCAACCACCAGTCTCTCCTTTGTATCTGAGTTTGGATTTTGTAGATTCCACATATAAGTGAGACCATACAGTATTTGTCAGACTTACTTCACTTAGCATAGTGCCCTCAAGAGTCATCCATGTTATTGCAAATGGCAAGATTTCCTGCCTCTTTATGGCTGATATATATATATATGTATATATATATATATATATATATATGTATATATATATATATATATATATATGCCACAACTTCTTCGTGTTCTCCATCAGTGGACATGTATATTGTTCCATATCTTAACTATTGTAAATAATGCTGAAATAAGCATGGAGGGGCAGATATTGCTTCAAAATCATGATTTAATTTCCTTTGGATATATATTGGGTTCCACTTATGTTGCTCCTCTGACATTGCTCCCATTAAGGTGACTCATGGTGTCTACTTATTTTTTTAGGTCTATCTCCTTTTGGTTTCCCAGCAGCAGTCATGCTGGGAACACATACTCTCCCTCATCTCTTAATTCTGTTGCCCAGCGCCCAGTTCTCCTTTACCATTCCTACTAATCAAACTCTCTCAAATATCCTTTAACTATACTTTTCTGATCCCTTTTTATTTGACTGCTTTTATTTTTATTTTCAAACTTTTTGTTTGAATCATGATCAAAATAAGGTCCACCTATTATAATTGTTTGCTATGTCTTTTAAAAGTTTTTAAATCCAGGGATTCACAAACTTTTTCTATAAAAGGGCAGATAGTAAATATTTTAGTCTTTGGGGCCTATGATCTCTGTGACAACTACTCAGCTCTGGCACCATAGGACAAAAATACAATTCATAAGTAAATAGACATGATTGTGTTTTAATAAAATTTTATTTACAAAAACAGTGTGGTGACCAGATTTGACCTAAAGACTATAGTTTGCTGACCCTTGTTTTTATCTGTAGGTGCTCCCTTTCTCCCATTTCCACTATTCAGTTAATTTGTTGAAGGAACTCTATAATTTGTTCTATGAAACAAATCTGGATTTTGCTGATTACATGTTCCTCTGTCTCTTGTATTTCCTGGAAATTTGTAGTTAGATCTAGAGGTTTGATCAGACTCAGTTTTGGGTTTTTTTGACAAGACTAATTCAAACATGGTGATGTGTATTTTTGTCAACTGGCATGTAATATGAAATTGACCCTCTTTTTATGATGTTAACAGCTAATGATGACCATTGCCTAGATCTATCATTTCATTAGGGCTTTGCTTTTATAATTATGTAATTCCTTTTTCATTTACTAGCTAGAACATTTCTATAAAAGAAACTTTCCCTCAACAACTATTTTCTTACCTAAAGATATATTTTGTAAAGGGAAGGCAAAATAAGCATTTGATTATTTCCCTTTATTTACCACTTTTCAAAATAATGAGTTGGTTACCTAGCATCCTTCAGAATTAACCAAAGAGGTAATTGTTTTCTTTAGTATAACTTTGAACTCATGGACTTAAGAATATATGAAGTGTTTCAGTGCATTTTATTCATTTTTGGCCAATGAGAAGTTCTTCAAGGTGACTTCTCAATCCTTTAGGCAAGCCATTGATTGTAAAGATATTCCTTTGTTTCAGGTATGAACAGATATTCAGCACATCTTCTACATTTCTTGCTCCAGACCTGGAATCATGCAGTCCTGGATCCTTTTAGTAGAAGTGGGATTTAGAGAACACAATCTGGGCACTAAAGGTGTTCATTGCTACTGGGTTGATCTTTATTTCTAAGACTTTTTTTTTTTTTGTAAACAAAGCTAAGTAATATTTTAAAGTTAAAATTATCATGGGCTTATAGTGATATTTCAATTCAAATTCAGGACTACAAGTTTTTTATCCAACTGTATTTATTTTGCATTTGTTCAAATTACTATGTTTTTAAAATGACCAAACATACTTTCTTTTTGTGTTATCCCACTATAACACAGATATGGCATACCACCATATTTTTGTGTTCCTTTGTTCTACTCATCTTTTTATTTTTAGGAATTTTAAAATTTAATTTTGTTATATAATTATGTAAAACTTTTATAGAATTCCAAAGTCAGAGCTACAGATTTGAGAAATGTAGTTTCTTTTGCCCCTGCCCTTCTGTTTCTTTATTCAGTCTACCGATAATCATTATTTTTTTTGTTTATTTATCTTTCCATTAAAAAGTAAAAGCAGGGGCTTCCATGGTGGCTCAGTTGTTGAGAGTCCGCCTGCCGATGCAGGGGACGCGGGTTTGTGCCCCGGTCCGGGAAGATCCCACATGCCGCGGAGCGGCTAGGCCCATGAGCCATGGCCGCTGAGCCTGCACATCCGGAGCCTGTGCTCCGCAATGGGAGAGGCCACAATGGTGTGAGGCCTGCGTACCAAAAAAAAAAAAAGCAAATAGTTACATATCTGTATTACACCCCTTTTTAGATAAATAGTAGCATGCTATAAATACTTTTCTCTACAGTGCCTTTTTCAGACAATAATATATCCTGGAGATCATTCCATAGCAGTATATGGAAACATCCTCAATTCCTTTATTGGGCTTCACGATACTTCATTGTATGGGTGTTCCAGAGTTTATTCAGTCACTTTCCTGTTAATGGACATTTGTGTAATTTCCAGTCTTTTGTTGATCAGATATTTCTGCCGCTAACTTATGCAGTTTTCTTTTTCTTTTCTTTTGCCAGTGTATTATCTAGATAGATTCCTAGAAGTTGTATTGCCAACTGAAAGGATGGAAGTGCATGAAATTTTGCTAGATAAAGTACCCTCCACATTGGTTTTTTATCATTTGATCTTTCCACCAACAATTTATAGGAATGAATATTTCCCCATAGACTTTTCAAGAGTATGTTATCAAATTTTTTGAAATTCTGGCAATTTGATTGAAAAATGTTATGTGTAGTTTTAATTTTCATATCTCTTATTATAGGTAAGCCTGAGCATCTTTTTGTATGTTTAAGGGACATTTCTCTGAACTGACTCATTGAGTCTCTTGTCATTCTTCTATGAGATTTTTCTTGGTCTTTTTCTCTATTTTTATAAAGTCTTTATATACTAGAAATAGTAACCCTTTGTGATATAAAGATCTTTTTCTCAGTTTGCCATTCAGTTTTGAAATTCCTTATGGCTATTTTTCTCCTGGAGTTTGTTTTCATTTTAATGTCAAGTATATAAATTCTTTTTCTTAAGGGATTTGGATTTTAAGTCATAGTTAGAAAAGTTTTCCCTACTCCTAGATTATGGAAGAATCCACCCATTTTTTAAGTACCTATAAGATTTCATTTTATTTTATTTTTTACATTTAAATACCTGATCCATTTGGAATATATATTTGAGCATGATATGAGGAATAGATTCAATCTTAATTATGTGGTTATCCAGTTATCTTAATAGCACTTATTAATTTTTTTTCTACTGATTTGAGATACTGCCTTGGGTATTTACTGCCTTGGGTAAATTGGGTCTACTTCTGGATGTTCTGTTTTTCATTTGTATGTATGTTTATTTATACATCAACACCACACTATTTTAATTATAAAGTTTTGTAATTTAATATCTAGGACTAGCCACAACATCTTCTCTAGCCCCAGCTCTTCTTTTTCAGGATTTTTATGGCTATTCTTATTTGCTTGTTCTTCCAAATAGATGTTATAATTAACTTGCATAAGCTCCAGAAAACAATATGATGGAATTTTTTTGCTAATCGATTAAGTTTTTAACTTAAGGAAAATCTCTAAGATTAATTGCTTCTATCTAAGAATATGGTATGTCTTTCCAGTTGTTATGGTTGAGTACTTTAGATTTTGTCTTTTTGTCTTCAGATTCTTCTTTGGACATCTTACCTTCCCACTTTACCTTTTTGTACTTGAAGACTTGAGGATCTTGTTGAATCACATTTACTTCCTCTAAATTGGAGATGCCACATGTATGTTACAAGTCCTGCCCCTCCTTCAAGTGCCAAACCCAAAAATGCACATATCCTACCTTTCTATGTAGACTGTCTTTCAAAACTGATATTAATTAGATTGTCTTCATTGTCCATGGGCACCTGTGTCCTGTTGTTCAGGGCACTATTACTGGAAATCTACTGGTCAGAAGATGTGCAATAGCATCTTCTGTCTAATCATCTTCGGCATGCAGTAGGCAGAAGCCTATCAGTCTTGGGAAATACTTGGAGAGTTATATTATTTCTAGAGTGTATCAGTTGGTAGGACTTCACTTTCAGCTGCCAATCATGTTTAAATAAACCAAAATCAGAAAGGCTGAGCTTGCAAAAACTGTCTCAAAATGACAGGCATCAGTCATTCTTTCCCAAATTTTATGTAATCCTTTAAAACTGACAGTGGCACAGAAAAAGGAATACAGCAAACAGAGAAACTCCTTTGCTGTGAATCAGAACATCTGAAGCTCCCCACCTTTTGTTTCTAGAAAAACAACATTCTTAAAGCTTATTTTTCACTTCTTCAGCACATCATTGATTACAGCAGAGCCCTATAGAATGCCTTTCTTTAAAGGTATAATTGTTGGTATCACATGGATGTTGTTCCCTGCAGTGAAATTGAAACTTTAAATGGAACCTTAATAATGAAACTATCTCCAGGTTTATTGATTTTCTTCAATAAGTTCCTTAACCTACTCAGGCATGTTTTTGTTTTCCAAAATAAAGCAGAGTCTAATTCCAAGTGTTTAATGTTACGTTATTTGAAGTGTTGAAGTAAACACTGAAGTTAGTTGGAAACTAATTCAATCAGTTGTAGTTACAAGGGGAAAACAATATAAATATATGTTAGACAATATTTAATTTAATGATACAAAGCTTAAAAGTTAGCTTTCAACAATATGTAAAATAAAATTTATGTACTATAAGGAAATAGATCCCAGGACCAGGAAAAATTTAAATCAGGACACAAGGTCAAGATGGCTGGGGTAGGGTAGGGTGTTAGAATCCAGAAATAAAGGCTGGTGAATCTTAGATATTTACTACTGATGAGTTGAATGTTCATTTCTAAGATTCCTGGTGCCCAAGTTTAAAAAAGAAACATAGTAATCAACTTTATTGTCTGTGTAGGAGATATTGAATGGTAGACTTGAAGTGTCTTCATCAAAATCTTTCCAGAATATAATAACAGGTCTTTTTTGCTTCTTCTTGTGGTAGCCCTTAACATCAGGCAAAGCAGGATGCTACAGTGTAAAGTACAATTCAGAAAGAGATGCTGAGACAATATGATCCAAAACTTGTGGTCTCGCTAAGCCCATAGCCTTGATGATCACCATATAATGCCTTTGTAGGGGGCTTAGAGGAAAGATCTTAGTTCAGAGAATGATTGTTGTTAAATTACCCAGAATTATAAAATCAGAAGACTATATAGTTGTATTTAAAGGGAGCTGGGCTTCCCTGGTGGCGCAGTGGTTGAGAGTCTGCCTGCCAGTACAGGGGACATGGGTTTGTGCCCTGGTCTGGGAAGATCCCACATGCCGCGGAGCGGCTAGGCCCGTGAGCTGTGGCTGCTGAGCCTGCGCGTCCAGAGCCTGTGCTCCGCAACGGGAGAGGCCACAGCAGTAAGAGGCCCACATACCGCAAAAGCAAAAAAAAAAAAAAAAAGGGAACTATTTTCAGAAAACCAACATTCTTAAAGCTTATTTTTCACGTCTTCAACGCATCGTTGATTACAGCAGAGCCCTATAGAATGCCTTTCTTTAAAGATATAATTGTTGGTATCACATGGATGGGCCCCAAAGCCCATACTGGTGAAATCTAAAGGAATTATGAGCACAGTTGATCCTAGAACACCAAGAAAGCATGTTGTGGTAGCTTCCCCACCTGCATACCTCACAAAGCTGGGGAAGGGAGTCTTTAGAGTTGGCAGCTGTTAACATCGCTAGCTGGATCAGACTCTTCTTGGAAGTTGTGAACTGGAAACTTTTTTTTTTGGTAAGAATAGCTGTGAAAAGCCTCCTGATCTTAAATTTACTGGCCTCATTAATAATTAATAAAGGTTTTATGAACAAAGCAATGGCACATAAACATTCAGCTTATGCTATATGCTGCTTCCAAATCATAGCAATTGCTGTGATTTTGGGGATGAAATGAAAATGGAAAAATGTGGGCTACAGCATATATCTCCAATGAAAGAAAACAATTGAGATAATTTTCTAGTGTCACACTGAGCCTCTCAGTAATGAACAGAAAGGGGTTCAAAGGGCACCTGTCATTAAGGCATTTCACCAATCTTTGCTTGCTGGAAACCAGAGTACAGGCTGCATTCAGATGGTACAGGTGTACTTCCTCCTCTTGACATTTGGGTTCCCACAACATCCCATAGGTCAGGGGAGACCTGGGAGCTGACTTCTCCAGATCTACACTGAGGATGACTCAGAAGCTTGGGATCCCCTTTTTTCCATCCTCTCTGCTGTTTGGTGTACTCTCTCTGCTTTTCATTTTAGAAGTAAAAACAAGAAGAGGATCAAATGTATGAAGTCACATAAATAAGCTTTAGTTATTTATTTATGTTTGCTTTTCTGCTATTTTTATAACATCATTTGTTACTTGATTGAAACCTAACTAGTTATTTGCATTGCTATTCTTTTTCCAAACAGGGGAAAGAGAGTTGCTTTTGGAATCAGATGGACCTACGTTTGAATCTCACATATGCCACTAAGTTATCTGAGCAAGCTACACAATTTCTCTGAGCCTTGCTGTCTTCTCTGTAAGACACGTGGGTTAGTGCTTCTTGACACACAGGGTTGCTGTAGAGTTTAAATGAAATAAATCACGCAAAACACATTGCCCAGTGCTTGGCACACAGTAGAGCCAGTAAAAGTAAAAGTTTGTATTCTGACCATTCCCGTAGTTGTAGTTGGATGCCAGGTCCAGGCTCTTTCAAAGACAGGGCCACTTTGTGGACAGTGGGAAAGCAGATGGAAGCCTTTGGGAGGCCATGGGTTACTCTCAGAATAGCTCAGACTTCTCATTGTTGGCTCTTCTTCCAGGGCTCCACACAGAGAAAGCTCAATACCCTGCAGCCCTGGGAACTGAGAAGACCGAGAGATTCCCAGAGCCATGGGGCTGCTGGGGGCTCCCTGGAAAGTGGGGGTCATCCTCTCCAGAGATAGGGGTCTTCTCCTAGACTTAGACAAATATGAATGTTGGCAGAGATGTCAGGACATGGAGGACTGGCAGCTCGGGCTGGGCCTTAGGAGAGGACGGGACTCCTGGGGCTCCTAGTGTTCAGACGGAGTCCTCGGAATATTGTCAGGGCTCCCACAGGCAATGAGTCTGGAGACTCACTCACAATAAGCAAACTCACCAAAGACCAACATGTGAACCGGGCGCCAAGTTACTTGTGTTGTGAAGGATATTCCTTCCACCTAGATCACACCCTTCCAAATATCAGGAAACCCTATGAGCAGTTAGGGGTTATCATTACAGACCTCAGAACCACCATTTATTGAGTGTCCGATGTGTGCTGAGTACAAATGTTCTTTTAACCTTAGGTGGAGTTTCCCCAAGAGCATGGCTTGAGACCACAGCTTGAATGCAGTTAGTTTATTTTGGGATGTCATCCCAGGGAATCGGAGTTGGGGGGAGCTGGGAAGGGTTGAGTAGGGAAGAAGGGAAGGTGATTCAAGGGTCTCTTATTGGGCTGGTCACTGTTGTGGGCAACTGGGGCTCAATCCCGCCGGAGAGCCTCTGGGTAGAATGTGCTTCAGAATTGTCTGCTCAAGACATAGAAGTATTCATTTCCTGATTTCTGTCCATCATTGGTTATGCCCAGGATGTGTTGTTAAGTCCTTCCAGCTTCCAAGTTTGTGCATATATGCCAGGATGGTCGAGTGGGCTCCTGCAGGCATTCCACAGGGAAGGGCACAGGAGCCCTGGGGAAGAATGCAAGAGACGCTTGATGCAGCTGGGCCAAGGGGCCCTGAAACTACCCTTCTGTGTGACTAGTTGCTGCAGCGATGGCCAGACCAAAAAAGTGATCTGAGAGGATGTGAGACAAGGCACATGAGATGTCTAACGTAGCCTTGACTCCTTATAGCAACCCCACATGGTTGATAATATTAGTGTCACTTCACTGATGGAGTAACCGAAGCTAGGAGAAGTGAAGTAACTGGCTCATGGTCGTGCAGCTATAAATGTCAGGGCCAGAATTTAAATGTAGGCTCGTGTTAACTTTAAGGCATGTGCCAGACTTCCCTGCTATGATGCTAGGCTAGACACCTTCCATTTGTCCCTCTAAATTGTCTCTCCAACCTTCTCTGCCCCAGAAAGATGATCTATGGGGATAATATCAAAGAGCTCTCTTTCACTGTGGCTTCTGGTTAGGGTAGTATCGTGGGGGAGCACCAGCAAGTGACCGGAGAGAGGGAGAGGGTATGATCAGTGTAGTTATTTCTTTGGTTCCCTCCCTGCAAGGTTGCCTGGGACTAGCTATGTCCCTGGAGGGGATATCACAGCTCTTCCCAGGATGTATGTCCATACTTTTCTTTCCTCTTTGTTCTCCTGAGTTGTCCCCTTTCTTTTCTCCCTTGATCCTAGGGGGCAGTGTTATTAGTCATTTGTGATTCCCTTATACTCTTCCTGTACCTCTTTGCCTTGTCCTAGTTTGAGTGTGCTGTACCCTGCTGGGGTTACCCTGATCGGTACAGCCACGTCCCAGACATGGCTGGAAAACGCAGTCGGAGCACAGACGTTATCTGCCTAGATCCACCTCCATGTCACTTACCGCAGGAGAGAGCAATCTCTTTAGTGACCAAAGATGCCTCCCGGGCTAGAGCCACTGTCTCTCCATCAGACAGTGCTGACAAACATCAGTACCTTATTGCTCACTCCTTATCTAAGCTCCATGCTGGCAAACTTTCCATGCACACAGCTTCTCTCGGATAGATTAATAATTTAACAACAGTAGCTTAACCTTTGGCTGTGCTTTGCTTTGATGTCCAGGCCAATTTCGCTCTTCTTTAGTTTGGGTGACATCTGTCCTTTGAGGTGTTCCTGCGTGTGGCTAATCTCTTTAGTTCTGGACAGATTATGCTCATTCTCCTCCTGGGGGATCAACATCTTTCCAAGTATTCGGGAGACAGAGAAGAGCTATCAGTTCTGTTCATCAGGTGTTAAGGCTGTTGGAATGATGCACCAACTACCCCCTTGAAGCCCGGGATTGTCTTCCCTTCCGCAGGTAGCCAGGCCTCAGCTGGGAGGAGGAAGAGAAGAGGTTTTTCTTTGCCTTCTCTCTGCAAACTCTAGCTCCACTTTTATGCCTCTCAATAACTCTAGGTGGGGCTTCCCTGGTGGCGCAGTGGTTGAGAGTCCGCCTGCCGATGCAGGGGACGCGGGTTCGTGCCCCGGTCCGGGAAGATCCCACATGCCGTGGAGCGGCTGGGCCCGTGAGCCATGGCCGCTGGGCCTGCGCGTCCGGAGCCTGTGCTCCGCAACGGGAGAGGCCACAGCAGTGAGAGGCCCGCGTAACGCAAAAAAAAAAAAAAAAAAAAAAAATAACTCTAGGTGTTTGAGGATTCGCTGCATTCATTTTGAATTAAAAAAAAAAAAAAGACCAGCTTTGGGTTTGAACAAACATGTTTTTATTCAAGGTTTAAAGCATTTCTTTTATGGCTCCCCTGCTGTGCCTCTGATTATTTCCCTTTCCTTAGAGCATGAATGATTGTTTATTAAACATAATAATAATAATAAAGTAGAGGTAGGGTCCCTTAGTTGGCATTAGTTCAGATTCCAATTTAATCTTTCCCCAGTCTCACTTCATTACAACTCTATTCAGTTGCGTGTTTCATAACCAGTGTGTATCACGGTGAATGAAGTCAAGCTTCAGAATAACATGTCAGTAAGATGATTGTTCATGGAACACACAGTACCTCTGGTCTATAATTTAAAACCAAAACCAAAACAAAAACCTGGTTCAAAAAAAAAAAAAGGTTAGAAACTTGCTTCATTGCATAGAACCCAGTAGCTTTGAAATAGCAGAGTCTGCCTTCCTGAGCCAAGAGTCCTGTCCCTGTGAATGTCAAGATAGGGAGAGATGCTTCCTGATCTTTCAGAGTGGTGAGCAGGGCTCTTCTGAACCACTGAAGGTTAGGAGGGGCATGAACCTTCAGTCTTTATCCTTCCAGACACAGTATGCTTAGGGTGATGGGCTCTGCCTCTTGTTAGCAATGTGACCTCAGCTCCTTCAACTCTGAAGTAGGAGTGATACTAGTGACATCCATGGCTGTTGCACAGATTGCAAAACATGAGATACTGCAAGTGATTAGTAGAGTGCCCAGCGCGTAGTCAGTGCGCAATGCACAGGAGCTGCTTTTATTATTGTGCAAGGTTACATTACAAATAACCTTATCAATTGTCAGAAATAATGATTGTTTCAACAGGCCTTGGGTCATGATGGAGGAAGAAATAAAGATGATGCTGTTCAGAGTATGAGTCTAAGTGAACAGATAGACTCAGAAGTATAAGAAAACAACATAGAAATGGTCTTTGGTTATAGGAAGAAAAAAGGACATTGATGGGTTTGGGGTTGGAGGCAACTCCCCAAGAACCTGCTCAAGTTACATTACAAATGTGGTTACTCCACAAAAGAAGATATACAGATGGCAAATAAGCATATGAAAAGATGATCTACATCACACATCATCAGGAAAATGCAAATTGAAACAATAATGAGATACCACTACACACGTATTAGAATGGCCAAAATCCAGAATACTAACATCAAATGATGGTGAGGATGTGGAGCAACAGAAACTCTCACTTACTGCAGTGAATTGGGTACAGCCGATGTGGAGGACAATGTGGTGGTTTCTCACAAAACTAAACATACACTTACCGTACCATCCAGCAGTCATGCTTCTTGATATTCATCCCCAAAAGTTGAAAACTTATGTCCACACAAAAACCTGTACGCAGATGATGATAGCAGTTTTATTCATAATTACCAAAACTTGGAAGCAACCAAGATGTCCTTCAGCAGATGAATGGATAAACTGTGGTACATCCACACAGTGGAATATTATTCAGTGCTAAAAAGAAATGTGCTATCAAGCTATGAAAAGACATGAAGAAACTTAAATTCATATTACTAAGTGAAAGCTAATCTGAAAGAGCTATATTCTATATGATTCCAACTATATGACGTTCTGGACAAGGCAAAACTTTGGAGACAGTAAGAAGATCAGTAGTTGCCAGGGGTTGCGAGGGAGGGAGGAATGAATAGGGCAGTGGGACTATTCTGTATGGTACTGTGTTGATGGATACACAGCATCATGCGTCTGTCAAAACCCATAGAACACACAGCACCAAGAGAGGACTGTAATGTAAAGTAGGGTGATTATGATGTGTCGGTGTACGTTTGTGGATTGTAGCAAACATACCACTCTGGTGGGGAATGTTGATAATGAGGAGGGCTGTACACCTTGTGGGGGGGCAGGGAGCATATGCACAGTCTCTATATCTTCCTCTCAATTTTGTTGTGAACCTAGAACTGCTCTCAACAGTGTGTCTTATTAAAAAAAAAGGTGGTTTCCAGACTGCTATGCATAAGACAAGGATAGGATTTAAGAAGAGACAAGAGTCCGGGGTCTGAGGATGAGAGGGTGTGGTGGAGTGGGTGCAGCAGGATGTGGGCCCAGCGTTAAAAGAAGTCAGAAACTTGGGAGAACACACATGTCCAGGGGGGCTTTTGAAGCATTTTGCTGTAGGGTCGGTGATGTAAACCGTCTCCTCTCTCTCCTCCAGGATAGCCTCAGGCACATTCATCTAGTTTACAAATTCTTTTGTGTGTGTGGATTTTTTAGGGGAACTCAGAAGTTGCTGAGTTCTACCAGTGGTTTGTTGTAGGTGAAAAGGGGGATCGTTTTATGAGACATAGGAAGCAGAGAAAGAGGAGGCAGCTGGCTTCTTGGTTATAGTAAGCAGCACCCCTTAAATGTCCTCTGAGGCTGCCCAGTCGCAGCCAGCTAGGTAAGCGTCCACACGGGGATCTGTTGGCCTCTTGAGGACAGGTGCTCAGCCAAGCTCACATAGTCCCGGTGAGGAGGTTGGTCAAATCTAGTTCCCAGTAAAGCAAGTGCACCCTTCCCCCGTCAACCCTCTGTGTGTGGTGGTCATATTTTGAAATGAGGTCATCTATAGAATTTGTATTCTTGAGAATTTTCATTGAGGCTCATGCTTTGGTTAGTTTACAACCAAGAAACTTATTCAAGGAAGAGCTAAAATCAAGAAGGTGAATATAACCGTTATCTGTATAATATTATGGCAGTTTTCAGCCCTAGCCACCCACATTGAAGTTAGCTAACTCTACCCAGTTATGCCCAGGTGGCCCATGTGGGTCTGGGCCCATGGCCTGGAGGGGATGCAGAAAGCCTGTTGGGGGTGTGGAGTACATTCCAGATTTTAGACTTGGCCTACTTTTCTGATGGCACGTGTGTCATTTAATAAACCAGCATATTCCCAAATAACACTGAGACTGTCTTGTATTCCGACACTCCAAGCACTTGGTACTGAGAGAGATCCAGTGCTCCACTCTGGCCACAGGATCTATGGTGACCTCCAGCTAGCCATCTGGCATACAGGCACAGTTCTTGCTCTGGGAGGAGTGTATCCCCTGAGAGTCATCCAAGGTCTGGAGAAGTGTGTTATGGGCCTCTGGTTGCCCAGCTGTCTCTCAGGATTGACATTTTTCCAGAGTCAAGCTCAAAGGCATGATGTCAGGACAGCTTGGTTATGGGAACTCCTCCATTTCTCATCTAGGCTATCACATGGCCCTACTGCTCAGCTGCACTCTTAGCAGCCCAGGCAAAGAGACTAGGACCTGGGTATTTCACAGCATTGGGGAAGGTTTTGATTCCTTCTTGCTTGAAACTCTCTCTTCCCCTGGTTTTGGGATATTGCACTCTCTGGTAATGTCCCTCCTGCCTTGCTGGTGCTCACTCCCAGTGCCTTTGCTGGGGCTTCTGTGTCCTCTTGATCTCTAAATGTTGGATGTGCCAGGGCTTAGCCCTGCCTTCGTCTCTTCTCATTTATGTGTGTGCCTGGGTGACCGTATCTAGTCCTATGACTTTAAATATCATCTATATGCTGATGACTTTCACATTTTTGTTTCTCCTCTTAGAATTCTAGGCATATATTCATCTGCATACTTTATATTTCCACTTAGATGGCTCATAGTCATCTCCAAGTATGCATGTGTCAAACTGCATACGTGATTTTTTGCCCCTTTTTTCCTCAAATTACACTTCCCGAGTATCCTCTAAATTAGGGAACATTGCCTCAATTCACCCTCTTGCTCAGCCTTGTACACCAAAGTACTGAAGTATTCCCAGACTCCTCTCTTTTCTCTCACACTGCACATCCAGTTGGTCAGAGTATCTCCAACCTGACCACTGCTTACAGATCCTCTGCTACCATCTGTCCCAAGCCATCATGGCCTGTCACCTGGTCACTGGCCAGAGATTCCTAACTGGTCTTCCTGCCTTCATGCATTCTTGCTGCAACCAGAGGGACCATTGTAACGTGCGAATCTGAACATGACACTCCCACTCAATAGCTTGATATTTCTCTGAGTAAAATTCCAAATTCACATCAAGCCCTCCAAGCCCTTAATTATCAGTTGCCTGCTTTGACATCATCTTCTCTCCAGCAGTGTTGACCTCCTCACTGTGCGTTGAACACAGAGGATTCTTCTGCCCCAGGACCTTCCCACTTGCCTTTCTCTCAGGATTGATCTTCTCTCAGAGGTCCCTATAACTCAACCCCTCACTTCATTTAAGCTTCTAGTAAATGTCTCATCTTCAGAGAGCTGTCCCTGACCTCATTATCTGAAATAGCACCTCCCACCACTTTCTCTCTTCTTACTTTTTGTTCATAGCAATTATTCCTATTTGTGTTTATACTACATATTGACCTATTTATTTGTTTATCTCCCTTAATTGGACTATAGGCTTTGTCTGGTTTGTTCACACCTATATTCTAAACACCTAGAATAGTGTTACACATAATCTAAGCTCTCCATAAATATTTGTTGAATGAATGAAGGAACAAGTATATTAGGGAATGAGAAAGTATGTGAGCTCCCTGTGCAAAGAATGTACATACTCAACAAAATGGTACTCACTCAAACTTTTCTAAAAGCCAATCAATCTTTTAGGCAAAGAGCCTCTATTGATACTTGGCAATGTCCCTGCATGTGAAGTGGGTAGAGTATTAAAGTGGTGGGGATTGTCAACGAGACCTCACTTGTTCCTTTTCTTTAGCTCATTCTACGTACTTTGGAATAGAAAAGACCCTATGGGTATGAGGCTTGACTCTGACTTGCAGCAGCTGTTTGTTCTCAGGACAGTTATATAACTTTTCTGATTACTTGCCTTGCTTGTGCAAACCTGGGATATACCTCAGGCCTCCTTCACACGGTCATTGTGAAGATAAGACATAGCATACATAGTATACTTAATACTGTGTCTGGCTTAGTATTAAGCACTCAGTGAAGAATAGCTGCTCTGAAGAAGAAGGTGATGACGATGATAATCATCATCATGAAGACGGAGATAGATGATGATGTTGCCAACTGGAAGGCAGTATGGCTTGGAAAAACGTGGGAGCCCAGGATTAGGAGACTGATGGTTCAAGGTTTCCACTAGGTGAGCTGATCATAGGCATGGAATGAACATATACTGGATGAATGATTCTCCTCAGTTAGTGGTCTTTTCATTTAAGAAGCTTTCCACAGCTAGGCTCAGGCCTCTGGGCAAGCATGGTGAGGGTATGACTTTGTATCACTCTCAGCTCCTGGCTGGAGAGCCACTGTAGGTGTTAGTAAACAGCTGTGACTGGATGACCCGTGGAAGGAAAGTAGGCTACCCTCACTCTCAGCTCATTCTCCTTCTGCAGAGGTCTGTTGATGGTTATCCTCCTGATTGGTCAGAAACCCAGCCCCTCGTTAACAGCAGGGTCAGTGGTTCTGTAACTCACGTTCTTTTTGTGACCCTGACCTCTGACTCACCGTCACCACTGTTCTCTTTCTCTGCATGTGGCCAACCACATCTCTCTGTCTCTCCTTGTCTTTCTTTTTCTTCTTTCTTCCTCCTTCCCTCCCTTCCTCTTTGTCTTCCTCATTTTCCCTTACTGTTCTTACCTTCCTCTTTTTCTTTCCTCCCACATTCTTTCCACCTCCATTTTCTTTAGCTCCATTGTAAAAGGGCAGTTATGGAGGCGTCAGGGCTGGGAGCCCAAGTGGCTGGTCACTGTCTGAGGCTTCCCTGGAGAGCAGGCAGCCCCATGTATTCTGGAGTCTCTCTGTCTGTCTGTCTGTCTGTCTCTCTGCCTCTCTCTCTTCTTCATCCCTTATATAAGTAGGCTGCTGCTAGGGTCCCAAGACCCTGGTAATTTACAGGGACGTTTAGAGAAGGGATGAGGGTTATTGATTTTTTTCCACCTAGTTCCATCTAAGGGAGATTGGAAAGAAGCATCTAAGGTTGGGTGGCCCAGAGTAACGGGCCTTCACAGGGAGAGACAGTAGGGGAGAACACAGTTCTGGGCTCTGGAAATTCTGGCTTCTAGTCTTAAACCTTCCAAATAATTACCTGTACATTTTTGGAAGTTGCTTCCCCTCTCTGGACCTCAGTTTTCTCATCTGAGAAATAAAGGGTTTAAACTGTCTTCCAAGACAATTCTGCCTCCAGGCACCCAGCAATTTTAAACAGAGAAGTAAAATTCTGTTATTCATGGTACCAAACACCTTACCCTCATCCAGCACTGATCCTAGGACAGCTGTGGCTTCATCTCTTGTCTCTTGGCTCATGTGGATCCAACTCAATGTATTGAGGTCCTATTTTAGTGTGGACACTTGTCCTTTCACCTCTGACCAGCACATGCATATACTTTTCCTGCAAATAATCCTTCACATTTTTCTATGGAAGGTTATGGCATGAACAAGGTCAATCTGCAATTTTAAAGTCTGTGTCGAGGCCCTACCCAGTTACAGTCACTTTTGGGGGCTCCATCTGCATGCACATAGCACAGACAGAGGGGTGAAGAGCCTCCGAAATTCTGTCCAAACATCCCTATGATTTTTTGAGTACTTGATTTTTTTCTCACTCCTGTCATGTGTCTCTAATGTAGAATGCCTGTCATAATACTCCCACTGCCATATGCACAGGGCTGGGCATATAAATACCAGCCAGTAATCCTTCCCTGGGTAGGGGCATGGAAAAGGCTTTTTGCTTCAATACAGATGTGCAATGGCCAGTAGCCATGTCCCCTACCCCATGTAGAAATCAGTTCTGAAAGAGAAGAATAGAGCCAGGGCTCAGAGAGAAGCCGAGACAATGGTTGGAAAAAGGGAATCCTGATGACACTTAATCCCAGGTTCTACGTTTAAGGCCCAGATGATCCAGCTTTCTGCCTCTCTGAAGCTTGGTTGTTGGGTTCTTCTTTAAATGCAGCTTGGCAAACCACCAAGAGCCTCTGATAAGCCTCCCTTTTTGCTTAAGCCAGTGTGAGTTGGTCTCTCTTACAGACACTATTACAGAGTGGGAAACCAGCAAAGGCAGCTGTATTAGTCAGGATTCTCCAGAGAAACAGAACCAATAGGAGATTAATTTCAATAAATAAAATTTATTATAAGGAATTGGCTCACATGATTATGGAGGCTGAGGAGTCCCATGATCTGCCATTGGCAAGCTGGAGAAGCAGGAAGGCTGGTGTGTAGGTTGAAGGCTTGAGAGCCGAGGGCTGATGGTGTAGATTCCAGCCCACTCTAAAGGCTGGTGAACCAGGAGCGTCAAGGGCAGGAGAAAATTGATGTCCCGGCTCAAGTAGTTAGGCAGAGAGAGAATCCAACCTTCTTCAGCTTTTTTGTTTCATTCAGACCCTCAACAGGTTGTGTGATGCCCACCTACATTGGGGAAAGGCATATGCTTTACTCAGTCCACCAATTCACAAGGTAATCTCTTCCAGAAACACACTCACAGACACACCCAGACATAGTGTTTAACTAGGTGTCTGGGCATCCCGTGGCCTAGTCAAGCTGACACAGAAAATTAACCGTCACAGTGGCCGTAAGGTAGGGCTGGTTTGCAGCATGATGCACCCAGCTGGGGAGCAGGTCTTAACTTCCTCATTATGTCTGGGCTGTGTCACCTGCCTGCTGTGTAACCACCTGTGATCTGTTTACCTGCTTTGCCACCACTGGCAGTTCACTTGGCCTCTGAGCTTCACCTTCAACCTGTCAGTGGAAAACAGTTGAACTAAATAGTCTCTTGGGGTGTCATTCCAGCACAGACATGCTATCTGTAATTCCAGGATGAAGTAAAGGCATCAGAAACTATATTCGGAGCAAGCATTCCCTCCATTTCCTTCCCAAACCTCTGAGTTGCCAAAGGCACCACTGCCCTCGTGGTTTGCAGCTGTGTGTCCCTCCATCCTGGCCTGAAGCCTCCGGGCATGACATTCGGGAGTCTGAATGTTGCAGATTTCACTGCTGGCCCCTCCAGGCGACTTTCTCCTGGCTCCAGGAAGCCTTGAGTTGGTGTTGCAGGAGAATGGAGGAGAGCAGAAGGGATAGGAAGAGGGGAAGGGGAGGGTCCTGGGAATTGTGGAAACAACAGACTAGCATGCTCCCTTCTCAGGACCATCATGCACAGTCCCTGTCTCACGTAACAGTTTCATCAGTCCAGGAAACAGGCTCTGCGGCATTCGGTGTGTGGCCCGGCCTGAGAGCTATCCGCCCCTCTGCTCCTTCACCGAGGGCAGCCACGGTGCTATTCCAAGTCCATGACCTGTAATTTATAGCTTAGTTTCTGGGTCACATGATCCTGGGTTCCAGCACCAACACTACTGCATGCTCTGTTACCTCGAGCAAATTATCGAACCTCAGTTTCCTCATCTATAACATGAGGGTAATGATACCTGTCTCCCAGGGTTGCAGGGTTGAGAATGAAATAAATTAAGGCACAGTGCCTGGTATATGGTAAACACTTAACATAAATGCATATCAATATTTCTGCTGACCAGTTCTGTTTTGGAGCATGTTTTAAAAAGAAGGGTGAATCAGGGTCTGAATTCTGTTTCTGACTTATACTTAAGTTATAAATTCGGACTGTATTTCATAGATGTGAAAAGCCTTCTCTTGCCACTAAACTAACCTAAAGGAGATGTGTATAACAAAGGCAAACAAACAAGCCCAAACGACCCTTATGTTTTAATCGTACTTACATATTCTTGGAGCACTTTTTATATGGATCTCCCTTATAGCTTTAATGCAGGCCATTCAATTGCTTTGAAAGCTCTTTCCAGTATTAGATCTGCCCTCTAGAAACAGACATTTTGATACTTATCTACACACTTTTTGGGAGACAGATTTTTCCAAAACTTTTCATAAATATTTTAAATAATTGCTGTTGAAAATTGCTTACAATATCCAAAGGAATATATCCAAAGCACTCACTCTCTGTGGTATCTTATGGGAAAACTGCCTGACTGTTGGAACAAACAAAATAAGTTTGTTACTGATATCTGTAGAACTTTTCTATTATTTCTCTTCTATATAAAATCCTATAAAACACCTTTTATTTATTTATTTTTGTACAGCAACTTAAAAAAAGAAAAAAAAGGTTTGAGTGGCTGCAGCTATCTTACTGAATGAGAAATAATTTTTCTTACACTCCAGTTATTTCCATTCTGCTGGTCTCCTCCAGTGTACGGAAACAGGGAGGTAAAATACTCTTTATTTCAACCTATTGTGGTAATTTAGATAATGATAACAAGACAGAAAAAAATTTTATAAAGCATCCTTTTCCTGACATCCATAGAAGAGATCAAAGAGAGTGGAGGAGGAAGGGGAAAAATTATTACTCCAAGCCCTATGGTGAGTGCTTTACAATATCCTTTACCTAATTGAATCCTAGAAATCCTGTAAAAAAAACCCTCACAACTGAACACATGCCCAAGCACTGTACTCACAAACGCAGGAAAATGCATACATCTAAGTATATGCACGTGTCCCCAGTTATCTTAAGGGCTTTAAAGATATGCCATCTGAGGCCAGAGGTAGACAACTCATAGGAGGATTTCTGGATTGGAACTTGGGAGAGAGCTCTGTTTCTGTGGCCTTGCCCCAGTCCCTCCCAGCTGGATTTTCACATCTGTGAATGGAGAAATTTGACAGGATCTTATCATGTCCCTTTCTCCTTTAATGTTGCTTCTGATATGGAGGGTCCCTTTGGGAAGTCAGGCAAGGCTAGAGAAGAGCTGGCCCCAGGCCCCTAGCTTCATGAGGATGCTGTTCCTGGTGCTGAAGGGAAATAATTAGCAGTACCCAAACCTAGGGGTGGGGCAGCCTTTACCCCCAGGCCTCCTCATGGTTAGTGCTGGCAGAAGGTCGTTTCCTTCAACTTCAGTTCAGCAGACAGAAGAAAAAGCCCTGTGTTTAAATTACATGTTAGACGGAAGGCCAAGAACGGTGCTTAAGGGTTCCCACGTGGGTGGTCCCACGTGGATAACTACACAAGCCACTTCAAGAGCACAGCTCTCTTTGGAGCCTTTGGGGGAATGAGACCATATACAGCTCTAGCCTTGCATTCAGGGAGGTAACAGATCACCCTTCCCATATGGTTGGCACAGGAGAGTTGGTGACGGGGGGAGCGCTGTGTGACAGCATTTGCAAGGAGCAGTATTAAGTGTCAAGCAGTGCAGGTGGCCTGAGGGGGCAGGGGAGCTAGCAGTTGCCTCAGACTCCTCCTTTGGGCTGAGCTGCCACCCCATGGGGACTTCCCAAGGTGGGCCTCTCTCAGGAGCGTGGAGGGCATATCTAGTGCACTCTGATGCAAGTCTGGGGTCGTCTAGCTTCCCTTGGCACATGGGTATCTGTGGTCCCCTGGAGTACAAGCTGCTCATGGGAGAGAACCCAGTTCCTTCTTTGGAATATGAAGGATGGGTCGCATGGCAGCTAACAAGTGGGACTCTGAAGGCTTCTTCCAGCTTTCTGGGGAAAGGGCTCATGGCTTTAGCAGGCAAGGAAAAGAGGGAGATGGAGGGAGACAGAAAGACATGAAGTCAGGGAGAGAGAGAGTGAAAGGGTTAGGTGCAGTATGGGAAAGAATGAGAAAGGGAAAGATGGCAGGAGGGAGAGAAAAAGAGGGAAAGGGAGAGGAAGAAAAAGAAGCAGAGTTAAAGGGAAGGAGACAGAAAGAAAGCGAGATGAGAGAAAGGCAGAGAAATAATATAAGAAAATAGAGGCCTGGGAACTCACTTTGGGAGGTGTCAGTTGCCAGTGATGGCCATGCCTGCACCCCTCCGCAGGGACAGTACCTTCCCACTAGCATATGACATCAAACTTTCCGAGGCTGCTTCAGTCCAGGAGGAGCTGGAATGCGGTCTATGAATTATAGACTCATGACTCATAGCCTTGGAATCTAATTAAGCTCATAAGTGGCCCAAATAAGAGGCCTTGTCTGCATGAGACTGAGCCCTGGAGGCTGGTAGAGCAGTAATATTTGGGTGCATCAGAATAGGGCTGGGCAAGGACAGGCTGGAGGATGCTGCTTCAGTTGTAAGGCTGGTCACTGTCAGGGCTTAGGGGAGGATCCAAAGCCCAGAGAAGCTGATGGTGTCATCTAAGTCGTCCTGGTTTGCTGGGAGAGGGAGGGCTCCAAGAGTTCTGGGCATTCTGGCTCAGACAGAGAACAAGAGCCCAACAGATGACCAAAGAGTGAGGGGCAGGATAGAGCCCCTGAGGGAGAGGGTCCTGCTCTAGTCTGAGCACCCTGGCCCAAACAGAGCCACTTCCCTCAAGTCCTCAACTCCCTCCCTAGCTTGATGTATTTTTCTTCTGAGCAGTTCTCTCTCCCAACCAATAAGTGAAAGAGCTGGAGTTTGAACCCAGAGGTGCCTGAGGCCAAAGCTCATAATCTCTCTGTTGGACAGGGAAGTGCCCTTATGGTGGTGAAATCCAGGAACAGAGAGATAAACAATGGGGAGAATGAGGCACAGGGTCACCCCTGTGATTGTGCCTTGTACTGGATGGATGGAGAGAGTGCATACTCAGCACTGACTTTATGAGGGCGAGAGGGGGGAAGTTCAGTGGGCACCAGATCCAAGGTTCCAGAGCCCGCAAATCCAGAAACCACAGTGAGAACCTCGGCCACAGAGAAACCAGAGGAGCACACGCTGGGCCTTTCTCAAGGATGGAGGCTCATCATTGTTGAATTCGATTCATCACCTCTTCAATTTAGGATTTGTGCTCCTGACTCCACTGCATCCCAATGCCTGATTTCAGTTACCTGCCAGGAACAACTCCCAGAAGCTTGCCTTTTTCCTGCTACTTCTTTAGGCATTTGGACGCTTCATCCTGCAAATCCAGTCAGAACTCAAATTGCCTTTTCAGAGTACCAGGCATCTGTTTCCATGGAAACATGTACTCTAGAGGGTGGAGATGGAGGACTAAGAAGGGCCAGTAGGTGCTGGAGGCTTGGAAGGAAACTTGTAGCTATTCCTCGATTTGTTTAATGTGCTCCTCTGATTCACAATATAAATTAAACTCCTCATCACACACTAATGGTTCTGACTGGGAGACATTATGAGCAGCTCCAGCAGCCTGGGGCCCAATCAAGACCGACAGTGATAAAAGCTGTCTTCCTCAGGAAGATTCTGTGGGTGAGCCAGCATTACTTTACCTTTTCCATGAAGTTACACTGCAAGCTCTTCACTGAGAAACCAGGAACTGTCCTTGGTGAAGTTTCTTGTCAGCAGACTGTGGAAGTGGTTTGGGAGGAAAACGCCTAAACTCTAGCTTCAAACAGACCTGTATTCTGCTCTGACTTCAGCCATTTAGCATCTGAGTGCCTTCAAAGATGCCTTCTTAGGACTTCAGCTTTCATATTGCTAAAGTTGGTGGTTTTTTTCATATAAATTTATTTATTTTATTTATTTATTTTTGGCTGTGTTGGGTTTTCATTGCTGCGTGCGGGCTTTCTCTAGTTGCGGCGAGCGGGGGCTGCTCTTCGTTGCGGTGCACAGGCTTTTCATTGCGGTGGCTTCTCTTGTTGTGGAGCACGGGCTCTAGGTGCGCAGGCTTCAGTAGTTGTGGCACGTGGGCTTCAGTAGTTGTGGCTGGCGGGCTCTAGAGCGCAGGCTCAGTAGTTGTGGTGCACGGGCTTAGTTGCTCCATGGCATATGTGGGATCTTCCTGCACCAGGGCTCGAACCTGTGTCCCCTGCATTGGCAGGCAGATTCTTAACCACTGCACCACCAGGGAAGTCCCTAAAGTTGGTTTGATAGCAGCCCAACATACTACATGACACTTAGTATTGCTGATTATTCACAATTCCTTCTATATCTTGCTTTGCTGAAATTCTCTGAGGTTTTGCACAAGTTTATCCTTAAAAAGGCATTGGATAGGTCATCATAATAGAATATTTTTGGTCTTAAGTGACAGAGACCCAACTTGAATTAGCTTTCTTATTAAGCATCTCCAGCAAAATCCTCTTTGGGAAAACTGAAATCTCCCAAGAAAATGCCATTTTGTACTAAAACTTCTTTTTTTGGTCCCAGTTTGTTCCTTAAAGGAATTGAATCCTCTAGGCACATGGTGACTACTTGTGCTTAAGTACGAAGTGACATTTATTGAGGGATCATCAGGGTATTGTTTATATAATTGTGGGAAGGGCAGGGGTACAACTAGTCTTCAAGTCAACTGGAGCCAGAGACTTGCATGTTGCCTGGTCCTCTCTCTGTTCCTTCACTTATTTGTTTATTCTCTCCTACTACAAACTGACTTTTTCCTGATCAGTTGCTTACAGTTACCCAGTCTGCTGCCATTCTTGAGTGACGTGCATCTGTCAGTTTCAGTTTGAAAATGTTGGCGGATAACTACTAATGGTCAGTGGCTCACCCCTTGGACCACTTAATTATGACCAAGAAATCACGATCATATATCTGACATGGGTGAAAACACAGGGGTCCTACCTCTGTATTTACAGGCTATTTCCACAGATGGAATATGTTTGACATAAGTAGTAATCCCAACTGGTGTCAATTCTAGACCTCCACTAAGCATTCCCATTCTGATATCCATGCTAGCCCTGGATGCAAAGGGAATTCCAATATAAAACAGAATTAAAGGGCAGGTCCTTAGAGAAGGAATCCAGGAAGACCCTGTGAGATGTGTCCTAAGGCTTATATATTCTAGGAGAACCTGGCCCTTTTCTTCTAACTTAGCCACGTCCACATCATCAAATGATTATTCTTTTTGGTCAGAAAAGAGTTCAGTAGAACCCCTGGCATTTCCTTTCCATCCTTATATCCTCCTTGTAGAACTTGCCTGACTCATGATTAGGAAGTGGCAGCCCTATGGATCACGTGATTTCATTATTCTGCCAATGGTGCTTGGATTGGGGGTGGGCTCTACACTGGAGGTCAGCCAAACAGATTCTTGGCTTCCAGTGTATTAGCTGAAGCTAATTTTGGTTCATAATAGAACCCAAGCAAGCTTAATTAGCTGTCCCCTCTTAGCCTCACACAAAAAGGCTGTTGAACAACAAGGATCTGAGAAAGGAGCACCCAGATTTTGTGGACATTCGCTATAGAACAGGGTCTTTCTACCCTTTTGAACCATGACCCACAGTAAGAACTACATTTTACATTTGCCCTAGAAGGCATACATATACAACTGAAACAAAAATTTTATGAAACAGTATTTATTTTTACTATGTGCAGCGTACTATAACATTTTCTCATACCATTTACTTTATTCTATTTAAATTTTTGTCAGAAGTGCTAGTCATCACTCACTAATTTTTTCCCCATTATCTACTGATCAGTTATGTTCTACAATTTGAAAAACAACCCTAGTCCAGAGTGCTTTGTTTGACATCATTCAGTGTGAACTCCCAATTGTTGATCTTAATTTACATTCCAAAATTCTCAAGAAAGAAAATGTGTTTAGTTTTTTGGGGGGTCTGGGGTCTTCCCTTGTCCTAATCAGAAATAGCTGGATTCTAAACATGGCTGCTGATGCCTGTGTCTGTAGATCATGGGGTGTGTTCAAACTGTGGAAGCTGGTTAGACACTTCAGATGGTGTCTACTACATACAGACATTGGGAATTGAAACACACAGCCTAAACCAGTCAGATGGTAATGGAGACCATAGCTTACAGGTACAGCTGGGACTAGAGTTGAAACCATGACAATACGAACAGACACACATACAAGAGGACTTCATGGGAGAGCAGAGATGTTCAACAAACAGGAAGAGAATAGAGGACAACCACTTGACTTTCCAGGCTTTGCTGGAGGTCGGGTTGTGCTAACTGGAGTTGAACTCTGAGATTTCCCTGCTGACGTGAGAAGTTACTCAGGATGTTGGGTCCTGATCATTTCTGTTCATACTTGTAGAATTTTGAATTATGCCATAGACTGGAGGCCAGAGCTTAAAACATTCTTGTTATAAAATTCTGATGGAAAATTTCTCTAATTTTAACCAACATGTTTCCCCTAAGTGGGAGTAAGGGGCTCTGTGTCTGTGAAAGAGTGTGGGAGTGAGCGCGCAGTTGTCATGACCTTGGCTTACTGAGGCTCAGGGTCACTCTTCCCACAGCTACATCTGTAGCCAGTAGTAGTGGCCAAATATGGCCAGAAGATAGTCAGGTACCATAGTGTCAGGATCCCTAGAGTGAATAAACCAAAATGCTCCAAATATATTTAGTGGTGGTGGTGAAGGCAGGGGTAGAAGACGTTGTTGGCATGGTTTGGGACTGAAATTGGAGCGGTGTATCTGTACAATGGAGTTTATTCACCAGAAAATGGAATAAACTATCTTGCCATGCAAAAGCATGGGTGGATGCATATTGAGAAGTGGAAGAAATCAGTCTGAAAAAGTTACATACTGTATGAGTCCGTTAATGTGATGTGCTGAAAAAGGTAAAACTATAGCAGAGTTTTAGGGGAGAGGCAGCCAAAATATATGGTTCTCAATTTAGAGAACTTTACAATGTGAACTCATTTATTTTTTTTATTGGAGTATAGTTGATTTACAGTGTTGTGTTAGTTTCTGCTGTACAGCAAAGTGAATCAGTTATACATATACATATATCCACTCTTTTTTAGATTCTTTTCCCATGTAAGTCAGTACAGAGTATTGAGTAGAGTTTCTTGTGCTATACAGTAGGTCCTTATTAGTTATCTATTTTATATATAGTAGTGTGTGTAAATCCCAATCTCCCAGTTTATCCCTCCCCACCCTTTACCCCCTGGTAACTGTAAGTTTGTTTTTTACATCGATGACTATTTCTGTTTGTAAATAAGTTCATTTGTACTATTTTTTTAGATTCCAGACATAGGCAATATCATATGATATTCATCTTTTTCTGTCTGACTTACTTCACTCAGTATGACAATCTCTAGGTCCATCCGTGTTGCTGCAAATGGCATTATTTCATTCTTTTTTATGGCTGAGTAATATTCCATTGTATATATGTACCACATCTTCTTTATCCATTCCTCTGTTGATGGATATTTAAGTTCCTTCCATGTCCTGGCTATTGTAAATATTGCGGCAGTGAACAGTGGGGTGCATGTATCTTTGTGAATTATGGTGGGATAGTAAAAAAAATATTGGTGACATACTCATGCTTAACAGAGAAAAGCATGAGAACTAGCATAGGGATTGGGTAAGGGTTTACATTTGTCTTAATTTCAGCACTAATCTTATGAGTAAGGTGTAACTGACATCTCCATAGGCACTGAGGCTCAGAGAGGCTTTGAAGCTCGAGGTGGGTCATGAGGTGAGAGGACTCAGTCTATCAGTGAGTAGAAAACATTTGGAGCATCCTCCAGAGAGCTCTTCTGTGCCAACTGTAGAAAAGTAAATTTTTGAGCAGAAGAGCAAAAAGCCCGTTGGTTCTCTGTTCTCTTTGTCTCTCTCCTCTGAGGGTATTTTACCACTTTGGGAGGGCAAATGCATGGCATTTAATATTGCCTTGAGAACCTTGATTTCCTTTAAATGATTGCGACATGTCTTTGATCTTCATTGTCTTATTCTAAAATGTTTAGCCAATTAGGAAATTATTCTTCCCGTGTCTCTTAAATTGTTATTTATTTTCATATTGTTTTAGCTTAATGTATTCCTTTCATCATTAAGTACCTTGTTTATGAATGTATAATTGACATTGTTACTATTTGTCCCTTATCACTTTGTACTAATTCCTTTATCCTAGGTTATCATGCAGTTATTTTTGCTGTCATTATTCAATGAAATCCATACATTGCTGTTGATACCAGCTCATAGATACAATAGGATCACAATAATCAAGCTGTTTTTATTCTAGAGCTCATCTAAAGAATAGTCAGAACTTTTACCCCAACCTCTCTCCCAAATTTTACCCAAATAGAACAGTAGGTATCTAGGAAGTGGCTCATGTGTGCTTGAAACTCATCCTTCTTGGTTCTAGGTGATATTTACAAGTTCCCTCTGTCTTTGGCCCATGGCTCCCTTCACCCTAGGGAGATTTATTTGGTGATACCTTTGGGTACTCCCAAGCAGGGATGCCTCAGCTCAATCTTGGATTCACTCACAACCATCACCTTCCCTAACTGCAACAAATATATTCAACCCTTGTGTGGAGCAAGCTAGGGGTGCAGTACCTCTTTTCCCAATATCTGAAGGAGATTTGTACTTTTTTATGATTTTTATTCACTTCAAATTCAGCCTCTTCGCATTAGGTCTTGGGTGTAAGTCTATGAATGGCAAGGTCAGTGGAGAGCTGAAGAGCCGCTACTTTGTGGAACTCAGTATCTTACCTCCACTTCAGTATCGCTAAGGGCCTTGCAATCATTATATACTTCAAGCTCTCTATACCCTTAGGGATACTTCCTAAGAGGCTCTCAGACAAAGGTTCCCTGGTGGGATATACTCTGACATTCTTTTAGGATATACCACACATGCATGAGTGCATGATATACACACACATCACAGAGACACACACATGTAGACATACATATATGAAATCTTTCCATTGACTTAAGCCTAATTTTTAAAAAATGGATGGATTTTATTTTCAAACTATTAAAAGCTCTGCTGGAAGCCTATTAGAAAGAGGTCAGCTGGAAGGGCAGTCTGTACTTGAGCAAAGAAGTGCACACACCTGTGTCCTCAAGTTGAGCTGGGTATAGCTGTCACAAATACTCTGAATGGGTCTTCAATGTCCTGCTAACATGGAATGCTGACCAGAGGAGGTATTTTACACACACACACACACACACACACACACACACACACATATACACAAAACATCTGAATTTATGAATAAGTGCCATTATTTCAGATCCTTTATCATCCTATACTTACATGAGAACGGCTTAATAAAAAATGTGTGATCCCTGTCTTACCCCATCAGTGCACTATTCATTGGCAAAGATGGCTGCTTAATGGGATGGGAGTGAGGTTCCATTTAGGAAAGAACTTCCAAGATACTGCTCATGGTTTAATTTTCTAAAGCAACCAGGTGGCCTTGATACTTCTGTTAATAGCCACTTGAAGGTGATGTAGTAGGTTTCTGAAACATTTATACGTTTATAATTTACACTACTGCTTCCAGGATTGCTTTGGCATAAAGATTGTGCCAACTAAGAAGCTCTTCTTTATGGGCTGTTTTTAGATGAAACTTTTCTTTCCATTTATCACAGTTAGGGATGCTCATTACAGGAAATAGGAAAACACAGAAAGAATCACGTATAGAATAATCATATCACCAGGAGATGCTATGATTATTATTTGGAAATATTTTTATTATTTTAAAGTGTTAAGACTCTTTCATTGGACATCCTGGGTGATCCTAGAGAAGTTACTTTACCTTTTTGAGCCTTAGTTTCCTCATCTTAAAAATGGGAATAATTGTAACCTAATTGAAATAATAAGGTTGTTAAGAGCCTTGAATGAATCAGCGTATGTAAGACATAACAATGTTTGGCACACGGCAAATGCTCAGTAAGTGTTAGTCGTGAACATTATTGTCATTGTTGTTCTTATAATGGCTCTTATTATTTCTTTGTAGTTTTAATCTTTTTTTCTATATGTGCTTTTTTACACATTGGGTTCACGCTGTCTATATAATTTTGTATACTGCTTATTCAGAAACATTAAAACATTGCCCAAAGTTATTGCAAATTCTTTGTACACATAATTAAAAGTAGTGAAATAATATTCCACTTAGATGCCAAACCTTAATTTACTTAGCTGTTGTTGGATATTTATGTTATTAATAATTTTTCAGTATTACAAATAATGAGACAAGACACCTGCATGTAAGCTTTTGTGCATGTGCTTAAGCTTATTTCTTTGAAGTGGAATTACTAGGTCAAAAGTAACACTTGTAATACATCATGTAAAATTATTTTCTAAAAGTGTTGTAATAAATTATATTCCCAAGAGCTGTGTGCAGTTGGGCATATTTCACTGTACCCTTGTCAACATTTGAAATTCTTGTTAAGATTATTTCTGAACTTTATAGGTGAGAGTATGTTAATTCATGTGATACATATTTTAAGGAGGAGCCTACTGTGTGCCAGCCACTGTACTAGGCGCTGAGATAAAGTGAGGAGATGACAGACTTTGTCCCTGTTCCCATGGAAATTATATTCTGGGGCAAATGTAAACAGAAAACAGGATATGATTTGGGTACTTAATTGTGTGTATGATGTGTACTATGAAGGAGAAGTAAATGCTACTATGAGAGGTTAAGGAGGAAAACTGACTTAGTCTTGAAGAACTAGGAAGGCTTTTCTAAAAGAGTAATGCTTCATCTGATACACAAGGATGAGTAAGAGTATCCCAGGAAAGAGCAAGTGCAGGGAAGGGCATTCCAGGCAGAGGGAATGAGATGTGAGAGGAAAGGGAGCATGGCTTGCTGAGACATGCTGGGAGATTTCCATTGTGGTGGGGTGGTGAGAGCTGGGAGGCAGCCAGGGGTAAGGCTGGGCTGAAGAGGACATGAGGACGAGGGCCTTATCTTAAGAACGGTGGGAACCAGATGGCTTAATTTTTAGCATGGAAATAACATTATCACATTAGTTTTTTTTCTAAATGTCTTTATTGGAGTATAATTGCTTTACATTGTTGTGTTAGTTGCTGCTGTGTAACAAAGTGAATCAGTTATACGTATACATATGTCCCCAGACCTCTTCCCTCTTGCGTCTCCCTCCCACCCTCCCTATCCCACCCCTCTAGGTGGTCACAAAGCACCGAGCTGATCTCCCTGTGCTATGTGGCTGCTTCCCACTAGCTATCTATTTCACGTTGGGTAGTGTATATATGTCAGTGTTACTCTCTCACTTTGTCCCAGCTTATCCTTTCCCCCGCCCATGTCCTCAAGTCCATTTTCTACGTCTGCGTCTTTATTCTTGTCCTGCCCCTAAGTTCTTCAGAACCCTTTTTTTTGTTGTTTTTTAGTGTTTTGAAGAGACCATTTTAGCTAGACTGTGTAGAGAATGGTTTGAAGAGAAAGAAGACTCTTAACTTTATCAGTGCAGGGACCACGATAGCTTGAGCTAAAGTGATTACAGATACAGAGAGGAGTTTTGCCCAGGGGCTTGATGGAAGGAAGGAGAAGTTTGGGCGTTTAGAGGTTTTTAAAGAGAATGATGGACTATGGAATGAATCTAAGTTGAATGAGGAGAAAGATGGAGACAGTGGATTGGGAGAAGGTGGAGAGGTCAATGGATTGAATGTCATGATGGAGGCACAGCAAAGGTCCATGAGGACTGTCGAACGGTGGAAAGGAGATTCTAGACTTTTCATTTCAGACCTCGGAGGAGGGGTTGTTGTAGGAAAACCAGGGTGTGTCTGAGGACTTTGTGGACAGAAATGGATTGGTGAGTAGTGTTCTGTAGAAATAAGGAGGCTGAGGAAGAAAAAAGTACAGCATTTGATAGGTAGAACATCCTTGTGGAGCCTTAGGAATGATAGATGTTAGGAGTTGAGCCAGAGAAGGAGCAGGCGTCTTTGAGGTGAACAAGTGTAAAGAGATTATGATGCTGAGAAAGAGAGAGGTTGGTGCAGCCAGAGAGCTGAGTCCCATTATTTCCATTTGTACATTTTAAAGTAGTACATTTTAGAGGTGTAAAATCTGTACATTTTAAAGGTTACCCTGGCTCCATGGGTTTACACTTCTTATCTACATTGCGTTAGCTTCTTGTGACTTCTGAGTAAATGGCTTTTCTCTATCTATCTATTGGAGTTTTAGTGTTTCTACTAACTCTTGTATAAGTAATTTATATGTTAGGATTATTAATTTTTCTCTGCTATTTGTTGCAATTGTTTTTTCTAAGTTTACTTTTTAATTGTGGATATGGGGAGAAGTTTTACTAACACACAAATTAAAGTCAAACACAGAACTTGTAAGCTTTTAGGCAGCATATCTATGTTTTTTCCTTTGTTATTTCTTTCATTAAATTGAAATTTAAAACATTCTCCCAGAGCCAAATATTTGATTTAAATTGATTACGTTAATTTTTATTCTACATTTTAAAGCAGTTGTGACATTTAGTATGTTACCTTTTTATTCCTCCAAATTTTCTCTTATATTTGGTGGTAGGTAGTTTTCTATAATTCTCTTTCCAAATATCCACCCTTGAGGAATTAACTTTCCCATTGATTCCAAGCTACAATATGACATCAATCAGATCACAGAATTCCTGAAAATTTAGCAATATGGTCTCCTAAGCTGGTACCTGTGGCTCCAACACACCACTGCCTCTTCTGATTCACTACTCTAAGAGACCTTCATCCATGCTTTATTTGCCTTGGTGAACTTTGTAATTATTTCATCAAGGTACCCTCAAAACTAGTCAGTTTTATGATGTGAATAAAATTAAATCTATGCATTAATTAAATAACTTAAAATTTATGTAGTATATATTAAGCTTCTCTATCCCAAGAATTTTTAAAAAGGTGTGCAATATTTTATACTTATTTTTCCCCATATAATTTTCCACGTCTCTTTCTAGGGTATTTATAATGTAATTCCTTTTATTTTTATTGTTTATGCAAATGTCATGAAACTGGCTAGTCCTGGATACATGGAATAAGTAGATTTATCTTGTATAAAGCTATTTTGCAGGACCAATGCTTACAAACTCATTATGGAACTCATTAGTGTATCATAAAGCCAACTCAGCATTCACAGCCCATATATTTAAAAAAATTTTTTTAATTGAATTATAGTTGATTTACAATGCGTCAGTTTGTATATATATGTATACATTCTTTTTTAAAATTCTTTTCCATTGTGGTTTATTATAGGATATTGAATATGGTTCTCTGTGCTATCAGTAGGACCTTGTTTATCCATTCTCTCTCTCTATATATATTTTTTTTATTGGAGTATAATTGCTTTACAATGCTGTGTTAGTTTCTGCTGTACAATGAAGTGAATCAGCTATATGTATACCTATATTGCCTCCCTCTTGGACCTCTTTCCCACCCCAACCCCATCCCACCCATCTAGGTCATCACAGAGCACCAAGCTGAGCTTTCACATTTTTGTAGCATGTTCCTGCTAGCTATCTGTTTTATACATGGTAGTGTATATATGGCAATCCTGATCTCCCAATTTGTCCCACATTCCCCTTCCCCCTCCGTGTCCATATGTCCATTCTATACATCTACGTCTCTATTCCTGCCGTGCGAATAGGTTCACCTGTGCCATTTTTCTCGATTCCACATATATGTGTTAATATACAATATTTGTTTTTCTCTTTCTGGTTTACTTCACTCTGTATGACAGACTCTAGGTCCATCCACATCTCAACCAATTGAAATTACCCAATTTCGTTCCTTTTTATGGCTAAGTAATAGTCCATTGTATATATGTACCACATCTTTTTTTTTAACATCTTTATTGGAGTATAATTGCTTAACAATGGTATGTTAGTTTCTGCTTTATAACAAAGTGAATCAGCTATACATATAACTATGTTCCCATATCTCCTCCCTCTTGCATCTGCCTCCCACCCTCCCTATCCCACCCCTCTAGGTGGTCACAGAGCACTGAGCTGATCTCCTTGTGCTATGTGGCTGCTTCCCACTAGCTATCTGTTTTACAGTTGGTGGTATATATGAGTCCATGCCACTCTCTCACTTCATCCCAGCTTACCCTTCCCTCTCCCTGTGTCCTCAAGTCCATTCTCTACGTCTGCATCTTTATTCCTGTCCTGCCCCTACGTTCTTCAGAACCTTTTTTTTGTTTTTTCTTTTAGATTGCATATGTATATGTGTTAGCATATGGTGTTTGTTTTTCTCTTTCTGACTTACTTCACTCTGTATGGCAGACTCTAGGTCCATCCACCTCACTACAAATAACTAAATTTCGTTTCTATTTATGGCTGAGTAATATTCCATTGTATATATGTGCCACATCTTTATCTATTCTGCTGTTGATGGACACTTAGGTTGCTTCCATGTCCTGGCTAATGTAAATAGAGCTGCAGTGGACATTGTGGTACATGACTCTTTTTGAATTATGGTTTTCTCAGGGTATGTGCCCAGTAGTGGGATTGCTGGGTCATATGGTAGTTCTACTTTTAGTTTTTTAAGGAAACTCCGTATTGTTCTCCATAGTGGCTGTATCAATTTACATTCCCACCAACAGTGCAAGAGGGTTGCCTTTCTCCACACCTTCTAAAGCATTTATTGTTTGTAGCTTTTTGATAATGGCCATTCTGACCAGTGTGAGGTGATACAGTACTGTAGTTTTGATTTACGTTTCTCTAATGAGTAGTGATGTTGAGCATCTTTTCACGTGTCTCTTGCACATCTATATTTCTTCTTTGGTGAAATGTCTATTTAGGTCTTCCGTCCATATTTTAATTGGGTTTTTTTTTTTGATATTGAGCTCGATGAGCTGTTTGTATATTTTGGAGATGAATCCTTTGTCTGTTGCTTTGTTTGCAAATATTTTCTCCCATTTTGAGGGTTGTCTTTTCGTCTTGTTTATGCTTCCCTTTGCTGTGTAAAAGCTTTTAAGTTTCAATAGGTCCCATTTGTTTATTTTTGTTTTTATTTTCATTACTCTAGGAGGTGGGTCAAAAAAGATCTTGTTGTGGTTTATGTCAAAGAGTGTTATTCCTATGTTTTCCTCTAAGAGTTTTATAGTGTCTGGCCTTACATTTAGGTCTTTAATCCATTTTGAGTTTATTTTTGTTTATGGTGTTAGGGAGTGTTCTAATTTCATTCCTAATTTCATTCTTTTACATGTAGCTGTCCAGTTTTCCCAGCACCACTTATTGAAGAGGTTGTCTCTTCTCCATTGTATGTTCTTGCATCCTTTGTCATAAATTAGGTTACCATATGTGCATGGCTGAATTTCTGGGCTTTCTATCCTGTTCCATTGATCTATATTTCTGTTTTTGTGCCAGTACTATATTGTCTTGATTTCTATAGCTTTGTAGTATAGTCTGAAGTCAGGGAGCCTGATTCCTCCAGCTCTGTGTTTCTTTCTCAAGATTTCTTTGGCTATTCGGGGTCTTTTGTGTTTCCATACAAATTGTAAAATTTTTTGTGCTAATTTTGTGAAGAATGCCGTTGGTAATTTGATAGGGATTGCATTCAATCTGTAGATTGCTTTGCGTAGTACAGTCATTTTCACAATAATGATCCATTATTATCCAATATTATCCATTGGATGTCTTCCAATCCAAGAACATGGTATATTTCTCCATTTGTTTTGTCATCTTTGATTTCTTTCATCAGTGTTTTATAGTTTTCTGAGTACAGGTCTTTTGCCTCCTTAGGTAGGTTTATTCCTAGGTATTTTATCTTTTTGTTGTGATGGCAAATGGGGTTGTTTCCTTAATTTCTCTTTCTGATCTTTCATTGTTAGTGTGTAGGAATGCAAGAGATTTCTGTGCATTAATTTTGTATCCTGCAACCTTACCAAATTCATTAATTAGTTCTAGTAGTTTTCTGGTAGCATCTTTAGGATTCTGTATGTATAGTATCATGTCATCTGCAAACAGTGACAGCTTTACTTCTTTTCCGGTTTGGATTCCTTTTATTTCCCTTTCCTCTCTGATTGCTGTAGCTAAAACTTCCAAAACTATGTTGAATAATAGTGGTGAGAGTGGGCAACCTTGTCTTGTTCCCAGTCTTAGTGGAAATGATTTCAGTTTTTCACTATTGAGAACGATGTTGGCTGTGGGTTCGTCATATGTGGCCTTTATTACGTTGAGTTAAGTTCCCTCTATGCCTACTTTCTGGAGAATTTTTTATCATAAATGGGTGTTGAATTTTGTCAAAAGCTTTTTCTGCATCTATTGAGATTATCATATGTTTTTTATCATTCAGTTTGTTAATATGGTATATAACATTGATTGATTTGCATATATTGAGAATCCTTGCATTCCTGGAATAAACCCCACTTGATCATGGTATATGAACCTTTTTTATGTGCTGTTACATTTTGTTTTTTACTATTTTGTTGAGGATTTTTGCATCTATGTTCATCAGTGGTATTGGTCTGTAGTTTTCATTTTTGTGATATCTTTGTGTGGTTTTGGTTTCAGGGTGATGGTGGTCTCGTAGAATGAGTTTGGGAGTGATCCTCCCTCTGCAATATTTTGGAAGAGTTTGAGAAGAATAGGTGTTAGCTCTTCTCTAAATATTTGACAGAATTCGACTGTGAAGCCATCTGGTCCTGGGCTTTTGTTTGTTAGAAGATTTTTAATCACAGTTTCAATTTCATTTGTTGTGATTGGTCTGTTTATATTTTCTATTTCTTCTTGGTTCAGTCTCAGAAGGTTGTGCTTTTCTAAGAATTTGTCCATTTCTTCCAGGTTGTCCATTTCATTGGCATATAGTTGCTTGTAGTAATCTCTCATGATCCTTTGTACTTCTGCAGTGTCAGTTGTTACTTCTTTTTCATTTCTAATTCTGTTGATTTGAGTCTTGTCCCTTTTTTTTCCTTGATGAGTCTGGCTAGTGGTTTATCATTTTTGTTTATCTTCTCAAGGAACCAGCTTTTAGTTTTATTGACCTTTACTATCATTTCCTTCATTTCTTTTTCATTTATTTCTGATCTTATCTTTAGGATTCCTTTCTTTCTGCTAACTTTGGTGTTTTTTTGTTCTTTGCCTAATTGCTTTAGGTGTAAGGTTAGGTTTTTTATGTGAGATTTTTCTTGTTTCTTGAGGTGGGATTGTATTGCTATAAACTTCCCTCTTAGAGTTGCTTTTGCTGCATCCCATAGGTTTTGGGTCATCGTGTTTTCATTGTCATTTGTTTCTAAGTATATTTTGATTTCCTCTTTGATTTCTTCAGTGATCGCTTGATTATTTCATAGTGTACTGTTTAGCCTCCACATGTTTGTATTTTTTACAGTTTTTTTTCCAGTAATTGATATCTAGCCTCATAGCTTCATGGTTGCAAAAGATACCTGATACAATTTCACTTTTCTTAAATTTACCAAGGCTTGATTTGTGACCCAAGATATGATCCGTCCTGGAGAATGTGGCATGAACACTTGAGAAGAAAGTGTATTCTGTTGTTTTGGGTGGAATGTCCTATAAATATCAAGTAAGAGTCCATCTTGTTTAATGTATCATTTAAAGTCTGTGTTTCCTTATGTATTTTTATTTTGGATGATATATCCATTGGTTAAAGTCGGGTATTGAAGTCCCCTACTATGATTGTGTTACTGTTGATTTCCCCTTTTATGGCTGTTAGCATTTGCCTTATGTATTGAGGTGCTCCTATGTTGGGTGCAAAAATATTTACATTTGTTATATTTTCTTCTTGGATTGATCCCTTGATCATTATGTAGTGTCCTTCTTTGTCTCTTGTAATAGTCTTTATTTTAAATTCTATTTTGTCTGATACGAGAATTGGTACTCCAGCTTTCTTTTGATTTCCATTTGCATGGAATATCTTTTTCCATCCCCTCACTTTCAGTCTGTATGTGACCCTGGGTCTGAAGTTGGGTCTCTTGTAGACAGCCTATATATGGGTCTTGTTTTTGTATCCATTCAGCCAGTCTATGTCTTTTGTTGGAGCATTTAATCCATTTACATTTAAGGTAATTATCAATACTTTTGTTCCTATTACCATTTTCTTAATTGTTTTGGATTTGTTTTTGTACGTCTTTTCCTTCTCTTGTGTTTCCTGCCTAGAGAAGTTCCTTTAGCACTTGTTGTAAAGTTGTTTTGGTGACGCTGAATTCTGTTAACTTATGCTTGTCTTTAAAAGTTTTAATTTCTACGTCAAATCTGAATGAGATCCTTGCTTGGTAGAGTAATCTTGGTTGTAGATTTTTCCCTTTCATCATTTAAATATGTCCTGCCACTCCGTTCTGGCTTGCAGAATTTCTGCTGAAAAATCAGCTGTTAACCTTATGGGGATTCCCTTGTATGTTATTTGTTGTTTTTCCCTTGCTGCTTTTAATATTTTTCTTTGTATTTAATTTTTGATAGTTTGATTAATATGTGTCTTGGCATGTTTCTCCTTGGATTTATCCTGTATGGGACTCTCTGCACTTCCTGGCCTTGATGGACTATTTCTTTTCCCATATTAGGGAAGTTTTCAGCTATAATCTCTTCAAATATTTTCTCAGTCCCTTTATTTTTCTCTCCTTCTTCTGGGACCCCTATAATTCAAATGTTAGTGCGTTTAATGTTGTCCCAGAGGTCTCTGAGACTGTTCCAGCAGTCTCTGAGACTGTCCTCAATTCTTTTCATTCTTTTTTCTTTATTCTGCTTTGTGGTTGTTATTTCCACTATTTTATCTTCTAGGTCACTTATCTGTTCTTCTGCCTCAGTTATTCTGCTACTGATTCCTTGTAGAGAATCTTTAATTTCATTTATTGTGTTATTCACCATTTTTTGTTTGCTCTTTAGTTCTTCTGGGTCCTTATTAAACGTTTCTTGTATTTTCTCCTTTCTATTTCCAAGATTTTGGATCATCTTTACTATCATTACTCCGAATTCTTTTTCAGGTAGACTGCCTATTTCCTCCTCATTTGTTTGGTCTGGTGGGTTTTTACTTTCCTCCTTCATCTGCTGTGTATTCTTCTGTCTTCTCATTTTGCTTAACTTACTGTGTTTGGGGTCTCCTTTTTGCAGGCTGCAGGTTTGTAGTTCCCGTTTTTTTTTTTTTTTTTTTTTTTTTTTTTTGGTGTCTGCCCGCTGTGGGTTAGGTTGCTTTAGTCCATGTGTAGGCTGCCTGATGGAGGGGACTGGTGCTTGTGTTCTGGTGGGTTGGGCTGGATCTTGTCTTTCTGGTGGGCAGGACCACATCTGGTGGTGTGTTTTAGGATTTCTGTGACCTTATTATGATTTTAGGCAGCCTCTCTGCTAATGGGTGTGGTTTTGTACCTGTCTTGCTAGTTGTTTGGCATGGGGTATCCAGCACTGGAGCTTGCTGGTCGTTGAGTGGAGTTGAGTCTTAGCATTGAGACGGAGATCTCTGGGAGAGTTCTTGCCGATTGATATTACATGGGACCAGGAGGTCTCTGGTGGTCCAATGTCCTGAGCTCGGCTCTCCCACCTCAGGGGCTCAGGGCTGACACCCAGCCGGAGGACCAAGACCCTGTTAGCCACACAGTAGGTTTGTAATCTTGGACCAGGCAGTTAACTTCTCTGTTCCTCAGGTTTCCTTTCGTGTAGCACCTCCTTGCCCCAGAAGCCCAGTCAGGTTAGAGGGAAAGGCTGTCACTCAGAAGCTGTGCAGGGAGGAAGCCTGGGAGGCTGCTGATGCTTCATACATGTTAAACCATCAGCCCCTTAGCAATACAATTCAAATAGACAGGGTTACTTTCTGATCTTGGAAAATCAGCAGCCTTGTTTTTCACTTTAACTAATATTTCCCTGAGCATCAACGTCCATTGTCTTCGCAACTACTCCATAGAAACATGCCCATGCTGCCAGCCTCTGTGCTCTTAAAGGCACAGGAGGACTTGAGAATAGGCCAAGGTTGGATGTGGGAAAGCTCCATCTTTGTTACATGAGCGAGAGTTCATTGGTGGCAGAGCCTATACCTGCATTTTAATGTTTAAGATCGTGCACAAGGCATTTCCCTCTCTATCTTAGAGGAAACGGAGCAGCCTAATGGAATCCTAGCATTAAAGAGGATGCTTCATGTTGTGAAAAAGCACACAAGGGAGCCACACAAAATGTAGTGCTTGAGCCTCAACTCAGGGGTGAGTGGAAACAACATAAGGCACTTAATTGAGTTTGTGGGGGATGTGAAGACCCATGCACGGTGCCATCTGTGAGAAGCTGTTGAACTGTGATTTCTGCTTTGGGCTCTGAAGATAGCCAAGGACTTTGCACCAATGTCTGAGTTCCCAAGACCTCTAGGATTCTCTCTGGAATGGCAAGAGTGAGGAGGGCTTCCATGCCAACTCCCCCACCCCATTCATATTCACCCATTGTAGGGACTGTGGAAGACTGATCTCTCTTTCTTACGCAGAAGAGTTTGAGGGTAACTTGGTTTCTTTCCTGAAGGTCTCTACACTGTTTTCTCTTCCTAACCCACAGCCTCTCCTTTATGCAAAGAATAAGGCCACTTTCTCCAAAAGCCAAGCCTCTATAATCTGCTTTTCTAAGGGTGGTCCCTGGCCCAACAGCATCAGCAGTATATGGAAATTTGTTAGACCTGCAAATTTTCAGCCCCCATCTCAGATCTACTGAATCAATAATCTGAGTTTTGTTTTGTTTTGTTTTGTTTATTGCGGTACGCGGGCCTCTCACCACTGTGGCCCCTCCCGCCGTGGAACACAGGCTCCAGACGCGCAGGCCCAACGGCCACGGTTCACAGGCCCAGCCACTCCGTGGCACGCGGGATCCTCCCGGACCGGGCCACGAACCTGTGTCCCCCGCACCGGCAGGCAGACTCCCAACCACTGTGCCACCAGGGAAGCCCAATAATCTGAGTTTTAACAAGCCCTCCAGGTAATTCTAAAGCACATTAAGATTTGAGAACCACCATTTTGAGCTCTGAAAGAAGCTCATTTTGATGTATAGAGGACTTAAGAAAGACGGAGGCTGGCATTTGATTTTTGCACCAAATATCTTTTCACCCAGTTTGATCAAATCCAGTGTTCAAACTTTTTTCAGCTCTCCAGAGTTTGCAAACTGAGCCTTTGCCCTTGATGCTCTATCATTTCTGTGTTTCTTTGAGAAATATATTCTTATCACTGTAGGTGAACTCTGATGCCTCTTCACTTTACTGACAGGTCCTTGATAGGTATTAAGATAAGGAACTAGTCTTTGATGCAGGATGTGGGAAATTATTCTGGAGTTGAAGCAACTACAGAGAGCTGAGGAGGGAAAATGGTCCAGCTTGGGTTGGAACGAATTTCCTTGCTGGAAGACAGAGGGTGACTGCACATTTAGGGTCAGTGTGAGGTTGGTTCTGAAGCAGGTAGCTGCACCCACCCAGGATGGGGAGAAGTAATATTGCCAGTGCTGGGGGTGTCTGGGCTCCTGAAGCAGATAGATCCATGACACAGGGGAATGGCACAGGGGCATGGTTAGGAATGGAACCCTGAGGTTCCGTTCCTAACAGTGGGACCTCAAGGAGGGCAACAAGGAGTTTGGACGGAGGAGGCTGTCACAGGAAGTTGGAGGCAGCAGTTGCAGAGGCGGAAGTGATGGGGCGGGCAGAGGACAGCAGCACCTACAAGCAGATAGGACAGAGTCTGCTTCCAGCTGACTCCGCTGAAGGGTTTATCAAGGAGCCTTCACCAAGCCTCTTGTTTTCTTAAGAGTTCTGTTGGGGGTGGGAGTGGCATGAGTGGGGTCAGGGGGCGGGTTGTCTCTCTGTGGAAGGAAGGAGGGAGGTACCAGGATTCTAGCAGACACAATGGATGTGCTAGTACTGAGGTGAGGAAGATAAATTATTCATTCCATGAACATGAACTCCACATTCACCATGTCCCTGGCAACATGCCTTTCCAGGGCCTGGGAATGAAGAGTTATATTTCACATTTCTCTTTGTTGTTCTAACATGCCTTTCTCTAACTCATGAGTCAGGTCTTGTTAGTGTCGGTAGATGGCTGTAGTATGAGGTACCTCATGTCAGCTGAGGTTTCCGTAGAAACAAATAGAGACCTTGCTTTCTGAGTCTTGCAGAGAGTATTTCTGGCAATTTATCAGGAATGGCAGTATGTTCTTTTGGGCAAGGTATTTGCACTCCTTGGAGGAAAAACATAATAAACAATACATTATCCTAGAACAGAGCTGTTCCATTTTAGTTTTCTGTTTTGTTTTGTTTTTTTCTCTTTTTGACCATATCTGGCTCTGCCAACTCACCTCCAAGTGCTTCCTGGGCATCTGCAGTGGAGGTCTGTTGGACTCCAGCTGATCTCCATCCAATCCTGGTGCTGTCTATCCTCCTCCAGACACAGTCCCACAGTCCAGAGGGTGTGTAATAAGGAAGAGGTGGGATGAAAAGAGTATCATTGAGGGCATTCATTGCAACAAAGCAAGAGAGTGGAAGGCAGTGGGATCAAATAAGGCTGTTGATTGTGTTTTTGAAATTTTTGGTAGTTTGAGGTCAAAGTTGCAAATGCTATGCATGCTACAAAACCTTGGGGGAACTTTGAGTTCCAATCAAAATATTTAGGCAGTGGTCATGACTGTGTGTGATGTGAAAAATAATTGGATTTTAGAAGCAAAGGGAAGCTCAAAAGTTAATCAAAATTCCTTAATGACCGTGTCAGAAGGGCTTAAAGAGGGGAAACTAAATTAGAATTGGGATCAGTAATAGCATTATGAGCATAAGTTAATAGGAACAGGTCTGAAGTCAGCAGATATTCCAAACTGCTTTGGCCTTTACGCTCAACCCCTTTGTCCCTATGGACAACTTTGAACAGCCTACATTTTATTATCTATGGATGGTGCCATGTGGTGATAATCCATAACCTCCTTTATTTTAGATACATTTATAATTTCCATTTGTGATAGAAGCAGAGCTAGATAGTTAATGCTGAGGTTCTTTCCCATCCCTTTATTTAATGTGAGGTTTATGCAAGTTTACTGTTCATTTAAATCTCTAATGTGTGACTGCTGGATGTTGTAAAGGATCTGGATCTGAGTACTACCATTGGCAGGAGCACCCAGATGCATGAGGAATCTATCTGTGGATTTTTTTCTAGAACCGATGGTGGCTCCCGTAGACTACAAGGGGCCCCAGGAGGTTATTATCATTTCAGAAGACCCCTGTAGGACCATGTTTTACAATCAGGGGTGAGGGTTGCTTTTTTTTTTCTTATTCTATCCGTCTCATCTGATGATGAACCTGCTCCATATTGTGGAATGTGTTTCATTTTGGGCATGTGAGGAGGTAGGCTATAATGAGATTTTAAAAGATCATACAATGTGGAAATGAAGCTTAACTATTATAATTTGTGAAAATGGCATTTTTCATCTAGTCTTGAAATGTCTCATTGCCTCATCACCTACAGCTGTATTTTCAGAGGGTACCACATGATCAGTTAAACTGTTCACAAATACGGGAACCAACCAGTTCTTTGTCCTCCTTCTGTTATCCTAGTGACTTCTGGACCCGCAGCTAATTCAGAGGCTGCACATTATTGATAGTGTAATAAAAAGATGACACGTAAGAAAGAGGGGCTAATTTTATTTGCATACCATTTTCCAAGAGAATGGTGAGAGTGTTGGTTTTAATACAGAGCTACATGTTCTTTGTCTAACCATAGAGGTGGGTATATGTCCTGTGCCCTTCAACCTGAATGGGCTTGTGACTGCTTTAACCAAGAGGGTATAGCAGAAAGCATTCTGTGTGACTTCTGAGGCTAGCTCATGAAGGCCATTCAGCTTTTGCCTTATTTTCTGGAACATTCACTCTTGGGACCCTGAGTTCCATGTAATAATTCCAAATACCCTTAGGCTGCTATGTAGGTGCTTACATGTAGGTGCTCTATTTGAACCAATTTTCCAGACTTATGAGTGAAGAGTCTCCAGATGATACCAGCCCAGCCATTTGAATCAGCCTCACCCAGTCAAGTCTTCTGAGCTGGGACCCCAGATATTGTGGAGCAGAGACAAGCAAACCATCCCTGCTCTGCCTGATCCAAATATCTGACCCATGGAATCTGAGAGCATAATGAAATCATTGTTGTCTCATGCCACTAAATTTTAGGGTGGGCTGTTGTACAGCAGTAGATAATCAGAACAGTAGGTTTTGCTAAAATTTGTACAGTGTTATTAATAACACACTGTACAATTCTTATCCTACATTTGGGAGAGTAAGGCAAAATAGGTATTTCTGGTTACTTAGAGTAGGGGTGGACCAAATACATGCTTTAATCATGGGTAACCATGCCTTCAGTGAGAGGCAACCATGCATCACTTAAGGAGTATAGTCCCAGGGAATGACCAGGTGGGAGACCAGTCACCAGGATAGTAATTGACCAACTGGCCTGACCCTAGGAGAACCATGTACCTACTAACATTAATAGCCTCATTGGAGATCATCAAGTTATCCAAGTCCCACTGTGCCCCTCACTTTGGCAGGGTTAGTTGGTGTATTAGTCAGTGTCCCATAGGGGAAAACAGAAAACCACATTATGTTAAGGAGGTTTAAGTTGGTTGTGTGAGTTGTAACAATGATCTGTGACCACCATAGGGCTAGATAACATGCTCCGTAATATTTGGTGGCTTAATACAAAAGCATACATTTATCTCACAGGTTTAGGCCTAGGGACATGGAAGACAAGTAGTGAGGACTCCAGAGCTGCACTAGTGGCTTGAAGAGGAGCCCCAGCAGGGCTGGTATTTAAGCTGTGCAGGAGGTTGCCATGCTGCAGGTGTTCAGATTTATGGTGGGGCACCTTGTGTCAGTGCTCCAACCACTAAGAGCAGTGCTGCTGGTGGTGGCACCACTGATAGTGGCTGGAGCCAGGAGTGTGAAAAGATGCTAGAGGGCTTCCCTGGTGGCGCAGTGGTTGAGAGTCCGCCTGCCGATGCAGGGGAAACGGGTTCGTGCCCCGGTCTGGGAAGATCCCACGTGCCGTGGAACGGCTAGTCCCGTGAACCATGGCCGCTGAGCCTGCGTGTCCGGAGCCTGTGCTCCGCAACGGGGGAGGCCACAACAGTGAGAGGCTGGCGTACCGCAAAAAAAAAAAAAAAAAAAAGATGCTAGAGGTTGGAGCCGTATCTTTCTGCTCCTGTAGTCAGAAATGGAAACTGGAAGAGTCTGTCTTCCCTCCACCTCCTTTCTAATCTCCTGCCACTGCCTCCTGTTGGACAAAGCTAACCGGAAGACAGTTCGCAAAGGGTTTTGGGAAATGTAGTTTGCAGGCTCCCAGCTCTAGATTCAACAGAACAGATGAGGGATGCTATGAGAGCTGAGAAACAGTAGGCACCTAATTGACACGGTTGGAAATCTTCATCCCTGGAATCTTCAAGAAAACCCTCCAAAATAATGTCCATGTATGACTAAATTAGGACTCCTTTTTTGGTTGAAAATGAAAAGAATATGAACCCAAATTAACTTAAGCAAGAAGTAAAATTTTGGCTTTTATAAGTGAAGAATCAGAAAATAGCTAGGTTTAGGTATAGGGTTAAATGATGTCATCAGGATCTGATCTCTGTCTCTCACTCTGCTTTTCTTTGCTTTTCCATTCTTAGGCAGGATCTCCTCGTATGGTAGCAAGATTTCTTCCAACAGTGTTAGAATAGTAACTTTTTTTTTGTATTGGAAGTTTAGTTGATTTACAATATTGTGTTAGGTTTAGGTGTACAGCAAAGTGAGTCAGTTACATAAATATATTTTTCAGATTATTTTCCATTATAGGTTATTACAAGATATTGAATATAGTTCCCTGTTCTGTACAGTAAATCCTTGTTGCTTATCTATTTTATGTATAGCAGTTTGTATCTGTTAATCCCATACTCCTAATTTATCCCTCCCCCGCTCCCTTTCCCCTAGTATAGTAACTTTATAGCTATATATATATTTATATATAGCTATATATAAATAACAGAAATAGGGATTCCTCCTCTCCTTTTCAGCTGCTTCACTCAACATCCCTGGGTCACCTGTGATTGGTTCTAATATGTTATAGTCACATTCTGCTGGGTTCAACTACAAAAGCTGGCTGGGGTTCAAGGGATGGCAGTAAATCCAACTTGGACTCAGTTCAAATGTGGCTTACATTGCTTTACCTCCAAAGCATGGTGTATGCAGGGCAAAAATCATACATATAGATAAGATGAGGATGCAAGTTTGTGGATGAGGCTCCCAGTGACCTTGTTTTGCTCATAGGCAAGCTTAAAATTCTTGGCAACTCCTATGGAAAAGATGTTCACGAGGTCAGAGGACCACATGCCTTTTACTCGTCTAGCTACTTCAGCACCCAGAAGTGACTTCTACTATGATCCAAGGCAATAATTATGTTATTCAACAAGCAATGATCCAAGCATGATTTCCAGACCTTCAAATTCTTGCTATACTAGCACTAAGCAGCCTCCTCTTCTCTGCAGTAAATGACAGAGCCGAGGGAGTTTCTATTTATATCTCCTTAGGGTCTTTCCATGGTCATCCCTGACCATGGTTTATCACACCACTTCTACCTCTGACTTTGATATCCTAATTGAATGGATTAGGGCCACATGCCCATTCTTGGACCTGAAGTGAGGTGAGCCTAACCCAATATATATTCAACGACAAGAGAAAGGATGATTTCACAAAAGAAAATATTAGGCACTCTTTTCAGAAGAAGAGAAGCTGGGTGCTAGGAAAGCGAAAATAATATATGTCTATTAGAATGGTTTCCTTTTATTCTGGGTATAAGAGATCCTGAGCATAAATTCCTGCTTGCCTTCAACAGCTTGGGTTCTGGGAAAGGACAGGCCCTCAGTACTCTCTCCAACTCTGGCTTCTGTTTCTCAATGCCCAGCATTGCCCATCCTTATTCAGCTGCCATATACTTTTTGAGGCTCATTGTCAATACACCTCGGAATGCCATGCCTACATGTCTGGCTATTGTTCCTCCAGACTTGACAGCTGTCCACTCTTCTCCAGTGTGTACTATCTTAGCCATGCTGTTCTTACTGTATGGAGGCTTTCCCAGGTTGGTTTCCTTTCTAGCAGGGTTCTGAGTTCCTTCCAACTTCTATGTTTTCCAAGGTGAAATCCATTCTGTTTGTCTGCAGTTTGGAAGTTCCCTCTAGCCAAGAATTACTTTTTGTTCAATCACCCTTTCCAAATGTTGTCTCTACAACTACCGTAATGAACTGACAGATGGGTGTCTGATCTTCAGGAGATATAATGAAGGTTTATTTTCTAACCTGTCAGGACAAACCAAGGTTATCATACAAAAAAAAAAACAACAAAAAAAAAACCCTAGCACACTGCAAACTGCACTCAATTCAACCAAAAATGTCGATTTCATTGGATCTGACTTTTCTCTCTGAACCATGTTGATAATACAGATATACATTCAGAGCTTATATCATCATGTTGATTACCTTGCTGATAAACACTAATTTTTGAGAAGACCAGAACTTTCATGAATTCCATAAGTCTTATCACATTCAGGATAACATTTTTAAAATGTTAACTCAGAATGGATAATGGCTCTGGTCACTTGATTATTCTGTGTCCTTCAGAGAAATGATCTTGGGCAACTTGAAGAAAAATGCCCACATCTACAGATCATCAGTGAACACTGACTAAGCTTAGGTCCAGTTTATACCTGCCCATAGAGAATGAACTTTGGGGAACAGAAATCTTACTAAGCGATATCATCCTAAGATGAACAGAAAGATCTGCCACAAGGAATTTCCAATTTTCTAAAATCTAGCACAACCTGTTACCCTTGCTAGTAAATAATATCTGAGCCATTTGACTTTCTAAAGGGCTCCATTCTCTTACTCATATTTCAGCTTCCTCCCCTGTTCCTCTGCTAAAGGGTTGTTGCTTAGGAATTTGCTAAGTTGACTCCACCTGTATTCCTATAGTTTGCTTCTCTCTCTTTTTATAAAACAGTAACAGGCAAATATAATGAAAATTAATACCACAAAATAATTGGCCTGTCTTTGAAATCTACGTAGAAGCTGCAGTGCCACAGCTTGGTGGCCAGCAATTCACGCTGAATGCTCTGGTGGATGAATTGGCTCTGTACCCAGAGTGAACAGTACAAGCAAACCATAAGAAAAATAAAATGTACTAAACCACCAACTGACATTATGGAAATAAGACAGTGGCTGGCCAAAAACCACAGTGTATCAATTAGCTGGATCTTAGTATTTGGCAGTGAGAACTCTTGGTTCTGGAAACAGAAAGCTACATGTTTTACACAGTCATATAATAAATATTTCCCTTGATTCAAGGAAGGCAAACACCCGCAGTATGTATTGGGAAGCTCAGATTACGGTATTAAAGTTTACATCAACTCAGTTTGAAGCTTCTGTCAATTAAGCTTGGTCAACACAATGACTGCTGTAATCACCTACTGGGTTGGCCAGTTTGCTTTTCTCTCCACAGTTCTCTGTAGAAATTTCAAGGACACAATTTGTCCCCCATCTCATGAAAGGGACAGTGATAAATAATCTTGATTGCCTGATAATTTCAAATAAGACTTCACAGGGTAGTTGAATTTTCATGGGGTCCTCAGGGCAGATGTGGGCAAAAGCTTTTGAATCTGTCAGTTCTCCCAGAGTTGAGAAGTTCAGAGAAGGAACTTCACATGAGCTGGATTCACAGGGGCCTGACCTTGTGGAATCCTGGAGATAATGTGTGCTTGGATCAGCCTGACAGGGATCAAAACTCTGGCTTCGCTGTTTATTAGTTCGTTGACTTTGGGAACATCCCTTATCCTTTGTGAATTTTAGTTTCCTCTTTGGGAAAGTGGAGAGATTTTCTACATAAGAAAATTATTGTGAGGATGATGAATAACAGATGTAAGTAACCTAGTCTCCTGCTTGGCATGTAGTAGGTGCCCTTAAACTTGCAGCATTGGTACACTTGAAGTGACAGTAGTGGCTGGTTGTCAGCTTGGGCAGGTAAAAATTGTACTCCACAAAGATGGTTTGTGTCCATAAATGCAGGATAAAGATTTCTGGGTCCCCTTGATATTCTTTAGGGAGAGACTTTCATCCTTGACTACTTTGAAAACGGGCAGATCTTCTTATTCTCTGTGTAGCCTTTGGAAAGTTACTGGATCTTCCTGAGCCTCAGTTCCTCTGTAGTAGAATGGACATAATACACCTGGTTTTCTTTTATTGCTATAAAGATTGAAGATGATGACATGCATAAGACACTTTGCATAGTACATGGACCTTTGTAAAATAAATGTGATAATTCACAAATAAACCAATATTGGCACCTTCTCTTCCTTCACTTTCAAGGGTGAGCTTTCTTGATATTTGCTCCAAACCCTGAGGAAGACCCTGTGCAGGTCCCACAAGGGTGTGGGCACACACACTCTCTCCTAAGTGACCAGGTCACTGTCTTTTCACAGATCTGCCCTTTTGCCCTATTGATATGCTTCAAGGAAGAGAAAGAAGACTGAAGGTAAAGTTAGGGATGTTTTACCACCCAGTTAGCATTATTAGTTGATGAGAATTTCCTTGACTTGGCTTTGATAAAAGTCTAAGAATTCTATTTTTTTTTTTTTAACCAGTGAAAACACCCTATATTGATAAGGGTCAGAAATGGAGAAGATGGGAGAAGAAGAGTGGAATTCACCATTAGCTTTGATGTGTAGATCGCTGGCCTTCTAGGCCATGCTACTAATTTGCAAACAACCGTAGAGTTCACCCTTGTGTTAGTTTTCGATTGCTGCTGCAATATATTGCCGCAAATTTAGCTACTTATACAACAAGGACTTAATATCTTATGGTTCTGCAAGTCAGAAGCTTGGCACAGTCTCAGTGGGCTTAAAAAAAGCTGTCCACAGGGTTGAATTAGTTTCTGGAGGCTTTAGGGAAGAATCCATGTCCTTGTTCATTTGGGTTGTTGGCAGAATTCAGTACTTTGCATTGGAGGATCTGAGCCCCATTTTCCTGCTGCTTGTAAACTATGGGCCATCCTTGGCTTCCAGAGGCTACTGCATTCCTTGGCTTGTGGCCTGCTTCCTCCCTCTCAGAAGTCAGCACCTCTTTCTCACATAGCATCATTCTGACTCCCCCTCTTTTTTCTTTCCTCTTCCATTTTTGAGGACTCAGGAGATTGGATTTGGCACACCCATATTATCCAGGATAATCTTTTTATCTCAAGGCCCTTTCCTTAATCATATCTAAAAGTCCCTTTTGCCCTGTAAGGTGACATATTCACAGGTTCCAGGGATTAGGACATGGATGTTTTTGGGGGACCATGATTCTGCCAACCACATCTCTGGACAGACCTGGGCAGGTAGGGAAAAAAAGATGAAAATAAATCTGAGATATATTGATTTCACTACAAGTGACTTGAGTGGTCATGGGAAAAAAAGAAAAAACAAACACACTAATGAAACTGTACATGTAACAGATTAAGATATTTAAAACAGAAAAGAAAAAAACAAATTATCTAGGGTGTAGTTACAGGTCCTGCTAACTACAGTTTAAATTGCACTTTAGGAATTTTTGACAGACTGGTAAATTTTAACTTAATTTTGTCATATCTCCAATTCTCTCAGATTGCCCGAGTTTCTTTCTTTCCTTCCACATTTTGCTAGTGGCTCTGAGTTTGGTTGCTCTCCCAAGAAAATTGAGGCAAAACAGAGATACTGGCTGGCGTGTGTGTGTGTGTGTGTGTGTGTGTGTGTGTGTGTGTGTGTGAGTGATTCATGCTCTGCTTTTTGGCTAAATTTATAAAGGCACAGAGGATGGAATGGATTATGTTAACCTAGAAAAATTACACAAAGAATAATGTGGGACAATATCACAGAGTAATAATACGAAAGAATAATATGGGACTACAGATTAAGCAGTAAGTAGAATCCAAAATCAGTAACTTACTCTTATGAGCATTTTGTTAGGTGAAAATGGGCTTAACAAAGGCTTCTGTGGCACAGGCTGGGAGACTGAAAGAGGCTGACTGGGAGAGGTTTACACTAGAAGAGCTTTTCTCATGCACATTTGGAGCTTTATAAAAATATTGATACTGGGGTCCCCACTGCAGAGATTCCAATTTAATTGGTCTGAGGGTTTGTTTTTGTTGTTTGTTTTTACAGCTCCCCAGGTGATTCTAATATTCAATCAGGGTTGAGAATCATTGAATCCAGTTAACCTGCATGACATGGTGACAGTCATAAAAATTCTTGTGACCAAGTATCAAAACAGAGGGCTCTCAAGGGCAAGGATACAGCAGCAGAGGTGACTGAGGCCGGGGTTCCAAGGTGCAGCCATCTCCAGACTGGGCCCTTCTGCATTCCTATATCCCTACTTTCTTGCCTGTCCAATGAGATGGAGATTGGGTTTCATGACTCTGGCCAAAGGATCCACATTGGTTTCTCCTTCCAAAGAGCCTGGGTACTGGAGCTCCTCTGATTCACTTCTAGAAGAAAGAATTCCCCTTCCTTCTCCCTGCAATTCAAACTTCTATAAGCATACCATTATGGGAATAAATGTGAAGGGGGAGGAAAACTCTAAATAAGGTGGTAAGGATAATTCCCAAGCTCCTTGCTTCTTTCCCTCTCAGGGATCCAATTTTGCTTCCCAGTGGGAAGTCACTCTATTTAAGTCATGTGGTCTCTCCAGGGTCTGAGGCTCTTTCATCCCTTCTCTTTACCACATGATCACTCCACTGGTGCCATTTCTTCTTGCTCTGTTGTAGGGCCTAACACCTGCCCCTACAACCAGGTTTGGAGAGAATTTGGTTTCTGATGTCTTACTAATGTGATCGTCAGTAATGTTGCACATTCTCCTCTAAGGCTGTTGCTGGGACAGGATTACAGACCGTAATGAGGCCCTTTTGAAAAATAATAGCCTTTATATTGTAACTCTCCTGTTTCTTTTCTTATTTCAAGTTGTTTTAATATTTCTTCCTTATTGTCTATAGGATTTGGCATAAGTTCTGTTGGGGTTAAGAGCAGAGCAGACCTGTAACCCCGTATCCAACTTGCAGGTTCAGCCCCCCACGCCTGAGCTTAGTGGGGCATTTCTATTCTCATACCCTTTCTCTTCTGTAGGTTACACTGTAGGAGATAATCTTTGAGATGGAAACAGTGTTGTTTCCTTTGGTGTTCCCAAAAATCTGCCTCTCATAGCTGTAACAAATGAGAGACAAATTCCACCATTCCATCATGCAAGGAGTAAGGAGAGGGCCTGCCAGAGGTGCATTCAAGCTGGGAGGTGTGGATATCACAAATAAGAAATGTTCTATTCCCAGGAGCAGAGTCTGAAAAAAGTTAGGCAACAGTGAATCCTGGGAATTAGAACATTTCCATATAATTCATCATCTTCTGAGTGTCTCTCAAGTGGCACTTAATAGTAGCAAGCTTTGGATGGTGAGTCCCCTGAATCCCCATCTTAGATCCATGGCCAGAATGAGATTAAGATGCCCATGTCAATATTTGCATCTAGTATTTCTTTTCTCTACCAAATGAATTCATTTTTCCAACCCTCAGTGCCTTATGCAATGAGGCAAGGAAGACTACAATTTCAATAAGCTTTGATTATAGTGTCTTTTGAATGTCAGCCCTTATATACAACACTTCACTTGTAGGCACCACATTTCTGCAATTCACTGGCAAGATCGGTTTCCTTTAGCTACAATTCTGCTTCAATATTTTCTTGGAATATATGTTTTTTTACCTCTATGTTAAAAATACCTGTCTGGGTGAAGAAAAATTGGATCAGTGTTCAGCCTGTTTTACAGAACACCATTTTCTGTGGAAAAAGTTGGTTTGTTTCCCAGTTTTCTGGTTGTACTCAGGTCTCTGAATCAAACAACAAATGATGGAGAAGGCATTTCTTTTCTTCCTTCAGTTTTGAAGGTGGCCTCTCTTTTGTAACATTAAGGTGGAGTTTTCCTTTGATGAAAACCTTAGTAGGATTTTCCCAAATCAGCTTTATCTACATCAAAATTAGAGTCCATTCTTCTCTAAGTCTGCATGACTTTGTTTACCATGTTGTGTTTTAGTGTTTTCCCTATATTCTCATCTGTATATTAGTGAGAGGTTGGAAGAGGTTGTACTGGAAGCTGCTGCCAGCCATCATTTTATTATTATTATTGTTTTATTATTATTATTATTTTTTTTTTTGCAGTACGCGGGCCTCTCACCGCTGCGGCCTCTCCCATTGCGGAGCACAGGCTCCGAACGCGCAGGCCCAGCGGCCATGGCTCACGGGCCCAGCCGCTCCACAGCATGTGGGATCCTCCTGGACCGGGGCACGAACCCGTGTCCCCTGCATCGGCAGGCGGACTCTCAACCACTGCGCCACCAGGGAAGCCCCCAGCCATCATTTTAGGCCAGAAGTCTTCAAAGCTGTTTATCATTTCTCCTTATTTCAAGCCACCTGGCTTAAATTTTTCTCACCCATACCCTTCTTCTTCTTTCTGACTTTTGCATGGTGGAAATATCATAATTCTTGTGCTTTGTGTGAACATGATTATTGCTGATTGGAATGCTTATCTGCCTAGGAAGGTAGTAATGGCAAAGAGTCAGTTTCTCTCAAAAATAAGATAAAACAAAGGATCCTCAAGGTGTTCTTTACCAAGAAAATTCATTCTTCATCCTCCAGCTGTTCTGAGGACTGTAATGATACTGAATGATGACACATGCATCTTTATCTGCCTCCCAAATGTCCCAGGAGTCACCTGGAAAGATGGTCCCTAGGAGGGCAGGAATCATCCAGGCTTTTCCCACACCCCACAAAGGTAGAGATGCTACTTGTTTCCTTACATGGCTACTGATGAAAGGATAGGACCCAGTCTCCAAGCTTGAGACATTTAAGTAGAGAAAACTCTGGGTGGAGCAGGACTGGGGAATATCTCTCTGTTTAGACAGGGAAGAAGTAAAATTATTCCAGGTGAGGTGATATGATAGTGTCTGGGGATGAAGTGTGATTGCTCCACAGAAGACAGATGTGAGGATGAGGAAGACAGTGTGAGGATGCAGGGAGAGGGGAGAGGGCTACCACGAGGATGAGAGTAGGATGTGAGGATGTGAGGCTGGGACAGGTATTGGGGCAGAGTGGTGGGCGGAGCCTGAAGTGAGGATGAGAAGGAGACTGGGGATGGGAGAAGAGTGTGTGTGGAGGGAGAATGAGGGTGTGAGAATAGGTCGGAAGAGGTGAGGACGGGGCAGTGGAGACAGGAGTGCTGGGTGCAGGTGGAAAACAGCTGGTATGGATGAGGGATGAATGTGAGGCCTGGAAGGGGCTTCTGGAGAGAGAGGAGGAGGTATAAGAACAGGCAGTGAGCCTGGGCAGAAAGTGACTTGTGAATTGAATAGACAGTACAAGTGGCTTTATAAATAGACTTCATAAATGAAGGACATAATCAACATGCAGACAGCATGAGGAGGGAGATATTGATAGTTTGAAAAATCAAAGGAAATTTTAATTATATTGCTAATGTTAAACTATGGTGAAAAATAGTCAGTTCCCTACCTGATCCTTCACACAGCTCCCAGTTTGGAAGTTCTGAGGGTAAAGTGAGCTACTAGGGGAGGTGGTTGCCTCTGGGCCATTAGAGGTAGTCCAGGCAGAGGTGAGCTGCTATCTGGCCAGGATGTCCTAGGAATACTGAGTGATTATCCCTCTGGGGGCCCTTTGTGAGATGTTACGGAATAAACTCACAGGACCTCGGGGGTCAGTCCCTCATAGTGGGGCAGTTATCTTCAGGGGCACTTATTCTGCTCTCTGTGGTCCATCTGGACCAAGGTGGAGCCCTTTCAGGTAACTCACACTAAAAAGATAAACTACTTTCCCATCCCTCTGACATCCAGAAAAAAATCAGGTTGGCCCTGACCTCATGGGACACCTCCTTCTCTATTACGAAGATAGGCCGGTTGAAGACTTCTGCCTGGGGCCCGAAGCAAGTTCTCTACTCCTACCAGGACAGGGCCTTCATGGTTCCTCAAATGGATGGCTTCATCCTTCAGAACTGAAGAGCCATTCAGCCTTGTGCTGGGAAAGATGGATAACCCTAATGCCAGATGCTGTCCTCAGGGAGGTCATCCTTTTATTATGCTACCATCCATGCCTAACTCCAAACCTGCCCCACCCTACCAATCTGTCATGCTTAGAACACAGCAGGCCACAAAAGAATCTGCACAGGATCCAATTCTGCCTCTGCTTGGTAAAGCAAAAATAAGTCTAGAGAAAGGCTCAGAGTCATATTTCACTGAAGCCTCTTAGTAAATTAATTATAGGCAGCTATAATTCATCATACTTTCAATTAACAATTAATTATGTACAAGAGAGACAAATGTTTTATTGAGACCAAGAAACAACATGTATCATTTGTAGTGTGGCATTTTCTCCTTGCACTGTTGGGAGGGGATTTATGGTCTACTGATTACATGAACCAGTCTTGCTCTGAAAAATACAAATCCATCTGGACCCACTATGAAAAGGATTTCCTGGAGCTGGAAAAAGACTTGAAGTCTGGCACGCAGAGAATTTAGTATTTGGGCATGCTCCTTCTGCACCCCAGCAGGAAGGTCCTAAACAGGGGATGTGTGTGGTCCTGGCAGAGACCTCAGAATGCAGGGGCCCCTTCCTTAGTCTGCCCAGGTCTGAGAACATTCTGGTGTGGGGAGAGGGTGTCAGTGAGAGTGCAGCAGAAGCAACAGGCTCCCCTGCTACTCCATCAATTTTCCATCTCTGCCAAGAGCATAGTCTACACACAGAGAGATGCTCAGAGGAGTATGAGAAAGTCTCTTGTTCCGAATCAGACTGATTAAGGTTAGTCTTTTCATTAGTGGCCTTTGAGGGAAGAACATGAGGAGGCATTGCCAAGGTGGGCTCAGCAGTATGGCAGTGAGGCCTGAGTACTGAGAGTTTCTCTTCCTAGGGGATGCCTATTGCCTCCCTGGAATCCATAACCCCTTTTCTCTCCTGGCAGAGCTCTTCTTTCCCAGCCTTGTAGGACTGACCCCCACCCTGGTTCCAGGTATCACTCTGAGCATCTTGATCCAACTGATCCACCTTTGGGGCTTGGGTTCAGGGAACCCAAAGGGAGCCAAGGAACCTCATGGGATGCTTGCTGGAACATAGATTCTTTTTTCTCTGCTGTGCTGGGTTGGCGGTAGAGAATGTTACTATTGCTACTACTACTGCTGCTAGTATTACTATTACTATGAATAGCAACAACAGCAATAACACTTTTAGGGCTCTTTCTCAATGGTGGACACAGTTTAAAGTGCTTTATGTATATTTACTCATTTAATACTTACAACTCTAAGAGATATATTATGATTATTGTCTCCATTCTATAGAGAAGAAAAGTAAAGCCAGAGCTTTTTTAACTTGCCCAAGGTCACAGGTTAGTAAAAGCTAGGGCCAGGATTTAAAATGAATCTTTATAATTATGTGAAACTTGTAAGTGCTAAAGACATGAGGGGAAGTCAAAAGCTACTGAGAGCCTTAGGCTTGAAGATAAGGGCTTGAAGAAGAAATGGATCCAGAAGAAGCAGAGGGAATATCCTGTGAGCCTTCCTGGAGCCAGAAAAAAGTCTGGCCTTTTAAATTATGTGAATCAATACATTTTCTCAACACTTAAGCCATTTTGGAATGAGTCTTTTGTTCAGTTGAAGGAACCAAATGTAGAGTTTGGCACCAGAAAGCAGGGGTTGAAAGTGTCAAGCACTGATGTGGAGTTGGCTGAACTGACATATTGAGAAGGGTAGTGGGTGGAAAACCCTCTATTTCAGGCAGAAGGATTCGCATGCCTTATTATGCAGTAATGAATTAACTGGTTGAATTATCATGTGTTGGCTTTTGAGATTCAGACCACTCATATTTCAAAAGTGTAGCAGTAGGGATCTTGGAAAAAAATCAGGAGGTTGAAGTTGGCCACTTCTCCCCGCCTTTAATAAGTCCTGTTTTTTGATTGTCTAATATACGTTAAAAACCACTCCAAAACTCAATGGCTTAAAACACATATTTATAATGATCTGTCATGGTTCTGCAGGTTGCCTGGGCTCAGCTTGGTGGTTCTTGCTTATAGTCAGTCATACTGAAGTTTGATGGTGGCTGGATCTGCAGTTATCTGAAGGCTCAGTGGGTTGGATATTTAGTCAGCTCACTCACAGGGCTGGACGTTGATGCCAATTGCTTTCCAGGAGCTCAGCTGGGCTGTTGACCAGAGTGCCTTCATGTGATCTCTCCCTGTGACTTGGGATTCTCAAAGCATGGCAGCTGGGTTTAAGAGGGACTGTTTCTAGCATTCCAAGAGGCCCAGGTGTAAGCTGAGAGACTGACTATAATTCAGCCTTGGAAGTCACAAAGTGTTACTTGCACTGCATTCTATAGGTTAAAAGAGACTCAAACGGACAGTCCAAATTCTAGGGGAGAGGACTATGCAAGGACAAGAATATCTGGAGGTATGGTTTATTGGTAGGCCAATTTGGATAGCAGCTACCATCAAACCCTCCAAGGAAGTGAGGTGCTTCCTTTGATCTGGACCAAAGAGAAGCAGAGAGGCCTCAGTCAGGAAGACTGTCTGAAGCCTGCAATCCAACCAAGTGGGAGTAAAATAACCTGCAGCCTTGCAGAGTTGAAAAAGCTGATCCCCACGCTACAGACAGACTAGGCTAGGATGTGAGAAAGAGGGTAATACCGGACAATCCTGATCGCCTCCTCCACACCCTATAAATACAACTCCAGCAAGGTCTTTTCTAGCTGCCTCTAATTCCACATTCTATGGCTAGCACAGCGAAGATGTCCTGCAGTGCTACTTTGCAGGAGGCTGATTTGAGGTGCTTCCTGCTTCTAGACTTGTGCTTCCAACTTGCTGAGGCAGAGTTTGGGGGGAACCTGAATACTGTGGTGGAGAGGGATGGGCAAAGCACCTGTACCTTCCACCGGGAGGCCAGTTCCCCCAAGCCCATCTCCCTTGAACAATATGACTTGACAGGATCCCTGGCTGAAGCTGCTACTTCATGGACTGGCTGGAAGCAAATAGACCAGAAAGCCCAGAGAGCCTTTAAAAGAGCTCTCCTGACAAAGATACCTAAGTTCGACCAAACCTGATCTGCGATTGCTCTGGCCCAGATGAACGTGGAGAAAGACTGTTTTATCTTGCATTTCTTTTATTCCTAGTGAGGTCAAGTATCTCAACATGTTTATTGATTTTTGCATTTTTCCTTCTATCAATTTCTTCTTTGTATCTTTTACTTGTGTTTCTACTGGATAGTTGTCTTTCTGTTGTAAATTTAGGACAAGTTTTGTCATATTAAATTATCATATATCTGTGTTATAAATATTTCCCCAATCTATCTCTTATCTGTTGACTTTAATAATCATATAATTTTCTATTAAAATGTATAATAATTAAATATATCTATATCTTTTTTTAAAATAACTTTTGGATTCTTACCTTTCTTTCAAAGGTATCCCTAATACTTCCTGGTCACCCTCCTGTTGCTCAATCTGGGGGCTCCCAAAGGGTTTTTTCATCAGCTCGGAATCCCTCAGAGCCCGGTTCTACATCAGGTCCAAAGTTGCTGTTCAGTAAATGCTAGTGAAAATTTTTAAAAAGAATGACAAAGGACGTTGGTTTTACGACATCCCAGTGTTATAACTGGGATACAGTTATTTTTTGCTTATGTAGCTGGAATCAAAGGGAGAATCCCAAATGGTAGGCATGACTCAGAGGAAGGTAGCAGGCATCACTGTGTGTCATCTTATAACCACAGTTCAGCTTGGCAGAATACACACAGTGAGTCCTTGGGTTAATGAGAAAGGTCTGAGCTGCAAGGATCCCAGTGTCTGACTCTGCTTCCTTCCTGGACCCAGTCACTGCCCTTCCTCTGAGTCTGTCATTCCATCTCATTCTTCTCTCTCCTTTCCTGATCCTCCTGTTTCATCTCCTGTTGTTCTTGCTCCTTCTTCTGTTTCCTTCACTGAGTTGAAGTCTTATGAGCACTAGACTCAGTCCCACCTTGGGACCTCCCCAGAATAGAGCCCAGGTCCCTGTTTTGTCGCTCAAAGACCCCAGCTCCTTCTTCTGCAGGCAGCATTGCTTCTTTCTCTTGTGAACAAGGATGTTGGATGTCATCCTTTTCCTCTGAGGAAGGCATTCCTTCTAGGAATAGTTGGAGCTTCCCTCAGAGAACAAAATTTTGATACCATCTCCCTAATTCCCTCTCCCCTCAGTCCCCCATACCCCCAGTTATAGTCTGACCTTGATCTCCGACATCTGGAAGACAGGATTATGTTCAGAGCAGTGATCTGGAGAGGAAATGGTTTCTATTTATTATAATTGCTAAGCACATTTTCCTAAGGTGGATACAGCTAGTCATTACCTAACCATACCATCAACTTAGTTTATTTTATCATTTATTAAGCTACTATGTAGGTTAAGACCTGTGCTATGTGCGGAAGCACATAATAATAATAATAATATGTATTGTCTTTAGGCTCACTGAAGCATTTTGATCATGGCTGGTTACAATCTTTGTCTGATAATTCTAATGTCTCTGCCATCTTGGTGTTGATTGCATATTTTCATTCAATTTGGGATTTTCTTGGTTCTTGACATGACAAGCGATTTTCAGTTGAAGTCTGGACATTTGGGGTGTTATGTTATGAAATTCTTAACTTAGTTAAACCTTCTGTTTTCAGTTGACTTTGCCTGACACTGCCGTAGCAGGGGCAGGGAGTGCATAGTCTAGCTGCTGTCAAGTTGGGGTAGAAGCCCAAGTTCTCCACTCAGCCTCTGTTAGCACCCGGGGTGGGGTGGGATGGGGCTCTGCGTTACTACTGTGAAACTGGGAGTTCTGGCTCCTCATTAGACTTTGGATCACATCCTCCAGGCTGGGAGAGGTAGAAGTGTCTCCTTAATGTTCCCTACGTGTCCTCCACTGACACCACGGAAGGGTCACCTCATTATCACTCAGCAGTGGTAAAAGTCCTGACTCTCCACTAAGCTTCCCGTGGGAAGTGGGGAGGATGCTTCTTTACTGCCAATTGTGGGTGGAAGTCCAGGCTGACACCACAGGTGGCGTATGGGGTCATTGCCTCCAGCGGAGATGAAAATCCTGGCTTTCTCCTCAGCCTCTTCTGATAACCATCATGGTGGTGGTGGTTTCGGTGGGGGATAGGGTACCTCCTTTCCAGCCTGGCAAATGTGGACATCTGGGCTCTCTACTCCACCTTCCTTGGCAGGGCTTAGGATGACGTGATAGTTTTTTCTGCAGTGTTGGTGGGAATGGAAGAGTTATTGTCTAATACTTTTTTGCTTTGCCAGACTTCCTTTTCCTGCTCCTTTGACTGGAAAGAGCAGACTTTTGTTGGGACCATTTTTGTCTGCGCTTGTTGGAATTTCTGGGTTACTGGCTCCTTCAGCTCCAAGTCTGGGGTATATGAAGCAAAAAGAAAATGCAGGGAACTTACCCCTGTGTTATTCTTTGGATGCTGAGGTCCCTAATCCATTTACCTTCTTTTCTTCAACTTACAGAGTCTTCTTAGGTTGGTTTTATAGATAATGTTTACAATTTCTAGCTGTACTTAGCAAAAGGATTAGAGAAAAGTATGTCAGTATCATCCTGTTTTGTGTAAAGCAACTTTATAATGCCTTTTTTAGCATCTTTTAAGTAGGGTCCCTCTCATTAGTCTTTTTTTTTTTTTTTTTTTTTTTTTTTTTTTTGTGGTACGTGGGCCTCTCACTGTTGTGGCCTCTCCCGTTGCGGAGCACAGGCTCCGGATGCGCAGGCTCAGCGGCCATGGCTCACGGGCCCAGCTGCTCCACGGCATGTGGGATCCTCCCGGACCCAGGCACAAACCCGCGTCCCGGCATCGGCAGGCGGACTCTCAACGACTTCGCCACCAGGGAAGCCCTCATTAGTCTTCTTTATACATTTCTTGAGTACTATCAGACTGTTTTATTCATATTTTCTCAAAGATCATTTTATCTTGTTTAAAGAGAACAACCATCACAAAATTGGAATTGAATTAAATATATTTATACATTTTATATTAATTACGGGAGAAGTCATGTTTTAATGATATTATCTTATATCCAAAAAATACAGTGTTCCATTTACTCCTATTTTATTTTATGTCCTTTAAGATTTAATAGTTTTTTTTTGTTATAGGTATGATACTATTTATTATCAAATTCATTCCTAAGAAATCTTTTCCATTTAGTTGCTACCATGAATTGATTATTTTTCCTCCCTTTAGGTCTAGCATAGAAAGACACTATTGTTTCTGTATACCTGTCTTGGGCCCAGTCACCTTATCATGTACCCTTACTTGTTTCATTCATTTTTTTACTAGGATCTCTTGAGTTTTCCAGGTATACAATCATATTATCAGCAAAAATATTCTATCATTTTCTTTCAGTTTTGATAGCAATGTTTATTGCTTCATTAATCTAATGACTGAACTACAAAAAATGCCTATCTATATGGGAATGGTTGAATAAATGTTGGCTTGTCTGCAAAATTGAATGCTCACTGACTGTGGAAATAAGTTAACTTGGATGGATTTCAACTGTGAAGGGTGAAATGAGCAAAGCAAAATGCAGTAATATGATCCTAGTTTTCTGAAACAACAGAAAAGTATCTATGCATTTGTATATGCAATATATAAGTATATAATTATCTAAATAGAAGGAAAGCTATGAAAAGGTATCAGCTGGGTTATATTGGCATTGGTAGGTGAGTGGAAAAGGAGAGAAAAGCAAAAACAAACAAAAAAGACTGTATTAAGAGGTTATTCACCATAGAAACGGCACGTACCATACAATCCCATTCGTGTTAAATTACACAGAGCTGTGCACAGAGACACATGAAGAGATATGGTCAAAGCAATGTTAGTGGTGCTCATGATCTCAGGTAGGATTTCAGGAGATTTCATTATTATTTTTGCTTTTTGTGAATTATTCAAAATGTTTACTATAAGAGTATATCATATGATCATAAAAACATAAAATGCCTTTCTTTCATGGCAGAAATTTTTTTTTTTTTTGCGGTACGCGGGCCTCTCAATGTTGTGGCCTCTCCCGTTGCGGAGCACAGGCTCTGGACGCGCAGGCTCAGCTGGCTATGGCTCACGGGCCTAGCCACTCCACGGCATGTGGGATCTTCCCGGACCAGGGCACGAACCCGTGTTCCCTGCATCAGCAGGCGGACTCTCAACCACTGCGCCACCAGGGAAGCCCATGGCAGAAATATTTTTAAAAAATCAAAATGCAATAAGGGTAATTCCAGCCTGAGTATCAACCCAGGTCTTCTCCAAATCTATGCTATATTGGTTAAGTTTCTTTAGTGGAAAACACCAGACACTGGAATACTAACAATAAGAACCAGAGACTTAATTACAATATCCTGAATTGAAGGGAAAACTTTGCAGTAGTCTTTTGGAAGAACAAGGGGCCTACACAGTGCCAGAAGTCTAGGAAGTGGAAATTAGTGGACAATTTTTCGTTATTCAGGATGAATCATCTCTGAGAGTTTTCCTTCTTGATGTCATTGTGGGCAAGATTTAAAATCTTAAGTGGGAAGTTCCAAATGTCCAGGTATGGGTCACGTGCTCAACACGGCCAGAGGAGGCTAGACTTCATTGATTCAGTCCTTCCAAGATTACATGCAGTAGTGAAAGGGAATACTTTCCTAAAAGGGATTGGAATGCATCAACCAAAAGAAAGGGGTAGCCAGTCTGCCAAGTTAAAAAACCAAATACCAGATGTCCACACAGGGTCTCATGGAGGCTGGGGTCTGCCAGAGCCTGAACCCTCTGATTGTACGCCCACTACTCAATCTACATGCATCTGAGTTTCTCTCCCTTCCCACGGACACTAGGGGTTCAGCCTGCCTTCCTCTTTACTATGTACATTCATGGGACTTCTTTTAACTTCAGGTCTCACAGACTCTGTCACTATTTTTCCTTCACTTGATTCTTGTCTGTTGGAGTTCAGGTTCACTTCCTCAAATGGACACAATGAGATAGTAATAAATCAAAACAGTAAAAAGATGACTATGCATTATAAACTGTCTCAGTAGAAGGGATAAATGACCTGAGGAAAGTCAGGTTAAAAATGTTCATTGGACCACCATAGTGCCTCAGGGAAAATAGAAGAATATGACTGGTGGAAAAAAATCAAAATAAGTCAAAGAAACTTTAACAAAGGAAAATCTCCTTGACATGAAGAGGCCCATTTAGCATCTGCAGTGGGGACTCTGCCTTGAGGTACCTTTCTATGTGTGGTCTCTGCATGCCAATGCTCAATGGCTTAGAGCAACAATCATTTATTCTTTCACTCAGGTGCGGGCATGCTGGGGTGACTCTGCTTCTTGCCTCAGGTGTACAGGGTCCCTGAATCATCTCTGCTCTACTCTGGGCTCCTGGCAGAAGGAGCAGCAGTCACCAGAGGAAAACTTTTCTCAGAGCAATGGCGAAAGTGGGAGAGGACAAACCTCCCATGCAAATACATTTCAAGCTTTTGTTTGTATCATTCAAAATCTCCTTGGTGGGGCTTCCCTGGTGGCGCAGTGGTTGAGAGTCCGCCTGCTGATGCAGGGGGCAGGGGTTCGTGCCCCGGTCCGGGAGGATCCCACGTGCCGCGGAGCGGCTGGGCCCGTGATCCATGGCCGCTGGGCCTGCGCGTCCGGAGCCTGTGCTCCGCAACGTGAGAGGCCACAGCGGTGAGAGGCCGGCGTACCGCAAAAAAAAAAAAAAAAAAAAAAAAAATCTCCTTGGTGAAAACAAATCACCTGCCGAGCTGGATATCAAGGAGCTGGAAGTTTCTACTCCCATGGAGGTTGTGGTTCGGGCCAGGGAGGGAATGTCTTTGAACAACAATTGAAACCACGTCAGCCCCCATAAGCTCTTGACTGAGTGTGCCGGGAGATAGTCAGCGAGGTCAGGGCTGGGCAGATGTGTTAGGGAATGGATTCTTTTTCAGTGGACTAACAAAGATTGATTTAAAAAGCTATCGAAAGAGAAGAGAAAAGGAGAAAGAGAGAAGGGAGAAATCTAGAACTATAATGTTAACTATCATTGTTTTGGAGTGACAATATAATATATGCATAAGATTTTCTATATCATTTTCAGCATTTTCGACATTTTCTACAATGGATGTCTAGTGCTTTCACAATCAGAAATACACACACGCAGGCATGCACACACGCATGTGCACTCACACAAAAGTAAGAGAATGTCCTCCAAGGAGTCTTTTTCTTCTCAGCTAATGGAAGCAAGAGCAACACTTGCTTTGGTGGAGGGGAAGGGACAGCATTTGGGTTTTTTGTTGTTGTTGTTTTTAAAATCTCTGTAGCTTTTAAAGAGAAAATGAATGCTGCAGAACACTCATTTCTTCTATGCTAGCTAAATTCTGCACTCAGGGCAGAGGCTAAAGATCACATTGTTAATTTTGATTTTGATTTATCTGAAGGGCAAGAGATCAAAAACCTTTTAAGGAATTAATGTCCATCTCAAGTTTGTTAAGAAGGTAATGATTTATTGCGTCAAGGATGCTGACTTTCTTCTCCTATTCTTCTCTCAGTTTCCTCATCTGCACAATGAAGAGGTTGATGCAGTGATCTCTAACGTGCCTTTAAAATCTCACAGTAATTCTCAGATTCTTCCTGCAGCTCATTTATTTACCATTTGAAAATGCATGCTCCAAAGTGAAAGGTCCAATTCTTTAATTTGCTTTATACTGACATTTTTCTAGTAACTTGCACAGAAGCCCATGTGGGCAGTTCTTTGAACATTGTTTTCTAGTTGTACAGATATTAATGTGTATAATAGAAATTTTAAAATATAGAGAAGAGCCGCGGCTACGTCAGGCGCGAGTGTAAGCCCAGCTGCCACTTAGCCCCCGGCCCCTCCCGGTCACGGCCGTCAGTCGCGGGGTCCGCGGGGTCTACGGTCACCCTGCGCTCCAGGCACCGCACCGGGCAAGCGGCGACACCGCGTCCATGGCCACCGCAGCGGCTCCGTCATCCTTGGCTCTCGAGGCCTCGAGCCTGGCCGCGGCCCCCGGCTCGTACAGGCTCTTTTGCAAGGGGCTCTCCCGCACCCTCCTCGCCTTCTTCGAGCTGGCCTGGCAGCTGCGCATGAACTTCCCGTACTTATACATCGCGGGCTCCGTGGTCCTCAACATCCGCTTGCAGGTACACTTTTAGAACCCTGAGGAAGCCGCCGGTATCCCGGGCCTGCATTATGGCCGACCCCCAGGCGGCCCCGCGGCGTGGAGCTGGGGGCGAGGAGTTCCGCTGTCTCACGAGAGTGCCTGGGCTCCCTCCGCGGCTGTGCTCTCCGCTCTCAGCCGAGCTCCTGTACTGTCACTGAGACCTTGCCGAGATTAGGAAGAGGAAATACGCGATTCCGGGAGCCGAGAAAGAACTTAAGACCCACGACAATATTTAAGAAGCTGTGTGCATCCTTAAAACAAAAACGGGACGAACAGGATGTATTACAAAAAGGGAAAGGTACTGAAATTTTCAGGACAAAAATGTACAACAAGCTCATGGTCCATATTAATTTAATAAATAAGTAAATTTCGGGAGTATGAGACTGGAATATAAGTAGGACGCTGAATGAGTAAGAAGCTGGAGATCTTAAGGATATGCTGTGGAGAGCATATATTTCTTCATCCCACAAGAAAAAACAATGACGATCAGAAGCTTTCAGTGAAAAAAACTGTACAGGAAACACATCCTTCAAATACCAAACAATGTAAAATGCTGCAGGATTTTGAACAGAGGGAGTGTAAGAAAGTGGACTCTATTTCAGTGTCCCTATGAGTAACATGCAGTTCAAAATCTTGGAGCCAAAGAGAAGGAAATCCAGTCATAGCACAAAGCTTGGCGACTTACTGAATAACATTTAAATAATCATAATAATGTAAATGCTGTTTATGGTTTTCATCTTTTTAAGAGAATACTTACATTTACAAAGTTTGAGTGCACATGTTATCAGCCTTGATGGCGTAAAAGTGAGGGTACCTGGAATGGTAATGATGTCTTTTTAAAGTGGGAAGCTGAGAGGAAAATTCTGTTGTCGATGGGGGAAGAGGGCATTTTATTATTTAAAGAGTAGCCATAAAGTTGCTTAAATGTAACTATATGAAAGAGAAGAGGAGGGGAGAACAGCATGAGGTCAACAAGAAATGCCTAGAGGTTAGAGTTAGGGCGGAATGTCTCAGATTTCCTGATCTATTTGGAGTCAAGAGATTTTTAGATTTCAGAGAGTCTGGAGACGAATTAGTGGTCTGCAAAATTTTTTCTAATTAAGGAAGCAAAGCTGAGGCAGTTATGAACCCTGGGAAAAATTTTAAATTTTTTCAAGAACTACACTGCATAACTCCACTGTGAAGAATATTACTACTCATCAAGCCAGTTATAATTATATAAACACTGAATACAGGTAACAAATTATTAGGTAACATTGGAAGGACTGGAGAAGAGAGAGATGTATATGTAATGGGGGAGAATCAATCAAGATCTGATATAGAAAAGTTGATTTTAAAAAAGCAGTATAACTTGTCACTTAGAAAGAGTACAATAAGAAATAGCTAAGAGTTAAAATTGGTGGTCTCTGGAGAAAGAAAATCAGGGATAGACAGAGAAAGGTGGAGGACTGCTGTTTTTCACTAACAGTCTAACAGTAACGGTGATTTTTCTTACCCATATGTGTGTGTGTGTGAAGATATATATATAGAGATATATCGGGCAGACCTCTGTTAAAATACAAACTAACTTTGTGGCCCAGGTGAGCCCATTAATCTGCCTAAACCCCAGCTTTCTCAATTCTATTAAATGAGAGTAAAAATATCCACCTTGAAAGATCAGTCAAGAATTAAAAATAAGCCCGACTTAGTGCTTGATACATACTGTACACAGTAAAGAGTATTTGTTATAACAGAATATTTCATTAACTTGTGAATAAAACTTAAAACTCTCAAAAAAAAAAATATAGAGAAAAGAAAATAAAAACCACCTACAATCCCACCAGTGTAACAAATCCCAACCTTTTACAGTGTTTCCAGTATTTTTTCAGTGCATGTGTAATTTATTTCTTAAAAATTGATCAAATTTTTAATTTTATCTATTGTGACATATCCCCAATGCAATTAAGTTATCTTCTAAGTAAGCAGTTATCTGAAATGTCTAGATAAGATTTAATAATTAAAATTTTTTGTTGATTAACTGTATTTTCAATGACTTATTTTTTGACCTTTATGCTCTTTCAGTATGGGTTAGGAGTTAAATTCATGGGCTTTGAGATTGGACAACTTGAGTTTGAAATCCTGGGTCTATTACTTACAGACTGTGACTTTAGACATGGGTCTTAACTTGGTTATGTTTATTTTCCTGGTCTATAAAATGGAAATGTTTCTATATTGTCTATGTAATGTTTATAGGTAGACTTAAAAGACTATATACTACTGTGTATACTACCGTAGTATATAAGACTATATACTTCTTCTGTACTACTATGTATAGAAAGTTTCTTGTGAAGTTTAAATAAAATAATGGTTGTGCAGAGGGGTAACATTTCACGTCATACATCATATGTTTACTCTCCATCCTGCCTTGTGCCTTCATTGACTGTCTTCCTATTCATTCTCATTGGCCCCTCCTACCTTAGAATGATTGACACACCTCACTCACTTTGGAACAAAGTGAACAAAGAAAACAAAGGCTGCAAATACTTGACGAAGTTTAGTATTCCAGGTCTGAGTAGAAGAAAGACAGATCTGTATATATACTTGTAAAGTAGTTGCTTCTGCCTCCAAACTGAGTAAATTATAACATGGGCTAAAAAGGAAATGGAGGGGAGGGGCCATCTGAGTCTCCCTTGCATCTCCAGCACCAGTCACTTTTGCGGAATTGCCTCGGGGACCATCTCTCCTCTGCATTGCTGTGCGGTGGGGATAAGCAATAGGTGATGCGCAGCAAAGCACCCAAGGCCGTTCATCTGGTAGTGATTCCATGGTCCCGAGACTGCTCAGCAACCACCCCATGTCATCCATCCGGTATGAACAACAATCTGCTCAGCAGCCCAGAACACTTATGATCTCTCAGTCCATGGATTCCTGGAGGGCTGGTGGTGACATAAAGGACAGGCTTTTGCATGGAAAGGAAATAGGATTATACTGAAACAGTCCAGCTCTCACACTCACCAGGGTAATAACACTGCCCAGCTGCACATAGAAGAGCCTAGCACAGACCCTCCTAGTGTAAGAGCTCAATGCACTTGAGTTATTCCCAGTATTTCCAATGTATACTGAATAAATATTGAACATCCCTGATGTGCATATTTTTTAACATCCCTTATTGTTTCCTTAAGGCATTTCTTAGCGGTTCAATTATCCTTTTGAGTGTGGACATTTTAAAGACTTTTAATAAATATAGATGATCTTGCCCTGAGAATAATTTAACAAATTTACCCTGTAATGAAACGATATGCTTTCCTGTGTTTTTGCCAAAATTTGTTGGTATAAATAAGTAGCTAAGTTCTGTTTTTCTGATGTTAAAGTAATATATACATGCTTACTGCAAAATCATCTGAAATTTCTAAAAAAGCAAGTATGTTTTTTGACAAAATTAGGTCTGCACCATTACATTTAAGGCAAGCTGGTATTCCATGGTATGACAGAATTTTATTTAGCCAGTCCTTTATTAACAGGCTTTTAGATTGGATAGATGATTTTGCTACTTGCTGAATCGTACAATGAGTCTCTTGAACATACATTTTTGTGAATTTGTCCAAATATGTCCTTAATATCCTCATCCATTCTCAATAATAATAATAATAATCTCAATCTGATATTTTTAGTTTCTTCTAGGTAGGCAGTCTTATTTGAAAACCATGATGATTTTGACCCTTCCATTTTATTATTACATTTTTTTTCTTTGTGGCATTTACTAGAAGTTTTAGAAAAATACAAAATAATTACAGTGATGCTAGGTTTTTTCTTTCTTTCCTGACTTTAATGGGAATGTTTCAAGATATTGACAATTCTTTCTACTGATTTCAGATAGCTAACTTTAAATCATACTAAATAAATAGCTATCTATTTTAAATTTTCCTAGGTTTTTTTTTAACGTATTTATTGGAGTATAACTGATTTACAATGGTGTGTTAGTTTCTTCTTTAAAACAAAGTGAATCAGCTATATATATATATATATATGCCCATATCAGCTCCCTGTTGCGTCTCCCTCCCACCCTCCCTATCCCACCCCTCTAGGCGGACACAAAGCACTGAGCTCATTTCCCTGTGCTATGTGGCTGCTTCCCACTAGCTATCTATTTTACATTTGGTAGTATATATAAGTTCATGCCACTTTCTCACTTCGTACCAGCTTACCCTTCCCCCTCCCTGTGTCCTCAAGTCCATTCTCTATGTCTGTGTCTTTATTCCTGTCCTACCCCTAGGTTCTTCAGAACCATTTTATTTTAGATTCCATATATATGTGTTAGCATACGGTATTTGTTTTTCTCTTTCTGAATTACTTCACCCTGTATGACAGACTCTAGGTCCATCCACCTCACTACAAATAACTCAATTTCATTTCTTTTTATGGCTGAGTAACATTCCATTGTATATATGTGCCACATTTTCTTTATCCATTCATCTGTCGATGGACACTTAGGTTGCTTCCATATCCTGGCTATTGTAAATAGAGCTGCAATGAACATTTTGGTACATGACTATTTTTGAATGATGGTTTTCTCAGGGTATATGCCCAGTAGTGGGATTGCTGGGTTGTATGGTAGTTCTATGTGTAGTTTTTTAAGGAACTTCCATACTGTTCTCCATAGTGACTGTATCAATTTACATACCCACCAACAGTGCAAGAGTGTTCCCTTTTGTCCACACCCTCTCCAGCATTTATTGTTTGTAGATTTTTTGATGATGGCCATTCTGACTGGTGTGAGATGATACCTCATTGTAGTTTTGATTTGCATTTCTCTAATGATTAGTGAGGTTGCGCATCCTTTCATGTGTTTTTGTTGGCAGTCTGTGTATCTTCTTTGGAGAAATGTCTATTTAGGTCTTCTCCCCATTTTGGATTGGGTTGTTTGTTTTTTTGTTTTTTGTTTTTTTTTTTTTTCTTTTCTTTTTGCGGTATGCGGGCCTCTCACTGTTGTGGCCTCCCCCGTTGCGGAGCACAGGCTCCGGACGCGCAGGCCCAGCGGCCATGGCTCACGGGCCCAGCCGCTCCGCGGCATATGGGATCCTCCCAGACCGGGGCACGAACCCGCATCCCCTGCATCGGCAGGCGGACTCTCAACCACTGCGCCACCAGGGAGGCCCTGTTTTTTTTTTATATTGAGCTGCATGAGCTGCTTGTCAGTTTTGGAGATTGATCCTTTGTCAGTTGTTTCATGGGCAAATATTTTCTCCCATTCTGAGGGTTGTGTTTTCATCTTGTTTATGGTTTCCTTTGCTGTGCAAAAGCTTTTAAGTTTCATTAGGTCCCATTTGTTTATTTTTGTTTTTACTTCCATTTCTCTAGGAGGTGGGTCAAAAAGGATCTTGCTGTGATTTATGTCATGGAGTGTTCTGCCTATGTTTTCAGCTAAGAGTTTTATAGTGTCTGGCCTTTCATTTAGGTCTTTAATCCATTTTGAGTTTATTTTTGTGTATGGTGTTAGGGAGTGTTCTAATTTCATTCTTTTACATATAGCTGTCCAGTTTTCCCAGCACCACTTATTGAAGAGGCTGTTTTTTCTCCATTGTATATTTTTGCCTCCTTTATCAAAAATAAGGTGACCATATGTGCGTGGGTTTATCTCTGGGCTTTCTATCCTGTTCCATTGATCTATATTTCTGTTTTTGTGCCAGTACCATACTGTCTTGATTACTGTAGCTTTGTAGTATAGTCTGAAGTCCAGGAGCCTGATTCCTCCAGCTCCGTTTTTCTTTCTCAAGATTGCTTTGGCTAATTGGGGTCTTCTGTGTTTCCACACAAATTGTGAAATTTATTGTCCTACTTCTGTGAAAAATGCCATTGGTATTTGAATGGTATTTGAATTCAATCTTCATTGAATCTGAATATTGCTTTGGGTAGTATAGTCATTTCACAATTTTGATTCTTCCAATCCAAGAACCTGGTATATCTCTCCATCTGTTTGTATCATCTTTAATTTCTTTCATCAGTGTCTTATAGTTTTCTGCATACAGGTCTTTTGTCTCCTTAGATAGGTTTATTCCTAGATATTTTATTCTTTTTGTTGCAGTGGTAAATGGGAGTGTTTCCTTAATTTCTCTTTCAGAGTTTTCATCAGCAGTGTATAGGAATGCAAGAGATTTCTGTGCATTAATTTTGTATCCTGCTACTTTACCAAATTCATTGATTAGCTCTAGTAGTTTTCTGGTAGCATCTTTAGGATTCTCTATGTATAGTATCATGTCATCTGCAAACAGTGATAGCTTTGCTTATTTTCCAATTTGGATTCCTTTTATTTCTTTTTTGTCTCTGATTTCTGTGGCTAAAACTTCAAAACTATGTTGAATAATGTTGACGAGAGTGGGCAACCTTGTCTTCTCCCTGATCTTAGTGGAAATGGTTTCACTTTTTCACCATTGAGAATGATGTTGGCTGTGGGTTTGTACTGAAGTAGGTTCCCTCTGTGCCTACTTTCTGGAGGGTTTTTATCATAATTCGTTGTTGAATTTTGTTGAAGCCTTTTTTTGCATCTATTGAGATGATCACATGGTTTTTATTCTTTAATTTGTTAATATGGTTTATCACATTGATTGATTTGCATATACTGAAGAATCCTTGCATTCCTGGGATAAAACCCACCTGATCATGGTTTAAGATCCTTTTAATGTGCTGTTGGATTCTGTTTGCTAGTATTTTGTTGAGGATTTTTGCATCTATGTTCATCAGTTATATTGGCCTGTATTTTTCTTTCTTTGTTACATCTTTGTCTGGTTTTGGTATGAGGGTGAGGGTGGCCTTGTAGAATGAGTTTGGGAGTGTTCCTCCCTCTGCTATATTTTGTAAGAGTTTGAGAAGGATAGGTGTTAGCTCTTCTCTAAACGCTTGATAGAATATGCCTGTGAAGCCATCTGGTCCTGGGCTTTTGTTTGTTGGCAGATTTTTAATCACAGTTTCAATTTCAGTGCTTGTGATTGGTCTGTTCATATTTTCTATTTCTTCCTGGTTCAGTCATGGAAGGTTGTGCTTTTCTAAGAATTTGTCCATTTCTTCCAGGTTGTTCATTTTATTGGCATATAGTTGCTTGTGGTAATCTCTCATGATCCTTTGTATTTCTGCAGTGTCAGTTGTTACTTCTCCTTTTTCATTTGTAATTCTATTGCTTTGAGTCTTCTCCCTTTTTTTTCTTGATGAGTCTGGCTAATGGTTTATCAATTTTGTTTATCTTCTTAAAGAACCAGCTTCTAGTTTTATTGATCTTTGCTGTCATTTCCTTCATTTCTTTTTCATTTATTTCTGATCTGATCTTTATGATTTCTTTCCTTCTGCTAACTTTGGGTTGTTTTTGTTCTTCTTTCTCTTATTGCTTCAGGTGTAAGGTTAGGTTGTTTATTTGAAATGTTTCTTGTTTCTTGAGGTAGGATTGTATTGCTATGAACTTCTCTCTTAGAACTGCTTTTGCTATATCCCATAGGTTTTGGGTCATAGTGTTTTCACTGTCATTTGTTTCTAGGTATTTTTTGATTTCCTCTTTGATTTCTTCAGGGATCTCTTGGTTATTAAGTACTGTATTGTTTAGCCTCCATGTATTTGTATTTTTTACAGATTTTTCCCTGTAATTGATATCTATTCTCATAGCATTGTGGTCAGAAAAGACACCTGATACGATTTCAATTTTATTAAATTTACCAAAGCTTGATTTGTGACCCATGTTATGTTCTATCCTGGAGAATGTTCCATGAGCACATGTGAAGAAAGTGTATTCTGTTGTTTTTGGATGGAATGTCCTATAAATATCAATTATGTCCATCTTGTTTAATGTATCATTTAAAGCTTGTGTTTCCTTACTTATTTTCATTTCGGATGATCTGTCCATTGATGAAAGTGGGGTGGTAAAGTCCCCTACTATGATTGTGTTACTGTTGATTTCCCGTTTATGGGTGTTAGCATTTGCCTTGTGTATTGAGGTGCTCCTATGTTGGGTGCCTAAATATTTACAATTGTTATATCTTCTTCTTGGATTTATCCCTTCATCATTATTTAGTGTCCTTCTTTGTCTCTTTTAATAGTCTTTATTTTAAAGTCTATTTTTTCTGACATGAGTATTGCTATTCCAGCTTTCTTTTGATTTCCATTTGCATAGACTATCTTTCTCCATCCCCTCACTTTCAGTCTGTATGTGCCCCTAGGTCTGAAGTGAGTGTCTTGTAGACAGCATATATATGAGTCTTGTTGTTGTTCCTATTCAGCCAGTCTGTGTCTTTTGGTGGTAGATTAGAATCCATTTACATTTAAGGTAATTTTCGATATGTATGTTCCTATTACCAGTTTTCTTAATTGTTTTGGATTTGTTGTTGTAGGTCTTTTCCTTCTCTTGTGTTTCCTGCCTAGAGAATTTCCTTTCGCATTTGTTGTAAAGCTGGTTGGTGGTGCTGAATTCTGTTAGCATTTGCTTCTCTGTAAAGGTTTTAATTTCTCTGTTGAATCTGAATGAGATCCTTGCTGGTTAGAGTAATCCTAGTGGTAGGTTTTTCTCTTTCATCACTTTAAATATGTCCTGTCACTCCTTTGTGGCTTGCAGAGTTTCTGCTGAAAGATCAGCTGTTAATCTTATGGGGATTCCCTTGTGTGTTATTTGTTGCTTTTCCCTTGCTGCTTTTAATATTTTTTCTTTGTATTTAATTTTTGATATTTTGATTAATATGTATCTTGGCATGTTTCTCCTTGGAGTTATCCTGTGTGGGACTCTCTGCACTTCCTGGACTTGATGGACTATTTCCTTTCCCATATTAGGGAAGTTTTCCACTATAATCTCTTCAAATATTTTTTCAGTGCCTTTCTTTTCTTCTTCTGGGACCCCTATAATTTGAATGTTGGTGCATTTAATGTTGTTCCAGAGGTGTCTAACACTGTGCTCCATTCTTTTCATTCTTTTTTCTTTATTTTGCTCTGCAGTAGTTATTCCCACTATTTTATCTTCCAGGTCACTTATCCGTTCTTCTGCCTCAGTTATTCTGCTATTGATTCCTTCTAGAGAATTTTTAATTTCACTTATTGTGTTGTTCATCACTGTTTGCTCTTTAGTTCTTCTAGGTCCTTGTTAAACGTTTCTTATATTTTCTCCATTCTATTTTCCAAGATTTTGGATCATGTTTACTATCATTACTCTGAATTCTTTTTCAGGTGGACTGCCTATTTTCTCTTCATTTTTTTGGTCTGGTGGGTTTTTACCTTGCTCCTTCATCTGCTGTGTGTTTCTCTGTGTTCTCATTTTGCTTAACTTCCTGTGTTTGGGGGTCTCCTTTTCTCAGGCTGTAGGTTCATGGTTCCTGTTGTTTTTGGTGTCTGCCCTCAGTGGCTAAGGTTGGTTCAGTGGATTATGTAGGCTTCCTGGTGGAGGGGACTAGTGCCTGTGTTCTGGTGGATGAGGCTGGATCTTGTCTTTCTGGTGGGCAGGACTGCTTCCGGTGGTGTGTTTTGCGGTGTCTGTGATCTATTATGATTTGAGGCAGCCTCTCTGCTAATGGGTGGGGTTGTGTTCCTGTCTTGCTAGTTATTTGGCATAGTGTTTCCAGCAGTATAGCTCACTGGTCGTTGAGTCGAGCTGGGTCTAAGCATTGAGATGGAGATCTCTGGGAGAGCTTTTGCCATTTAATATTATGTGGAACTGGGAGCTCTCTGGTGGATCAGTGTCCTGAACTTGGCTCTCCCACCTCAGGGGCACACGCCTGAAACCCAGCCACAGCACCACGACCCTGTCAGCCACACGGCCAGGTACGTGGGGAGTTTCTTGCCTTTTGAGAAGTCTGAGGTTTTCTGCCAGAGTTCAGTAGGTGTTCTGTAGGAATTGTTCCACATGTATGTGTATTTCTGATGTATTTGTGTGGAGGAAGGTGATCTCCATATCTTACTCTTCCGCCATCTTGAAGGTCTCCTCCTAGTTTGTTTTGAATTCAAAGAGAACGTTGAAATTTATCAAATGCTTTACAACAGTTTTTGAAACGTTCATATATTTTTTTTCTCCTTTTACCTATAACATGGTGAACTAAATAAATATATTTGTAATGTTGAACTCTTGTGGTATTTCCAGAATGAACAATGTATGCCCTCTTTAAATCCATTTTATAATGCACTCCAGGATTCAGTTTGCTGAAATTTTGTTTTTGATGTTGCAGCAATTCTACCACCACCACCACCACCACTGCCATCATCATCATCATCCATTAGCAGCATTATAAGCCATAAGCTGAAGGCCTACAGTATTTTAGAACTTATTAACCTCACTTTTTAAACCTCACAGTTATTGTTTTTTTAAAAAAAGTGATTTTTCAGGTTTATTGAGTTACAATTGACAAATAAAATTGTAAGAAATTTAAAGTGTGCAACCCTGGCAGTTGTTCTTAAGGTAGGTATTCAAATCCTACTTTAGAGAAAGGATTTAGAATAGTTAAGTATCCAAGTCACAAAATATTTCTTTAAAATACAAGTATTTAAATACTTGTATTTAAATGTAAGATGTATTTAACTCCCAAGCCTATAATTTTAATCATTTTATGTCTCTATATTTAGTGGAAGGATTGGTTGGTAGATTATTTCTTAGTGCTCTGTTTGACAAATTTTATTATCAGGGTTATTTTAGTCCAGTAAAACAAATTAAAATGCTTTCCATCTTTATGCTTTAAAATATGAAATATTTTAAAAAGCACAGAATTAATTTTTTTTCTATATCTGAGAATATACCTGTTTTATTATTCCCCAAAGTGTGCATTTCTGTTTCCTTGCATTTTTCCTTGATCACTATTACTTGACTTTACATATTTTGTTGGTCTTATCAAAGAAAAAAAACTGTTTTATATACCAGTTGTAATGTTTTTCTCCTGTTCTCTTTGTTTCACTTTGAGGGCTTTTAAAGAGAATTTTTGCTTCTTGGATTGAATGTTTATTTCATTGATTCTCTAAGATGATGGTCAGTACTGTGACCACAACTCACACTTTTGTCCCCCTCCTACTTCCAATGTCCTGCTGAAATGACTCTATTAATGTAACAGGGAAAAATCCTATACAGTCAATAAAACAAAAAGAGTGACACTTAGCACACTAAAACTGTAAGAAATTCAACATTAAAGTGAGTATATAACAGTAGAGGGATTTTTGTGGGGGATGAGTGGGAAGAAAAGCCCACTAAGGTAGGAAGGAAAATGGGTCATAGAATGAATTAATTAAACCATGACATAAATCTTTTCTGAATGAGTCTATTTTAGCTACCAGTAGGTTACATCAACTAAAAGTTTGTGCGATGAATAATCTAAACAACCAAAAGTGACACACAAGAAAATAGAAAATTTTAAAAAATGGTATTATTAGAAAGTTGTAAAGATCAGAGTACCATAAAAAATCTCATTACAAGAAAAAAAAATCCCATAGATTAAAAAAAGACTAAACTAAAATTTCAGCAAAGATAGTGGATATTGCATAACAAAACAAAGAAATAAAACATAAATTAGATAATTAGAAGTCTAATGTAGTATATTACTACTATTCAGCCAAGTATTCCCATTCCCCTCTCTGTGGGACCCCCTCTAGATTATATTTCCTGCAAGTAGATGCTACTTCACCCCTCTGTCAATAGGTTTGTACATTTTATTTGCTTTGGGTAGTGAAATGTGAGTGCAACTGATATGTGTCACATCTGAACCAGAACTTTAAGAGCCTAGAATGGCCCATTATCCTCTCTTTCCCTCTGCTTCAAGATGGACGTGTCCTAGGTGAGGGCTGCTCTTTCACCCCTGGTCCTTTTCTTTTTTTATTTAAAACAATTTTTATTGACGTATAGTTGATTTACAATATTATATTAGTTTCAGGTGTACAATATAGTGAATCAGTATTTTTAGAGATTATACTCCATTAAAAGTTATTAAAAGTAATGGCTATAATTCCCTATGCTGTACAATATATCCTTGCTGCTTATCTATTTTATACTAGTAGTTTGTATCTCTTAATCTCATACCCCTATCTTTCTCCTCCCCCTTTCCCTCTCCCCACTGGTAACCACTAGTTTGTTTTCTGTATCTGTGAGTCTGCTTCTGTTTTGCTATATACATTCATTTGCTTATTTTTTATATGCCACATATAAGTAATATCATATAGTATTTGTCTTTCTCAGTCTGATTTATTTTACTAAGTGTAATATTCTCTAGGACCATCCACATTGCTGCAAATGGCAGAACTTCATTATTTTTTTGGATAAGTAATTTTCCATTATATATATATATATAAAATTGTATACATATAACTTATTATATATATATAACTATATATATATATATATATAAAACTTCTTTATTCATTCATCTGTTGATGGACACTTAAGTTGCTTCCATATCTTGGCTACTGTAAATAGTGCTGTTATGAACATTGGGGTACATGTATCTTTTTGAATTAGTGTTCTGTTTTTTCTGGATATGTATCCAGGAGTGAAATAGTGAAATTGCTGGATCATATGATAATTCTATTTTCAGTTTTTTGAGCAACCTTCATACAGTTTTCCATAGTGACTGCACCAACTTACATTCCCACCCACAGTGTGCAGTGTTCCCTTTTCTCCACATCCTTGCCAACATTTGTTATTTGTGGTCATTTTGATGACAGCCATTCTGACAGGTGTGAGGTGACATCTTGTTTTGATTTGTATTTCTCTAATAATTAACAATGTTGAGCATCTTTTCATGTACCAGTTGGTTATCTGTATGTATTCTTTGGAAAAATGTCTAGTCAGGTCTTCTGCCCATTTTTTGCTTAGCTTGTTTGTTTTTTTGATATTGAGCTGTTTATATATTTTGGGATATTAACCCCTTGTCAGTCATATCATTTGCAAATAGTTTCTCCCATTCAGTAGGTTGTCTTTTCAGTTTGTCATTGGTTTCCTTTGCTGTGCAAAAGCTTTTTTTAAAAAAATTAATTAATTAATTTTTGACTGCATTGGGTGTTTGTTGCTGTGCATGGGCTTTCTCTAGTTGCGGCGAGTGGGGGCTACCCTTTGTTGTGGTGCTTGGGCTTCTCATTGCGGTGACTTCTCTTGTTGCAGACCATGTGCTCTAGGCACATGGGCTTCAGTAGTTGTGTCTCGTAAGCTCTAGAGCGCAGGCTCAGTAGTTGTGGCTCATGGGCTTTGTTGCTCCACAGCATGTGGGATCTTCCTGAACCAGGGATTGAACCCCTGTCCCCTGCACTGGCAGGCGGATTCTTAAGCACTGCACCACCAGGGAAGTCCTGTGCAAAAGCTTTTAAGTTTAATTCCCATTTGTTTACTTTTGCTTTTATTTTTTTCCCCTTAGAAAATAGATCCAAAAAATATTGCTAATTTATATCAAATAGTATCCTAGGTTACAGGTTTTTTCCCTTTCGGCACTTGGAATATATCCTGCCTCTCCCTTCTGGCCTGCAGTTTCTGCAGAGAAATCAGCTGATAGCCTTATGGGGATTTTCTTGTATATGACCTTTTTTCCCTGCTGCCTTTAGAATTCTCTTTTAACTTGCCATTTCAATTATGATATGTCTTGGTGTGGGTCTGTTTGGGTTCATCTGGTTTTGGACCCTTTGTATTTCCTGTAACTGTATACCTGTTTCCTTCTTCAGGTTTTGGAAGTTTTCGTCCCTAATTTCCTCAAATATATTTTTGATTCCTTCCTCTCTCTTATCCTTCTGGGGCCTCTATAATGCGAATATTGGTACACTTAAAGTTACTGCAGCGATCTCTTAAACGGTTTTCAGTTTTTTAACATTTGTTTTTCTTTTTGCTGTTCTGATTGGGTGATTTCCATTATTCTATCTTCCAGATCACATATGCATTTTTCTGTATCTGATTGTCATACTGAGTGAAGTAAGTCAGACAGAGAAAGAGAAATATCGTATGATATCCCTTATATGTGGAATCGAAAAAGAAATTATACCAATGACCTTATTTATAAAACAGAAACAGACTCACGGACTTAGAGAACAAACTTGTGGTTACCGGGGGGAAGGATGAAGGGAAGGGATACTCAGGGGGTTTGGGATCAGTTAACACTTTTTTTTTTTTTTTTTTTTTTTGTGGTACATGGGCCTCTCACTGTTGTGGCCTCTCCCGTTGGGGAGCACAGGCTCCGGACGTGCAGGCTCAGCGGCCAAGGCTCATGGGCCCAGCCGCTCTGTGGCATGTGGGATCCTCCCGGACTGGGGCACGAACCCGTGTCCCCTCATCGGCAGGTGTATTCTCAACCACTGCACCACCAGGGAAGCCTCAGTTAACATTTTTATTAATAATGTTTTGAATTCTTTATCCGGTAAATTTTATTTCTGTTTCATTATTTGTTTCTTCAGTGGTGTTCCCTTGATCTTTCCATTGAGAACAGTTCCTCTGCCTTTTCAATTTGCTTAACTTTCTCTGCCTGTATGAATTTAGGTGAATTTATGTTAAGAATGAAAATTCCTGGTCTCTGCTCCCCTGAGGTTCTAATTTAATTGACCTGGGTGGAGCTTAGACATCTACAATTTTAATAAAATTTCAGAAATTTTTTATTTAAAGTAAATGATTGCCCATACTTAGAGAAGTTTTTCTTTTAGGTGGTTTCCAATGCTTTTACCTCATGGGTTTTTTGTTTGTTTGTTTGTCTTTGAAATGGGACAAAAGACCTCAACGATAAGAATCAGAATTTCTCTCTCCTTCTCATCCTTCAAAAAGGCAACTAGCTTTTAATTCACTAAAAAATTTAAGCTTTATAAGGGCAGGGACCCTAATTTCTTGTTTACCTCTGGTCTTCCCTGTTTAAAACGATGTGTGGTACAACTCAATATTTGCTAAATGAATGCATATATGCCCTAATAAATGAAAGTTATTTTGCAAGATATTTTTGGAAAGCTGTGGCTTGATGTAATTAATTTTCTTTCACCCTTAAAGGCCCCCTACTCCAGGATATTCAGAAAACATAGACCCCTCCTTTTCTGAATTTGATAAATATATGGTATGACAACTTCACAGCTTTGATCTTCTCTGTAAAAGTAAGTGGGAGTTTTTCTAAGTATGTGCTTCTAGGTAAGAAAAGGGAAAACTCATATAATTAATCATGATTGAAAATTCAGCTCTTTTACCTTTTGTAGGTGTATTATAATAAATGTTAAAAAAATCAGTTATTTAAAAATAAAAGCCAAATCATAGTACAATTTTTGAAGATAATATCTCTGGAGCTCTTATTTCTATTACTTGAACATTTATTGTACATCATCAGCTTTCAGCTGAGAAGGAAAAAATAAAACACTTGATTTTTAAAAATGAAAACACAATATTCCCAGCTAGCTAGCATATTGGAGAGAAAGAAATTAAAAACTTAACCTTATCTATCCATTCATAATTAATATTCATCATGGGCACATACGTCTCTTCTCCCCTTATCATAACTTAAAATTTGATCCATGGTTCAATTTCCTAAATGAACGTCTGGGTTCTTTTCCTCAAGAACAAATATTGTTATTATGTATTTTAGATACATCATAAACATAATATAGGATAATATGCAGTAAATAGCTAAATTCTATCGGGTGGATCATATTTAGTAAACAACAAAGTACTCAGATAATAAACAAACTTTACCATAAGTAATTCACTATTATTTTTTCTATGAATTTTTTACACAGTTGAGATTGTATTATATGTATAACTTCACATCCTGCTGTTTTCCTGATGGCTTAATTTAAGAATAACTTATATTAATGAAAATTATAAACATTAATTTATGAAATAATAAATATTATGCTGATTGACATTAAAGTGAATGTTTTTGCTGTTATATGTCTTATCCATACATTAATTAACAATCAAATATCAAGGTCAATTGCTTTTTGGAGCTACTCTTGGTTTATAATGATTAAAAATAATTAGTGACCGCGTTTATCAACTATTGCTATAAAATGCTGTGTAACCATGTACTCAGTAGCTTGCAACAACAAGCATTTAAAAGCTTAAGCTCAGAAGTGATACACTGTCACTTCCACCTATATCCACATTGAAAAAAGGCCACATGTTAAGTTCAACATCAGTGGGTGCAAAGTAGAATTTCTCCATAGAGGTTGGGATGAGGAGAGTAAGAGAGAATGTTTTCTGAACAGTAATCTTACTTCTACAGTGGCAAATATATTCTTTTATTCACTTTGACAGGAACATGCTCTGAGTTCATGTAAAAGTGGTTTAAAATTATTAAGGAGTAAATTTAAAAGAAGAGGTGCTAAACATCTCTAATTTATAAAACTTGAAATGATTTGATTTGCCAAGAGGATTTTGCTGCATTCATTCCCAGTATCCTGCAGAAAACATACAGCACAGATTTTGTAAAAATGGTAATGCATAAGAAATTATTGTATGTTTGCAGAATTGAAGATTACTAATAGTTGCAAATATTCTTACAGTTCAGATCTATCCATGCACTGATCAATGGGGCATTATTATATTTGAAATCAGACTTTTCTTTGATAAGATGTTGAAAGAGGAACCTATACCTGAAAAGAAAACTGGAAGTTTGAGGAAACATCTAGCAAACTAATGATCTTTTAAAAAAATTTTTATTGGAGGATAGTTGATTTACAACGTTGTGTTACTTTCTGTTGTACAGCAAAATGAATCAGTTATACATATACATATATCAGCTCTTTTTTAGATTCTTCTTCCATGTAGATCATTGCAGAGTACTGAGTAGAGTTCCCTGTGCTATACAGTAGGTCCTTACTAGTTATCTATTTTATATACAGTAGGGTGTATATGTCAATCCCAATCTCCCAATTATCCCTCCCTCCTTTTCCCCGCTAGTAACCATAAGATTGTTTTCTACATCTGTGACTCTGTTTCTGTTTTGTAGATAAATTCATAAATTCATTTGTACCATTGTTTTAGATTCCACTTATAAGCGATATCATATGATATTTGTCCTTCTCTGTCTGACTTTTTCACTCAATATGATAATCTCGAGGTCTATCCATGTTGCTGCCAATGGCATTATTTCATTCTTTTTCATGACTGAGTAATATTCCATCGCCTATACGTACCATATCTTCTTTATCCACTCCTCTGTTGATGGATGTTTAGGTTGCTTCCATGTCCTGGCTATTGTAAATATTGCTGCAATGAACACTGTCCTGCATGTGTCTTTTTGAATTATGTTTTTTTCTTGGTATATGCCCAGGAGTGGGATTGCTGGATCATATGGTAGCTCTATATTTAGTTTTTTAAGAAACCTCCATACTGTTCTCCATAGTGGCTGTACCATTTACATTCCCACCAACAGTGTAGAAGGGTTCCCTTTTCTCCACATCTAATGCTCTTTTAAGGTTTTCCTTTGTGAAAATGGGGTGGACTGTCATTTGAGTTGATCTAGGATGGGTGGTATGGTAGGCTGAACAACATCCCCCATAGATATCCAGGTCCTAATCTCTGGAACCTGTGAATGTTATTGTATATGGTAAAAGGGACTTTACAAATGTGATTAAGGATTTTGAGATGGGAAGACTGTCCTGGATTACCTGGGTGTGCCCTAAATGTAATCCCAAGTATCCTTATCAAAGGAAGGCAGAAGTAGATATATAATTACTTGCTACAGAAGAGAATAAGGCAATGTGATGATGAAAGCAGAGATTGGAGTGGTGCACTTTGAAGATGGAGGAAGGGATCATAAGGCATGGAATACAGGCGGCCACTAGAACTTTAAAAGGAAAGGAAATGGATCCTCCCCTAGAGCCTCTAGAGGGAACACAGCCCTGTCAGTACCCTGGTTTCAGCCCAGTGAAACCATTTCAGACTTCTGATCTTCAGAACTGTAAGAGAATACATTTATATTGTTTTAAGCCACCAAATCTGTGGTAATTTGTTACAGCAGCTGTAGGAAACTAATACAGATGGTACCTGAGAAAGTTTGTCAAGTTTCTAAATTGTCCTACAGATTGGAAGTTCTGCTCTGAAAAAAAAAAAAACAAAATTCCTCACAAAATTTTGTTTAAGGTGCAAAATTAAATGAGTTTCTGTAGGAACTAAGTGTATCTAAATGAAACTAAACTAAACTAAAGTTCTACTTACTTGAAGAAGTTGTTTGTGTTGAAAACTAAAAATGGAGAGCTTCAGCTTACTATGGGTTGAATTGTGTCCACCAAGAAGATGCCGAAGCCCTAACCCCCAGTACCTATGAATGTGAACTTACTTGGAAATAGGGTCATTGACGATGATCAAGTTAAGATGAGGTCATTGAGGTGGATTCTAATCCAGTATGATTGGTGTCCTTGTGAGAAAGGGACATTTGGACACAGAGACAGACATGCACATGGGGAGAATACATGTGAAGATGGAGGCAGAGAGTGGGGTGATGCCACAGAAACCAAGGAACACCAAAGATTGCTAGCAAACCACCAGAAGATGGGAGACAGGAATGCAACAGATTGTCCCTCACAGCCCTCAAAAAGAACCATCTCTGCCGACACTTTGATCTTGGACTTCTAGCCTTCAGAACTTTGAGACAATACATTTATGTCATTTAAGCCACCCAGTTAGTGGCTTTGTTTCAACAGCCCTAAAAAATGGATCCACAGATATCAATGAGAATTTATTCATCACAGCTTTTTTTTTTTTTTTTTTACCAAACCGTATCATGGACAGTTGTACTTTCAGGTCCTCTTAATTTTCAGTCCTAAAAGCTAATACCAACACTTCCCTCTGGAATTAGTTTTAATCAAGTTTTGTTTTGTTTTGATTTTTGTTTATATTTAAATTTTAAATGCATGAATTCCTAAGTAGCTAATTCTGTGTTTAATTTGGCAAGCTGCCTTGCTAACACGTCTAACCAAATCTCTTTCTCTATCTCTATGTCTCTTTCTGTCTGTCTGCCTGCTTCTGTCTCTGTCTTTCTCCCTGTCATTACCTCTTTCTCTCTCTCCCACTCTAAGAGAGCTGTAATAGGAAAGTCCAGATTTTGTGGAATATGGCATAGACAGGATTGCTTTTAACAAAAATTGATTGGCATGGGTTATCAGTGAAGCTTCTCATAAGACCCAATTAGAGCAGAGCCCATCAGCTAATCAGATCACAAGTTAGTTACAGAGTTAGAAAGCTCTTCATTCCAACTCTTCAATTTCCCATCCATCTATATGTTTGTACTGAAGTATTTATATCCTCTCTAAGTGGCTGAGCAGGCTTTTTTGGTTTGGGTTGAATCTGCTGGCTGACTGGGTGTTATTTCTGTTAAGAGAGCTTGAATACAGCTGGTTGTACAGGGGCTGAGAGATCTGCGTCCTCAAGGATTGAAATTAGGGAGTTCTGCAGGTTGTGCATCTTTATTTGCATCTATTTGTTCACAGCCCTCTTTCTTATCAGAGGGTTGCCCTTTCCGCCTAAGGCTTGGAGGTTGGAGGCCACCTTCTAAGGACTGAGAGGAGACCCTCAGGGCAGCTTTCTTCCAGTGCTGTGGGGAATGAGAGTGGGGTCCCAGGCCCACTTCCTCCGTCTGCCTGTCAGACCCACAGTGGGACTGCAAAGGAGGCTGTGGTAAGGGCTGCCTTTCTTCCAGTCTTACTCGTAGAGAATTTATTTCTGAAACAGGAGCTGGTGAGGTCATGCTGGGTGCAGTGGAGGTAGGTTCATGAGTGATGGAGAGATGCTTATTAGTTTGGAGAGATGCTTATTAGTTTGGTTCCTCTGAAATGTGTAAAGCTATTGTCACCAGGTTTAGTCACACCTACTGCTGAGAAATGACATTTTTTGGAAGGTGTGAAGAATAATTTGATGGGATTTAGAGTGGAGAAAGGTTCATGTCGTCTTTTTCACTCTACCATTGTTCAGAAGTCAGATAATCACAATAGCTAACAGAATTTACCATGTGCCTGAGACTGTTCCATGTACTTTTCCTGAAATAATTAGCTTAATCCTCATAAGAACCTCTTAAGGAGGATGTTATTATTATAACTACTTTTATAGGTGAGAAAACTGAGTGAGGAAAGGTTTGAGCAATCGATGAACCAGCAAATCAGAGGCAAATGTGACTTAAAAATTTAGCAAATAAGATAATGGTTTTAACCTGGTTTTAAAATTCTGGGACCCTGTTAACAACTGTTGAGAATAAACTGAAAAAGAAGAAGGCAGAGCAACAGTATCCCTGTCAGACTAAAAATGCTTCCTAGACCTTTCTTCCACAGCTAGAACGTCGCTGTGTTTCCTGCACCTAGAACTGGGGCGGGGGTGGGGGAGGGGGGGTTGCATGTTTGTTTGTTTAAATCTATTAATGACATTGTAAGAACAAGTTTGTTTTCTTTTTATATTGAAACTGTTTCCCTAGGACTTATTTATGTACTTGCTTACTTATTCAGCATATAGTGATTAAATAAATGCCTACTATGGGCAGACTTGTGCTAGGCATTGAGGACACATCAGAAAGTGAGACACACGCATTCCTTGCCCTCACGGTCTTTCCAGTCTAGCTTTATTTTGACGGTACCTACTGTAGTACTAAGACAAAATTCAGCATTGAAGCACCAGGGAAATAACAAGAGAAAGACAAGGAGGAAGGGGAAATGTAGTCCTGTGGGGAGCCATCCCTGATGCCCCAGAAATCAGATCAGGGGCTGTGCTGCGTTCAGTGCTTGCCTAAAGCTGTTTTTGTCCTATTTCCTTCTCTTTCTTCTTAAGCCAGATGAACAGATGCAAGTAGCCCCCAGTTAGCTCCGCTGAGGGATTCCCTAAAAGCTGCGGGGGACAGACCTTGGGTGTCTGCTGGGCTCTAAAGGTCCCTGGCTTATCTAGGCAGCTGGTAGAGTGTCCTGTCCCTTTTTTGATCACGGACTTTGCCCTAAGCTGTAGTCATTTGCTTGTATGAATGCAGATGGGAGGCTTTTTATTTTTTCTCTCCATCCTCCACTGAAATACAATTAAAAGGTCAACCAAGGACCCTAAACAAATTGTACCGGGCTGAAGGGAGAGGAAGCAGGGGGAGTACTTTGTCTGTGGATTAGCTTGTTTACGACAGAGCTAAAAAACATTTTGTTTCAAGCAGAGTTGTATGCCTTTGTCAATCAAACCAGGCTTGGAAGCGCCAAAAATCAGCCTGTTTGTCACAGAGTCCCCACATGCTTCAGAATCCAGCCCCAGCAGAGGAGCTTGCAAATGTGGGTACTCATCCTAATCACACTGCTGCTCTGGCCACTCAGCAAGGGAGAGTACATGATGCTTTATCCCAGGGGACCCTGGGACAAGGACTTGAACGCACATATTTGTGCCAGGATACACCAGTAAGGGACTGAAGTCAGTCTATGGTGTACTAATGAGTAAGTTACTACTGTTGGCAGTTAGGGCTCAGTCTGGCTGGGGGCCTCTGGGAGATGGTGTGGAAGCTGCCTCAGAGTCCTCTTACCCAAGAAGTGATGAAGCTTCAGTACATACGCACCAACTCCCTTTGTCACTGACAAAGGGCTGTCCCCAGGGGTTCAGATTCTGCAGTCTTCTAAGGGAATAGTCTTTTACATGCAGGGAAAGCTTTACAACAGAGAATTGAAGTGCTTGTGGTGTGTGCAGAGGGTATATATATAGGAAGACTACCAGCCTTATTGCTACAAGCTCTGATTCTGATGGGAGCAGGAGAGCAATGATCTGGTGATCTCATCACACCCTGAGCCAAATCATCTTGTCAGAGTTACAAGGGCCACGGTCCAGGAATGAGCCAATAGTTACCCTCTAATGGTGACTGATGGGGAAATCAGGATGTCCTGAGGGGGCCTGAGAACCTGGCTTCTGAATCAGATCTCCCAAAAAGCAGGGCATACAGGACATCTCTATCAGAGGTTGGAACTAGCAGCCAGTGGGCCTCATCTTTCTCAAGTTGCAAGTTGTTTTGCCTCCAGTATGTGTATTTGTGTGTTTAAATAAATTGCTTGCCAAATTACACAAATCTAGAGAGTTCACATAAAAATCCAGATTTCTAGCTTTCATTAAAAAACAAACAGACAAAAAAAAAAAAAAAAATCCCTGGAAGACCTGACAGTGCTGGGAATGCTTTTCTATATGGCCATAATACCTGGGAGATAAATGGCAACTTCCCTCCAGGGATGGAAGGTCACAGTCTCAATCAGACTGTCCCCTGGCCATTGAGACCAACAGTCAGTTGCATTTAACAGACAGCTTGGGCTTTTGCTTTCTTATATCCTGCTTCATTCATTTGTACTCACTACCTGGCTGCTCTAAATGTTTGAGTGGGTAGCCCCTGATTTTTATAACCTACTCCCTTCCCCACCACACTCTGAGGGCCACTAATGGACAACAAGTTTCAAAGCATTTTGCTGGCGCTCTATGACCCCATCCCGACAGTCAGAAAAGTGTTCAAACTCTTGACTCTGTTATTTAAGACATTCGAGAACCTTCCATTATCTTGACCCAAACTCTCTTGATTCACATCCCACCAGTTTCATGCCCATAACACATTTTTTTCAGGCAGACTGACCAAACTGTGATATGCAGACTGCATCATAGGAGTTATACTTTCCTATTCCGAACCAAACTTCGTATTTTCTCACCCAAACCTGATTGTCCTTTCTTATAAGTGGCAAATTATGAAACAATAGACTCACTCTCACTCCTCTCTTTATGTCACAGAGCACATCCAGTCCATTCGCAAATTTTTTCAGCATCACCTTCAAAATCTACCTGCGTTCCAAGTGCTATATTCCATATCAAATTCCAAAGCCACCATTAGAGCACAAGCCACTGTCATTTCTCTTTTAGATTATGCTAATGGTTTCCTGATGGGGCTCGCTGCTTCCACCATTGCTGCCAATAGTCCGTGCTCAACACAGCAGCCAGTGTGATTCTTCTGAAACCTAGCTCAGATCACGCCACCCTTTGCTCAAAGCCCCTCTCCCATTTCCTCTCTGATCTCATCTTCTACTGCCCTCTACTCTCCTACCCCTGATCAACCTGCTCCAGCTGCACTTGCTTCCTTGCTTTTCTCTGCAGACCCTAGACTGCTAATTCCTTGGGCTTCGCGTACTTGCTGTTTCCTCTGCCTGGCATGCTCTTTCCCTGTATATCTGCCAAACTTAAAAGCTAGTCTTCTTCAGGACACAGATCAAATGCCATCTTCTGAATGAGGCCTTCTCTGACCACCTTTTCAAACATTGCAACCCACTCTCCAACACCCCAGAAATCCCAATTTTTATTTTTCTCCAGCTCTTACTACCCTCTGACAGTATTTTACTTTTTCACTCTTACCTGTTCCCCTGAAGGAATTTGGTCTGTTTCATTCACGGACTTATCCACACTTTCTAGAATGGAGCCTGACTCCGAGTAGTTGCTCTATCATATTTGTTGGGTGAATCAATCAATGCCTTTCCTTGCCCAATTCTCCTTTCCCTGAACAGGAAATTTCCTCTTAATATCTAACTAAGTCTAACTCATTTTCAGAATTGTGTACTTTCCTACATCCTCCAAGAAGCCTTTCTGATTATTCCTGTTCAGCCTGACTACCATATTTCCTGAAGCTAAAATTATAGATAAAAAAAAAAAAAACATTGGAAATGATTGTGTTTATCCAGAAAATTGAGGAGGGAATTGTGTGATCTTCATGGCAACTTCAACAAGTATTTGAAGGCAGAGACAGTGACCAAAAAAAAAAAAAAAAAAAAAAAAATCTGTGTTATAGTTCCATCTGTGCTGCAAAGCTGTTCTATCTGGGCTTGCAGAGCCTTTTTCGCAGACTCTACCAGGCTGGAGTTAACAGACTCATGAATTCTCTGAATAATTAAGGCAAAGATGCAGGAGAAAAGAAGAGATGAAATAACCATAGCTTTTAGTATATTGGTTATATGTGGCTGCATAACAAACCACTATAGCACTTAGTGGCTTAAAACACTAAGTGTTTTTTATTGATCATAGATCTATGAATGAGTGGTTCTGTTGATCTGGACTGGGTTCCCCTGATGTCTGCTGGGTTTGCTTAGGTGTCTTCATCAGCTGGTGTGCTGGCAGAGGGTTGGCTGGTCTAGGATGGAGTCACTCATTACTGGCTATTGGCTGGCTGTTAGCTGGAGGGGGGACGATTAGGTCAAGTATCTATTGTTTTCCAGCATGGGATTGTCCACTTGGGGGTGCCAGGGTTCCCAGAAACTTCTTGGAAACACGTACAGTTTGTTGGGGGCAGGAAGCTTTCAGCTGGGCAGTGTTAACACACGTATTGCCCTACGAATTTGCATTTTAATATTTCAATTCTCATAGAAAAGTTGGAGACAAAAGATTAATTGTAAGATGAGCCTTTGCATTTTTACAGGTATGCTAGCTGCAACCTTCAGTTATAGAACAAAAGAACAGTATCCTGCTTTGCATAGGAAAAGCTTGGAATGCATTTAGCCAATTTCAAGCTCAAGGAAGGAAACCATGAGCTTGCAAAGCAGTGGCTTCCTTCAGCGGTCACAGACCAAAGGGTCTGCAGATTCTCTGAGCTCCAGACTTGGGGTGAAGAAAAGGTTCTGTCTTGTCCTTTCAAAATGAGACAAAACTGAGGGACGGGAATGAACAGAGGAGAAGAGAACATGAACAGAGGACTTCTGATGGACTTGAGGACATTTTTTTTTTAACAGCTTTATTAGAGTATAATTGCTTTACATTGTTGTGTTAGTTTCTCCTGTATAACAAAGTGAATCAGCTATACGTATACATATATCCCCATATCCCCTCCCTCTCTCCCTATCCCATCTATCTAGGTGGTCACAAAGCACCCAGATGATCTACCTGTGCTATGCAGCTGCTTCACACTAGCTACCTATTTTACATTTGGTAGTGTATATATGTCAGTGCCACTCTCTCACTTCACTCCAGCTTATCCTTCCCTCTTCCCATGTCTTCAAGTCCATTCTCTACATCTGTGTCTTTATTCCTGTCCTGCCCCAGGGTTCTTCAGAACCTTTTTTTTTTTTTTTTTTAGATTCCATATATACGTGTTAGCATACGGTATTTGTTTTCCTCCTTCTGACTTACTTCACTCTGTATGACAGACTCTAGGTCCATCCACCTCACTACAAATAACTCAATTTCGTTTCTTTTTATGGCTGAGTAATATTCCATTGTATATATGTGCCACATCTTCTTTATCTATTCATCTGTTGATGGACACTAAGGTTGCCTCCATATCCTGGCTATTGTAAATAGAGCTGCAGTGAATATTGTGGTACATGACTCCTTTTGAGTTATGGTTTTCTCAGGGTATGTGCCCAGTAGTGGGATTGCTGTCATATGGTAGCTCTATTTTTAGTTTTTTAAGGAACTTCCATACTGTTCTCCACAGTGGCTGTATCAATTTATATTCCCACCAAAGGTGCAAGAGGGTTCCCTTTTCTCCACACCCTCTCCAGCATTTATTGTTTCTAGACCTTTGGATGATGGCCGTTCAGACAAGTGTGGGCTGATACCTCATTGTAGTTTTGATTTGCATTTCTCTAATGATTAATGATGTTGAGCATTCTTTCATGTGTTTGTTGGCAGTCTGTGTATCTTCTTTGAAGAAATGTCTCTTTAGGTCTTCTGCCCATTTTTGCATTTGGTTGTTTGTTTTTGTAATATTCAGCTGCTTGTATATTTTGGAGATTAAGCCTTTGTCAGTTGCTTCATTTGCAAGTATTTTCTCCCATTCTGAGAGTTGTGTTTTCATCTTGTTTATTGTTTCTTTTGCTGTGCAAAAGCTTTTAAATTTCATTAGGTCCCATTTGTTTACTTTTGTTTTAATTTCCATTTCTCTACGAGGTGGGTCAAAAAGGATCTTGCTGTGACTTATGTCATAGAGTGTTGTGCCTATGTTTGCCTCTAAGAGTTTAATTGTGTCTGCCCTTACAGTTAGGTCTTTAATCCATTATGAGTTTATTTTTGTGTATGGTGTTAGGAAGTGTTCTAATTTCATTCTTTAACATGTAGTTGTCCAGTTTTCCCAGCACCACTTATTGAAGAGGGAGTCTTTTATCCATTATATATTTTCGCCTCCTTTATCAAAAATAAGGTGACTGTATGTCCATGGGTTTATCTCTAGGCTTTCTATCCTGTTCCATTGATCTATATTGCTGTTTTTGTGCCAGTACTATACTGTCTTGATTACTGTAGCTTTGTAGTATAGTCTGAAATCAGGGAGCCTGATTCCTCCAGGTCTGTTTTTCTTTCTCAAGATTGCTTTGGCAATTCGGGGTCTTTTGTGTTTCCATAAAAATTGTGAAATTTTTTGTTCTAGTTCTGTGAAAAATGCCATTGGTAGTTTGATAAGGATTGCATTGAATCTGTAGATTGGGTAGTATAGTCATTTTCACAATGCTGATTCTTCCAATCCAAGAACATGGTATATCTCTCCATCTGTTTGTATCATCTTTAATTTCTTTCATCAGTGTCTTATAGTTTTCTGCATAAAGGTCTTTTGTCTCCTTATGTAGGTTTATTCCGAGGTATTTTATTTTTTTAGTTGCAGTGATAAATGGGAGTGTTTCCTTAATTTCTCTTTCAGATTTTTCATCATTAGTGTATAGGAATGCAAGAGATTTCTGTGCATTAATTTTGTATCCTGCTACTTCACCAAATTCATTGATTAGCTCTAGTAGTTTTCTGGTAGCATCTTTAGGATTCTGTATGTATAGTATAATGTCATCTGCAAACAGTGATGGCTTTACTTCTTCTTTCCAATTTGGGTTCCTATTATTTCTTTTTCTTCTCTGATTGCTATGGCTTGGACTTCCAAAACTATGTTGAAGTATAGTGGTGAGAGTGGGCAACCTTGTCTTGTTCCTGATCTTAGTGGAAATGGTTTCAGTTTTTCACCATTGAGAACGATGTTGGCTTTGGGTTTGTCATATATGGCCTTTATTATTTTGAGGTAAGTTCCCTCTATGCCTAGTATCTGGAGAGTTTTTATCATAAATGGATGTTGAATTTTGCTGAAAGCTTTTACTGCATCTATTGAGATTATCATGTGGTTTTTATCCTTCAATTTGTTAATATGGTGTATAACATTGATTGATTTGCATATACTGAAGAATCTTTGCATTCCTGAGATAAACCCAACTTGATCATGCTGTATGATCCTTTTAATGTGTTGCTGGATTCTGTTTGCTAGTATTTTGTTGAGGATTTTCACATGTATGTTCACCAGGGATAGTGCCCTGTAGTTTTTTGTGAGTGTGACATCTTTGTTCGGTTTTGGTATCTGGGTGATGGTGGCCTCGTAGAATGAGTTTGTAAGTATTCCTCCCGCTGCTATATTTTGGAAGAGTTTGACAAGTAGAGGTGTTAACTCTTCTGTAAATATTTGGTAGAATTCGCCTGTGAAGCCATCTGGTCCTGGGCTTTTGTTTGTTGGAAGATTTTTAATCACAGTTTCAATTTCAGTGCTTGTGATTGGTCTGTTTATGTTTTCTATTTCTTGCTGGTTCAGTCTTGGAAGGTTGTGCTTTTCTAAGATTTTGTCCATTTCTTCCAGGTTGTCTATTTTATTGGCATATAATTTGTTGTAGTAATCTCTCATGATCCTTTGTATTTCTGCAGTGTCAGTTGTTACTTTTCCTTTTTCATTTCTAATTCTGTTAATTTGAGTCTTCTCCCTTTTTTTCTTGATGAGTCTGGCTAATGTTTTATCAATTTTGTTTACCTTCTCAAAGAACCAGCTTTTAGTTTTATTGATCTTTGCTATCATTTCCTTCATTTCTTTTTCATTTATTTCTGATCTGAACTTTATGATTTCTTTCCCTCTGCTAACTTTGGGTTGTTTTAGTTCTTCTCCCTCTAATTGCTTTAGGTGTCAGGTTAGGTGGTGTATTTCAGATTTTTCTAGTATCTTGAGGTAGGCTTGTATGTCTATAAACTTCCCTCTCAGAGCTGCTTTTGCTGCATACCATAGGTTTTTGGCCGTCGTGTTTTCATTGTCATTTGTTTCTAGGTATTTTTTGATATCCTCTTTGATTTCTTCAGTGATCAATTGTTTATTTAGTAGTGTATTCTTTAGCCTCCATGTGTTTGTATTTTTTTAAGTTTTTTTCCTGTAATTGATCTCTAGTCTCATAGCATAGTGGACGGAAAAGATACGTGATATGATTTCAATTTTCTTAAATTTGCCAAGGCTATATTTGTGATCCAAGATATGATTTATCCTGGAGAATGTGGCATGAGCGCTTGAGAAGAAAGTGTATTGTGTTGTTTTTGGATGGAATGTCCTATAAATATCAATTAGGTCCATCTTGTTTAATGTGTCATTTAATGCTTCTGTTTCCTTATTTATTTTCATTTTATGTGATCTCTCCATTGGTGAAAGTGGGGTGTTAAAGTCCCCTACTATGATTGTGTTACTGTCGATATCCACTTTTATGGCTGGTAGCATTTGCCTTATGTATTGAGGTGCTCCTATGTTGGGTGCATAAATATTTATAATTTTTATATATTCTTCTTGGATTGATCCTTTGATCATTATGTAGTGTCTGTCTTTGTCTCTTGTAATACTCTTTATTTTAAAATCTACTTTGTCTGATGTGAGAATTGCTGCTCCAGTTTTCTTTTTTTTTTTTTTCTAAACATCTTTATTGGAGTATAATTGCTTTACAGTGGTATGTTAGTTTCTGCTTTATAACAAAGTGAACCTGTTATATATATACATATGTCCCCATATCTCTTTACTGTTGCATCTCCCTCCCTCCCAGCCTCCCTGTCCCACCCCTCTAGGTGGTCACAAAGCACCGAGGTGATCTCCCTGTGCTATGCGGCTGCTTCCCACTAGCTGTCTATTTTTCGTTTAGTAGTTTATATATGTGCTTGCCACTCTCTCACTTTGTCACAGCTTACCCTTCCTCCTCCCCGTATCCTCTACTCCATTCTCTAGTAGGTCCATGTCTTTATTCCCTTTTGGCCACTAGGTTCTCTATGACCTTTTTTTTCTTTTTCTTTTTTAGATTCCATATATATGTGTTAGCATATGGTATTTGTTTTTCCCTTTGTGATTTACTTCACTCTGTATGACAACCTCCAGGTCCACCCACCTCACTACAGATAACACAATTTCGTTTCTTTTTATGGCTGAGTAATGTTCAATTGTATATATGTGCCACATCTTCTTTATCGATTCATCTATCGGTGGACACTTAGGTTGCTTCCATGTTCTGGCTATAGTAATAGAGCTTCAGTGAACATTTTGGTACATGACTGTTTTTGAATTATGGTTTCCTCAGGATATATGCCCAGTAGTGGGTTGCTGGATTGTATGGTAGTTCTATTTTTAGTTTCTTACAGAACCTCCCTACTGTTCTGCATAGTGGCTGTATCAATTTACATTCCCACCAACAGTGCAAGAGGGTTCCCTTTTCTCCACACCCTCTCCAGCATTTATTGTTTGTAGATTTTTTAAGGATGGCCATTCTAACCAGTGTGAGATGATATCTCATTGTAGTTTTGATTCACATTTCTCTAATGATTAGTGATGTTGAGCGTTCTTTCCTGTGTTTGTTGGCGATCTGTATATCTTCTTTGGAGGTATGTCTATTTAGGTCTCCTTCCCATTTTTGAATTGGGTTGTGTGTCTTTTTGTTATTGAGCTGCATGAGCTGCTTGCATGTTTTGGAGATTAATCCTTTGTCAGTTGCTTCAGTTGCAAATATTTTCTCCCATTCTGAAGGTTATGTTTTCCTCTTGTTTATGGTTTCCTTTGCTGTGCAAAAGCTTTGAAGTTTCATAGGTTCCATTTGTTTATTTTTGTTTGATTTCCATTTCTCTAGGAGGTGGGTCAACAAGGATCTTGCTGTGATTTATGTCATAGAGTGTTCTGCCTATGTTTGCCTCTAAGAGTTTTATTGTGTCTGCCCTTACATTTAGGTCTTTAATCCATTATGAGTTTATTTTTCTGTATGGTGTTATGGAGTTTTCTAATTTCATTCTTTTACATGTAGCTGTCCGGTTATCCCAGAACCACTTATTAAAGAGGCTGTCTTTTCTCCACTGTATATTCTTGCCTCCTTTATCAAAGATAAGGTGACCATATGTCCGTGGGTTTATCTCTGGGCTCTCTATCCCTTTCCATTGATCTATATTTCTGTTTTTGTGCCAGTACTATACTGTCTTGATTACTGTAGCTTTGTAGTATAGTCTGAAGTCCGGGAGCCTGATTTCTCCAGCTCTGTTTTTTTTTTCTCAAGATTGCTTTGCCTATTTGGGGACTTTTGTGTTTCCATGCAAATTGTGAAATTTTTTCTTGTAGTTGTGAAAAATGCCATTGGTAGTTTGATAGGGATTGCATTGAATTTGTAGGTTGCTTTGGGTAGTATAATCATTTTCACAAAGTTGATTCTTCCAATCCAAGAACCTGGTATATCTCTCCATCTGTTGGTATCATATTTAATTTCTTTCTTCAGTGTCTTATAATTTTGTGCCTACAGGTCTTTCGTCTCCTTAGGTAGGTTTATTCCTAGATATTTTATTCTTTTTGTTGCAATGGTAAATGAGAGTGTTTTCTTAATTTCACTTCAGATTTTTCATCATTAGTGTATTGGAATGCAAGAGATTTCTGTGCATTAATTTTGTATCCTGCCAGTTTACCAAATTCATTGATTAGCTCTGCTAGTTTTCTGGTAGCATCTTTAGGATTCTCTATGTATACTATCATGTCATCTGCAAACAGTGACAACTTTACTTTTTCTTTTCAGATTTGATTTCCTTTTATTTCTTTTTCTTCTCTGATTGCTGTGGCTAAAACTTCCAAAACTATGTTGAATATTAGTGGTGAGAGTGGGCAACCTTGTCTTGTTCCTGATTTTAGTGGAAATGGTTTCAGTTTTTCACCATTGAGGACGATGTTGGCTGTGGGTATGTCATATATGGCCTTTATTATGTTGAGGTAGGTTCCCTCTGTGCCTACTTTCTGGAGAGTTTTTGTCATAAATGGGTGTTGAATTTTGTCAAAACCTTTTTCTGCATGTATTGAGATGATCATATGGTTTTTCTCCTTCTGTTTGTTAGTATGATGTATCACATTGATTGATTTGCATATATTGAAGAATTCTTTCAATCCTGGGATAAACACCACTTGATCATGGTGTATGATCCTTTTAATATGCTGTTGGATTCTGTTTGCTAGTATTTTGTTGAGGATTTTTACATCTATTTTCATCAGTGATAGTGGCCTGTAATTTTCTTTCTTTGTGACATCTTTGTCTAGTTTTGGTATCTGGGTTATGGTGACTTCGTAGAATGAGGTTGGGAGTGTTCCACCCACTGCTATATTTTGGAAGAGTTTGAGAAGGATAGGTGTGAGCTATTCTCTAAATGTTTGATAGGATTGACCTGTGAAGCCATCTGGTCCTGGGCTTTTGTTTGTTGGAAGATTTTTAATCACAGTTTCAATTTCAGTGCTTGTGTTTGGTCTGTTCATATTTTCTATTTCTCCCTGGTTCAGTCTTGGAAGGTTGTACATTTCAAAGTATTTGTCTATTTCTTCCAAGTTGTTCATTTTATTGGCATATAGTTGCTTATAGTAATCTCTCTCTTGATCCTTGGTATTTCTGCAGTGTCAGTTGTTACTTCTCCTTTTTCATTTCTAATTCTGTTGATTTGAGTCTTCTCCCTTTTCTTCTTGATGAGTCTGGCTAATGCTTTATCAATATTGTTTATCTTCTCAAAGAACCAGCTTTTACTCTTATTGATCTTTGTTATCGTTTCCTTCTGTTCTTTTTCTTTTATTTCTGATCTAATCTTTATGATTTCTTTCCTTCAGCTAACTTTGGGGTATTTTTGTTCTTCTTTTCTAACTGCTTTAGGTGTAAGTTTAGGTTGTTTATTTGAGATGTTTCTTGTTTCTTAAGGTAGGATTTATTGCTATAAACTTCCCTCTTAGAACTGCTTTTGTTGCATCCCATAGGTTTTGGTTCATCGTGTTTTCATTGTCATTTGTTTCTAGGTATTTTTTTATTTACTCTTTGATTTCTTCAGTGATCTCTTGGTTCTTAAGTAGTGTATTGTTTAGCCTGCATGTGTTTGTATTTTTTACAGATATTTTCCTGTAATTGATATCTAGTCTCATAGCGTTGTGTTTGGAAAAGATACTTGATACGATTTCAATTTTCTTAAATTTAGAAAGGCTTGATTTATGACCCAAGATATGATCCATCCTGGTGAAAGTCCCATGAGCACTTGAGAAGAATGTGTATTCTGTTGTTTTTGGATGGAATGTCCTATTAATATCAATTATGTCCATCTTGTTTAATGTATCATTTAAAGCTTGTGTTTCCTTATTTATTTTCATTTTGGATTATCTGTCCATTGGTGAAAGTGGGATGTTAAAGTCCCCTACTATGATGCTGTTACTGTCGATTTTCCCTTTTATGGCTGTTAGTGTTTTCCTTATGTATTGAGGTGCTCATATGTTGGGTGCATAAATATTTACAATTGTTCTATCTTCTTCTTGGGTTTATCCCTTCATCATTATGTATTGGCCTCCTTTGTCTCTTGTAATAGTCTTTGTTTAAAGTCTATTTTGTCTGATATGAGAATTGGTGCTCCAGCTTTCTTTTGATTTCCATTTGTATAGAATATCTTTCTCCATCCATCACTTTCAGTCTGTATATGTCCCTAGGTCTGAAATGGGTCTGTTGTATACAGCATAAATATGGGTCTTGCTTTTGTATCCATTCAGCCAGTCTATGCCTTTGGGTTGGAATATTTAATCGATTTACATTTAATCTAATTATTGATATGTATGTTCCTATTACCATTTTCTTAGTTGTTTTAGGTTTGTCATTGTAGGTCTTTTCCTTCTCTTGTGTTTCCTGCCTAGAGAAGTTTCTTTAGCATTTGTTGTAAAGCTGGTTTGGTGGTGCTGAATTCTCTTAGCTTTTGCTTGTCTGTAAAGGTTTTAATTTCTCTGTTGAATCTGAATGAGATCCTTGCTGGGTAGAGTAATCTTAGTTGTAGGTGTTTCCCTTTCATCACTTTAAATATGTCCTGCCACTCCCTTGTGGCTTGCACAGTTTCTGCAGAAAGATCAGCTGTTAACCTTATGGGGATTCCCTTTTGTGTTATTTGTTGTATTTCCCTTGCTGCTTTTAATATTTTTTCTCTGTATTTAATATTTGATAGTTTGATTTGTCAATGTCTTGGCGTGTTTCTCCTTGGATTTATCCTGTATGGGACTGTCTCTGCTTCCTGGACTTGATTAACTATTTCCATTCTCATACTAGGGAACTTTTCAAGTATAATCTCTTAAAATATTTTCTCAGTCCCTTTCTTTTTCTCTTCTTCTTCTGGGACTCCTATAATTCGAATGTTCGTGTGTTTAATATTGTCCCAGAGGTCTCTGAGACTGTCCTCAATTCTTTTCATTCTTTTTTCTTTATTCTGCTCTGCAGTAGTTATTTCCACTATTTTATCTTCCAGGTCATTTATCCATTCTTCTGCCTCCGTTATTCTGCTATTGATCCCATCTAGAGTATTTTTAATTTCATTTATTGTGTTGTTCATCATTGCTTGTTTCATCTTTAGTTCTTCTAGGTCCTTGTTAAATGTTTCTTGCATTTTGTCTATTCTATTTCCAAGATTTTGGATCATCTTTACTATCATTATTCTGAATTCTTTTTCATGTAGACTGCCTATTTCCTCTTCATTCTTTATGTCGGGTGCGTTTTTGCCTCACTCCTTCATCTGCTGTGTGTTTCTCTGTCTTCTCATTTTGCTTCACTTAACTGTGTTTGGGGGTCTCCTTTTTGCAGGCTGCAGGTTCTTAGTTCCCGTTGATTTTGGTGTCTGTCACCAGTGGCTACGGTTGGTTCAGTATGTTGTGTAGTCCTCCTGGTGGAGGGGACTAGTGCCTGTGTTCTGGTAGATGAAGCTGGATCTTGTGTTTCTTGTGGGCAGGTCCATATGCGGTGGTGTGTTTTGGGATATCAGTGACCTTATTTTGATTTTAGGCAGCCTCTCTGCTAAGGGATGGGGTTGTGTTCCTGTCTTGCTAGTTGTTAGGCCCCAAGGTGTCCAGCATTTTAGCTTGCTGGTCGTTGAGTGGAACTGTATCTTGGCCTTGAGATGGAGATCTCTGGGAGATTTTTGCCATTTGAAATTACATGGAGCTGGGAGTTCCCTTGTGGACCAATGTCCTGAACTTGGCTCTCCCACCACAGAAGGCCAGCCCTGATGCCTGGCTGGAGCACCAAGAGCCTGTCACCCACATGGCTCAGAATAAAAGGGAGAAAAAAAAAAAAGAAAGAAAGAAAGAAAGAAGATAAAATGAAATAAACTAAACTAAACTAAAATAAAGTAATTTATTAAAATAACACATAATTATTTAAAAAATTCTTAAGTAATAAAAAAAAGTAAGAAAGAAAGAAAGAAGAGAGCAACCAAACCAAAAAACAAATCGACCAATGATAACAAGTGATAAAAACTATACTGAAAAACAAAAACAAAAACGGACAGACAGAACCCTAGGACAAATGTTAAAAGCAAAGCTATACAGACAAAATCACACACAGAAGCATTCACATACACACTCACAAAAAGAGGAAACGGGAGAAAAATATATATATCGTTGTTCCCAACGTCCACCTCCTCAATTTCGGATGATTTGTTTTCTATTCAGGAATTCCACAGATGCAGGGTACATCAAGTTGATTTTGGAGATTTAGTCCGCTGCTCCAGTGGCTGCTGGGAGAGGTTTGCCTTTCTCTTCTTTGTTCGCACAGCTCCTGGGGTTCAGCTTTGGACTTGGCCCTGCCTCTGCATGTAGGTCGCCTGGGGGCCTCTGTTCTTCGCTCAGACAGGATGGGGTTAAAGGAGCAGCTGATTCGGGGGCTCTGGCTCGTGTAGGCTTGGGGGAGGGGTACGGAATGAGGGGCGAGCCTGCAGAGGCAGAGCCCGGAGTGACGTTGCACCAGGCTGAGGTGCGCCGTGTGTTCTCCGGGGAAGTTGTCCCTGCATCACAGGACCCTGGCAGTGGCAGGTTGCACAGGCTCCAGGGAGGGGAGGTGTGGATAGTGACCTGTGCTTGCACACGGCTTCTTGGTGGCTGCAGCAGCAGACTTAGCATCTCATGCCCATCTCTGGGGTCCACGCTAATATCCGCGGCTCGCACCCGTCTCTGGAGCTCCTTTAAGTGGCGCTCTTAATCCCCTTTCCTCACGCACCAGGAACAAAGAGGCAAGAAAAAGTCTCTTGCTTCTTCAGCAGCTCCAGACTTTTTCCCGGACTCCCTCCCGGCTAGCTGTGGTGCAGTAGCCTGTTCAGGCTTTGTTCACACAGCCAACTCTAGTCCCCTCCCTGGGATTCAACCTCCAATGCATGCTCCTCAGCTCCCACACCCCACCCATCCCGGCGGGTGAGCAGAGAAGTCTCTCGGGCTGGTGAGTGCTGGCCAGCAGCGATCCTCTGTGTGGGAATCTCTCCGCTTTGCCCTCCACACCCCTGTTGCTGCGCTTTCCTCTGTGGCTCCGAAGCTTCCCCCTTCCACCTCCCACAGTCTCCGCCCGCGAAGCGCCTTCCTAGTGTGTGGAAACCTTTCCTCCTTCACAGCTCCCTCCCACTGGTGCAGGTCCCATCCCTATTCTTTTGTCTCTGTTTTTTCTTTTTTCTTTTGTCGTACCCAGGTACCCGGGGAGTTTCTTGCCTTTTGGGAGGTCTGAGGTCTTCTGCCAGCATTCAGTAGGTGTTCTGTAGGAGTTGTTCCACACGTAGATGTATTTCTGATGTATTTGTGGGGAGGAAGGTGATCTCCGAGTCTTACTCTTCTGCCATCTTGAAGCTCCTCCCTCTCCAGCTTTCTTTTGGTTTCCATTTGCATGGAATATCTTTTTCCGTCCCCTCACTTTCAGTCTGTATGTTTCCCTGGGCCTGAAGTGGGTCTCTTGTAGACAGCGTATATAGATGGGTCTTGTTTTTATATCCATTAAGCCAGTCTATGTCTTTTGGTTGTAACATTTTATCTATTTACATTTAAGGTAATTATTGATATGCATGTTCCTATTACCATTTTCTTAATTGTTTCTTAATTGTTATTGTAGGTCTTTTCCTTCTCTTGTGTTTCCTGACTAGAGAAGTTTCATTAGCATTTGTTGTAAAGCTGGTTTGGGGTGCTGAATTCTTTTAACTTTTCCTTCTCTGTAAAGGTTTTAATTTTTCCGTCGAATCTGAATGAGATCCTTTCTGGGTAGAGTAATCTTGGTTGTAGATATTTCCCTTTCATCACTTTAAATATGTCCTGCCACTCCCTTGTGGCTTGCAGAGATTCTGCTGAAAGATCAGCTGTTAACCTTATGGGGATTCCCTTGTATGTTATTTGTTGCTTGCTGCTTTTAATATTTTTTCTTTGTAATTAATTTTTGATAGTTTGATTAATACGTGTGTTGGCATTTTTCTCCTTGGATTTATCCTGTATGGGACTCTCTGCACTTCCTTGACTTGATGGACTATTTCCTTTCCCATATTAGGGATGTTTTCAACTTCAAATATTTTCTCAGTCCCTTTCTTTTTCTCTCCTTCTGGGACCCCTATAATTCGAATGTAGGTGTGTTTAATGTTGTCCCAGAGGTCTCTGAGACCGTCCTCAATTCTTTTCATTCTTTTTTCTTTATCCTGCTCTGCAGTAATTATTTCCACTAGTTTATCTTCCAGGTCACTTATCCGTTCTTCTGCCTCAGTTATTCTGCTATTGATTCCTTCTAGAGAATTTTTAATTTCATTTATTGTGTTTTTCATCATTGTTTGTTTGCTCTTTAGTTCTTCTAGGTCCTTGTTAAACGTTTCTTGTATTTGCTCCATTCTCTTTCCAAGATTTTGAATCATCTTTACTATCATTACTGTGAATTCTTTTTCAGGTAGACTGCTTATTTCCTCTTCATTTGTTTGGTCTGATGGGGTTTTACCTTGCTTCTTCGTCTGCTGTGTGTTTCTCTGTCTTCTCATTTTGCTTTACTCACTGTGTCTGAGGTCTCCTTTTGCAGACTGCATGTTCGTAGTTCCCATTGTTTTTGGTGTCTGCCCCAAGTGGCTATGGTTTGTTCATTGGATTGTGTAGGCTTCCCAGTTTAGGGGACTGGTGCCTGTGTTCTGGTGGGTGGGGCTGGATCTTGTCTTTCTGGAGGGTACGACCACATCCGGTGGTGTGTTTTGGGGTGTCTGTGAAGTTATTATGATTTCAGGCAGCCTCTCTGCTAATGGGTGGGGTTGTATTCCTGCCTTGCTAGTTGTTTGGCATGGGTTGTCCAGCACTGGAGCTTGCCAGTCGTTGAGTGGAGCTGGGTCTTAGTGTTGAGATGGAGATCTCTGGGAGAGCTTTTGCCAATTGATATTACATGGGGCTGGGAGGTCTCTGGTGGTCTAATGTCCTGAACTCAGCTCTCCCACCTCCAAGCCTCAGCCGTGACACCATGCCAGAGCACCAAGTCCCTGTTAGCCACACAGCTCAGAATAAAAGGGAGAAAAAAAAGAAAGAAAAATAAAAGAAAAATAAAATAAAGTTATTAAAATTAAAAATTAGAAAAATATTATTAAAGAAAAAAGTAAAAAAAAAAAAAAGGAAGAGTGCAACCAAACCAATAAACAAAGCCACCAATGATAACAAGTGCTGTAAACTAAGCTAAATTAACATATAAATCAGAAACTAGTCTGTTACAGACAGCAAACCCCCAGTGTACAGTTTCTCCCAATGTCCACCACCTCAATTTTGGGATGACTCGTTGTCTATTCAGGTATTCCACAGATGCAGGGTACATCAAGTTGATTGTGAAGATTTAATCTGCTGCTCCTGAGGCTGTGCAGAGAAATTTTATTTTCTGTTGTTTGTTGACACACATCCTGGGGTTCAGCTTTGGATTTGGCCCTGCCTGTGCATGTAGGTTGCCTTCTGGCATCTGTTCTTCACCCAGACAGGAGGGAGTTAAAGGAGTGTCTGATTAGGGGGCTCTGGCTCACTCAGGCCGGAGGGAGGGAGGGGTATGGAATGCGGTGTGAGCTTGCAGTGGCAGAGGTGTGCATTATGTTGCAACAACCTGAGGCACGCCGTGCGTTCTCCCGGGGAAGTTGTCCCTGCATCACAGGACCCTGGCAGTGGCGGGCTGCACAGCCTCCCGGGATGGGTGGTATGGATAGTGACCTGTGCTCACACACAGTATTCTTGGTGGCTGCAGTAGCAGCCTTAGTGTTTCATGCCCGTCTCTGGGGTCCGCGCTGATAGCCGCGGCTCGTGCCCATCTCTGGAGCTCGTTTAGGCAGTGCTCTGAATCCCCTTTCCTCGCACACCTTGAAACAATGGTCTCTGACACTTAGGCAGGTCCAGAGTTTTTCCCGCACTCCCTCCTGACTAGCTGTGGTGCACTAGCCAGCTTCAGGCTGTGTTCACATAGCCAACCCCAGTCCTCTCCCGGGGATCTGACCTCCAAATCTGAGCCTCAGCTCACAGCCCCCTCCCGTCCCAGCGGGTGAGCAGACAAGCCTCTCGGGCTGGTGAGTGCTAATCAGCACCAATCCTCTGTGTGGGAATCTCTGTGCTTTGCCCTCTCCACCCCTGTTGCTGCGCTCTCCTCAGTGGCTCTGAAGCTTCCTCCTTGCCCACCCCCTGTCTCCACCACTTAAGGGGCTTCCTAGTATGTGGAAACTTTTCCTCCTTTATAGATCCCTCCCAGAAGTGCAGGTCCCGTACCTATTCTTTTGTCTCTGTTTTTTCTTTTTTTCTTTTGCTCTACCCAGGTACGTGGGTATTTTCTTGCTTTGGGGGAAGTCTGAGGTCTTCTGTCAGCATTCATTAGGTGTTCTGTAGGAGTTGTTCCACATGTAGATGTATTTTTGATGTATTTGTAAGGAGGAAGGTGATCTCCATGGCTTACTCCTCCGCCATCTTGAAGGTCCTCCTTGAGGACATTTTGGAATGAAGAAATTCAGTGCAGATCAGCTCAGTGAGGGAGGAAGTAGGGTTGAGCCCCAGATTATCCAGAGCTTTTTGCTATATTGGCATTACTTGGTCTTAACTTTGTGAAGATGTTGCTGAAACACTGTTTATTCTACAGCATACAGTCTAGCCCCCCAGATTTTCAAGTGGGGCCAAATCCTTGGTGGTACAGTAGGATCCCAATAGGAAAAATCTGGGCAACTATTTTCCTTCCCTTTCCCACACTTTGATGAGCATTTTCCCAAATTGCTTGCTATCAGTAGTTTAATTTTCTTCAAAATTACCATGTTTCACTTTGTTTTCTTTACTCACTGTTTTGGAGACAGCCTGGCTAAAACCTTCCCACTCACTAAATTGCTAGTCAAAATATTTTAGGAAAGAAGCTCAAACATTCATTGTTTGCCTTATTAAAAATTAACTCAGGCAGATGGAGAAGAACACAATGTGTGTTCTTGTCTTAGGCCCACTTGTTACCTGTCCCTATGTTCATCTGCACACCAGGTCTCACCTCATGAGGGCCATGAGGCAAGGCACAGAACCACTGTAAATCTCACAGGATGAGGCTGAGGTTAAAATGTCTTGCTCATGTTCGCACAGAGTAGAGGAATGAAATAACGGAGGTTATTTGGGCAAGACCACTGTTGCTCCCCAGATACCATGAAATGGCAAGAATAATGCCTTAGAGTTTCCTTGTGCAGAATAAACTGAGAAAACCCGTTTGCTCTAAACCCTAATCAGTTCCCTGGAAACTTGGAGAAAGAGATCAGAAACTGTATCTTGCCTTTCTAGTTACTCTGCCCTCCATTTTTTTAAACACTATATAAGTTTAGTGTCAACACAATAATTTGACATATGTACATATTGTGAAATAATCACCACAATAAGTTTACTTAGCATAATCACCACCTCACAGAGTTACATTGTGAGTGTGTGTGTGTGTGTGTGTGTGTGTGTGTGTGTGTGTGATGAGAACTTTTTTTTTCAACAATGAGTTTATTTTTTATTTTATGTATTTATTTATTTATTTTTGGCTGCGTTGGGTCGTAGTTGCGGCACATGGGATCTTTCATTGCAGCACACGGGCTTCTCTCTCTAGTTGTGGTGTGTGGGCTCTCTAGCTGTAACTTGCATCCTCACTAGTTATGGTGTGCAGGGTTAGTTGTCCTGCAACATATGGGGTCCTAGTTCCCTGGCCAAGGATCAAACTCACATCCCCTGCATTGGAAGGCGAATTTTTTTAAATTTAATTTAATTTATTTTTTTATACAGCAGGTTCTTATTAGTCATCCAATTTGTAAACATCAGTGTATACATGTCAATCCCAATCTACCAAGTCATCACACCACCACCACCACCCCCGCTGCTTTCCCCCCTTGGTGTCCATATGTTTGTTTTCTACATCTGTGTCTCAGTTTCTGCCCTGCAAACCAGTTCATCTGTACCATTTTTCTAGGTTCCACATATATGCATTATACACGATACTTGTTTTACTCTTTCTGACTTACTTCACACTGTATGACAGTCTCTAGATCCATCCACAGCTCTACAAATGACCCAATGTCGTTCCTTTTTATGGCTGAGTAATATTCCATTCTATATATGTACCACATCTTTTTTATCCATTAGTTTGTCAGTGGGCATTTAGGTTGCTTCCATGACCCGACTACTGTAAATAGTGCTGCAGTGAACATTGGGGTGCATGTATATTTTTGAGTTATGGTTTTCTCTGGGTATATGCCCAGTAGTGGGATTGCTGGGTCATAATGGTAATACTATTATAACTTTTTAAAGGAACCTCCATACTGTTCTCCATAGTGGCTGTATCAATTTACATTCCCACCAACAGTGCAAGAGGATTCCCTTTTCTCCACACCTTCTCCAGCATTTATTGTTTTCAGATTTTTTGATGATGGCCATTATGACCAGTGTGAGATGATACCTCATTGTAGTTTTTTTTTATTTTTTTATTTTTATTAGTTTCTGCTTTATAACAAAGTGAATCAGTCATACATATACATCTGTTCCCACATCCCTTCCCTCATGCATCTCCCTCCCTCCCACCCTCCCCATCCCACCTCATTGTAGTTTTGATTTGCATTTCTCTAATGATTAGTGAGGTTGAGCATCCTTTCATGTGTTTGTTGGCAATCTGTGTATCTTCTTTGGAGAAATGTCTATTTAGGTCTTTTGCCCATTTTTGGATTGGGTTGTTTGTTTCTTTAATATTGAGCTGCATGAGCTGTTTATATATTTTGGAGATTAATCCTTTGTCTGTTGATTCATTTGCAAATATTTTCTCCCAGTTTGAGGGTTGTGTTTTCATCTTGTTTATGGTTTCCTTTGCTGTGCAAAAGTTTTAAGTTTCCTTAGGTCCCATTTGTTTATTTTTCTTTTTATTTCCATTACTCTAGGAGGTGCATCAAAAAATATCTTGCTGTAATTTATGTCAAAAAGTGTTCTTCCTATGTTTTCCTCTAAGAGTTTTATAGTGTCCAGTCTTACATTTAGGTCTCTAATCCATTTTGAGTTTATTTTTGTGTATGTTGCTAAGGAGTGTTCTAATTGCATTCTTTTACATGTAGCTGTCCAATTTTCCCAGCACCACTTATTGAAGAGACTGTCTTTTCTCCATTGTATATCCTTGCCTCCTTGTCATAGATTATTGACCATAGGTGTGTGGGACTATCTCTGGGCTTTCTATCTTGTTCCATTGATCTGCGTTTCTGCTTTTGTGCCAGTACCATATTGTCTTGATTACTGTAGCTTTGTATTATAGTTTGAAGTCAGGGAGTCTGATTCCTCCAGCTCCGTTTTTTTCCCTCAAGACTGCTTTGACTATTCGGGGTCTTTTGTGTCTCCATACAAATTTTAAGATTTCTTTCTCTAGTTCTGTAAAAAATGCAATTGGTAATTTGATAGGAATTGCATTGAATCTGTAGATTTTTTTGGGTAGTATAGTCATTTTCACAATATTGATTCTTCTTATCCAAGAACATGGTATATCTCTCCATCTGTTTGTATCATCTTTAATTTCTTTCACTGTCTTATGGTTTTCTGCATACAGAAACAGGTGTTTTGTCTCCCTAGGTAGGTTTCTTCCTAGATATTTTATTCTTTTTGTTGCAATGGTAAATGGGAGTATTTCCTTAAGTCCCTTTCAGATTTTTCATCATTAGTGTATAGGAATGCAAGAGATTTCTGTGCATTAATTTTATATCCTGCAACTTTACCAAATTCATTGATTAGCTCTAGTAGTCTTCTGGTGGCATCTTTAGGATTCTCTATGTATAGCATCTTATCATCTGCAAACAGTGACAGTTTTACTTCTTCTTTTCCAATTTGTATTCCTTTTATTTCTTTTTCTTCTCTGATTGCCATGGCTAGGACTTCGAAAACTATGTTGAATAATGGTGGTGAGAGTGGACATCCTTGTCTTGTTCCTGATCTTAGAGGAAATGCTTTCAGTTTTTCACCATTTAGAATGATGTTTGCTGTGGGTTTGTCGTATATGGCCTTTATTATGTTGAGGTAGGTTCTCTCTATGTACACTTTCTGGAGAGTTTTTTTCATAAATGGGTGTTGAATTTAGTCAAAAGCTTTTTCTGCATCTATTGAGATGACCATATGGTTTTTATTCTTCTATTTGTTAATATGATGTATCACATTGATTGATTTGTGTATATTGAAGAATCCTTGCATCCATGGGATAAATCCCACTTTATCATGGTTTATGATCCTTTTAATGTGTTGTTGGATTCTGTTTGCTAATATTTTGTTGAGGATTTTTGCATCTATATTCATCAGTGATATTGGCCTGTAACTCTTTTTTTGTTGTATCTTTGTCAGGTTTTGGTGTCAGCGTGATGGTGGCCTCATAGAATGTGTTTGGAAGTGTTCCTTCCTCTGAAATTTTTTTGTAGAGTTTGAGAAGGATGGGTGTTAGCTCTTCTCTAAATGTTTGATAGAATTCACCTGTGAAGCCATCTGCTCCTGGACTTTTGTTTGTTGGAAGATTTTTAATCACAGTTTCAATTTCATTCCTTGTGATTGGTTTGTTCATATTTTCTGTTTCTTCCTGGTTCACTCTTGGGAGGTTATACCTTTCTAAGAATTTGTCCATTTCTTTCAGGTTGTCCATTTTATTGACATAGATTTGCTTGTAGTAGTCTGTTAGGATGCTTTGTATTTCTGCAGTGTCTCTTGTAAGTTCTCTTTTTTCATTTCTAATTTTATTGATTTGAGTCCTCTCCCTCTTTTTCTTGATGAGTCTGGCTAATGGTTTATCAATTTTGTTTATCTTCTGAAAGAACCAGCTTTTAGTTTTATTAATCTTTCCATTGTTTTCTTTGTTTCTCTTTCATTTATTTCTGCTCTGATCTTTATGGTTTCTTTCCCTCTGCTAACTTTGGGTTTTGTTTGTTCTTCTTTCTCTAGTTCCTTTAAGTGTAAGGTTAGATTTTTTATTTGAGATTTTTCTTGTTTCTTGAGATAGGCTCGTATAGCTATAAAGTTCCCTCTTAGAACTGTTTTGCTGAATCCCATAGGTTATGGATCGTCGTGTTTTCATTGTCATTTTTCTGTAGGTATTTTTTGATTTCCTCTTTGATTGCCTCATTGATCTCTTGGTAATTTAGTAATGTATTGTTTAGCCTCCATGTGTTTGTGTTTTTTACGTTTTTTTTCCCTGTAACTGATTTCTAATCTCATAGCATTGTGGTCAGAAAAGATGCTTGATATGATTTCAATTTTCTCAAATTTACTGAGGCTTGATTTGTTACCCAAAATGTGATCTATCCTGTAGAATGTTCTGTGTGCACTTGAGAAGAAAGTGTAATCTGCTGTGTTTGGATGGAATGTCCTATAAATATCAATTAAATCTCTCTGGTCTATTGTGTCATTTAAATGTGTGTTTCCTTAGCAATTTACTGTTTGGATGATCTGTCCATTGGTGTGAGTTGTTGAAGTCCCCCAGTATTATTGTGTCACTGTCCATTTCCTCTTTTATAGCTGTTAGAAGTTGCCTTATGTATTGAGGTGCTCCTATGTTGGGTGCTTATATATTTATAATTGTTATATCTTCTTCTTGGATTGATCACTTGATCATTATGTAGTGTCCTTCCTTGTGTCTTGTAACATTCTTTATTTTAAAGTCTATTTTATATGATATGAGTATAGCTACTCCAGCTTCCTTTTGATTTCCATTTGCATGGAATATCTTTTTCCATCCCCTCACTTTCAGTCTGTATGTCTGAAGTGGGTCTCAGCATATATATGGGTGTTGTTTTTGTATCCATTCAGCAAGCCTGTGTCTTTTGGTTGGAGCATTTAATCCATTCACGTTTAAGGTAATTATTGATAGGTATGTTCCTATTACCATTTTCTTAATCGTTTTGGGTTTGTTTTTGTAGATCCTTTTCTTCTATTGTGTTTCCCAATTAGAGAAGTTCCTTTAGCATTTGTTGTAGAGCTGGTTTGGTGGTGCTGAATTCTCTTAGCTTTTGCTTGTTTGTAAAGCTTTTGATTTCTCCATGGAGTCTGAATGAGATCCTTGCCGGGTAGAGTAATCTTGGTTGTAGGTTCTTTCTTTTCATCCCTTTAAGTATATCATGCCACTCCCTTCTGGCTTGTAGAGATTCTGCTGAGAAATCAACTGTTAACCTTATGCGAGTTCGCTTGTATGTTATTTTTCGTTTTTCCCTTGCTGCTTTCAATAATTTGTCTTTGTCTTTAATTTTTACCAATTTGATTACTATGTGTCTCGGCGTGTTTCTCCTTGGGTTTATCCTGTTTGGGACTCTCTGTGCTTCCTGGACTTGTGTGGCTATTTCCTCTCCCATGTTAAGGAAGTTTTCGATTATAATCTCTTCACATATTTTCCCAGGTCCTTTCTCTCTGTCTTCTCCTTCTGGGACCCCTATAATGCGAATGTTATTGCGTTTAATGTTGTCCCAGAAGTCTCTTAGGCTGTCTTCATTTCTTTTCATTCTTTTTTCTTTATTCTCTTCTGCAGCAGTGAATTCCACCATTCTGTCTTCTAGGTCACTTATCCATTCTTCTGCCTCAGTTATTCTGCTATTGATTCCTTCTAGTGTATTTTTCATTTCAGTTAATTTATTGTTCATCTCTGCTTGTTTGTTCTTTAATTCTTCTAGATCTTTGTTAAACATTTCTTTCATCTTCTCGATCTTTGCTTCCATTCTTTTCCCGAGGTCCTGGATCATCTTCACTATCGTTATTCTGAATTCTTTTTCTGGAATGTTGCCTATCTCCACTTCATTTAGTTGCTTTTCTGGGCTTTTATCTTGTTCCTTCATCTGGTACATAGCTTTCTGCCTTTTCATATTGTTTACCTTTCTATGAATGTGGGTTTTGTTCCACAGGCTGCAGGATTGTAGTTCTTCTTCCTTCTGCTGTCTGCCCTCCGGTGGATGAGGCTATCTAAGAGGCTTTTGCAAGTTTCCTGATGGGAGGGACTGTTGGTGGGTAGAGCTGGCTGTTGCTCTTCTGGGCAGAGCTCAGTAAAACTTTAATCTTCTTGCCTGCTGAGGGGTGAGGCTGGGTTCCCTCCCTATTGGTTGTTTGGCCTGAGGCAACCCAACACTGGAGCCTATCCGGTCTCTTTGGTGGGGCTAATGGTGGACTCTGGGAGGGTCATGCCAAGGTATATATTCCAGAACTTCTGCTGCCAGTGTCCTTCTCCTCACAGTGAGACAGAGCCACCCCCTGCCTCTGCAGGAGACCCCCCAGTACTAGCAGGTAGGTCTGGTTCAGTCTCTATGGGGTCACTGCTCCTTCCCCTGGGTCCCGATGTGCACACTACTTTCTGTGTGCCCTCCAAGAGTGGAGTCTCTGTTTACCCCAGTCATGTCGAAGTCCTGCAATCAAATCCTGCTAGCCTTCACAGTGTGATTCTCTAGGAATTCCTCCTCCCATTTCCGGACCCCCAGGTTTGGAAGCCTGATGTGGGGCTCATAACCTTCACTCCAGTGGGTGGACTTCTGTGGTATAAGTGTTCTCCAGTTTGTGGGTCACCCACCCAGCAGTTATGGGATTTGATTTTATTGTGATTACGTCCCTTCTGCTGTCTCATTGTGGCTTCTCCTTTGTTTTTGGATGTAGGATATCTTTTCTGGTGAGTTCCAGTGTCTTCCTGTCGATGATTCTTCAGCAGTTAGTTGTGATACCAGTGTTCTCGCAAGAGGGAGTGAGAGCACGTCCTTCTACTCCACCATCTTGAACCAATCTTGAGAACTTTTAAGATCTACTGTCTTAGCAACTTTCACATATCCAATGTAGTATTGCAAACTACAGTCACCATGCTATATATTACATGCCCAGGGCTTACTTACAACTGGAAGTTTGTTCCTTTTGACCCACTTTGCTCACTTTTCCCAAACCCCTCGCTTTGTCTCTGGCAGCTACCAATCTTTTGTCTGTTTTTATGAGGTTTTTTTTAGATTCCACATATAAATAAGATTGTACACTATTTGTCTTCTCTGACTTATTTCACTCAGCATAATACTCTGAAGGTCCATGTGTTTTGTCACAAAAGGCAAGATTTCTTTCTTTTTTTATGGTTGAATGATACTCCATTATTTATATATACCACATCTTCTTGATCCATTCCTCCATCGATGAATACTTAGGTTAGTTCTCCATTTGTTTTTGAGTCTCCGGATTATGGAGTCCCTTGGACCTTTTGCATTAACTCAGTCATGCATTTATTTCTACAAAAGTTCTTTGAGCCCTTACTGTGTGCCAGGCTTTCTCCCAGGTGGTACAACAGGGAAAATTACATACCACCTGCCCTCAGAGGTCACAGTCTTGCAGGGATGTGGATTGTAAGAACCTATAGTTGCAAAACAAGTCCTATGATGAGACAAGTGCAAAGTGTTGTGGTAGGAGATAGAAGGGGCACCTGACACAGCCTAAATTATTAAGATGCCTATGTTTTGGGAGAACAACTCCTATCCTTACCTTTAAGAATTTTTCACTTTAAAAATAGGGAGCACCTGGAAGGGTGAAATATTGTAGGAAAAGAGATCATCATACTCCAGCCAGAGTTGAGTGAACTGCTGAGCTGGCACAGACCACCTCGGATAATAGTGTCTAAAACGGGTCACAGACTAGTGTCTTGAAGTTAAATATTTTGCAGGGAGGTCAGATCAGTCTTGAAAAGAGAAAAAAATATGCTCCACATTTTCCACTCTCATCCACACATTCTGATCCCCTCCCCGAGAAGTGCCATTCTCCATTTTGTCCCTCATGATCTGAGGATAGCCAGAATTATGTCAGCCATTGTGTTCAGGAGTTTTGTAGACTTGATGTTATTTAATCCTCCTGACAGTGCTCTGAAGGAGTTATCATTTTTCTTCACTTACAGACACAGAAACTGAGATGGGGAGCAGTTTCTTAACTTACCTAAGGTCACACTACTTAAAAATGACTTTAAGTGGTTAGAGGGTAGGATTATGCAAGGTCTAGTGGGGCCAAGAATAGAACGAAACCCTAAGGTAGACCAAGATCCACTGAGAAAAAACATAGCCCAAAATACATTGTTTAAAAAAGCTTAGGAACCATTGGGCTAGCATGGGTTGGAGTTAGTGAGCAAAGGGTTCGTCCTAATAAGTGGGAAAAATACCAGGATCCCTGGAGTATGGCACTAATAGGCAGGAAGGTGTAGTGACATGCCTCACTAAATCTACTTCTATCGGGGCAAATGGAACAAGACCTGTCCTTCGTATGGGTTAGAGGGGTGGGGAGGACAGTGAAAGCCAATAGGATGAGGGCGCTTGAACAAATATTCATGGCAGGAGTCCAGACTCAACCAATACCTGAGTACAACCAGGCTTGGACACACCTGGGGTATCTGGTTGGAAGGCTGTCCTTGTGTCTGTTGGGGTCCACTGAAGACCCATTCCAGGCTCACCTGCCTGGTAAGGAGACAGACAACCAAGCCTGCCTAGAATTTTATTAGAAACAGTTAGATCTGACACTCAACTTGAACTTCTCATCCCAGCATTGGCACAGGTTGTGGTAGATAGAATGTAAGTTGCAGTACCCAAACCTTTGTGAAACGGAACCCAGTGTCTCCTTACAGGTTATACCCGTGGTTGGCTACTGCCCCGACGACTGGATTCCCTTTCTGCAAAATGTTATCCCGTGGTCAATATTCTCTCTTTAGTACCCTGAGGGAAAAGAGAATCAGCCCCCTCTGCTTTGCCAGAGACACTGCCTTTGGGGCCCTCTGTTGGTTCCTTGCTGTGACCCTGAAGACAGAGATTTCTTTGTGCAACTAGATATTTTAAACTCTGACAGGTTTCCCAATAATCCCACCCTAAATCTTTAATCTGGATGCTTAGCAAAATCATCACTTCCCAGCTGTGAACCATTGCTTGTAAAAGGCTCATACTAGGGCTTTGGGTCTGTGCCTCACATAGTGGCAGAAAGACACAAAGATCAGAGTGAGATGATGAGAAACAGACCCATCATTCTTACTCTTAAATAAATGAACACTCCTACCTGAACTCCCAGGCTCTAGTTCTCCACCTGCTCTGTTGATCCTCTACACAGACACCAGAGAAGTTTCCTAAAGTCCTTTTCCAGGGAACTTTTGGGATTCCCTGTTATGCAAAGAATATGGTCCTAAGCAAAGAATACACTCTAGACTACTTGGAATGAAAGCCTCTCTATTATCAGCTAATATTGTTTTTGAATTCAAAACTATTTTTCTAGCCTCAGCTCTTCTCCAGTCTCCTTCTGTTTCATCTGATGCAGTGAACCCCCAAATACTTGCTTATCCCTGAATATGTCCTTCAGGCTTCGAACCCCTTGTCATTGTTCATATTGTTCTCACTGCTTAAAAGTTCCTATGTATTGCCATTTCTTGAAACTGCCATTCCTTCAGAGACCAGGTTTTACAATAAAACTGTCTTTCATGCCTCCTAGGAGAATATAAACTTAATGTGTCTTATTCTTATAAATCTCCGCAGTAAACCTTTATTATCCCCCTTCTTATGGTTTGTTTTTGACTCTACTGAGTCTTTTCCACTAGATCAGGAGCTTCTGGAGGGCAGGGGCAATATGTAATTTTGTATTCTGCAATGCAAATCACAGTGTCAGCCCTGAACATAATAATTCAGTACATGTCTTGGGGTTGTAACCATAACCTACTGCCAGGCCCTTCTCAGACAACTTCCTAGACTGAAGCTGAGGGGTGGCGAGAAAGATAATAGACTTTAGATTCAGACAGACTTCCTGCAATCCTGGTGCAATCACTTACTGGTTTCATGTTACTTATCTCTCAGAGCCCTCAATTTCCTCCTGTGTGAAGCAGGATTATAAATAAGTGATGAGAGATAATGCCAGAATCTAGATGTCTGAATACTGGATCCCTGTCCTGACACTTCCCTCCACATGGGGGAAGGATGTATGCATAGGGGTATGCCGGAGACACAGTCTTGTTTACCAGCAGGAGCTCTAGCTCCAAATGCCCACACGGCTCCTACTCTCATGACCTGATTGGCCCTTATGTGGACTAAACAGAATAGCTGTTGTCTCAGTCCAAGACTGACACTTGAAGGCATGCTTCAGAGGCTCGCTGCATGGACATCCTTTCTCTGAAGCTCCCTACTGGCTACCCTTGGATATACCAAGGAAAGGGCAGAAGGTAGTCATGGGTCCCATCTTAGTTACTGGATGCAGAAGACAAGACACCCACTCCCCAAAGTAAAGGAGGGTTTTCTGCAGTCAGGTTCTGTTTAGGATCTTTTCACTTTGCCCACAAAATTTCTACCCCACCGGGCTAGGCTGTTTCACTATGTGCCATTTTGTCTTCTGCCAGTTTCAAAGCCCCCCCTTGGTAGTGAGGTAGTAGGCATCTATGTGTTTGGGGGATAAACAAATTTTTTAAACAATAACATCATGACCTGGATTAGGCAGATGTAGAGTGGAAAACAAAACAAAAACAGAGAATGTACTGATGTTGGTGTCAGGTTTTGCCTCTTATCAGCTGTAACACCCTGGAGGTCCAAATATAAAATAGAAGCAATCCTATCTACCACCTAGAGCAGGTATGAGCATCAAATAAGACAACGTGTGTGGAACTCCCATCACAGTAATTGGTAGGAAATAGGTGGCACCTTTCTTTTCTCCTTTGAAAGTTAACCCAACGTGGGAAGCAGCCGCATAGCACAGGGAGATCAGCTCGGTTCTTTGTGACCGCCTGGAGGGGTGGGATAGGGAGGGTGGGAGGGAGACGCAAAAGGGAGGGGATATGGGAACATATGTATATGTATAACTGATTAAATTTGTAAAATAAAAAAAAATAAAAAATTAAAAAAAAAAAAAAAAAAAAAAAGAAAGTTAACCCAACAATATATTTCCCCTTTTGGCCACAAGTTGTCAGTTTCTTATGAGGGAAGCCTAAGGAAGTCAGGACCAGAGGCTCATGCTAATTTTATTATCTCATCTTTTTATCTATAATCAAAAGGAAGAGCACTATCAAGGACTAATTCTAAGTTTTCTGCAGAAGTGAATTTTTTATAACCTCATGGAAACTTCCTAGCCTACTTAGTACCTGCCTGTTTGACAAGCTCAAGGCTTGTAGATTAAACCTGGTAGTACATGCTCCAAGCTGCTCAGATCATAGTAGCTGATTTTTGCCCCATGGAAAGCTGTGAACATTGTTGATCCAGAAGGAATGAGCTTCAGGGATTTTTTTGGTTAAAATGGATTTATTGTCATTAATTGTCATGACCTGTCCTAGCTACCAGAGGACTCAACACACTGTTACTTGGGGTCATAGAGCCAAGTGACCTGCTCCCAGTTGTTTTTTCCCAGACCCCTTCCAGCCATTGCTCCTAGAGCAGGGTACCTCCTCCTTCTCTAGTAGTTGGACTTGAAGCAGAGTTGAGGAAATCATTCCACCCAAGGAGAGAGTACCTTCCCTTACTTCTAGGTGTGTGTATTAGGTGACCACAGTTTTTCTCAGTATACTCTTGAGAAACAGGTATAGTGCGGTAAAGCCAGCAGATTTTTTCATCAGCCCCAAGGAACCAAATGAAAGTCCTTCCATGCCCATGTTCTGACCCTAAGCAGAAAGAAATGATGGGAGGTAAGCTTGGGCAATTCTCTTCTTAAGAGAACCAGTGTAGTGCAGTTATCAGAAGCATGGGTTTTGGGGTCGATCTGCTATAGCTGTGAATCTGAAATATTCACAGATGTGTGACTATGACCAGGTCCTGAACTTCTTCATACTTCACTTACCCCTCTGTGCAATGGACATAACAATACCACCTAATTCAGCTGTTAGGAAGATTAAATAAAACAGTGCATGTAAAATGTGAATGGAGGGTTTGACACTAAATAAATGCTGCAAACTACTTAAGAGTGAGGACCTCTATGAATTTAGAAATTACTAAATGACAGGAACCCAAATGAGTTTGGATTGGACTAATTTATCAAAAAACAAAAGAGTAATAGTTTACCTGGGGCAAATGTTAATTAAGTGGGGAGAGAACGGAGGAATTTTCTCTTCCTCTCTAAGCTATAAAAAAAGCTTTATTTATTATAGTTCTCAACTTTCTATCTCAAATAAGACATTGGGCCAGTCATAGCCAGGAGTAGATTGAAGTTGTTGATCTGATTCCCAGGCTTGCATTTCCTTATTAATTCATTTCCACTTGTTGTCTCTGATCTCCTTTACCACAGTGGAGGATGAACTCACTAAGACGGGGAGCCAGTTCACTCACCCCCAGACAAAGGCAAAACTTCCCCTCAGTGGAGCCACTTACATGGTGTACTGACCTCTTGAAACCACTGTGTCCCAATGGCCCCTTTCCTTTTCCTCTGGCTCTGTTTTATTCCTGTCACCTTGCATTATGCCCTGCAGGTTCACAGAGAACCATGGATCATTATCAGTCACGTACTGTCCCAGCCATATTTATCTGTATGCATGTTTGCCTCCACACACAAAAACCACATGAATATACAAAGAAAATGCATGCACAGATGTCCACACAAACTTACAGACTAAGTCAGAAACACTCTGATAAACATAAATATGCACAAAGAGCCACATTTAATCAGTATGAAAAACAAGACTTGCAAAACCCTTACCGACATCTACTCTCACACATATGTGCACACAAGCATCACATGTACACCCTTTGATCATGTGACTAGTCTGAGAGAGTATAGGGTATAAAGAATGCAGTTCTTTTTCTTCTAATCGCATTCTTTTTATTAAGAGCTTTCTGTAGATCCCTAGATCAGCAGGACAATTCCATATACTATTACAATCTGCCAAGAAGAAATAGATAAATCTATTAGCCTGCGCTTTGCTTGTTTCATCATTGTGACAGCCTCTCATGGGTCCACATCCATCAGGCTCCCACACCACCAGACAGCCAAGACTCCACCACCAAGCTGCAGGTTAATAGCTCTTAAATCTCTATTTAATTGCTCATTAATAACTCCAATACTGCTTTCTTCTGTTAATTGATTAAAAAATGGTTTCAGTGGAAGTGCATAATGAAATTTGGTAATAACCAACTATGGAAGGAGTTTTCTTGTCATCAAGATAATCAAGAAGAAATAGTGACCAAAACCCTCCCTGCTTCATTTGCAGATTTTTAGAATGCTAGAACTGGCAGGGCCTTTGGGATTCAACTACATCAGCGTTTCTCAAACTGTGACCCACAAGTGATTAGACAGTTTTCTAGAGAAAACAATGATTAAATAAGTCTGGCAGACAAGGTGTACAAATCTCTCTCACGGTTTGGAGTTTTAAAGCAATGTCAGCACATTAGAAGCTCTGACAGTCCAGTCTGAGAAACCTATTTATACTGCTCAGTTGATCTTCAACTAACTTATTTGATAACAAAATCATATTGATATTGAACACCATTTCAGTTTTCTATTGTTGTATAATAAATCACCCCCAAATTTAGTGGCTTAAAAAAACAATGATGGGGCCTCCCTGGTGGCGCAAGTGGTTGAGAGTCTGCCTGCCGATGCAGGGGATACGGGTTCATGCCCCGGTCTGGGAGGATCCCATATGCCGCGGAGCGGCTGGGCCCGTGAGCCATGGCCGCTGAGCCTGCGCGTCCGGAGCCTGCGCGTCCGGAGCCTGTGCTCCGCAACGGGGGAGGCCACAACAGTGAGAGGCCCGCATACCGCAAAAAAAAAAAAAAAAAAACAATGATGGATTATTTTTCACAATTCTGTAGATTTCCTGTGTTGGAAACTCCAAAGTGGTCTGGCAGTTGGTGCCGCCTGAGGTACCTCACTTCTCCTCCATGTGGTTTCTCATCCTCCCCAAATCTTCCTTCCAAGGTGGGCTCAGGACAAACAACAGAAACTATAAGGCTTCTTAAGCCTTGAAAATCAAATAACATCATTTCTGCTGTATAATATTAAACAAAGTAAGTCACAAGGCCAGGCTAGATTCGAGGGACATATAAATTAATGTCCACTACTGATGGAAGAATAGTCACATTGCAAAGTGGCACATGGGATGGAAGAAGGAACTTTTGTGGCCATCTTTGAATATAATCTACCACGAGCCACTGAACAACTTTTTGAAGACTGTTTAGGAAATGCTAATGTAGAAGAAACCACATTTTCTAGATTCAGATACTGAGACTCACTTATATGGCATGATTTGCCCAAGGGCACATATCTGGTAATCACAGAGATGAGACTAGACTCCAAGACTCCAAGTCTTTTGTCTTTACCATTGTGCTTCCAAAAGATTCTCAACTGATGTGAATGACTTGAGTGACACCCAGATGCTTACTCCCTGGATTTTAGGAGTCCTAGACCCTGATCCTGGTCTTCTAAGGAAGTCCACCGGGCTGCCAGATCATGAATAACTCAGTAAACCAGAGACTAAGCTTCCTACGTTTTTATTCCAAGAATGACAGGCTCTGGAAGTAGCCAGCCTTGGAGATTCTGAATGGTATGAGCTAAGTGAGCTATGTCTCAAAAGCTTCTTGTTAGATAAATAATCCCCCCCTTTTTTGCCCCAAATTTTTAACCATATTGTCTGGATATCCATTGGGTCCTGTACATTTATGATCCATACTCAGAATTTCACCTAATCTCCCATGTCTCTTAAGCCACAATTCAGCCCAACCCTTTGACATCTCATAACTGAATTTACATCATGCTCCTCTTACTTGGAAACCTAGCCCAAACATGCCTTACATGTTATTACAATGCTTACAAGGAAATCCTGAAATAATCATTCTTCCACAGAATCTTGCTGAACTGGTCCAGCTCAAGCCTTCTCTTCTTATTTATCCATATGGCCCCTTAACTTTGCATACTCTGCAAGATTTTATTGAGTCTACTGACAATATATTTGTTAATTGAATGTATTCTACCTAAGTTCAGTTTATCTATCTATCTATCTACCTACCTACCTCTCCCACCTTTTCCTTTATTTGCCATATGTTTTCATTTACTCTATTTTATTTTTTATAATGCCAGTATTATAACTCTTGGACTTTAAGCTATCTGATTAAGGGACCACATCTGAAATGCTTTTTGCAGATGCCCAAGATCAAATCTGCTGCCTCAGTGCCTGGGGAATACTTGATGGTGATAACTTGTTCAATATACAATATCTCCAGGACACTGGCTCCTAGCAACATTACTTAAACATTTTGCAATAACTTAGCTTTAAATGTTCCAGCTTTATGAAGCTACTGACAAAGGATTAATCTCCAAAATTTACAAGCAGCTCATGCAGCTCAATATCAAAAAAACGAACAACCCAATCCAAAAATGGGCAGAAGACCTAAATAGATATTTCTCCAGAGAAGATATACAGATTGCCAACAAACACATGAAAGAATGCTGAACATCATTAATCATTAGAGAAATGCAAGTCAAAACTACAATGAGATCATCTCACACCGGTCAGAATGGCCATCATTAAAAAATCTACAAACAATAATGCTGGAGAGGGTGTGGAGAAAAGGGAACCCTCTTGCACTGCTGGTGGGAATGTAAATTGTTATAGCCACTATGGAGAACAGTATGGAGGTTCCTTAAAAAACTACAAATAGAACTACCATATGACCCAGCAATCCCACTACTGGGCATATACCCTGAGAGAACCATAATTGAAAAAGAGTCATATACCACAATGTTCATTGCAGCTCTATTTACAATAGCCAGGACATGGAAGCAACCTAAGTGTCCATCAACAGATGAATGGATAAAGAAGATGTAGCACATATATACAATGGAATATTACTCAGCCATAAAAAGAAACGAAATTGAGTTAGTTGTAGTGAGGTGGATGGACCTAGAGTCTGTCATACAGAGTGAAGTAAGTCAGAAAGAGAAAAACAAATACCGTATGCTAACACATATATGTGGAATCTAGGAAAAAATAAATGGTCATGAAGAACCTAGGGGCAAGATGGGAATAAAGGCACAGACCTACTAGAGAATGGACTTGAGGATATGGGGAGGGGGAAGGGTAAGCTGTGACAAAGTGAGAGAGTGGCATGGGCATATATACACTACCAAATGTAAAATAGCTAGTGGGAAGCAGCTGCATAGCACAGGGAGATCAGCTAGGTGGTTTGTGACCACCTAGAGGGGTGGGATAGGGAGGGTGGGTGGGAGGGAGGGAAATGCAAGAGGGAAGAGATATGGGAACATATGTATATGTATAACTGATTCACTTTGTTATAAAGCAGAAACTAACACACCATTGTAAAGCAACTGTACTCCAATAAAGATGTTAAAAAAAATGTTACAGCTTTTTTTGCTCAGGAAAGCTAATGAAAGAGAAACATTAAAATGAGGGCTAATGACTGTAGAGAAAAGTTATGTAGCACACTTCACAGACAGTACATGAGACTGTAACTTCATTTATTATGTAACACATTTATTATGATCAGAACACAACCTTTTCCCAGATGTCATTTGCAGCTGATGTGTCACAGCATGAAAGAGCCTGAAGATTACATCTACTTCCCATTCTTAGCTCATTACAAGGCAGAAAGAACAGAAGGCCAAGGGATCTTGTAATTGTGATTTATATATGAAGAGCAGGGGTGGTATTAAGTCCCTAAGCCAACACTTAAACCTAAGACTACCTGGAAACTAAACAGGAGAAGCAAAAAAAAAAAAAACAGGCTATATTATAAAGACAACCATTATCAAATAAACTCTGAAAGATTTATCTGGCAATGCTGTTGAAATTCAGTTCAAGCCTGTATTTGTTTATCTGTTTGATTTTTACTGAGGCTGAGGCTAGAAGAAGCAGAAGGGCAAATACCCCATTTAGGGTCTGTATTAGAGAACTACTGTGAGGCAGGTTAACTAATGAAGTTCATGGGTCAAGGAGAAAATCTCCTTTGAGCTACTTCAGATCTTGGGAGGTGCCAATCTTCCTGGGCCCTGATATTAAAGTCCTGTGAGTGTGAAACAAGGTCTAGTTGGCAGGATAGAGCAGCAAATGACATTTTGGAGACTGGCCTAATCTGATGAACAATTAACTCACATTCCCCTGAAATTTGCCTTTACAACCATTGTCTATGCTCAAGTCAAGATGAAAAGTCAAACTGAAAATGTATTGGTTTAGAAATGACATGACCTCTAACATGAATTAAAGCAATCCCTCTGTTCACTGTCACCTTTCTACAAGTCTTGTGTCACCTGAAACCTTTTTTCCCTCTAAACCACCTGCCTTCACATTCACCCACTCTACTTCCTACCTGCCTTTCTATTTATTGACTCACAAGCATTGGTCACACATTTGGTGCTATTTCTGTTTCAGGGTTATCCAAGTGAATATGTAAATAACTGTGGCTTACCTGTAGTTCTTTTGAGTTAGATAAGTCAGAGACAAATGCAGAAGTCAAGAGGTGAGGGGACTCTAAAGGAGACAGCAGTTTTACAGCAACCTCATAACAAGAAGACTTTCATTTCACAGGAGGTTGGGACCAGTGAAATTCTGTGAAAATGCCAAGTTTCATGGCGTCAGATTTATGAAGGAGCTAAGATAAAAATGCTTCAAATTTTACTTTTAAAGTAGTGGAACACTGGGGAGAGAGATGTGTGCTATCTGAGTAAGGAAGGGTTGTTCAAAGGTGTGTGTGAAAGAGTGGGTGGGAGGACTATCACAGCCTACATATAAATTCCAGTGACAAGATCCATTGAGCCAACACATCAAGAGGCAACCCAGGAAGGAGATCAAAGGAAAATGTCAAAGTATCAATGAAAAAAATCACTCATCATACCAAAAACCAGGAAGATCTCAAACTGAATGCAAAAAGATAATCATTAGATGCCAACACTAAGGTGACAGAGACCTTAGAATTATCTGAAAAAGGTTTAAAAGCAGCCAAAATAAAAATTCTTCAGCTAGCAATTATGAACATGCTTGAAAAAAATGGATAAAAAGAACGTCTCTGCAAAGAAACAGAAGAACCAAATGGAAATTTTAGAGCTGGAAATTACAGTAGCTAAAATAAATAAATAAATAAACACCTCAATGGATGAGCTCAACATCAGAAGGGAGAGGCGAGAGTAAAGAATCAATGAATTTGAAGATAGACCAATAGAAAGTGCTCAATCTGAACAATGAAATAAAAATAGACTGAAAAATAAATGAATAAAATTTATGGACTGGTGGGACTCTAACAGGTCCTAATATTTAATGATCTAAAGATCTCTAATATTTGTTCCATTTAGGTCTCAGAAGGAGAGGAGAGAGAGGCAGGGTGGAAAAAGTACTGGAAGAAACAAGGGCTGAGACAAAATGACTGACTCAAGAAGCTGTGCAAGCCCCACGTAGGCCAAAAAAAGCGAAAGAGAGAGGACACAAATTACCAACATAAGGGATGAAACAAGATATATTATTACAGACCCTACAGACATAAAAAGGATAATAAGGTGTAGCGGGATGAATGGTGGCCTCAAAGATAACAGGTCCTCATCCCTAGGACCTGTAAATATTACCTTATTTAGGAAAAAGGTCTTTATGGAAGTGATTAAATTAATGATCTTGAGATGGAGAGATTATCTTGAATCATCTAGATGGGCACTAAATGCCATCACATGTATTTTTATAAGATGGAAGCAGAGGGAGATTGGATACCTACAGAAGAGGAGTAGACATGTAATTACAGAGGCAGGGAGTGGAGTGGTATGGCCCCAAGTCAGGGAATATCACCAGAAGTTGGAAGAAGGTAAAGAAGGGATTGTTCCCTAGGGCTGCCAGAGAGAGCATGGTCCTGCCGACAGCTTGTTTTGGTCAAGTAAAACTGATACTGGAGGGCTTCCCTGGTGGCGCAAGTGGTTGGGAGTCCGCCTGCCGATGCAGGGGATACGGGTTCGTGCCCTGGTCTGGGAGGATCCCATATGCCGCGGAGCGGCTGGGCCCGTGAGCCATGGCCGCTGAGCCTGCGCGTCCGGAGCCTGTGCTCCGCAACGGGGGAGGCCACAACAGTGAGAGGCCCGCATACCGCAAAAAAAAAAAAAAAAAAAAAAAAAAAAAAAAAACTGATACTGGACTAATTTTCTCCAGAAGTGTGAAAAAATAAACTTCTGTTGCTTTAATCCACCAAGTTTATATTAATTTGTCGCCGCAGCCATAGGAAACTTAACACACATGGGCATACTGTGAACAACTCGCACACATAAATGTGACAACTTAAATAAAATGAACCAATTCCTAGAAAAGCACAAACTTCCTCACTTCAGCCAATATGAAGTAAATAATTTGAATAACCCTATAACTATTTAGGAAATTGAGTTCCTAATTCTAAAGTTCCACAACCAGGAATCTCTAGGGCCAGATGGTTTCACTAGAGAATTCTACCAAATACTTAAAAGTTAATTAATGGGGCTTCCCTGGTGGCACAGTGGTTAAGAATCCACCTGCCAATGCAAGCCACATGGGTTCGAGCCCTGGCCTGGGAAGATCCCACATGCCATGGAGCAACTAAGCCTGTGCGCCACAACTACTGAGCCTGAGCTCAAGAGCCCCCAAGCCACAACTACTGAGCCTACGTGCCACAACTACTGAAGCCTGAGCACCTAGAGCCCTTGCTTCGCAACAAGAGAAGCCACAGCAATGGGAAGCCCACGCACCACAATGAAGAGTAGCCCCTGCTCACCACAACTAGAGAAAGCCCGTGCACAGCAACGACGACCCAACACAGCCAAAAATAAAAACAAACAAATAAATTTATTTTAAAAGATAATGAACATCAATTCTACATAACCTCTTCCATAAAATATAAAAAGAGGGAACACTTCCTAATATATTTTATGAAGTTAATATTGCCCTGATACCAATACCAGATAAAGACAGTACAAAAGAAGAAGCCTAAAAAACAGTATCCCTCGTGAATATAAATGCAGACATCCTTTGCAACATATTAACAAACAGAATTCAGTGATATGTAAAAATAATTATATACTACAGCCAAATGGGGTTTATTTGTGAATGCAAGCTGGTTCAACATTTAAAAAAATCAAACACCATATACAAAAGTTAATTTTAAAAAGATCATAGACTTCATATCCATCAAAGGACTAGTACTTGGAATATATAAAGAACAATAAAAAATTTCAACAGGAAAATAACGAACTATCCAATTAGAAAATGAGGAAGAGACATGAAGAGACATTTCGTCGAAGAGGAGGTATAGATGAGCACATGAAAGATGTTCATCATCATTAGTCTTTAGGAAAATGAAAATTAAAACCACAATGAGATATCACTGTCTATCTATTAGAATGGCTATAATAATTTTTAAAATAGTGATAATGTCAAATGCTGGTGAATACTGAGAAAATGGATCACACATACATTGCTTACAGGAACGCAAAATGGTACAGATATCCTAGGAGACAATTTGGAAGTTTTGTAAAAAACTGAAGTCAACATAAAGTCAACCTACCAGGGGGTGGGGGGTGGTGGTGTGATGAATTGGGAGATTGAGATTGACATATATACACTGATGTGTATAAAATGGATGACTAATAAGAACCTGCTGTATAAAAAAATAAATAAAAGAAAATTCAAGTTTAAAAAAAAAAACCATACACCTACATATGGCTCAGCAATCACACTGCTGGGAATTCCTCCCAGAGAAATGAATACTCGTGTTTACACAAAAATATATTCAGGGATGTTAGTAGAAACTTAATTTGTAATAGCTAAAATCTGGAAATAACCCAGGTGTCTTTCAGTGGGTGGTTAAACAAAGTGTGGTGCATTCATTCCAAGGAAAATTCTCAGCAATTAAAAACAATGAACTAGCGATATGCATAACAACCTGTATGAATCTCCAAGGAACTACGCTGAGTGAAAAAGGCTTATCCCCCAAATTTACATATGTATGAATCAATTTATAAAACGTTTTTGAGAGAATTATAAAACTGAAAACAGATTAGTGGTTTCCAGAGTTAGTGAGGGATTTAGGGCAGCAGGAACATGGGCATGGCTATAAAAGGTCAACGTAGGGAATACTTGCAGTGAGGGAGATGTTCTATATATTGAATATGTAAATGTCATTATCCTGGTTGTGATATTGTACTATAGTTTTTCAAGATATTACCATTAAAGGAAACTGGGTAAAGGGTACAGAAGATTAGTCTGTATTATTTCTTACAATTGCATGGGAATCTACAATCATTTCAAAATAAAAAGCTTAATTAAAAAAATCCATGAGAAAAAAAACTTTTTATATAAAGCAATTTACACTTAGCAGATATTAGAAAAGTGCATAAAAATAAGAGTAAATTTAAAATAAAAATTCTATACTGTTATACTTAGATGTATAACTTTTCAGACATTTTTCTATACAAACATAAATATAATATACGTATTTTCTGTGAATGGGATCATACTATGTATACTCTTCTATAAACTTCATTTTCTAATTAAATATATGTGGTAACTATATATTTCATGCCTCTAAATATTTGTTTTTATGATTGCATAATTTCATAAGATGGATATACCCTCAATAATCTAACAAATGCCCCTTTGTTATTTCTAATATTTATATATAATCTTATACTAAACATCCTTTTTCATAAATGACTGCTCAGTATTTGCTGTCAGTGTATATAAATACTTTTAAGGTGTTTAAGAAATTTTGCTCACTTTTGTGTCTCCAGTGCCTCAGGTCAGACTTGGTATTCAATAATTATATGTTTAATGAATTAATGAGTAAGATATTGCCAAATAGTTCTCCAAAATGGTCATATTAATTAATTAATTAATTTTTGGGGTCATATTAATTTAAAATTCTTATTTTCCTAAATTTGGGCATTATCATTTGAAAAATTCTAGCTTATTTAGGGAAAACATCTCATTATTAAAATCGATATTTTTTTTTTTTACTAATTAGATGGATTACTTTTTCAAATGTTGAGTGTCCATTTATGTTTTCTATTTTATGAGTGTAGGGTTTGTGAATTTTGCTACTGCTTCCATTGGATAATTTGTGTCTTATATTCAAGAGCTCTTTTTTATTTTTTAAACATCTTTATTGGTGTGTAATTGCTTTACATTGTTGTGTTAGTTGCTGCTATATAACAAAGTGAATCAGCTATACATATACATATAGCTCTATATCCCGTCCCTCTTGCATCTCCCTCCCACCCTCCCTATCCCACCCTTCTAGGTGGCCACAACACACCGAGCTGATCTCCCTGTGCTGTGCAACTGCTTCCCACTAGCTATCTATTTTACATTTGGTAGTGTATTTATGTCAATGCCACTCTCTCACTTCGTCGCAGCTTACCCTTCCCCCTCCCCGTGTCCTCAAGTCCATTCTCTACGTCTGCGTCCTTACTCCTCACCTGCCCCTAGGTTATTCAGAACCACTTTTTTTTTCTTTTTTTTTAGATACCATATATATGTGTTAGCATATGGTATTTGTTTTTCTCTTTCTGACTTACTTCACTCTGTATGACAGACTCTAGGTCCATCCGCCTCACTACAAATAACTCAGTTTTGTTTCTTTTTATGGCTGAGTAATATTCCATTGTATATATGTGCCACATCTTCTTTATCCATTCATCTGTCGATGGATACTTAGGTGGCTTCCCTGTCCTGTCTGTTGTAAGTAGTGCTGCAATGAACATTGTGGTACATGACTCTTTATGAATTACGGTTTTCTCAGGGTATGTGCCCAGCAGTGGGATTGCTGGGTCATGTGATAGTTCTATTTTTAGTTTTTTAAGGCATCTCCATGCTGTTCTCCATAGTGGCTGTATCAATTTACATTTCCACCAACAGTGTAAGAGGGTTCCCTTTTCTCCATACCCTCTCCAGCAATTTTTGTTTGTAGATTTTTTGATGATGGCCGTTCTCACCAGTGTGAGGTGATACCTCATTGTAGTTTTGATTTGCATTTCTCTAATGACTAGTGATGTTGAGCATCCTTTCATGTGTTTGTTGGCAATCTGTATATCTTCGTTGGAGAAATGTCTATTTAGGTCTTCTGCGCATTTTTGGATTGGGTTGTTTGTTTTTTTGATATTGAGCTGCATGAGCTGCTTGTAAATTTTGGAGATTAATCCTTTGTCAGTTGCTTCATTTGAAGATATTTTCTCCAATTCTGAGGGTTGTCTTTTCATCCTGTTTATGGTTACCTTAGCTGTGCAAAAGCTTTTAAATTTCATTAGGTCCCATTTGTTTATTTTTTTTAAATTTCCATTTCTCTAGGACGTGGGTCAAAAAGGACCTTGCTGTGATTTATGTAAAAGAGTGTTCTTCCTATGATTTGCTCTTAGAGTTTTATAGTGTCTGGCCTTACATTTAGGTCTTTAATCCATTTTGAGTTTATTTTTGTGTATGGTGTTAGGAACTGTTCTAATTTCATTCTTTTGCACGCAGCTGTCCAGTTTTCCCAGCACCACTTATTGAAGAGGCTGTCTGTTCGCCACTGTATATTCTTGTCTCCATTATCAAAGATAAGGTGACCATATGTGCATGGGCTTATCTCTGGGCTTTCTGTCCTGTTCCATGGATCTATATTTCTGTTTTTGTGCTAGTACGATACTGTCTTGATTACTGCAGCTAGTAGTAAAATCTGAAGTCTGGGAGCCTGATTCCTCCAGTTCCGTTTTTCTTTCTCAAGATTGCTTTGGCTGTTCAGGATCTTTTGTGTTTCCATACAGACTGTGAAATTTTTTGCTCTAGTTCTGTGAAAATGCCATTGGTAGTTTTATAGGGATTGCATTGAATCTGTAGATTGCTTTGGGTAGTATAGTCATTTTCACAATGTTGAATCTTCTAATCCAAGAACGTGGTACATCTCTCCCTCTATTTGTATCATCTTTAATTTCTTTCATCAGTGTCTTATAGTGTTCTGAATACAGGTCTTTTGTCTCCTTAGGTAGGTTTATTCCGAGGTATTTTATTCTTTTTCTTGCAGTGGTAAATGGGAGTGTTTCCTTAATTTCTCTTTCAGATTTTTCATCATTAGTGTATAGGAATGCAGGAGATTTCTGTGCATTAATTTTGTATCCTTCTACTTTACCAGATTCATTGATTAGCTCTCATAGTTTTCTGGTAGCATCTTTATGATTCTCTATGTATAGTATCATGTCATCTGCAAACAGTGACAGCTTTACTTTTTCTTTTCTGATTTGGGTTTCTTTTATTTCTTTTTTTCTCTGATTGCTGTGGCAACAACTTTCAAAACTATGTTGAATAAGAGTGGTGAGAATGGGCAACCTTGTCTTGTTCCTGATCTTAGTGAAATGATTTCAGTTTTTCACCGTTGAGAACGATGTTGGCTGTGGGTTTGTCATATATGGCCTTTATTAGGTTGAGGTAAGTTCCCTCTATGGCTACTCTCAGGAGAGTTTTTATAATAAATGGGTGTTGAACTTTGTCAAAAGCTTTTTTCTGTATCTATTGACATTATCATTTAGTTTTTATCCTTCAATTTGTTAATATGCTGTATCACATTGTATGATTTGTGTATATTGAAGATTCCTTGCATTCCTGAGATAAATCCCAATTGATCATGTTATCTGATCATTTTAATGTGCTGTTAGATTCTGTTTGCTAGTATTTTGTTGAGGATTTTTGCATTTATGTTCAGCAGTGATATTGGCCTGTAGTTTTCTTTTTCTGTGACATCTTTGTCTGGTTTTGGTATCAGGGTGATGGTTGCCTTGCAGAATGAGTTTGGGAGTATTCCTCCGTCTGCTATATTTTGGAAGAGTTTGAGGATAGGTGATGACTCTTCTCTAAATGTTTTACAGAATTCGCCTGTGAAGCCATCTGGGCTTTTGTTTGTTGGAAGATTTTTAATCACAGGTTCAATTTCAGTGCTTGTGATTGGTCTGTTTATATTTTCTATTTCTTCCTGGTTCAGTCTTGGAAGGTTGTGCTTTCCTAAGAGTTTGTCCATTTCTTCCAGGTTTTCCATTTTATTGGCATGTAGTTGCTTGTAGTAATATGTCATAATCCTTTGTATTTCTGCAGTGTCAGTTTTTACTTCTTTTCCATAATTCTGTTGATTTTGAGTGTTCTCCCTTTTTTTCTTGATGAGTCTGGCTAATGGTTTATCAATTTTGTTTATCTTCTCAAGGAACCAGCTTCTAGGTTTATTGATCTTGGCTGTTGTTTCCTTCATTTCTTTTTCATTTATTTCTGATCTGATCTTTATGATTTCTTTCCTTCTGCTAACTTTGGGGCTTTTTTGTTCTTCTTTCTCTGATTGCTTTAGGGGTAAGGTTATGTTGTTTCTTTGAGATTTTTCTTGTTTCTTGAGGTAGGATTGTATTGCTATAAACTTCCCTCTTAGAACTGCTTTTGTTGCATCCCATAGGTTTTGGGTCGTCGTGTTTTCATTGTCATTTGTTTCTAGGTTATTTTTGATTTCCTTTTTGATTTCTTCAGTGATCTCTTGGTTGTTTAGTAGCATATTGTTTAGCCTCCATGTGTTTTTGTTTTTTACAGTTTTTTTTTTCCTGTAGTTGGTATGTAGTCTCATAGACTTGTGGTCAGAAAAGATACTTGATATGATTTCAATTTTCTTAAATTTACCAAGGCTTGATTTGTGTCCCAAGATATGGTGTATCCTGGAGAATGTTCCAAGATCACTTGAGAAGAAAGTGTATTCTGTTGCTTTTGGATCGAATGTCCTATAAATATCAATTCAGTCCATCTCTCTCTCTCTCTTTTTTTTTTTTTTTTTTTGCGGTACGCGGGCCTCTCACTGCTGTGGCCTCTCCAGTTGCGGAGCACAGGCTCCAGACGCGCAGGCTCAGCGGCCATGGCTCACGGGCCCAGCCGCTCCATGGCATGTGGGATCTTCCCGGACCAGGGCACGAACCTGTGTCCCCTTCATCGGCAGGTGGACTCTCAACCACTGCACCACCAGGGAAGCCCCTATTGCATCTCTTTTAATGTGTCATTTAAACCTTGTGTTTCCTCATTTATTTTCATTTTGGATGATCTGTGCATTGGTGAAAGTGGGGTGTTAAAGTCCCCTACTATTATTGTGTTTCTGTCGATTTCCCCTTTGATGTCTGTTAGCATTTGCCTTATGTATTGAGGTGCTCGTATGTTGCATGCATAAATATTTACAATTATTATATCTTCTTCTTGGATTGATCCCTTGATCATGATGTAGTATGCTTCTTTGTCTCTTGTAATAGTCTTTATTTTAAAGTCTATTTTGTCTGATACGAGAATTGCTACACCAGCTTTCTTTTGATTTCCATTTGCATGGAATATCTTTTTCCATCCCCTTACTTTCAGTCTGTATGTGTCTCTAGGTCTGAAGTGGGTCTCTTGTAGACAGCATATATACGAGTCTTGTTTTTGTATCCATTTAGCCAGTCTATATCTTTTGGTTGGAACATTTAATCCTTTTACATTTAAGGTAGTTGTCAATATGTATGTTTCTGTTACCATTTTCTTAATTTTTTTAGGTTTGTTTTTGTAGGTCTTTTCCTTCTCTTGTGTTTCCTGCCTAGAGAAGTTCCTTTAGCATTTGTTGTAAAGCTGGCTTGGTGGTGCTGAATTCTCATAACATTTGCTTGTCTGTAAAGTTTTTAATATCTCCTTCGAATCTGAATGAGATCCTTGCTGGGTAGAGTAATCTTGGTTGTAGTTTTTCCCCTTTCATCACTTTAAATATGTCCTGCCACTCCCTTCTGGCTTGCAGAGTTTCTGCTGAAAGATCCGCTGTTAACCTTATGGGGATTTCCTTAAATGTTATTTGTTGCTTTTCCCTTTGTGGTTTTAATATTTTTTCTTTGTATTTAATTGTTGATAGTTTGATTAAAATGTGTCTTGATGTGATTCTCCTTGGATTTATCCTGTATGGGACTCTCTTCACTTCCTGGACTTGATTGACTCTTTCCTTTCCCATGTTAGGGAAGTTTTCAACTATAATCTCTTCAAATATTTTCTCAGATGCCTTCTTTTTCTCTTCCTCTTCTGAGACCCCTAGAATTCAAATTTTGGTGCATTTAATGTTGTCCCAGCGGTCTCTGAGAGTGTCCTCTATTCTTTTCATTCTTTTTTCTTTATTCTGCTCTGCGGTAGTTATTTCCACTATTTTATCTTCCAGGTCACTTATCTGTTCTTCTACCTCAGTTATTCTGCTATTGATTCCTTCTAGAGAATTTTTAATTTCATTTATTGTGTTGTTCATCAGTGTTTGTTTGCTCTTTAGTTCAGCTAGGTAGGTCCTTGTTAAACTCTTCTTGTATTTTCTCCATTCTATTTACAAGATTTTGGATCATCTTTACTATCGTTACTCTGAATTCTTTTTGAGGTGGACTGCCTATTTCCTCTTCATTTGTTTGGTGTCATGTATTTTTACCTTGCTCCTTCATCTGCTACATTTTTTTCTGTCTTCTCATTTTGCTTAACTTACTGTGTTTGGGGTCTTCTTTTCATAGGCTGCATGTTTGTAGTTCCCGTTGTTTTTGGTGTCTGCCCCCAGAGGGTAAGTTGGTTCAGTGGCTTGTGTTGGCTTCTTGGTGGAGGGGACTGGTGCCTATGTTCTGGTGGGTGGGGCTGGATCTTGTCTTTCTGGTGAGCAGGTCTACGTCTGGGGGTGTGTTTTGGGGTGTCTGTGAACTTAGTATGATTTTAGGCAGCCTGTCTCCTAATGGGTGGGGTTGTTTTCCTGTCTTGTTATTTGTTTGGCATGGGGCATCAAGCACTGGAGCTTTCTGGCCATTGGGTGGAGCTGGGTCTTAGCGTTGAGATGGAGATCTCTGGGAGAGGTCTTGCTGATTGATATTACGTGGAGCCTGGAGGTCTCTTGTCGTCCAATGTCCTGCTCTCGGCTCTCCCACTGCAAAGAGTCAGGCCTGACACCAGGCCAGAGCACCAAGACCCTGTCAGCTACAGGATCCTACAATAGGAGACTCCACTGAAGACGCTAACCTCCGCAAGAGCTAGAGGTGCAGAGGCATTTTTTTCAGAGGATTTGCAGCTTGCTGGTATGGCAGAAAGGGAGAAAAAGAGAAGTTCCTCTAGGGCGAGGGAGGAGCAGTAAGTCAAGAGCCCTGTATGTAATTATACCATTATACCTTTTAAGTCAATATTATATATATTTCCCAGTTTATATTTTGCCTTTTAGTGTTTTCTACTCACATGCATTTTATATGTTGAGCAATACTTACCTTAAGTAGCAAACTTAAGAAATAATACTTGTTAGCATTCCCTTACCTTGCTTTGACTGCTTATTTGTGTATATTCCTTAAATCCAAGGACTTTTTGAAGTATCTTCCACAATGATCAGTATTTTTCTCTTCGAATGCACCTAGATGGAGTATTAAACACAAAACTTTCTTTTTAAGTTGTAATATTACTGTATTTTTAAATTAGGGTTTAGGATTATAGATAATATCCTCCTTAATGTCCTATAGATAATAGCCCTTAAATGTAACTAGTAGCAGAAAAATCAGGGTGTTCACTGGGATTTTGTTTAATCTCAGGGGGACTGTCATCAAATTCAATTGCTGATTGAAATCTGAATCTTTATAAAAAGGGATACAGATTGCCTTCAGAAGTATATTCACAGCATTCCAGGCACAGACAAACATGTAAGTTTTTGTATTCTCTTTAATTTTGTTTAATGAAACTTATGTGCCATATAATCACAGAAGACATTAATTGAAAAGTAATAATCTCATTTAAAGAGGAAAGCATGGCCTCAAACTCTTCTCTTAACCATAATCCAGTGTTTTTCAAAGTGTTGTCCACAGACCACCTCCATCAGAAGCTCCTGATATACCTATATTTTGGGGACCACCCAAGGCTTCTGAGATTCTGAGGGTAGAGACTAGGATTCCTCATTTGTAAGAAACTCCCTCAAGTAATTCTTATGCAAACTAAAAGTTGGAGAAGTGTTGCCACAAATCAGTACTGCCAAATGGCGGTCTATTGGCCGTCTAAGTAAAACTTTGTTCTTTGTTTAGGGCCTTTTATTCTTGACTAGATAATAAATAATTAGCTTATTCTTAGGTCCCCATCAGTATCTGGGAGGTGAGCATAAAATGGAGTTTAAAAGTGGCCATTTCTTTCATAAACATTCTCTCATCTTCAATTTCATGGACACTAACATCAGAACATCAGACTGGCAGAATGAGGGCAAGAAGTCAAGAAGGCTGAGATGGGATGAGAAGCTGTGTCGTTACTGGTTCCCAGGAGAGACTGGCACATCCACATGTGCTGTTGAATTCGCTGTACACCTGGAGTAGTGGGAGCAAGCTGGCAAATCTGGGAGCGGAGGAGCTAGTGGGAGGAGGGGAGAGGGTGAGGAGTGGTGTGCAGTGCTTAACCGTGGGAAGAAGCTAATAATTGTGAACTGTGATCAAGGAGGAACTCTGCAATTTCAGGCCGTTTATCAGTAGATTTTTGAAAAATGAGTGAAGCCTTATCAGGAAAACAGATGTGTGTGTGTGTGTGTGTGTGTGTGTGTGTGTGTGTGTGTGTGTGTGTAGGAAGTACAGAGATGGCAGGAATATTAGGCAGAACCAGGTAATATCTAAATAATTCTAGATAGTAATTCTACCTTGCCTCCACTTGCCCTCACCAGCTGAGATGGACACAGCTAGCCAAATTAGCTGTGATGGAGGAGGTGGGCCTGTTACCAGAAACACTGCTCCTAGACTACTATGTTCAATATAGAGTATTCCAAAGCAATCTGAATTGTCTCAGTTTTATTTTTACTTTATATTTTAAAATTGTACTGAAGTATAGTTGATTTACAATGTTGTGTTAATGTCTGCTGAGTGATTTAGTTATACATATATATATATTATTCATATTCTTTTGCATTATGGTTTATCAAGGGATATTGAATATAGTGTGTTATACAGCAGGACCTTGTTTATCCATCCTATATATAATAGTTTGCATCTGCTAATCCCAAACTCCCAATCCTTCCCTCCCCTACCCCCTCTCCCCCTTGGCAACCACAAGTCTATTCTCTATGTCTATGAGTCTGTTTCTGTTTCATAGATAAGGTCATTTGTATTGTATTTTAGATTCCACATATAAGTGATATCATATGGTATTTGTCTTTCTCTTTCTGACTTTGCTTAGTATGATAATCTCTAGGTCCATCCATGTTGCTGCAAATGGCATTATTTCATTCTTTTTTATGGCTGAGTAATATTGCATTGTGTGTGTGTGTGTGTGTGTGTGTGTGTGTGTGTGTGTGTGTATATATATATATATATATATACACACCACATCTTCTTTATCCATTCATCTGTCAGTGAACACTTAGGTTACTCCATGTCTCGGCTATTGTAAATAGTGCTGTTATGAACGTAGGGGTGCGTGTATCTTTTCAAATTATAGTTTTTTTTTTTTTCTGGATATATGCCCAGGAGTGGGATTGCTGGATCAAATGGCAATTCTATTTTTATTTTTTTGAGGAACCTCCATACTGTTCTCCATAGTGGCTGCACCAATTTACATTCCCACCAACAGTGTAGGAGGGTTCCCTTTTCTCCATACCCTCTTCAGCATTTGTTACTTGTAGACTTTTTAATGATGGCTGTTCTGACTGGTGTAAGGTGTGGTACCTCACTGTAGTTTTGATTTGCATTTCTCTAATAACTAGCGATGTTAAGCATCTTTTCATGAGCCTATTGGTCATCTGTTTTTCTTCTTTGGAGAAATGTCTATTTAGGTCTTCTGCCCATTTTTCAATTGGGTTGTTTGTCTTTTTGTTTTTGAGTTGTATGAGCTGTTTGTATATTTTGGAAAATAAGCCCTTGTCAGTTGCATCATTTGCAAATATGTTCTCCCATTCTGTAGGTTTCTTTTCTTTTTGTTTATGGTTTCCTTTGCTGTGCAATAGCTTGTAAGTTTGATTAGGTCCCATTTGTTTATTTTTGCTTTTATTTCTATTGCCTTGGGAGACTGATCTAGGAAACATTGGTATGATTTATGTCAGAGAATGTTTCGCCTATGTTCTCTTTCTGTGTTCTCTTCTGGTGTGATATCTTATATTTAAGTCTTTAAGCCATTTTGAGTTCATTTTTATGTATGGTGTGAGGGTGTGTTCTAACTTCATTGATTTGCATGCAGCTGTCCAACTTTCCCAGTACCACTTGCTGAAGATACTGTCTTTTCTCCATTGGATATTCTTGCCTCCTTTGTCAAAGATTAATTGACAATAGGTGTATGGGTTTATTTCTGGTCTTTCTATTCTGTTCCATCGATTGTCTCAGTCTTAAAGTCTAAGTACCCTCTGGGGAGAAATGATCATCAGTCCTCTCCTTTGCAAGAGTGTGAGGCTGAGGATGGGGTGAGGTAGAGGTGGACAGGCAATATTAGCAAATTTTAAGGGGAAACTCAAAGTCCCATCACTTCAGCCTCATTTTTAAAATTGAGATACAGTTGACATATAATATTGTGATAGTTTTAAGTGTACAACATAATGATTTGATCTATAAATACACTGTGAAATTATTACCTCAATAAATTTAGCTAACATCCATTACCACACACAGTTACAGATTTTTTTTTCTTGTGATGAGAACTTTTACAATCTACTTTCTTAGCAGCTTTCAAATACACAACAGAGTATTGCTAACTATAGTCACCATGCTGTACATTATATCCCCTGGGCTTATTTATCTTATAGCTAGAAGTTTGTACCTTTTGACCACCTTCACCCATTTTACCCTTCATTCTTCATTTTATTTCAGCCTTTATTCATTCGTCATTCTTAAGAAGAGAGTTCTGACCTGTTCTCAGGAACAGAGTAACGTTCCTGAGACCACAGAGGGGCTTTGGTAGAAGATGGCTGGGGGACTGGACTGAGAGACCCCACTATTCCTCTTTTAAGTTTTGGATCTACTCATTCTGCAAATATCTTTCTATTTATTCCTGTTGCCCTAAAAATGGGCCTCTGGATGCCTCCTTCTCAAGAGGAACCCAGAACCCAACATCAAGAAGTAAGCAGGGTGGGTTTCCAGGGAAGGGAGCATTAAGCAAGCTGTTTAGGCAGCTTCTTGACCATGAGATGAACTAGAAGGGCCATGAAGGTGATATGGTTCTAGAACCATGGTGGGAGAACAGACTGGCACCTGGAAGCAGAACACCAGTCATTGGCTATAGAGGGCAATGTCCAGTGTGTATTCTGCTTAGTAAGGGTATATTACCTCATGGTGGCCACTTGAGGATTAAGGGATTAGGGTTCTAGGCATGCCATTTCCACCTTGAGACAACTAATGGGGTGGGTCTATGAGGGTGTTGGGCAACCTGTATGGAGCATACTAAATAAATCCTATAGTTATATTACCTATATGTTCCTATAGTCTTCATATAAACTGAGTCAGATGCCTCAAAGTAGTAATGATAACAAGTTAGAGGCTAATACAGAAGGGGGAACTTATTTCAGCAAAGCACCATCATAGGAGAAAGTATATCCATGTAAATATGTTCAAATTTCCTCAGACACTGTAGATAGAGAGAAACTGATGGGATGGTCCTAGAGACTTCCATCAGTTGGCAGTACCTTCTGAAGGCACTATGCTTCAGGCATGTTTCCTGATGTCTCAATATCAACTTTGCATAATGTTTAAGACTATGCCCTAGAGAACTGGCTACTCCCAATACTCTCTCATGTCCAGTTGACCTTTGTGTTTGCTTCATGGGTAGATGGCAATGTGGAGATGACACATATTTGTTAGCTGAATGTTGGAAGGACCTACCTTTCTTCTACAGTGGGTAGATGAGTGTTTATATAGGAGAATATCCTCCTCTTAAGGGTTTTCTCTGTTTCTATCTCTGTCTCTCTGTCTCTCTCTTTCTCTCTCTCTCTGTCTCTCTGTCTCTCTCTCTCTCTCTCTGTCTCCCTCTCTCCCTCTCTCCCTCTGTGTGTATGTGTGTGTGTGTGTGTGTATGTATATATATATATATATATATAATATGCCTCCAACAGGTATAATGCCGCTCTCCATGAATTTCTATCAGTAAGTTAAGATTTGAATGATTATTATATAGGTTATATTATATAAAATATATTATATAGATTATTACATAGCTGTATTGTGAAACAGATGACTATTATGTAGATTAGAAGATTAGGAGCCAGGGGCCTCACAACGTTAAGCTGTTTTTATTAAGTTGCGCAGCTCAGTAAGGTGGAAACATGGAGCAGATCCCAGACCTTCTGGCTCCAAGGGATTGTGTCCAACAGACATGACAATTCTATTTGCACAGTGTCTGGCACATTGTAGGTGCTAAAAATATATTTTTGAGTAAATGAATAGATGTCTCAAAGTCTTTGGGTCATGACCTGATCACCTCATTCTTTTTTCTTTGTTTTGATTGCTGTGTCAGCCTAGGTGGGTACTCAATTTTTCTCATGACAAAATCCCTCAGTCACCTTTTGCCCCCCTGGGGACTTTCTGTAGTTTCTCCATCAGGCTCTTTACTAGCCTTGCCAAGGAGTAAATGTTTTTATTGGAACAGCATGAAATGTGACATTACTCATAGATTCTGGCAGAAAATTAGTGATAGTGAAAACTAGCTCAGCACCGCTGGGCACAATTGCACCTCCTCCCTGGAAGCAGTAAGCTGAGGGACTGCAGGGAGTCATAATGATCTAACAATGGCTAATGGTGAGGAAACGATGGACCTGAGGCGCATAAGTCAATCTGAACACCGGGATGGCTAATGAAATGCTCAGGAGATGCTTGAGCTCATCTGAGCATTGTTCATGGGTGTTTGTCTCTTACTGGACCATACCTTTTTGTTACATAAGGAAAAAGTATAACAATTTATAGTATATGGAAAGCATCTGAAGGCTGAGATATTTGCAGATTAGTAAATAAATGGGGAAATATAAGCCCACCTTCACATTCCAGAGCTCCAAGTCCATGACTCTTTCATTGCCTAAGGTTTATTCCCTATTTTAAGTATATGTCAAAATAAAGGATGGCTCCAGTTTTCATCCTTGGTCTATTTTTTGGTTTATATGCAGTGATCAATGAGGCAGAAGGTTTAAGGTAGCAAGAGACAAGAGTTTAATCAAAGGCTTATATGATTGCCTTTTCATTCTTCAGTCCAACCAGTGGTACTAACCCTTCTGATATCACAGCATTGGTTTCAGTCCTCCCAATACTTGTAAGGTCCTTTTGTTTCAAATATTCACCTTTTAGGAAGAATCAAAATAGAAAGCTTGACTTATAACCACAGAGAGCTTCAAAGGTGGGATTTGTCCAGTCCTTTTAATAGTTTCCTCTGGAGCAGAAATGATTGGTAGCAGTGACATAAAGTCAAAACTCCATGACTCACTTGAGGCAGGTTCAGGAGCAGCCCCTTCTTTGTGTTCTTTCATAGAAATATTCAACAAGGAGTTGGCAGAGCTTGTAAGCAGACATTCCTAATGTGAACTTTGCAGGCATGACATGTTATGTTTGTAAAAATAATATAAAACATTTTCTGGAAAAAAGCATACATATCTTGAGATGCTTTACTTGAAAATAATAGTTAACAGTTACAACTTTTTAGTTTTTTTTTTTTTCCGAAATACAGTTTTTCCTTTTTTTTTTTGGAGCTGTATGGTGTGAATCAGAAAGCTTTGGACTGATGGGACATTTATTTGCCCAAGGGGCTCCTGGAAGATGCCCACATGTGAAATTATGACAGCTGCCTTTTTAGGACTGAAGATGATGCTGAGATGTGCATGAGAGACTCCACTAAACCTTCCTTGTGATCTCTGCATTGATACAAGTCCTTTGTGCAGTGTGGCTCTCTTGTGTTCTTAGAGGAAGGAGCCAAGTGGACGAGCTATTCCAGAGATTGGAATGGGAAGTGAGAACTTTCTGGAACAATTATATGACTCTTCTAGTTGCTACAGTTTTTCAGACAGAGACATTTGATATCATTTCTCTGTCTTCAACACACCCCAAACACTCATTCTCTGTGATAATTCACTTCATGGGAGTGTGGAAATGAGTTGTGGCCATGGATGTCGACTAGAGAGTGAACAGGGTCATGACCCAGAGAAAAGGACCATGATTATCATAGAAACAAAGCAAAGAAGAAAAACAAAGTCATACCAGAAAGGAAAATAAGGCAGCTGTTTTGGCAGAACCCCATTCTCACAGCAACAGTAACTAGGGGGACTATCCCTGATGCTTCTAGCAAAGATTGCTCCAGAGATGGCCTCTACCAGCCCTAACTTCTGCGCTTCAACTCAGAATCATTCTGTTACATCAACTGGTTTTATCTTGACCCTCTTTCATGCCCAACCATTCAACCTCAACCCTATCAAGAATATCATACCAGTCTGAGTGACCATGCACCTTTCTTTAACTTAGGTGAAGCAATGGCTTACCCTAGTCCCAGGCTTTTCTTTATTTTCTGTCTTATTACTTACAAATCCACCCCATTATTACTAGAGATAAAAGTAGCCGAGATTTTTCACTTCTAGACCTCTAACATTTGGCTCTACATTGCCCTAGGAAGAGAGCCTCTGATCACGCTATTCTGAAAACACTGTTTTTGCCCAGATTTGGGCAGAGGACTTCCAAGGGCAAATGACTTCCAGGTTGATTAGGGCTGAAATGAGTGCCTCCCATCTCCTCCTCCAGTCAGTGTCTACCTGGAAAGTTCAACAGATATTTGGCCTTCTTGCATGTCATTCACTCATTGAGGGGTCAGAGTTAGAAAAAATGTTGTGATTTGCACCATCACACAAATGAGGGTGCTGATTAATTAAGATATTTGAGTAAAATTTATATGTGGGAGGACAGGCCTACTATTCTGAGACTGAAAATGGAGTGTGGATCTCAAAAGATGCTTGCTGGATCTAATGATGTGTACATTTCCCCTCACAGAGGAGTGGGGTTTTACTAGAAGGGACTATTACCCAAAGGCCTTCTGTGAAACTTGGATGCAATCCAAGAGTGAGAACTGAATAAGCAAATTTTCAAATAAAAGAAAAAAAAAGTCTTACCTTAGGTAAACAAGGGTTTCTGGTTATTTATCCATTATTCAAATGCAGATAGAAGGTGTCAAGAATAATAAACTTGCCCTCTTCTTCCAAGTGATAAATTCCTTCTTTGTGTTATTTACTTACAAAGAAATAACTACCTAATATTTCTATCAAAGTGAAGTTGTCATGTTCTAACAAATGCCAGGATCATAAGCCAGATATAGTCAGAATCTTTTATCCTGCCCTAAAGTTCCACTCCTGGGTGACCCTGGGACATGCTCTGAGAAATGTCTGGCAAAACTAGTGAATCTCTGGAGGTCATAAATAAAGACATTGCTGCTTGCTGAGACATGTAGCTCCTTCCTGGAGTAGCTGGGAATTGGTGATAACAAACCACAGTAACCCTGGGCTTAGAAATGGATTTGAATTTTTTTTTATAATTACACATTTTGCAATTTTAGCAGTTTTGAAGGTAAAAATGTGGCAAAGGGTACTATGTCTCAAGGACGGTCAGTGTTAAATCAATATTAATTAAATAGGCACATTCTTATTTAACAAAGTATTGAAGTGTGGAGGAAGGGATCTGCTGTAACCATTTTCTTTAATTTTCTTTGGCCATCTGTCAGGTAAGGTAAGACCTCCAAATCCCATGCATCAGCATTTTAAAAATATAGCCAATTTTCAGGTTAGGTTGCTTACCTAATGATGTGTTTGCTATGTCTTAGTTATGATTTACCAGAGGTAAAGCTGTATTATTAAGTGGAAAGGAGGCACACATATAAAGGCAATAGAAGTTTTGAAGCAAGAAAAAAAGTGAGGTTAGTTCTTTTAATCAAATCAGAAACCCCAAAGGGTGTGACATCACATAGAATTGACATAACAAGTATTATCTTACCATGAAACATACAGGAGAAATCATTTGTGAGCCAGCTGTATTATGGAAATATGGCTGAATAGTCTTTGTCTATCCATTTCATACCTGTTAAGGACCATGGTCATTACTCCATACTCACCATCATATAAAGCACATAAAGGAAAAAGAAAGTTCCATGAAAAGTAAAAAAACCCATCCTTTCAATTGGTTATATTTGTTCAAAAGTATAGATATCCTAATGGAATGGTCAGCAAGACCTGAACGTCACTTCTGATGAAGATGTTACTAAAAGCTGGGAAGAACAGTGAGGACAGATCCCAAGAGCCGTAAGAACAAAGCTCATTGTAAGCGTGGTTGGTCCTTTTGCCAACCATGGAACTTTAGAACATCATTCTGAGCTTTTTACAGATAAAAGCGTATCAAATTTTATTAGAACCATTCCGCGTGGCACTGTCCAGGGTACTGACTTAGCTAGGGTGAAACGCTTGTCTCAATTGAAAAAGTCAGAGTCCCTTAGCTCAGGACCTCACCTCCTGTCTCCTTTGACCTTGTGCTCCTGGCAACAAATGCATGCCGATTTTGAACCCCACTATATAACTTCAGAAAATTACTTGTGCCGGGACTAATCCAGGAACTATTTTTATGTTCTGGCTCCTATCTCCATAGCAAAGAGCAATATGATGTAATTCTTACTATCAATGACATTTTAATCTGACAAAAGGTATCAGACAGTTAAACAAATAAATATATGCACTTTGGTGGGGGAAAAATGCAGTATATGCACTTTGAGGCAGGTAGAACGTTTTGTGACATCAGAGGGAAGATTTTTCTGCCTAGGCATGGAAAGAAGGAAACAGAGTCTTAAACGTTGTTTCCAAATGTAGTCTTTAAGTCACTTCTGAGTTAGACATGGGATTGAATTAATACAGGGATAAAGGTGTCCCCGTCAAAGCATTAATTTCCCCTCCTGAAAAATGTTTCCATAGAGATGTCAACTTTTGACACGCCAGTGACTTCCTGAGAGTGGGTTGTTGATCAATAAAAGACATAGTACATTTCTTTGAGAAAGTTTCAGATATGTATCTTTATATCACCGGCACTCCATCCTTACCCTATGATACAGAGAGTTTCTAGCACAGAGTTTGAAGTCTTTAGATTCTGATGAATATATACTTTCAATTATAGTAGTTACTTTCTCTTATTTTTACCTAGAATAACCCAGTTCACTGATCAAGGATAGTTGTCTATTTTGGAGGGCCACAATACCCCATGCTAGAATTTATCAGTTCTTGATTTAGGCCTAACATTTACAGATCTTACTGAAACCAATATAAGTGATAAGAGAACATGATAATTTCTACCATATGCATGTACAGCTCTAATACTGCTTTTGAAGGAGCTCTAGTTGCATAGGAGTTTTGCTTCAGGACAATGAGTGAACCAAATGATGCAACTCTATGGGATTTTCCATCTAAAATTTTTGGAAGATTGAAAATCTTTATCTTCCCCTTTTTGAAGGTAAAGCAGGAAAATAGCTTTAAAATGCTTATAGAAACTTTTTTCTTATGTCATGCCTTCAACATGAAACACTTTATAGCTAGAAATAGATAAGAGAGCCAGGAAGCTGAGGACATTCTGACTATTTGAATATCTCATTGGTATTTTTACTGCCATTAAGAAACAATTCCAGATTTACTAAGAATCCAGAGAAATGCATTTGTATTATGGAATGGTATGATCATGAGAAACTATATTTTACACTAGTATAAGCACCACTGGTTGGGTAGTATCCATGTGTGTTGTTCTCATTAAGGGGCTTAGAGATACTGAATAATCACGATGCTCAAACTATGATGGGAATCTCTTTTATTGTATTACCTTGTGCTATGGACTTAATTGTGTTTCCTCAAAATTCATATGTTAAAATTCTAACCCCCAATGTGACTGTATTTGGAGATAGGGCTTTTAGGATGTAATTACAGTTAAGTGAGGTCATAAGTTAGGATCTTAATCTGATAGGATTTGTGGCCTTATAAGAAGAGCAGGGAATCAATCTTTCTCTTTTTCTCCATGTGCATACACTGAGAAAAGGCCATGTGAGCAGACAGCAAGAAGGTGGCCATCTGCAAGCCAGGAAGAGAATCCTCACCAGAACCCAACTATGCTGGTACCCTTATCTTGGACTTCCAGCCTTCAGAATTGTGAGGAAATAGATTTCTGTTGTTTATGCCACCCAGTCTGTAGTATTTTGTGATGCCAGTCTGAGCTGGATAACATACCTTGCCTCAAAAAACATAAATCCTTTCTGAGGAAACATGTTCATACTTGTATTTTGATCATATGAGCGATTGTTAATCCAATTTCATGGTGTAAATTGCCCTTCTTGAAGCGGTACACACCTGTAACCTTACAGTAGCCCTGGCAGAATTGTGTTTATCCTTCATTGCCCTTATAACAGCTCAAGTGTGTTGAACTTCATGACTTTTTGTCCCTGACTATTTGCTGTTTGTGAATAACCACTGAGAGACCAACAAAAGCTTCAGACAGTCTAACATCCTATTTACAAATGTCAGGTAATTGATAAATGCTGTAAAAATGAGCAATGGCAAAGCATCTTTGGTTGGTGCTTGGCAACTTTTCATGTAAAATATTGGATGGAGAAACCTCACTTTCTAGAAAATAGTTTGTATCAGGTTGTGAGAACATATCCCACAACCTGACAAATATGTGGTTTGAGGGGGTAGAAGAATCCCTTTGGAAAAATATGATATCACTTTGAAACTTTTTAGAATGTAGCATATATTAAAAGTAAGTAAAAGTAAATACTTTCTCAAGGATTAGAGCAACCTAAATCCTGAAAGACTTTTAAATGGCAGTGGAGGTTAACCCTTTATCAAATATATGATTTGCAAATATTTTCTTCTATGTTATAGCTTGCTTTTTCATTTTGTTGATGGTTTCCTGTGCTGTGCAGAACCTTTTAGTTCGATGGAGTCCAAGTTGTTTATTTTTGTGTCTGTTACCATTGCTCTTGGTGTCAAATTTAAAAAAAATATCATTACCAAGACTGATGTCAAGGAACTTACCCCTATGTTTTTTGGTAGGAGTTTTATGGTTTCAGGTCTTATGTTCAAGTCTTTAATCCATTTTGAGTTGATTTTTGTGTACAGTGTAACAAAGAGGTCCAATTTCATTCTTTTGCATGGGGCTGTGTAGTTTTCTCAACACCATTTATTGAAGAAACTATCCTTTTCCCACTGTATATTCTTGGCTCCTCCGTCATAAATGAATTGACACTGAACTCATACAACTCAATAGCAAAAAAACAAACAATCTTATCAAAAAATGGGCAAAGGAACTGCATTGATATTTTTCCAAAGAAGACATGCAAATGGCCAACAGGTGCATGAAAAAGACAATCAACATCACTAATAATCAGGGAAATGCGAATCAAAACCACAGTGAGATATCACCTCACAGCTGTTAGAATGGCTTTTATCAAAGAGACAAGTGAGATAAGTGTTGGCAAGGATATGGAGAAAAAGAATCCCTTGTGCACTGTGGATGGACGTGTACATTGGTTCAGCCTCTATGGAAAACAGTTTGAAGGTTCCTCAAAAAATTAAAAATAGAACTACCATATGTCCAGCAATCCCACTTCTGGATATATATCTGAAGGAAATGAAAACAAGGTATTAGGTATCTGTGCTCCCATGTTAATTGCAGTATTATTCATAATAGCCAAGATATGGAAACAACCTAAGTGTCTATTAATGAATGAATGGATAAAGAAGATGTGATATGTGCTGATATATATGGTATATATCTAAATATTATTTAGCCATGAAAAAGAAGGAAATTGAGGGCATTATGCTAAGTGAGATAAGCCAGACAGAGAAAGACAAGTACTGCATAGTATTATTTATATGTCGAATCTAAAAAAAATTTTAAATGTCAAACTCATAGAAACAGATAATTTAAAAAGTGGTTTCCAGGGGCTGGGAGTTGAGGGTAATAGGGAGAGGTTGGGAAAAGGTTATAAGCTTTTAACTATAAAATGAAATAAGGTCTGAAGGTCTGATGTAAAACATGATTATAGTTGGGCTTCCCTGGTGGCGCAGTCATTGAGAGTCCGCCTGCTGATGCAGGGGACACGGGTTCATGCCCTGGTCCGGGAGGATCCCACATGCCGCGGAGTGGCTGGGCCCGTGAGCCATGGCCGCTGAGCATGTGCGTCCGGAGCCTGTGCTCTGCAATGGGAGAGGCCACAACAGTGAGAGGCCCGTGTACTGCAAAAAAAAAAAACCAAAAACAAACAAAAACATGATTATAGTTGATAACACTGTATTGCATAACTGAAATTTGCTGAGAGAGTAGAACTTAAATGTTCTCACACACAAGAGAGATAAATGTGTGAGGTGTAGATGTGCTAATTTTAATTAACTAAATGAGGGGAATCCTTTCACAATGTATACATATATCAAATCACTACCATTTACACTTTAAATATCTTACACTTTTGTCAATTATACCTCAACAAAGCCAAAATAAAAATTAAAAATTAATTAATTTAGATTAAAATTAAACATTTTAAAATTTTTAATTAAAATCAATTAAATTTAAAATTAATTAAATTAAAAAATTAAAATTAATTTTAAAAAATGATGATGAAGGAAGAATATGATCCAAGGTTTATTTGATTTAAAGTATTTTATCTGATGATTTATGGTTGAAGAATTTACTGGCTTATAAGCTGTGGGTATTATTTGTCCTGGGACTAAAACTCTGAGATAAATATACCTCTTTAGTACTACTAAGTATCTTTAACTTAAGCCATACTAATTATTTCTAAGTCTACATTTTTAGTTTTAATTATATCCAGGAGATGCCCTGGATATGAAAAGAACTCAGTTAAGGAGTTCTTATGATGGTGAGATTCATACGATGGTGCCAGATGACAGGAGTGGGCCATTTAGATGAGATCAACATTGATCTGAGTTTACCTAGGATGAAGGTTTTAAACTGAACTGATGATTGTTTTCTCTGGTGCTGATTTTCCTTCTGAGTTTCTGTTCTCCATAAATTATCTACCTAATTGTTCATCTATTTTATCTAGTTATTTTCCTTGAAAGGTAAAGGAATCTTCATTTTATCCCAGGGATGACTAAGGTCTCTATTTAATCAAATAATTAAATATATCTTTTCTCTAATAATTTAGTTAAGAACCTGGGGTAGGAGATGCCACTGACACACTTTAGAAAACTCATTCATCTTTTTTTAAGTTCAAGTTCTCTTTTTTTTGAGTTTATTTTTTCTTTACTTTTTTATTGAAATATAGTTGATTTATAATATAGTGTTGTTTTCAGGTGTATAGAATACATATATATTTTCTTCAGACTCTTTTCACTTATAGATTATTACAAAATGTTGAGTAAAGCTCCCTGTGCTATACAGTAGGTCCTTTGTTGGTTATCTGTTCTATATATAGTAATGTGTATATGTTAATCCCAAATTCCTAATTTATCCCCCCCTCTTTGGTAACCATAAGTTTGTTTTCTATGTCTGTGGGTATATTTCTGTTTTTTATCTAGTTATTTGAATAAGAAACTTGCAGTCCTAAAATCTCAATCCCCACAGACATCAGTCCCCAAATCTTTTTGATTCCACAGCTCAAATAGTTTTCAAATCACTCTCTGCTTTTTATCTACCCTTTACAACCTAACTCCAGACTACCACGATCTCTTGTCCTACATCCATCTCCTTACTACCGTATCCATGTCTGCTCTTGCCTCTCCACTCCAGTCTTTAAATCTAAGCCAGGATGGTGGTTTGACTGATTAGATCGCTCGCATGCTGAAGGCCTTTCAATGTACTCTCAAGATACAACTCAAAATTCTTAACATAAGTTACTAGGCTCAGAGTATCTCACTAGCATCATTCTAAGTCACTTTATTTTTTTGCTGTAAATCAGTCACACTGACCTTGATAATAAGGTATTGAGAGGGCTGCAAAAGTATAATTAGATTATTAGATGAATTAAAACCAATTATTAGATGAATTAAAATGAAGGAACAGAGAAACTGTGGCAGAAAAAGCATAGAGAGCATTAATTCAAAGACAGGAGTCCAGGGCTGGCTATCTATGAGAACGAGACTCATTAGAGAGAGGTGAAAAGAAAGTAGATCTTAAATATTCCCACCACATAAACACATGAAGGTAACGTTGAGGTGATGGAAATGCTAATTAGCTTGATTGTGATGATATTTCACAATGCATATGTGGATCAGATCATCACCTTGTACCATCATGTGTGTGTGTGTGTGCGTATATATAAAGAAAAAATGTACTTATAAAGTTACAAAATAATACTAATCATATAATGCATGGAACTTGGAAGGACCTTGAGAAAAAGTATAGGAGACCTAATTTCCTTATCTTTGATAGTAGGGAAACAAACGCTACTGTCACAAACTTAACCGTAATATTAACAAGTGAGTAATGACTTCAGCTTCTTCATTTTTTTTCCATAATATTATTTCTTAAACCTAAAAGGAAGCTTTTATAAAATTATACTCTGTTTGAAGTTTGGCAAGCCCTTTGATTTCACATTAGCATATTTTTTCCTATTCAAGTAAAAAAGAAATTCTCTGCCTTTATATCTACATTTGTGCAAATAGACATCTGGAATGATAGGAAATTAATATTAATAATGGTTTTAGGGAATGTAAGTGTGGTTAGCTCTCACAGGAGGGATGAAAATGAATAGAGAACAGCTTTTCCTTTTCATTCTCTAGTTTTCTATACTGTTTGAATGTTCTGATAGTCATACTGTGTGAATACTTGTCAACAGGGGTTATCTGAGCAGGAGTTCATAGTCAATTTTTATTCTTATCTTTGTATGATTTGTCATATTTGTGTGTATCAATAGGTCATATTTAAATTTGGATACTTTAAAAGAGAGATATAAATATAGAATATAATTAAAAATGAAAGTAATGAACCAAAAATTAAATAATACAATAAATATCCAAAGGTTTAAAATAAAATGTAGACACAGTAACACAGATCTTATATGGTTGGAGAGAATGAGTGGAGGACTAGTAGTTTTGAGCATTCAATGTATTTTAGGAATGTAGGAATTTAAAATATCTTTTAAATTACTGATATACAATGAATAAAATGACCAAAGTGCATAAATATATAATGTCAAAATATCATGGAAAGGCAGAAATATAATTAAAATATATTAAAATTCAAATAGAATAAGGGCAAAGAAAACAATAAGACCAAAACTCTAAGGATTAGAAGATTTAAAAGAACAAAGAGTTAAGATAAGCTAAAACAAATAAAAGGAGAAATGGTTACACAAAGTACATTACATATTTACACAAAGAGAAAATTAAATTTACTTAAAATAGAAAAATGTTAAGAAATGAAAAATTATTAAATGTAAAGAAAAGACTAGGTCAATATGGAATGTACTAATAAAATATAATAAAAGTACTAAAATCATGAAATGGCATAAAAGAGAATGATTAGATAAAATCTAAAAAAGAAAATATAAAAAAATAGTTCAAGATTACATTTTTATTGAGTGTTAAATTTAACTGAATGGGAACAAGATCCCCAAATGCCCAGAGTGTGCAGGTTTGGATAATACACATACTAGCTGTTAGCTTTTTATACTGATAATAAATGAAGACAAATTCAATCTGGACACTTTCTTTCTGTGTCACAGTTATTCCAAAATACAAACAAACAAACAAACAGAAAGTGTATATAAAGGAGAAAATTTAGAGCAAAAACTGAAACAACAACGAAAGTCAATGATAGTTTCTATACTAATTCTGGAAGTCCTGATTCAGATTATAATCAATACTCTCACCAGAGCAGAAAAAAAAGAAACATGCATAAGAAAAATAAAACAATATTTTAAAAGTCAATAGTATGGTGAAGTATTGTGAAATGTAAAAACATTCAATCACAAAGGAAATAAGATAATGACAATAACATGAAAAATAAGCTAAATTACTAGAAATCAAATAATGGTAAACAATAAGTGCTTAAAAATAGGCGACAGGTAGTTGAAAGCAGAACATTAAATGATGCAGCTGGACAACGTCCAAATTCTAACAGTTTCCTAGTATGAAAATCACAAGACAAAGAATGTGTTATTTTATTTTCCCTCTATTTCTTTGAAGGTTAATAGAAACCATGGACAGGGACTCTAGGGATTGGGGGAGCTAGGACAGAGCTTAGTTTCTTGCAGTAAGAAAGGGGTTTGGAAGAACAGCAAAGATCAAAACCTGCGGTCCAAAGCTGCATGGGAATTATAGTTGCTAGGCTGGGTGTTCCAATAGCCAGAGTCCTAAACACTAGCAACCAAAGAAGTATTTGGGGGAGAAGAAGTATCTGCTGTTACATGTTATTAAATTTTTTGCTTTGTGGTGTGAAATGGAACCCACTTGTCTTCATCTTGAACAGACACTTGTACACACATACACAGACATACCCACAGACACTAACAATTTGGATAGTGGGTTTGTTTGGAGATACTAAGCTCCCAGCACTCATTTCATCTTCACTTGCGCCCTAAGGATAGTGATCATTACTTTACCCATTCCACAGATCAGGAAACTGAGTCATATGGAGGTTAAGTAATGTGCCCAGGATTATAGAATTGCAGGGTGGCAGAATCATGCTGCAAACCCTTGCAGTTTGTGCCACACCCTCTACTGTGTCAAAGTAGTCCATGACTGGGGAAGCTTAAAACCAGAGGCTTCCCATGGGAAACAATTCATATCAAGCTTATAGTTAAGAATTTGAAGGTCCCGCTGTCTTCCCTCAGACCTCAAATAGGAGTCCTATTCTTGTTTTAGAACAAAGATGAAATGGGAAAATACTCAAAGTTTCCTTGAGAATATTTATACTAAGAATTTGGTCAAAATATTTAGAGGACTCAGTTTTTGGGTCTTCACTTCCTCTTGGGTTCCTCCTTCATCATGGTGAAGGAAAGGTACCATCTTTCTAGGATACTGTGGCATGGCTTGGCACAGCAGGGCTCAACTCTCAACAGCTGGAAGGTGCTTGCTTCTTTGAAAGCATGACCAATAGAAGACCAGTCTACTTCTTCACTTGGCATCTTCCAAAGCCTTTAGAGAGTTTAGCTAGTTAGCCAGGATTGTAAACCCCCCAATAATTTGGTGACTCATTTCATTTCAGAACAACACCACATTATGGTTGGAAGTCATTTGCCCAAAGCTTATCCAACTCATTGGCTGAGGAGATGGATGTCTCCCTCTTTGGGGAAGTGAGTTTACTTTCCATCCTGACAGCTCGTTCCTTAACCTGCTCACAGAGTTTTAAGTGAGTGTTGTCTCTGCACATTCCTAGACCCTGTTCCATGCTTTGATGAGGTGTGTAAAAGCAAAGTAAGGAGAAATGAATTGCACAGGAAAATACAGCAAAAGATCTAGCATAGGGCGATCTTTCTAAGTTCTGGACATCATATTGCCTTTTAATCACAGCATAATACCCCATACCTGCCACTGCCTGTAAGTCAAAAACTTGCATTCCTTATCTTGGCCTTCCATGGCCATGAACTGCCTTCCGCGATCTGCTGCCATCCTTTGCACTTGCACCTGTTGATGATCACACTCTTCTCTACAAGTGTTTCACCAGCCAGATGAGTGTCTTTTACTCTGTGGATTCACCCACCTTACCTGACCTGTCTACCTTCACCCTATTCCCCTGACAGGATCACCTGTCCATTTTCTTCATCCTTGAATTGTGTATGTAGTAACTCATCTCCAGGTGAGGACCTCACACTTGGCAGAAGATCAGTTTGTTTAAGACAAGAGGGTCCTATCCTGGGCCCACATGTACCCATGCTTCAAGGCCACTAAAGCCCCAGAAGTGCAATTAGCAGTTCTTTTTACCAAGGGTAGTGCTGGAGAAATAAGCACTTCTAAATTGTTAATTAGGGAACAGGTGTCACAACCCCTCCTACTCTCTGACCCCTTAATGTGGAGAGTAGAACCTGCCAGCCAGGAGGATCCAGCTGTGCTTTCAAGGTGAAGCCTCCCTTGTTGGAACCTAAGTGATGCATTAAACCCAAGCATCTGCACAGAAAACTTGTTTCCGTGCCAGGATGGATTCCCCTTTAATGGGGAGTACAACTACACTTTCAGAAGTGGCAATAAACCACACTCTGGGTCCTGTCTTCTTTTTCTTTTACACTCATGACCTTTTCATGATGTTGAAAGGAATTGCTGATGTTCTATTTGGCAGATCAATGGAACACATCTGTCCTAACTGTTAGACCTTCTCACCTGGCTTCCACTGGCAGTGACCACCCCAGTCCCCCTCCCACCATGCCAAGTTCCAGAACCCAGTTGAGTGATAGGAGTAAAGCTGTTATGTAGTGAGGTCCAACATGCAGTCAAGGCACTGGAACTTTTTAAATAATAAAGCATGAAAGATCTTATACATTTGAAACTGTAAGGAAAAATATCATAAACACCAATGCACAGTATATCCAAGAAGTAGAAAATTAGTTGAACTTCCTGAATACCCCTCATCGATCCCATTATTTGGAGGTCCTTCCTCCAAAATGTGCCCGGTATACTGATTTGCTGTTCTCACACCTACCCGTTTCTTTATGCTGTTCTTCCCCATCTAACTATCCCTAAAGACTATATAGTATTTAGTTGCATGTTTTCCAACTTTATGTAAATTGTATTATACTGGAAATATTCTAGTGCCATTTGCTTTGTTTTGTGGGGGTTTTTTGGTTTTTTTTTTTTTGCTCAAAGCCTTGTTTGTAAGATTTATTTATTTATTCATGTTGATTTTTCCAGCTGTATTCACTTACTTTGAGTACGGTACGGTATCTCGTTGTATGAAAATTTTACAATTTATTATGCTGTGAACGTTTTTATATACAGCTCCTTATGACACAATTTTAAGGTGGTCTATAGAATATATATGCCGGTATAGAGTTGCTGAGTGGTAGAGTATCTAAATTTTCTACTTTATTAGATATTTCCAAATAGTTTCTAAGGTGGTTGACCAATTTATATTCCCATCAATAGTGTAATACATGTCTTCATGTCTCTATACCATATCATTACTTGGCATTGTCATACTTTAAAATTTTTGCAGAATTGCTGGTGTAGAATCATATTGTATATGGTTCAAATTTTAATTTCTCTAATTACTGGTAAGATTGGGCATCTTTTGTATGTCTCTTGGCCATTTCAGTTTCCTTTTCTGCAAATTCCTAAGAACAGTAATTTTTTGTCCTCTCTGCCCTCAAGTCTCTCTCTATATTTACATTTGAACAGGAGCCTAAAGTCTATCAGTATCCAGAAATTTCCCACATTTCTTTCTCTCTGACAGAGCAGTAGGGTCTTTGCCCCAGAAGCTGAAGTTTCTCATATAATCATTAGCAGAAGAATTGGAAGGGTGAGAAGGATTAGGAACTGAGGTCCCTGGTGTGCTAAGGACTAAATAGTGCTGCTGTTTTTATTAGACTAGACAAGAGTCAAGGGCCCATGAAACAAAATGATGAATCATGAAATGACTTTATGTTTCAATCAACAGTTATTTCCTAACATGGTCTAAGTAGAGTTGTCTGAATTAGATAATTTTGTAAAACATGTACTAGAGAACTACGAAATATTTGGGACTAAGAAGAGGGAGAAGTAGAATGATTTAATTAGCATGCAGTGATTTTTTTTTTACCTTGTTTTAGTGGTCCTGTGATGATGTAACTTTATCTGCAGGTTAAGTACACAGGCCACCAGAAAGAAGATCAATCCTCTTATCCATTTTTCTCACTCCTTTCACTTCTATGTTACTTCTGGATTGATATTTGGGAGAGAAGTCAGAAGTACTTTGCCAGAATCTCTGTGTCAATAAACAAATGAAGAAGCTAGAAGATGGGTGTTTAAGGGAGGAGAGTAAAGAGGGATAAACAGCCATGCAGCGAGTTCAGGGAAGGGTGTTGGGAGGGTGACATGGCTGCTGCTCTGGAGTAGTTCTGACATCTGGGATTTATGGGACAGAGGACGCTGGGTTCATCAGAGGCACTGCAGTGAAGTATTACTTGCTTTCCTATTTGTGTTCTTTTGAGAGATGCAAAGGAGAATATGGAATCACTTTTGTAATCACTTTGATTATTCGTGACTTCAGAAAAGGGAAGATCTTCTAGGAGTCTGACATTTGTTAGGATTACATAACTATCCTGAAGTCATACCCTAGCACCCCTTGTAAATTCTACCTTCTTGCCCTTGAAACCTAGAGACTAAATTGAGGCTTCCCGTCAAAGGATGATTGTAGGCATATTAACGTTGAATTTGTGTACTTTCAAATTTCAGACACAGTCTCATATCATGGAATATGCACTGGACTTTGATTAAAAAGAAAACAAAACAAAAACCTCCAGGGTCTGATCCTTCTTAGCTATTAGTATATGGGGTTACTTTAATCTCTTTGAAGATGTCTTTGCCTGTGTAATATGATACTAACTACCCTCTCCCTATCAATCTGATAGGGTTGTTGTGAAGAACAACTGAAAATATTTATGCAAACCTGAAAAATGTACAGCAATATGACAGTATTGGGCTAGGCATTTTTTTACATAATTAACCGTTTTGGAGAAGTGATTGTCTGTGCCATGTGACCTGTGGGTTTTGCTGCATGAAAGGGGAAATGTATATACTGGTAGCCCACAACTACACCATCACCAACAGACACTGAACAAAAGATCAGACTACAGGAAAAACTGAAAAAAGAAAACCATCCATATATACGACTACTTTGTGCCCTGGATTGGGGAGTTTATTGCAGGATAGTATTCTGTGCACATTTATGAGGAGACTTGGTAAAGGCTTTGCCCTCCCATTTAGACACTTACTGTACCAAGAGAACTGCTGTAAATTACTAAGGGTGACAAAGGGACCAGTGTGAAGCATGAAGTTGAGTGGCTGCCCCCACTGTGGGCGTCTTCTCCCGGGTGGCAAATGTCTTCCAGAGGTCGAGGGGCACGCAAGCCAGAGAAGACAAACCATTCTGTCAGGGAGGAATATGACAAGTGTGAGATTGCTTTATTTGAAAAAAAAAACCTTCCTTGTTGGAGGTGTCTTACATTCTTGGGACACAGATGAGATAAGCATACAGTCTCTATGGCCATTCATACTCCCGAATGAGAAATGAAACATTTCTTCTGAGTGATAATTTGGGCCAGCAGGTATGTTTGCACACAGATAAATGGAAAGCCTGGAGTGGGGCACAGGAAGCAAGGAAAGAGAGTTCAAGTAGAGCAAAAGAAAGACAAAAAAAAAAAAAAAATGGTCAGGGCTTCTTAACCCCTGAGGAAAGAGACAACTGGGAACCACATAAACTACCACATAATGATGGGCTATAATATCCAAATGAGAAGTGAATTACCTCTAGACTCCTGGTTGCTAACCATTTTGTGTTTTAAAACACTTTGAGAAGTTGATAAAAAAAACTATGGAAATTTTTCTTCATGAAAAAAATGCAGATATTTATACAGGCAAAACATTTTGCATAATTTCTGTAAGGTTGATGATTCCTGGGATCCTTCAGTGTACCTCTCCCAGGACTGCATGTTGACCTTCTTCCTTATATATATGATGTGATGTGATGTGATGGGATGTGACATTAAGTGATGTGATAGGATATGATGTAATAGGATGTAGTGTGATATGATGTGATGTTATATGATAACAAGGAAACATTGACAGTTAAAGACAGAACTCTAACATGTATAGGTACAGGAAGGTGAGAGCTTTTTAGGGAGACCTTGCTCTGGGATGGTTGTCTTTTCTGAGTCTAGACTCCTAATTCTTGTTCACAATTAGGGGAGGATACGTTTTAGAGGACACAAGGATATCTATTGCTCAGTGGTATCCAAATATCAGGCATCAGTGTTTGCCCTGGGTACCAAATACACAGTTACCATGGGCAGCCCTGCAGAAAGTGAGGGTCAATATTCCAGGGACACCATTCATATAGGTTTTAATGTGAATGTTGGCCTTTGGGGTAGTTCAGGATGGTGGTCTGCAAAAGTAGCTCCTCCAGGATGACCTTCTCACCACTACAGGGCTACAGAGGGCTACAAAGAACACAGAGGTCTTTTGTCTAGTCCTCAGGTGTAGACTGGGGCAGGTGAGCATGTCCTCACACAGAGATATCCAAGCCAGAGGGTGGCTTCTCCTTCAAAACAAGAACCACAAACAGATCTTTACAGCACTCACAAAGGAGGAAAATATCTTTGTGCTGAAGCCAGTGGAGTAGCCAGAGTGAAGGTGCACATGGTCTGGGGGCTTATATTTCTATAGCCGTGGGTTACTGGATGAGAAAAAGCATATGGAACACTTGGCATTAACATAAGCTGTGGGAAAGTTGATGCCAGCCCCTTTGTGTTCCTGTAATGTCCAGAAAATATGCTTCTCTTTTCCCCCTTCTCTCCCTCCTTTCTTCCTTTCAGAGTCCTCTTTCCTTGATTATTTTGATGGCTAAGGGAGATATCAATCTAGCTATAGGTTTTCACAAGCAAGCTGTAGAATTTATATCTACCCAAACCCATGCATTGAAATAACAGTGACAGGCTCTTTCAAATTTTTCAGGTCATTTTCACGAACCTTGTAATTGTTGACAGTAAACCTGTGGAACTGAAATATGTTTCTTCACCACATTTCCCCTCCTTGCCACACATGGAAGCCCTTATTTGCTGTGAGAACCTCTTCCTAAGTCTACTACTGAGAGGGCTGATGCCAATGTTATAGGAAGACAGACACAAGCTCTTTCCTTTGGAAATGAAAGAAGGCATGTGGTAGTGAAGTCTCCAGAGACCTGGGAACTCAGTATATAGTCACGGAGTCTTGACTTGAACTCTTATTTTTCTCTGGGTCTATGTGAGGTAGATTCTCCCAGGCCCAGCAATGGGCAACCAGATAGAACCAGCCGCTCTACAAAGGACTGAATTTGCTGACAAAAGAGCTTGCACTTTCAAAGGAGCACTTGATTAAAACACAAGGATACCAGAAACTCAGAAAATATGGGTGTTTCAAGAGAATGAACTTAGACACTTGGCGTTCTCCCAAGCAAGCCACTGCCAGAATTTTTTCTAAAACATAGGTCTGATTATGTCATGCCTATGTGCACAAACCTTCTTTAACTGCCCATTGACTTCAATATAAAGTTTGGATCTCTTTTCATGGATTAGTGAAACTCATGCATTTAAAGTTCCTTCTGAGCACCTACAACTTCAATTTTGACTTCCCATTAACCTTCTCTGGGTCTCTGAGATCTGCATGTAAAGCTGAAGCAAAAATGGAACCACTGATGACTCTAAGAGAAAGATTTCTGAAGAGGAGTGTTATTCATCTGTCATGATGAGCATTGTCCTCATAGTTGGCTCCTGAGAGGGACCTGTGAGGAGGTTCAGGTACCCTGCAGCAGTTACTGGGAGGTTCGTGGAGCCCCAGGGAACTGGGATTCAGGCTCGTGCATTGCCCGACTCAGGCTCCACTCCGAGAACAAGGCTGGCTAGCCATCTTGTGTCCAGGTCACTGTTTCCTAATTGCCAGTCAACTGACCCAAAGGTACATTTTTACCTCCTCTTTCTCACACCCTGCTCAACTGCAGGGTAATAAACTGTGAGTAGAAAAGTCAAAAAAGTCCTCTGGGTCTTGGTTTTCCAAAATTACCACCTAGAAGAAAAGACACATTTTCTAGACAGAATCCTGGTTCATAGGTATGTTACAAATATACTTTTCAGCCCCAAACACATTTCATAATGGATATCATGGAGAAGTGGAGGGAGCACAGCCATTGTTTAAAAGCCAGAAGTGGACAGTGGACCAAGTGAAGAACTAGTGGAAGACAAAAGAATATTGTCTTCTTGGCCCATGAACCACCTGGTGCAAAGCAGTTCTCTTGACCAGTGGTTTCCAAAATGGGCTGTTCACACTCTAGGGGTGCTCAAGATCATCCACTGCAATATGCATTTTTTTAAAAAAAGATAAGGGCTTCTATTTTAATAGTTTATCAAAAACGAACAAGAATGAAGTTCTACTAATATTTTATATGGATTGACACTGATGTCTTTACTTGGTCCACGTGTCACATGGTCCCACCTCAAGTTTTGTTGATGAAATATCAAGGTTCCAAAACAGGGAGGAGTTGACAGTGGTGCCTTATACTTCATTTACGTTTGGTATAAGGTTATGTTTTGCAGGTTCTGTGGGTCTGGTTAACTGGATTTACCTCTTGTCTCATTTTAACTAGATCTGCTCTCCTTCCATGCTAAGTGGGTATATCTTATGATATATAGGAGCTTCCATGAGATGGGCCAGTTGGACTCTTCCATACATGCCCTGGAGGAAAGAGGACTTGATGAAGTTGTGAAGTTTTCAGGACTATTCTGGTTGGGAGAAGAGGGAATGATGAGCTTCACTGTGGATGAGTAGAAGGTGTTATATCTAATAACACTTCAGATTAAACTGCATTAAGCAGTGAGCTCAGAGCTATTAGTTTCAATCAGGAGTTGAGACACGAAACTCAGGATTATAGAGTGTTTTGTGGCAACATTAGCTTGATGCACTGGCTCAGCAGCCATAAAGACCAGTAAAACATGAGATATTGTTAAGAGGGAGATTGAAAACAACAACTTCTGCCTTTAAATCTTGATTCAGCAAATTTGAATACTTGTTATGTGTCTTCATGTTAGAATGATACAAGTCTGCCTGCTACAATTTACAATACATTCAGAGAGTTAAAAAACTCCAGAAAAAAGCAACTAGAATTATCATTGGAAACAACCAAATGAAGATAGAATATAAGTAATTATAATTCCTTAAGAAAGGTGAAGGTAGAATGAGGGGCAGGGGCTAGTGTGTAAGGTAACAAAGAACAATGGGCTCTTTGCTAGAACCATTTTTTATCTCTTTTCTTTGTTAATAAGATAAAGAACAAGGCAGGGGATAGGGTTGGGGGGAGGGAGGAGAGATGTAAATTATGTTTACATGAGTACAGTGATAATTTCCCCAGATAAATAGCCCAGAGTCATATTGGTAGAAATGTAGGGTATCAACAACAAGAATACAGCTCAGTGTCCCCAGAAGAGTTGATGAAATCTTCATGTGTCTTATCCTCCCCCCAGCAGGTGCTTCTTCCTAAGCCACCCCACTTACCCTCATCCCAGTAGTATCCTTTTCCCAGGTGGGATTTGGTCAGGAAAGCAGAAAGCACCATAAAATTCCAAGCAGGAAACTATTTTGTATAGAAAACTACAGTACCATTAGATGGACTGAGGGACTGATAGGGAACGCTTCTAATGGCTTCTAGGAAATCAATATGTGATAGAATAATCAGAAACCACCCCCTGCATGAGATGCCTCACTTTCACATAGCGCCAAAGTGAGTGATTCACTCAAATATGCTCCAAACCCTGGGCACTACTTTACCATCTGCTGAAACCCATGCATCTGTCTGTATCTGCCACAAAAACTATGACTTCACCTTCTTGTCCACCTTCCATCTCTCACATGAGTGCCTTTCACTGGCAGAATCTAAACCGGAACCCAGCTGGTTAGGAAATGCAGCTCCTACTCTTGTAGCCCTTGTGATGTAAGAGGGGGCATAGAAGGGGGCCAGTCATGCCGGGGTCCCAGCAGATGATGAAGCTCAGGCATGTTTTCACATCAGGAGTCATTAATATGTCTCTGCTCCACTGGTAGTCCTGAAGGTGTTTCAGTCCAAGGTTACTTACTATATAGAATTATTTAATATAAGCCTTCGATAGATACTATATCACTAATAAAATAATGTGAGCTGATATCACATTTTTAATGGAGTTAAAGTCTAAGCAGAAAAGGCCTCCTCTCTTGCTTTAGGTGGGGCTTCCACACACTCTGTGCTGATGTCATACCAGCATCCCAGAGAGATCATTGTTACTCCTGTCTTGCAACCAACTCTCCACAAACTCCCTTGCTCTCACTTTCAGCATTGTTTTCCTCTCCGTTACCAAGGTCTTCTCTACTGCCCTTCTGAGATGGCCAGTGAAGAATATAGCTCTGTTGCTCAGCCACAAGGTGCGCTTTGTACTCAGACTTTTAGAGTGAAAAACCAAGAATTACACTATTGAATTTGATTCAGTCTTTCATTTTATCCCTGGGAACTTGGAACATCTTCCTTTAAGACTGAAGATACTATGAAAGAAAATGCCCTGGGTAAAGGCCTAAATTACTGGTCAAGGACAAAACTGGTTTTCTGAGGCTTACTCCCCAGGCGGGGAAGTGTGTGTGTGTGTGTGTGTGTGTGTGTGTGTGTGTTGTGGGAGTTGGGTATGGGGGAGGACACAGTTTCTTGTTTACATTAGTGCCTGGAATTAAGAGAATGGTATTTATTCTCATTCCCTTTGTCCCAGACTCAGGGAAGGCCCTCAGCTTCAACTGTGCTTTTACCTCATCCTTACAGGAGGGTAAAATAAATACAATGACATGAACCAGTCCTAGCAACTGAGCAGAACATGACGAGACATGTATGGGCATACCTGAATTTGAGCAGTGTGCATGCAGCTTTGCTTCCTTTCGGTGACATCTACTGCATCTCAACAAGGAGACCTGCATTAATGCTTTGAAAAAGGAAATTAAAAAATAGAAACCTAAAGATATTTATTTAAGCTTCAAAGTTAGAGAAATTGTGTGTTAAGACTTCTCAGTCAAGCCTGAAATTATAACTCGAGGCACAGAGCAGTGGTGATCAGCTGTGTCTGCTTTTTCCCCATTCTCTGGTAGTCCTAAAGGCTGGAGAGACCCTGCTATGTGGGTAGAATACTCTCCTTATGGCAACATCATGAACTTTTCCTTATTAGCCATTGCAGAGCATCAACACCAAAGACCCATAGGCAAGAATAAGGAGACGCCATGGGTTGTCACACTTTGCCTTTTGTACATTTCTTCATAGAGCACTGAAGTGTAATATTGATCTAGGAGACATTGGTCACAACTGACATTTCTTTCCACTAAATTAAAAGAATAAGAGAGAATTTTGATGACTTGAACAAAGTCTAGATGCTTTATCTTGCACTGACATTTTGATTTTTTAAGGAAATGCATTTTCTAACTGTATCCTGCAGTTAGATAACTCCACTATTCCACTTTGTTGATACTGCAGAAAAAATAATCAAACTTGGGCTTCCCTGGTGGCGCAGTGGTTGAGAGTCTGCCTGCCGATGCAGGGGACACGGGTTCGTGCCCCGGTCTGGGAGGATCCCACATGCCGTGGAGTGGCTGGGCCCGTGAGCCATGGCCGCTGAGCCTGCGTGTCTGGAGCCTGTGCTCCACAACGGGAGAGGCCACAGCAGTGAGAGGCCCGTGTACCGCAAAAAAAAAAAAAAAAAAAAAAAAAAAGAATCAAACTTGCCAGCATGCTCAAGTCTTAGATTTTTCAGCTTGTCATAATTCACACAGGCTCTGCCACAAGGTCTGCTGGGATGGCAAGAAGGGGAGCACAGAGAGGAGAGCAAGCCAGAAGTGGGCAAAGTTAAACCCTAGGTATTCATCTATTTGTTAGAACTAAATCTCAGAGACAGTGGCCAGTGGACCGAATTGAAAGGTCCAAGTTGATGACCAGAAAGCTATAACATAATATCCCAAGACATTGGCCTAGAGGCTGCATTATAATGTCCAAGGGGTATGGTCACAAGACCATTTTGTCATGTCTGAAGTGGCAGTCTGAAGGCCATTTTCCAATTTATAATATCTTGGTGGGGTAAGGAGAATGGATCATGATACTACCTTATAAAGTCCAAAGTTATGATTTTAATAATACTATAATCTACAAGGTATGTTTATGGGAGTCAAATGATACTTTCAAAGGGCAGAAGCCAAAAGACCATATCGTGATGATCAAGAAGGTACTCAGAGGTCGCACATTATAATGCCTTGGATTGTGACCAACAAAATCCATTTTTCTAATGGCCAACAGGTTGGCTAGATGGTTACAGTGTAGTGTTTGGGGATTGGGAGGTATTATCTTCTGAGTTCTCTGGTTTGTGGACAAAGGTAGCAAAGCACAGGTCTGTGAGCATCAGGGGTAAAACTCCTTACTAGTCCAAGGGAGGATTTGTTTGGGTTGAAATAATCATCTTTGTAATGCAGTTAGAGAATCTTACAAGGCTGGGCTGGGTGGACTAGGCAGGATGACAAAAAGTCTGGTGACAAATCTCAGAAGCCATGTGTATTAGTCGGCTTGGGCTGCCAATACAAAAATACCACAGGCTGCGTGGCTTAAACAACAGACACTTGATTTCTCACAGTTCTGGAGGCTGGAAGTCTGAGATCATGGTGTCACAGGTTTGGTTTTTGGTGAAGCCTTCCCTCCTGATTTGTAGTTGGCCACCTTCTTGCTGTGTCCTCACATGGCCTTTCCTCTGTGCTCTCTTGGAAAAAGAGAGATCTTTGGTGTCCCTTCCTCTTCTTATAAGGACACCCGTCCTATCAAACTAAGGTCCCACCCTAATGACCTCATTTAATCATAATTACCTCCTAAAAGACCCTATCTCCAAATATAGTCACATTGGGTCTTAGGGCTTATACATATAAATTTGGAGGGGGACACAGTTTAGTTCATAGCACCGTGTATCACTGGCTCTGTTGTATATCACTCAGTCTTTGGTTGGCCACATTGGAAACTGGTCTTACTAACCCTTCTGCACTGCAGGAACACCAATTCTCTCTGAAGAAGATACTCTAAGAAGGATTTGAATAAAGGCACAAGTGTGCTTCTGCTCTAATTCATAACATTTTATTCAAACCTCTTATAGCACTTCTTATAAGTCTTCATAAGCTAAGCAGTTGTGATGTGTAATTATATTCATAACTGTTTTTATGTGTGTGGTTTTCTTTTTGCTTTCTGTTACTTTCCAGATCTACTTTTCTCTCTTCTCCATCTGATTTTCTGCCTTGGAAAGTGATCATGTACACTTCTCTTGCTATCCTATGGGTTTGGGAGCTGTAACTGGAAATAATGAGAAGGTAGAAGAAGAGTAAGACCAGGAGATTAATTCTTGCAGCTCCCTCCCTGCAAGGTTTACTAAGGCTGCCTGTATTTTCCAACTGAAGGTCTCTGCTCCTCTCAAGGAAGCTTTCTCTACATCATTCTCTCCACCTTGAGTCTAGTAAATACTTTCTCCCCTCATCCTTTTGGGCCTAGGCGTGGGTAACAGAGTCCCTGATGCTAAGCCCAAGGCACCGCACTACCTCTTGTAGTTCCTTTAAACCCAGCTGATGCATTTGTGAATAGTCCCTTTGTTTATAAACCTTAAAAGTATCCTGAATATGCTATTCATTTCATAGAAAGGCATGACTGCTAGAAAATGCATCATGATGCCAGCTTTCCATTCTTGCTTATTCTTCTTGAATCAACTTACATGCACATAATTTCCCAGGAAAATCACTTGTATTGACTGGGATGATGTTGTCGCCATTTGGAGATGCTTAGCCACAAAGCATTCTAGGAGCTCAGTAGTATGTAGGGAAATGGAGGGGAAGCTGGGATGACTGGGGGACACTGGTCTCCACTGGAGTGTGGTGGGTGAAGTCCAATCACAGTGTCCAGAACTGCGTGTAGAACCTGATTCCTGGGACTTCCCTGGCAGTCTAGTAGTTAGGACTCCATGCTTCCACTCCAGAGGGCGTGGGTTCCATCCCTAGTTGGGGAAGTTCCACATGCCACACAGTGCGGCCAAAAAACAAAAGACACAAAACACCTTTCAAAAAAATAAAAGAGGGGCTTCCCTGGTGGCGCAGTGGTTGAGAATCTGCCTGCCAATGCAGGGGACATGGGTTCGAGCCCTGGTCTGGGAAGATCCCACATGCCGCGGAGCAGCTGGGCCCGTGAGCCACAACTACTGAGCCTGCACGTCTGGAGCCTGTGCTCCCCAACAAGAGAGGCCGAGATAGTGAGAGGCACGTGCACCGCGATGAAAAGTGGCCCCCGCTCACCGCAACGAGAGAAAGCCCTCACACAGAAATGAAGATGCAACACAGCCAAAAATAAATAAATAAATTTATTTAAAAAAAAAAAAAAAGAAAAGGAACCTGAGTCCTATCCAGGCTGGGGCTGAGATTCAAGGGAGTAAGAACTATTTCCGGAGTCCATCCAATTTCAAGACAACAGATTGGAAATAGCCTCTACTACTCACATATATTAAACTAAAATGTTTCCATAATGCTAAATGTATGTATTTCCCCTGTGAGATTCAATAAAGTTCTATTTTCAGTTAATAGGTAATGCTTCCCTGAACCCCCCACTCTTATTTCCCCCTGAATCACTCTTCTGCCCAAAAGTTGCCTATCCTAATTCTAAGCAGTTATATTAATCAAGAACAGTTACCACGTGGTGGCCTAAATCTTGGACTTTAGAACAAGGGAGAGCTATGCTCAGATAGAGTCTCCATCAAGTAGTAGCTGTCATCGATAACTGGGGATACTGTTAGTATTTGTCTTGAGGGGTTGTTGTGAGACATTAATGAGGTTACTTTTGTAGACTGCTTAGCTCAGTTCCTTGCAGACAATAAGCATGGAATAGATACTGGCCACACTCCTCCTCCCCCGACCCTCCCCGGCCGCTCAGCAACATGCAGGGGGAGCTTCATGGTCCTGGATGGCCAACCTGCCTTAGGAGCCTTCTCAGCTCATTTTGGTTGTCATAGAGGATGGGGTTCAACCCACATGAAAGGCCAGCTTTGCACAGTAGCAGAAGTCCTTTAAATGTGGCTGGAACCCAGATATAGCCCAGTTCCAGAAAGGTGGCTGGATGGGGAAGCTGAGAACAGCAGGAACCTCAACAAACCCACAGGGTAATGGGCTTTAAGAGCATGATTAAAGCATGACTGTCCACCCTGGCCAGGATTTGTTCTGCAGCTGAGGGCAGGGGCATCATGGCCAGCCCTAGAAGCTAGAATGGGGGAGCATGGAATTGAAAGCCAAGAAATTGGGGTCAATTCTCTCAGCTCTAATATCCTTTGTCACTGAGTAGTGGTTGAGTGAGTAGAAGGAGAAAGCATGGTCCCAGAGTCTTTAGGAGAAGACACAAAAATTTTCATTAAATAGGGCAGATGATGATCTATGTTTGTTTCCTGTTTGATATTAGATGTTCAAATGTATTGGAAATATTTTTTTTTCTTAGTTCCAGCCGATACTATGAGCAGTAATAGCTGAAATTTGTTGAGTGCATACCATGTACCAGTGCTTTTTTGTTTTTTGCATCTTAATTGCAAGATAAGTATGGCAATTATTCCAATTTAGAGATGAAGAAATAGGTGCAGAGATGATAAATAAATTGATAAAGTTCTCCTACTTAGCAAACATCAGGACCAACATTACATCTGAGTCAACTCTTAATAATTACGAGGCTTCAGGTTTCTGATCATATTCTCATTTGCATCTCCTAACCAGGGAATCCCTGTGGGTTCACTCACAGGGATTGCTGTGTTTACCTGTTCAATCCAGGGATTAGTCAGGTTTTTACTGCATTTCCCTAGCCTGAGGTAAAGAGTCATCTTAAATACCTTGCAGAGACAGGTGCTGCTGGTGAGATTTCTTAGTGTGATTTCTTCTGAATCTGATCTAGATGATCATGGGTAGATCGGAATCTTTGGTGACAAATCCAGCAATCTGAAAGGTTACCCTCCTTAAAAATGGCCTGGGAGATACGGATGAGTCTTTCCAGGCCAATGCCAAAGTAAAGGAAATAAGAAAAGCAAGGGTTTCATGTTTAGCTAAAGTAGGAAGTCTTGATCTGGCATCTTGGGTAGAAGCAGTCTCCCTTGATGTCAGTTACTTCTCTTCCTTGTTAATTTGATTCAGAGGTCTCCAGGATTTGTACAGGACCAGGTGGCAGGTGGAACTTTCCTTAGCTGTGAGATAGTTGTGTACCCAAGGCTCAATACCCTCTAGTTTTGCATCAGTGGCAGTGGTCAGGATGATTTAGTAGGCAGCATAGTTACAGACAACTAGACTAACTCCTTATTTATTCCTTCTATCTCAAAAGCAAATATTTTGGAAAGAACCATGGAACTGGATTTCTACTTCTGGCTTTTCACTTTTTAGCCATGTCATCTTAGACAAATGACTTCATTTCTCTGAGCCTCAGTGTCATCATCTATAAACTGGGAAAATAATATCTACCTCATGGAAACAGGTATTAAATGATATATGAAAAGTCTTAGCATAGAATAGATGCTAATTTATGACCATTCCTACTTTTCTTTTATTACATTCTACTCCAAAAGGTCATCCATCATTTTGGATACCTCCAGTGACAGGAACCTCACCACTTCCCTGGGACTCTTATTCTGGTCCATTACAGAACAACACTGATTTTTAGAGAATTAGCTTTTTATAATAAAATGCTATCCTGAGGTCAGCTCTCTGAGTTGACATAGACTAAGCTGAATCTCTCTTTCACACTATTGACCTTTTTATATCATGAAGCTAATCATCATGACCTCCTAAGTTTTTTCTTCTCCAAAGTAAACACCCCGTAGTTACTTCAAACATCTCTCAAGTGCAAAGCCTATGAATTATTTCACTAGACACATTTCTTTGATAGTGACATTCACCAATTTCTTTTTTCATTCAAAAAACAATTTCCCAAGAAGCAAATGTTCACTATATAAAAAGGAAAAATATACAGACTTAATAAAATGAAAATAATGATTTCTGAGGCAGTTGTTTCTCTTTCACAGTTCACCCTGGGGAATCTTCATTCCTTTGCTATCATAAGTTAACTGGCACATGCTGCTGATAGAATAGCTCTCCTGGCCTGAAATTAGGTGACAAAATATAAATTAAGTTCCTCGTTAGAGATAATTGAGAAATGGATGAAGAAAGCATTGCTGAACCCGCTACAAGATGCAGATACCTCATTCATCTGCCTCGTTTGGTACTACCATTATCTCAACTTACAAATTCACTGTACTTTCATTTGTATTTGTACTGAAGGAGAGGACCTGCCCAGAGAAGTCAAGGAATTAGATGGGACCTGTATAATTTGGTCAAGAACAACATCCATTTCCCAGATCTTGGGTGATAGGAATCATCACCTGTTCTGTAAAGTCAGGTAATTAGTACATCCAGTTGTTATTTCCCATGACAATCTTGTCTAGAACTTCTTATCAGTATCCTTGTGATTATCTGATTGAAGTGTTTACTGAAACCATTATTTCTTGAATTGTCCAGGGTGTTAAATTCCAAGTTCAGTCATCTCCTAGCTCCCAAATCCCAGTCCTCTCATGGTTTTGAATACCTAGAATACATTGGATGTTTACAAAGCAAAGCTTATGTAACCAGCATGGCCAGGCAAGATAGGCACTCCCAAATGCAGAAGAAGTAGTTTCCCGTATTTAGGTGTAGTTTATACAGTCCTAAATGTATTCTCTATCAGGGCAGTCCACTATGTGTAATAAGAAAACCTATGTGGTCTCTATCAGTGTCCTAGCTACCGTAATGCATGCACATGCACATACACAACATGAAAGACAACTCAGGAAAAATTCGGTCTGAGGTCTAGCTTTGCTTATATCCCTCAAGGCTGAATTATATCTGTTCTTTCCAACCTTAAATCCTCCTTTTTGTGAACCTAAGCATTTCCTTTACTCACTGCTAGTGGCCTGATTTCTACTTATCCATTGAGTTGATGATAAAGTTCCAAATTTGTAGCTGACATGTGGAGCGTCCTCCCATTCCTGGATGTGTAAAGCTCTGTAGCTCACAGTGAAAAATAATGAGGACAAAATGAGGATCATGGAAGAAAATTAGAGTCAGAAGCTCTTTAGTATTGAGGATTAGATTCCAAGTCATGGGATAGCAGTTTCTTCCTGGATTGTTCGACTACTTGTTTGTTTTTCTTGGACAAGAGTATGAAAGTGGAGAAGAATTTGGATCCCCAGAAGCAAGGTACTATAGAGCTCCACAGACCTCTGCAGTATAAACCCAAACTGCTCTTTGACCACAAAGGCAGGAGTTTCTGTACTGTTCATCATTGTCTCTTCAGCTCCAGGCACTTAATGGATGTTCAGTAAATGCTTGTTGAATAAATAAAGGATTGAATAATGAATGAAAGTTAAATGACTTTTTTTATGCTTTGTATCTTCTCTATGTTTATTTTATTTTTTTAAAAAATTTATTCTTTTTCATATTCTTTTCCATTATGGTTTATCACAGGATACTGAATATAGTTCCCGTGCTATACAGTAGGACCTTGATGTTTATCCATCCTATATATATTAGTTTGCATCTGCTCATCCCAAACTCCCAATCCTTCCCTCTCCCACCACTCCAGCTTGGCAACCACAAGTCTGTTCTCTGTGTCTGTGAGCCTTCTATGTTTATTTTATTTTTCTTTCTTCCTTCTTAGTTTTTGCCAAGTCTTTTTGAAAATTCTGTGCTATCCCATATGCTTAGGGATTCAGTTTTAGAAAACTTGCATCAGTAGTTGGGCCAGAGGTTAAAAGTGACATATGGACATGATGTATCCTTGGAGCCATTAAGGGGGTGGCTTGGGGCAGAAGTATGAATGGAAGAAAGAAAAGGAGGCACCCATGAAGTCAAATCCAGTGATCCAGGTTCATCTATGGTGGAATTTTAATCTTTGTTTCAGAGAGAAGGCTGATTGCTTCATACACAGGGCATTCTGCAAAACGGTCTTTCTTTCTTTCTTTTTTTTTTTTAGGGGCATATATATATATTTTTTAACATCTTTATTGGAGTATAATTACTTTACAACGGTGTGTTAGTTTCTGCTGTATAGCAAAGTGAATCAGCTATATGTACACCTATATCCCCATATCCCCTTCCTCTTGTGTCTCCCTCCCACCCTCCCTATCCCACCCCTCTAGGTGGTCACAAAGCACCGAGCTGATCTCCCTGTGCTATGTGGCTGCTTCCCACTAGCTATCTATTTTACATTTGGTAATGTATATAAGTCCATGCCACTCTCTCACTTCGTTCCAGCCTACCCTTCCCCCCGCCGTGTCCTCAAGTCCATTGTCTACGTCTGTGTCTTTATTCCTGTCCTGCCCCTAGGTTATTCAGAAACTTTTTTTTTTTAGATTCCGTATTTATGTGTTAGCATACAGTATTTTTCTGTCTTTCTGACTTATTTCACTCTGTATGACAGACTCTAGGTCCATCCACCTCATTACAAGTAACTCAATTTCGTTTCTTTTTATGGCTGAGTAATATTCCATTGTATATATGTGCCACATCTTCTCTATCCATTCATCTGTCGATGGACACTTAGGTTGCTTCCATGTCCTGGCTATTATAAATAGAGCTGCAATGAACATTGTGGTACATGACTCTTTTGGAATTATGGTTTTCTCAGGGTATATGCCCAGTAGTGGGATTGCTGGGTCATATGATAGTTCTAGTTTTAGTTTTTTAAGGAACCTCCATACTGTTCTCCATAGTTGCTGTATCAATTTTCATTACCACCAACAGTGCAGCAGGGTTCCCTTTTGTCCACACCCTCTCCAGCATTTATAGATTTTGTAGATTTTTATAGATTTTTTGATGATGGCCATTGTGACTGGTGTGAGATGATACCTCATTGTAGTTTTGATTTGCATTTCTCTAATGACTAATGATGTTGAGCATCCTTTCGTGTGTTTGTTGGCAATCTGTATATCTTCTTTGGAGAAATGTCTGTTTAGGTCTTCTGCCCATTTTTGGATTGGGTTGTTTGTTTTTTTAATATTGAACTGCATGAGCTGCTTGTATATTTTGGAGATTAAGCCTTTGTCAGTTGCTTCGTTTGCAAATATTTTCTCCCATTCTGAGGGTTGTCTTTTTGTCTTGTTTATGGTTTCCTTTGCTGTGCAAAAGCTTTGAAGTTTCATTAGGTCCCATTTGTTTATTTTTGTTTTTATTTCCATTTCTCTAGGAGGTGGGTCAAAAAGGATCTTGCTGTGATTTATGTCATAGAGTGTTCTGCCTATGTTTTCCTCTAAGAGTTTTATAGTCTCTGGCCTGACATTAACTCTTTAATCCATTTTGAGCTTATTTTTGTGTATGGTGTGAAGGAGTGTTCTAATTTCAACCTTTTACTTGTAGCTGTCCAGTTTTCCCAGCACCAGTTATTGAAGATGCAGTCTTTTCTCCATTGTATATTCTTGCCTCCTTTAACAAAAATAAGGTGACCATATGTGCGTGGGTTTATCTCTGGGCTTTCTATACTGTTAGGGAGTGTTCTAATTTCATTCTTTTACATGTAGCTGTCCAGTTTTCCCAACACCACTTATTGAAGAGGCTGTCTTTTCTCCATTGTATATTCTTGCCTCCTTTATAAAAGATAAAGTGACCATAGGTGCGTGGGTTTAACTCTGGGCTTTCTACCCTGTTCCATTGATCTATGTATCTCATTTTGTGCCAGTACCATAGTGTCTTGATTCCTGTAGTTTTGTAGTATAGTCTGAAGTCTGGGCACCTGATTCCTCCAGCTCCATTTTTCTTTCTCAAGATTGCTTTGGCTATTTGGGGTCTTTTGTGTTTCCATACAAATTGTGAACTTTTTTGTTCTACTTCTGTGAAAAATGCCATTGGTAGTTTGATAGGGATTGGATTGAATCTGTAGATTGCTTTGGGTAATAGAGTCATTTTCACAATGTTGATTCTTCCAATCCAAGAACATGGTATATTTCTCCACCTGTTTGTATCATCATTAATTTCTTTCAACAGTGTCTTATTGTTTTCTGTATACAGGTCTTTTGTCTCCTAAGGTAGGTTTATTCTTAGTTATTTTATTCTTTTTGGTGCAATGGTAAATGAGAGTGTTTCCTTAATTTCTCTTTCAGATTTTCATTATTAGTGTATAGGAATGCAAGAGATTTCTGTGCATTAATTTTGTATCCTGCTACTCTACCAAATTCATTGATTATCTCTACTAGTTTTCTGGTAGCCTCTTTAGGATTCTCTACGTATAGTATCATGTCATCTCCAAACAGTGACAGTTTTACTTCTTCTTTTCCAATTTGTATTCCTTTTATTTCTTTTTCTTCTCTGATTGCTGTGGCTAGGACTTCCAAACCTATGTTGAATAATAGTTGTGAGAGTAGGCAACCTTGTCTTGTCCCTGATCTTAGTGGAATTGGTTTCAGTTTTTCACCATTGAGAATGATGTTTGCTGTGGGTTTGTCACATATGGCCTTTATTATGTTGAAGTAAGTTCCCTCAATGCCTGCTTTCTGGAGAGTTTTTAATCACAAATGGGTGTTGAATTTTGTTGAAAGCTGTTTCTGTATCTATTGAGATTATCATATGGTTTTTATCCTTCAATTTGTTAATATGGTATATAACATTGATTGATTTGTGTATATTGAAGAATCCTTGCATTCCTGAGATAAACCCCACTTGATCGTGGTGTATGATCCTTTTAATGTGCTGTTGGATTCTATTTGCTCTTATTTTGTTGAGGATTTTGCATCTGTGTCCAACAGTGATAGTGGCCGGTAGTTTTCTTTCTTTGTGACATCTTTGTCTGGTTTTGGTGTCAGTGTGATGGTGTCCTCATAGAATGAGTTTGGGAGTGTTCCTCCCTCTGCTATATTTTGGAAGAGTTTGAGAAGGATAGGTGTTAACTGTTCTCTAAATGTTTGATAGTATTCGCCTGTGAAGCCATCTGGTCCTGGGCTTTTGTTTTTTGGAAGATTTTTAATCACAGTTTCAATTTCAGTGCTTGTGATTGTGATTGGTCTGTTTATATTTTCTATTTCATCCTGGTTCAGTCTTGGAAGGCTGTGCTCTTCTAAGAATTTGTCCATTTCTTCCAGGTTGTCCATTTCATTGGCATAGAGTTGCTTGTAATAATCTCTCATGATCCTTTGTATTTCTGCAGTGTAAGTTGTTACTTCTCCTTTTTCATTTCTAATTCTATTGATTTGAGTCTTCTCCCTTTTTTTCTTGATAGTCTGGCTAATGGTTTATCAATTTTGTTTATCTTCTCAAAGAACCAGCTTTTAGTTTTATTGATCTTTCCTATCGTTTCCTTCATTTCTTTTTCATTTATTTCTGATCTGATCTTTATGATTTCTTTCCATCTGCTATCTTTACGTTTCTTTTTTGTTGTTCTTCTTCTTTCTCTAATTGCTTTAGGTGTAAGTTTAAGTTATTTTTTTGAGGTGTTTCTTGTGGTAGGATTGTATTGCTATAAACTTCCCTCTTAGAGCTGCTTTTGCTGCATCCCATAGGTTTTTGATCATTGTGTTTTCATTGTCATTTGTTTCTAGATATTTCTTGATTTCCTCTTTGATTTCTTCAGTGATCTTTTGGTTATTTTGTAGTGTATTGTTTAACCTCCATGTGTTTTTATTTCTTACAGATTCTTTCCTGTAACTGATATCTAGTCTCATAGCATTGTGGTTGGAAAAGATATTTGATATGATTTCAATTTTCTTAAATTTATCAATTTTGTGACCCAAGATATGATCTATCCTGGAGAATATTCCATGAGCACTTGAGAAGAAAGTGTATTCTATTGTTTTTGGATGCAATGTGCTAGAAATATCAATTAAGTCTATCTTGTTTAATGTGGCCTTTAAAGCTTGTGTTTCCTTATTTATTTTCAGTTTGGATGATCTGTCCATTGGTGAAAGTGCAGTGTTAAAGTCCCCTACTATTATTGTATTACTGTTGATTTCCCCTTTTATGGCTGTTAGCATTTGCCTTATGTATTGAGGTGCTCCTCTGTTGGGTACATAAATATTTATAATTGTTATATATTCTTCTTGGATTGATCCCTTGATCATTATGTAGTGTGCTTCTTTGTCTCTTCTAGTAGTCTTTATTTTAAAGTCTATTTTGTCTGATATGAAATTGCTACTCCAGCTTTCTTTTGATTTCCATTTGCATGGAATATCTTTTTCCATTCCCTCACTTTCAGTCTGTATGTGTCCCTGGGTTTGAAGTGGGTGTCTTGTAGACAGGATATATACGGGTCTTGTTTTTATATTCATTCAGCCAGTCTATGTCTTTTGGTTGGAGCGTTTAATCCATTTACATTTAAGGTTGCTATTGATATGTATGTTCCTATTAACATTTTCTTAATTGTTTTGGGTTTGTTTTTCTAGGGTTTTTCCTTCTCTTGTATTTCCTGCCTAGAGGAGTTCCTTTAGCATTTGTTATAAAGCTGTTTTTATGGTCTGAATTCTCTTAGCTTTTGCTTGTCTGTAAAGGTTATAATTTCTCCATCAAATCTGAATGAGATCCTTTTGGGTAGAGTAATCTTGGTTGTAGGTGTTTCCCTTTCATCACTTTAAATATGTCCTGCCACCCCCTTCTGGCTGGCAGAGTTTCTTCTGAAAGATCAGCTGTTAACCTTATGGGGATTCCCTTGTATATTATTTGTTGCTTTTCCCTTTGTGCTTTTAATATTTTTCCTTTGTATTTAATTTTTGATAGTTCGATTAATATGTGTCTTGGCGTGATTCTCCCTGCATTTATCCAGTATGGGACTCTCTGCGATTCCTGGACTTGATGGACTATTTCCTTTCCCATATTAGGGAAGTTTTCAATATAATCTCTTCAAATATTTTCTCAGTCCCTTTGTTTTTCTCTTCTTCTGGGACCCCTATAATTTGAATGTTGGTGCATATAATGTTGTCACAGAGGTCTCTGAGACTGTCTTCAATTCTCTTCACTCTTTTTTCTTTATTCTGCTCTGCAGTAGTTATTTCCACTATTTTACCTTCCAGGTCACTTATCCATTCTTCTGCCTCAGTTATTCTGCTACTGATTCCTTCTAGAGAATTTTGAATTTTATTTATTGTGTTGTTCATCATTGTTTATTTGCTCTTTAGTTCTTCTAGGTCCTTGTTAAACATTTCTTGTATTTTCTCTATTCTATTTCCAAGATTTTGGATCATCTTTACTATCATTACTCTGAATTCTTTTTCAGATAGACTGCCTATTTCCTCTTCATTTGTTTGGTCTTGTGGGTTTTTACTTTGCTCCTTCATCTGCTGTATATTTCTGTTTGTAGTTCCCATTGTTTTTGATGTCTGCCCCCAGTGGGTTATGTTGGTTCAGTGGGTTGTGTAGGCTTCCTGCTGGCGGGGACTGGTGCCTGTGTTCTGCTGGATGAGGCTGGATCTTGTCTTTCTGGTGGGCAGGACCATGTCCAGTGTTGTGTTTTGGGGTGTCTGTGAACTTATTATGATTTTAGGCATTCTCTCTGCTAATGGGTGGGTTTGTGTTCCTGTCTTGCTAGTTGTTTGGCATGTGGTATCCTGCACTGGAGCTTGCTGGTTGTTGAGTGGAGCTCGGTCTTAGCATTGAGATGGATATCTCTGAGAGAGCTCTCACCGACTGCTATTACATGGGGCCATGACGTCTCCGGTGGTCCAGTGTCCTGAACTCAGCTCTCCCACCTCAGAGGCACAGGCCTGACACCCAGCTGGAGCACCAAGACCCAGTGCCACATGGCAGCTCTCAGAAAGTGTCCAATGGCTGAAATTGTAGGAGGGGGATCAACAGAACAGGGCTCCAGATCCCTGACATTAATTTCATCTCTGGCTTCATAGATATGACTTCAAGTTATGCTAGTGTTGGAGGGTCTCCTGCAGAGGCAGGGGGTGTCTGTGGCTCACTGCAGGGACAAGGACAGTGGCAGCAGAAATTCTCGGAAGTACTCCTTGGCATGAGCCCTCCCAGAGTCTGCCATATTAGTTCCACCAAAGAGCCAGGTATGCTTCAGTGCTGGATCGCCTCAGGTCAAACAACCTATCTTTATTTCTTATAGTAAAAAAATCAGAGGCAGAGTGAAGATGGTTTGAAACTAAGCTGCCAGGAATCTGAAGCTGATAAAAGGGTGAAAAGTCAAAAAGTTTCAGGTGAAGAGAAGGAAACCAGTTCAGGAAGTACTACACTTGGGACATGTTTTCAACCCTCTGACCCTGTTCTGGATCAGCCTGACTGCAGAAAACATTCTGCTTTTGGAGTTTCAGAACAACCGTTTGCAAAGTTTTTTTATAAGACCCAATGAATAACACTAGCAAACCACTTCAGGAAAGAATGAGTGAGAATTGCCTTACATCTAAATGTATACTTCCTCCAAAAAAGTTTTCTCTTGTGAGGTTGTGATCTGAGTGTCGTGTCGACTTGGCTTGTGAACACTGAACATGTTTCAGAAGCTCCTACTCCAGGCACAAGAACAGTTACAGGACCTGGGATCCCAAATTTTCACTCTTAGACCTAAAACACTCTTCTTTCATCTTGATGCAGAACATCATCCAGAGGATGTTGTTTGCTGAAGGGCTGAGTAGGCACAGCAAGAATCTGTTTGTCAAGGATTTCCCCCACTTCCATCATCTAATCATCTAATCTCATTCTTCAACTCCTCACCCACTCCCTACCCCACATCATGCTGGATGGTCCTGTTCTTCTGACTGATTCCAGACATGTTTCCGTGGACACAGTCACAGTCTTATTCACGGTAGAGATGGAAATGAGTGTGAACCGTGTTTCCTTCCCAGGTAGAAGACTTTGTGGTCATGGCTTATCTCCTTGAGAGACATTCCATATTTTTCTAGGGAAGAATACTCACGTCGACTCTCTCTTGTTAGGAGAGTAGCTGGTCTGCCCTTTCTCCCTGTGCCCAGCTCTTGCCAGGAGACCCAGGCATGCTGCTTTTATAAGAAGTGGGGAGGGTCAGGCTAATGGTGCCAGAGCTCTGAGGGGCTGGACAAAGGCTCTCCCAGGGAGGCGGACATCCACCTCTCTAAAGCTTGTTAAGGAAGAGCAAAGGAAAGTGCACAATCAGAATTAAAATGAATTGCCGTGGATAGCCAGGATGAAAGGTAAAGGATTTGTGAAAGATTTCTTGAGTCTATCTTTTCTGAAAAAGATAACAGCCTCTAAAATAAGTAAGACTTTCTTCAAGGTCTAAGAGACCCCATGATCTCACTTTGAGCTTTGAGTGACAATACCCCTGATGCTGATTTCAATAGAGGACTTCAGAATTCATAACTTAAGGGGAGGAACACAGCATGGGGAAAAAAGAAAGGGAAGAAGAGGGACATGACCCCCCACCTCAAATTTCCCAACATAATTTCTTTATCCTGATGTTCAAGAGGGAAAAATATGTTAACTACTTAATATATGATAGTTCATAAAATCAGTGTTGAATCATGAAATGAATCACTGTTTTATCACTCAATTTAATGAAAAAAATTTAAAAAATAAGAATTATGGAAGAAACAGAAACTGAATTGAAGAAACCGAAATACTGAGTGCCATTGCATGGAGGGGCCTATTACTATCACATCAAATTATGTCCTCCCCGGCCCCACACCAAGCATTTTAGCCTTGTTCTTTGTCTGCTCAAGGGGCCTTTGCAAATGCAAGTATCCTGGTTTTTGGGAATACAGGGCACATGCTGAAGTGTTAGGAAGCCTCCAGAGGCACCTGGGCAATTCACAGACTGATTGGTGGTGCAGTCAGTAGATTGAGACTACAGGGGAGCTGATTGCTTATTATGAGATGTGAGTTGTTATAGTGATGGTTGGTGGGGAGAGATTGGGGAGGAGAATGGAGATTTTATTGCAGTTTGACAAAGAGCCTCATTCCTACAACCTCATCTAAGACTGACACAGCACAGAGATTGTTTCACCATAGTAGTAAGCTTAACCTCGGTGACAAGCTACCCTAGTTTCTGATAGTCAAAAATGACCTCTTTCTTTACTTTGTCACCTAATGCCTCAAATGGCCATGGCCACTAGACTAAGTACTGATGCTAGAGAAAATTTCTTAAGGTAAAGTGATTCCCGGAATTCTATCAGGGATAAATGTGGCTACCCCATAAGCTTCACCGTCAGAATGCTTTCTCTAGTTGGCAGATGGAAATATTTTCTAGTTTTGAAAGCTTTACCTTCCATTACCTTCTCTCCTATCTTCCTCACTGTTTTCCTCATATTGCAAGTCTCACAGTAGAGAGAGAGAAAAAAATCAAATGCTAAAATGCAGCTGTTCTTGAGTAGGTAAGGGAGAGAGAGAGGGGTTCCTGAACTTGATCGGGGTTAACAGGCACCAGTTGTTTCAGCTTCAAATTTAAAATTACACAGTGGTGTGATTAAAACCACTGCTTAAGTATGGGTCACCAGCTGCACAGACTAGGCTGCCTACCTGGACATCGTGTGTGTGTAGGGGGGTGCGGTGGGGAAAAAAGATGCATAAGAGATTCTGGCATAGGCCTGTGGGCATTTGAACCTGTGCTCAAGGCCCTTTCCTCTAGCTGCCCTTCAGCACCCACATTATGTGCCACTGGGATGGGACATGCCTTTCAGCTATATATAGATCAACAGGCATCCTACAGGGGATGAAAGATCTTTCCCAAAGAAATCATTCCTCATTGGTGTGGAGCACTTGCTTCAAAGAGATAGAAAGACACAGCTAATTTAGCAAAGCTCTCCAGCTGTGTGTCTGTGAGATGGGCTTTCTTTTGTATAAACATCATGAAGTTCAGTAACAGGGAAAGCTTGGCTGCCATGCAGGAAGCCATCTTTCTAAATTTGAGGTAAGGAAGGATCTCTTAATTAGGGCACAGAAAACACAAATCATAAAAACAAAATGGTAATTTTGATCACATTTTAATTACATTTTCTGTTTATTAAGAAATACATACAATGACAATGCAAAATCTGGAAGAAGGATATTTGAAATATATATACACCCCTCTCCCCAATAAAAGAAATAATATACAGAATAATACAAAATTCTACAAAGCACTAATAAAAGAAATAAGCAGCAGAGGGGGTGTTGAGGTGTGGACAGAGGATCAGCAAAAATGTAAACAGAAAATTCACAGAAGAAATCTGAATAGTCAGTAAAGATATGTCAAAATGTTCTATGTCATTAGTTATCATGGAAATTCAAACTATAACCACAAATTTCACACTAGTCAGAACAGTAAAAATGAAAACATCTGATAGTATCATGTTGGCAAGGATGTGGAGCCACAGGGATACTTGTACTTTGCTGGTGAATATGTATGTCGGTTCAACTTATTTGAAAAACAATTTGACAATAACCAGTAATGTTGAAGTTGCCTATATTCCCTGAGCTGTCAATTCCACTTCTTGGTTTCCACCATTGAGGTATTTAAACATGTATGCCAGCAAAAAGGTAGAAAACACTCATACAACATTCATTCTAATAGCTAGAATGGAACCAATACAAATGTCCATCAACTGGAGAATGGATAATTCAATTATGATGTATTCAAACACCCAAAAAAAACAAAACAGGGCTACAACACAATAGTGAAGTGAAAGAACTAGAGCTACATATATCAGACATAATTGAGAAAAATGTTGTAATCAACATGACTACATATATATAAAATATATATATTTAATATAATATATATTTATAATATGTATATTTAATATAATTATATATTTGCATATGTGAAAAACATGCAAAACAGTACTACATATTGTATTGAGAGTCATAATAATTTTAGATAATATATGAATAAAGGTGTAGGAATAAAAACCACTAAATTCAGGATAATATTTTTCTGGGAAAGGAAGGAAGAGAATTGGGGAGATTTTCAAAGGGGTATTTAGTTCTGCTGACAATGTTTTATTCCTTATTAGGAATGCAAATGCACAGATATTCAATCTATTGTTTTAATATCTGTTTGTATGTCTTAAGTAGAGCAAATTAGCCTTTGAAAAAGGAGGTCATGGTAGCTAGTAGCATACGGTAAGGCTCTTATTTCCCTTCCCTCAAGCAAGAGTTTGCTCTCAGGAATGTTCTCCACACTTTTCCATTCGAAGATGTAATGAGAAAAGAGCACGGGGAAAACCGACAAACAACAAACAAAAAACACATTTCACCTCAGGAAGACAGTGTGCTGTGGCTGAGTGGACTTGGCCACCATATAAAGAGGACATGTGTTTTCATCATGGGTGTGTTTAACCACCTTTCATTCCTTCTTCGCTTTTGTCAAATACTTTCATTTCCCTCTGACCGACTCTCTGTCCTCCATTCACAACCCATGTGTTTGCATAGAACTCTGTGGAGAATGTGACCTAAGTTAAAGCTAGTCATCAGGCTACAATGATTGATTCAAGGATATACTGTTCAGTCAAAGTCAATGAGATACAAAAGATTTTGCAGGGAGTCATTGGAAAGAAACTCTTTCCTTTTCCCCTGCACTACCTGAGACCAGGAGAGAATTTAAGTTCCAAAGCTGCTTCAGGCTTTTTGTGACTATGAGGCTCTCCACCACTCTGAGCATGAAGGCTGTGAGGTGGAAATCTAAGTGAATAAATAGAGTGGGAGAACCTAGGTCCTGATGGATTATCAAACCTTCCAATCAAACTGTGTTTGAAACCAGCTCCACCTCTGAGCTCCAGAACTGAAGGTTAATACACTCCCTTTATGAATATGATTTGACTTTTCCCTTTCTTGCAACCCAACTGATCTTAACTGATAAATTTTTCATTAGTAATAAAATATCAAAATGAACCCTCCTGTTAGTAACGCAAGCAATCACAATTTTGGCTGAAAGGAGAGCTCTCTGTCCTCCATGCCCACCCATTTCCCACCTGCCGGGTCATCAGTTACCTTGGATCCCTCTCCTAACACCTCAGCAGCTAATAAAGGGAACACAGCTGGCTCTACTCAGATCCAGTACTTAGTCCTTTTGTCACAGAAACGGTCTAATCAAAATGACTAAAATTGCCTTCCCAGAAATTAAGCCACCCTTTTGACTAGAGACACTCATCCCAGCCAGAAACACTTCATGAAGCCCCAGTGAGGGGGTCATTGTTATCTTCACTTTGAATATCTGAGAAAAATGAAGGAAACAGAGATCAGTCCATGAGGAGGTAATTTGTTTCTACTGTCGGATGTTTCACAACACAGGTGACGGTCTAAATTTAAAGATTCTTTAAACAGAATGGACCCAGACTAATTAAAATCAAAATTCAAGGGCTTATTTCAATTCTGATGAACAATCCAGACATTTGTAAGGATTTATTGACTAGCTGGGGAATATTTAAAATTTGCATTTCACTTGGCACTTTAGAATTTTTTTCCAAGAGCATTTAATCTTCTTTCCTCTTTCTCTGTTCTTTAAAGGGTCTTGACTTGATATTCGTAAATGAAATTATCCTTGTCTGCTTCCTCTTCAGTGAAATGAAACCAACTTTAAATAACTCACCTAGATGGCTGAGATTTAAAACTTTTTGAACAAATACTTTCTTTCAAAGTCCCTATGAGTTGTGACGTTCTATTCTATCCTATTCCATTCCATTCTATTTTAAAATATCTTGGCTAAGACCCACTAAATTGGCTGCTGCTGAAATGACTGATCTCTTCCAGAGTTGTTTACTATTTGTTTAGGAAAATCTTTGACTCAGAAGAGCCATTTTTTTCTTTAACTTCCTTCATCTTATATCTAATCTAAGAATATTTTTAATCAGTCAATGAAGGTAATTGGTACCTGGAAGTCTTGTATTTCTATTAGTTTCCCTGCACCTGGCTCCAAAAGAACCTTTTTGGTCATTTGCCTTTTGCATGTAGGTGAATTTAGTGTCCTTTTGTTCTGCACAGAGAAGACTGATCCTACATTTCTCAGGCTCTTTTCCCAACTACCAGTTAGGTTTATCCAAAAGGACACATTGACAATTGAGCGGCAGCAGGGAAGGGGGAGAATCACATTTCTTGCTCTCTTCTTAGCACTGGCTTTGTCTCCCATGTGATTCCCCACTCTTGTCGGAAGCCTGTTCTGATTCTGGTGTCTACCTGATAGACTTGGCTCCTGGCCTCTGTAAACGCTTCATCACATTGTTCTCCTGCCCTACCAGCAGAAGCAGCTTTCTGTTGTTGCTAATCTCTGGATTGCTTTCTCTTCCCTTATTTGGTTTTGTGATGCTTCCAATAGCCTTGTTAACTAGTTCTCACATTGAAATTCCTTTTACAGAACTACCCCACATTCACTCTTTCTTTAGACTGACACATTAGACTGATATATATATCAAGATTGGGTTATACTTGTTATTAATTTGACCCACATTTTGAAATTTAGTTTTGGGAATGGGTGGATTTGAGGGTCCAAAATTCAAAAGAAAGGGGTATCATAGAAAACTGAGCCCGACATTCTGCATGAAGTTTTCTCTGGAGGCATTTACCAATCCCTAAGAGACTGAGAAGCCAAACAGATATTTAAGATGTTAAAAAGCTAAGAGATGTACATAATCTCAGGGAGAGAGAGAGAGAGATTGGGAGAGAGAAGTTGGGGGGAGAGAGAGAGAATTTTAAAGCCTGCCATGGAGGAGGGATCTGGGAAACAACACAGACATTTAGTTGAGACCCCTGAACAGCTCCTCCTAAGAATGAGAGCAAACTGGAAGAAGGCCAGTCCTCACAAAGCCTGAAACACAACCTGAAGCCATCTTAATTCCTGATTAAATCAAGGTAGTCTTCCCAAGGTAGTCTGTCAGAAGAAAATTAAATTCTATCTGGAAGGATATAAATCATCTAAAGCCTCTATATTTTAAAAATATACAATAAAACTAACTAAACATGACAGTAAAAATTGACCATATGGCTGAAAATCAAGAGAAAAAAGAAAAAAGGAACAGAGCCATAATGTAAAAAAAAAAACAAACATACAAACAAAAAACCCCCAAAACCTCCAGATATACAATGCAACTCCAGCATTTGGAGTTACCAGACAGGTACTGTAAAGAAACTATAGTTCACATGTCCAAGAAAATAAATAAAAAATTTAAATAGAGAACTGGAACCTATAAAAAGAGTAATGTGGAAATTTTGGAACTGAACTAATTCAAATAGCTGTGTTCAACAGAAGTTTGATTGCAACAGAACTGAGTAATAGTGAACTAAAATATACAGTAGAAAATATGTACATTTAATCACAAAGGTAAAATCTGAAGGAAAAAAATGGGGCACACTAAGAGGTCTAAATATGTGTGATTGAAGTCTTGGGAGGAAAGGAGAGAGAGAGAAAGAAAAAAAGCGGGGCATAAGGAATGTTTGAAGAGTTACTGGGTAACGATTTCACAAAATCTAATGAAAGACCTCAAGACCAAATTCATGAGGTTCTGCAAACCATAGCAGAACAAATACAAAGAAATCTACACTTGAATACATTATAGTAAAACTGCTGTAACCAAAGTCAAAATGAAAATCTTAAATGCAGCCAGAGGAAAAGAAGGCCCATTAGCTTCACAGAAGCAGCAGTAAGACTGACACAAACAACAGAGGGTGAAACAAGACCAAATTCTGAAAGAAAATATTCTCTAACCTGTTGTTCTGTATTTCAAAAATGATGAAAAAATACTTCGCAGACAAACAAAAAATTTATTGCCAGTAGTCTCACACTAAAATAAAGAATAAAAATATAAAAAGAGATATCACAATGATTAAAGCCTTTGCTCAAATGGAAATTATAGACATAAATTTGTTTGCACTTAATAAGATAAATTATGTAAATTTAAATATATACATAAAACAAAGTGATATGTGTGAAAGATTTCAGCAAATCCAAAATCATGGTGGAGATTTTAACATCTCTTTCCCAGTAACTGGTAAGAAAAGGAGATACGAAATCAGTGGAGCTATAGAAGACTTTCATAATAACAACAAATCTGTTAACAAATAGAAACACATGTCATCTGATTATGCATATGTAATCAAACCCTGCAGAATATATTATCTTTTAAAGTACACATGAAATTTTTATCTAAATAGACCATACAATGGGCCTGAAAGCCACCCACACAAATTTCAAAAATTTGAAGTCATACAGAGTTTATTCTCTGACCACAGTGGAATCCATCTAGAAATAAAATCCCCAAATACTTGAATATTAAGTAAAACACATTTAAATAAACTGTGGGCCAAATAATAAATGACAATGGAAAATTGAAAATATTTTGACTCAAATAATGATGAAAATACAGCATTTTAAAACTTGTGGGATACAACTAAAGCTATGCTTAGAGGAATCTTAGAGCTTTACTTGATATATTATAAAATAAAAGACTGAAAATAGATGTTCTAAGCATGTATCACAAGAAGTCAGGAAAAAAGACACAAAATCAGGAGTATTTTATTTATAATTAATTTATTTTATTTATAGTACTTGATTAAAAATCAACAAAGCCAAATATTATTTCTTTGAAACATCATTTAAACTGACATTTCCTTAGCAAGGGGGAACATGAGAGTAAAGAGAAGATTATATTACCGATAGCAGGAATATAAAAGGGAACATTACTATAGATTTAACAGATATTAAAATGTTAATAAGAGATACAATTGCAAAGAGAGGCCATTATATATAAAAAAGGAAGACCTTTCATATCAGAGTCATGAGCTGAGGGAAACAATGGACTTACGTGATGAAATAGAGATTATGGAAGTGGGAGCTGCTCCAAGGGAGCAGTTCTCTGAGGCCTGCAGTAACTACTGCTGAGGTCCACTAATTCCTCTGCTTTCGTCATATCACTCCCATCCCTCTCCAACTCCTAACCACCCTTTGGTCCATGAGGCTTTTGGAAGGAGACCACTATCTCCCATCATGTGTCTCCCATGTATGATGCTTATGCACAGACAGCACTCCATTACCAAAGGACCAGTGCTATTGCAAACCAAAGCCGAGACTATGGCCCTAACTCACTCTCACTTTGTCTTCTCATCACATTCTTTTCCCAAGGCAATGACCTTGAAAACTGAATTATCTGGAGGAAAGAAAAAATGATTAACAATTCAAAAATACCTTTTAGTCAAAATTGGCTTGTCACTGCCTATTTTCAATTCTTGTTTTATACCTTCCAAGGTATTCTTGCAGTTAATACATATAGTTTATCAAAAAATTTTAATACTTTTAAATAGAGTTCCAGCTGCTTAGTTGATAGTAGAATATTCTTAATATGACTGTGATTCAAGAACTTCTCAGAGGAAGATGCATCTGAAAACCTCTCACCAGCAACATGAATAGTATTCGGAGAGTCATATTTAAATATGAGTCAGGTCAGATATTTTGTTAATCATCCTTGAAGATTCAGGAAAATTTTGTTTGTTTGCTTCGGAAGATTTTATACCTATTTCAGTGGGATTTAAGGGAAAGATATTCATGACATGTAGTAGATCCATGATTTCTGTTTGCTTTCCCATATGGTATTGTCCCACTATTCCACAATTAAGTCTCAGTGGTACTCAATTTCCTACCAAGAAACATTTTTCAAATGCCTTGAATTTACAACATAAATCTACTCACGCTGGCCTACCTCTGTTTATTTCTATAGAATTATTCTTTCTTTGTGGGCTAATTAGAAATGTAATTTGGATTTGCTTTGTAATCCATGCAAGCCTTCTCACTGATTTCACTGAGTATTTAACTGTAATAGGAGCGGTAGGACACAATTCTCATTTTCACCTCAGAGTTCTAGACTCTTTACTTTGATCCTTAGAGTTAAAATGATACAGTGATTCCAGTACTCAGATGGATATTAAGTGTGCAGAATCTTTGATTCCCTATGTCTGTTCCTTTTTAATCTTTCCCAGATGCCATATATAGTCTGCACTTAGGTGTTAGGAAAACTCATGGGATTCTTCTCTCCTGACCCACAGCCATAAAGAAACCAAAAGCTGGGCTTCTTCCTTTTGAATCCCAGAAACCTCTCTATGGTGACATTCTACACAGATAAATAAGCTCCTGGTAATCTCTTATTGCTGAGACTCTGCAATGCCCAGGGATATTTGAGTCTTTTTTTTTTTTTTTTTTTTGCTGTACGCGGGCCTCTCACTGTTGTGGCCTCTCCCGTTGCGGAGCACAGGCTCCCGACGCGCAGGCTCAGCGGCTATGGCTCACGGGCTCAGCCACTCCGCGGCATGTGGGATCCTCCCGGACCGGGACACAAACCCGCATCCCCTGCATCGGCTGGCGGACTCTCAACCACTGCGCCACCAGGGAAGCCCGATATTTGAGTCTTTAAACCACCTTATCCAACCTTCAAGCACTATGGCCTAAAGTCTTCTGGAGTAAGGAATTCAGATCGTCTTCCCAATAAAGGAAAAAAGATTGGCTATCAAAATGAATAGTTACATTCCTGACTAGCTTGTCTAATCTGCCTTCCAACAAACATACTTTTGCCATGGACATACATGCTCCATATCTTCAATGGCAGCTTGAACATGAAGGTTTAATTCCAGGCATATAATAGACTGTTGGAAGCTTCAAATGAGACATCTACTTCAGTTTATTTTTTTCTGGGGCATAAGATTGAAAAATAGAGGGCTTCCCGGGTGGCGCAGTGGTTGAGAGTCAGCCTGCCAATGCAGGGAACACGGGTTTGTGCCCTGGTCCAGGAAGATCCCACATGCCGTGGAGCGCCTGGGCCCGTGAGCCCTGGCCGCTGAGCCTGCGTGTCCGGAGCCTGTGCTCCGAAACGGGAGAGGCCACAATAGTGAGAGGCCCGTGTACCACACAAAAAAAAAAAAAAAAAAAAAAAAAGATTGAAAAATAGAGTTAATCCAGATAAGCCAGGTGCTAGGAAAACCTGTTTACTATGGCCCATCCAGGATTATTCTCGTTACTACTGCTGCCTTACAAATTCCTCTAAAACTTAATAGCCTAAAACCACCTCTATTTTGCTCAAAATCTTGTGGGTCAGAAATTTGGAAAAGGCTCATATTACTTGGGTTCTTTCATATAGGTGCAGTCAGATGTTGGCTGGTGCTGCAGAATTGTGAAAGCTTGACAGGCTGGGTATGCAAAACAACTCACGCACAAGACTGGTAGTTATTGTTGGTTTTCTCCTGGGAACTCATCTGGGCTATTGAACTGGTGTGTGCCTATACATGGCCTTTCCACTGTGGTGGTCCCAGGGTAGTTGGACATTTTGCACAATGACTCAGGGCTCCAAAAGTCAGTGTCCTGGCTCATAAGATGGATGCTACACCACCTTCTATGACTCAGCCTTACAAGTCACATAGCATCACTCTGCCACATTCTGTTGGTCCCATATGAGCAACATTCCTGCCCAGATTCAAGAGGGAGGGGTGTAAGACTCTATCTCTTAATGTGGAAGGAGCAAAGTCAGAGATGAGGATGTGGGGTGAAAGTGTTCTAATCAATTTGGGGAAATATAATCTGTTTCAAAGATAATACAATATTAGAATCTTCAGTTGGACCAAGAAGTGCCCAAAAAGCCACTGCTCAATGTATAACTGAAAAAGGCAGCTGGGACTCCAGTAAACCTACACAGAGGCAAAGTGGAAGCTGAAGATGGGACCAGGAGGATGGCTGAGGTGTCCATGTGAGTGTTTTCTCTCTCAGAAAATACGTGGACACTAACTGGACAAGAAGTTTCCTTTGTCTGCCACTTCCTGTCCCCCTTGAGGATCTGACCAAGAGGACTTTAAGTATTGAGACAAAGGAGGAAAAAACACTCATTTTATCACCAGTAGATTCATAGAAAGCATTAAGTTTGGTACCTACAAACTACAGAAAGACCGAGGCTTTCTGAATACTCTGAAAATTAATGAAGAAACTGGGTAGATCCTTCATCAAGTGACCGGTGACATATCATTCTGAGTAGAGGGAGGGAAGAAGAAGCTTGTGACAAAGTTGCCCAGTCATGGGGTGATAGGGTTTAATTTGTGTGTTCTTTTCAGAGACTGTCCTACTAAGTAGTATTTTACGATTTTCTGAAGACTCATTTTTTCCACTATGGGAGGGGGTGCTTTGTGTAATGCTTTAGAGACCCTCCTCTTTTGGGTTACTGCACAGGCCAGAGTGGAAATTTCCTGAGGGAACCTTTCCTCCTTCTACAATTGGAGGTGGAGAGTGACCTCTGAAGATCATAGAAGGAGTGAAATTAATGTCTTTTTGATCAAGACACTATTTTGGGTGTCCTATTGTCTTATTTTATCTTCAGAACAATCCTGAGATGTTAATAGTATTATTCTCCCTTGACAGATAAGTATATGCTCATTGTTAAAGGATAAATTCTGAGTAAGGTTTTCATAGTTAGTGTTCTCTGTGTCATTAAAAAAAAAAAAAAAAGATATGTCAAATGCCACAGCTCTGGTCTCCATCCTGCTCTTCAATGCTTTTTAGGATACCAGTGACATTCAGAGGAAGATATTTGCCGTTAATGCTTCTCTTCTTCTTGATCTTCTCTAAAGTGCTGTTTTGATTTTCTCCAACTCACAGAGGAAACCTCAACATAAGAAAAACAAAGCCTGTGGCAAAAGGGAAGTTATAGATAATTCTGTTTGTAATCCTGCTGAGATCCAACGCTGGGCAGTCAATCCCTGTAGTCAAAGGTGGGCAGTCTTAAGACAGTTTGAATGAGATAGGGCTACAGATGCACTTCTACTCTAGTTTAGAGACAAAGGAGAAAGGTCTCAGCCCTTCTATAGGTATTACTCCTGTGCGTAGATGAAGCAGGTGACAGCAAATGCCAAGTGAAATTAACAGAAAGCTCAGTGGGTAAAATAATTTCAGGCCTGAGATAGCAGAGAATAGAAAGAGAGCATTCTAGGATTCCCTGCATCCCTACCTATATATAGATTTTTTTTTTTTTTTTTTTTTTTTTTTGCGGTATGTGGGCCTCTCACTGTTGTGGCCTCTCCCGTTGCGGAGCACAGGCTCCGGACGCGCAGGCCCAGCGGCCATGGCTCACGGGCCCAGCCGCTCCGCGGCACATGGGATCCTCCCAGACCGGGGCACGAACCCGCATCCCCTGCATCGGCAGGCGGACTCCCAACCACTGCGCCACCAGGGAGGCCCCTAGATTTTTGATAACTACAAAATTAAATTTCAGAAAATGAGATTTGATTTAGTACTACTAATTATTTCATTCATTTGTGGATATCTGGAATTTGTTTATATATCCAAAAAAAGGTGTATTGAACTTCTACCAAGCAATGAGGATGTATTAGTATATAAGGAAAGCATGATCTCTAGCCTCATGAATAGTCTAGTTGGGCAAGCATACAATACACAGTTTTTAAAAAATTACTGTGGGAGGGAGACGCAAGAGGGAAGAGATATGGGAACATATGTATATGTATAACTGATTCACTTTGTTATAAAGCAGAAACTAACACACCATTGTAAAGCAATTATACTCCAATAAAGATGTTAAAAAAATTACTGTGAAGTTACCAGTTTTGATAAGTACTGTGAGAGAAAATTGTAAAGTGCAGAGATGGGGATTAGAGTGACCTGCTCTAGTAGGGTCAGCAGAAAATGTCTTGCTATGAAACTGAGACCTGAGTGCTATGAGAATCCATGAGAAGAGTGATCTAGGCAGAGAGACAAGATCTATGGAGATGGAAGTCCAGAAGAGGGAAAGTGTGCATGGCCTTTCAAGAACTGTAAGAAGGTGATTGTCCTGAATCATGGAGTGCAAAGAGAAGCATGTGGCAAGGGTGAGCTGCAGGAGATAGGTCAGGACCAAGGTATGAAAGCCCTGTGGGCCATAGGCAAAGCTTTGCTTTTATTCTCAGTGCAGCAGGTGGCTGTTGTAAGCTCCTTGAGAAAAGAGTGACGTGATCTGATTTACATTTAAATAGTCATTTGTGGAGAAGATGGGTGTTTGATCCTCAGCACTTTTCTGAAGGCTAAATTAATAGTGAAATATACCGGGGCTCTTTTCCAGAGAGCCGATCATGGGATACCACCTATTTCTTTTGTTTCTTCTATATTCATCTGAATTCTCTATGAACAAGCAACAGGAAAAGGAATTCTTCGTAACTAATCAACTCGAGTTTTGATGCATGGTCCTGCTCTAACCAGAACTAGCCCAACCAGCTGATATGATGGAGTCTCCTCAAAATAGAAGGCAATGAGCTGAGCTCAGAGGGTAGAGACAGAGGGAAAGAAACAGATGGGGAGTTGGCAATGAGGGAACATCCAAATTCTAACCCAAGCTCAGGGATATTGGGGTTATATGAAAAGCATGATCCATAGGGAAGGTCAGTTGTTTACTGCAGGAGCAGATCTCAGTACTGGGTGGACTCCTGAGTCCAGAGAGAACTGTCTTCATTGATTCATTTGACATCAGATGTGAAACCCACCCCTGAGTGGCAGTAGCTGGCAAGACCAAGGCTGCCATTGGCTAGATGAGAGTTCAGGTCAAGACTTTCAGCCCAGTGAGTGCAGTGGTGAACACAGGAGCAGACCAGAGGGTCATTCTGGTACATGGATCACTCCTGTCCAATGTCTGCTTTTGCTTACCACATGTGTTTTAAAGGCAAGAAACAGATGATAGCCTTTTTTTTTCCTGTAGTGGTGGGGGACACAAGTGACAATTCTAGCTGTGTTCAGGGAGATGTAAATATCTGATGGGCTTTCTAGTCTATACTTTTCGCCATAATGTGCAGTAGATCCTACTGCTCTATATGTCTAGAGGAAACTCTGGAATCATGCTGACATGTCACTATGAAACTCCTATCCACCAGCAGGAACCTTCCTGCTTAGGAGGAGACAACAAGTCATTCACAGGCTGAACATGGTGCTATACAGGACAACAATGAAACCATCAAACAGACTGCATCTCCTTCTCAAAATGCCCCTTCCAGACTGGCCACTGCTCAAAGCAGGAGGAGCAGACGGAATCAAAAAAATCTACAAACAATAAATGCTGGAGAGGGTGTGGAGAGAAGAGAACCCTCCTACACTGTTGGTGGGAATGTAAATTGATGAAGCCACTAGGGAGAATAGTATGGATGTTCCTTAAAAAAACTAAAAATAGAGCTACCATATGACCCTGCAATCCCACTCCTGGGCGTATATCCAGAGAAAAACATGGTCCAAAAGGATACACGCACCTCAGTGTTCATTGCAGCACTGTTTACAATAGCCAAGACATGGAAGCAACCTAAATGTCCATTGACCGAGGAATGGATAAAGAAGATATGGTACCTATATACAATGGAATATTACTCAGCCATTAAAAAGAATGAAATCATGCCATTTGAAGCAATACGGATGGACCTAGAGATTGTCATACTGAATGAAGTAAGTCAGACAGAGAAAGAGAAGTATAGTATGATATCCCTTATATGTGGAATCTCAAAAGAAATGATACAAGTGAACTTATTTACAAAACAGAAACAGACTCACAGACTTAGGGAACGAACTTATGGTTACCAGGGGGGAAGGATGGAGGGAAAGGATAGTTAGGGAGTTTGGGATCAACATGTACACACTGCTATATTTAAAGTGGATAACCAACAAAGACCTACTGTATAGCACAGGGAACTCTGCTCAATGTTATGTGGCAGCCTGGATGGGAGGGGAGTTTGGGGGAGAATGGATATATGTATATGTATGGCTGAGTCCCTTTGCTGTGCACTTGAAACTATCACAGCATTGTTAATCGGCTATACTCCAATATAAAATTAAAAGTTTAGAAAATAGTTTTAAGAAGCTGATCTTCAGAGAACAACATGGAAGAAAATATGAATATGTGAGATTATTAAAATATGTGACTTTGACATTAAAAAAAAAAAGTGGATTAGACTGAAGTCCAGAAAAGCCCTCTGTAATCATAACAGCCACAGGAAAGAGATCCCTAAATCAAAATCTTCACTGGGGTAATAAACAGGGAATCTGATATGCAGTGCCTAGTTCGTGGGACAATGATGGCCCAATACAGAGGGGCAGGATGGAGACCGCATCCTGACCAGAGCCCAACATGCTTTACATTCCACCTGAGATGAAGCTAAAATATTAGAGTATCTGAGTGTCTAGCTAGCAGCTGTGTCCCTAAACAATAATTTTTAAGGTCACAGAATCAAATGACCACAAGAGATGTGATGTGAATAATACAATAGCGAGTGGTGGAGACTCTGGTCAACTAAAGAACGTATGCTAGTTTCAGGTCCAACAATTAGCTCTTCAGTTCTGGTATACCATTGTCATGTTAAAGTCTGGAGCCAGTATTACCAGATATTTCAAGGTTTAAGAATAACCACGTATCCATGGTTTTAAATGGCATATCCTATTTTAAAAAATTATTGTGTAACTTGGTTGACAACATTGTGTGGACGGAACCTAATGCATCTGCAGTGCTGCACCTGTCCTGGAGGCTATTATTTGTAACCTGGAGCTTTGCAAAGATAATGATTATGTATGGTAGTTCTCCTGCTCACTCTAATCCAATCTAATTCTCTGTGGGACTCTAGGTCTGCTGGTAAGAGTGGCAACAAAGCGAGTTTTATGCACAGCAAATGAGATTGTGAATAGATGACCTGGCTGTAAGCTCCTTAGATACTAAAATAATGTGACAGATTCTCATCCCAGGAGATAGCTGTATGTGACGATGGTGCTTCACCCCTGAAGCTTCAGGGACAAACCTATCTTGCAAGATCTGAGCATCCACACGATCTTTGCTTCATAATTGACAAACAGCAATGGACGATGAGCACAATCTGTATGTTCTCTGTATTACTGGCCTAATCTGATCAAATCCCCCATGTCCACTGGCCTGGGCAGTAATTGCGACTGACAGATGATCCAACTTTAAAGACAGAAGCTTTCACAGACTGGAGGGGACTGGGCAGAAACTCCATGCTAGGACAGAGGCACAGGAGGCAGGCAAAGGCTAGACATCATGCCTGGGTCCCAGCTGCGAGTTTCAGTCTCTGTGGGCTTCGGAAAACAGCTCTTGACTTTTACCAGTTTACTGTGGTCTGGTACTTTGGAAAAATGCCTCTAAATATTTCCTGGGCAGCTCAGCCCCTCCCAGAGCCTCCACAGGAGGCTCAAGCCCTTACTCCTTGTCTCATTAATTCACAGAATGTACCTTGTTTCATATGATGGAAAATTCCTTTGTTGGAAAAGGAGAAGAAGCATTGTTCTGTCAGGAATAAAATGCAAAGCATTGCCCTAACATCTGTCTGAGGTGAGCCAGACCTCAGGAGAGGTCCATGGCTGGCCTCACCACCTGGCATAAACTCTAGTTATCCCTCTTCCCTCGTTCATCCCAGAGGTTGTTGGAAGAATTTCCCACTCTCTGCATCCCCGACAGAGCACCTGGGCCCAGGCTAAGGGCACAGAGCTTGTCAGCTGGCTCTTTTCTTTCCTCAGTCTTTCTCAGAATGAGTAAGTCTAGCAGCAAGTTTGGAAATTATAGCCAATGTACTTTGAAAGTGTGTCAGCGTCACTGACCCTAACTCACATCATGGAAAAGTAAAGCGGCCACATTATACCCGTATGGGATGGCTAAAGTCCTAGAGTGGCCCCTCTACCTGTCCTCTTCAGATTGGAGAGATGGAGGATCATCCCTGAAGAATTGCTAAGCAGGACGAGCCCACTCATCCCAGAGAGCACACGCTCACCAATGCAGGAACACAGCACCACACAAACATCCACGGGCCAGTGAATGTCCCCCCATACATACCTTCATCAGCTGAGTGTAGGCTACCTTCTGCTGCATAACACTTGGCCCCAGGTTACAGTGGCTTACAACACAGAATGTTTATTTCTCACTCACATCCCATGTCTTTATAATGGATGGACTGGGGCTGTGTCCCACATCTTCATTCCAGGACCAGAGATAAAGGGTTAGCCTCTACCTGGGATGAGAGTGATGGGGAACCACACTGTGACTCCTAAAACATCAGCTTATGAGTGGTATCCGTTCCTTATACTCCTGTTTTCTTCGTGAAAGCAAGTCACCAAGCCAAGTTGGAATCACTGGGACAGGGAATTTTTTAAATTTTTTAATATAATTTATTCTCTTGCATGAGAATAGCAACTACTTGGGAAGGGTAATACACCCATTTCACACCCTTGTTCCTTGCAAGGTATATCCTGTCTTGGGAAAGGGAAGCATAAAGCTCAGAACAATAATCTATTAATTGAATATTAATTGAATACCTACCATGTGTCAGAAAATTCCAGGTATAAGGGATAAGACAAAACAGGACACATTCCTACTATTAGGGAGCTTAGATTCTAGGGGGGAGACTGGAAATAAAGAAACATGTAAATATATAGTATATTTGTGATTGGTGCTGTGGAAGATGATACAACAAAGTCAAAGGGGAAGAAAATTCCGGGATATGTGTATGTGCATGTGTGCTGTTTTATTTAGTGCTGGGAAGCTGTTGGCTAGCTTTCAGTGGAGGCATGGCATTATCCTACTGACATTTTGAAAGGTTACTCCGGATGCCGACTGGCAGAGGCAGAAGCAGGAGGACGAGGTGGGGGATTTTGTGGGAATTCAGGCTAGAGTTGGTGGTGGTTTGAATCAGGATGGTGGTGGTGGTGAGACGTATGACAGTGGTCAGATTCTGCATATATTTTGAAAATGGACAGTGGATTTGTTGTCGGACTGGATGTGGGGAGTATGAGAAAAAGAGAATTTGAGGATGACTTGGGTATTTTGTCTTGAGCAATTAGAACAGATGAATTGCATTTGTCAAGACACTGAGCTGCATGGGGAGAGGTTTGGGGGTGAGGGGAAGAGGGCAAGGTGGAATTTCAGCCTTGGCCCTGTGATGTTTGAGGTTCCTGTCAGACATCTGATGGAGATGTCATATGGGCAGTTGTAAATGTGGTTTTGGAGATCAGAGAGATGTTTGGGCCAGAGATTTAAATCTTGAGTCATTATTTGTTTGCTTTTAAGGCCATGAAGCCAGATGAGATGACTCAGGGAGTGATGTGGACAGAGAAATGGCCTGAGCTTAGAACCTGGAGGAGGAGAAGCTAGTGAAGGAAGCTGGGAAAGGGTGCCCAGCAAGGCTGAGTGAAACCAAGAGAGTGGTGTTATGGACGCCACACAAAGAGGTTGTTCCAAGGAAGAGGGAAAGATCAGCAGTGCCCAGAGTGGCTGGAGGAACTGAGCATGGCCACCGCATTTAGCCAAAGGTGGCAGAGAAAAGCTGCTACACAGACAGGGTGTCTAGGGGAAAATGATGGCACATGGTTCCCGCCTTTCTGAGCGCTCTCAGCCACAACCCTGAGGATTCTCAACCTCCAGACTGAGTGTACCCAAGCCTCTTTTTGCCCGGAATTGCAGGCTATCAGCTGGCTCAGACTCCAGCCTGCGGAATCTGGAGGCCCTTTTGGACGGCTGGGTGTCAGGCACTCGAAAATCCACTGAACCACGTTTGTTTAATCACATGTAATCCACATAAAACTGGCCCAGATACAGGGAGCTGCATTCAGAAGTAAAACTAGTATGATATCCAAAGAGCACTGGGAAGCAATTGACTTTTTTTTTTTTACACCTTTATTGGAGTATATAATTGCTTTACAATGGTGTGTTAGTTTCTGCTTTATAACAAAGTGAATCAGTTATACGTATACATATGTTCCCATATCTCTTCCCTCTTGCATCTCCCTCCCTCCCACCCTCCCTATCCCACCCCTCTAGGTGGTCACAAAGCACCGAGCTGATCTCCCTGTGCATAGCAAAGCAATTGACTTTTTTACTGAGGGCTCTTTAACAAAGCAAGAGAGAGGCATAGACATATATACACTACCAAACGTAAAATAGATAGCTAGTGGGAAGCAGCCACATAGCACAGGGAGATCAGCTCGGTGCTTTGTGACCACCTGGAGGGGTGGGATAGGGAGGGTGGGAGGGAGGGAGACACAAGAGGGAAGGGATATGGGAACAGATGTATACGGATAACTGATTCACTTTGTCATAAAGCAGAAACTAATACACCATTGTGAAGCAATTATACTCCAGTAAAGTTGTAAAAATAAATAAATAAAATTGCTTCTAATTAAAAAAAAAAAAAAAGAAGCACTAGATAGGGATTACTAGCTAACCCAAATCCAAAACTCTGAAATTCCTTTCCTTGGTCTCTCTCCTACCCTTTCATTTATAAGGTGCTGAAGCTGCCCCTCGATCTCTCCTTTCATGTCTACCAGCTCCCGTGAACCCTCTGTAAACACAACCTAGGCTGACTCCTCACTCTCTCCCCTTCTCCTCCTATCTCTTTGGCTCTACTTCTATTTGTTTATTTTCCTATCGTGCATAGCTTTCTGCCCTTTCTTGTGTAGATTAATTTAGTTTTCCTGGTGGTCTTTCCGTTTTCTTCTCTACAGTTACCAGGATCAATAAAGCAAAGGCCAGGAAGCTGGCCAGACAACACAGAAATCTCAAAAGGAGAGGGAAGTAGCACTTGGATGCAGGGCTGTCCGCTGTGATGTGCCTGCTTGTGCTGCTTGGATTTGCATGTGCCCACAACTCTCTTTTGGGCCAAGAGCCAAACGGAGCCCCCTCACCGCTCTCTGGGTGCTCGTGTCTGCTGGGGCCCATAGAGGGGTCTCTAGTCAAAAGCAGGGACCCTCCTCCTAAGCTCCGCCCACTGCTAAGGAATTCAACTTTGCTTCTCTTTTGACCTGTTTCTCCTCCCTTCTGGGATGTGTGGGTTGTTTTTCCCCTTTGAGGATTTGCCAGAAGCAAAAATCACCATCCCAACTGCCTGTCACTTAAACAAGAGGAGACTTACTAGATTTATCAGAAAGTACATAGTATGGTAGAGATAAAAACACAAGGTTAACTTCAGGTCAAGCGGTCTCAACTCCTGCCCAGTCAGGCCTTTCCAAGCAATCATTTTTCGGGTCCCATGGGCATCTTGCTAGGCCCAGCATCTGACCCATAGAGAGCATCCAGGAAAAGGAATCAGATGCTCCTGCAGCCTAGGAGGCTCCCCTAGTTCTCCGTCTAGGAATCGGTCGGCTTTAGAGCTTCAGTGGGATGAGGGGCTGTGACTCAAAGTGGCGGCTGCCTTCTCCCAGCTGCACTGGGTGTGGTCTTTCAGGGGTCGGGATTGGGGAGATTGGTTACCTTCACTCTTGCTGTTAATTCCAAGGGCACAGCAGGGGTGAAGTAAGCTTGCAACTGGACTTAAGGAAGTGAGAGGTAGGGTCTGCAGCCGTGATTCCTGTTGCCACTTTAATCCGCCATGGGAGCTTTGGGTGGTGAAGAGTTGAAATTGAAAGTTCCATTCAAGCAGCAGTCAAAGCTTATTTAGTATCTGCTTAAACACACAATCCTATATCCCCTTGGACTGAAAACAGGAGCCATTTCCATTGTTACAGAGACCCATTTTCTAGAAAGAAAATACAAGATGTTTCAAAATGAGTGTTCAGTAGAGAAAAGAAAGTTTGTGCATTTGTGTATGATACATGTATGTGTGTGTATTCTGCTCCTATGTGCCCTCTTTCCAGTATCCTATTCCAAAGCAGAATTGTACATTGCCCTTAAAAGACAGCAAGCTCTATGACAACAGGCATCATGTTTATCGTGCTCACTTCTGTACCCTCAGAGGGGTTACTGACTGGAGTTGGGTGTGTTGAATTAATGAAAGCAGAGAGAATCATCAGGGTCTCTCCAGTTCCACCTGCTTGAATGAACACTTCCATGCTCCCTGGTTCTGCTTTCCCCACCATATCCGATGCCCACAGATAATCTAATGCCAGAACTGAATTTGAGTTTGCTACATCTGCTGGGATGCTTGGATTTGGACCACACCCCTGAAGCCACAAAGAATAGGCAGAAAGCAACCCTTAGCTCGTGACCCACGTATGTCCACCTTTATTCCTCTTCTCCCTCAACAGTAGTTTGAGCATCTTTTTTAATTGAAGAGCTCAGTCTTTAAAGGTAATCTTAGCCTCTTAACATTCTTAGAAGAAGCCTTGAATTATCATTTTCTGACCAAAGACATGGACTATCTTGGCACTAATAGAGAGCTATGGCTTCCACTTGACACTTGGAATTTAACAGCGTACCTATGCTGTAATTTGTCAAGTATTGAGCGGGACACTGAATATCCGAGTGCTATTTCCCACCCCAGAGGACTCACAGTAAATGAGCACAAGCATTATCCTCCACCAACCCAAATAATTTGCAGAACACCTGACCTATATGAGCACACTGAGACAGGTGGAAAAACACAAATAAATTTCTAGGAATACATACCTTTACAGTAGGAGGCTTGTTAAAGAGGAAAAGATTCTGATTAATTTCTTCACATGGCACATACAACACTCAACTTTAAAGGATGGAGGGTGGGGAATCCTCAGTGGATCAAGGAAGTAAAAAATGTAAATATTTTCTTCCTATTAAGGCAGACAGCAAACAAACCCAGAAACAAACAAAACAAAAAACAACTTCTATAGAAGAACTCAAATATAAAGATTGTTTATTTCAGTTCACCCAGAAATTCTTACAGTGTGTACCTAGAACTGCACAGAATGAAGGAAAACATTGCAATTAGACTATTACATAGAGAAAGCATGTACTGTCTTTTAGATTTCACATATAAGTGATATCATAATATTTGTCTCTGTCTGACTTACTTCACTTAATATGATAATCTCTGGGTCCATCCATGTTGCTGCAAATGGCATTATTTCATTCTTTTTATGGCTGAGTAATATTCCATTACATATATACTATATCTTCTTTATCCATTAATGTGTCAGTGGACACTTAGGTTGCTTCCATGTCTTGGCTATTGTAAACAGTGCTGCTGTGAACATTGGGGTGCATGTATCTTTTTGAATTAGAGTTTTTGTCTTTTCCAGATATATGCCCAGAGTGGGATTGCAGGATCTTATGGCAACTCTATTTGTAGTTTTTTAAGGAATCTCCATACTGTTTTCCGTAGTGGCCATGCCAATTTACATTCCCATCAGCAGTGCAGGAGGGTTCCCCTTTTCTCCTCTCCAGCATTTATTATTTGATATCACTTACATGTGGAATCTAAAAGACAGTACAGGGCTTCCCTGGTGGCACACTGGTTGAGAATCTGCCTGCCAATGCAGGGGACATGGGTTCGAGCCCTGGTCTGGGAAGATCCCACATGCCACGGAGCAACTAGGCCCGTGAGCCACAACTACTGAGCCTGCACGTCTGGGGCCTGTGCTCCGCAGCAAGAGAGGCTGCGATAGTGAGAGGCCCGTGCACCGCGATGAAGAGTGGCCCCCGCTTGCCACAACTAGAGAAAGCCCTCGCACAGAAACGAAGACCCAACACAGCCAAAAATAAATTAAAAAACAGTATAAATGAACTTATTTACAAAACAGAAACAGACTCAAAGACATAGAAAACAAACTTATGGTTACTAAAGGGGAAGGAGGGGGATAAATTAGGAGTATGGGATTAACAAATACTATCAAATATAAATAGATAAACAGCAAGAATTTACTATATAGCACAGGGAACTGTATTCAGTATCTTGTAATAACCTCTATTGGAAAAGAATCAAAAAAATATATATATATAACTGAATCTCTTTGTGGTATACCTGAAGCTAACAGAATATTGTACATTAACTATACTTCAATAAAAATAAACAAATAAAAAATAAAGTAGACCAGAAGAAAACAAACAAACAAAAGCATGTAGAATATGGTGCGAGGTTCAGTTCAACTGAACTTGAGAACCAAGTTTTAGTACATAGTGCCTGCAAAGTACTGTAGAATATAAGATAAAGGAAACAAGTCCCTGTACCCTGGTTGTTTATTATTAAGTTAAAAAGTGTGTATGCAGCCAGTAAATACCTAGGAAGTTCATGAATCTAATAAGCCCCTGCAACAACAGGGAACATGATCTTAGGACAGCATGGGGCTCTCTCCATGGGTGTTAATGAAGACAAGCTTCCAAAACACATTTTTAAACTCTGTATGCCTTGGTTTCCTGGCTGAAATGATCCCTCCCATTGACAAAGAGAACCAGTGGGCTTGAAAGCACTGTGTCATTGCCAAGAGTGAGCTGTTGGGATACTGCAGGGATCCTTGTAGTAAGTTCTTAGAGGTAACAGTGGGGATAAGCAGGAGGGGACAGAGTGTCTGGATACTGCTTTTACTGCTCTTAGATTAGGAACAATACCTCCTTATCCTACCACTTGGCCTCTCAGGAATTATACCACCTAACTGTTTACTATTTGGCCTTATTTCTAAGAGTAGATTTGTTTTGGGCCTGAACCAGGAAAAACAAACAAACAGAGAAGCAGGAACACCTCAATGGCAGCCTGACTTTTCTAACAAGTATAGGAGATATGCAACATGCAAGGTGAGAAAACCCATGACCCAACATAGTGGAAGTCAGGACATTTGGCAAAACTGCCTGGCTGAAGTTATTTTCTAGCTATTACCTTGAGCTCTTTATTTTTTCTAAATCTATCCCTGCTTTAGTTTACTTTAACCTAACAACAGAAGGCAAAGGGTATTAAGATGTTTGTTTTTTATTTGAACCCAGATATGACTTGATATTATGAAATCTTATAATGCAAACAAACAACCACACCAATCAAACAGCCATTTAAAGGGTTGGCTTCCAGTAGAGCAAGCCACTGAGTTGAATCCGAATCCTTTCTAATTATCCCAACAAGTTAAGTGCATGGGTCAGGATTCAGGCTGAACAGGGTCCTGGGAGACAGGGCACAGAATGGGGCAAACCTGGGAAGATTCCAGCTCTCAGGAAGCAGTGGACTCATTGGAAGCCACTGAAGAAGCAAATGAAACAGAAGAATAGACCCATATGAGCTGTGGGAGAATCTAGTTAAGTCGAATGTTCTCACACATCTTAGAAGCTGGCCAGGACACATGGTTACTTCCTTGCTCTGACTTCTGATCTTGCCACATCTAATTTTCCTTTCATCTTCCTGACTCTGGGAAGACAAGTTTTAAGCTGATATTAAGGTATAGACAGAGGCAGTGGGGAAAATTTGAAGTCACAGCATATTTATAATTTAGGGGAGACCCATGTATTATGCAAAAGGGTTTTGTTCTTTCCAAATCAAAGATAATGAGTGACAACAGAAGGCTTCCCTGTGGTTCTGCTGGGGAAGAGAAAAGAGAATCATTCAGGACAGTTGACAGGGAAGGATACACACCCCATCCCCAAGCTTCTGTGATTTATTTTCTTGTCTGTTCACGCTCACCTTGGTGGAAAACCAGGCAAGAGATGAGCTTGGCTAGTTGGACCCTGGAGTCAGATGGAAAATGACACATCTTTTATCTTCAGTTATCTCTCAGGGACCAGAAAGCACATACTAAATTTATGTTGTTTGAAAATCATGGAGTTTAATTCAAATAGGCAATTCTAAACATGGCTGTGATGTAGAGGTAAGGATAGCATAAAAGTGATATCCTTGGAAAAGTATTGGAAGGCTAGTTGGGAGAAAGGGGATCTTAGAGAACCTAGAATGTCAATTAGAGTTAAGAGTTAGGGTGGGCAAATAGAAGGTGGTCGCAGAATTCCATTGTCTAAGGTCCCGTGTACCTGGCTGATTTGCGATGACGTGGGTTTCTAAGTACTGAGTAGGTTGATTCGAAGAGCAGGGCCAGAGAGCTCCTTCCTTCCCGCTATTAAAGGCCCATGTCTTCCTTGCCCTGTGGTGCCAAATGGAGGTTTTAGCTGTCATTTTCTAGGATAAAGTTCATTGGTGTGGGAATTACTTGCAAGACCCAAGTTCGCTGAAAAAGAGAGGAAAGGCTCTGTCAGTCTCTGGCCACCTCTGACTTCCCAATAATTTATATTTAGAATCGTGAATTCTGTGTTTGGTTCTCTGCACGTCCTGGATTGGCTGCTGCCTCTGCCATACTGGACCCTGAGAACCAGTAACCTCCAGTGTTCTCGTGCCCCAGCACAGATTCTTTTGCATATTAATTCAGTGAGGTGGGGGGGAAGCATAAAAACTCCAAAGCCTGGAATAATATGAGGCTTAGAAGGACATTAGTCATCTTAAGAAGAGGGTTCTGTCTTGGGGGATGCTAAGACCTCCCCCAAGCACATGTGCCTCACCTCAGTCCATTGCTAAATGTGGATTCCCAGACCCCACCATTTAGGCAGTGTTAGGTGAGTGCCGCTTCACGGTCTTGGGTGTCCTTTGTTCATTCTGTATGCCGATGCCCATGCTTCCTCCTGGCTGTGGCACTCAAGGTCTTCACTCTGGCGGGGGCCGTCTTAGTGGCCTTCCTTCAACCTTTCGGAGTTCCTGCTCCTGTGACCCTAAGCACTAGTGCCTTCCCTTTGACCTATTATGTTAACCGAAAGTGTATTCAGACAAGCTTGGTGGTAAGGCTGCGATCCCCTTTTGCAGACTTCAGCTTTTTTGTCTGAGTCAAGACAGACATGTAGGTCAGGACAACCCCTGCTTTTGAAAATGCCATAAATCTCTCCTCCATTCTGTTACCAATCAAGATGTTGCCTCCTTTCTCTCCTTTCTGGAAAAGTCTTCTGCTCTGACTGCTCTTGTCCCTTCACTCCTATGGCCACCAGAGCCCCCTGCAGTCTAGCCTCCTTTCCCATCTCCTCCCAGAAAACTGGTCTCTGGCCCCCACCCCCTACTCAGGCATCCGAGACTTCTCTGCAGTGTTTGACACCGTGGGTTGCTCTTGCCTTGAAACCTTCATCCTTTGCTTTTCTTAACATTACACTCTCCTTGGTTATCTTCTGTGATGTCCATTGGTCTCTCTTCCTAGACTTGCCCCCCAAATATCCGTGATCCTCCTTGTCATTTACTGGCTGAGGAAAGTAAAAGTGTTGGCTAAGCCTCTGTGCTGTGACTGCTTGGTTGTGAACCCCAGCTTGGTCACTTCTATTCTTGGACAAGTTTTTAACCCCTTCGTGAATCAGCTTCTTGTGGATAGGAGAAGCAACTACAGTACCTAATGTATGGGGTCGTTGTAAGAATTAAATAAATGAATATATGTAAAGTGATCACACAGTGAGCACCCAAATACATGTATCCTGTTTTGATTATTAGTCTCTCATCCTCTCTGAGAGCTTTAACTACCAGCACTGGACTCTTGAGTCTCAAATTTATTTCACTAACTCAAAACTCACCTTTAAGTTCCAGACCTCTACTTCCATTTTCTACATTTCTGGATATACCAGAGGAACATACAAATCAGCATGTCCAAAGCTAAACTCATTATCTGCTTCCTAAAACCAGCTCTTTTTCCTGCATTCCATATCTGGGTTAATGATACTGCCATCTGCTGGGTTGTCATAATTAGAACTTTCAGAGTCCTTATCTACTGCTCTTTCTCTGTCACCTTCACAGTCAGTTTTGAACCAAGCCCTGACTATTCATCTTTCAAAATGTTTAAGTCTTTTTATAGTCCTTCCTCAGTAACAGAGCTTCAGTTCAGTCCCTTATCATCTCTTACTTGGACTGTTACAATAATTTCTGCCTCCATTTTTACTCCTTTCTTCAAAGCTTTTTTAAAAATAATGATCATCTTTCATTTCTGTTCTTAAAAAAATAAAACAACAGCAACAACAAAAGTACCTTCATGGAGTCTCTGATGCCTAAGGAAGAAGTTACAGCTATGCAGCCCTGCATTCTCTCAGCTCCAAACACTGTCTCTAACTAACTTTGAACTCACATTTGCCACTTTTCACCTGAAGTATTCAAACTCTGGTACTGAAAAGGGATTTTTGATTTTATAAGCAAGTCACACCCTTTCAATTTTCCTTATCATTATTTTCCCCCTTTTCTCTATTTGACAAAAATCTTACTCAGGTTTAAGGTCTGAAAATATGCCTTTTTCTGGGCAGCTCCTCACTGACCCCCAACTCTGTCCCCCAATGTTCAAAGCAGATATGCCAATACCTCTTCTAAGCTTCGTTTGCTCTTCTTACAGACCTGGATACCGAGCTTATAATATTGCAATGATATAGTTTATTTCTGTTTCTTTCTCTTAGCTGCATGTTCTTAATGATCTCTTATTCACTATATATGATACATATTAGCACTGAGTGTCTACTGATTGCATTTTCTGAGACTCCTTCTTCCTCTTGTCAACTTCCCTCCTAGGGCAGCTAAACCTGGTGCCTCTTCCCTTTCCATTCAGGCATTTGTTTGGCTTCTGCCAAGTGTCTGTGTGCTGGCAGTGGGTCTTCCCAGCCCACTGGCATCACCATGATGGGCACTCATTTGGTTAATCGAAAGTTTCCTAGTGACACTCAAAGTCCATATTTACACAATGAAATGCATTTTATGGAATATACACAGTGTTACACTTATTAGAGTGAGTGCTTACATCCCTTTAGAAATATTTTGATTTGTTTGGCTACTTTTGAGTATTTCAAGTATTTTTAGAGTCAGACAGCTTCCATTTATGAATTTTACATTATGTCATATGCAGTTCGTCAAATGCATCCCTTTTGGTGTTCTGGCCTACATTTTGCTGTTTAGGGGCTATTTTAGGAGACTTTGCACCTTTTGTGGACCTATGAAGCAAATCAGCTGATACCCGATTTGCCATTTTAGTGGAACATTATACTTTGACACTAGGAATAAAAGTTATTTAGCTCAATTTCTCTGTTTTATTCAATAATCTACATCATAAAGTAATGCTTGATCAAAAAACAGTTAATCACACGCTACAATAATTTAACCTAAGACTGAGATTTGTAGGATACTGCTTTCACTATAAACATAGTATATACTCCTTAAATAAAAGTTGGAAAGCTCAGAAGAAAGGAGTAATAAAAATAAAGCTTTCCATAATTTTAAGAGGCATAAAAATTTTCCATAATTTTAAGAGACATTCCCCTCTAATTGTTCTATGGTCATTGATGCAATTTTTATTTGATATTTTATCTTTAATATTTATTATATATTAAATACAATTTTTATTTTATGGGGAAGTTTTATTTATTTAACATTATAATGATACAAACTTTTATGAAATATGTGATATGTGTATTAGGGACAGTTACATCAAATAGATCTTAAAATTAAACAAAAGAAAAAAGGGGTGAAATAGAAAGTCAGTATAACTAAGAATTTTTTTGAGTCAATAGTGAATATGGGTATAATATGAATATTAACTCAAATACTGTGTAAATTGTGATTAAAAATTAATTTTATAGTGAAAAAACCAGAAAATTCTTTTAAACCCTGTATCCTACCAAGATCTTATCTTGAGCAAGCTTATTTTTTTGAGTCAATAGTGAATACGGGTATAATATGAATATTAACTCAAATACTGTGTAAATTGTGATTAAAAATTAATTTTATAGTGAAAAAAACAGAAAATTCTTTTAAACCCTGTATCCTACCAAGATCTTATGTTGAGCAAGCTTATAAAACCTATTTATGTTGTGATTCACTGCATTGTTTTCAAATATAAACTGACCAAAAACATTCATGGAAAAGAACTAGACACTGGTAAATTGTCTTCTGGCAAGATGATGATATATTCTTAATGGCTGTAGTTTTGATGAAGAGACCAGAGCAATACTCAGTGGCAGCCCTATGACAGAGATGAAAGACATCATGGCATCCTGATCAGTCACATTATGTTTTTACAGCATCAGGTACAATGTGGACACGGACCACAATGATAATTAATACATTTGTGCTCCTCTTGGTATCTTGATGTGCTTTAATGCCATATTGTTTCCTCCAATGTTTTTCTTTTTTTTTTAATTGAGCAAGATCACATTTATGAGTAAGTAGCTGATTTGGGATTATGAATCCAAGTCTGTTTCTGTCCAGAGGCTGAGCATTCATCTACAAAGTTGCACTTATTCTACCTCTTATTCTTCTGATCACATTTTTAAATTTTTTTATTTTTATTTAGGTACAGGTGATGTACAGTATTATATGTTTCAGATGTACAACATAGTGATTCACAATTTTTAAAGGTTATATTCAATTTATAGTTATTATAAAAGAAGATACTAAAATATAAACATGTCTTTATTCCCTTATATTTTAGGGGGTTAAATCCAATTTAATTATGATTTTGTATAATTGACATTATATTTTGTATAATTGGCATAAAAGAAAATGCACATAAAGTCACACTCTGTATATTATACTTTTGTATAATTGACATATAATAAATTACATGTAAAGTATATAATTTGATAAGTTTCACAGATGTATACACCCATGAAATTATCAAAACTATCGTGATAATAAATATCCATTATCCACCCCCCCCCAAAATTTTTTCATGCACCTTGGTCATCCCTCCCTGATGCCCCTCCCAGCCCTTCCTCTCCATTCTTAGGAAACCACTAATTGAGTTTCTGTCATTATAAATTAATGTGCATTTTCTAAAATTATATATAAATGAAGTCACAAAGTATATAATTTTTATGTCAAGCTTTTTTTCACTTACATTAATTATTTAAAAACTTTCTGTTGTGTGTAAAAATAGTTCATTCCTGTTTACTGCTGAGTAGTGTACCATTGTATGGATATAAAACAATTTGTTTATCTGTCGATGTGCTGATGTCCATTTGGGTTGTTTCCAGTTTTTGGCTATTTCAGATTAAGCTGTATGAACATTCAGATATAAGTTATATGTTTATATGCTTTTATTACTCTTGGGTAAATACCTTGGCACGGGATGACTGAATCATAAATTAGTGTTTGTTAACTTTTTTAGGGAACTGCAGAAATGTTTTCCAAAGTGAGCCATTTTACATTCCTACCAGCTATGTATAGGAGTTTAGTTGCTTCACATCCTTGCCAACACTTGGTATGATCAGTCTTTTAAATTTTACCCATTCTAATAGGTGTGAGGTTGTATCTCATTGTAATTTTAGTTTATAATTCCTAGAGACTAAGGTGTTGAGCATCTCTTCATATGCTTACTTGCCATTGTACATCTCTTTTTTTTTCTTTAAACTTTTTGCCCATTTTCTTTTGGGCTGTTTTTATTTTATTGTGTTGTTATTATTGAATTTTGAGACTTCTTTATATTCTGGATATAAATCATTTATCAGATATATGATTAGCAAATATCTTCTCCTAGTCTGTGCTTATCCTTTTATTCTGTTAACAAATACTTCTGAAGAACAGAAGTTCTTAATTTTGATAACACCCAATTTACCATCATTTAAAAAATTATGAATTATGTTTATGGTGTTTGTATTACTTTCCTATTGCTGCTGTAACAAAGCACCACAACCTGGCTTACAAAAGCAGGAATTTATTATCTCATAGTTCTGAAATCAAAGTGTCAGCAGGGTTGCTTCCTTTGGAGATCTGTGAGGGAGAATCTGTTCCATGCCTCTCTCCTAGTGTCTGGTAATTGCTGACAATCTCTGGCTTTCCTTGGCTTGTAGCTGCATCACTCCAATCCTCTGCTTTCACATGTCATTCTCCCTGTATCTTTTCTCCAAGCCTTCCCACTGTGCATGGCTCTCTCTATTGTCCACGTTTCCTTTTTATAAAGATGCCAATCATATTATATTAGGGCTCACCCTAATGGCCTCATTGTAACTCAGTTGCCTCTGTAAAGACCCTGTTTCCAAATAAGTCACATTCTGAGGTATTGGAGATTAGGACTTCAGCATATCATATTTGGGGGAACAAAAATCTATAGTGGTGTTATATCTAAGATACTTTCGCCTAACCTAAGTTCACAAAGGTTTGTTCTGGTGTTTTCTTTCTAGAAATTGTATAGTTTAAGTTTTAAATTTTAGGTCTATGATCCCTTTGATTTTTGTATGTGGTGGGAGGTATGGACTAAGGGTTTTGGGGTTTTTTTTTTTTTGCATATGGCTATCCAATTGTTCCACCACCATTTTTTTGTAAAAGACTATACTTTCTCTATTGAATTGCCTTTGCATCATGTCAAAAATGAGTTGTCCATATTTGTGTGGGTCTATTTCTGGCCCCTTTACTTTGTCTGTCTTTACCCCAGTATCACATCATCTTGACTACTGTAGCTGTTACTTTCAAATAAATTCTCTCTCTTAATAGCTCTCATTTTCTTAGCAATTCCAACAGATTTTATGTTAGGCTTTTTAACCTTGAATGTTTATTAAAATTTCTCTCCAATTATCTGTGTCTTTGTTACTGCTCTTCATTCTTTATAATTTCATTTGATCCTATCCTTTATTTTACTTTTCAGCTTTGTTGAATTAGCTGTTGAGCTTAGTTATTGGATTTTTCAATTTTCATTACTGACTTTGTTCCACTTCCAGAATCTCAATTTGATAATTTGAAAAATCTATTTTGGTTATATTCTATATTTTCCTGTCCTTTTTTTTTTTTTTTTTTTTTTTTTTTTTTTGCGGTACACGGGCCTCACTGTTGTGGCCTCTCCCGTTGCGGACCACAGGCTCTGGACGCGCAGGCTCAGCAGCCATGGCTTACGGGCCCAGACGCTCCGTGGCATGTGGGATCTTCCCGGACTGAGGCACGAACCTGTGTCCCCTGCCTCGGCAGGCGGACTCCCAACCACTGCGCCACCAGGGAGGCCCTATTTTCCTGTCCTTTAATCACAGTTTCAATTTTTTTCCTTTAAGCTTACATTTTTAAGTTGATAATTCCAATATTAGACATTTTGCTGATCTTATTTGTCTATGTTGTTTCTTCTGTCCTTCACTCATGAGTGTTTTTTTTTACCATATGCCTTTTGCTTTCATCTTTAACCAAGAAATATCATTCCTTGAAACTTCATATATTTAAATTCTTTGACACTTATTTTGAATTTTCTTTGCTCCAGAGACTATTTGCCATTTCTTCTATCAAGCTGGAGGTTTCCTGTTTGTTCATTTTGTTTTTGTTTTTTAAATCAATATTATCGATAAATGTAAACATAATTTTTGCTCTATTTGTCAAGAACTTTTAGTAGTTTCAACAGTTGGATTCATCAGGTCATCTGGTTCCTAGACCACCCAAAATATAAACATCTAGGCTTTTGTTTTTATGTAGCAATATGTCTAATGACTCATGTACCAGGATTGCAATTATGTAGTTAATACCTGACTGAATAACCACATTCAAGCATTTCTCTTCACTTAATGTTATCTTTGGTTCATCACTGATGCTACTAGACACCCTAGATATCAACTAGATATCAACTTTGAGATTTGTATATGATAAATATATCAATAAATTAATCTTTTCCAAATACTTATTGGCCTTTTAATTTAAGTTTTTATTTTACATGTGATATTTACTTTGAGGTAGTCAGAACTGTCTTTTTTTTCCTTTGTCATCTCTTCTATTGAATCTTAGTTTTCAAAAGTCCTCCCTGCAGAGGTTGAATAAATATACAGTTCTATTTTTTAGGGATCTATTGCTTTATTTTAAAAATATTTAACTGCTCAACCATTAGGAATTCATCTTTTTGTGTTAGTATATGAGTCTCTGAGCAAATATCTCTTTATAACCTCTCGAAGAAAGGATCCATAGTGATCTGGTGCACTGCTCTCCTCTTCACTTCCTGATTATTCATTTTCCTCAAAGCTTTTCCAGAAAGTAAGATAAATATGTGCTCTGAGATGATAGTCATTCTACTTTATAAGGAAGACATTGACACTTCTTGTACATTTACTTTACTTCCTCTGAAGACATACATTTTTTATTATTACATTGAAATTTTCTTCTTTTTAGAAATGCTTAAAAATAAATGAGATGGAAAAAAAATACACCTAGAGGAATATAAAGAAAAGGATTTCCAATTTCTGCTTTAACATCAACCTATCATATAAGAAATAAACTTGATGCACAGGCATCTCATTTAACAAATTATTATTAGAATTTAGTAGAATTGGCATAGGAAAACTGACCTGGAGCCTGAGTTCTCAAGTACTCCCAGGTCCACAAATATTCGTTAGCTTTTCCCACAGGAAATGGTTCTGCTGAGGCTGATTGCCACAGATTCCTCTCAAAAATCCTGGTGACCTGCATGGACTTTGTCACCCATAGTGGGAGGCTGGTCATCTCACAGACCGCATACAACCTTGAAGCAGCATCTGTAAATAGAGGCTTTGTCAGCCATCTCCAAGAATATCATCTGTTTCAATACTGATGCATAAAGCATTTTTTAATGCAACTTGCCTAAACCAGATTCTTATTAATAATAATGAAAACTGGGCCTCCCTGGTGGCGCAAGTGGTTGGGAGTCCGCCTGCCGATGCAGGGGATACGGGTTCGTGCCCCAGTCTGGGAGGATCCCATGTGCCGCGGAGCGGCTGGGCCCGTGAGCCATGGCTACTGGGCCTGCGCGTCCGGAGCCTGCGCGTCCGGAGCCTGTGCTCCGCAGCGGGGGAGGCCACAACAGTGAGAGGCCCGCATACCGCAAAAAAAAAAAAAAAAAAAAAAAAATAATAATAATAATAATGAAAACTATCTATATGTTGATAATGGTTTTATGGAAGGTTTCCAGATTCCCTAAATCAAGCGGGTTAAATTATTTCATGGGAAGTTGCTAGTGTTAATCATTTTGAATGATGCCTAATTTTATTGGATGATGTTCCTTATTCACTAAAATAAGAATTAGGAATTGCTCATTTAGTTCAATTCAGTCCGTGCTTCTCCAGCTACACTGGCCAATGTAAAGGCTGTGGGTTATTCATCTTGGGGCCTATGGCTCCAGCCTGACAACTGTGTAGACAGGGCCACTGGTGAGGGGAGAGCTTTTTTGATGTATTGGGTTGGCCAAAAAGTTCAGATTTTTCCATAACATCTTATGGAAAAGCTGGAACGAATGTTTTAGCCAACCCAATATGCTGAATGGATTCTGCTGCCACCATTAGGGAATTCTCTCCTTCCTACCTCTTGTGGCCTGGGCCATTGATGGCTGTGCCCTGTGCTGGAACTTTGCTATTATGAGGTTTTAGGTTTGTTAGGAAACTCTCCCCTTACTTACACAGAAATTTTGTTTTTTAACTTTACTCAAACCCCAAAAAGTTTTCACCCTCTAAATACCTCTCTTATTTGCCTGCTGTTGCCCATGCCCAAATGCTACTGACTTGGTTCAGGCCTTATCATAAGAACTTTTTTGTTGGGCCTAGTTGACCAATATCACTCCACAACCTGTTTACCACACTAGGGCTTAGAGGAGCCTCTCTAAGACACAAATGACCTGTGGCCTTCTGCTACTGCCTTCTGGAAAAAGTCAGATGCTTATGCAGAGTCTTAAGGTCCTCTGTGATCTAGACTGTGCCTTCCTCACCAGCTGCTCCACTTTTCTGCTTGTCTTCACGATCCATGGTTCAGCTAGCAAGACCAAACTGCCACTGTTCCTCTGTTATTCCCGTGCTTTTGCGAGAAGAGCCCCAACAAAGACTGCCCCCAGCCCTCGAAATAGCCCTCAGTGATCAAGCCTCAAACACTGCCTCTCTGGGGAAACCTCCTCTCTTACTTAAGGTCCCCTTTGTCTCTGTTTAGTGACCTGTATGTAACTTAGTCATGCATTCCCCACACTCAAGTTGTCTTTCATTTTCTCATGTCTATCCCCCAGCATGGTGTAGGGTAGTGGTTAGCAAAGGCAGATTTGGGACCAGACGGTCTGAATTCTCATCCTTATGTGCTACTTACTAGCCATGCCATCTTGAGAGAATTGTATCCTCTCAGCCTTTGCCTTGTGTTCCTCATCTGTACAACAGGGGTACTAATGGTGTGCAATGCATGTAATGCTGATAGTTAGAAAATAGATAAAGTACTGGGAGAGTCTTGAAACAGAGTAAATACCCAGTGATTGCTATCTTTTCTTAATATCAAGAACTTTGTGCAACTCAGGAACCTTCCATGTGTGGATTTCTCACCCTTTTACCAGGATATCCCTAGCCAGGGGCCGGTTCAGTTTTACATATAGAGTCTATGACTTCAGTTATACATGAGGAGTCAGAAAAATGATCATAAACCCCAGAAGGAGAAAGGAGTCGGATCATCAAGCTGAGGTCCAGGGTAAGGTTTGGGGCAAGTCAGTGGAGCCAAGGACAGATATCTGAGTCAGGTTAGGAAGCCAAGGGTTTGAGGCTGGACAACGAAGGGGAAGCATGTTAAGAATAGGGAACGGGGGCTTCCCTGGTGGCGCAGTGGTTGAGAGTCCGCCTGCCAATGCAGGGGACACGGGTTCGTGCCCTGGTCCAGGAAGATCCCACATGCCACAGAGCGGCTGGGCCCGTGAGCCATGACCGCTGAGCCTGCGCGTCCGGAGCCTGTGGTCTGCAACGGGAGAGGCCACAACGGTGAGAGGCCCGCGTACCGCAAAAAAAAAAAAAAAAAGATTAGGGAACAGGGCAGGACGTCTTCCTGATTGTCACATTGATCACCTGCTGGTGTGCAATGCATGTAATGCATTTGAAGTGTTTGAAGTTCATCTACATGTCTGGCTAGAGTCTGAGGATGGATACTGTTAAGATGGAGAGTGTTTTCCTTGTTCCTGGTATGTTTGAGGGAGATTTTCCCAAGAATGCTCCTGGCCTCCTGCCCCACCCTTTACTCCTACCTATGAAGATAGAATAAGTTACTTGGGTAGAGGACAACAACCACTGCATCTCTCAGTGACAATCTGTCAGAGATTCTGGGCATGGTGTATGGGTTATCATTCTTCTTTCTTCTTCCCCAGGAACAGTGGGATGACCTGTGTAAGTGTGTCTACTTTGCAGACTCATGTTTACCTCAGATGTGCTGCCTACAAGTGTAGCCCAAGTTTTCTCAGCCTCAGCACTGTTGACATTTTGGTCAGATGATTTTGTGTTAGGTTTGGTGTGGGGTTTAGTAGGCGCTCTCCTCTGCATTGTAGGATCTTCAGCTGCATCCTTGGACTCCATCTGCTAGACACCCATAGCATCCCCACAGATGTCTCCAGATACTGCAAAATTGCATTACCACCCCACCCCGAGAACCACTGCCCTAAACAATTGTGAAGGGTTGGCAGACCACTTGGACCTGACACCAAATTGTGGCCTCTCATTTAGCTTTATCAACAACAAAGCTGATGTTTTGGGCTCTGTTTTTACTCTTCATTTTAACAGTTTATGACTTATTCAGAACCCAGATGAAAGTCTCTTCAGAGAGCTCAGGGAATTGCATAGGGTGGGTGTGTAGGTCCCAGTTGGAGTGGACCTCTGTCACATGAGTTCTTCAACCCTAGGATAGCTATTCCTCTCATAATGTTCAGACAGTTATGAAAGAGAGGGCTCTGAGCCCTGTCACTGACTGACATTTGTGGCTAAAGTTCAAGGGGAGGCTCCACTGGGTCTCCTGAATGTCTAACCCTGAGATGAGTCCTATAACCTCAAAAGCTGGGACAAAGGCAGGTAGTGACCCCCTTAGCAGGTCAGCAGCCTCATCTTAGTAGCCAGCTGGTAGGTAGACCAGTTGGCTTTCATCCCAGCTACATTTTCTGGAAAGGCAAAGATAAAATACTTTTGAGGCCGGGAAAGTTCTCTGCAGGGCTTCTGTGCATAGTCAAAACCCAAAGCTGGGCCTGCAAAGTTTGGACTGGGCATTTCAGAAGCTGTTTGCCAAACTTGGGCCACGTTCCTGGCTAAGCATCGCCCACAGACACTGTGCCCCAAACAGACCCAATCCACAGAGCAGAAAGGCTTCATTTTCAGCTCTACAGAGGCAGCAGCCTTTAGGCTAATTAATAAATCATCAACACATTTGTGGTGTGAAAAATGAAATATTTATGTTTGCCAGAGTAATATTTCTGTCTTGCAGCCCCATGCTCTGTTGATGCCTGATGGAGGATGAAGTAAATACCAGCTGGTGAAGAACGAGTGGAATATAATTACTCTTTACAAAGTTAAATGAATATTAAAGCACAGAAGTTACAGGCACTGGCACTCATCCCTCCCTGACTCTACTGCCCAGTAACTGGCATCCTGACCTGATGCTGGCTTCACTACAGTTTCCAGCAGGGATCTCAGTAGAGGGCTTGGTTGTCAGTGATGGTAAAGCAGCTGAGACACAGGCAGGAAGCTGTTGAGCAAGGCAGGAAGTCAACCACCTTCCAGAAGCATGGGGAGGAGATTTCCGTGATGCCCGAGGGACACTGTGGTATTATGGGGGGGAAAAATGTAGCTTTGGAGCTAGAGAGACCACATTCTGTGCCACACCTCTGAAATTTACAAGTTGTGTGACCTTGCTCAAGGTCTTTCATTTCTCTATACCTTAGTTTACTTACCTAGAAAATAAGGGTAGTACTGCATTATGTAATAAAAGAACTGTGTTTCAGAAATTAATAGACAACATTTTGCATGGTGACGGGGAGGTAGAGATGAAATGTGAGGAGAACTGTAAGAAGATTGGGTAAATAATCCACTGACCTTAAAGTGATGGCCGTGGAAATGCAAAGGAAGGAAGTCTTGTGAAAGGCAAGATTGGCAGGTGATCTTATGACTGGCGGGTGAGTCAAAGGGGACTCAGTTGTGAACCCAAGAGCAGGGAAAAGGAAGACACCCATGATAGAGACTGGGATGTCCAAAAGGAGAGCACACTTAATGAGAGGAGAGGGTGGAGATGGGGGCAGTGTTTAGGGGTGGAATTGAAGTGGGTAGTCTAAGAGGGGTAATAATCAGGTGGATTTCTCCAGCCTTAGAAAAGTGTGTGTGTGTGTGTGTGTGTGTGTGTGTGTGTACGCACACCAGGGTTTCTGGTGCCCTCCATAATTACCCATACCACATAAACACAATTTCCACTCAGCAAAATTTCCACCTTGCGAAGACTACAGGGTTCCCTCTGTTCCTTTCTGAGCATCTCTCTGTCCTTCATTTCCCATGTTGAGTCTCTGTAGCCTCATAGCCAATCCAGATCCTGAAGGTCAGTCCTGTTTATGTGCTGGGGGACTTGCCCTCACAATAGTCATTCCTTTACCTTCATTGAGATCTCACTTTGAAGGTCCAGCCTCACCTCTGTGTAGAATCACTGTGTCATCAGCCCTGCCCAGTGTCCAGGGCAGAAGGTACATGGTGTCCAATGAATGTGGATGTGGTATAAAAGACATGCATATCTTTTAGGGGATCCCACAGGATGCCAAAGTCCCTGCCCTTGAAGAGCAGAAGCTCTCACTATGATCCAGTATGACATCCATGAAACAGTTAGAGAACCAAGTGTGTGCACTTGCGTGTTTTTTTCTTTTTTAGGATTTTTTTTGATGTGGACCATTTTTAAAGTCTTTATTGAATTCGTTACAATATTGTTTCTGTTTTGTGTTTTGTTTTTTTGTCCGCGAGGCATGTAGGATCTTAGCTCCCTGACCAGGGATCGAACTGGCACCCCCCTCACTGGAAGGCAAAGTCTTAACCACTGGACTGCCAGGGAAGTCCCCCTGTATGTTTTAATATTTAATAGACTATAGGTATTCTAGGGAGAAGAAGAAAATCCACTTTTCTTTGCACTTATTGTGTGCAACCACTGTTTTAAGAATATTACAAAAAATAATTTTATTTAATCCTTATAGCCACCTTGTAAGATAGGCATTTTACAGTTGGGAAAGCAGCCTCTAAGTAACTAATTTGACTTCCATCAATAAATATGGAAGTGATGACAGCAGGTTTCAAACCCAAGTTTACTGTCTTCAAGGTCAATGTCCATTTTATCTTTCCTTCTGCACTCATCCCTTTCTTCCTTCACGTCTTTCCATTCCCCTCACCTCTTCATTTTCAAAGAGGTTTACAAGTGTGGCAATATTATTAGAAGCCTACATCGATTGTGTCCAAGTTGGTAATATGCCAGCTTAAAAAAAATAGATTCCTTGTAGATGAATGTGGCCATGTGACATAGTTCTGGCCAATGACATGTATGTGGAGGGGATAAGTTCAGCCTACCTGGTGCCCACTGTCCTCCCCCTTCCTGGAAGGAAGACTTGGTGCTCAAGGTAAAGCTGCCATCCCGTGAGCACTAGGTGATGGACATATAAGCCTACCTGCGATCAAATATAGGACCTTGGTCTTGGAAGACACAGTCAAACCCTAGACTGCCTGCCTTTGGACATGTTCAAATCACTATTTTCAAAGCTCTGTTACTTGTAGTGGAATGCAATTTCTAACTTACTTTAGTTAGATGCACTAAAACATTTTCTTAATTTTTTTTTTTACATCTTTACTGGAGTATAATTGCTTTACAATGGTGTGTTAGTTTCTGCTTTATAACGAAGTGAATCAGTTATACATATACATGTGTTCCCATATCTCTTCCCTCTTGCATCTCCCACCCTCCCTATCCCACCCCTCTAGGTGGTCACAAAGCACCGAGCTGATCTCCCTGTGCTATGCGGCTGCTTCCCACTAGCTATCTATTTCACGTTTGGTAGTGTATATATGTCCATGTCACTCTCTCACTTTGTCACAGCTTACCCTTTCCCCTCCCCATATCCTCAAGTCCATTTTCTAGTAGGTCTGTGTCTATTGCTGTCTTACCCCTAGGTTCTTCATGACATTTTTTTTTCTTAAATTCCAAATATATGTGTTAGCATACAGTATTTGCCTTTCTCTTTCTGACTTACTTCACTCTGTATGACAGACTCTAAGTCCATCCACCTCATTACAAATAGCTCAATTTCGTTTCTTTTTATGACTGAGTAATATTCCATTGTATATATGTGCCACATCTTCTTTATCCATTCATCCGATGATGGACACTTAGGTTGTTTCCACCTCCTGGCTATTGTAGATAGAGCTGCAACGAACATTTTAGTACATGACTCTTTTTGAATTATGGTTTTCTCAGGGTATATGCCCAGTAGTGGGATTGCTGGGTCATATGTTCTATTTTTAGTTTTTTAAGGAACCTCCATACTGTTCTCCATAGTGGCTGTACCAATTCACATTCCCACCAACAGTGCAAGAGTGTTCCCTTTTCTCCACACCTCTCCAGCATTTATTGTTTCTAGATTTTTTGATGATGACCATTCTGACTGGTGTGAGATGATATCTCATTGTAGTTTTGATTTGCATTTCTCTAATGATTAATGATGTTGAGCATTCTTTCATGTGATTGTTGGCAGTCCGTATATCTTCTTTGGAGAAATGTCTATTTAGGTCTTCTGCCCATTTTTGGATTGGGTTGTTTATTTTTTTGTTATTGAGCTGAATGGGCTGCTTGTAAATTTTGGAGATTAATCCTTTATCAGTTGCTTCATTTGCAAATATTTTCTCCCATTCTGAGGGTAGTCTTTTCATCTTGTTTATGGTTTCCTTTGCTGTGCAAAAGCTTTGACGTTTCATTAGGTCCCATTTGTTTATTTTTGTTTTTATTTCCATTTCTCTAGGAGGTGGGTCAAAAAGGATCTTGCTGTGATTTATGTCAGAGAGTGTTCTGCCTATTTTTTCCTCTTAACAGTTTGATAGTTTCTGGCCTTACATTTAGGTCTTTAATCCATTTTGAGCTTATTTTTGTGTGTGGTGTTAGGGAGTGATCTAATCTCATACTTTTACATGTACCTGTCCAATTTTTTTAAGAAAATGAACAAATCAAACAAAAGCAATTCCATAGATACAGAGAACAGAGTGGTGGTTACCAGAGGGGTAGGGGTGGAGGGAAGGTTAAAATGGCTAAAGTGGATCAACTATATGGTGACAGACGGAAACTAAATTTTTGGGGGTGAGCACACTCTAGTGCATACTACAGTGTACTAAAACACAATGCTTCACGTGTCTTGTTGTACACATGAAACTTACATAATATTGTAAACCAGTGTTACCTCAATAAAAAATAAATGAAAAGAAAAAACTCCCATTCTCCACTCAGAGTAAACCACTGGCAACAGGGGACTGGTGTTTATTTTCCTATACTCATTCTATTCTTGCTCCATGCATATGTTCACATATATCTTTTTAGGACATTAATGTTGTGCTCTATGTATTTTTCTGTAACGTGCTCTTTCCACTGGTGTGAAACTATGATTTGGAACCCTACCATTTAAAACATTTAGATATTTACTAGGCACTTTCCTCTGTACATCTGTGAAACAGTGGTTTTTAAATGGAGGTAATTTTGCTCTAGGCCCACAGGCTGTCTTTTGGCAATGTCTGGAAACATGTTGTCATAAGGCAATATCTGGAAGCATGTTTGGTTGTCACAGTTGTGGGGAAATGGGTGCCAGGAAGGATAGAGGCCATGTTTAGATGCTGCTAAACATCCTACAATGCACTGGACATCCTCCCACAACAAAGAATTATCCAGCTCAAAATATCAAGGTTCAGATTGAAATGTCAGTGCTGAGGTTGAGAGACCTGGCTGTGGAGTATTCCATAATGTAATATAGTTGTATCATAATTTGTTTAAACAGCCCCTGCTAAGCAACACTAAGATTGTTTCTAACAATGCTGGAAAGATCACCACTGCCCATATCTTTTGATATTATGTATTCATGCTGTTTAAGATTAAATTTTTATTCATGGAGTTGCTTGGAAAATGAATATGCACAGTTAATATTTAGATGCCGCTGCCAGATCACCTGCCAAAAAAGGCTTCCTTGATTTACACCCTCGTTGAAAGTGCAATAGACATTGCCCATTTCCCTGAATCTTCACCAACATTAGATATCATCAATCTTTTTAATCTTTGTGAAACAACAGAATTATTGTTGCTTAATTTTCATTCTCTGATGTGAATATGGTTGAGCATCATTTTGTCTGTTAATCGACCACTTTATTTCCTTTTATGTGAAATGCTTCATTTATTTTCCTTACCCATTTTCTTTCTGATTACTGTCTTTTTTTCTTGTTGATTTGTTGGAGCTCTTCATATATATTGAACGCTGGTTTTTGTTTGTTTGTTTGCTTGCTTATTTTGTATTGTATACGTTACAGTCATGTTCTGTCTGTCTGCCTTTTCCTGCTCCCTAACCATTTAGGAAAGAGAATAAATGAAGGTTGTCAAAGTTAGGAAACATTTCATTCATCATTAATTAAACCTGATGTGTTTGGGTGCTTCCTATGGGTCATGTAGGTACTATGGGCAATGAAGCGGGAGGACAGTCCATCTCTGCCCTCCGATATCTCAGTCTAGATATGGATGAGAAAGCATGCACATTTCGTCTTTACTTTAATCCTTGTTAGGAATCAAATGCCTAATAATAGCATCTCTCCTTTATGCATAGTTAGATGAATCTATGGAGCGCTAAGACCAAAAATTAGCAGAAGTGATATCAAAATAGCTCTTCTTTTACCTATAATAGTGACACTGGAGAGGAAGGCAGATGTTTGTAGATCATGGCCCTAACACTGATCCCCAGGATTAGATAGACAGACCTGCCCCTTCATTGGCCACATGGCAGAGGGTAGTCGAGGGCACGCACCCTCTGCTGGCAAGGCTTGCTCCTAAGAGGAAGAGGGAGGCTCTGAGTCATGTGCACTGAGTTTATTCTTTCCGTGTTTACCAAGAAGATAAATCCCTCCATACACCATGGGGGAAGAGTAAGTGCCGGGACAGAGAGAGTCCAGCAGTGTTATGTTAATGATGACCTTTCACCTGGAAGGAAAAAAAGGGCTGGGGAATAAACTCTGCCTTCCTCTCAGTTATAGAAAACTCCCCTAAAGTCTTTAAAAGACCCTTTGCCTCCTCCACCATTTTGTTTTCAAATGATTCATCTGACAGTGTCAACTTTTTCATACCACCTCTGCTATTCGGTGTATCACATATTCTTTCTCCCTCCTCTTTGCACTCATCTTTGATGTTGAGTGGTAGCAGCTTTCTTCATGTTCAGAGTTCTCACATCTGTATCTACTGTTTTCCCTATTACCCTCTGGCTCCCTCCTTCAGCTTTCCAGGTGAGATATTTTCATACCCACAAGTATTTAGAATAGTTTACCAAGAAGACCACTGTGACTTTGTTTTGTTCATAATTTACTCTACTTCCTTTAATTCAATGTCCATTCTCCCCTCTGCATTTTTTTAAATAAATAAATTTATTATTTTTTATTTATTTATGGCTGCACACGGGGGCTACTCTTTATTGCGGTATGTGGGCTTCTCACTGCGGTGGCTTCTCTTGTTGCAGAGCATGGGCTCTAGGTACACGGGCTCAGTAGTTGTGGCATGCAGGCTCAGTAGTTGTGGCTCCTGGGCTCTTGAGCGCAGGCTCAGTAGTTGTGGCACATGGTCTTAGTTGCTCTGCGGCATGTGGGATCTTCCTGGACCAGGGCTCGAACCCGTGTCCCCTGCATTGGCAGGTGGATTCTTAACCACTGTGCCACCAGGGAAGTCCCTCCCCTCTGCATTTTGAGACCTTTTCTTTATGTTTATCCACCATTTATTCTAAGTATTTTTTTGGAGTTAATCTTCCTTTACCCTTCCCTGCTCCCTCTTGCTATATAAAATGCCTGTACATACCAGAATACCATCCTCAGCTCTTTTCTCATTCTCAACCCCCTGTAAATGCATGATTTTAGCTGTCAACTATATAATAACAATTTCAAATTTTATATCTTCTAACCTAAGCTGCACAGACACACATGCCTGTGTTTCCAATGCCTCCTGCATATTTATACCTGGCTGTCACACTGCTATTTCAAACTCAACGTGACCAAATCCTATTTTTCTTTCTATATCTGTCTCAGTTAATATCATTAGCATCTGTTCAATTAAAAATTTAGGCACCATTTGCAATGCAACCCTACCTATTTTATAAATCATTATTTGATTAAAACTTTTCAAGGGCTCTGTATAACCCAAAAGATAAAAAACAAAATCCTGGGAATTCTAAACATGTCTTTTTACTTTATGGACCTGTGATGGCTAATTTTATGTCAACTTGGTTGGCCACAGTGCCCAGATACTTGGTGAAACATTATTCTGGATATTTCTATGAAGGGCTATTTTGGATGAGATTAACATTTAAACTGATGGATTTTGAGTAAAGCAGAGTATTCTTTTTTTTTAATTTATTTATTTTATTTATTTTATTTTTGACTGTGTTGGGTCTTCGTTGCTGTGCGTGGGCTTTCTCTAGTTGTGGCCAGCGGGGGCTACTCTTCATTGCAGTGCACGGGTTTCTCATTGTGGTGGCTTCTCTTGTTGCAGAGCATGGTCTCTAGGCACGTGAGCTTCAGTAGTTGTGGCACGTGGGCTCCGTAGTTGTGACTCGCAGGCTCTAGAGCACAGGCTCAGTAGTTGTGGTGCACGGGCTTAGTTTACCCGTGGCATGTGGGATCTTCCTGGACCAGGGCTCGAACCCGTGTCCCCTGCATTGGTGGGCAGATTCTTAACCACTGTGCCACCAGGGAAGCCCCAAAGCAGAGTATTCTTCATAATGTGGGTGGGGGTCATCCAATAAATTGAAGGTCTAAATAGAACAAAGACTGACCACCCACGTGCCTGAGCAAAAAGGGATTCTGCCAGCAGCCAGCCTTCAGGCTTGAATTGTAGTACCGGTTCTTCCTTGGGTCTCTAGCCTGCCAGCCTACCCTGGAGATTTTGGGTTTACCAAACCTCCACAATTGCATTTGCCAACTTCTTAAAGTAAATCTCTCTTTCTCTTTCAACCATTCTGTTGGTTCTGTTTCTCTGGAGAAAGCTGACTAATGTAGATAGGACCTGATCTTCTATCTTTAAATGAGATAATTCACCTTTTGGAATACTTTTTAAAAAGAAAAAGAAAAATCACGTAAACCATCAAACATAATAACCAAACAAAAAACCCACAAGTAGAAAAACAATTCAAAACAACCAGCAGCACAAGCCTGTGTTCTAACCGTGTCAAAGCCCCATCGTTCTAGATACACAACTAATTCTTTAGTGCCTATGTGCCGGATTACGTGCTAGGGTCTCATCTTGGAATACTCTTCCATTTTTCTTTGCCTGACTTTTCTCAGCTACTCCAGGTGGATTTAGATGTGACCTCCTCTGTGCCCCCATAACACTTTGCCCCTGTCTTTATTTGGGCCATTCCCACACTGAGTGACAACTTTTTACATCTACCTTCCCCACTGGGGCTCACAACCTCAACACCCACTGGGTCCTCACTTAATCTCTGTGGAATGGAAGATCTTTAACCTACAACTCACTTCTCCCCATTAAGTTCTTCTTGTCTGCTGTAGGTATAATCAATTCCTCAAGAGGAGATCAAATCCTGCATCCTCCCCACCAAGTCCCTGACATTCAAGCGTTGTCTACCTCCTCAATTCCTTTGGCAATCCGAGTGCTGTCTAACCCGCAGTGGGAAGTCCAGGAGACAAAGATAGCTGTCCCCTGGGATCTAAGATCCTGCAGCCCTTGGACATCCAAGTCTCATGACTCACAAGGGCAACAACTAGCGACTTCAGAGGAGGCTGCTGCTTTTTCCTTTGCTGAGTAGCAAGCGCAGAGATCATCACACTAAGACCAACCTCGACTTTTTGTACACCTTGGAGAAGTGGTCAAGTCCCTTAATTGTAGACTGGGGGCTCCTTGAGAGCAAGGGCTGTTCTCTTCTCCTCATGACTCCCTATTGTGTGCAAAAATAATAGATGAACAGGTGTGTCTTTCTCAGTAGCTATTGATAAATATTGCCTTGAGTTGATTGGTATGGTAAGAAGTATGTCGGGCTGGGAGACTGGCCTATTGAAGTCAAGTAAACATATGTGATGAGTTTTGAGGGAAGCTAGGAAGGACTTTGTGTCTTCCTAAAAACTGAATCTATAACATTACAAGGTATTACCTCACCAGACATCATAGGATTTAGTGTGAGTTATATTAAATTTGACTTTAACCTTACTGTGTGATATTGGGTAATTATTTTACCTCACTACTCTGATTGTCCCCATCTGTAGGGGACAATGGTCTAATAAATCCCTCTTTTGGTGAAGAGTAGTTGAATAAAAATATGTCAAAGTGCCCGTCACCAGAAGTCCCTCAATAAAATGGTTGTTGAATCTGAGTCTTCAACACCCTCTTTATTATAGGCAATCACAGTTCTTATTTTTCCCCCACTCTCTGTGCTGTAAACCTTGCCAAAAACACTCAGGCTATATTAACCTTGCAGTAGTAAAGAAAAAGAGCAAGGTAATTTGGGAAACTTCCAATAACAAAAATGTCTATTAAAATTTGAAAATGCTATAAAAACTATATGACCACAATAGCCTCTTTCTGTTTTGCTTGGGAACCAGAGGTGATCATCCAATTTCTAGCTCTTGGTTTTTGCTGTTTGCTTCCAGAAAAGACAATTTAAGTGCTAGTTATTAGAGCCTGTCAGTAAATTTCAGAAGTGAAGCAAATCTTGCTCAACTGACTGACAGCTGCAAATTAATTTTGCTTTCTTTAAACAACTAACCAGCCTAATGTTCATGCAGCTGACAAGCCTCACTGTGTGCGCTCTCTTAGCCCAGAGCAGGGTGGTCTGAATGTCATCATGTAGTATAAATTCTTTTGCCTTCACTCAACTTCTTATTGGGGAAGATGGCGCAGTGTATTAACAGACACCTTGGTGACAGAGGGTGGCAGTTTAGAATTCTGCCTGTTGAGAAGTGCATAGCCCTGCTAGGAGACGTTTATAGCAGGAATGGTTCCACATTTGCAGGGGTCCCACTCAATTCTGTTTGTGATTTCTTATTGCATTCATTCAGCAACATTTGACTAAACACTGTGTTAAGTGCTGGGGAGGAAAAGAAACATGCTATTCAATCCCTTTTTATAAAGATGCCCAAGGCTAAGAACAAAAGAGGCACCAATAAGGGCCATCTGTTATAATTAAGCTGTAAAAGACCATGGGAACATAAAAGAGAGAGTGATTATTCTATGAGCAGAGTTGGGTGGCGGTGGCCAGTTGGACATAGGAAATGCTTCTTCCAAAATGTCACTTATCTGTTAGTATTTGTTTTCTTTTTAAGTGAGGTATAACATACATACAGTAATGTTCACACATCTTCATTGTATAGCTCAGTGAATTTTTGCATATGTGCACACTCACGTAATTATCATTCAGATTAAGATATTTTGGATGGGGCATTTCAACGTCCCAAGAAAGCTTCTTTGTGCCCCTTCCCAGCCAATCCTCCCCACCTCCAAGAGGTAACTACTAGTTTATCACCATGAATTTATTTTGCCTGGTTTTGAATTTCTTATAAATAGGTTCATATGATACGGGTGGGTTTTTTTTGTTTGTTTTTTTTTTGTTTTTGGTAACTGTTTTCTTTATCTCAACTTTGGTCTGTGAGATCCATCCTGGACAATGTGTACCTGTAGCTGTTTTTACCCCTATGAAGTCTTCCATTATAGACAATGGTATTTGAAGGATGGATACAAGTTGATGCCACATGGACAGTTGGGAGAAGACATACATTTAAGCATGGTATATTTGGAGGGTAGCTGTAGCTACAGTATAGGGATTTGGGGGTTCATATAGGAGATTGCACTGGAAAAAAAAGATTGGAGCTACATTGGGAAGGATGTAAAATGTACCTCAAGATGCTTGAACTCTGTGTTGGTTGATCATCCCCCAACATCTTCAGAGGTCAACAGGAGGTGTGGTATGATCAGATCTGTGTTGCACCCATTATTCTGATGTAAACATGACTGGTGCATGGTGGCAAGGAGAATTCAGCATCAGGAAACTAGAGGATAGGCCATCATGGTGACCCAGCTGGCTTGATTCAAGGTCAAGGGAAGGAGAGAAGTGGAATAATCAGAATGAGATTAACATGTTCAGAAGTGGACAAGAGGGCTTCCCTGGTGGCGCAGTGGTTGAGTCTGCCTGCCGATGCAGGGGACACGGGTTCGTGCCCCGGTCCAGGAAGATCCCACATGCCACAGAGTGGCTGGGCCCGTGAGCCATGGCCGCTGAGCCTGCGCGTCCGGAGCCTGTGCTCCATGACGGGAGAGGCCACAATAGTGAGAGGCCCGCGTACCACACACACACACACAAAAAAGAAGTGGACAAGAGGGGAGGGAGGAGTGAAACACTGAGTTGTAGCATGTAAGGCAGAAGCGGCAGAGGAAACGAGAAGTTAGTGCCCACTTTTGACGTTTATTTGAAACTGCAATGTGGGAGTGTGTGAGAGCATCCAGGCTCTGCTGAGACCCCTCCTGTCCTCCCCCCACCCCCACCCCCGTTAGACCTACCCTGACCCACTAGCTTAGCAGCACAGCCCTTAAGGGGAGATGGATGCAAATGCCTCGAGGAATTATGCACATTTAATTTACATCTGGGTCTGAATTCCCATGCCCACTCTTCTGTCATTTTGCCATTTCAAAGAATAACATACCAGGGCTTTTTATTCCAGCCCTGTGGTGGTGCCCTTTTTTGAGAGAATAAATCCCAAGTAGTGTTGCCAAAAGCCAGTGACATTTGCCATGTTTGAAGAGGCCTTATTCTGAAGAATGATTATTGATTCTTTTTCACATTTCAGATCATTCCTTTGATGCTGCCTTTGGCCCTAGTGAGCCTCAGCTGCATTCCTGGCTCCCTGACACAGCAGTTCGCCTGAAGAGAACGGCGTGTTCTTCCAAGCAGTGCTCACCCGAGCCTTACCACCAGAAAAGTCACTGTTTCTCTGATTATTTCATCACATAGAGGAGCTTCTCCAAGCCTTGGCAGGGTTGTTGAAAATATGCAGAGATGCTTATAAATGAGCACAGGTAATGATGGTGTGTCTGGAGGGGGGGATGAGAGGTACCAGGGCACCTCATTAGAATGAGTAATAGCAACTTGGGGACTCTGTCATTGCTGTGGGCCTACAGTTTCCATGTTTGGAAAGAGAGGGTAGTAAGGGAGTAACAGACCAGGAGAATATGATAAATAAGCCACTGAAATTGCTCACAACATATTGACTCTCAAGGAATAAATATTGAAAAGAACCATTGGGTATGGATGGTGTCCCTGGACCAGAAGACCCTGATTTCTGGATTTCATAGTCAGGAAGTCACTCACCCATACATCTTAGTAATCTCGACATCACTCAGGAGTGTTAGAAGTGAAACCTCTCATTCAAATGCAGTGATGGTTTTGTGGGCCTAATAGGAGCAGTAAAAAAAAAAAAGAAAGAATGAGGCTTCAAGTTATGGTATAGACTCTGTATATCTGATATATGTTGTTTATTCTGTATTACATATGTCCCTTGATATTATGTTGCCTTTAGGGTGTTGTCAAGGAGAAGGGACAGGACACTGCATGTCAATGAATTTCTAGGATTAGGAAAGAACTTTTTATCAAATACTGATTTAATTCCTCCATGGGAAGGTAGTGCTAACACCCCAATTATATCAGAATATATATAAATATATATTGTATAAATAAATAAATAATATATATATATATACAAATAAAATTACATATAGTTGAGCACTTACCTCTTGGAAGGTAAAGCCTTAAATTGTCAATAAAATGTTTAGTATAATGAATAGAACAAGGTAATTATTATTCTGTCTTTTCCTTTAGACCAACTCTCTACCGTGGGTATGAATGCTTCTGTTTTAGACCTGAAAATTCAAACCTGTACTCTAATGACTATTCTACCAGCATTAGGATTTTTAAGTAGAGAGTCTCTGAAATCTCTTTGGCATTGAATGGTTGAAATGTGTCCATAAAGGATGGACAACCCTACGGCGCTCCATCTTCTGCCTTCCGTGGATATATCCTTATGCCAACACCATCATGGACCCTGCCTGATACAGCTTCAGAAATGGAGAATCTCCTTGCAGAAATTTATCCATCCAACTAAGAACCTACAATGGAGTGTGCTATCTCTATATGGCTGAGGTACCTGGGCAAGACGATGGTAAAAGGACAAGACCTGTAATTTAGATAGCTTCTCTCAGATAATATATGTGTTTTCTCCTTTAAAAAGCTGTATCTTCCCATTTCTAGTATTTAACATAAGAACAAAATGCTTCCATTTATATTTTTGTATCAGCCTTAACACTACCTTTTCATGGATGCTTATACGTTATGATTTACAGTTAATACAGTAGTTCTCAAGTGTTAGTGTGCACTGTAAGCACATGGGAAATTGGTTTAAAGTGCCAGTTGTCCAAGCTTGGTTCCAAACTTACTCAAGCAGATTCTTTAGATGTGTTAAAAACAACAACAATAACAATAATAATTCTGACTTTGATGACCACTCTTGGCTTAATCAACCTGAACTTTTCTTTAAAATTTACCCTAACTTCAATTTTGGAGTCAGATACATCCTATGAATGGACTAGAATCTGGTTATCTAAGTTTGTGCCACTTCTGAGAATTGTTAAGTCCTTTGTCTGCCTGCAACATGATCAGTGAGTTCATTTGCTTTATAATTTTTGGATTATTAGAGGTATGGCTTTCTGGACTGCCTCTCAGTGAAAGGGTTGACTATTGCACATGTCATGCCTTGTGTGCACTGGGGAAGAAATAATGCATGCACATGGTGACTCTGTGGTCCCCAATGTCCATGACAGGGGCATGAAGTCAAGGAGCAAAATGCCAAAAACTAGGAAGTGTCTCAAACTAGTAATTGATCATATTTAAGAAATAGTTATCAGAATTCCAAAGCATGCCAAAGTCAAAAACTCCAGAGATATCACTTCAGCAAGTAGAACAGACACGTGCCTGTGATAAATCCTGTCCTATATTAGACACACCCATGCAGATGTTTCCACTTCTTGGATGACTTAAAGATCTCAAGAACCTTCTGAAAAATGTGTGACTTTCTTTCCTTTGAAAAGAATATATGAGTTGGGGTAATGTTAACTGCTGTAATAAATACTAACAAAATTTCAGTGCCTTGAGACAACAGAAATAATATGTCTGGCCCCTGAAACAGTACAATATGGATAGTCCTGGTCAACAGGTGACTTTTCTTCGGGCAATGATTATGAGAATCAGGCTCCTTACAGCTTGTGGTTTCACCATCCGTTTGATCTCAGGCTCCTCGGGAAACAGCTGATGGATGGGGAAATAGAGGATGAAGACAGCATACCCACTTCCTAAATGTTTCTGCCCCAAAGTAACAAGCAGCACATCTGCTCATTTATCTTTGGCAAGGCTTGGTCACATGGCCTCATCAAGATTCAAGAGGTCAGGCAACTGGGGCCGGTGGCCCTTGGGCCCTCCCCCAGCCCTGGAAAGAGCAGGCTGCCCCGAGGAGATGGCTTGGCCGCTGGCAGTTTTGCAGATTAGTGAAGGAATGAGAAGAGCAAGCAGCCATCTCTTCCCCGCGCCAAAGTGTGCTCGCTTTCCTGCTGGGGCTTTTGAGAATCTCGAGGCAATCTTGCAAGCCAAGTATTTTGGAGTTCATTGGCATCACAACTTCACTTCCAGCCGTGATGTAGCTGTAGCTGTGTCCTAGCAGTGTGACCTTGGGTATTTAAACTGGCCAAAGACAACTTCAGACCTGTCTAATGTAACAGAAAAGGTCAGAAAACATTAAGCAGTAGAAGAGTAGCATATATTACGCAAGGTGAACATCTCAGGAAGCAGTTGTGGAAGCCCTAGTTCTGCAGATATATCTAATGACTTTAAGGATCTTTGGATAAAACTAAAGGAGTATCATGATAAAGAAGTGCAAGGTTTACAAGTAAAAGTAACCAAACTGAAAAAGGAACGAATTTTGGGACGCGGGTTCGATCCCTGGTTGGGGAACTAAGATCCCACATGCCACGGGGCAACTAAGCTCGCACACTGCAACTACTGAGCCCACGCACCACAACTAGAGAGCCTGCGTGCTGCAACTACAGAGCTCAAGTGCTCTGGAGCCCACATGCCTCAACTACCGAGCCCTTGCACCACAACTAGAGAGCGTGCACGCCACAACTACTGAGGCTGCGCGCCACAACGAAGAGCTCATGTGCCACAACTAAGACCTGATGCAGCCAAAAATAATAAAAATTAACAAAAATTTTAAAAAAAGAGGTCAGGCAACTATAATCCCTGATTGAGCATCCACTTTCCAGCATCAACTCTATTGCAAAGCTGAGATTTTTATTCTTTCTTGGGTAGTTCCAAATGTTAAGACTTGCCTCAATATGAAATTCCCTTTCATATGCATGTAATGTATTTGTTCTCAGTAATGATGGAAAGATAGCCAAGAAAGTCTTTCTCCTAAACCGTCTCTGTCTGAATGAACCCAGCCTTGTCTTAGTAACCATTTAGACACTGTGTTCTCTCAGATGTACTACTTGAAATTTTATTATAAAATGAATTCACTTAAAAACAGCTGCCCCAATTAAGATTTAATTTTTCTTTGTTTTTAATTTTTTAATTGAAGTATAGTTGATTTACAATATTATATTAGTTTCAAGTGTGCAGCATAGTGATTCAGTATTCTTACAGATCATACTCCATTAAAAGTTATTAAAAAATAATAGCTATAATTCTCTATGCCGTATAGTATGTCCTTGTTGCTTATCTATTTTATACATAGTAGTTTGTATCTCTTAATTCCATCCCCCTATGTTGCCCCTCTTCCCTTCCCTCTCACCATTGGTAACCACTAGGTTGTTTTCTATCTCTGTGAGTTTGTTTCTGTTTTGCTATATATGTTTGTTTGTTTTAATTTTTAGATGCCACATATAAGTGATATCATAAAGTATTTGTCTTTCTCTGTCTGATTTATTTCACCAAGCATATTGTTCTCTAGGTCCATCTATATTGCTGCAGATGGCAGAATTTCATTCTTTTTTATGGCTGAGTAATATTTCATATATGCCATGTCTTCTTTATCTGTTCATCTGTTGATGGATACTTGGGTTGCTTCCATATCTTTGCTATTGTAAATAGTGCTTCTATGAACACTGGTGTGCACGTATCTTTCTGAATTAGAGTTTTCATCTCTTCCAGATATATGCCCAGGAGTGGGATTGCTTGATCATATAGTAACTCTATTTTTAGTTTTTTTAAGGAACCTCCATATTGTTTTCCATAGTGGCTGCACCAGTTTACGTTCCTATCAACAGTGTAGGAAAGTTCCTTTTAGTCCACACCCTCTCCAACATTTGTTATTTGTACATTTTTTGATGATAGCCATCCTGACAGGTGTGAAGTGATATCTCATTGTTGTTTTGATTCACATTTCTCTAACAATTAGCAATGTTGAGCATCTTTTCATCTCTCTGTTAGCTATCTATGTCTTCTTTGGAAAAATGCCTATTTAGGTCTTCTGTCTATTTTTTGATGGAGTTGTGTGGGTTTTTTTGTTTTTGTTTTGATGTTGAGTTGTATGAGCTGTTTATATATTTTGGATATTAACCCCTTGTCAGTCATATCATTTTCAAACATTTTCTCCCAGTCTATAGGTTGTCTCTTTGTTTTGTCAGTAGTTTCCTTTGCAGTGCAAAAGCTTTTAAGTTTAATTAGGTCCCATTTATTTATTTTTGCTTTTATTTCTTTTGCCTTAGGGGACAGATCCAAAAAAATAATGCTGTGGTTTATGTCAAAGAGTGTTCTGCCTATGTTGTCTTCTGGGAGGTTTATGGTTTCAGGTCTTACACTTAGGTCTTTAATCCATTTTGAGTTTATTTTTGTATATAGTGTGAGGAAATGTTCTAACTTCATTCTTTTACATGTAGCTGTCCAATTTTCCCAGCACCACTTATTGAAGAGACTGTCTTTTCTCTGTTGTGTAGTCTTGCCTCCCTTGTTGTAGATTAATTGACCATACATACATGGTTTATTTCTGGGCTCTCTATTTTGTTCCATCGATCTATGCGTCTGTTTTTGTGCCAGTACTATACTGTTTTGATTACTGTAGCTTCATAGTATAGTCTTAAGTCTGAACGGGTGATACCTTCAGCTTTGTTCTTTTTTTCTTAAGACTGTTTTTATCTACAAAGTTCTCCGGAAGTTGTATTCTAAAGGGGCGAGAGCTCCTTCTGGTACAAAATAATTTTCTACAGTATGTAATTAGAAATAAAAAGTTATTAAACAGATTTTTTTTAAATGATTTTGTTTTGCAGATGTGAAGGACAAACTGCATCTGGAATGGATATGTTGGAGAGACTGGGATGTAAGGAGCTAGATATTCATGTATCCTACCAGACTGTGTAGACTGTTGGCTGTGGTGAGTGCTACATGTTTTATACTTAGATGTGATGTCCATTTGTATGCCCAGACCAGATGTTACCAGAACATTCTTTTTCCTAATGCTGGCTAGTGACTAGAAAGTTGCTTAGGTGATAATTATAAGAGCCCCTGCTGAGCCCTCCCAGAAGGAGAGACACCATACATTGTTTTAAACAATATAATTGAGGATGGGAGTTTGGCTGTATTTGGGAAGCCAGAAGCTCTCATGGGAGAAGCTGTGTAGTGCTACAACTTGATGAGGACTGCTTCTCAGGCTGAGCTTGGAGAGGCAGCAGATGGTCTTCCTGTGCTATATCAGGGTCAGTTACACTCTCAATCAGCTTTCAGAAAAAACTGAGCTGCCATTGATGTTAACTCTGCTATGATATCAGCTGCCTGAGCTGAGTTTTAATGATACATGCAAGGCATTTATCATGAAAATAGATTTCTACTCCACATCACTCTTAATAGTAGTGAGGCTTGAGCACTGGGAATTTTTGAGTACTTACTCTGTGCACTATAATAGGTATTTGCGGGTACAACACAACCTAATTTATATGTTACTGTAACCTTATGTAGAAGTACTATATTATCTCCATGTCACAGAAGGGAAAATGCTGAGGCTTAGAGATATTTAGTTTCTTGCTCACAGTCACAGGATAATTAAATAGCAAATCTGTGTTTCCATCCCAAACCTGTACAGCTCAAAAGCCTGAGCACCAGCCTCAAGATGAAACACCTTTGGCTTCTCCTACAAGCTTCCTCACTTATTCACCCAGTTCATAAATATTTATTGAACAGGTACTGGGCTAAATGCTCAGAATAGAGCAGTAAATCAAAAAGACATGGTCTCTCTCAATATGAAAAATACATGTTAATAGGGATGACTACAATTAAGTGAAAATTACATAAGTAACCATTTAAATGCATTTGTGACAAGGGCTATGATGAAAAGTGCAGGGTGCTCTAAAAGGATCGGGGAGGAGAATAATGTATCAAAGGTGTCCCTGAGAAGGAAGCACTTAATCTGGGAGCTAAACCTAGGTAGACATTAGCCCCAAAAGAAGGGCAGAGAGCATACCATGCAGAGGAGTAGTGTGGGTACAGGCCCAGAGAGAGGAAATGGCTGGTGGAGAATCAGAAACCAGAATAGGGAAGGCCAATGTCGCTGGATCAAACAGAGCCAGGCAGAGTGGTGAGAGAGGAACTTGAGGAAGCAAGCAGGGCTGCGCTCAGAGAGATCCTAGACTCCACAAAAGTGGTAGAGAAAAGCACAGAACAGTTCCCTGACTATACCTATTGTCATATTCTGGAAGGTTGAAAGCTGCTGAGGGTTCTGGTTTGCTTTTTAAAATAACTTTATAAACATAACCATTGACAGTGCATTAACTCTTTGTGGCAAGGCATTTTACATAGGACTAGCCTGTTTTATCCTTCCTTATAGAAGTTCATGCAGAATCAAGTGCTCAAAATGTCATCAATAGTTGGGAAATCAATTAAGGCAGATTTTCCAGAATAGTGAGTTAAGAAACATAATTTGAAGTTTATTAAATAGACTGCATATATGAGCTATGCCACTTGGGATGATCAAATTGCAAATAATTGGAATATAATTAAATACTTTAAAAATTAAACTATAGTAATGTAGTTTACTTTTCTCTGAGGCTTCCAGTCAAATATAGCATCTTACTGGGTAGTGTGTTGCATTGTCTCCTTCAGCTTCTCCCAACTTCCCACCAAAACCACAACTGATGGCATGAGAAAACAAAACCTATCAAATAAATGAAACATTTACCTAAAATTAAAAACACAAATTTCTGGAAATCCTGAAATCTGAAAACCCTCCAGTTAATAATTGTTCATTGAACACCTACTAGGTACTGTCTTAAGCACTTCACGTATTAAGTGCTTTCTATGCTTTATAATCCTTCCAACAACCATGCCAGCTAGGACTTTAAACTTTAAATTTTAAATGATGAAGTTAAATGCTGATAATTTAAGTAACTTGTCCAAGATCACACAGCTCATCAGGGGTGGACCTGGACTGTGGACCCTGTGCCTTTAACCACAAAGCCTCATGGCTTCTCCCCTTGAGAGACCCAAGGTGTCAGTGAAGATCCCCTAAACAGAGGCACCAAAGACTTTTTTTTTTGCCCCACTTGCTAATCTCACCTATTCCTAGCGAGTACTATTGTCACTGATTCCTAAATAAATGCTAACTTATTCTCTAGAGATTCAGAGTTGTACACATGTGAGCACCAACTATTGCTAACCGGCCTTTCCCTTTCCTTTCCTCCATCCTGCCATTTCTAGAAAGAGCTGGCTCACTCTCTTCTCTGAAGGGTTGCAGGCCAAATGTGGCCTGCAATCTTCCCAGCTGAGGCTCAAGCACTACCCCACCAAGTGGCCTCGTTTCATATATAACATTTCTCTGTGCTGAGTCCAGATGCTGGGTAAATCCCATCTGTTCTCATAACACTGGGTCACCTTTTCTGCAGAGAATGGAACAGAGTATGTGGGGCTGAGTCATGATTGGTCTCATCCAGTAGGTGAGGCAAGCTGGAGGATGCCAGGATGTTTTCAGGTGTTGAGAGAAAGCTGGGCAGACAGAACACAATATGGTTCCAGAGTGGAGATATCTTACTTAGGTGTATTCACATCACAGGTGTTTTCCTGTAGGTATGCAAACGATCCTGCAAGGCAGGCCAGTTGAGGAAGAGAAGTGCAGTGTACCCTTGAGCTCTGGTCTGTGTCTTGTGCCGCAGCCCACACCTGAGATTCTGTAATGGCTGCACCGTTTCCTGACCTGGTCAGCATTAACACCTGGGAAGTAAGTCGGACGAGTGCATGAACCATCATAATATAATGTTGACTCTGTTACATGAGGGACATTCAGAGATGCAGAATTCGAATGAAAAAGTATTAACTCTCTGTGGGTAACTCCAGAAAACTTCCACGAAGGAAAGTATTGATATTAGAGGAGAGAGGGCTTTCTGTGGTCAGACTGATGGGGGAAGGCAGACACGGGGGAGAGAAAATGTTTTACAGACGTGAAAGGATATAACTTAGGAAATTGAACAGACGTGGTATTGTTGATATAAATTAATCTGTTGGTACAGGTAGTGTGAGATATTTTGTGGTGAGCCTTCCTTGTGGTCACTGTAGATGTTCCTTGGATGGCAAAGAAACATGGTTTATTAAGAGCACACAGGAGGCATGGACATATATACACTACCAAACGTAAAATAGATAGCTAGTGGGAAGCAGCCGCATAGCACAGGGAGATCAGCTCCGTGCTTTGTGACCACCTAGAGGGGTGGGATAGGGAGGGTGGGAGGGAGGGAGACGCAAGAGGGAAGAGATATGGGAACATATGTATATGTATAACTGATTCATTTTGTTATAAAGCAGAAACTGACACACCATTGTAAAGCAATTTATACTCTAATAAAGATGTTAAAAAAAAAAAAAAAAGAACACACAGGAGATCCTGAACCGCCAAAAAACTCGGGGTGTGGTGCTTTCCCCAGTATCTGCTCAGAGCCTATTCTCTTCCCAGTCTCACGTGGTAGAAAACCAGGGATTATAAAGTCAAGAGATTATTAACCTATGACCATGCTCATTCTTTAACAAGAAACAAAATTAACTTAATAGCATTCTTGTCAAGGATATATTCTTTCTAACTTGGGTTAATAGCATTCTCAGCCCCTTGGATGTGGTCACCTCAGTCTCCTTCACACCTCACCCAATGGGCTGCATTCTCGCCAAGGTTATTTGTGACTGCCTCATTGCTAAATCCAGGGATTCCTGTCAACCCTTATGGTACTGTGCGCTCTGCAGCCTTTGTCGCTCTTAATACTTTCCATCTTTCTTTGAAATGATCCTGACATTTTCCCTCCTTTGCCATTCACGGCACTCTATGTCCAGGCTTTGTGGCGGATGCTTATCTGTTTGCATTTCTAGCACACTTTTTTTTTTCTTTCCTCCTGAGAATAGTCCCTCGTTCTCCAAACCCCATCAACACAGTTGCAGTGGGAGCGGTGTGGCTCTAGCCCAAGTGGGCTGGTCCAGTGGTGGGAATCTGACCCAAGTGGAACCAATCATCATTCTTTGTATTGGAGAGAGAGCCCAGGCACTAGGGGAAGCAGTTTTGGGGTGGCTTTGATAAATAGTCTCTCATTAGATATCTGAATTCTCAGATACAAATGGCAGGAACTGATGGCAGTAGAGAAATGGGTCCTTAATGATGCAATGAAAGAGCAGACACAGAGAGAGGAGAGACTGAGAAAAATAACTGCTGATGTTTGATACTTGGGCTTGCTCCTCGTTGTGAGCCCTTGGTTTCTTATGCCCAGAGATAGCAAAGGAGGGACAAGGATGTTTTGAGTCAGGGCAGCATGGACAATAGGAAAAGCCTAGTGTTACAGCAGTGATGTCACCTAAGGATTTGTGGAGGAAATCCTTGAAGGTAAGTCGAGGTACTCTTTGCAGAAAAGGTAGAATGAACCCAAGGCAAATAGAAACAGCAGATGTCCTCCACAGAGGAGCCTTGCTCAGATCTTTTCTTTTTTGTAATATTAATCAATATGTTTATTGAGAGCCTAGTTAAGAAGAAAACTTTTAATGAAGCTTTAGAACATATGCAGACATATAAAATGAAGCTAATTAATATTCAGTTACGGCAATACATCTTTTAAAGAGACTCATCCTTGTTGAGGACTGGCTCACCATTCAAAATGAAAGGTAATTTATCACTCAAGTTTTATTTGAGTATTTCCATAAAATAAGACCATTGAAGTGATTTGTTCAACATTTTCAGTTGATTAATTTATACTTGTAGCCATAAAACAGCACTACGCTCTAAAGTTGGACTAAACCTACTATGTGACATAATTGTAAATCAGGGCCTCAAACTCCCAACACAGTCCAGTCAGCCTGTGCCAAGAGATGACCTACTTAGCTTGCATGATATTTTTAAGAACTTTTGTATTTGAATTCCTTTAGTGTGCTTTTACTCTCTAGTTGCTTCTAGAACCTACCACACCCTACTGTGATTACACAGTTTCCTTCAATCAGTTGAGTTACCAGTCTATCCTCTGAAGGCTTTTTTTTTTTTTTTAGCTTTTGTAGAAATTGTAAAATATTGGCATAAATGAATAGATTGGGGCTCATACATGTTATGCAAATTATACATGGCCACATAGGAAATGAGAGGTGGAAGAAATGTCAAATTGAAACTGCTTTCTGCAATGCCTGCACTCTCCAGTGCAACAAGGATTTTCCCACACCTTTATTTTTCTTCATTGTTTTCTTTTCCTTTCTCCTCCTTCTTTGTCCTCTTCTTCTTCCTCCTCTTCCTTTTTCTCCTTCTCCCCCTCTTCTCCTTCTTGACAGAATAATTTTTTTAAATAAACTCTTATCCAGAGATTTAACATATAAGCAGATCTTCTCTGATAGAAATGAGAGTTGAAGATAAAGCCTCCCTCTCTTCTCTGGCAAGTTCTTGGTCTTGATTAGTAGAAAAAACCACGTGGGTTGCTTTCTAATCAATTGATCAATTTCTGATCAATCAATAGCATCTCTCTTGTATTCTGACCATCAGAATGGCACATTGTATAACATTGAAATATATAAATATCCAACACAAAATATAATCAAATGTCTTTACCAAATCGATAGGCAAGAAATGAGGTAGCAGTTACATTTTCAATTTGCATCTTCCTGATTATCAGTATGAGAGAGTGTAACTTAATATGTTTCTGAACATTACATTTTATCTTTAAGTTATCCATTTTTGTCATTTACTTATGCTTCTGTTGGTTTCTTTGCCTTTTATCTTTTGGTGCAAAGGAGCACATTAAAGTGTGTAGCCATGAATGCTTTATGTATTCTATATGTTGCAAATCATTTTCCTTGAGCTATGATGTCTTTTAACCTTGTTGATAGAATGTTTTAAACTCAATTGAATAAAGAGGGAGAGGTCATAGTTGAAGGGGTAGAAATATCACTGCTTTTGTGTCCAAGGAAGATCTGGATTTGAATCCTGACTCCTGCCTTCACTGTCTGACCTTTTGGAAGTAGTCTAACTCTCTTTGAGACTTTATTTCTCTTAGACAAAGAAGGTCGATATTATCTGACTAGTGTAGTTTTGAGAGGATTAAATGAGATAACACAACCAAAAGCGAAAGCGCTGTGCAGTTATCAAAGTGCCATTCAAATTTAAGTGGCCCATTGTGATTACATGCATGCTCTTTGATAGCACTTGGTGTGTTCCTCAGCCTGAAATAGACAGAACCGCTGTCTTTCCTACAAGCAAAATATTCCACATTTAAAACATGGGTGATCTTAAGCACTAAACCTCAGGTCATTGTTTGCAGTCTTGTCTTTTTCCATAACTGAAAGCATATATACAGATTGAGGGGCTTGCTTAACTTTTCCCTTTTGTTGAAATAAGAATAGCCTTTTGTGTGAAATGACCCACTCATTTAATGAACTCTGTTCTTCAGTCTAAAATGCACTTTGTATCAGACTATTTGTCTATTTGTTACCAAAAATCCATTCCTCTTATCTCCTCTGCTCTGTATTTCGGAGGATTGTATTTTTCAAGCTTCCTTGCCTGCTGGCTTTGTTTACCACATCTTCTGTAATTAAAAAACAAAACAAAACTTCATTTGGAATATATACAATCTAATTTGTCAAATTTGTAGCCTCTAGTTTTTTTTTAATATTCATTAGGAAAGATTTTACCTTATATAAGAATATGAAAATACTCTCTATGTTTTATAGTATATTTTATAGCTTTGAAAAGTTATGTTATCTATCTAGAATCTGTTTCTGTGTATGGTGTGAGATATTTATATTTTGATCCCAAGTGAATAGAGGGTTGTCCCAGTACCATTTTTTGAATAACCAAATAATCTATTCCTTTCTCACCTATTTTAAAAGCCACTTTCTGCATATATTAAATTGGCATATATACATTGACCGTCTTGTTCTGTTTCAATGACCTATTCATCTATTTCTATGCATTTTTGCACCTTTTATGTTACCAACAAATTCAGATTTCTTCTTTTTGAGGCTCTGAAGCACGTTAAGTGATACTAAAAGACTTGTTCCATCATCAAGTTCCACCATCAAACCTTTGGCATTGCTACTACTGTGGTATTAATACTCTAGTTTAGTTACTACATAACTTTATAGTAACTCCTAATATCTGCGAGAATATGTGTGCCCTTACCCACTTCAGATTTGGCCAGAGAGAAGAATGAAAATCATTCCACATACAAGCAGCTGATTTTCACAGAACCTGCCCAGTTAGATTTCATTAGTCCTACAAACAAATGAACAAGTGATTTATCTTTTCACAATGAAAGTGTTTATTATGGATATTCTATGCCTTTTCCACCACTGTGTATTAGAGCAAATAAAATATTTTAATTCCCAGATCACTGACCCATGGTGATTTACAAACAAACCTGATGGAGAGGAATGGGAATCATCTGGAAATACCGAACTTTGAACCAGATAGGCATGGGTTATCTCCTTCTATAGGAGGAAGGATAAAATGAATATTTCATGATGAGAAGGATAAGGTGTTTCAGATAAAACACTATGCATTCATCAATGTCCTTTTCTTACTTTTCCTGGGTTCAAAGCTACCCTGCATTTCCCACTCTTCTTTGCACCTTGTTGTGACTGATGAGCTATTTTCCAGCCAAAAAAATGTGAGCAGAAATGACAGATGACACTGGATAATCAACATTCTTATTTTGAATTTTATGTGATGAAGAAATTAACTTCTATCAGGTTTGAGCCATGAAACATTTTAGGGTTTGTTATGGTAGCTAGCACTCAGGTATGATTTTCATTTTAGTTTTTTTGATTAGGATTTGGTTTATTTCTAGGATTTGAAGAGCAAGGCATTTGATTAGTTATAGTCTTAACTAAATATATACTGTCTCTCCTTCATTCTCTCTTTTTTTCTGGACCCCAGTTGCATGTATGTTGGTCCTTATCAGTCTATCTACCACTGTGTCTCAATCTGTCTTTCATATGCTTAATTGCTGTGTTGCCTCTGGGTTATTTCTTGAAATCAATCTTTTCTTTCACTATTTCTCTATCCAGTTATGTCTATTCTGTTTTTTAACCTATTCACTGAATTTCTAATTTAAATGAGTATAATTTTTAATTTTCAGAACATGTTTGATTTGGTTCATTTTTCAAATACTCATGTTCTTCATAAATAGCATCTTCTTTTACATACTTTAGATTCTCTTTTATTTCTTTAAACATTTTAAGTAAAAGTCTCATGTTCTGTATCTAATTTTTCCTCTGTCTAAACTCCTTTGAGATTTAATTCTGTTGATTGTTGTTTCAGCTTACTTTAGCTTATAATGACTTCTTTCTGTGCATGAGCTCATTTTCACCAGGTATTTATTAGTGACAAAGTTGAGAAGGCTGGCTTCTTTTTTCTCCTGAAAAGGATGTCAAGAACCTGGAACCTCTTTAAGTTAACATCCAGGATTGGTACTTTCTGGAACATTCAAATAAATTTAATCCCCTTACCTGTGTATGGGCAAGACTGAAATTATGACTTTTTGCTTTTGGTTAGAGCAATATAAGTTTTGTGTTACCTTTCTTTGAAAACAAGTATCTTTACCTGACAGTATAACCTTCTGAGGGATTTATATGGTAGATTCGATCTAACTCCCACCTATATTCACCTAAGACCCTTTCTCCTAAAGATCTTGAGGCTGTTAAGAGTCAAACCTGGTTTTATTATAACTGGAAAATGCCCTTAGTACAGCCAGGTCTTCAGTTGTAGCTTATGATCCCAATTACTAGATGTCAGACTATAAAGATTTCTCTAACATTCTTGAAAATTCATCTAGGCAAGTAAAGTAATCTTTATTGAATTTTATCTGCTATTTCCAGGTGGTTTTAAATGAGAAGGTTTTCATAAAATACAATCAACAACATTTCTAGACACAGTTTATGTTTTCTCTTTATTAAGCTTTATTTCATTAAGTTACAATGGATTTTTTTTCCTTTACCCTGAGTTTTGTTAGATTGATCTTTTTCTGTTGTTCTCATGGATTGTACTTTCTACTTCACACATCTGTTCTACTAGTTATTACATTAACTTTTAAGCAGACACATTTGTCAAAACAGGATTGCTAACCATAGCCCAACCCTACAGTCCCATAGAACAGGCAAAAACTCTAGTAGGATTTGAATTCTCTCTCTCTCTCTTTTTCTTTTTTTAAAATTTTGTAATCTGTCAGTTTTATTCTTTGGTCTTATAGCTTTGAAATGGGTATTTTTTTTACATTCTTTTCTTTTATGTATTCTTTTCCATTATGGTTTATCGCAGGATACCCTGTGCTATATGGTAGGACCTTGTTGTTTATCCATCCTATATATAATAGTTTGCATCTGTCCATCCCACACTCCCAGTCCTTCCCCCGCCCCACAGCCACAAGTCTGTTCTCTATGTCTGTGAGTCTGTTTCTGTTTTGTAAATAAGTTCATTTGTGCCATATTTTAGATTCTACATATAAGTGATATCATATGGTATTTGTCTTTCTCTTTCTGACTTACTTCACTTAGTGTGATAATCTCTAGTTGCATGCATGTTGCTGCAAATGGTATTATTTCATTCTTTTTTATGGCTGAGTAGTATTCCATTGTACTGTATATATGTACCACATCTTCTTTATCCATTCATGTCGATGGACATTTAAGTTGTTTCCATGTTTTGGCTATTGTGAATAGTGCTGCTATGAACATAGAGGTGCATGTATCTTTTTGAGTTATAGTGTATGCCCAGGAGTGGGATTGCTGGATCATATGGTAATTCTATTTTTAGTTTTCTGAGGAACCTCCACACTGTTTTCCATAGGATTTGAATTCTTCTCTTCCTCTTGGACCCTAATTTTTGGGGAATAGAACACTTATTTAACAGCTGGATTAGGTTGCATAGCATTATTACCTATGACTATTTAAAGTTAACTACTTTTGTCATTATGTATCCTCCACATGCTAACATTCATTTCTCAGTTTGCAAGGATATGTTAGTGAATACATTTTGTGAAAAAAAGAAGTGTAAGTAAAATATAGCTTTCTTCCATTGATGTCTAAAAAGTCTATTTTTTCTCATAGTTTGATCAGAGTTTTGATAGGGATAGGGTTTTTTTAGTTCAAAAATCCTTCATTGTTATTTGCTACTTCCTAGAATTCAGCATTTGAGATGAGAAGTTGGATGTCAGTCGGAATCTTAAAAGGATATTGGCGACTGTAGATCTAACCTCCATGTCTGTTGCTTAGTATCTTTCAACTCTTATTGCTTTGAAATTTTAAACTGTACATTGGGATCATTCTTGAGCTTTCTCTTCCCAATCACAAAAATAATCTTTATCCATGACAATTCTGCTATCCAACCTTTGTATTATTGTATTTTTAATCTTAGTAATCATGTTTTTAATTTAAAGAAACAATTACTTTCTATTTTTCAGAGCATCCTTTCATTCTATGAAAACATGAATACAAGACAGTTAAAAAATCTTTTTGTATTCAGTGCTAACTCTGATTCCGCTAGTGTTAGTTATCCTGTTTGTTGATTTTGATTTCTCCCTTTCATGGTGTTAAATTTTTTTAATTATTTTTTTCTCCAATGTCTGATGATTTTTTTCCTTGCTCATTTCCATATATTAATACACTTATAGATTTAGCTGTGATCACTGTTCATGAAAATTTCCTTGGCACATGTGACAGTAGTTATTGCCACAATGATGAGTGCTGAGACCAGCTCTGTCCAGTGGACAGGAAGGTAAAAGTAGGCAGGCTCTACCTTAAAGGTGCAGAAAGAACCTATGTGGACAATGTAAGTGGCCCTATCCCCCATAGGGGGGACAGAAGTCTGAAGTCACCCCTTTATAGACCCTTTGGCTGAATTCCCACGGTCAGTAAAAAGTGGCCCTGCAGATTTTATCCAGTTGGAAAATATAACAGACAGCAGGCCTGAAAGCAGGGGCCTGCAGTAACTATTTTGTAATCCTTTAATTACACATTAAAAAAAGCCCACACTCTGTTCTAGCTCCTTTGCTCTTGCTCTCTGTGACCTTGTTTTTGAGGGTCTCTTTTGGACAAACTTAATTTTTCAGAGGTTCTCTCATCTGTTTCATAAGTTTCAAGGTTCCTCAGACATATTAGGTATGGTGATCAGTATTATTGCATTAGCTTAACATTGTCCAGAAATACTCTATATTTCTTTGCTTTTGAAGGCATTCTTAATATTGTAGCATTACCTTTTTTCCCCTACATCAGAGAATTTTGTCATTTTCATGAGATTTTGAGAGAAAGAAGAGGGAAATATTTATGCTCAGTGAGTCATTTAAATTTAAATAAGAATTCAGATTCTCTTTTTTCCTTTCATTTTTTTAATTTCAGAAAGTTCACCATCAACAGTCTGGGTAGACTTCTTTAATAAAAATTTTCAGTGTGAAGCCTCAATCCTCAACTCAGTAAAATTTCTCTTTTTTTCTTTATTTATTGCTTATTCATCTATTCTATAGTCCTTTTCTTGAATGTATGTGTCCTCCTCTATAAATACTCTGTGTTCATAGATTCTGTCCTTGAACTTGCATTCATCTCCTTATCCTTTTCTGTTGGGCTCCACTTGATATTTTACAAACTCGATTTTTTAATCCACTCTTTGTCTTCCACAGTTTCTTTGTCTTTCCACAGTTTTCTGGGCTTCCACAGAATATCACATTTTCTGATATTCCCAACCTTCATTGACTTTACACTTTTTGATAATCTAATTTTCATCTGAGAACAATATTTTCTCATTGTTCATTTACTTCTTTTCACACATTTATTTTAATCTCAGATCTTGATAAGTATATGAAGTAAACTATTTCCTGAAGGTATTTCTTAGAATACCTCAGGACCTTAGAATACCTCTTCTTAGAATAATCTGTCTTAGAAGGAAACATTTATTCTTATTCCTCAGTTTAAAAAAAAAATATATATATATATGTTTTTTTTTTTTCCTGTTTGCTCTCATTAAAGAGGGAGCTCCATGTCTGTCTAATATTGGGAATCAAGATGGGCATGGTTAGAGCCTATGAAGAGCACTGTTCAGATTTCTAGGGCTGGATGAGTGAGAACATGTTTAGATTTGCTGACTTTTCTTTTTTGCATGGATGTATAGTGGTCCAAGCACAAGAGGTAAATGTACTTGCACGCTCTGAAGGTACAGAAGGCCTTTTCTCTGGCTTTCTTTTTCTCTGGATTTCTTTTTTTCTCTCTCTCTCTTGTTTTTATCTTTGCTTTTTTTATGATAGCTTAAAGATATCTGATTAGTATATGCATTTTTTAAGGAGAAGGTCATCCCTCATTTGCAGCCAGTTAGAGAGGACCTCCTCCCTTCTTCAGAGTGATGTTTGCAAGAGCAGGTCTGCCGTGCTGGTTACCACTCGCCCTTGTAGGGCTGTGTTTAAACTGAGCCAGTTATGCAATGGCCGAAGGTTGCCTTCAGGTCCTGCTTCTTGAAATTTGGAATTGATGTTAGGGATTTGCTGGAGGAAGTCCACCCACTCCTAAGCACAGCCGGCTCTGTTAGAGACCGTTGGCCCTTCATTTTATCCAGAGCTTTTATGCTCTAGTTCACAGAGCCTTTGAATTTTTCTTTTGCCTTTGGGTGCCATGTTTCCTTAGTTTCATGTGGTGTTACATGTTTCTCCCAATTTTATATTTCATTATTCATTTTAGTGGGGTTGTTAGAGAGGCAAGTTAAATGTGTAGTTTTAAATTGCCATTTGAACTGAAAGTCCTACTGATTTTGTGTTCAGCCATTTCAGACCTGCTCTTTTTTATGCTCTAACATGAATGTTAATTCTGTTTTTTGGTTCTGTAGATGCCTTGTAACTCCTTCTGTGATCATCCACCTCTCTGTAAAGCTCATCTTTTTCATTCCTTGTTGCATTCTGTTGGATTTCCATCTCTATCTTTCATTGGCTTAAGGTTTTCTACCCTTGTTTCACTGAGGATATGTCTTTTTCTATTTTATTGAAGATGCCAAAATATTTTGGACATTGTATCCTCAACCAGTGTTTTCCTTATCATTCCCAGAACTTTGCTATACCTCTGAATCTTTTGACTGTGCTCTTCTTATTTTACGCTATGGTATATTATTATCTGCCATATAATTTATCTTTCATGATGAGACAATTTTGAAGGAAAAAGAGGGTACCTAGATGTTAAATAATATCATTTAAAATATCTCTGTATTAGGGCTTCCCTGGTGGCGCAGTGGTTGTGAGTCCACCTGCCGATGCAGGGGACACAGGTTCGTGCCCCGGCCCCGGAGGATCCCACATGCCGTGGAGCGCCTGGGCCCGTGAGCCATGGCCTCTGAGCCTGCGCATCAGGAGCCTGTGCTCCGCAACAGGAGAGGCCATGGCAGTGAGAGGCCCGCATACCGAAAAAAAAAACCAAAACTCTCTGTATTAATAGACATTGGTTTTATTATATTGGATACCTATACCATAGTTCTGATGCAGAAATCCTAAACATAATATTAGTGAATCAAATTCAATGATATATTAAAAAGATAATCTATCATGACCTAGTAAGGCTTATCTGGTTCTGTAATGCTGAGTTAACATGTGAAAATCAATAATGTTACTGACACACAAAAAGAAAGGAGAAAAACCATGTGATCACTATGACATATGTAGAAAAAGCATTTGGTGAAATTCTATAACCATTTATGTTTAAAAAATAAATAGCAAACTAGTATGAGTACTTCTAAAATATCTACAGTAAACATCATATTTATTTTTGAAATACTGAGTTTTCTTTGTAAGTTAAAAAATGAAATGAAGGTCTCATCACTTTTGTTCAACTCTGTATTGGATATCCTAGTCAGTGCAATCCAGTCAAAGTACTAAGTTTAATAGTGGATTCCAACACTTCTTAGCAATTTTTGACTTCTTGTTCCCATGCAGCAAGAAAAAGTACTATGGCCCCATAGTAAAAAGTAAATTTTGATAAAAAATTAAGCTACAGGCTTGTCATCAGCTTTTGTAAGAGATGGAATTTCAACCCTTTTTTTTTCTTTATGAAATGTGCTCTTAATTTTGTTGCTCACTACTGCCAAAGGGCTTACTGCAAAAAAAAATTTTTTTAAGCATTACAAAAACAAAGTAAATGCATACTTTCAGATTTATAACATATAATAAATAAAATCACAGTAGCAACAGCCCTCAGAGGATTACCTTGTATTCCCTTCACTCTATGACAGGACTGCTTAGGTTTTATTTTCTACATGTATTTCATGTACGTCTAATCTATAATTTACTACATTTTCTTCTAAATCTTCTGACTGGCAGCCCAGCAATTTCACGTGTCTGACAGACTACAGAGTCACAATGAACTTGTGCACTAAGCAGCTAGCTGGGAAAGCAACATCGAATCCTGAGATGGAAACAATTAGCTGAACCTGGCGGCTCCTCTCTGAGCACATTTTGTTGTATTAACAAACTTCCCACAGGAGTCATTGAAAGGGAGGGTTTACTTAAATTGAACTGGGAGGAGTTACGAAGGGAGGGATGGTCCTCCTTCCTGGCCGTCTTGCAGATTTCTCATTTTAACAAGGGGTTAAAATACCTTTGTGCATTATTTTATACTGGTTGCTATGGAGATTACAACATACAATCTTAAATTTTCAAATTCTACCTGGAATTTATATAGTATTACTTCATGTAAAATATACAAGCTCTGCAACCATGTAGGCTCTTTAATCTTTTCACCTCCTTTTTCATATAGTTGTTATATGCATTGCATCCACTTACATAAGTAAGATAATTTATATTTTTTATGTATTTTTTGCAGCATATATATTTGTAAAGAAGCTAAGAGAAAAAATATTCTTTTATATTTACCATTTCAAATGCTTTTCATTTATTTCTGAAGAGTCTAGTTTTCACTCATGCTGAAAAATTTCCTGTGAACATTTCTTGTGCTACAAAGTCTGGTGACAATCAAGTGCTCTATTTTTCCTTTAACTACAAGTGTTTTTATTTTCCATTCATTTATTAAGCTATCTGCTGCTTACAGAATTCTGGGTTGACGGATATCTTTTTTTCTTAGTCTTTTTCTGTTTGGCAGTACGCGGGCCTCTCACTGCTGTGGCCTCTCTCGTTGTGGAGCACAGGCTCCGGACGCACAGGCTCAGCGGCCGTGGCTCACGGGCCTAGCCGCTCCGCAGCATGTGGGATCTTCCCAAACTAGGGCACGAACCCGTGTCCCCTGCATCGGCAGGTGGACTCTCAACCACTGCGCCACCAGGGAAGCCCTTTCTTAGTCTTTTTAAAGATGTTGTTCACCATCTTTTGACCTCCCCGGTTTCTAATCAGAAGTCTGTTGTCATCCAAATTATTATTTCCCTGTATGTAATGTATTGATATTCACTGGTTGCTTTCAAACTTCTTCTCTTTGTACTGTGTTTTAGCAATTTGATTATGATGTGCCTAGGTGTGGTTCTCTTCAAATGTATCATGTTTGGTGTTTACTGAGCTGCTTGAATCTGTATATTTGTTTTTGAACAAATTTGGGAAGTTTTTGACATTAATTCTTTAAATATTTTTCTCCCTCTTCTCTCTCCCTCTCTTCTGAACCTTTTGAAATTTTCCTCAGGATTCCCAGACTGTTTAACTTATTTTGATACTTTTCTTTCTTGTCTTTAGATTTTATGATTTATATTAATCCATCTTTGCGTTCACTGATTCTTTCCTTTTCATTGCTACACTTATTAAACCCATCTGTTGAAAAATTTACTTCATGTATTGAATTTTGCAGGTCTTTTTTTTGTGTGTGGTACGCAGGCCTCTCACTGTTGTGGCCTCTCCTGTTGCGGAGCACAGGATCCGGACGCGCAGGCTCAGCGGCCATGGCTCACGGGCCTAGCTGCTCTGCGGCACGTGGGATCTTCCCGGACCGGGGCACGAACCCGTGTCCCCGGCATCGGCAGGTGGGCTCTCAACCACTGCGCCACCAGGGAAGCCCTCGAATTTTGCAGGTCTTGATGGTCCAACTTTTAATTTTTTTATTCTGTTTCTTTGCTGACATTTATTATCTTTTCAATTTAAGTGTGTTGTCTGTGTATTTTACTTTATTTCAGTGTGCATACTTGTAATAGACTTTTTAATGTCCTTATCTGATATTTCTAGCATCTATATCATCTCAAGATTGGCATCTGTTGCATATATTTCTTCTTGTTTTTCATATGCCAAGTAACTGTGGATTGCATCTTGGATTCATAACATTTTGAATGTTATGTTGTGAGGATTCTGGATTCTCGTTTTCCCCCAGAGGTTGTTGATTTTTTTAAGCAGGCAATTAACTTGTTAGACTCAAATCCAGCTGATCATCTATGGAGAGCAGTGGTCCAAATGCCAGTTCAGTTCTTTGAGCTCAAGTTCAAGCTACTTTCAGTTTACCACATATATATGTGATTTAGAAGTCAGTCACAAACTTTCACAGAGTTTACATATAGAATTAGTGTTCCATAACTGTACTTCTCTTTTGATCTTCCATTTCTAGTGTTTCTCTCTCTTTTTCTGCTCGTCCTTGCAGTGCCAGGGTTTTCTCCATTGAATAAGAAAACTAGTGGATTTTCTATCAAAGTTGTAGTTGCCTGGAGCAATTGTGATCATCGTAACTATGGCTGCCCTTCATGTAAAATGTAAGAGAGAGTAGGAAGGAGGCAGGGAGGGAAGGAGGGGAAGGAAGGAAGGAAGGAAGGAAGAAAGGAAGGAAGGAAGGAAGAAAAGTAGAAAGAGGGAACGACAGAAAGAGAAGGAAAGCAAAAGATAGCACGGGAAAAAAAGGTGGGGAGGAACTCACTCCCCACTAGACACTGTGTCTAAATTTTGACTCCCCTCTAAATATTATCTGCTTTAGATGACATGATACTATACATAGAGAATCCTAAAGATGCTACCAGAAAACTACTAGAGCTAATCAATGAATTTGGTAAAGTTGCAGGATACAAAATTAATGCACAGAAGTCTCTTGCATTCCTATACACTAATGATGAAAAATCTGAAAGTGAAATCAAGAAAACACTCCCATTTACCATTGCAACAAAAAGAATAAAATATCTAGGAATAAACCTACCTAAGGAGACAAAAGACCTCTATGCAGGAAATTATAAGACACTGATGAAAGAAATTAAAGATGATACAAATAGATGGAGAGATATACCATGTTCTTGGATTGAAAAATACAACATTGTGAAAATGACTCTACTACCCAAAGCAATCTACACATTCAATGCAATCACTATGAAACTACCACTGGCATTTTTCACAGAACTAGAACAAAAAAATTCACAATTTGTATGGAAACACAAAAGACCCCAAATAGCCAAAGCAATCTTGAGAACGAAAAACAGAGCTGGAGGAATCAGGCTCCCTGACTTCAGACTATACTACAAAGCTACAATAATCAAGACAGTATGCTACTGGCACAAAAACAGAAAGATAGATCAATGGAACAGGATAGAAAGCCCAGAGATAAACCCACGCACATATGATCACCTTATCTTTGATAAAGGAGGCAAGAATATACACTGGAGAAAAGACAGCCTCTTCAATAAGTGGTGCTGGGAAAACTGGAAAGCTACATGTTAAAGAATGAAATTAGAACACTCCCTAACATCATACACAAAAATAAACTCAAAGTGGATTAAAGACCTAAATGTAAGGCCAAACTCTTAGAGGAAAACATAGGCAGAACACTCTATGATATAAATCACAGCAAGACCCACCTCCTAGAGAAATGGAAATAAAAACAAAAATAAACAAATGGGACCTCATGAAACTTCAAAGCTTTTGCACAGCAAAGGAAACCATAAACCAGATGAAAAGACAACCCTCAGAATGGGAGAAAATATTTGCAAATGAAGCAACTGACAAAGGATTCATCTCCAAAACATGCAAGCAACTCATGTAGCTGAATATCAAAAACACAAACAACCCAATCCAAAAATGGGCAGAAGACCTAAATAGACATTTCTCCAAAGAAGATATACAGATTGCCAACAAACACGTGAAAGAACGCTCAACATCATTAATCATTAGAGAAATGCAAATCAAAACTACAATGAGATGTCATTTCACACTGGTCAGAATGGCCATCATTAAAATATCTACAAACAATAAATGCTGGAGAGTGTGTGGAGAAAAGGGAACCCTCTTGCACTGTTGGTGGGAATGTAAATTGATACAGTCACTATGGAGAACAGTATGGAGGTTCCTTAAACTAAAAATAGAACTACCATACGACCTAGATATTCCACTACTGGGCATATACCCTGAGAAAACCATATCTCAAAAAGAGTCATGGAGACTTCCGGGTAAGATGGCGGAAGAGTAAGACGCGGAGATCACCTTCCTCCCCACAGATACACCAGAAATACAGCTACACGTGGAACAACTCCTACAGAACACCTACTGAACGCTGGCAGAAGACCCCAGACCTCCCAAAAGGCAAGAAGCTCCCCACATACCTAGGTAGGGCAAAGCGGAGAGATTCCCGCACAGAGGAGCGGTGCCGAGCGGCACTCACCAGCCCGAGAGGCTTGTCTGCTCCCCCGCCGGGGCGGGCGGCGCTGGAGCTGAGGCTTGGGCTTCGGTCAGAGCGCAGCGAGAGGACTGGGGCTGGCGGCGAGAACTCAGCCTGAAGGGGGCTAATGTGCCACAGCTAGCCGGGAGGGAGTCCGGGAAAACTCTGGAGCTGCCGAAGAGGCAGGAGACTTTTTCTTCCCTCTTGGTTTCCTGGTGCGCGAGGAGAGGGGATTAAGAGCGCCGCGTAAAGGAGCTCCAGAGACGAGCGCGAGTCGCGGCTGAAAGCGCGGAGCCCAGTGACGGGCGTGGGACGCTGGGGCTGCTGCTGCTGCCGCCAAGAAGCCTGTGTGCGAGCGCAGGACACTGTCCACACCGCCCTTCCGGGAGCCTGTGCAGCCTGCCACTGCCAGAGTCCCGGGATCCAGAGGCGGCTTCCCTGAGAGAACGCACGGCGCGCCGACCTCTGCCGCTGCAGGCTCGCCCCGCACTCCGTGCCCCTCCCTCCCGCCGGGACTGAGTGAGCCAGAGCCCCCGAAGAGGCTGCTCCTTTAACCCTGTCCTGTCTGAGCGAAGAACAGACGCCCTCCGGCGACCTACACGCAGAGGCGGGGCCAAATCCAAACCTGAGACCCAGGAGCAGTGAGAACAAAGAAGAGAAAGGGAAACCTCTCCCAGCAGCCTCAGAAGCAGCGGATTAAAGCTCCACAATCAACTTGATGTACCCTGCATCTGTGGAATACATGAATAGACAACAAATCATCCCAAATTGAGGAGCCAGGAGTCAGTGCTGTGCCTCTGAGGTGGGAGAGCCAACTTCAGGACACTGGTCCACAAGAGACCCCCCAGCTCCACATAATATCAAACGGCGAAAATCTTCCAGAGATCTCCATCTCAACACCAGCACCCAGCTTCACTCAACGACCAGCAAGCTACAGTGCTGGACACCCTATGCCAAACAACTAGCAAGACAGGAACACAACGCCACCCATTAGCAGAGAGGTGGCCTAAAATCATAAAAAGTCCTCAGACACCCCAAAACACACCACCAGACGTGGACCTGCCCACCAGAAAGACAAGATCCAGCCTCATCCACCAGAACACAGGCAGTAGTCCCCTCCACCAAGAAGCCTACACAACCCACTAAACCAACCTTAGCCACTGGGGACAGACACCAAAAACAACGGGAACTACGAACCTGCAGCCTGCAAAAAGGAGACCCCAAACACAGTAACATAAGCAAAATGAGAAGACAGAAAAACACACAGCAGGAGAAGGAGCAAGATAAAAACCCACCAGACCTAACAAATGAAGAGGTAATAGGCAGTCTACCTGAAAAAGAATTCAGAATAATGATGGTAAAGATGATCCAAAATCTTGCAAATAGAATAGACAAAATGCAAGAAACAGTTAACAAGGACCTAGAAGAACTAAAGATGAATCAAGCATCGATTAAAAACACAATAAATGAAATAAAAAATACTCTAGATGGGATCAATAGCAGAATAACTGAGGCAGAAGACCGGATAAGTGAGGTGGAAGATAAAATAGTGGAAATAACTGCTGCAGAGCAAAATAAAGAAAAAAGAATGAAAAGAACAGAGGACAGTCTCAGAGACCTCTGGGACAACATTAAACGCACCAACATTCGAATTATAGGGGTTCCAGAAGAAGAAGAGAAAAAGAAAGGGACTGAGAAAATATTTGAAGAGATTATAGTTGAAAACTTCCCTAATATGGGAAAGGAAATAGTTAATCAAGTCCAGGAGGCACAGAGAGTCCCATACAGAATAAATCCAAGGAGAAATACACCAAGACACATATTAATCAAACTGTCAAAAATTAAACACAAAGAAATCATATTAAAAGCAGCAAGGCAAAAACAACAAATAACACACAAGGGAATCCCCATCAGGATAACAGCTGATCTCTCAGCAGAAACTCTACAAGCCAGAAGGGAGTGGCAGGACATAATTAAAGTGATGAAGGAGAAAAACCTGCAACCAAGATTACTCTACCCAGCAAGGATCTCATTCAGATTTGATGGAGAAATTAAAACGTTTACAGACAAGCAAAAGCTGAGAGAATTCAGCACCACCAAACCAGCTTTACAACAAATGCTAAAGGAACTTCTCTAGGCAAGAAACACAACAGAAGGAAAAGAACTACAATAACGAACCCAAAACAATTAAGAAAATGGGAATAGGAACATACATATCAATAATTACCTTAAATGTAAATGGACTAAATGCTCCCACCAAAAGACACAGACTGGCTGAATGGATACAAAAACAAGACCCATATATATGCTGTCTACAAGAGACCCACTTCAGACCTAGAGACACATACAGACTGAAAGTAAGGGGATGGAAAAAGATATTCCATGCAAATGGAAACCAAAAGAAAGCTGGAGTAGCAATTCTCATATCAGACAAAATAGACTTTAAAATAAAGACTACTAGAAGAGACAAAGAAGGACACTACATAATGATCAAGGGATCGATCCAAGAAGAAGATATAACAATTGTAAATATTTATGCACCAAACATAGGAGCACCCCAATACATAAGGGAAATATTAACAGCCATAAAAGGAGAAATCGACAGTAACACAATCATAGTAGGGGACTTTAACACCCCACTTTCACCAATGGACAGGTCATCCAAAATGAAAATAAATAAGGAAACACAAGCTTTAAATGATACATTAAACAAGATGGACTTAATTGATATTTATAGGACATTCCATCCAAAAACAACAGAATACACATTTTTCTCAAGTGCTCATGGAACATTCTCCAGGATAGATCATATCTTGGGTCACAAATCAAGCCTTGGTAAATTTAAGAAAATTGAAATTGTATCAAGTATCTTTTCCGACCACAATGCTATGAGACTAGATATCAATTACAGGAAAAGAGCTGTAAAACATACAAACACATGGAGGCTAAACAATACACTACTTAATAACGAAGTGATCACTGAAGAAATCAAAGAGGAAATTAAAAAATACCTAGAAACAAATGACAATGGAGACACGACGAACCAAAACCTATGGGATGCAGCAAAAGCAGTTCTAAGAGGGAAGTTTATGGCAATACAATCCCACCTTAAGAAACAGGAAACATCTCGAATAAACAACCTAACCTTGCACCTAAAGCAATTAGAGAAAGAAGAACAAAAACATCCCAAAGTTAGCAGAAGGAAAGAAATCATAAAAATCAGATCAGAAATAAATGAAAAAGAAATGAAGGAAACGATAGCAAAGATCAATAAAACTAAAAGCTGGTTCTTTGAGAAGATAAACAAAATTGATAAACCATTAGCCAGACTCATCAAGAAAAAAAGGGAGAAGACTCAAATCAATAGAATTAGAAATGAAAAAGGAGAAGTAACAACTGACACTGCAGAAATACAAAAGATCATGAGAGATTACTATAAGCAACTCTATGCCAATAAAATGGACAACCTGGAAGAAATGGACAAATTCTTAGAAATGCACAACCTGCCAAGACTGAATCAGGAAGAAATAGAAAATATGAACAGACCAATCACAAGCACTGAAATTGAAACTGTGATCAAAAATCTTCCAACAAACAAAAGCCCAGGACCAGATGGCTTCACAGGCGAATTCTATCAAGCATTTAGAGAAGAGCTAACACCTATCCTTCTGAAACTCTTCCAAAATATAGCAGAGGGAGGAACACTCCCAAACTCATTCTATGAGGCCACCATCACCTTGATACCAAAACCAGACAAGGATGTCACAAAGAAAGAAAACTACAGGCCAATATCCCTGATGAACATAGATGCAAAAATCCTCAACAAAATACTAGCAAACAGAATCCAACAGCACATTAAAAGGATCATACACCATGATCAAGTGGGGTTTATTCCAGGAATGCAAGGATTCTTCAATATACGCAAATCAATCAACGTGATACACCATATTAACAAACTGAAGGAGAAAAACCATATGATCATCTCAATAGATGCAGAGAAAGCTTTTGACAAAATTCAACACCCATTTATGATAAAAACCCTGCAGAAAGTAGGCATAGAGGGAACTTTCCTCAACATAATAAAGGCCATATATGACAAACCCACAGCCAGCATCGTCCTCAATGGTGAAAAACTGAAACCATTTCCACTAAGATCAGGAACAAGACAAGGTTGCCCACTCTCACCACTCTTATTCAACATAGTTTTGGAAGTTTTAGCCACAGCAATCAGAGAAGAAAAGGAAATAAAAGGAATCCAAATGGGAAAAGAAGAAGTAAAGCTGTCACTGTTTGCAGATGACATGATACTATACATAGAGAATCCTAAAGATGCTACCAGAAAACTACTAGAGCTAATCAATGAATTTGGTAAAGTTGCAGGATACAAAATTAATGCACAGAAATCTCTTGCATTCCTATATACTAATGATGAAAAATCTGAAAGTGAAATCAAGGAAACACTCCCATTTACCATTGCAACAAAAAGAATAAAATATCTAGGAATAAACCTACCTAAGGAGATAAAAGACCTGTATGCAGAAAATTATAAGACACTGATGAAAGAAATTAAAGATGATACAAATAGATGGAGAGATGTACCATGTTCTTGGATTGGAAGAATCAACATTGTGAAAATGACTCTACTACCCAAAGCAATCTACAGATTCAATGCAATCCCTATCAAACTACCACTGGCATTTTTCACAGAACTAGAACAAAAAATTTCACAATTTGTATGGAAACACAAAAGACCCCGAATAGCCAAAGCAATCTTGAGAACGAAAAATGGAGCTGGAGGAATCAGGCTCCCTGACTTCAGACTATACTACAAAGCTACAGTAATCAAGACGGTATGGTACTGGCACAAAAACAGAAAGATAGATCAATGGAACAGGATAGAAAGCCCAGAGATAAACCCACGCACATATGGTCACCTTATCTTTGATAAAGGAGGCAGGAATGTACAGTGGAGAAAGGACAGTCTCTTCAATAAGTGGTGCTGGGAAAACTGGACAGGGACATGTAAAAGTATGAGATTAGATCACTCCCTAACACCATACACAAAAATAAGCTCAAAATGGATTAAAGACCTAAATGTAAGGCCAGACACTATCAAACTCCTAGAGGAAAACATAGGCAGAACACTCTATGACATAAATCACAGCAAGATCTTTTTTGACCCACCTCCTAGAGAAATGGAAATAAAGACAAAAATAAACACATGGGACCTAATGAAACTTCAAAGCTTTTGCACAGCAAAGGAAACCATAAACAAGACGAAAAGACAACCCTCAGAATGGGAGAAAATATTTGCAAATGAAGCAACTGACAAAGGATTAATCTCCAAAATTTATAAGCAGCTCATGCAGCTCAATAGCAAAAAAACAAACAACCCAATCCAAAAATGGGCAGAAGACCTAAATAGACATTTCTCCACAGAAGATATACAGACTGCCAACAAACACATGAAAGGATGCTCAACATCTTTACTCATTAGAGAAATGCAAATCAAAACTACAATGAGATATCATCTCACACCAGTCAGAATGGCCATCATCAAAAAATCTAGAAACAATAAATGCTGGAGAGGGTGTGGAAAAAAGGGAACACTCTTGCAGTGCTGGTGGGAATGTGAATTGGTACAGCCACTATGGAGAACGGTATGGAGGTCCTTAAAAAACTACAAATAGAACTACCATATGACCCAGCAATCCCACTACTGGGCATATACCCTGAGAAAACCATAATTCAAAAAGAGACATGTACCAAAATGTTCATAGCAGCCCTATTTACAATAGCCCGGAGATGGAAACAACCTAAGTGTCCATCATCGGATGAATGGGTAAAGAAGATGTGGCACATATATACAATGGAATATTACTCAGCCATAAAAAGAAATGAAATTGAGCTATTTGTAATGAGGTGGATGGACCTAGAGTCTGTCATACAGAGTTAAGTAAGTCAGAAAGAGAAAGACAAATACTGTATGCTGACACATATATATGGAATTTAAGAAAAAAAAATGTCACGAAGAACATAGGGGTAAGACAGGAATAAAGACACAGACCTACTAGAGCATGGACTTGAGGATATGGGGAGGGGGAAGGGTAAGCTGTGACAAAGTGAAAGAGCGGCATGGACATATATACACTACCAAACGTAAGGTAGATAGCTAGTGGGAAGCAGCCGCATAGCACAGGGAGATCAGCTCGGTTCTTTGTGACCGCCTGGAGGGGTGGGATAGGGAGGGTGGGAGGGAGACGCAAAAGGGAGGGGATATGGGAACATATGTATATGTGTAACTGATTAAATTTGTAAAATTAAAAAAAAAAAAAAAAGAGTCATGTACCAGAATGTTCACTGCAGCTCTATTTACAATAGCCAGGACATGGAAGCAACCTAAGTGTCCATCAACAGATGAATGGATAAAGGAGATGTGGCACTTACATACAATGGAATATTACTCAGCCATAAAGGGGAATGAAACTGAGTTACTTGTAGTGAGGTGCATGGACCTAGAGACTGTCATACAGAGTGAAGTAAGTCAGAAAGAGAAAAACAAATACCATATGCTAACACATATATATGGAATCTAAAAAAAAAACAAAACAGAAAATGGTCAGAAGAACCTAGGGGCAAGACGGGAATAAAGACGCAGACCTACTAGAGAATGGACTTGAGGATACGGGGAGGGGGAAGGATAAGCTGGGACAAAGTGAGAGAGTGGCATGGACATATATACAGTACCAGACCTAAAACAGATAGCTAGTGGGAAGCAGCCGCATAGCACAGGGAGATCAACTCGGTGCTTTGTGACCACATATAGGGGTGGGATAGGGAGGGTGGGAGGGAGGGAGATGCAAGAGGGAAGAGATATGGGGACATATGTATATGTATAACCGATTCACTTTGTTATAAAGCAGAAACTGACACACCATTGTAAAGCAATTATACTCTAATAAAGATGTTAAAAAATTAAATTAAATTAAGTTAAATAAATAAATATTATCTGCTTTTGTTTAGTCTCCAAAGCCCTCAAAATAGATACTTTGGGTTTTTGTTCCCTTGTTTTGATTTCAAGTTAATTCAGCTTTCATAGCTATCATTTTGGGGTGAATTAGTTTATCAGGAAGTCACTCCTCCTTACTGAATGCCATTCCCAGCAAACTGTCACAGCACAGGGGCAAAAATCTACACAATCTTCATGGCATAAATGGTTAGTTGATATTGGATTTCTTACCAATCCCAGGAGGTGGGGCTGACCCAAATTTAAGATTACTTGGGAAAAGCATTTTCTCCTCCCAACTATTTTACATGCATGTGTGTGAATTTGTGTGTAATAAGATTTTGAAATTAAAGTTTTAACCAAGAAACCAAAGCACTAAAGATGTTGCTTGTAAAGTAAATTATACCAGACTAAAAGGCAGGATTTCAGTGACTGGTAACTGATTTCATGACTCATGGTCACTTCAAACAGTGAATCCTGAAACAAATCTAAGCTATAAAAGATTGAGAGAATGGAGATGAAAATAAGATATCATAATGAAATTTCTTTGTCAAGAACTGACGTGTTACCTGATTTACCTGGTTCCCACCAAGGTGGGGTAGGTGGGTGAGGATGCTACTTCCTTCACTTCATCTCACAGAGGACTTGAGATATGTGGGAGACTGGAAAGGGGACTGAATTCTGTGACGGTATATGGAGGGCAGGCAACATAAGCTGGCAAACTGCTCTACTTGTAGAGAAGAAGGCAAGTTGCTGCTGCTTCTGGGAAGCAACTAAATTCCCTTCTGTTGGCAGTTCAAATAGGGATGAGCATTTTCTGGGAACCACATGCATACTCTGTGGGAGAGACAGCCAGCTTGGAGCTATTTTGTGGCTTTCTCAAGAACACTAAGTAAGAGGTGATGGAACTTCAATGAGAGTGAATGTGGACCTCTAAAAACAGGGCACTGGGTGAAGTGGGTAGTTGAAGGAGTGTGGGAAATTATACGCAGCGTGCCTTAGCAGGGGAGCCTCCAAATTTCTGCAGAAATACCCAAGAGAGTCACTATCAACATTGGCCAGGGCTGAAGACCACCAAGACACCTTGTGGATGGGCCAGCTCTAGAAAGAACTTCCCTGTCCTGTTTTCTTCTTCTGTCTCTCTAGAATAAATGATAAAAAAAGAGAAGAATCATGGCATCTTCTGCCACTCCCAAGTAGCCAGTGTTATTTTTGGAGCTTATTAAGTTTTTTCAGAACTTGACCTTCTAACTTCTCAGTTGAGGCTGTGCTTGCAAAATAAAGGAACGGGAGAAATTATTATTATCTAAGAGTGAAGCAGTCAGTTACGGAGCCTAACAAATATTGAAATACAAAGTCAAAAACAAAGTCTTTTTTATTATATACTACAATTTGTGCTTGTGCAATGTGCTGACATTATACACATTCATAAAGAGAAAAGGTGAGCAATTGATTTTGTTCCAGGATCCTAGGGAGCAGCAGAAAGAAAGTGACATTTGAAATGCATCTTAACAATGTTGAATCATAAAGAAAGGAAGCAAAATGATCAAGGTCTAGAGTCCTGAAATTACACAGAGTGTTATAGGCAAGGAGGAGAATTATAGTATATAGAGACAGGAGGGTTTTGAGGAGAAGAAAAGTGTATTTGCAAAAGTGGCCTGAAGCCAGTGTATTTAAAATAGTGTGTGCCACGTGGATTTACAACAAAATAATGAGGTAGTGAGAAGCTATCATTTTCCTAGTGTCAGAAATTTTTTTGGAGTCTTGTGAAGGTATTTGTGTTTTAGAAAGATGGTTTTGTCAGTCCGTTCAGGGCCGGTTGGAGGGACAAAGACTAGAGGCAGAGGCATGTTTGTAAACAGTCACAGCAGCACCGTTGAGAGGTGATTCTTACCTGGAGCAGGGAAGAGGCAGTGGAGGCGGATTTGCTGGCCTTGGCAGTGAGCGGACAGTAAGGATATCCAACCAAGGAGTGCCCAGAGCAACACTCAGATCGTCTGGTGTGAGGTCTTTAGCTGGCTCACAAGACTCATAAAACAAAACTGGTTGAAGGAGGAACTTCAGGTTTGAGCGGGTGGAAAACGAAGCAGACTTTGAAGCTATTAATGTCAGCTCATCTGTAGTCTATCCAGATGCAGATGTTCCGTCAGTGATTAGAAAGAGATTCCATTGGTTCAGAGTTGGGAAAAGATTGGTATTTACAAGTTTAGTTTTAGGTAGATAGAGACAGACATTGCAAATCACATTAGAGAAAGTAGAAGGAAGAGGACTTGACAAAAAAGAGAAAGCTGTCAGAGGTGTAAGAGGAAGGAGAGAGTGACATCATAGGAACTGAGGAAGGAAAGTGAGGTTTTCTTAAATGATGGGGTGTTACACTGACGTCAACTTCTGCAGATAAACCAAATAGAATGAGAACTGAAAAGAATCCACTTCATTTGATTACTAGTCAATTGTATTTGGCTTTTGCCTGAATCATTAATAGAGCAGGGGTTCAGGAGTCAAAATGCCATGGAGAGTGAATAAAAGGCAAAAAATTAAAAACAGTGCATACCACCTTGGCTACCTAAAATATCACTGTGGAAGGGAAGGAGAGAGCTGAAAAGCCATGTGGTTATATACGTGCCAGTTTTAGAATGGAGGAACTGAAATAATGTGAGATGCCAGAGATGATATGAATATGAACTAGTAAGGAAAATACAAAGTAAAAATTAGCTCATTGGTGCCCTCTGTGACTTCTGCAGTGATTAAGAGCAGCACTGTGGATAATAGCATCTGATATGTTCTTACAAAATATGTTTCTTTGTCTTTGTCCCCTTTGGCCAACTTTAATTAAATTAGATTTAGAGATACTGCTTGACAATTGTGTAAGAAAAATTGGATAGATAAAATAAAATGCAAATAATCTGTCTTCAGATCATCTGAAATGTAGTGGTAAATGCTTTTGCTTAGACCTCTGGGCGACTGTATTTCTAAGCTATTTTCTTGTATTTGTCTTAAGGACAGAGGGGTTATTGGCTCCAATCACAGAGCACTTACGGGCTGTTTTTTTTTTTCGTTATTTTTTTTCATTTCTTTCATCAGTGATTTGAAGTTTGCAGTGTACAAATTCTTCACCTCCTTGGTTAAGTTTATTCCTAAGTAGTTTATTATTTTTGATACTATTGTAAATGGGATTGTTTGTAAATTTTATTTAATTAATTTATTTTTTATACAGCAGGCTCTTATTAGTTATCTATTTTATACATATTAGTGTATACATGTCAATCCCAATCCCCCAATTCATCCCACCACCCCCTGCCACTTTCCCCCCTTGGTGTCCATGCATTTGTTCTCTACACCTGTGTCTCTATTTCTGTATGGTCTAGTTTTGGTTTGTTTGTAATTTGTGCTTATTCTATTTAGCACTTGGTTTTATATTGATTTATATAGTGGGTTTGAGACCAAACAGATGTGAACTTGAATGCCAGTTTTACTCTACTTAGGTGTATGATCTTGACTAAGAATTAACCTCTCTGAGACTCAGTTTCCTCACCTGTAATGCAGACATAATGCTACCTTGCCTATCTGAGGATTCATGACGATTCAGGGTAAGTGATTCCACAATGATTTGCATTTAGTAGATGCTTAGTAAAACATGATCCAGATTTCCCAAAGGGTGGTCTACAGTACATTTCTCTAAGGACATTTCCAGGGGAACAGTGTTTTCCTCCTCTTGGCAAGTCACATGCTCACTATTATAGTAAAAGTTTGGAGAGGTCAAGTGATGGAGGCAACTGATTGACTGTGTAGTGAAAGTTTCACAATTGCAGGCTATGCTCAGGTGTAAAAAAAAAGAGAGAAAGGTTTTTAAATGATTAATTTTATTTTTGGTCTCTTATCGTTTTCCTAAGCCCTCTGTATCGTCCTAGATAAAATGTGTGTGTGTGTGTGTGTGTGTGTGTGTGTGAGAGAGAGAGAGAGAGAGAGAGAGAGGGAGGAGGGGAGAGAGAGGGCAGTGGTAGTGAAAAATCTCATCATCTAAAGTAATTTCATTCTCTTCCATTTAAAAAAATCACTTTCAAGTTAGCTTGATGTTGTTTTGATAAACTCATAAATATTTAGTCAAATTCAAAGTTCAAACTCCTTACCAGGATTGGTTTTTCTTTTGCTGAAGATTTCTTTGGGTCCTCAGGGAGGTTGGAAAGGGACTACTGCCTTACACAAGGGTGCTTGTGCCATCCTCTGGACTCACGAGCCCTCTGTAGTGATGTCCATCACCCTGCCCAGACACTTGGCATCCAACTAGTATCGGCTGCTCATGTTTGTGGCTGGTGAAATCCATGACATACTTTTTTTTTAAATCAGAGTTCCCTGGCGACTCTGTGCTAACTTAACCTCACTATGGCTCCTGCTGGCCCTTCAAATCCCTGTATTTAGGTCACATCTTCTAACTAGATGTCACTGCCACAGGAACTCTTTTTCTTGTTCACACTGACCCCAGGGAAAGCGCATGGTCTTAGTACCTTGCCACCTCCTCCTGCATCCTGGAAACACACAGAACTTTGGATTTCATCCATGACGCAAGGGAGCAGAGAGCAGGGCTGCTGTCTCTGGTTATCCCTCTTCCTAAGCACACAATGTGCCTGCTCCCGTGTCATTTCCAGACCCTCTCTTAAGGGGAATTCCCTCCAAGAATTCCAAACATAGCTTCTCCTTCAACCTCCTTGGAATTTCTGTCACTCTTTCATCTTCTTTCCCTAGAGCTTTAGCAACCAAGATTCTTATATCTGATCACCTGATTTCTTTCATTATCCTCCTCTCATTCCCGCCTCCCAGAACCAGAAGAACTTCCAGCTCCCCTTCACTTTTGATGGAAAATAAGAACATCTCTCAGTCAGAGCCTCCATCTTTCCTCCAGTGGTTCCTATGTTCTTGATGGCAGCTACTTTTTCTCTAAAGTAAGAAAAAGCTTTGTTCAATAGATGGAAAACCATAAGGGGTCATAGTTTAAGGCAAAGAATACTTTACAATTTTACTTTGATATTTACACTTTCTTAACCCAATTTTACCCAAATCTATTTACTTATACAACTCCCCCCACCCCCACAATGTGTGTATCAGTTCTTAAGTTGTTGGTTATTGTCTGTTGGCTCCAGACCTATCTTTCCATACTTAGCTCTGCCATGTTGAGGCTGGACCTCTGCAAATCACATTTCTGTTTGACTAGATGCTCCTTGATGGGACCTTCAAATAGCGGATGCTAGGCGGAGACACAAGGCCGGAGGAGGAAGAGGCAGACATGCTCCTTCTTGTCTGTTTCCTTTTGCCTTGTGCTTCCTTTTACTGTGTCCCCCCCCCCCCCCCAAGCAACAACTCTTTGCCCTAGCAGAGGCACTTCCTTCCTGTAGCATCAGCTGAAGCCAGTTTGCAGTTTTCCCAACACTTGCAGAGCCAACTTTCTTACATCCCTCTCCGAGATACCAGCACCTCCTTAGAGGGTCAGGCCCAGGCGCATGGGTCCTCTCCCTCAAGCTCAGACACCGGACCTGGGGGTCTGAGTTTCAGTTTTCAGGGCCCTTCCTCTGAAGCTTCTCATTTTCGATAAGTTCAACCTCTTCCCCTTGTTCCCCAGCTCTGGGGTGGGAGCTTCTTCCTGCATTTGCCACCTCCATGATACCTAGTGAACAACTTTTTACCCGGTTTACAATTCTGTATATCAACTATCCTCTGATAAAATTACTAGTGTAATTTCTATCTCTTGAGTGGATGCATACTGATATAAACTCCACCAGAACTAGTGTTGTGTGAAAGTCACAATGGAATGCCATTTGTTGGAGGGACTGGGATGGTGAGGGTGGTGATGGGTTGGTGACCATGGTCATGTGTGTCTGTGTGAACACATCTGCTTGTTATGTGCATTTGGTGAACATACTTGTGCTCAGTAGGGTGACACCCAGCCCAGGAGAAAGGGGGATATTGAGCCACAGAAGACTCAAATATACAGGAAGGAATACTTGGTTTTGTGATTAAAACAACCGAGTGTATCTCCATCAGACTTTTCCCCAAACTCTAAACTCATGGTCATTTAGGGATTAGGAATTCAAAAATGTCTAAGAGTCAGCATTTTTTTTTTTTTTTTTTTTTTTTTTTGCGGTACACGGGCCTCTCACTGTTGTGGCCTCTCCCGTTGCAGAGCACAGGCTCCGGACGCCCAGGCTCAGCGGCCATGGCTCACAGGCCCAGCCACTCCGCGGCATGTGGGATCTTCCCAGACCGGGGCACGAACCCGCGTCCCCTGCATCGGCAGGCGGACTCGCAACCACTGCGCCACCAGGGAAGCCCCTAAGAGTCAGCTTTTCAGACAAAGAGGTGTAACTGTGTTACCAGCACAGCCAGGTTCAAAAGCACATTTTGTCTTTTCTGAGTGCTCTGCCTTTCAAATCCAAGATGCTTCATTTCAATTCAGTAGAAGAAAGGCCTGGAAGGTGTTTGTCATTATCCTGGCACTGAGCTAAGTTCATATAATATGGTCCCTGCCTCAAGGAGCTCACAGTCCTGCACCTCAAAGCGTGGTCCATGAATCAACAGCATTGGCATCATCTGGGAGCTTATTAGAAACACAGAATCGCATGCTCCATCCGAGATCTACTAAATTAGAATCTTCATTTTAACTACATTCCCCGGTGACTTTTACGCACACTGACGTTTGACAGTGCAAGGATGAAACAAGTGCTACATCAAGCAAAAATCATATATCTACCATCCATTTCTAATTCCTATCACTCTCCTGTTTCTGGCTTTCTACATCCCCTCAGAAAATAACCCTCACTATACAGTGTTGCCAAAAGTTAGGGTGGGATGGGACATTTTGGGAATTATAGTTTTCCCAGGTTAAGTATATTATGTGAGGTGGGAGCAGCAAGTATTGCAGTAGAAGCACACAAACAGTGTTTTGGGTATCACAGTTAGTTTATAAAGAAAAAAAAGGTGACTAATGACCACCACATATTCTCCATGGCCTATATTTTCATTCTCTACTGGGAGAATTAGGTGGTGGCAGCATGATGCAATTGTATTTCAGGATAGCAGAATGTGGGCCAGAGGATGGGCATGCTCTTTCCAGCTATATCCTCCAGAGAAATTTTCTATGAGGATCCAAATGGGTATGTAGCTGTCTAGGGCCATCAACATACCTGATCCATTGGTGAAGATAGTCATTGAAGGTGGCTCCCTATTCATGGGCTGAAAATGTGTCCACAAGATTTGAAGATGAGACTTTGATTGTGTAAAGAAAATAGGTTAGGACTCTGGCTAGTATTTGGGTTGGAACAGGGGGCAGAGAGGCCATTTACAAACTTTGGATTCATATTTGCATGAGGCTGGAGATTTGGGATGACCCCTTACTTGGGAGTGTCTCCAGATTTAGAATAGCCAAGTGGAGGCTAATGACAAAAAAGACACAGAGTGTATCCCCTGCACTCTTTCTCTGAGGACCTTCAGAGGCAATATGCTACAAAGAGCTGAGGGAATTTGTTTCTCTGCCAAATAGTTCGCTCTCTCGCTGCATGTGACATTGTGGCCTATGAGAAAAGTCTGCAGGATAATAGGTGTGGAGGATTCAGAGGAAAAGCCTATCTTTGACAGTTGCTGTGAAAATAGATCAAGTTTTTTAAAAATGTATCTGATTTGTGTTCTTGGTAAGATAAAGAGGAACCATGAAACAAGAAAATGACATATAAGGAAAGAACAGGTGAGATAAAAAGACAAAATTCTGAGATAAAATAGCATAAGCTAAAAATGTTAAAGTCTGCCACAAAACCAAAAATAAAAAAGCTATGTCAGGTTTAAAATTGGCATTGGGGTCAAAAAGGAATAAAATTGAAGGTGCAGAAAATTAAATTATGTTGAAAGAACTATTTGAGAAATTATTCCAGAATTCAGAGGAAAGAGCCAAAGAAGACAGTGAGGAAACAAAGATTTATAGTATTGGAGGGGAAGAGATGAGAGAGAGAGAGAGAGAGAAGGCAGAAAAGACACACGGTTGGAAACTACCTATAAATTATAAACATTCCTGTGGAGGATCTTCTCCCTCTATAAAATGAGTCAGAATATTTGGAGGAAAGGGTTATTTTTATAGTACACAAGAATTTCGAGCTAAAATATCCACCAGTTTAAAAGAAGCATCATAAATCAATAGGGACAAAGTTGATTACTTAATAACTAGTGTTGAATAATTGGAAATAAACCATATCCCTACTTTATACAATACTACAAAATAAATTTTATGGATTTAAATTTTTAAAAATCAAAACAATTTAGTAAAATAGAAGTAAATGTATTACATGTACACATGGAGGAGAATTTTCCAATCTTAGATGCAATGAAAGAATTCTCAGTAAAAAAGTGGACAGATGTGGCTAAATTAAGATTAAAGGGTAATGTAATCAGGACGTATCCAAGCTTAAAAAGGCAAAATTAATCTGAGAATGATATTTCAGTAAATAAGACAAACAATGAGAACTCAATGTCTATCCCAAGTGAATTTATCCAACCAGTGATGGATGTGAGAACCAGAACCCAGATTCCTGACTCCCACATCCAGCTGGACAGATTAGACAGTGTGCATTGACCATGAATGGACCTGCACTCCTGAAGGTCGCCCTGTGTCCTGCTCATTGACTCAAGGTAAAAACAGTGTTATGGTTGGTCACCTCAGCACTCAATCATTCTCCTGTGAGGAACTGACTTATGCAGCTATTAATGTATTTGTTATAAGGACCTGAAAATTAATGTGGTTTTTGCACAATCATTATGCCTACTTCATCAGGCATATTGGTACAGAAATGTGCCAAAACTCAGATTACCCCCTGAAGGAAATGACGAACCAAATATAGAAGAGAACTAGCTTCAGGCAAAGCAGGAAGAATCAGAAGGCCGGTAAATCTGCTCACTGTTATTTATCCTGAGATGTCCTTCCAATACAGACTAAGGGGAAGAGATTCATGAGCCCAGATGCCTCATCTTTTTTTCTCATGGCATATATAGCCTTTATTTTTCTCTTTCTTTCCTCTCCTTGGTCCATTGCCTTTTCTTAATTTTCCATTTTCTCCTTTCCTAGTAAAACGGATCATAGGCTTTGGAATGAGTCAGTGTAGCCAGTTCATCCATTTTAATGACTTTTAAACCTTACATAAATTGTTTATGAGCCAGTTTTCTCTTCTCTAAAATGGAGAGAAGAATACCTAGACTCCAGGATTTTGTGGGCATTAAATGAAGTAATGCATGTAAAGTGCTTGGCAATAGTAGGAGTTCAGGAAATATTAGGTCCCTTTTCCCTTGTAACTTACCTTGCTCCCAAGTGTTCTACTAGCCTGAGCTTTTCTGGGGTCTCAGGCTAGATAATCCATAAAGCCCTACTTGCCGGATGCCAATCTGTGAAATGTACAGTTGCTTTTCAGCAACAAGAAATGGGAGATAAGATGGGAGTAGTTTTATATTGGTCTCCTACCCCACAAACACCCCCGACTCTTACGCTCCCCCACCCAACTCCCAACCTCCCACCTGCTCATACCAGGTATCCTCTGGTCTAATCAGTTTAATCTTTTTAAACCAGAGATGGAAAGGGTGTGAGGTTCTCCAGGTTCAAGTGGCTTCCAGGACATAGACTCTGTCTGAGGTGGGGTTTGCTCAACACCATTTACAGAGATTCGAGTTCCTCCCCTGGAATTTTGTACATGGATGTTATCTGGGGGGTTGGCCAGAAATAACAGTCTTTTCTCCCACTGTAGCTGTCCAGACCTGTGGTTCTTTCATTCCTTCTAAGGCAGGCAGTGATTATCTAACCCCCTCCAGATAGCTGTAGAAATAGGAAACTTTCTGGCTTTCTAAGTGGAATGTCCCAGCTTCCTTTCACTATAGCAGGCACCATACCATCCTCATCAGTTGGAGGCATGAGTGTATGGTGGTGCTCGTTGGTTCAGGGGCCAAGGGATGAACTGTTCTGTAAAGATGTGAGAGGTTTTCCCTTCATACTAACCTGCCTGGCAAATGTGGGGTGGGAAGATAAACCTAATCAAAGGACATAACAAGGGCACATTTCTGCAAGTCATGGACACTTTATTTTTTTATTTATTTGTTTGTTTGTTTATTTGCTTTTTTATACTGCAGGTTCTCATCAATTTTATACACATCAGTGTATACATGTCAATCCCAATTGCCCAATTCAGCACACCACCATCCCCACCTCACTGTGGTTTTCCCCCCTTGGTATCCATCTTGTTCTCTACATCTGTGTCTCAACTTCTGCCCTGCAAACCGGTTCATCTGTACCATTTTTCTAGGTTCCACATACATGCCTTAATATATGATATTTGTTTTCCTCTTTCTGACTTACTTCACTCTGTATGACAGTCTCTAGATCCATCCACGTCTCAACAATAGACTCAATTTCGTTCTTTCTCTATGGGTGAGTAATATTCCATTGTATATATGTACCATGTCTTCTTTATCCATTCGTCTGTCAATGGGCATTTAGATTGCTTCCATGACCTGGCTATTGTAAATAGTGCTGCAATGAACATTGGAGTGCATGGGTCATTTTGAGTTATGGTTTTCTCTTGGTATATGCCCAGTAGTGGGATTGCTGGATCATATGGTAATTCTATTTTTAGTTTTTTAAGGAACCTCCATACTGTTCTCCATAGTGGCTGTATCAATTTACATTCCCACCAACAGTGCAAGAGGGTTCCCTTTTCTCCGCACCCTCTCCAGCATTTCTTGTTTGTAGATTTTCTGATGATGCCCATTCTGACTCGTGTGAGATGATACCTCATTGTTGTTTAGATTTGCATTTCTCTAATAATTAGTGATGTTGAGCAGCTTTTCATGTGCTTCTTGGCCATCTGTATGTCTTCTTTGGAGAAATGTCTATTTAGGTCTTCTGCCCATTTTTTGATTGGGTTGCTTGTTTCTTTAAATTTGAGCTGCATGAGCTGTTTATATATTTTGGAGATTAATCCTGTGTCCGTTGATTCGTTTGCGAATATTTTCTCCCATTCTGAGGGTTGTCTTTTGGTCTTGTTTATGGTTTCCTTTGCTGTGCAAAAGCTTTTAAGTTTCATTAGGTCCCATTTGTTTATTTTGATTTTTATTTCCATTACTCTAGGAGGTGGTTCAAAAAAAGATATTGATGTGATTTATGTCAAAGAGTGTTCTTCCTACGTTTTCCTCTAAGAGTTTTATAGTGTCCGGTCTTATATTTGGGTCTCGAATCCATTTTGAGTTTATTTTTGTGTATGGTGTTAGGGAGTGTTCTAATTTCATTCTTTTACATGTAGCTGTCCAGTTTTCCCAGCACCACTTATTGAAGAGACTGTCTTTTCTGCATTATATATCTTTGCCTCCTTTGTCATAGATTAGTTGACCATGGGTGCGTGGGTTTATCTCTGGACTTTCTATCTTGTTCCATTGATCTATGTTTCTGTTTTTGTGCCAGTACCATGTTGTCTTGATACTGTAGCTTTGTAGTATACTCTGAAGTCAGGGAGTCTGATTCCTCCAGCTCCTTTTTTTCCCTCAAGACTGCTTTTGCTATTCGGGGTCTTTTGTGTCTCCATACAAATTTTAAGATGATTTGTTCTAGTTCCATAAAAAATGTCATTGGTAATCTGATAGGGATTGCATTGAATCTGTAGATTGCTTTGGGTAGTATAGTCATTTTCACAATATTGATTCTTCCAATCCAAGAACATGGTATATCTCTCCATCTGTTGGTATCATCTTTAATTTCTTTCATCAGTGTCTTATAGTTTTCTGCATACAAGTCTTTTATTTCCCTAGGTAGGTTTATTCCTAGGTATTTTATTGTTTTTGTTGCATTGGTAAATGGGAGTGATTCCATAATTTCTCTTTCAGATTTTTCATCATTAGTGTATAGGAATGCAAGAGATTTCTGTGCATTAATTTTATATCCTGCAACTTTACCAAATTCATTGATTATCTCTAGTAGTTTTTTGGTGGCATCTTTAGGATTCTCTACATATAGTATCATGACATCTGCAAACAGTGACAGTTTTACTTCTTCTTTTCCAATTTGTATTCCTTTTATTTCTTTTTCTTCTCTGATAGGCATGGCTAGGACTTCCAAAACTATGTTGAATAATAGTGGTGAGAGTGGACATCCTTGTCTCGTTCCTGATCTTAGAGGAAATGCTTTCAGTTTTTCACCATTGAGAATGATGTTTGCTGTGGGTTTGTTGTCTATGGCCTTTATTATATTGAGGTAGGTTCCCTCCATGCCCACTTTCTGGAGAGTTTTTATCATAAATGAGTGTTGAATTTTGTCAAAAGCTTTCTCTGCATCTGTTGAGATGGTCATATGGTTTTTATTCTTCAATTTGTTCATATAGTGTATCACATTGATTGATTTGAGTATATTGAAGAATCCTTGCATCCCTGGGATAAATCCCACTTGATCATGGTGTATGATCCTTTTAATGTGTTGTTGGATTCTGTTTGCTAGTATTTTGTTGAGGATTTTTGCATCTATATTCATCAGTGATATTGATCTATACTTTTCTTTTTTTGTAGTATCTTTGTCTGGTTTTGGTATCAAGGTGATGGTGGCCTCATAGAATGCGTTTGGGAGTGTTCCTTCCTCTGCAATTTTTTGGAAGAGTTTGAGAAGGATGGGTGTTAGCTCTTCTCTAAATGTTTGATAGAATTCACCTGTGAAGCCATCTGGTCCTGGACTTTTGTTTGTTGGAAGATTTTTAGTCACAGTTTCAATTTCATTACTTGTGCTTGGTCTGTTCATATTTTCTGTTTCTTCCTGGTTCAGTCTTGGATGGTTATTCCTTTCTAAGAATTTGTCCATTTCTTCCAGGTTGTCCATTTTATTGGCATAGAGTTGATTGTAGTAGTCTCTTAGGATGCTTTGTATTTCTGCGGTGTCTTTTGTAAGTTCTCTTTTTTCATTTCTAATTTTGTTGATTTGAGTCCTCTCCCTCTTTTTCTTGATGAGTCTGGATAATGGTTTATTAATTTTTTTTACCTTCTCAAAGGACCAGCTTTTAGTTTTATTGATCTTTGCTATCATTTCCTTCATTTCTTTTTCATTTATTTCTGCTCTGATCTTTATGATTTCTCTCCTTCTGCTAACTTTGGGTTTTGTTTCTTCTTCTTTCTCTAGTTCCTTTAGGTGTAAGGTTAGATTGTTTACTTGATATTTTTGTTGTTTCTTGAGGTAGGATTGTATAGCTATAAACTTCCCTCTTAGAACTGCTTTTGCTGCATCCCATAGGTTTTGGATCATCGTGTTTTCATTGTCATTTGTCTCTAGGTATTTTTTGATTTCCTCTTTGATTTCTTCTGTGATCTCTTGGTTATTTAGTAACATAGTGTTTAGCCTCCATGTGTTTGTATTTTGTACGTTTTTTTCCCCTGTAATTCATTTCTAATCTCATAGCATTGTGGTCAGAAAAGATGCTTGATATGATTTCAATTTTCTTAAATTTACTGAGGCTTGATTTGTGACCCAAGAGGTGATCTATCCTGGAGAATGTTCTGTGAGCACTTGATAAGAAAGTGTAATCTGCTGTTTTTGGATGGAATGTCCTATAAATATCAGTTGAGTCTATCTGGTCTATTGTGTCATTTAAAGCTTGTGTTTCCTTATTAATTTTCTGTTTGGATGATCTGTCGATTGGTGTAAGTGAGGTGTTAAAGTCCCCCACTATTAAAGTGTTACTGTCAATTTCCTCTTTTATAGCTGTTAACAGTTGCCTTATGTATTGAGGTGCTCCTATGTTGGGTGCGTATATATTTATAATTGTTATAGCTTCCTCTTGGATTGATCCCTTGATCATTACATAGTGTCCTTCCTTGTCTCTTGTAACATTCTTTATTTTAAAGTCCATTTTATCTGATATGAGTGTAGCTTTCTGTTGATTTCCATTTGCATGGAATATCTTTTTCCATGCCCTCACTTTCAGTCTGTATGTGTCCCTAGTTCTGAAGTGGGTCTCTTGTAGACAGCATATAGATGGGTCTTGTTTTTGTATCCATTCAGCAAGCCTGTGTCTTTTGGTTGGAGCATTTAGTCCATTCACGTTTAAGGTAATTATCGATATGTATGTTCCTATGACCATTTTCTTAATTGTTTTGGGTTTTTTTTTGTAGATCCTTTTCTTCTCTTGTGTTTCCCGCTTAGAGAAGTGCCTTTAGCATTTGTTGTAGAGCTGGTTTGGTGGTGCAGAGTTCTCTTAGCTTTTGCTTCTCTGTAAAGCTTTTGATTTCTCTGTCGAATCTGAATGAGATTCTTGCCAGGTAGAGTAATCTTCCTTGTAGGTTCTTCCCTTTCATCACTTTAAGTATATCATGCCACTCTCTTCTGGCTTGTAGAGTTGCTGCTGAGAAATCAGCTGTTAACCTTTTGGGCGTTCCCTTGTATGTTATTTTTCGTTTATCACTTGCTGCTTTCAATAATTTTTCTTTGTTTTTAATTTTTGCCAGTTTGATTACTACGTGTCTCGGCGTGTTTCTCCTTGGGTTTATCCTGTATGGGACTCGCTGCGCTTCCTGGACTTGGGTGGTTATTTCCTTTCCCATGTTAGGGAAGTTTTCAACTATAATCTCTTCAGATATTTTCTCTGTTCCTTTCTCTCTCTCTTCTCCTTCTGGGACCCCTATAATGCGAATGTTGTTGCATTTAATGTTGTCCCAGAGGTCTCTTAGGCTGTCTTCATTTCTTTTCATTCTTTTTTCTTTATTCTGTTCCATAGCAGTGAATTCCACCATTCTGTCTTCCAGGTCTTTTATCTGTTCTCCTGCCTCAGTTATTCTGCTATTGATTCCTTCTAGTGTAGTTTTCATTTCAGTTATTGTATTGTTCATCTCTGTTTGTTTGTTCTTTACTTCTTCTAGGTCTTTGTTAAACATTTCTTGCATCTTCTCAATCTTTGCCTCCATTGTTTTTCTGAGGTCCTGGATCATCTTCACTATCATTATTCTGAATTCTTTTTCTGGAAGGCTGCCTATCTCCACTTCATTTAGTTGTTTTTCTGGGGTTTTATCTTGTTCCTTCATCTGGTACATAGCTCTCTGCCTTTTCATCTTGTCTATCTTTCTGTGAATGTGGTTTTTGTTCCACAGGCTGCAGGATTGTAGTTCTTCTTGCTGCTGCCATCATGGACACTTTAGACAGCCTTTTAAAAAGTTCAGCTCAAGTATTGATTGACCACCTACTGAGTGCCAAGATCTAGAAAGATAAAGGCAAAGGTAACACAATTATGGTATTGAAGTGCTCTCCCTCTAGTGGGTAAGACACTTGTGTAAACAAATACATAAGTGCATTTTAGTGTTCATAACTGTTACTATAGATATCTGAGAAGCCCCTTGGTGGCATGTGGGGAGAGGCTTCTTTTGAGGCAGTGGGTGGTGGTGGCAGATGGTGGTGATCAACAAATGCTTCCTGGTGAGTTTATCCTGAAGGGCTCTCTGAGGTCTCCTAGACCCCATGTAAACATCAGGGCTTTCTCACCACTGCTGAAGTACCTACCCAGACACCATTTGTCTTTTCAGGGTCTTGATAAGTTTCTCATATCATGTCTTATTCAACTAGAGGTACAGACTCCAATTTCAATTACATTTTCTGAGAAAGATTTATAGGATCCAATTTAGGAGAAATGCTGAAAGTGTTTTCATAGAATTCCAAATCTGCCATCCTTCTTCTAACTTCCACACTGAGGTCCCTAGTAGAATGCCCGGTGTGGGCAGAATCTATAAATCATTCAGGGAAAAGCAGCATCAAGGCAATTGAGAGACATCAGCATCACAACAGCAGCTTATCTTGTCATGGCTGGTCCATCTTATTAAATGACCATAAAAATATATGGTGGAAATCGAAGAGGAGTCAGAGCTGGCCCATGTGCTCGATTTGCCCTCTTTTTCATGCCACTGTCCTCTGAGTTCCATTTTTACTCTTTTCCAGGAAATGTTCCTATCTATGAATTTTCAGCAGGATGTTTGCATAAGCCCTTCCTGTACAGCATATCTCACCAATGGGTGAAATGTTTTGCAGTTAATTCCAATAAAGGAAGAGTTTTAGCGCCTTCAGCCTTGTCATGGTCAATTACATTTGAATTAAAACTGTGGAGTAAAATCTGCAAAGGAGCAGACCTTGGTTAATGCACACAGTTTGGCATTTTGTGCTTCAGAACACTTGCACACAAACACACTATAGAGGGCAAAATAGTTCCCTTAGTAACAATTTGAAGACTTTGGAGCCACATTTGGATAGAGAGATCACTTGATCTCCAGTATTGAATGTTAGACAACCGATTTCCATACTGCCCTGCAAAATGACTCAGGCAGGAAAAAAGCCCTCTTTTCTGTTGAGGAATGCAGGCAGTTCTGTCCTTGCTCTTCATCTCTGGAAGCTAAATGAATGAACACGGCTTCTTGAGTTTTGAAATAGGAGTGCCCTCAATTCTGGGCTGCAAAGGCCCAGTGAGTATGATTTCTTCTCAGTGGGAGGGTAATACTACCAAATTGGAGGAAGAAGAGAGTGACTACTCTATACAGGTAAATGTGCTAAGATGCACAAAAGGTTAATTAGCATGTAAATTGAATTCTGAAGAGGAGAGCACAAATAATCATGCCACTAAGGACCTACCTACAGTGGATTTTTGGTGCCAGAGTTTGACCCTCTCTAACGAGGTGATAATGAGCTGTGAAAGCCCAAAGGAGCTGTTGGGTAGCAATCCTTATAGGGTAAGGTAAGCACATTTCCATACACACAACCAGCCCTGGAATGTAGCAGTAGCGTCACTAATGTCAGCTGCCGTAACTTCCCTCAATAAGCACATGTTGTTTTAGAAATGACACTGGCTGAGGCTTCTCCTTTTTTGAAGTTGTCAGTGTCTCATCTTTTGAAGTTGCAGACATCGGGAAATTAAAGCAGACCTGGCGAGATATAAAGATGCTGGCATCATAAGAACAAACAATCTGCATTTACCCGTAGATGGAGACATCTGACTTGAAACTCCAGACCCGGGCCCATTCCTCATCATTGGGATTAATTCTCAATTTAGGCCAAAGGGAATCAGAGGTTCCTTTTCCACACTCTGAACTCATCATTAAGACTCTCTTGCTCTAGGTGGGTTTGGAGCTCTGGTTATTAAATTCAAGAATAAAGTGTCTGCCGCATGGAGAAATCAAAGTACTTATTCTAAACTTTGTTCCTCCTAAAGATTAAGATCCCCCCCCTTCTTTTTTACTGGGGATTTTAACTCTTCCCCAGAACACAGGCTAAGGCCTGAACACTTACATTTAAGGACCAACTGAGAATGGCTGGTGACAGGTCAGACCCCAGCTGAGATGTGACAGATGTCAAAGTCTAAGAGATACGTTCACAGCCATCCAGAAAGGAGACCAGGGGAGGGGAGTTAACTGGTAAGAGGACACAGATTCTTAGGACAAAGGTAAAGAAGAAAAGCCAGGAATTTGTCATAGCTTCATGCCAGAAAATTATCTTCAAGACAGCAGAATATATATATTTAATATATATTTTAAATCCAGCAGAACTTGGTTGAAAATACAATATTTTTAAGTGGGTCTGGGGCAGTGATGGAATCCTTAGAGTATGAGAATATCCACAGAGCAAGAAGACAAATTAGTTTGCCCAAAGGTCTGTCCCAGCTATCTTTAGTTGGAAGTTGCCCCCTATGGCTTGCTTTGATCCTGATGCTCTAGAAGAGGCTGAACCATTTTGTACATATTGATTAGATGCCAGTCGGCTCCCTTGGCCTTATAAGACCCCATGTTCTGGTTCTCTCTGACTCCTGCTGACCACTCAGAATCCCTTTGTCATTTCTTATGATAAGTTACAAAAGAGAAGTCTAGGATAGAGAGAAACCCAATCACAGGAGATATGGCGTGGTCTCTATGGGCCAGTTAAAGCCTGTCTGGGGAAGTGACATTTAACATGAGAGCTGAAAGATGAGGGAGGATTTGGCCAGAAGAGTATAAGGTGAGGGTTGTCTCCTAGTCATAAGGCACAGCATGTGCAAAGGTCCTGAGGCACAAAACTGACAAGGCTCCTGGTTCTGTATATCCTGGGTCAATCTCACTCCTATAGGTCCTGCCCTGCCCTGAAAAGGTAGCTGCCAGAAGGGAGAAAGGAAAGGAATGCATTTATTTGTAGAGATGCCCAACCTGCTTAGGGAGGAAAGACGTGGGGAATGGAAAGAAAAAAAAAAGTGCTCAGAGAGATCTAGTTTTCTATTTCCCGTCACTTTCGCCGACATTTCTGAATTGGAAATTAAAGAAAATGTTTGGCAGCTCTGACATTTTACAACATTCCAGCTGACCGCCAGTCACAACTAGAAAGAATGGCGAACCTCAGTGTCAAGAGAAGTTGTAAGGAAAAGTGTTATATATATATATATATATATATATATATGGCTCCATTTTCTTAGTATTGAATGATTTGGGACTCACTGTATATTTACTCAGCTGTGCAGAGCAATTACCAAATAGCTAAATGGTCAAGAATTTCCATAAAGTAAAACACAAATACCTGGTATTTATGCTTTAATGTCTTCCCTTTCATATCATCATATTTTAACCCACGGCATGGGGATTCCCTGCTGACACTAGGATTTGAATGACGGACGGGATCAGCCACTATGTTTTGTTTCCATTGGGACCACATTATCAACCTGTAATTTCTCCATATTAGAAAATAGCACTTGATTTCCACATAATCAGCAGTTGGACGATGGTCTTGCCCCCCTGCCACCTAACACTAGTGCCGTTTATATCCCTCCATTTGGAGGTAGCCACAGAGACCTGCTTTCTCTAGTCACTTATAGACAGAACCCTGGGGCTTCTGAGAACAGGGTCACACCATCCTTCAGAAACAGCACTGCCCCAAAGTCCCCCTTGCCTCGTGCTCTCACTGCTAAGAGCTCCGGGCCCAGGGAGCCCTTGGTGCCTCTCTGAAGAGGAGCATTTCCAAGCATCCTCCACATGACTGATGCCTTTCCTGAGTGGCAAGGACACTGTCCTCTGGAGGCTTCAAGACAAAGTGGGTTGCCCATAGAGATATATTTAAAAGAACATGGTGCAAGCAAACCCTTTGCAGAGAAGTCCTGTCTAGATATTAAATTCGTTTTGAGAGCCTTCAACCATGTAAGTTCTGAGGTTCCATGTCCAGGGAAAGGTAGTGACCATTTGTGGTCTTAGAATCCCCAGAAGCAAGTGCATTCAGGAGAGGGTTGCACCTCCTGTACAGCACACTGGAAAGGAGGGGCACAGACTAAGAGGGAGGGAGGAGAAGTTGTGGCCCTTCAAGTCCAGGGAGACCAGAATCACAACAAAAGACCAATGGTTGTGAAAAGGCTTGAATGCACTTATTGGCACATGCTATTTCCTGTGGGAGGCGTGTAAGGGCATTGATTCTAAGGAAGGAAGGTGTGAGCTTAACCCTCAGAGTCCAGACATGCAGAGCTAAGTCATGTCCAGGGATGCCCAGTGGAGATATTGCTTGGATGATAAAAAAGAAACAGGAGCGGGGCTTCCCTGGTGGCGCAGTGGTTGGGAGTCCGCCTGCCGACGCAGGGGACATGGGTTCGTGCCCCGGTCCGGGAGGATCCCACATGCCACGGAGCGGCTGGGCCCTTGAGCCATGGCTGCTGAGCCTGCATGTCCGGAGCCTGTGCTCCGCAGCGGGAGAGGCCACAACAGTGAGAGGTCCGCGTACCAAAAAAAAAAAAAAAGAAAGAAACAAGAGCTTGGCTGGAAAGGTGGGCAGGCTTCCAGGAAAGGAGAATGGCACAGCAATGCTTTCCCCACGTTTCAGAGAATCAGAGGGACAGAGAAGCCTGGGCTGCCCTCACCACTCCCACCCCCTCAAAAAAAGTGAAAGGCTTGGTATCCTTTAGCGGCAAGCCCCTGAGGCCTGATGGGCTTGTTTGCTCTGGCTTTGGAAAGAGGTAGTCCTGCCTCTGGCCATCTGACTAATCCCAGTGCCCAGCAGGGAAGAGGCTTGCACTTCGACTGGCCACAAGGCAGGGCAAGTGACACTTTTTAGTCAAATGAGACCTCTGTTCTCCACACAGAGTGTTCATGTACCTTGCTCTGACTCTGTTCTAGGCACGGACAGAGAATGTGGCTTATGCCTGTCCTTGGGATGTTAATATTTCCCAGGCTTAAAAGTATGGGAGCGCCATCAGCTGCATACTGCCCATACACATGCAGGCCTGATTCTGATTTCCATGGCCTTCATTGACAAGCTTTATTTTTACTTCTCGAAGTCCTCTTCAAAACATTGCCCACTCCTTTTCTTCAGTAAGGAATACATTCTCACAGAAAACTATCGGCATGAGAGTGAGGCAGACTTGAGATAACTAACTGTGTGACATTGGGCAAGTCATTGAATTCGTCTCCCACTATAGAGAAAGAGAGATGGTATTGCAACTTGAAATGCTGGGAAGAGGAATGAATGATAGGTCATGTACTAAAGGTCTAGCATTTTCCTTAATCCAGCATGTCTCAAACTTCTCTGTGACCAGAGGTATCCTCCTCTCTCATCTAACTCCTATATTAACAGGATGAATATAATTCCTAGAAATACTTAGGAAAAATCCCAGCTGCCCCCATCTGCATATCCCCATTTCCCAGCCTCCCGCTCTTCTTGTACAAATACGATGCAAACGCTTAGGCTGGGACATCACAATTCTTTTGCCTTGGGCTAGCCAACCTCTGTTGGAGGTCAAGATATTGTGAACTCTCACTAGGGATCCCCTAGTGGCTCTTTTCCAGGCTAATCTGACAAGGCTATGATAATCTGAGCATCTTTGCCAAAATGACTGCCCCACTGTGCCCTTCCTGCATTTATCATTTAATGGGATACATGCTTGGATTTTGGCAGTGGATACTTCTCCTCCCAGAGCAACAGTGGGTTGAGGATGTTATTCAAGGACCCTCTCCTAGGTCTTATTAATCTTCCTTCAAGTTCCATCATGGTCACATAAAGATTTGTGCCCTTTGTCTATGTTTCTGAATGACTGGGGAGGTGGGGAGAAGAGGATAACAATGAATGGGTCCCTGTGAGTGTTCCCAGAGGAACATGTGGTGGGATCACAAGACACAGGTCTAGAGCTCTATAGAGACAGCTCACCCACTGCAAGATGGGCAACCACCCTATTTACAGATGAGCAAACAGAGGTCCAGAGAGGTTATTCAATGGGTCCATGTTGATGCAGTTGCTAAATGTGCTGGATATGTGTGGTTTGTTTTTCCTACTGCAGAACAATGTCCTGTCAGTCTTCTTCTTTAAAAAGCTTGAAAGTTTAGTGCTGGCCTCTCAGGATTTGCTCTGCCTTACGCTGTCTGGGGATTGCACACATAAACTCAGCCGACTTTGTCAAGTTGATGGTCGATGCTACAAAAGTCCAGAGGACCAAGAATCCTGGAGGACAAACTTTCGCCACTTGACCTGGTGTCCTGAGAGATGCCTGAGTGATTGATCTCCTCACTGGGCGCTGGAAGGGTCTGGTTCAGAGATCGAAGTGCAAGGTCCCTGAGGAGGCATTGGGCCAAAAGTGCACCCTTCACAGAAAACTTGAAGACAATACCCCTGCATAAAAGGAGAAGTATGATTAAATATAACTGAAAGATTAAATTAAAATAGGCACACGTGCCAAATTTTACATTAAGGTTCATCCTAATCTCCAACAGGGCTTTAAGATCTCTTTGGTTCATTATATCCACCAGGAAAGTAGAGCTATTACTTATTCTTGTTCTGTAGCTTATAGTCTTTTTGTTTTTTTAAGTCTCACACTAGATACAATATCAGGTTATTTTCATTAGTTTTTCTATAAAAACACATTTGCAAATATCGTCTGGTTTAAAGTCTAATAGAACCATAGTCTGTAAATGCTCAGTTGAAGATTTACGTGAATACGATTGTCCCCTCAGTGAGTGCTCCGAGAATTTGTTCGTGGAAATTAGAGTTTTGATGCTGCCTCATTTCCCAGGTGGCACGTTATCATCTCTTTAGCTACATTTTCCATCGGGTTATTGCTGCAGACCTAATAACCTCAATGTCAAAACAGTTGGGAAAACCGTATCATATTTGTGAACAGACTCAATGATATTTTGCTGGCATTTGGGGAAAATGACAGGATATTCAGGGTACAACCCCATCATGCCCATAATGACCTTAAAGAAGAGCACACCCTTGTGGGCTGGCAGTCTCCTGCCTAGACCAAGAATGAGGCTTAAAAACTGCAAGTTGCTGGGCTGGATGAGGATGGCAGAGGCAGCCCTGAAATTGTCAGTGTGTAATTGTGTCTGTGCCAGGTTATCATTATTCTCTCTGGACTGCATAAGGATCACATTAATATACTGACAGCTGACTCCATAGAATGACTGGGCAGAAAGTCATCCTTGCAAGAAACAATTCAATATCCAATCAGGGTGGGCTATAGAAGTCAACTTTCCTTAAGTCCCTTTCCATGTCTTTCTCCGATGTTCCCTTGGTCAGCTCATTGATAATGTAGCAAGGGTTGCAGAGATATTTCTCTTCTGTAAATCCATCTGAGAAGAGACTCTGAGGTGGTGCACTGTATCAGGGCTGGCCCCCAAGGGTTCTATTTGCAGAAGGGACGTATAGGCATTTGGGGAGAGAAAATAGCCACTGGGCACTTTGGAGTTAAATTCATGGACAGTAAGACTCTGATGTAAATGTCCCACCTTAGCAGATAAGGAAAGATGCTGGGACTCAGAGCAGATAGAAGAGTTGACTTTGGATGTGATGCTGTGGATGCAGGCACTTTCTTCAGACCAATCCTACAGATAATATGCCTTGAGATCTTTTAGAGATGAGGTAGGATAAAAAAAATGGACTAGTATCACCAGTAGAATTGCTGTTATAATAGAGCAAAGATGAAGAGAGAGGACCCATGTGTTGGGGATACCACAAAATGGAGGATACCACAAAAAGTAGGATAAAAGTCAATAGATGCAGAAAAAGCTTTTGACAAAGTTCAACATCCATTTATGGCTTAAAAAAAAACCCAAAAAACTGCCAACAAAGTGGGTATAGAGGGAATATATCTCAACATTATAAAGACCATATATGACAAAACACAATCAACAGATTCAATGCAATCCCTATCAAAATATGAATAGCATTTTTCTCAGAACTAGGATGAACAATCCTAAAATTTGTATGAAACCACAGAAGACCCAGAACAGCCAAAGTAATCTTGAGAAAGAAGAACAAAACTGGAGGTGTCAGACTCCCATACTTGAAACTACACTACAAAGCTGTAGTAATCAAGAGTGTGGTAATGACACAAACACAGAAACATGGATCAATGCAATAGACAAGAGATTCCAGAAGTAAACCCGTGCTTAGATGGTTAATTAATCTATGACAAAGAAGCAAGAACATACAGTGGGGAAAAGACAGTCTCTTCAATAAATGGTGTTGGGAAAATTGGACAGCTACATACAAAAGAATCAAACTGGACTACATTCTCACACCATGTAAAAAATAAACTCAAAATGGATTAAAGACTTAAATGTAAGATCTGAATTCATAAAACTCCTAGACAAAAACATGGGCAGTGACTTTTTTGACATCAGTCTTAGCAACATATTTTTTTCATATGTCTCCTAAGGCAAGGACAACAAATGAAAAATAAACAAATGGGACTACATCAAACTAAAAGCTTTTGCATAGAATAGGAAACCACCAACAAAAGGAAAAGTCAACCTATTGAGTGGGGAAAAATATTTGCGAATGAAATATCCAAGAAGGGGTTGATATCCAAAATATACAAAGAACTCATATAACTCAATAAAAAAATTTTTTTTAATGGACAGAAGATCTGAATAGACATTTTTCCAAAGAAGACATACAGATGACCAACAGGCACAAGGAAAGGTGATCAACATCATTAATCATCAGGGAAATGCAAATCAAAACGACAATGAGCTATCATCTCACTCCTGTCAGAATGAATATCATCAAAAAGACAAGAAATAACAAGTATTGGAGAGGACATGGAGAAAAGGGAACCCTCGTGCATGGTTAGTGGGAATGTACATTGTTGCAGTCACTGTGGAAAACAGTATGGGGGTACTCAAAAAACTAAAAATAGGGCTTCCCTGGTGGCACAGTTGTTGAGAGTCCGCCTGCCGATGCAGGGGACACGGGTTCGTGCCCCGGTCCGGGAAGATCCCATATGCCGTGGAGCGGCTGGGCCCGTGAGCCATGGCTGCTGAGCCTGCGCGTCCGGAGCCTGTGCTCCAAAACGAGAGAGGCCACAACAGTGATAGGCCCTCATACGGAAAAAAAAAAAAAAAACTAAAAATAGAATTACCATACGATCCAGGAATTTTACTTCTGGATATTTATCCAAAGAAAACATAGATACTAAATTAAAAGATATATGCTCCTCAATATTCATTGCCGCATTATTTCTGATAGTCAAGATATGGAAGCAACCTAAGTGTCCATGGATAGATGAATGGATAATATTTTAAGGCTAAATAATATATTTATATATACATATATAAATATATTACTTAGCCTTAAAATATATAATGAAATCTTGCCATTTGTGGCAACATACATAGATGGACCCGGAGTGTACTATGCTAAATGAAATAAGTCAGAGACAAAAACTAATTCCATATGATTTCACATACATGAATCCAAAATACAAAACAAATGAACAAACCAAAAGAAACAGAAACAGACTCATAGATACAGAGAATAAACTGGTGATTGCCAGAGTGGAGGGGTTTTGAGAGATGAACAAAATAGGTGACATGAGACTAAGAGGTACAAACTTCCAGCTATAAAATAAATAAATCACAGGGATATAATGTACACATAGGGAATATAGTCAGTAATATTGTATCAACTTTGGTGATGGCTGGTAACTGGTCTTATTTGGTGATCATTTCATTGTGTATAAAAATATTTTTATTTTTTTGTATTTATTTTTTTGTATATAATTTTGTATTTATTGTATTTTTATTGTATTTTTTGTATATAATTTTATATATTTTTTTTTTGTATATAATTTTTTATGTTGTACACATGAAGCTAATATAATATGTATGTTAATTATAACTCAAAAAACAAAAACAAAGCTCATATGGCTGGAACTTAAGCTTTTATTTCTTTCCTTCTTTTCTCTCTTTTCTCTCTTTCCCACTCCCCCCACCTTTACTTTCCTTCTTCCCTAACTGTCCTTCATTTATGCATTCGAGAAACTTTACTGATCTCTTGCTAGGTCCTCGGGTTACATAGAGAAATATTAAGTAAGTACATGTAGTAAGTACTGTTAACAAGTTTATTGGGGGGAAATTTTAAACAAAAAATAAGGTAACATGATTTGGGGCAATTAGGAAAGGCTGCAGAGATTATTTAATTTATGGACGGAGTCCTGAAGAATGATTCGGAGCCTTCCAGGTCAACTGGAATGGGGGTGATGGTGGTGGTAGTAGTGTGGAGGTAATTTCCCCAGAGAGAGTGAGGTCCTCCAACTCAAGTGGCTTCTCTATCCTTGTTTTTTTTCTTTAAGGAGATATATGCATTTGAACCCATGAACAGACACAGATTTATGTGTAACCCTAGAAAATAATGGAAATGAGCCCAATTAAGGAAAGCTAAAGAACCAGGAAACACCAAGGATTCAATATTGCGGTAAGCTATTTCTTTTAAAAATATACAGCTACTGTCATTGGTGACATTTCAGGGAAATTGTGCTCTGAGCCATGTCTTTGGCAGTGGCTTGGGCTGCTCATGGCCAAATTATTCTCTCACCCTCATTGCCATATGCATGGGCCCTGACCAGCCACACCCCACTTATCACCATGACTTTGTTTCTTCACTCACTTCCTATGTTTTTCAGCTTTTCCAGATTTAACAAAGTTCTAAATTGGTATCGTATTTTAGCTGAGCATATTTAGCTGATTGACATTTATAGTTAAATGTCATGTTCTTATTTCATGTCCGTCACCACACACACAACCTTTTCCTCTTGCATTAGCATCATGGCATATCCACTCTCTGGTTGTAGAGTTGTTATCACTATTCACACTACACTCTGTCTCCAACTCACCAAGATTACCATGACCCTTAGTCCTTTTTCCTGGAGGAGAAAATATAAAAAAGCATTGCCATCCCATCTAGCAAACATGCTTCTTGAACAGACTAACATATCTGTCCCAAACACACTGGATGGGAAGCAGGTTTATAGAAGGTTTCCAGGTTTTCTCGACAGTGGGTATTGTAAGTCTTACTTGATGCTGAGCTCAGGTTCTCAAAAGCAGAGAAGGTGGGGTCATTGGTATTTTAAAGTAGTACCCACCAAAAGAGGCTGCTGGGAAACCCTATGTAAAAGGAGGAAAATAGGGACTATTAGATAAGCATCCCAATCCCAACCAAACTAGTATGTGACCTTGGGCAGGTTACTTAACTTTCCCCTGCCTGGGTTTTTAAAAGGGGAATATAATCACATTATCTTCATCATAGGACTGTTATGAGAATGAATTGAAGCAAGAAAATGCACCAGGCCCTTGCACAGTGCTTGGAAAGTGCTCCCTATATGTTAGACATTATTATTTTTGTTTCCTAGCTTGACAAATAAATGCAAAGTTTACAGTCATAAGGAAAACAGAATTCTAACTTATGTTTCACAATTTATGCTGCAGACTTACTGTTCTTTTGATAATTTCATCATATTTCCAAGTATAGTTATGTTTGCTTCTCTGGGACATTGAGTTTTTAGCTTGGGTGGTAAGGGAGAATCATTCACTTGGTTTGCCATTCTCCTAATACAGCATGAAAGGCCCAAAGATCATGTTCGGTCTAGTGTATCATGCAATCTGTTCAGTGTTTTACTTTTCCACAAATGAAATGTTAATGCTTGAAAGATCATTTACATGTGGCCTACTAGTTGTTTAAGAAAACAGCAATTAACCATGTTGAGATAATTAACAATGCTTTTTAGATGCTAGACATTAATGGAGTAGATGCCAAATAAATGTAATTCACACTTCCATTAGGATTTCTTTGTTAATTATATTAATTTACAAATTTAAAACAACAATCATACTCATTCACACAAAATGAGTATTTTAAAAGTTGAAATAATCAAAGGGGGTCTCCATTCTGAGGACAGAATGTAATGGATTAACCTTATTTTCCGTCCCCACCAGAGGACAGTGTAATTAAGGACAAGAAATAACCTGCTATACTGCAGGCCCGTCCACAATGGACCCATCCAACCCTTTCGTAGGCATAATTTGTCTTCAAGCTAACTCGCCTGCTGGTATCCAACAAAGCAGAATTATTCTGCAGCTGTGATGCATGTGCTCTTCCCAGGGTCTGAGTCCTGTGTTGACCCCACACATGGATTCTCAATGGAACACGTGGAAACATCAGGTGGGCACACTTTCAGGCCAGCCCCTTGGCTGCCTGGCCTGGAATCATAGACGTAGCAGATTGAAGGGACTCTCATATCCACTCACATTCACGGCAACATTTCACAGGCCACAACAGGCCCCCAAGATCGTCATAGTCTGTTTTTGAGGATAATGACCCAACCACTACTGCAACTGGGGCATCTCTAGTGTCTGCTGAGCCACTGGAACATGAAACAGCCCCATTGAGGGGCTGCCTGGTCCCGGGAAAACCTTGGATTGACCATTTCCACCACTTACTAGCTGGGGGGGTTTGGACAAGATGATGTGCCTCAATGTTGCTGAACTTGTAAAATGGGGATAATATATTATTATCTATTTCATGGAGTTATTTTGAGGATTGAAATGAGATCATCCCTTGAATGTTAATTCTTTTCCACTTGTTTCGAATGTTTTTTAAGCCCTCAGTATTCAGGCAGCTGCAGCATGAAAATTTAAATCTAAAGGAAGGGAGGGAGGGAGGGAGGGAGGGAGGGAAGAGAAACCTAAACTTTAAGTTCTAGAACTGACTGCTCCACAGATCTGCAGTCACCAACGGAAGAGGCACTGGCTGTAAGGCTAAAGGTCAGGATATAAATATATCAGGCAACATATGGGAGGTGAATAGGGCAAGTGACAGTTGGAATCTTCTCCAGGAAGCCTTCCCTGGCTACACCTCCCCCTCAATATGTGGTTATGGGTCTTCCCTTCTGGGGCTTCCATTAACCTCATCACACTGAATGTTACATGTATCTTTGAGCCTCTGCCCCCCTTAGTATACCAGGTACCTCCAGACAGACACTGGGTTTTGATCTCTATACCCTAATACATCTCCATGCCCAGAACTAAATAGGTTCACCAAAAAAAATTGTCATAATCTGGTCAAGATATTAAGGTTCCATGGAATCTATACATGACTTCAGCAGTCCAGACAAGAGATTGTTGGAGGAATCCCAGCCCATCCTCATTAGGATGGACACAGAGGAAACAAGTCATTAACATGTACCAGCCACACTTTCTGGAAGAGAATGAGATCTATTTAGAGCAGGCAGTTTAACCCAACTCCCTTCACCAAGTTCATCAGTAGCCACAGGGACTCGGAAGGAAGGTCAGCAATTGTTCCATAATTTAATCAATGCAAGAGCTCATCTTGGCAATTCATACTAAAGGAACAACCTGTTCATCAATGGTCTTTTGTTTGGATCTCATTACAGTTCAGTCTGAAAGTGAAATTTCCCTTTCATTCCTGTCTTCTGTTCCTCAGCATTTTGCCCCGCTCTGGAACAGCACTTCTCAAATTTTCATGTATCTAAGATCACCTTGAGATGTTACTAAAATGCTGATTCTGATTCAGGAGTTCTGGGATGGGACCTGAGATGCGCAGATTCCATCAGACTCCCAGGCTAAGCGCTGCTGCCGCAGGTCCAGGGAACACACTTTGAGTAGCAAGGTTTAGAGATGTAATTTTCAGCCTCAGCTGTGCATTCAGATCACCTGGGAAGTTTTATTAAAGTGCCAGTTCCCAAACCCCACCTCAGACCATGTAAATCAGAATATAGATGAGGTCTCAGTGGTATTTTGTAAAATGTTCTCTGGAGATTCCAGCTGGACATGGGATGCCAAGGTTGAGAACCGCTGGCCTAAATCAGTGGTTCTCAAAGTGTAGCCACCAGAACAGCAGTGTCAGCATCACCTGGAAACTTGTTAGAAATGCGCATTCTCAGTGAATAGATAAACAAAGTGTGGTGTAGCCAACGAATAGAATATTATTCAGCAATAAAAAAGGAATGAAGTACTGAAACGTACTATAACATGGATGGACCTCAAGAATGTTACACTAAGTGAAAGAAGATAGATGCAAAAGATCACATATTGTATGATTCCAGATAGGCCAGTTATAGAGACAGAAAGTAGATTAGTGCTTGTCAGGGGCCGAGAATGAGAGCGAACAGGTGCAAAGGATCTTCCTGGAGTGATGGGAATGTTCTAAAACTCGATTGTGGTGATGGTTGTATAAGTAGGTCAAGTTGTTAAAAATCACTGAATTGTACACTTAAAATGGTTGAATTTTATGGTATGTAAAGTCTGTTTCAATGAAGTTGTTAAATTTAAAAAAAAAAAAGAAAGAAAGAAATGCAAATTCTCCGGCCATTCCCAACCTACTTAATTAGAAGATTTTGGAATAGGGCCCAGAAATGTGGTAACTCTGAGATGGACTCCCACTTGAGAACCTCTGGTCTAGAGTGCTAGGGTCTTGAGATCTGCCTGCTGCTGGGATAGGGGTCCTGGTAGGAGTTTTAGGGTAGAACCTCCAGGAAAGTGCTCTGAAGAATTGCAAAAATGGAAGCAAAACAGTATTCCAGAGACTGTGGAGTAAAAAACTCAGTCATTGGAGGAAAGAGCCTGTGTTCCACATCTCAGCTGCACTCCTTATGGCTGTGTGACCCGGGGAAAATGACTTCCCTTTTCTCAGCCCTTGTAGCCTAACATGTAAATGGGAGTAAAATAGATACCCATTAGAGTTGATGTGTAGGTAAAACTGGAGGGCAAACATGAAAGCTCTTCAGAGTAATATACTCATATCAGGCATTGGTACAAGAAACATTGAGGAGAGTAATGGATATGGGTCCATTTTTCCTTCATATAAAATGCTATAATCCAGCCTCTTCTGAAAAGCTCATCCTGGAATTTTCTGTTGCATTGGGGAAGCTTTGTGTTGCTATATTTAGAAGGTTATTATTCCAGTAAATGCATATGCTTCTGGATTCTTTCTTGACTCTAGGGTCTTACTTATTTAAGGTTGCTTACTTTCAAAGTCATATATATATGCTACTTGGAGAAAGCTTCAGGACAATGCCCTGGATTCAGTTTTCTTCTCTTTGTTATCACTAAAGCAGAAACAGTGTTTCTACTGGGGAAACTGACACCCTGAAAGTGTTCCCATCCTTATCTTGGAAGCAAGGAATTATTCTTTGCACTCCCTGACCTAGTAAGTGGACTGAATGTTATAAGAGACCATGTGTTTGTTCCCCAAAGCTGTCCCTTAGGTGTGCTAAGAGAATCTCAGCCTAGCCTCAATACAACAAGAAGCAAATGGAAATAGTCTTCAGTGGAATATATTTTAAGGTGACATATAGCACTTAATAGCAATTGGAGCTCAAGTCAAGACATAATCAACTAATCATTGGTAATCATTGGTAATTCAGATGTGAATCAGGCTAATTTCCAGACAAACAGCCCTTCAGATGGTCCCACCCAATAGCAGGCATAGATGTTTATGATGAGTAGTGTCTGGACACAGGAAAAAAGGCAAAGAGCTGTACTGTGGGACAGTCAGGCTAATCCTCAGTCATCTTCTGTTGCCCCTGCACACTTTAGCCCAAAAAAAGACAGAGTCACTGTCCTGTTTCCTGAAACCCTGCCATATCCTTTAAAGGCAGTCATTTCAACTGGCTTTATCTTTCAGTTGCTCATTAATGCTTAGTTAGGGATTCAAATAGAAAAGGCTTCATCCCAGCTAATATAATTTGTTGGCCGTCTACAACACACTGTAAACCTCTTGAAGTGTCTTTATCTTGCCCGCTGATGTGTCCTACCCAGAGAATACTACCCATCACAGCAGAGCACTGTGCATTTAACATGTTCTGTTAACAGTTAACATCCGCACTGCTCCTGGGAGCGGGAATTATCATTTGGCTGTATCAGGAAGTACATGGTAGAATTGGGGCATGAACATACATTTCAAACTCCAAAGCCCATGCTTTGCATTTTGTCCCTCTTTGCTTCATTTCGTATTTATATCTAGGAATGGGCAGCAAGTGTGATGCACTGGAACTTGACCCTCCAGTTCATCTCTTGGTTTCTGGGTTATCTGAGACAACAGAGGCTTAAAAGCCTTACATGTCCGTGCAGTGACACGAGACCAAGTCCCTGCTCCCCGCTTGCTCTTTTCTGAGGCAGCCCTGATTGTTTGAACCAAATCCATCTCTGCCAAAACCTCTGAGTCCATTTCTGCCCATAAGCTCTTTAAACAGCTTGCTCATCCTGTCTATAACAGTAAAAATCCCTGGTACAACAAGCGAGGAATTGCTTGAAATTCCAATTAAGCCAAATCTTACCAAGGCCTTTTCCATTATCTCAGTAAGCTGCTTTTTACATTAAAAGGCTCTCCTTAATTAATTCTTCTGGCTGGTCTGTGGACATGGAATGCTTTATTATGACCTGCAAATTCAAAAGCAAGAAAATGAAGTGTAGATAAGCAGGGCGCTGAGCTCCCATCATCAAATCAGAGCATCGTAACTCCCAGTAGCTCGTCGTGGGAAACTGTTTCTCACATCTCAAGAAAGAAAGCACATCTCAAGAGAGGGGTGGGGAAGGCTCAGTAAAGGGGTCTCTGGGGTCTTTGGCCTGAACAATGGCATCTTCTGGAGGGCTGCTTGGATAGCTGTGTCATGCCCTTTTTTAGATGGGAAGCTGAAAAAGGAGAAGGATGGCACTTGCCCACATTTCTTGCCCAGCAGTGAATGCACATGAGGGGTTTGTTGCGTGAATAAATGCACGGTGGTGACAGTTTTTGCCTGCTGGGTACTGACATGGTACCATCAGATGCCCACCTGCCAGGGGACCTGTCATGTAGAGCCCACCTTACTGAGGTACTTTTTATCTTGTGACTGCTCCGTTCTGCCAGTGCCCCAGCTATCCCAGTTGCAGAGGCCTGATCCCTTTCCAGTGAAATCCACAATAAAGATATTGAGGCAGTGGACCTCCTGCCCAGCTTAACCCAGTCTTGTCCAAAGCCACATTGGGGTCTAAGAAAGTGGTGTTACCCTTACAGGGCATATAGCACTTTCCCTGGTTCTATGTGGATTTTGTGTCTCTCTGCTCCCCTGATGTTTGTTTGTTTCTCTCTTCACTGCTGAGTTAGTCTCAACACAGGGTTTTATATATATATATATATATTTTTTTTTTTTTTTTTTAACTAAATACTCTGGGATCTACCACCAATCCCTGGATTGAAAAAAAAAAATTCTTCTCAAACTTGACAATGTTTCCACCCCATGTAGTTGTTGCTCTAGTGCTAGATTTGCCCAAACTCTAGCCTTCTATGTGAGAGCTGAAGTCCCTCTAACCTAGACACTTTCTCTGGGCAGAGAAGCCAAGGCAGGCAGTCTTGGATTTGGAGTTAAACAGGATCCCTGGGGACCGGGGGTCTGGTTGCACAGGGGTGCCTATAATGTCAAAAAGTGATGGTGGGGCTTCCCTGGTGGCGCAGTGGTTGAGAGTCTGCCTGCCGATGCAGGGGACATGGGTTTGTGCCCCGGTCTGGGAGGATCCCGCATGCCGCGGAGCGGCTGGGCCCGTGAGCCATGGCCGCTGAGCCTGTGCGTCCGGAGCCTGTGCTCCGCAACAGGAGAGGCCACAACAGTGAGAGGCCCGCGTACCGCAAAAAAAAAAAAAAAAAAAATAGTGGTGGTGATGCTATAGGAGAAGAGGCATCTCCACTGAGTCTGACAACAGGTTTAGATTTTAGTAATGCCAGGATAAAGCTTTAATAAACTTGGCACCAGTACTGGGCCACGTAGACCCTGGGCCAGGGTCCTCACTTTAGTGTTTTATCCCTCACTGAGCAGTGTGAGCAGGTGACTGACTACAGGGTTGAATGGTTATAGTGACATCAGTTTCTCCTGAGTGTGCACAAGGACAACCTCGATTTTGATGAAGAAGACAGTTTGAAAGTATTTCTAATTGCCTTTTTTGAAAGGGATAAAAGAAAACAACTCTAGCAGATGAAGTGTGATGGCTTCTGGAAGTTCTATCTGTCTCTCAAGATTATGCCTGATTTATTGTTGTGCATTACTGAAGGCAAGGGTTCTGCCTCCACCTTTCTCTCAAAGCCATTTCTTTCTCTCCATCCCCATGGATCTATTGTTTTAGGTCAAACAAGGGTCTTTTCTCATAGGGCCTATCACAGCAGCCCCCTGTCTCCCAGCTCCATGAAGCGCCTTTTTCTAAGATACAAAACTGATCCTATCAGCCCTTGAAGGAAACCCTACCATGGTTCTCCATCTCCCTCTTCAGGATGAAGGGCATGTGCCCACATCATGGAGCTGCAAGGGCTAGTGAGATGCCACTCAGCATGCCATAGGCATCCACGGAGCTGACCACCAAAGCCTGCCCGCTCCGCAGCCCTTTTCTTCCACTTACCTCCTCCTCTAGACTGTGATGAGTTCTTAGTACGTAGTGGCTTCCTCAGCGTCTGTGTGGTTTCTGATTCCTAACCTGTTCTTAGTAAATGTTTTGAATGAACTCGTCTACTCCCCCACCATTTAAGGAGAACTGCCTCAGGACAGGTAACGTCCTGGACACTGAAAATACAGCCACGAACCCAAGAGAGCTCCCTGCCCTCATGGAGTTGATCTAGACAGTGGCAGAGGGCAGTTTCTTATAAGGTATCCAGGATGGCCTCCCTGTTAAACAGAGACCTGAAAAAAGTGAGGAAAGGAGTCTTACAGATACCTGGTGAAAGAGCACTGCAAGCAGAGGGAGGGGTCGGTGCCTTCCCTGAGCGGAAGCCGCTTGCAGGGCTCCAGGAATAGCGAGGGACCAGTGTGGCTAGAGGAGGGGAGCTGTGAGAGACAAGGATGCCCTGGTGTCAGGAATATGTATCAAAGGCATGTGGACAAATTCAAGGTGTTTGGGTTTTATTGTCAAGAAGATGAAAAACCACTGGAGGATAGTAAGCAAAGAAGTAACGTGACCTGACTTAGGTTTGCAAAGGACTGTGTAGGCTGCTACATGGAGATGAAGCAGATTGAAAGGAGGAAAGGACAGGAAAGGGGGGAGCAACTGGGAGACTACAGGATGTGGGTGCTTGGTGTGCAGGAGGTGAGGAATTGGATTCTGGGGACATCCTGAAGGTAAAGCAAACTGGATCTGCTTACTGATTGGATGAGTGGTATAAAGAGAGGAGTTGGGGACAAGGAAGGATGGCTCCGAAGTCTTGGTCTGGATAACTGCAGTAACGGAATGGCCTCTTAGCCCAGAATCTTTACTCTTGTCTCCGGCAGTCAGGATCGCATTACGTATGATCACAGCTTCTTTACTTTGCTGGCTGATGCTGCACATGATGTTGCCCGAAGCCCTCCTCACCCTGGACCGCTGTCATAGCCTCCCAGACACCACAGCCGCGCCCGTCCCTCCACCCTGTCTGCCTCCAGGGTGAACCAGATGCTGTGTTACCTCCAAAGGCTTCTGTCAAATTAGAATAAAAATGAAACTCTTTGTCCTGGCCTAAGTCTCCCACCACTTCATACCACTCAGCCGCCGCTATCTCCTTTCCCTTCTCGTAACACCACTAACCACTGTCTCCCGAGGCTTGACACCTGCTGTTCCCGTGGTCTCCACACCTTTCCCTCAATACTTTAATTTAACCTCATCCTCCAGGTTCCATTTCTGCTATTGCCTGCTCAGAGAAATTACTTTATTGGAAGGAGTACCCCATTACTCCTTACATGTACCTTTAGAGCTCCTGTATGCATTTGTAACTAATGGCCTTACCAACTGGTTAGTTCATCTATTTCCTGGCTGCTCCCCCCTGAGATGGACAGAGGGCATCTGTTTTGCTAAGCACTGTATCATCAGCTTCCATAACGCCTGGCACCTAGTAGAGAGGCCATGACTAGAGGGTGAGTGGAAGATCATGGGGCACATTAAAATGTAATTATAAACACCAAAGACATAAGAAAAAATGAAATTTTACCCACGTCTCCAAATAAATTGCTGATATAATTTTGGTGCAAATCCTTCTGAAATCTTTCTTACAAGGATGCTTTTCCCACAAAGATGAAAACATACTGAATGTGAAGTTTCATAATTTTAAAAAATGTAGAATTAAATTGTGAGCACCATCACACGAAGAATATGCTAGTAATAATATACTAGTAATTGTATATTTCCATTAATGTACACATCGCATTTTGTACATTATGTGTAATATATAAAATGTGATAGTATTCTTAATGTGTCGTATAACATTGTGTACCATAATTTAAAGTACAGATATTTTTAGATGTTTAATCTCCACTCCCCCGATTTTGGAGTTAGTTTATAAACAGTATTTCACAGAACGAACTTATCTAAGCACATGTTTCTAGTTTTTACCTGGTGTATATACCTAAAAGTAGGTTAGTTTGATTATTTCGTATTGGACTTTTACTTATTAATTTGCAGGAGTTTTTTTTTTAATTTTAAGATTAAAAACATAGACTCTTTGCCTGTATTATACACTCTTCAGTTTTCTGCTTCTATTATGATTTATAGTGAGTTTCTTTGTATACAACTTTTCTATTTTTATTTAGTAAAATCTGTTAACGATATTCGTCATTTGCCTTTGATGTTATTCTTAGAGGGTTTCCCCAGCTTGATATTTAACATATATTTGCCATTGTTTAATTGTATTCATGTTTTTATTTATCACTTAACTCATAATCCATCAGAAAATTTTTAGTGTGTATCGTGGCGTGAGCATCTAAATTATACTTTTCTGTAGTGGTGTACCAGTTACTTAATTTTCCTTTTAATCTTTTCTTCCAATGACTAAAGAATATCATATGTATTATTCAGATGCTTTGTTGAATGTCTTGGGTTCTGTTGATTGCCTATTATCGTCTTTTCTTATTTTACTGCATATTTTATATTATTTTATGATCCCCAAATAAAATGTAATATATGATAGTTCAAGTCTGTGAATTTGGGCAAGTTACTGAATCAGTATTCTTGTCTGCAAAATGAAGATAATTATGTCTACCTCATAATCTAGTTATGAGGATTACATTATATAATGCATATAAAGTGTTTATTTCCTTCAGTGAAAATTATGGCTTTGCTCAAAAGAATTCTGCAGATTACTTACTAAATTTTTATAATACATATGATACTGGAAAGGGAGGTTTTTTTTTTAATCTTTTCCAAATGGTTACTTCTGAATGGTAGGATAAATCTTTAAACATGACTATATGTAAACTAGCTTCCTTAGATTATTTCTTTTTTTTAATTAGTTTCTGCTTTATAACAAAGTGAATCAGTTATACGTATACATCTGTTCCCATATCCCTTCCCTCTTGCATCTCCCTCCCTCCCACCCTCCCTATCCCACCCCTCCACGTGGCCACAAAGCACCGAGCTGATCTCCCTGTGCTATGCAGCTGCTTCCCACTAGCTATCTACCTTACGTTTGGTAGTGTATATATGTCCATGACTCTCTCTCGCTTTGTCACAGCTTACCCTTCCCCCTCCCCATATCCTCAAGTCCATTCTCAAGTAGGTCTGTGTCTTTATTCCTGTTTTACCCCTAGGTTCTTCATGACATTTTTTTTCTTAAATTCCATATATATGTGTTAGCATACGGTATTTGTCTTTCTCTTTCTGACTTACTTCACTCTGTATGACAGACTCTAGGTCTATCCACCTCATTACAAATAGCTCAATTTCATTTCTTTTTATGGCTGAGTAATATTCCATTGTATATATGTGCCACATCTTCTTTATCCATTCATCCGATGATGGACACTTAGGTTGTTTCCATCTCCGGGCTATTGTAAATAGAGCTGCAATGAACATTTTGGTACATGTCTCTTTTTGAATTATGGTTTTCTCAGGGTATATGCCCAGTAGTGGGATTGCTGGGTCATATGGTAGTCCTTAGATTATTTCACTCTTTCTAAATGTGTTGAATAAATTCTTTTGATTTGGCAAGTAATCAGTCACCTCTTCCGTTTTCCTATAGGTATGTTTGTCATATTTATTTCTCTTGGTTTCTTGCACTGACCTTAACACTGTTAAATAGCAGCAATGCCCCTGAGACCCTTTGGGGCTCTAGTGGTGGTGTCACTAGTATGTCCTTTTAACATAATGATGGCTGTTGACTTCAAACAGAGGGCTTATTCTTTTTTTTTTTAATATTTATTTATTTATTTATTTGGCTGCATCAGGTCTTAGTTGCAGCACTCAGGAGCTTTGTTGCAGCACGTGGACTTCTCTCTAGTTGTGGTTCTTGGGCTCTCTAGGTGCAACGCGTTAGCATAGTTGCCCTAGGCATGTGGGATCTTAGTTCCCTGACCAGGGATTGAAGCTGTGTCCCCTACATTGGAAGGCAGATTCTTAACCACTGGACCACCAGGGAAGTCCCTGAGGGCTTATTCTTATCTTCCTAGTGGTCTACATTAAAATAGTATATTTGATGCAAATCTTCATCAAATACCTTTTCTGCTTATCTTTCTGATAATCATATTAACCTTTTTTTCTCTATTAAAGTAATTACATATTAGGATTTCCAAAATTTTTAAATTCCTTTGACTTGTTGCTTTATTGGGATTAACACTTACATGTCTATAGTATATCATTTTAAACGTTTTGAAATATTTTATTTATGATTATACCCACACATATTCATAGTGAGATTAAGTTGCGGGTTTTCTTTTGGTGCTATCTTTTTTTCAAGTTTTGCATCAGTTTTACCCTGGTTTTATACTGCTCATTGAGAAATTTGCATTAATTTTTTATATGTTGACAGTTTAAATAGCATTGGATAAAATTCTTTCAAAGAATGATTTGGTTTAAACATTTATTTTGGAGGAAGTTCTTTGACAACTTTTGTCATTTTCTAACATAGTTAATGGCCTATTTCCCTTTTCTAACTTTTCATGAATAAGTGTTGGTAGTTTACATTTTTCTATAAAGTCATGCATTTCTCAATGAACTGCATGTTGTTAAGCTTATAATGACATTTTGCATCCCATTGTAATTGTTTCACCCATTCTTATTCTGCGTGTATATGCTACTTTGCATAATGAAATAAATTTTTGTGTTTTTTTTTTGTGTGTGTGTGTGTGTGTTTATTTTTGCCTTTTTTGTGTGTGTGTGTGTGCTGCCAGAGACATATCCATCTTACTTCTCTTTTCTAGGAATCAGGTCGTTGACCTTTTTTTTTTTTTTTTTTTGCGGTATGCAGGCCTCTTACTCTCATCTTTCTTTTCCTTTTTCCTTCCTTCTTGATTTTTTTTTCCTCTAAGTGATTTGAAAGTTGTAGCTTTCGTGGGTAAATCAAAACTGTGCTGAAGCATTCTATACAATTAAATAAAAATCGATTTTATCCAGTTGGTGGGCAAATGCTATGGCTGGGAATGTGACAATGGCCTGGGATCTCCCCTCTGGGAGCTCCCTTTATTATCCACTGGAGTCTACACAATTGCTCCCCCCAGTACAGAGGGGAAGATGTTCTTCATTCTCAATCTCACTTCTTTACTGTCCTCCTGACACTCTGTTCTGTCTTATAGGCCAGGTAATATAGATCCATCATTATTTTAACCTCCTATTTAAAAAAAAATTAAACCTACTCAAAAGTTGTAAGAATAATACAATGGACACCCACATACTGTTTACCTAGATTGGCCAAATGTTAAGATTTTCCAAATTTACATCGTATGTGTGTGTGCCAAATCATTTGATATGTGGTAATTATAATGACCCTGCATCCCTAAATACTTTAGTACAAATTTCCTAAGAACAAGGACTTTTTTAATATAACCACATCACAATGATCAAATAATGGAAATTTAATATGCCAAAATTTCTGTTATGAAACATACAACCTGTATTTGAATGTTACTAATCTTCCAGATAATGTCCTTTAGAGCAAAATAAAATATTTTTTCTTCTGGAGGACACCACCTTAGCCAGCTGACCAATGCTACCATCATCAATATTGGGATAAAACCATTTTAAGAGTTCTCATCGTAAGGAGAAATTTTTTTCTTTTCTTCTTTCTTTTCTTTTTATTGTATTGAAGATGGATGTTATCTGAACCAATTTTGATAATCATTTCACAATATATGTAAATCAGATCTTCATGTTGTATGCCTTAAACATATACAGTAATATATATCAATTATTTCTCAATGAAACTGGAAAAAAACAAAAAATAAACTCACATGTCTCTTGATATGAGGTATTGAAAAGGATACAACATCAATCTATTCTTGCCAGAAATGCATAACCTGAATCTCATCATGAGGAAACATCAGATAAACCCAAGTTGAGTGGAATTCTACAAAACAGACCTGTAGTCTTAAAAAAATGCCAAGGTTAAGAAACACAAAGAAAGGGTTAGGAGCTAATTCAGATTAAAAGAGATGTTAAGGACCTGACAACTGAGTACAATATATTACCCTGGATGAGACTGAAATAAAATAGCTCTAAAGCAGGGGTTGGCAAACTATTTCTGTAAAGAGCCAGATAATAAATGTTTTAGGCTTTATGGACCATATGGTCTCTGTTGCATCTACTCAAGTCTGTGGTTGTAATGTGAAAGCAGCCATAGACAACATGTAAACAAATGGGGCATGGTTTTGTTCCAATAAAACTTTACTTATGAAAACAGATGGTGGGTGGGTTGTAGTTTGCAAACCCCTACTCTAAAGGGCATTATTGGGACAATCGGCAAATTTGAATATGGACAGAGAGCTAGATAATATTTTTATTTTATTTTATCAGTGTTAAATTTTCCAAAAATTGATAACTGTGTGATAGTTATGTGAAAGAATGTCCTTCTTCTCTTCAGATATACACACACAGATATAGAGGGAAAATTATGTATGGATAAATAGATTAAATAGATTGATCAATAGATCTTTAATCTATATCCAAGTGCTAATCTAGGGTCATGGCTTTAATGGGAAATGATTTCTCCCCTTTTCTTTCTTTTTTATGGTTTTGATGTTTTTGAAGAATCAAACTTTTTTTTTAGACTATCCCTCAATTTGCATTTATCTCGGGATCAGATTCAAGCTATACATTTTTGGTACAACTACTATAAAAGCAATATTCTGCTCTATTCAGCACATCAAACCAGGAGGCACATGATGCCAATTTATGCCCTTATCGGTGAGGTTAGCATTGATCACTCAGTAAACAAGGGGTTTTCCAGATTACTCCACTGTAAAAGTAATTTGGTTCCTCATTCTTATTATTTTAAAATTTATTCAAACAGCCTTCCTAGTGAGATCTGACAACTTCCTCTGTTCAGAGGAGCCATCATTTTTTGTATTTCATACACTTGCATAAAAGAGCCATCTGCATTGTGTCGATGATCTTTGAACTCTATAGATGCTTGTGAATTCTTCTTGTGAGAGTTGACATTCGTTTCTGCCACATTAAAAATTCTTTCCATTATATTTTCACGTAACAGTGCAACACAGAGGCCAGGCCTCTTCGTCATGTGCGTGGGCCCCTTATTGAGACCCAGTATGCTTAAGAACACACTCTTCTATTTAAAGGTTATTGTGTGAATAGCAAATAACTTCCACAGCTGGGTGTGAGGTGATGGCATTGATTCATAGAGCTTTCAGGGCTGCTATGATTTGCATTGCTGTAGTTGGAAGGTTTTATTAAAAGTTATACGTTATAATAACCTAGTTTTTAAAAAATGAATATGGGTCTTAAGATATTGATGTACCAGCTACACAGCTAATGAAGAGCCCTGAAAATCAAAAATACCAAGTTTAAGGTTTTCAGTGTTTTAAATGACTTTTAGAACCGAGAATGTATAGGTTTGGTTATGAATGTGGTCCACCAAAATGATTTTCTTTGCTTCAGCTGCACACCTCAGGGGGCACTAATAAGCAAGCTGGGATCCAGAGAGCTCAGGCACATGCAAATCTGTCATCATATCTACTTTAACAATTGGGCATCCTGGCACAGTGATGGGCATACGGTAAGTTGCATGTGAAATGAACAAATGAATACGCTCATTAAAAGAGAGGAAGTCTAGGGCTTCCCTGGTGGCGCAGTGCTTGGGAGTCTGCCTGCCGATGCAGGGGACATGGGTTCGTGCCCGGTCTGGGAAGATCCCACATGCCGCGGAGCAGCTGGGCCCGTGGGCCATGGCCGCTGGGCCTGCGCATCCAGAGCCTGTGTGCCGCGACGGGAGAGGCCACAACAGTGAGAGGCCTGCGTACTGCAAAAAATAAAAATAAAAAAGAGAGGAAGTCTTAACTCCAAACAGAGCAATGGGGTTAGTAGTGTGGGTACATCCTTCCTGAGGAATTAGGCAACATGATGTGCTTAGCTGTGATGGAAAAGGCCAAGCACCTTGCAAAGCCAGTGGATTAAGAGAATTCTCAAGCTCAACACATTGGAGTTGAAATAGGAAATCATTTGAGGTTCCTTCACCTTGATGGATGGGACCATGTAGTACATTTTGGCTTTGAAAACAGATATACCCAGAAGAGTCAAAAGGAGGTGACTACTGAAAGAGAGTAAACTCAGAAGTCACTGTCCTTCCAATTATCTTCAGAAGAGATAAAGATTTATTGAAGGATCTTTGTTCAGGATGATCAATGGTTTCCTGTCCAGCTCTGGGTACCCAGCAGAAAGTTTTCATTTTCTGTAGTGAATGGAGGATACCAATTTATCTCTTTTTCCAGAGGCTGCGCTTTGCTGGAGGGGCAGAGAGTGAGTACACCTAACTCAGCCTCTTCCATCATGATCTTCATACAATGGGGTTTGATAAATTCTCCTTATGAAAATATCCTGCAGTGCATTGGCTTCCTACAGGAAGTTTTGGTGGTTGTTCCTCTCAGATACGGGCCAGCAGAACACTTGGGCAGAAGTGAGTGTGAGAGGAGTGGGCAAGGGTGCTGAGGTACAGCCAGAGCACACAGTTACTTGTCCGGTTCTGAGATCTGTGGGACAGAATCAGTGCTGATCAAAATTTAACCTGAGAAGCCCAGAGCCACTCCAGCAGTAGCCAGGGAACCAAAGCTTCTAGCTGGAGCTGAGTTGTAAGATGAGGGTGTTGGGACAGGACGCAGTATAGCTGTTTCTTTTGCTCTCATTGGCCAGCCATGTGTTGACTAGCTTTCATCCCCAGAGCAATGCTCATTCCCAAATGCCCACTCTGTTTCTGCAACCCACAGAGGCCCAACCCAAGTCTAGGCCGCCATCCTCACTGTGGTCTGACAGAAGGCGGGGACTTTTGGCAACTACTTGTGGTAGGAAACGGGAAAAGGTTTTCCAGCATGATGTTCCTGATGCTAATGGAGATTTCCACTCCCCTGGGAGCCTGCATCCCTTCCTCATTCCTGTCTACGCATCCACCTTAACTATTCTTCCTTCCTCAGAGACCCCGCTACGCTGTAAAAGTGGCCCTGGGTAGCTGCAGCTCTTCTCCATGTATGTGATTTGCTTCTAACCCAATTTTCCATCTGAGTTAACAAGACCAAGTGAGGTGAAGCAATTTGACCTTGATCCCCAGTGAGCCTGGGACTGAGTCTACATTTAGCAGAGAACTCACCTCTTGCCTCCCAGGGCTGCTCCCAATAGCCATTATGTCCCTGAGCCTTTCAGCTGCACTTGGGTGTGGGTGAGATTAATATCTACTTAAGCACCAGATGGATGTTTGCCAACCCATATCACCTGCCAGGCCATGCTGAAGAGTCCTTCATCCCTCCTAAGCCAGGCACCATCAGTTCTTCCATCCATCCATCCATCCATCCATCCATCCGTCCAACATCCATCAATCAACTTCTGTAAGTTAGTAAGACAGAGTTTCCAAAGGGCATGCTTGTCCCTCACAGTGCGGTGGGAGGTAGTCTGTGGCTCAAGGCAGTCCATTCAGTTCGGCAGAAAGCCTCTGGCAGAGACTGGATTTAAGGGGACAAGGATTTCCCCTAGAAAGAGGCATGTGGCAGTAACTAGGCAGGAATTTCAGACCCCGGAAAAGTATGGAGAGCAGGAAAGCAAAGTAAGAAATGAGGCAAAGGTACAAATGCATTGCATTGGGAATATATGGTGGAGATCAGTAGAAGCTCGCACTCTACCACGGATAAAGCAACAATCCAGGGTTAGAGCAGTGAGACAAATCCAGTCCCTGTCTGCAAAGGCCTGGCCTGCTGAAACTCAGCTGGCTTTACTTAGGGCCTGGATGCCTGGATGTGAAGGTTCCAAGCCTCGAGGACTCAGAGGGAGTGTGATTGCTGAGGCCAGAACCCAACACAAATATGCAAAGATAAGCACAAAGGGGAGTCATCTGTTCCAGGGAGGGGAGAACAGGTGGCAGGCAAGTGGTCCCAGCAAAAGGCTGAGATGGGCCCAAGAATCCAGAGTGGACATTCAAGTAGAGGGAAGACAGACAACTGGCAGATGGGTGGCAACTGGTGTCCAGCATTCATACAGGTGAGCAGCCAGACGGTTCCCATTGTAAACATAGCTGGCAACGTGTGACTGTGGTCTACACGAGGTCCAGGCAAGTCACTGATGAGATCTGAGCTCAGCAGAGACTCAGGTGAACAGAGAGGTGGCACCACAGGATGCCCAGGCATTCAGAGAGCATCGTGGAATCCCACCAAGTCCATGTATCCCTCACTATCCAAATTGTCTTCTATCCAAACTCGAGTATTGAATAGAGTTGGGTGGGTAGGAATTCTTGTATCAGGGACCCAGTCTTATGAAGACTGAGTTCCATAGAATAGATTATCCTGAAACTGCAAAGACTGGGAAAGACCTCGATGCCAGGTTAGTGAATATAGGCTTCCTAAATAAGTGCTACATGGCCTTTACTGGTAAGGTCTCAGTCCTATGAGAGGTCAGACAGGCTATAATGTCTGGAGCCACTGGACAGTGTACCATTTAAGATTCCAGTTCCTTGTACACCTGTTCTCCATCCTGTAAGAGGCTCTGTTTGTGACAGAACAAACAACAAGGGCTGGGCGTAGCTGCGAGTCGAGCCATCACCAACTCTGTGGTCTCACGTGGCTCGGCCAAGCCTGGCTTCCACACAAACTCTTTGGCCTCACGTGGCCCTGTGGCTCCCCTCTCTTCTCTCTTTCAGCTCCTCAAATAGGTCACACTCTCTCCTTCCACAGGGTCTTCATACTTGCTTTTCTATCTGCCTAAAACCATCCTCCCTCTCCCCTTCACCACCTATGCATCCTTTAGACCTCAGCTCAGCCATCACCTCCTTTGGGAAGCCTCCTCTGGCCCCCTGAGGAGACATGCACTCCCTCTGAGAGCACCATGGCAAGCACTTACTTGTGACAGTTGTAACCATATATCCATTCTTGTGACTGTCTGATTAGTGTGCAGACCCTTCCCTGAGCTGTAATGTCACTTATTTCATTCACTCCAGCTTCCAGAACAGGACATGATCCCCTGTAGATGTCCAGTGAAGGGCTGTTGAATGAATGAATGAATGAATGAATGAATGAATATCCTTGGGGAACACATTCACAGCCTCAATCTTATATTTACATACATGCACAATGTGGGCAACGAAAGTAACCTGCCAGCACGATTGTGGTGAGGGTGCAATCATAAAGCATCTATATATATCCTCCCGGGGTGCCTGGCACACGGTGGCACCCCTTACCTTCCAGTTCTTTTGTTCTGTTCTTCCCAGTACCCAAGACAGATGAGGCCTCCTTCCCCCTGCCTGGGACTCTAATCTGTACTTAGCCTCGAGAGAGACACAACATGCTAAGGGTACTGATTAGGCTGCCAAACTGACCTATAGGGTGGCCGTGGCAAGGCTTTATCTCTCGTCGTTTCTCTTAAGCCTCACTTTTCTCACCTGTAAAGTGGGGATTTTAATCATACTTCCCTCACAGAGTTGTCATTGATGCTACACGGCACAGTGCTTACAACAGTCTCTGACGTGAGATTCGGGAATTGGTGGTGGTTGTGACTATATATCTTTATATCTCTGTCAAAGGGACCCAATTAGACACTCGTGGGAAAGGAATTCTTTGGAAAGACTCCTATCAGCAGCGCTGTCCTGCATATGGATTTAACTTCAGGTGATCTCTACAGGTCTGCAATTAGAACCAGGACAATTAATGAGCCTCCTTTGAGCAGGATAGTGTTAAGCTCTGCCTTACCCCAGTGTAGGTGGAATTTGCTTAAGCTCTGTCTTATGATGGGGCGTGGTCACCTGCTCTGCAAGCTGCATGGTACATGGGTCCCAAAGACTTCAATGATTCTTCAGTATCACTAGGGTCAAAGAGGAATATTGAGAGCAACTGAACCATATACACTATGCAATGAATGATAGGCAATTATACATAGCTATTTTGGGTGCACACACACATACGTACTCATCAAGCTATAATTAGTATGCTTTGGGATTCTGTATTATCTCTGATCATTCCCTCAACACCAAATTGAAGAGCTGCTTGATCTTCTCGGTCAAGTTTCTCCAAAGGAAATCTCTCTTCCTTAATGATATCTTCCTCTTCTCTGCTTCTCCCTAGTTCACTCACTTTTCCATTTTCACTATTGCAGATTAAAAAGATACTGTAGGGCCTCCCTGGTGGCGCAGTGGTTGAGAGTCCGCCTGCCGATGCAGGGGACACGGGTTCGTGCCCCGATCCCGGAGGATCCCACATGCCGCGGAGCGGCTGGGCCCGCGAGCCATGGCCGCGGGGCCTGTGTGTCCGGGGCCTGTGCTCCGCAACGGGAGAGGCCACAGCAGTGAGAGGCCCGCGTACAGCAAAAAAAAAAAAAAATAAAATAAAAATAAAAAAATAAAAAAAATAAAAAGATACTGTAGCCTTTGAAACCATGGG